>NC_142135.1:25778000-27132000 GCF_024610735.1 Ursus americanus
AGCATTTTATTTTTATCTTTGTCTTCATTATTAGCTTTGAATCCCACTATATTTAGGGATTTAAAAGTGTTTTTATTGTCAAAGGTATTACACTTTGAAAAAGCTGGATGAATCATGGAAGTCGATTCTTATAATTTTCATTCATAATTTTTTTCTCAAAGAAGTTCATAATTGCAATTATTAGATATTGAACATATCAATAACGATGATATGATTTTAAATTTGCCCCAAAGCATGGTATGTGAATTTAAATTGCCCAACTCCAGTAGCTAGGAATTCTTTTAATAGGAGACAACTCCCATGCATTTCTATCTACTGTTGGTGGTTTACATAGATTAAGGTATGTTTATTTTGGTATAAATCAATTAAGTCTTATGACCAATTAATGGGGTATCCTCCATGAAAGAGTCTTACACTCCGTTTTAGGTAAGTAATATCAAGAGCTACTGCAACAAAGGAAATAGTGGGGTAGGTTTTAAAATTATTACTTTACAGGAGCACCTGCGTGGCTCAGTTGATTAAATGTCTGACTCTTGGTTTCGGGTCAGGCCTTGATCTCATGGATGTGGAATCAAGCCCCAAGTGGGGTTCTACACTCATTGCAGAGTCTGCTTGAGATTCTCTCTCTCCCTCTTCTTCTGACCCCTGCCCCTGGTTGTGCAATGTCTCTCAAATAAATTTAACCCAATCAATCAATTAGTCAATCCTTGAAAAATAAAATTATTACTTTACATAAGGAAAACCTCTTTATAAAACAATTGGTGTCACTTTTTTTGGAAATAAAGGAGTACTAAATGTTTTTAAAAATATGCACATTTAAATTTTTTTTTTCCTCAGGACAATTCTATGCTTTAATATCTGTTTCAAAGGAAGATATTTAATTTTTGGAATTTCAGGCCCAGTAGAAGGATGTGAAACAACAACAATAACAGCAAATCTGTTAAAAATACACATTTGAGTATTGTTGTGAGAGATGAGTGCCAACTCGAACAAATCTGATTTTAATTTGGGGCTCCAGCATTTATTTGCTTTGTAAGTTTGAAAAGTTGCTCACTCTTTATGGGCCTCTAATTTCTCATTTATAAAGTGAACACGCTACCTAACTCAAGGGTTGTTTTGGACACCAGAGGAAAACTACAAAGTGGGTATGGCAGAGTCCTCGCATAAAGAAGTCACTCTGTGATTGCTAGTAGTTTCCATTTGCAGTGCACCTGTAGTCCTCTCATAGATGTAGCTTCCTCTTTACTACTTCTTACCTTGATTTTGTACTACAGAGTAGGGTGGATCTTGTCTTAAATGCTAAGAAGCAGCCAGAAGATGTTCTACCCCTTTACTAAGAAAGGCAGTGGCAATCTGACTACGTGAGCCCTTTTAAGTATCATTATTACTCAATTAATATAAAATTAATATTCTGGAAAGGTTAAAAAAAGTGGCCTTAATGGTGACAATTCTGGAAATAATAGTAAAAATAGTATGGTAGACATGATAAAGCCTTCAAATGACAGCATAGATAGTTTCCTGTCCTTTCTGTATAACATTAATTGTTTTGTATTATGGCTTTATCACTGTAACATTTTATAATTCCTTTCCAAAAAAAAAAGTTATATTATCCTTATTTATGAATGGGGAAAAAAAGTTGAGAAAGATTAAGTCATTTGCCAAGGTTTTTAAACTAGTAATTGGTGGACAGATCCCAAGCTATCTGATTTTGGGGTCTATGTTCTTAAGCAATCCTGGACTTTTGATATTAAAGTATCTCTATGTCAACCATTATTCACAAACAAAGGCTTTCTGTACAGAAATATTTGAAGAAATCTTGGCAATGAGGTTGGCCACTAGCAAAGCTTTCTTAAATAAGGAAAGACTTTTTAAAAAAATTTTCTATTCCACTTCCCTTCATTGTATTTACTTTTAAATTTGGAAGTGGATTTTCATTGAGAAGTATCTATAAACTTCAAACACTGAAAATTAGAATATTGCCTGAAATATTTCTGTGAATATTAGTCTGACTTATGTAAAGATGTATAAAGACTTCATGCAGTCATGTTTCTAAAAACTTTAAACAATTCTGTATGGAGAATATATTGCAGGTTTTATTTCCAGTTTTTGTTTGTTTTCTTATTTTTAACAGCTTTTTGAGATATAATTCATATAACATGCAATTCACTCATTTAAAGTATTCTAGTATTTGTTCTTTGTCCTCATTTCTGGCTTAGAGCTCCCTAAAACTCTTGGAATTTCCTAAATGATGAGGGCGATGAAAGCGTCTTTTGTTACATTAATGACTTAATTTAGGATGGGGGCTGGCTCCCAGTAGACTCAACCATGTGATTAAAGGGTTGGAATTTTCAGTCCCTCTCACTCCATAACCTTTGAGGAGGAGAAAGGGCTAGAAGTTTAATCAACCACCAATGGCCAATGAGTTAGTCAATCATGACAGTTGTCAACCAAGAAAAGAGGCCGAGCTAAAATAAAAACAAAAGCATTTGGGGGTCCCATAATTGCAAGGTGGGGAAAACAATTTGGCCAGCAACCCCAATAGTACCCCCCTACACACATACACCCAGGAAATAAAAGTCAAACGTTTTTAAAGACAAAAGGGAATATTTGTATATATTGTTTACAAAGAATTTTGATTGGCATTGGTGACAGAAAACTAATCTTGGCAGAATATAATTGGTAACTAAGCCCACCACTAAGCCAAGTCTCTTACAGTAACAAGTTGTAGGTTTTCAGGCTGAGTCCTTGGAATATTTGTGGTATGGCCTAGTTCCAATGTTCATGGTTTTACCTAGTGACGACATGCATAGGCCCATCTTCTCAATGGCCCCTCAGCTCCCTTTTAAAACCCCTTGACACGAATGACCCCATTTCATTTCACCTTTCACACTATGTAATAAAGCTTCCATAAAAACCCCAAAGGAGAGGGTTCAGAGAGCTTCTGTTTTGGAGAACATGTGGAGGTGAGGTGCTGGGAGAGAAGCATACCTGGGGAGGGCGTAGAAGTTTTGTACCCGTTCCCCATACTTTACCCTGTGCATCTTTTTTCATCAGGTTGTTCCTAGTTATATCCTTTTATAGCAAACTGGCAGTCTAGTAAGTAAAATGTTTCTTTGAGTTCTGTGAGCCACTCTAGCAAATTAATCAAACCCCTGGATGGGATCATGGGAACCTTCGCTTTATAGCCAGTTGGTCAGAAGTACAGGTAAAAACCTGGGCTTGTGATTGATGTCTGAAGGGAGGGAGGTCTTGTGGAACTGAGTCCTTTACTTGTGGGATCTAATGCTATCTCCAGGTAGATCCTGTCAGAACTGAGTTGAATTGCATCCTACTGGCATCTGAGAATTGCTTGGTGTTCTGTAGTAACTAACCCTCTACACATACATGTGCACACACACGCGTGCACTCACACAAGCACACACACACACACACACGCACTGGAATTGGGTCTGGGAACCCAAAGACCATGTAAAAATAATTAAATGAAATCTTTACCTCTCCCCATTCACAAAATGAATTTCAGATGTTTTAAAGACTTAAATGTGAAAACTAAGTTTTAGTATTTCAAACATACGTAGGGTAGATTTTACAAAGAATTTACACACAAAAAAAATCCCCACAAACCATGAGAAACATAAATTTATCCACATTAAAATTTAAAAAATTATGTGTGCAAAAAGACTTGATAAAAAGTCAACATTAGCAATAGAATGGTAGAAGACATTTTAAACATAAAACCAAATAGCGGTATTACTCATAAAACAAAAATAATTGTTAAAAATAATATAATATCTCACCCCCAACACACATACAAAGGTCCAAAGCATATTTATAGAAAATTCAAAAATCCAAAGTATGGGAAATCAGATCTGCAAAGATTCAATATTACTTGTAATCAGGAAAATGAAAATATTTCTAAAACTATGAGACACCATTTCACACTCAACAGATTGGGGGAAAACTTATAGTACCAACTACTATCTAGAATATGGGAAATAGAAACAGTCATGTGCTCATCAAAAATCATATAATGGTATAATTATTTTGTAAGTACTTTGTCAATAACCAATAGGACTGATGATGGGCTTTTCCAACACTCCAGCAAAACCACTTCTATGAATACTTGCTGGAAGAAATCTCAAATAATGCATGAGAAAACCTGCTCAGAGATGTTAATTGCATTGTTTGCAATTAAAACAAATTAGAAACCACATAAATACCCATCAAAAGAAAATAGATAAATAACTTTTTGGTCATATGATTCAAAATAGTCTTGCATTTAAAATGAGTGAACCAGAACTACAGACATTTCAATGGGAAATTTTTGAAACATCATATTTAGTGGACATATTGTTGAACAACATAAATGATGTAGTATTATTTATATAAAACTTAACATTTACTTAAACCTTAACGCAATATATGTTGCTTAGGGTTGCACAAATGTGTAGTACAATATAGAAACCTGCATGGAAATGATGCAAACCTTCAGGATGGGGTCTATGCTTGGAGAGTTTTGTTTGTGTGGAGGGAAGTACTATATTTCTATCATTTTGTATCTTTAAAAAAATCTGAAGCACATATGATAAATATTAATATTTGTTACACTAGGGTAGGAGTGGTATTAAATTACTGTTTTTATTTCCTTTATGTTTGAAATACTATGTATTATTTCCCTATAGGTGATGTTCCAAATTACCACAAATCAGTAGTTTAAAACCACAGCTATTTATTACCTCATATTCTAGAGACCAGAATTCCAATAGTTTCATCAGGGTAAAATCCAAGTGTTGATAGGACCACACTTCCTTAGAAGGTTTTAGGGGAGAATCCATCCCTTCCTTCTTCAGCCTCTGTTGGTTGCTGGCACTTCTTGGCTGTTAGTCCATCACTTCATTCTCTGCCTCAGTTTTTAATCACCTTCTTCTCTGTATGTCTCATCTCCCTCCACATCTCTTATGAAGACCCTTGTAATGGTATTTAGGGCCCACATAGACTACCCAGGATAATTCTGCAAAAAATTTACCATGTAAGGTAACATGCACAAGTTTCAGGGACTAGAACTTGAAATTTGGGGGGGGGGCACCATTTAGCCCACTATATTTTATAACAAATAAAAGGAAAGAAATCAGACCAAAGAACAGTATTTCTTTCCTTTCTTCATTGTTTGTGTGTGGGGGGGGCAAGTATTTGTTTTTTCTGTTTTCAACAAATATTTGCAGGGGACCTGTTATATAGCAGGTACGCTTTAAGCTTTGAGGATACAATAGTGAATAAGAGAAACAAGGCATCAGACTGAAGGAAACTTGCACTGGAGTGTGAAGGAGGCATGGTCAGTAATTATGTAAATAAAACCACTATAAAGTTTGACAAACACTATAATGGAAACATACAGTGAGTGATCAAAAATATAAAGGAATGCAAGAGAACTACTTTGTGATATGTTTCCAGGGAAAGACTTTCTGTTTGGAGACCATTTAACTTGTGACTAGGAGCTTAAGATATGGTAATAATTAAGAACCAAGGAAAGAGCTGATGAAGTTATGATAGCTATAAAACCCGCAAAGTCATATATGTAGAATTTTCTATGTCTAAATTATTTCTAACAATTTTAGCCAACTTGCTTTATTGTCTTTGAAAACAACAACAATGAAAACACATGATTCAAATGAGATATTTTGCAAGATGGATTTTTTTATTCATATGCAATGGAAAAAACTTACTTCTTCTTTCTGCTAAATTCAGTCAATTAGATGTGTTTCTAACTGCTGTGTGATAGTATTTGGACAAAATGCATAAATGCAATAAGAAGAGAAGCGTTTATTTACATGCTAAAAGAAGTCACATTATTTACTGCTAATGAAAGACGAAAAAATTCTTACTGCAAAACATTATCAACTTACAGGAATAAAAATAACTTGAGAGTCCTACCATTTCATATATTTCATATAAACATGCATATATAATCCATGTTATATTATGTATGTATATTCATGGAGATGATGAAAATCTTCATGCCTGCAAGAAATAATAGCAAGGCAACTTATTGAACAAAAGTATTTTTGGGGTGAGGAAAGGTGAATTTTGCTAGGGGATACTGAAGAGAAGCATAACCAGTAAATATAATCAATAGATAAATGGTAGGAGGTCATTAACCACTGGCAATGCTAATTTTTTTGTGTGAATTTAAAATGAAGACTATATAAAGACACTTTTTAAAAGCATGTGCCTTGTAAGTCCAATGTCATGGAAGTTAAAAATGTTACAAGAAACTAATCAGGAACAGTGAGGGTTTAATTGGCAATTGAGTCCCTTTGCCTAGAAGTATTTTAAGAATTTATTCTGAAGGTCAGAACTTAAGAGTTTTGATGATCTTGTTCAGGCATATGAAAGTGTGGCAGCAGGAATAGAATTCATTAAAAAAAAAAAAAAAAAAAAGAAGTACTAAAGAAGCAACTCCTGTGGCCTGAATGCCCAGTTTTCCCAGTTGTATTTGCTCTCCAAACAACAGGGTAGCATGTGACTGATGGAAGCAAATACTGTGTCATCAAGTCCTACAGGTTTTATTTAGCATTTGACATGGAAAGATATTCTATCATACCAGGCAAAGTATATTTTATGGAGTTTGAATGTACAAACCAGTTGTGTGTAACTAACAGAAACCAAAAGAGGCATATCATTCATTTCTCAGTTGGAGAGCACATTTTTTTTTTATTAAGAGATTTTCTTTTTTAGGACAGTTTTAGGATCACTGTAAAATTGAGCAGAATGTATAGCAAGTGCCCATATACCTCCTACCCATGCATATCCGTAGCCTTTCCCATTATCAACATCCCCCACGAGCGTGGTATGTTTGTTACAAATGATGAACCTATATTGACACATATCACCCAAAATCCATAGTTTACATTAGAATTTACTCTTGGTGTTGTATATTCAGGGATTTGGACAAATATATAATGACACATATCCACCATTATAGTATCTTAGATTATAGTATCTTTCACTGCCCTAAAAATCTGTGCTCTGCCTATTCATCCCTCCCTCCTTTGAACCCCTGGCAACCACTGATTTTCCACTGTCTCCATTCTTTGGCCTTTTCCAGAATGTGTACAGATGGAATCATGCAGTATGTAGCCTTTTTAGACTGGATTCTTTTACTTAGTAATATACATTTAAGTTTCCTCCATGTCTTTTTGTGGCTTGATAACTCATTTCTTTTTAGCTCAGTGTAATATTCCAATGTGTGGATGTACCACAGTTTATTTATGTATTCATCTACTGAAGGACATCTTGGTTACTTCCAGGCATTGGCAATTGTAAAGAAAGCTACTTTGGATATCTGTGTGCACATTTTTGTGTAGACATGAATTTTTATCTCCTTTGGGTAAATACTAAGGAGTGTGATTGATGTATCATGTTAAGAGTATGTTTAGTTTTGTAAGAAATCCCCAACTCTCTTCCAAAGTATCTGTATCATTTTGCATTCCCACCAACAGCAAATGTGAGCTTCTATTGCTCCATATCCTTGCTAGCATTTGGTGTTGTCAGTGTTCTGGATTTTAGCCATTCTAATAGGTGCGATTTGGTACCTCATTGTTGTGTCAATTTGCATTTCCCTTCTGACAAATTATGTGGAACATCTTTTTATGTACTATTTTCTATCTGTATATCATTTTTGGTGAAATGTCTATGAAAGTCTCTGGACCCACTTTTCAATCAGGTTGTTTTTCTGTTATTTTTAAGAGTTCTTTGTATATTTTAGGCACCAGTTCTTTATAAGATGTGTCTTTTGCAAATATTTTCTCCCAGGTTGTTTCTCATTTTATTATTTAGTTAACAGATTTCACAGAGCATAAATATTTAATCTCAATGAAATCCAGATTATCAATTATTTCTTTCATGGATTGTGTCTTTGGTCTCTTACCAAAAAATCATCTTTATAATGAAGATCCTTTATATTTTTCCCTAAGTTCCTTAAGTTTTATGGTTTTGTATTTTATATGTACATTTAAATCTGTGATTATTTTGAATTAATTTTTGTTGCATGTAGATGTTCAGTTATTCCAGCATCATTTGTTGAAAAGACTATCATCGTTCCATTGCATTGCATTTGCTCCTTTGTCAAAGATCAGTTGACTCTAATTATGTATACTTCTGGGCTTTCTGTTCTCTTCCGTTGATCTATTTGTCTTTTTTTTTTTTTTAAGATTTTATTTATTTATTTGACAGAGAGAGAGACAGCCAGCAAGAGAGTGAACACAAGCAGGGGGAGTGAGAGAGGAAGAAGCAGGCTCCCAGCAGAGGAGCCCAATGGAGGGCTCGATCCCAGGACCCTGGGATCACGCCCTGAGCCGAAGGCAGACACTTAATGACTGAGCCACCCAGGTGCCCCCCCATTGATCTATTTGTCTATTCTTTCACCAATAGCACAGTGTCACTTCAATATGGCATTTATTGATTTCATTGTAGCTTCATAGTAAGTCCTGAAGTTGAATAGTGGCAGTCCTCCAATTTTGTTCTTCTCCTTCGATATTATATAGGCTATCCTGGGTCATTTGTCTCTCCATATAAGTTTTAGAATCAGTTTGTTGATATCCAAGTAACTTGCTAGGATTTTGACTGGGATTGTATTGAATCTGAAGATCAAGTTGTGAAAAACCCACATCTTAACAATTTTGGATAGGCCTATTCAAATAGTTTATTTCTTCTTGTGTGAATTTTGACAGATTGTGGCTTTCAAGGAATTGATCCATTTCATCCAAGTTATCAAATCTGTGGGCATAGAGTTGTTCACATTATTCCTTTATTATCCTTGTAATGTCCATGGTATCTGTAGTGATGTCCTTACTTTCATTTTTGATATTAGTAATTTGTATCCTTTTTTATATTAGTCTGGGCTAGAGGCTTTTGATTTTGTTGATATTTTCAAAGAACCAGCCTTTTTTTTTCTTTCATAAAATTTTCTCTACTGATGCCCTGTTTTCAATTTTATTGACTTTTGCTTTTTTATTATTTTTTCTATTTACTTTGGATTAAATTTGCTCTACTTTTTCTAGAAGCTTATGTTATTGATTTTAGATTTTCTCCTTTTCTAATATACACATCAATGACTATGAATTTTCCTCCAAGCACTTCTTTTGTGGCATCCCACAAATTTTGATAGAGTGTGAACACTATCTTTTGAATACACTGCTTAAAAAGAGAAGCATAATTCAAATGCAATAGTCATTTTTTTTTTTTTTTTTACTTTTAAAGATATGTACAAGTTGTGCGTTTTGTGTTTTTGGATTATAACTATTATTATTTTGTGGGTAGATTCTTTTTTTTTCTTAAGATTTTATTTATTTATTTAACAGAGATAGAGACAGACAGCGAGAGAGGGAACACAAGCAGGGGGAGTGGGAGAGGAAGAAGCAGGCTCATAGTGGAGGAGCCTGATGTGGGGCTCGATCCCATAACGCCGGGATCACGCACTGAGCTGAAGGCAGATGCTTAAGGACTGTGCCACCCAGGCGCCCCGGTAAATTCATTTTTATAGTATAGAGTAGTAAATGCATTGGTAACAGGGAATTCAGAAATTCACTTCACACTTTAACCTTGATATTTTCCTCTTCTGGCATCAGAATCATTCTTCCTCTTTTGAGATTATTGAGATTTACTGTCATTTCACTACTGTTTCATCCAGTTTTCTGTTCTACAGCAGTTAAAGGAAAAACAAAAGGTTCATGGATGAAAGATAAGTATCTATAAAAATTACCAATGGGAACACCCTAGAGACACGGAGAACAGGATATTCCAGCACCGGCAGCATGAGATTTTCTCTTTTTATTCAAAGTATACTAGTATATACCGGAAAATACGTTTTTTTAATTAGTACTTTTCTTTTTCATCTGTAAGTCAAAGTATCAGAGTATTTATTACAGTTTACAAACGAGACTTATCCCTCTGTCCAGGCTCTTAGGAACTGGTAGGGGACCTCTCATTGTGGAGAATAGTCCTTTATCATCTGCTTATTGACTAATCAACCAGTTCTTCTTTGAAATGTCATAACCTGAATGTTATATCAGAATTGTGTCTTGACAGTCATCTTTTGAGAAATTGTGTCTGTGAAGGGTAAATTTCTTCAAAACCCTGCTACTTACTTTAAAGATTAATATTAACTTAATTTTATAAGGAAATTTACCTCTTCTACTGGAAACATTTTAAAAACTTCCTTGATTGCTGCAAACATCAACTTTCTTGAAAATTGTGCAGAGAACATGCTAGTAATCTGACTACGGTATACCTTAGAAATACTAAATTATGTGATGTACACAGGCATACCTTGTTTTACTGCACCTCATTTTGTTGTGCCTCACAGATAGTTTGATTTTTACAAATGGAAAGTTTGTGGTAATCCTGAATTGAACAAGTCTATCAGTACAATTTTTCCAACAGCATTTGCTCCCTTCCTTTCTCTGTGTCACATTTTGGTAATTTTCTCAGTATTTAAGCTTTGTCATTGTCATTATTTGAATTGCCACAATCTCATGATAGAACTCTAACAGATAAGGTGTTCCTTCTTATGGATGAGCAAAGAAAATGGCTTCATGAATTAGTATCTACTCCTGATGAAGATGCTATGAAGACTGTTGAAATGACAACAAAAGATTTAGAATATTATACAAACTTAATCGATAAAGCGGCACCAGGGTTTGAGAAGATTCTCTCCAATTTTGAAAGAAAGTCTACTGTGTGTAAAATGCTGTAACAGCATTTCATGATGTAGAGAAAATTTTCATGAAAGGAAGAGTTGATACATGTGGCAAATTTCATTGGTGTCTTATTTTACCACCCCAGCCTTTAGCAAAGACTACCTGATCAGTGAGCAGCCACCCACATCGAGGCAAGACCCTCCATCAGAAAAATGACTACATTACAACTTGCTGAAAGCCAGATGATAGGGAGCACTTTTTTTTTTAGCATTAATGTATTTTTAAATTAAGACATGTACATTATTTTTTAAGATACATGTTATTATACACTTAATAGAATACAGTATAGTGTAAACATAATTTTTATATGCACTGAGAAACAAAAAAATTCATTTGACTCGCTCTATTACAATATCTGCTTCATTGCAATGGCCTAGAACCAAACCTGCAATATCTCCAAGATATGCCCACAGCAATTTTCGAACATTAGTAAAACATTCTTTAACTGGGTTGTTTTTTTTCCTGATAAATTATTTCTCTGTAGATAGAGCCTAAGACAGACTTTGTGACTAAGTTTTAATTCATTATGTATTCATTATTTTCCTGGATTGTTAGCTTCTTATAAACATAGTATCTTACATTAATTGATATGATAATGTATTAAATTTTATATATTCACACATCATATATTCATAATGAATAAACATACATATAGTATATCACTGACACTAAAAAGTTCATGTTTATTCTTTCCTTAGTAGATATGAGAACAGTTTAACATTATTTGAATTTGCATCTTTCTTTTTAGCATTATATTGACATAAACAGCTGTAGTTCCCTACCCTCAAAAGTGCTGATATGAATCCAGACTAGGTTAATGTCTAGATATCTATACATTTTTTTGGACAGCACTTGCTTTGACCACATATAAACATTTTGTCAATTATATAGCCAAATGGAATTTGTCGAATAGCTAAATCTCACTGCTATGTAATACATAGGGAAAATAATAGTTTTTTTGAAGGGAATGTATAAGTTTACGTTGAAGAAATTAAATAGCATCTTTAGTTCTGACTACCAAAGTCCACCTCTCACAAGAGAAGCTAAAAATGCCAGAGCTGTCCTTGTTTCTGTTCCCTTTATCATAGAAAGTAAATATGAGTTTTGATCATAGAGTTGGACCTACTGAAGGAAAATTCATTAAAGGGGAAGCACAGAAGGAGAAAGAGATAATCCCTTCTTCATCTTCTGTAAATTGGCGCATACACATAAGACACGTGGGTCTATATCAGCTATCTCTGATGATGAGGGAACAAGCCTAAGAACCAAGCCAATAATTTCAACAACTGCAGATATAAAAAGGCAGAACAATCCTGGATACTTGATTATATTACTAATTCTGGAAGTGTTTCCTTCCATGTTTCTTATTATTTGAGATTTCTTAAGCCTCTTTCAATTAGATATTGTTTTCCTTGTATTTTGGAGTATCTTAACTAAAAAAGCCCCCAAAACCAAAAACAAACTATCTTAACTGATACACACCTCATCCAAACCATCTATATTTTCTTTCAAACCTCCTGGGAAAATATATTTTAAATTGATGTCTCTTCATTGTTTAGTTCCCTAGGCTATGTTACCATCATCTCTGACGTGGAATACCACCATAGTCTCCTAAATGTTTTCCTTGCTTCCATTTCTGTTGCCATTTAAATAATCACACAACTAGAATTGTCTTTTTTAAAAAATATGCATTATTATTTCACCTTCCTGCTTAAAATTCTCCAGCACTTTCCCATTGTATTTAGGGAAAAATAATCTAAACTCCATGTTCTGAATGTGGATTTATGTCATCTGCTCTTGCGTACTCCATCCTCGTTTCATACCATTTTCTGACTCATTCACTCTACTTAAGCCACCTTGGAAATATTGGTTTCACAAATATGTCAAGATGCTTCTATCTTAGGATTTTTCCATAAACATCTCCACTGTCTATAATACTCATCCTATTGACTTTATAACTACAGAATCCTTTTGACATTCATACCTCAACTTTAAATGGCACCTGAAGGAAAATTTCCATGACAACCTAATTAGAATTAGCCATCTGATGGCTTCCTTTTATAGCACTCACCTTAATTATTCAAATAGTATTATTGCTATATGTTTTCTTTTGTCTTATATTAATTAAACATTTTTAATTTGACACCCCTTAGTTGAATGGAAGCTTTCTTAAGGAGAAACCTTGAGTATTTTGATTTCATGCTGTGCATATCTAGAACACTCCTGCGTTTAGAATAGGACTTCAATTTACATTTGTTAATTATGCAAAAGTGCTCAGTTCCCTGTCATTTCCCCAATCTTAGTTATATTTTTTTTATGCTAGCATTTTCATGGATCCCTCCCCCCTCCCCCCCAGCCTTTCTGTGCTTAGTTTGTATAAGTCCAATCCGGAGGACTTCATCACATTTGTATATATTGGCATTCAATTTCCAAGCCAAGAAAATTAAATACAGAATTTCTAGAATATAGCAAAAACATTTTGAGGCTTTAATAGTACTTTAAGTATTGAGCCTAATTTTTCAAGGAATACCCTATATCATTGTCCTGAAGGTCCTTAAATTGCATCTCAGAGTTTTTTTCCTATATACATTCTTTGCTCCCCAACTCCTTCTCAATCAAAGTAGTGCAAAATTACTATATTGTACTCGTGAAACTAATATTACAGTGTATGTTACCTAACTGGAATTTGAATAAAAACTAAAAAAAAAAAAAAAGGAACAAAAAGAAAGGAAAAAAAAGAATTCTTGATGGATCCAAATTATTTCCTATAAGATTATTTTTCCCCTTTCTGGATTTTTTTGGGGAATTATTAAATATGAATTAAAATAATTTTTAAAGAGGTTTTTACAGTTTCATGTTCACATTTTAAACCCTTAATTTAATAAAGATACTAAATCACAATGAACATACTGCAAGAATGTGCTTAATTTGTTTGTAGATGGACTATGGTTTTAATAAGGTACTGTGGACTTTAATGAGGAAAAGCCTCTAAAATCATAATTTGATTTCAGTATTACTAATAAAACATTAGAGTAGGTTCTTAAAAATTGGAACATGATTTTAGTACGTTACCACTTAATTCAACACTTCTTCAGAGTACAGTCCACTTTTATAACTCCAGGGCTTGACGAAGTGTCTAACACCTAAGAAGTATGCAAAAATTTTGATTAAACTGGTCTATGGTGCTCATGATCTTTGCAGTGGTAAGTTTAAAAAATAAAGACAGACAAGCATTAAATGTCTTCCATGCCATTGTTGACGGGGGTTAGGGGGAAGCTTTTATGTAGTTCCATAAAGCATTAAACTGGTTATATATATATATTTTTTTTTAAAGATTTTATTTATTTATTTGACAGAGATAGAGACAGCCAGCAAGAGAGGGAACACAAGCAGGGGGAGTGGGAGAGGAAGAAGCAGGCTCATAGTGGAGGAGTCTGACGTGGGGCTCGATCCCGTAACGCCGGGATCACGCCCTGAGCCGAAGGCAGACGCTCAACCACTGTGCCACCCAGGTGCCCCTAAACTGATATTTTTAATACAGATCTTTATGCTATTAAACACAGCTAATGCTGTGTAATGCACAGAATTCATGAATATCATCCCATTCTCATCCCTACCTCTTTTCACACCAAATTACCTATCCTTGTATTTCCATGTCCCCTTGTCTTTGATTTTACTTTGTATTTCTTGGCCTTAAACTTTATTTCCCCATTTGTCAATATGGTGAATCTCTACTCAACTGAGACTGACCCTGTGCATTGTCTATTTCAACCCCAACCACATTAACTCTTTTCCTTATGGACTTTCACTCCAGAGACTAGAAAATCTAGACATTCTCCTCTCAAATACCTTTTCAGCTCAAGATGGGCAGGGGACAAAATTCTCACAACTGGAATATAAAAAATTTATAGTGGAGAAATGTTGCTTTCTTTACCAAAGAAGCAGAATTACTAGAGCTTTCTATCTAGTTCTTTCCTGAATTTGGACATGTTATCTGGAACAGCAGTACCCATTTTTAAAAGCATAAAAAACGTCAGTTGAATCAAAGAGATGTGGGACCTGATTTTGCTCAACAACTGTGGCTCACTGACAAAGCTGGCAGGCTCTTACCTCCACATTTTTCATCATTAAAAGAAACAAATCTCTATTTGTACATTCTAGTGTAGGCCAGGTTTTGTATTACCAAATAATAGACATGATCTGTTCAGACCCAGCCAAAATATTACCTCTTCTATGATGAATTCAGCAGCCCTTCTGGGCAGAATCAATGGTGCCCTTACCCGGCATCCCACCATTCTTTGTTTACAGTGCTTCTTTAACCTTGGTTTCCCTATTATTTAATGGTCTGCCTGCTATGGTATTTTACTTACTTGCTGGACTGTGATCTTCCTGAGGGCATGAGTTATACTTTATTTTTGAAGCCACAAAATCTAGACTGTGTCTTGGAGACACAACAAATGCATGTTAAATTGAAAATATTTTAACTGGAGCTGGTAGGGGGGTAAAGCAGTTACACTATATTAGATATTAAGAGATCATTGTTAATTTTGTTAAGTGTGGAAGTGGTATTATGGTTATATAAGGAAATGTCAGGTTTTGGTGGTGTATTTGGAAGTATTTAAGTACTATTAAAATAACAAAATCCAAATGAGTAAGCTTAAAATTCTAATTGGCTTTATTAGATGATTCGTGAATAGCAAGTAGAAAGCTCCAAGGAGCTGTACAAAATGGAAGGTTTTTAAAGATAGAGAGGGGACCAGGGATGTACTGCATGGTGACTAACATAATATAATAAAAAAACATTAAAAAAAATAAAGATAGAGAGGGGGTGGAAAAAAGGAATTTATTAGCAAGGAATGTATTGTTTTAAGCAAGGTCGCCCTCTTAAGGGGAATGGGAAGAGTCTATAAGGGAATTACCTCCCAGTATTGACCAGGAAATTCCAGTTCGTCCTGTTAAAAGTTACATTTCTGTTGGGGATAAAACTGCAGTTAGGTTGGGTATTGACTTGATTTATTGACTTGGTGCTTTAACATAAGTGACATCATTTGGGGCCTGTGGTTTTCGTTTAAACAGTACAAACTGCATTATGTCTTAAAATATTTTATAAAATAAAATGGGGTGAGGAGTGATAAAAATAAGGTGCAAAATGTAGATAATTTTTGATAGGTACATAGACATTTGTTTTACTCTACATTTGTGCAGAGTAAAATTTCCATAGCAATTTTTCATAGCAAATTTCATAGCATGGGGCCAGCCTTTATAATTCAGTTCCAATTACGTGTTCTTTCTGTATTTAATTGAAACTTTCCAGTATGCTTATAATTATAACTTTAATCTTAAGGATATCTTCTTAACAAATAATATGTGAAAAAAACACAAGCACTTCTAAGTACATATTATGATTCACTTTTTTCTACTAGCACACTTATTTAAAAAGTAAATGGAATTCATATAAGATGCCACCATTGAACTTTTATTTTGCAATCAAGCTGTTATTTTTATATTAGAATGCAAAAAGCTTTTCTATAAGGAAATATGAAAATGAATTACAGCAATATTGACTCCTAACCGTTATTAACATAGGATTAACTTTCAAAGAATAGGATTGATTTTGCAAACATCTACTCATTTTAACTCAGGACAAAATTACCCTGTAAAATAATAGTGCATCAAACACTAAAGAAATGCATACTGAAAATTGGCATTTGTCCATTCAACGCACATGAAATATGTAAAATTAAAATCAAGAAAAGAGTAATTTAAATGTAATCAAAGGCGAGTTGAGTGGTTCAGATAGAAAAAGTACTTTCAGTCTGTTCTTCGATTCATCTTCATGTACTTATAAAAATATAACTTTTTCCCTGTTTACTTAACATGAATCTTTATATTTTCAAATTTCAGAAAACAGAAGCCTTAAATGCTAAGGAAGTTGACATCCCTCAACCTTAGATAACAAAAAAGTCCCTGAGGTATTCCTCTTCCTTTAACACTTAGGCTAATTGCACCAGAAGTTCATCCTGATAGCCTACAGGTAGGTGTTCAAAGGCTTTCCCGTGATTTCTGCTGTTCTTACTTCCTTAAATTGTTCAGGCTTCTCCACATATAGTATCCCCAACTCACTTTGTCAAACAGGGTGACCTCTTCATATTTCTAAATATATTTTTCAATGGCATACAATACACCGTATCGTATCCACGGTTGTACCGAATATGGGTGGGAAGGGGTAGAAAATTCATATTACACACCTAAAGATTTATGCTGGCTGTAGGAATCATTCTCTTTATTACTATTTAGAGCTGCCTGACTTCCATTCTATACATTTATGTAGGGAAGAAAAAACAATTTTCCCTTTACCCCTGTGAATTCTTAGCTGAGACTCACTGTAATAAAAGATTAATAAGAAAAAAAAAACCAAACAGAAGTTTATTAACATGTCTACCTCATTTACATATGGGAAATAACCAGGAACAAATAAGGAACTCCACAGAGTTGGGTTAGAATTCAGGATTAAATACTATCTTAATAGGGAAAAAGGAAGAGATAAATAAGCCACTTACCAGTAGAATAAATGATACTCAGGAAACATTAACAGGCCCTTAGGAAAATCCATGGGAGGTAAGATAGTTTGTGACGAATTGTCTTGATGTGGTTTTGACTTTTAGTCTCCTTTACTGTGATGAGTCAATTTTCCTAGGTTGATAAACTCCTGAGGAGAAAATTTATGACAATTGCGTTCCTTTTTAAGGATCTGTCTTTAGGCAGATAAGGGGAGTTCAGAGAAAGCTTCTTTTTGCATTTGCTCTTTTTCCAGTGCCTAGAGCTAAAAATAATCAATATATCAAAGTGACATATTTGGGGGTGGCTTTGACCTCCAGTGGTCATATTTTGGGGTGGCGTAATTTACTACCCTTCACTTACAAAGCTTATGATCTCAACACTTGCCTTCCTTTCTGTGTGTAACTTCCTGGAAATGTAGTTCCGTCTTTTGCTCTCACTGTGTTTCATTCAGAAGGTGGTGTTCTATAGTCCTGATAAATACACATGTGTATTTATGTGTGTGTGCCTTTTGTGTTGGACTGTAAGAGCAGACGAGATAAATTCACTTTACTCTTCACATCTTTGGACACTGTCATCATCAGGGTGTGTAAGACCCTCCTTTGGTTAACTTTCACTGATCAGTGGTACAGCGTGTTTACTTTGTTTCGTTTGGTCTATCAAACTCTATTCTTTTTCTTTGGCTTCCAATTTTCTCATCTTTTTCTCTCCTTTCGTAGGAACCTACTCTAACACGTTAAGATTGTGCCCCTGGATGTGAGGGATCTTTGAAAAAATATATTAGGTATTGCGAATCTATATATCTTATTTAAATAACTTGTATTATGGTGTAAATATTCTCCTGTTTCCTGTAAAAAAAAATCAGAACTCTTATGATCTGCCCAAGTTCCTGTAGTTTCTCTATCACAGTTAATTTAATTGTGGTACTGATTTCAGAGGATGTCTTGCCACATTTTACTTAATCATTTCTTTCTAATGCGAACTGACTGCCTGTATGCCTCCCAGCCCAAATAGTGCTAGAACCCACACAGTTCCGAGAGATTTCTCTGAGGTGTGTATCCAGGAGTCAGAATATTTTTTTTTCCTTAGACTTTATGTTTACTTATTTTCCAAATACATCAAATTGTGCCCAAGGGGCAACAACTCATTACACTCCCACCAGAAAAGCATGAGAGCTCCCGTTAGCACATTCGAGACAGTGTATCATCTTTTCCTACTCATTTTGGTTAATATGAGGGTGTAAAATGGTATCATAGTGCTGTTGAAATTTACATTTTTTGATTACCAAGAAGGTTGAGCTTATTTCCATAAATCTGTAACCATTCTATGAATTACCTATGCAAATTATTTTTACAACTTTTTCTTGAATTTCTTATATTTTCTTGTTAATTGGGAATTAATTACACATTAAAATATTAATATCTGTCACGTTTAGCTGCAGAAATATTTTCTCCCAATGTGCTAAATCTATCTGTTAAATTTGTCTATGGTTTCCATGGCTGAGAATACTTACTGTTTTATTTCTGATGTTTATTTTAACTTTTAAATGTGTGAAAAGATTATATGGCCGAATAAATTGCTTCATAATGAAAGTGATAATGTTTTTGGTCTTTGTTTTTTTCTGTGGAGAGGGAAAATCCTAAAAATCCTCAGATGAGTCAGAGGAAAGAAAAAAAAATCTTGGCATTAAACATACTTCTTATACCATTCAGTTTTGTAATTAATGGTTTATTGTACTGGATATCACTGTCAAATCATTTTTAAAATAAATTTAGAATAAACTTTCAGCAGCAATGAACTCAATAAAATAAAAGTACATGTTTAGTGAGAAAGTAGATACCAAATTTAAATTTTTCAAAAAAAGTTGATAAACTTGTAACTTACTCAAAGTATTTGTTAACATTTACTGCTCACCCTGGGGGCTGTGCTGATATCACTGGCCAGAGAAAAAGAAAGGCAGAAGACACACATTTACTGAGAAAGCATCATACCTACTTCACAAGTTAACCGGTATTTAAAATACTGTGTCTGAGGATGGAAATTGAACAGGGTGGTTGCAGAACTGTGTAAAATTCAACTTCTGAATCAATTGTATGACTATTTTGCTAAATAAGTTTCACTCACTTTTGATATCAAGTTTGTGTGTGTGTGTGTGTGTGTGTGTGTGTGTGTTTGTAATTATAAGAAGTACGATTGTAGCTATGGACGTGTTAGAGACATTAGCAGAAGGACTTTGCAAACACTTCCACCAATAAACCAGTGTCTTCAAATATTTCAATAAACCAGTGTCTTCAAATATTTCAATGGGAAGTGAGTTAATTACAATAACAGATCATTTGTTCATTTAGTTTGTGAATTAAAGAAAAGGTTTGGAAGTTCATTCTGTCAGAAACATCTGACATTTTTGTGAATGGTATTTTATTTTATTTTTTAAAATTTTTTTATTATGTTATGTAAGTCACCATACAGTACATCCTTAGTTTTTGATGTAGTGTTCCATGGTTCATTATTTGCGTATAACACCCAGTGCACCATGCAATATGTGCCCTCCTTAATACCCATCACCAGCCAATCCCAATCCCCCAACCCCCTCCACTCTGAAGCCCTCAAGTTTGTTTCCCAGAGTCCATAGTCTCTTGTGGTTCATTCCCCCTTCTGTTTACCTGCCCTTCATTCTTCCCTTCCTTCTCCTACCGATCTTCCTATTTCTTATGTACCATAAATGAGTGAAACCATATGATAATTGTCTTTCTCTGCTTGACTTATTCCACTTAACATTATCTCCTCCAGTGCCGTCATGTTGCAGCAAATGTTGAGAATTCGTTCTTTCTGATAGCTGAGTAATATTCCATTGTATATATGGACCACAACTTCTTAATCCAGTCATCTGTTGAAGGGCATCTCAGCTCCTTCCATGATTTAGCTATTGTGGACAAGCTCCTATGAACATTGGGGTGCATATGGCTCTTCTCTTCACTACATCTGTATCTTTGGGGTAAACACCCAGTAGTGCAATGGCTGGATCATAGGGTAGCTCAATTTTTAACTTTTTAAGGGACCTCCACACTGTTTTCCAGAGTGGCTGTACCAACTTGCATTCCCACCAACAATGTAGGAGGGATCCCCTTTCTCCACATCCTCTCCAACAATTGTTGTTTCTTGCCTTGTCTATTTTTGCCATTCTAACTGGCGTAAGGTGGTATCTTAGTGTGGTTTTGATTTGAATTTCCCTGATGGCTAATGATTTTGAACATTTTTTCATGTGTCTGTTAGCCATTTGTATGTCATCATTGTAAAAGTGTCTGTTCATATCTTCTGCCCATTTTTTATTTGATTATTTGTTTCTCATGTATTGAGTTTGAGAAATTCTTTATAGATCTTGAATACCAGCCTTTATCTGCTTTTATCTGCAGTTTCATTTGCAAATATCTTCTCCTGTTCCATGGGTTGCCTCTTTGTTTTGATGACTGTTTCCTTTGCTGTGCAGAAACTTTTTACCTTGATGAAGTCCCACAAGTTCATTCTTTCTTTTGTTTCTCTTGCCTTGGAGATGTGTCATGAAAGAAGTTGCTGTGGCTGATGTCAAAAGGTTACAGCCTATGTTCTCCTCTATGATTTTGATGGATTCCTGTCTCACATCAAGGTCTTTCATCCATTTGGAGTTTTTCTTTGTGAATGGTGTGAGAGAGTGGTCAAGTTTCATTCTTTGCATATAGCTGTCCAATTTTCCCAGCACCATTTATTGAAGAGACTGTCTTTTTTCCACTGGATGTTTTTTCCTGCTTTGTCAAAGATTAGTTGACCATAAAGCCGAGGGTCCATTTCTGGAGTCTCTATTCTGCTCTATTGGTCTATGTGATTGTTTTTGTGGCAGTACATTGCTGTCTTGGTGATCACAGCTTTGTAGTATAGCTTGAAATCAGGAAACATGATGCCCCCAGCTTTGTTTTTCCTTTTCAACATTTCCTTGGTGATTCAGGGTCTTTTCTGGTTCCACACAAATTTAAGGATTGTTTGTTCCAGCTCTTTGAAAAATGTCATTGGTATTTTGATTGGGATGGCATTAAAAGAGTAGTTTGCTCTGGGTAGCATAGACATTTTAACTATGTTAATTCTTCTGATCCATGAGCATGGAATGTTTTTCCATCCTTTTGTGTCTTCTTCAATGTCTTTCATCAGTGTTCTGTAGTTTCTAGAATATAGAGCCTTTACCTCTCTGGTTAAGTTAATTCCAAGATATTGTATGATTTTTGGTGCTATTATAAATGGAATCGAATTCCTAATTTCCCTTTCTTCAGTCTCATTGTTCGTGTATAGAAATGCCACTGATTTCTGAGCATTGATTTTGTATCCCACCACATTACTGAATTTCTCTATAACTTCTAATAGAGGTAAACACCCAGTTTAGAGGTAAACTTTTGGGTTCTCCATATAGAGTATCATGTCATCTGCAAAGAGAGAGAGTTTGACTTCTTCTTTGTTGATTTGGATGCCTTTTACTCCTTTTTGTTTGTCTGATTGCTGTTGCAAGGACTTCTAGTACTATATTGAACAATAATGGCGAGAGTGGGCATCCTTGTCGTGTTCCTGATCTTAAGGGAAAGGCTCTCAGCTTTTCCCCATTGAGAATGATATTCGCTGTAGGCTTTTCATAGATGGTTTTTATGAAATTGAGGAACGTACTCTCTATCCCTACACTCTGAGGGTTTTATTCAGGAAAGGATGCTGTATTTTGTCAAATGATTTTTCTGCGTCAATTGAAAGGATCATATGGTTCTTCTCTCTTTTCTTGTTAATGTGACCTATCACATTGATCGATCTGCGAATGTTGAACCACCCTTGCATCCCAGGGATGAATCCCACTTGGTCGTGATGGATAATCCTTTTAATGTACTGTTGGATCATATTAGCTAGGATCTTGTTGAGAATTTTAACATCCATATTCATCAGCAATGTCAGGCTGTAATTCTCCTTTTTGATGGGGTCTTTGCCTGGTTTGCGGATCAAAGTAATACTGGCCTCATAGAATGAGTCTGGTAGTTTTCCTTCTGTTTTTATTTTTTAAACAGCTTTGGGAGAATAGGTATTACTTCTTTGAATATTTGGTAGAATTCCCTGGGGAATCCATCAGGCCCTGGACTCTTGTTTTGGGGGAGGTTATTGATCACTGCTTTAATCACTTCATAATTAATCGGTCTGTTTAAATAATCAGTTTCTTCCTGTTTCAGACTTGGTAGTTTATAGGTTTCCGGGAAGGCATCCATTTCTTCCAAGTTGTTGAATTTATTGGCATAGAGTTGTTGATAATAGTTTCTAATGTTTATTTCCTTTTCCTTGGTGTTGTGAACTCTCCCCTTTCATTCATAATTTTATTAATTTGGGTCCTTTATTCTTTTTAATAAGTCTGGCCAGTGGCTTATCGATCTTATTTATTCTTTCGAAGAACCAGCTTCTAGTTTTGTTGATCTGCTCTACTGTGCTCCTATTTTCTAATTCATTGATCTCTGCTCTAATCTTGAACAACTGCCTTCTCGTGCATGGATGAGGCCTGTTCTTCTATTCCAGCTCCAGCTTCTTAAGGTAAGAATATAAAAACTGCGTTTTAGATTTTTCTACTCTTTTGAGTGAGGCTTGGATGGCTATGTATTTTCCCCTTAGGACTGCCTTTGCAGTGTCCCATAGGTTTTGGACCGATGTGTTTTCATTCTCGTTGGTTTCCATAAATTGCTTAAGTTCTTCTTTAATTCCCTGGTTTATCCAAAAATTCTTGAGCAGGATGGTTCTTAGTTTCCAAGTGTTTGAGTTTCTTCCACATTTTTCCTTGTGATTGAGTTCCAGTTTCAAAACATTGTGGTCTGAGACTATGCAGGGAATAAGGGAATAATATCAGTCTGTTGGTATCAGTTGAGACCTGTTTTGTGACCCAGCATATGGTCTGTTCTGGTGAAAGTTCCATGTGCATTTGAAAAGAATGAGTATTCTGTTGTTCTGGGGTGTAGTGTTCTATATATATCTGTGAGATCCATCTGGTCCAGTATGTCATTCAAAGCTCTTGTTTCTTTGTGGATTTTCTGCTTAGGTGATCTGCCTATTGCTGAGAGCGGAGTGTTGAGGTCCCCTACTATTAACGTATTATTATCTATATGTCTCTTTATTCTGGTTAAGAGTTGGCTTGTGTATCTAGCTGCTCCCCTGTTGGCATAGATATTTATAATTGTCATAGCCACTTGTTGGATACATCCTTTAAGAATAATATAGTGTCCTTCTGTATCTCTAACAGTCTTTAGTTTAAAATCTAATCGTCTGATATGAGAATTGTTACCCCAGCTTTCTTTTGAGGTCCATCGGCATGAAAAATAATTCTCCATCCCTTCACTTTCAGTCTGGATGTATCTTTAGGTTCAAAATGAGTCTCTTGGAGACAGCATATGGATGGGTCATGTCTTTTTATCCAAACTGCAACCCTCTGGCATTTATAGGAGCATTTAGGCCATTCACATTGAGAGTGATTATTGAGAGATATGATTTTAATGATATCATGTTGCCTGTGAAGCCTTTGTTTCTATAGATTACAAATTTCTGTTCTGTATCACTCTTGGGGTCTTTTTACTTTTATAGAACCCCCCTTAATATTTCTTGTAGGGTTGGCTTGCTGGTCACATATTCTTTCAGTTTCTGCCGGTCTTGGAAGGTCGTGGTCTCTCCATCAGTTCTGAATGACAGTCTTGCTGGATAAAGGATTCTTGGCTGCATATTCTTCTCACTTAGTGCTCTGAATATGTCTTGCCAGCTTTTTCTGGTTTATCAGGTCTCTGTAGACAGGTCTGATGTTATTCTGATGTTCCTCCCTCTGTAGGTGAGGATTCTCTTCCCCCTGGCCACTTTTAAGATTTTATCCTTGGATCTAAGATTTGTGAATTGTTCTATTATGTGATGTGGTGTTGGTCTGTTCTCAGTGACCTTGGCAGGGGTCCTTTCTGCCTCTTGGACATGAACGCTTGTTTCCTTTGCCAGATTAGGGAACTTCTCAGCTACAGTTTGTTCAAATATCTTTTCTAGACCTCTCTCTTTCTCCACCCCCTCGGGGATGCTGATGATTCTGACATTGGAACGTTTCATTGAGTCAGTAGTCTCCCATAATCTACATTTTTGAGATAGGATTTTTTTGAGCCAAGTTCCCATTTTTTCCTTCTTTTCTATCATCCCATCTTCCAATTCACTAATTCGTTCTTCTGCCTCATTTACCTTGGCTGTCAGAGCATCCAGTTTAGATTGCATTTGATTCATAGCATTTTTAATTTCTGCCAGATTCACTCTCATTTCCGCCCTTAGAGAGTCTATATTCTTGTTAATATTTTTGTTAATATTTTTTTCAAGCCTTCACATCATCTTGACCATTGTTACTCTGAAATCCATTTCTGACAATTTGGTTATATCCATATCCATTAGTTCTGTGGCAGAGGCCACAGTCTCTGTTTCTTTCCTTTGTTAGGGGTTCCTCCTCATTGTCATTCTGATGAGGAGTGGTTGTGGGGATGCACAGAGCCCAAATTATTGGCCAGGACCCAGGCAGTGTGCACTTGTTTTATAGGGACCTTAGGGATATGGGCTTCTTGATTTCTCAGCCTGCCTTCTGGGGGAGGGGCCTGCCGTGCTGATACTCAGGCAACCCTGTTTGGGTAGAGTTGCCCCATCCCCCGTAGGGGGGAGATGGGGATGGGCACAATGAAAACTGGTATTTCTGGGCTTTTGTTCTCTGGCAGCTTTCCCTGGCAGTTTTCTCTGCCTCTTCTGAGAGTCAGAGCAGTAGTGGCTGTATTCTAGCTTCCGTCTCAGACAGAGAGATCACAGTCTGCTCTCCACTGAGCAATCCTGGACACTCTAACTCTGTTTCTGTCGATGGTGCTGAAAACCCTGCAGCTTCCCGGGATATGCACCCCACAGCCACTCTCCCAGCCCTTGCTTCCAGGGCTGGCACATCTCTGTCCTTTGTGCTTCTAACACTGCCTGCTGCCCCGGTTCCCACGCACGCTCTCGAGCTCTAGGTTTCAGTCCGGTTCTAGTGAGTGCTCTGGAGCTCCAGTTTTCAGTCTGGTCACGCGCACACTCCGGAGTTCCCGTTTTCAGTCTTGTCGCGCGTGCGTTCCCGGGCTCATGGTCTCAGTCCGCTTTCTCGCGGGTGCTGGTCTGCAAGTCCGGCTGCTCTCCAGTGCAGGAGGCTACTGCTTCCCGCGCCCAAGTGCGGCGGCTCCCTCCCCCTTCTGTTTATCTTCCGAATTCTGTGCCCAGATTCACGGCTCCCCGCTTCGCTTCGTACCTCAATACTCAGCGCTGGAGATGTTCATTTGTAGAGATCCAGATGTATCTTCCTACGTTTCGGGCCAATTTCATGGGTGTTCAGGATGATCTGGTAGATATCCAGCTCGATTTCGGGGACCAGCTGAAAATAGGTCCCCTACTCCACCATCTTTTTTTCCCCTGTGAATGGTATTTTAAACTCAATTAGGAGGTTTAATGTTAAATATGAAATTGTATTTGTCAAGATAATATAAATACAAAGTTGGGGAGCAAAATGCCATGGTATAACCATTATTATTACTAATTTAAGAAGCTTCTGCACAGAAATGTTCTTGGAACTTTTGGAATTTATGTACTTTTTGAAATTTTTGAAATTTATAATTACATGTGAACCAGTGACGATCTACCAAAGAAGTGGCAATAGTAAAAAATAACAACTATTTTTACATTTACGAAGTATTTTTAAGAAGATAATATATATAAATAGTAAAAATCAGCACTGTGATACATTTTTAACTTTCTGCTTATTGGAGATTTTCATACATTTAAACTTTTAAAGAATTATTTATAAATGAAATTTCTAGAATATTAAACTTTTTGCAAAAACATTCTCTAAAATTTTGGATGCATTTTGTTCAAACTCAGCTGGAAACTTTTAATTAAAGTACTCACAACCAAAGACTGATGAAAATTAAACTATTGAAGTTTTCTATAAGTTGTAATTATTGAAATTAAACTTCTGCAAAAGGGAAAACATTGAACTTTATTTCTCCATAATCAAGGTAGTAAATAAATTATATGGTAAAAATTCAAATGATATATAATATTTAATTTTGAAATTTGATCTTTGTTCTTTATAATATATCAAATATGGGATGAATTTTTAATGCCTCTTTTATTTTTTAAAAAGTATAATCTATTAGAATGTAATGAAATTAGGGTCTATCTTTTGCAGTACCTATATTTAGCTAAACATTCAAATAGTTCAGTTAATTTTATCTTGTAAAAACACCTTTTGAAGAAAAGTGCCCTGAATGGAAGCAACAATATGGTATTTGTAAAAATATTTCAGCTGATTTATTTATACATTTCAATACGAAAAGAAAAATAACATGTAGCAGTATATATTTTTTTCTTTTACTCTACCAGGTACTTCAGCATCTGTGAGGAAAATATTTTTCAATTTAATAATGATGATCTGCTGAGATAATGCCATTGAAATTTTTAATGATTTTAATTTCAATAATATAAAATGCATTTTTGGAGAACATTACAGGGAATTTTATTTAAAATAAGGGACAATAAGAGCACACTCCTGGACCCTATTGTTGACCCTTAAGGTTTTTAGGTGGTATCCTTTCTTCTAAGTCAGTTCCAAGCACACTGATTGGCTCTCTATTTAACTCTTCTCTTGATGATTTGTCTGTCTTTAGCATCATCATATTCAATTTCTAATTTTCTTTTTTAACATTTATAGTCAGAGCCTAGGATGAATTTATGTCAGCATGACACTAGATGCAGGTAGTTTGTCATTGTTCTGATATCAAAGCCTAATACCTGACACTGATGTCACTTATGCTATTTAAAAATTATATCTGCATAGTAATT
This sequence comes from Ursus americanus, assembly GCF_024610735.1. Taxonomy (NCBI): domain Eukaryota; kingdom Metazoa; phylum Chordata; class Mammalia; order Carnivora; family Ursidae; genus Ursus; species Ursus americanus. The sequence continues at coordinate 25,805,222 of NC_142135.1, forward strand.
GGAATCTTCTAAAAAAAGAAGAGCACTTATATCCATGATAAACCTAAGCAACATATCTTCTAAAAAAAGTATAGCGTGTGTATCTCTAAGATGTGGTGTCATGATTCAGAAGGGCTCCACCAGCTCTGTATGGGATCATTGCCATGCACTCCTACACTCCAGTCTGCAACTCCAAGTAAGTAATTTATTATATTCTCCATTTAGGTCTTTCTGGTAGAGAGGGATCTCTGACGGAAGGATTCAATTCTGGTAAGATATTTTGCTTATCTTTTTGGCATTTGTTTTGGATTTTTGTTTCTGGTAGTTTTTGATAGTTGTAATTTACTCATTTGAGTCATAAATATAGGATCAGTCTGGTTTAAGTATGCCATATACTTAAGAGACTAAGAAACTTACTTAGTTCATAATGATAAATGTGAGATGGTGTCTTGACTAGTAAATGCATGTATTGAAATGTTCCAGTGAAGTTTAGGATTTCTTGCAACTGCGAAGTAATGAAGTAGTCACACATATGCCACGTAAATAACAATTTGTTTAGATTAAAATAAGTAAACAGCTATTTAAAGATAGAAACTTAAGGAATATTTTACAACAAAAATTGTAACAGGAAAGGGTAAATATGACAAATTCATCACTTATTGGATCAAGATGACAATCCAACCCTCTTTGGATTTAGCTACAAACACATAGACACCAGTAAATGAGATATCAGGAGAATTATCACTTACAGGTGTCAGAGATTACAGTACTGAGCTGGAAGAAAACAGCTGGAAATTTGAAGGGAAAAATCAGAATCCTGAAAACCTTTAGAGTGACTTCTAAATATGGAATATAGATTGCACAAACATGCTTGACAACTAACTGTGTGTGTGAGAGAGAGAGACCCTGAGGGCACAGCAAAAATACAGGCAAAGAGAAGAAAAACAATCTATTCGTAAAATATACCTCAATAAACTTAAAGGCAAATAAAAAAAAATATCCAATTTGAAGAACAGAAAAAAAAATTAAAAATAATTGATAGTAAACCGAACCTCAGAGACCTGTGGGGCAATGTAAGCCAGTCTGACATATGGTCAAGAGATTTGTAGTAAACGAGAAGAGAAAGAAAGAGGAAGAAAAAATATTTGAAGATATAATAGCTTAAAACTCCCAAATTTATGGAAAACATTAATTCACAGATCCAAGAAGCTCAACTAACACCAGCTAAGATGAATATTCAAAATCTACTTCTAGGTACATCAGTTACAAATTGCTGAAAGGCAAAGAGAAAGAGAAAATTTTGAAAGCAAGCAAAGAAGAATGACATGATACAAACAGGAACAAAAGAAATAAATGGATGACTTTTCATCAGAAACCATTAAAGCTAGAAACATTGAAATGACTGATGCCCTAGGATAAAAGAACACAACCCTGTAACTAAGAATTCTATATCCCACCAAGTTATCCTTCAAAAATGAAGGTGAATAAATCCATTTTTAGAATAAAAAGTGAGAAAATTTTGTGTGTTTTTTTAAGATTTTATTCATTTGATAGAGAGAGAGAAAGAGAGCCTGAGAACATAAGCAGGAGGGAAAGGGGGAGAGAAGCTGAAGCAGTCTGTGCTGAGCGCAAAGCCCAGTCTGGGGCTCCATCCCATGACCACAAGTTCATGAACCAAGCCGAAACCAAGAGTCAGTCAACCAACTGAGCCACCCAGGCACCCCAGGAATTTTTGTTTTGTCTCTAGATTGCCATTATAAGAAATGCTAAAGAATAAAGAAACATTTTCAGACTGAAAGGAAATGTCATTTGATGAAAACTTAGATCTACAAGTGTGGAAGGGGGTTTTTGGAGAAGAAATATTTTTAGAGAAATAGATACATTCTATATCCACACTGTGGTAATTAAATAAATGTATGTGTCAAAATTGATCAAATTGCATACTTAATATGTTATTGTATATAAATTATATCTCAGTAAAATAATGTTTCAGTAGAAAGACCCTCAGATTGGTGTGGTAGGATGAAGTTCCTGATTTAGTTCTTACTGTGAAAAAAATAATTTCACATCACTACCTACATCATTACACTTCTTCTAATAACTCCTGATGGAACCTGTAAGAAAATTCGTATTGGAAGCTTGAATCATAGTAAGAAATGTCAGTAACCAGAGTTCAGCATAATTGTAAACAGGATAGTTACAAGTAGGATAACTGACATTTCTTTAGGGTAAGTTACTTCCAATCTAAAATGCTTTTAACTGGGTAATTTGACTTAGATAAAACAGTTAATCTTTTAAAGGCTGTGGAAGTAGAAATTGTCAGTTCGCTTTATAACTGGACTGATTTAAAACACAAAGTATAATGGACAGAGTCCTCCTCATTCTGGCTTTTAAACAGAAAGCTAAAACTTTTAGCTTTAAAACCTATTTAGAAAATGAGTAAAAATTACAATTAGGTAGGAGGAATTGAATAAATTAAATCCTGAGGCTTATATGTGGAATGGAATGGGAAAGAAAACAAGCATTGCTCTAATCTTTAATGAACCAAATTTTATCAATAGGTGAAAAAAATGAAGAAAAATATGGAAAAAATAAAGAAATTTAAAAGTTGATATTAACATTTTTATAGCCTGTTATAATTGTTTGTTGCCTATATTTAAAAATGGTGAAAGCACTTAAAGATCCTTTTAAGGATCAATATTTATGTATTTGATAAAATAACTTGTTGAAATTATGCTTTTTTCTTTATTAGCTCTGTTCCTATATTAATTTAGGAAAAAAAACTATTTTGGGAGTATCAATAAATTTAGTCGGTGGACAAAGAACTAATAATGATCGAATAGCGATAGTAAAATAAATAATAATAGCTACTCTTTATGCACGTAAGTCTTTTGGGGAAAACCATCAAAATATAAATCAGGTAAAGAGATCTCTTTCCTTGCAAAAAAACAGTCACCTTGGCAGCTTTCTTTCTTTAGTTCTCCTAGACATACCAATTTTTAAAATTTTATTTTATCATATTTCAGGAAATAAAAGGTGTCCACCAAAAGGGAATGATAGTTGAGAAGTGTGATAATACTAACACAGCATGATAAATTTGTCTCCTTAGGAAGCCTCTTAGGAAGCACTGTGACCCTTTCCAAACCCCTATCATGAACTCATGTACTTTTTTTTTTTTAAACAAGTTTGAAATCCTTTTCTGGAAAACAAGAAGGGGAAATGTCTGATCAAAACTTCTAAAATTCACCCCTGGCTTTTATAAAATGGTGAGAGCAAAAATTACATTGTCTATAATATTTCCTCCTTTCATAAAAATCATCAAGCTGGTGAACAGAAACCAGAAGGAAAGCAGTGTATAAATAAACAATATGCAAGGGCTGAAACAATAGGCATAGATTTAAAATTAAGCAGTTCTAACACAAAAACTTAAAAAAATTCATACATTCATGTCAAAAATAGTTTAGACAGAAGGGGACATGTGGACTCTCCCAATACTAATAATGGTAATAGTTGGTTTTTAGTTTTTTGTGTATTTTTGTTTTGTTTTTCTTTTTTTTTCCTTTTGTATCAGGCAGTGTTCAAGGTCATCTACACATATTAACTTCTTTAGTCTTTGGGTCTGGCCTGTGACTATTTTTGCAAATGTAGAACCAGGGCACGCAGAGGTTAGGTGGCACACTCCAGTGACATAGCCATTTCGTTAGACCAAATTGTATCAGAGTAAAGGTTGAGATAAATGACCGAAAGGATCATAGCTTATTAATTTAAAAAGGCATTTAAATACTACTACTAATAGATTTGTCCTATGCACCAGCAATGTTGCTAAAAAAATTAATAAAATAATTCAGTTTCTCTACACTCAAATGTTAAAGAAATAATGCATAATTTTAATATAAAGATGCTAAAAGAAAGGTAATTATGAGAAAAATTACAATTTAATGGCCACATTAGTTCCTTTTTCTCACATTTACTGTAGGATGCTATTTTAGAGAGTGTTCTAAATCTTTCTCCTTTATTGAGCTCTGGCCATGAAAATCTGTGTTCAAAGAAGAAAATAATTGGATTCAAAGAAAAAAAAATGTTTAGAGACAGAAACTAAGAATGATTATTTACTTGGACTGGATGGCCTCCAGGTTGAAAATCAAAAGTACTTAATTAAGACTTGAAGCTTCTGTTGATATTGTATAAAAAAGCAGTTTCTCTTGTTTTAAGATAAATATGTTTTCCTGTCCTGGCAACAAAGTAAGCACAGGTGAATGTTTTGATTACATGTATGTAAAAACTTAACAACTCACGATTAAAATACAGGGAAGTATGCAATTCAAATGTTTAATAACTGATTTTTTCCTCTCTCAGGACTGATGGTGTTTTGGCATAGGTCTTCCCAAGCTGTAATATGAAGAAAATGTGAGTGCGTTCTTGGGCCTTGCCCACTTGCCAAGTCATGGAATGGGGGGAAAAATTGAGGATTTTGAGTGGGGAAAGTAGGTGGGTTGGTCAAATTTCTTTTCTTTAATGAAAGGTATGTTTGTGTATAGGAAAAATGAAAGCAGGGAGAGACTACTAATGAACCATTTTAAACAATGGAAAAGTCTATTAGCAAAGTCAGTTAACAATGTAGCAAAATATCCTGAATCAGGACTCTAGGAAAGAAAGAGGTATCTGGTGCATGCACAGGTTAGGGTCTGGTGGGAAGAAGCAACAATTTGCCAAAACCTCCAACAGGCTAATGTCCCTGTAGCATCCCTGTGCAAAGCTTGGATTCAGGGGAGTTAAAATAGGCGATGAGTGTCAGATTTAAAGTCAGTTCTGGTGAAGGAAAAGTTGAATTTCCTTGCTTCTTATTGACTAAGGGGAAATAAGAGGAAATAGGAGCTCATATGTGAAACTGAACAAAATGAAGAACTTTAGAAGGAAGCAATTAGTTCTTCCCAGAGGCATCATGAAGGTGGAAACAAAGTATCTTGGTCTCTTCCCTTGAGGAAATAAGTAACCTTTCCTGAACATAGCAGAAGGGCCCAGGGGTGGGACTACAAGGATATAAGTGGGGGAGCCTCACATTTCAGGTTGAACACTGGTATTAATTGGACATGAACAATTAAAACATCTTTTATCATCAGCAACAATTTAAAATAGTTAAATCTCTGAGTGTTTCATGGGCAAAGGCCACCCCTATAAAACCTATTCTGTTAGAAATAGATTACTGGATCCACTTAGATAAATGTCAAAACCAAAGCCAAATGTTAGCCAGTAAATAAATAATAACTGCATTAACTTAAATATGCTTAAATTTTTGGTGTTCAACACATCACATTAAATTAGAGTTAAGTAAGAGTTCTAAGCAAAATTTCAAAGATGTCATTCCTTGTATTGCTATTTTCTATTAACTGTATGAAGTCAGGTTTTTATATTAGATATTTTACCTTTTTATTTCTCTAATATGCCTTTGGGGAGGTATTAAAATTTCTCCTCTTTTTAAGATGTTATACTATGTTGATATTCCATTAGGAGGCCACATCTAGATTTATAAACTATAAACATAATTTGAGATATTTTAACAATATTTTTAAAGAAAATTACTCTGACTTAAAAAAATGTGGTTCATTCTGAGTCTTCTTTTATCCTCCTTTGTGACTATTTTTTATTAAAACTAAATATACTATTTCCAAAACTCCCCCTACAAGATGTGAAATAGTTTTAGGAAGACATTCTAGAGTTTAAACAAAAATGGCACTTGTTGTGATGAACACTGGGTGTTATATGTAAGTGTGAATCACTAAATTCTACTCCTGAAACCATATTACACTATATGCTAACTAACTAGAATTTAAATAAAAATTTGAAAGTAAAATTTAAACAAAAATGATAATAAAAAAAGAAAATTTAATTTCACATAACAGAATATTTGTAATAAGCTCTGGATGGTTTCTTAGTAGTTCCTCAGAATATTTTTCCCTTTTATGTTTATAGGGGAGAAAAGAGAGAATATGACAAATTTAATTTTTTTGACTGTGTATTAAGAGGAAATTGATATGAATGCCATCTACAAATTGTGTGCTTATTTTTACATTAATCAACTCTATCAAACAATGAATTCAATTGCATCATAATGAAAAATTTAAATAATTTTATTCCTCATTGTGGATTGCCTTTTCAACTGCCAATGACTGACAAACCCATTTCACAGGTGAGGTACTTAAACTGATCAGCAAAATTCAATAGACAGCAAGTCCTATACTTCTAATCTACTTCTAAAGAGTAGGATGTGAGCAGATTTTGAATAACAGATTAATTAAACTATGGCAGTGTATATTTAAAAATAGTCTAAAACCTTATCATAAGCTCTTACAAGTATAAAGCCTATGCCAGATACAGAACTAGGAGCAACACTTATAAAATTACTACAGAAAAGTTTATATGGATACTTACATTTGCACCAGGACCATACCTAATTTATAGTCGTAGATATCCAATTAAAAATAACTTCATATTATCAGAATCTTTTGTTTCAAAAGTCAAGGCCAGTTTCTTATATCTTCTTACTTGTCTGTCCCCTAAGCAAGTTCTGCCCATGAAAAACCACACTGTCTTTCTGTCGAGTTAAACAATGTCCAATGTTCTCAACAGTTCACAATGTCATTAAGTGCCAGTAAAGAGAATTTAGACTCCTGTGTCCCATTGCAAGTTAGCACTTACCCCAGGGGAATAGTAATTTTTACTGATTATCAAATAACATAATAACACCACTACTAAAGCATGGTGCTTTCAGCTTCCCCCTCTACCTGGACCACTTAAGACTATACCATGAAAATCCACTTTTCTAGACATGGATCCCCAACTCTTTTGGAGAAACAAGTATTTGAAAAATAGACTCCATAATTCCTGCTCCTGGTAGGTAATAGACATATTTTGAGACTGAAGTAGATCTTGAGGTCTAGGCTTCAAATTAAGTAAGGAATTGATGATGAAGTTCTGAAAAACCACATTAGGAAACCATCCAAACATATGCTATTTGGGATAACTTGAAAGAGAGTTGAGGCAATCTTATTTTTAGAACTTCTAATCATCTTTCTTATATTTATCCTCTGCTGGCTTACATAGTCTTTGGTTCCCAGATTGATTGATTCCACCTGCCCTAGAAACTCCCTATAAGACTCCAGATAAGGTATATAGTCCTGATTTTAGGCAGCCTTGTTTTTTAGATAGCACTTGTCCACATGCCAGTTGTCCAGAGTAAGGATGTTTATATTCATCATTTTATAGAACTGAATATTCTAGAGTATTTTCCTGCCCATACTTTACTAGAAAACTTAGTACACTTTCTGATTTCTCCCTTGAGAGGATTCTCCAAAATTCACATGAATACATCTTTACTCTTCTTGGTTAAAGATCTTGCCACTCTAACTTGTTCATTTAATCCCACATTGAACAACTAGCCAGAGGGGTGAGAGGATGGGAAGTGGAGATGGGAGAAACAATGTTAAACAAAAAATGCAAAGTAAAACAGGAAGCCTCTAGGAGTTAACATGTTTTCCTTTCCTTTAAAGTATAAGGAAGATGAGAACGTAATCTGCTTCTAACCTTGGCATGAACCATTTCAACTTTAGGAAACTTATCCAGTTGTTGGATTTGTGTTCCTCCCTTTTGGATCATAATTTGATTCTTATTGTCATTCCCATCAGACTGTCCTTCTATGGCAAAACCCATTTTAGTAGTACCTAGATATATTGTTTTGAACTAACTGCATCAGCCACATAAATAGTATGATGTGACTATCAACAGATGGAAAGTTTGTCATTGCATTGATGTCCCATAGTTGTGCATATCCACAGTGGAGACTGGATTTCAAATCCACTGTTACCATATGTATCATGCATTACTCAAATACAAGTGTCCTAGTATTTGAGTAATGCATTAGGCCAATATTTTGGATAAAGGGCTCTCTGAATTCCTGAGTTCTAATTTTCTTTACCCATTAGTTTTACTAATTAAGCACCAACCAGAACAGATGCTGTTCTAGTTGCTGAGGTTTATTAGTATACAAAACTGATTATCTTTCCATTATCTTGAAAATTATGATCTAGTGGGAGGGAAACAGTATGCTGAAGAGTATAATGAAGAAAAACAAAAAGCAAAAAGGGAAAAAAAGTGATGTGAATACTATTTGACATAGGAATATCAGAGATGAGATGAAAAGATAACATTTAACTTTTGGTAATGAGATTTTCAAGTATAACAACACGTATTTCTCAGAACTACTGATGAAGCTAACCTATCAACGGCTTTTTAGTGACAACAAAATCGCAGTTTTTTTAGTAAGCATTTTCTCTCTTTCCCTAAATATGAAGTATTCTTATTTAGTTGTTCAGAATGAAACTCATCATAACAATAATAATGTGTTTTTTAAAGCTGAGTATTTAATAATGAAAGAACAATTAAAATATGTGTGTATAGGATAGTTTTTTCTATTGTAAATGGAATGAAAGGAAAGGAACCATGGTGGTATTTCAAGTGACTTATAATCACTTATATACATGATTCTTTTATTGCAGACTTATAATTCAGGCTCTCATCACTGTGCACAATTCCCCATCTACAACATCTGGCACTGGCACTATGAATGTTTGAACAAACTTTAGACCCACACAGGTGTCGCTTCTTGCAGACCACATCTCTTCCTACATGTTTTTTGCTTATTAAGTGGCATAGGCTTTTAGACTCTGTTCAAAGTGCAAGGCATTTTCTGACCATCTAAATAAACCCCAAATGGCATGAACTAATCTGAATGCACTCTGTCTGTAACACGTGAAGCACTTTAAAACTGGCAAACTCTGCTATGGATGTTTTCAGTCTTGTGCTGCTTTCAATTGGTAGCAGATATTAACTTGCCTAGGCCTCACATTGTGAGAATATGTAAAATATTTTGATGTAATTATTTTAGAGGAAGAAATCTGCTTAATTTACCATGGTATCTTGAAATTTCATAAATGCATACCCCATGATCTGATTTTGCCCTGGATATTTATTTCTTTAGCTTCTTTGAATATGACTTTGAAATATTAGGAGTTGTTTCGGTTATATACTAATGCTACATTTTTCAAACTCTTAATGCTATAACATTCTTTATCTCAAATAATCATTTGGCACTTAGAGCCACTGTGATGTTAATTTGCATTTTTATTATGGACAGTCAATTAACATGAGCTGTTGCTGTCTCCCTCCTCTGAATACAATACCGAAGATATTATAGAAATATGAATGAATTTGATAGATCCGGAAGCCTAGCATAAAAACTGAATGGAGATAAATTTGTAGAGGCCAAAGACATTGATTACAGCAGAAGGAGATGAAAAGAGCTGGATTCTCAGGAAGAGCAAGAGGCTAGGGAAGAATACCTTGCTTTTGCTCTTTTGCTCACTTCTACAGTACAAACTCTGTGACGGTCCCAGTTTTGTAGGTAAACATCAACAACTTAGTATCTTCCAGAGGGGTCAGTGGCTGAGTATTCCCTCCTTCTCGCTACTTCACTAAAAAGATTACATGAGTAAAATCCAGAAAGGCAACTATTAGAAGCAGACCCAGGGGGAAAAAAAAAAAGAGTTTGAGGTCAATTACAAACAAGAATGTCCCCTGGCAAAAGAGGGTGGAAATAGAGGAAGGCCAGCCTATAGTTAACACCAGAGACTCTGCCCTGAGGTTCACCTTTTCCTCCATAAATTTATAAGAAATGAAGCAAAATTAATGGATCTCAGAAAAATAAGAATTCTAAATAAGCAGAATAAATATCTTTAAAGGCATATAAAGGATAATGGAAAGATAAAGCAGGAGTAAGTAGTCATTACAATAACCAACTTCCAATATTGCATACAAAATCCTGAAATAAGCCAACAAATGGGTAATGATCAACAGGAAAGTGAATTACTGAGTAAAAAATCAGATTGAGGAACTCTTGAAGAGGGCATTAGGAGGAAATAACCAAATAGAAAATATAAAATAAATAAAATAAAAGCTAAAAAAAAACCATTAGAAGTTAAAGATATGAGTGTCAACAAGCTAAACAGGGAAAAATACATAGAAGGGAGGAAACATTAGATGAAACAGTTATTTAAAATTTCCCCAATTAATGAAATAGATGAGAGAATTTTAAACAAAACTTATGTTAAACAAATCAAAATAGTCACACCTAAATCAATCACTTATAAACTTCAAATCTAAAGAATTATAATAAAAGTCCCAAGAAAGTTCCCATATATATGTGTACACACACACACACACACACACATATCACGTTGACTTAGATTTCCCAATAGCATCACTGAATTCAGGAAGGAAACAGGGTAATCTTTTCAAAGATTTAAAAGAAAAGTTTCAAACTTGCAATTTTATGTATATTCCTAGAATATCATTTAATGCAAGACTGAAAAAAATGTAGAGGCAAGACTGAAATAAAATCCTCATTTATAAAAGTACAGTTGATGCTTGAACAACACAGGTTTGAATAGCATTAGTCTACTTATATTTGGATTTTTTCAATAAATATACATACAGTACTGTAAATGTATTTTCTCTTCCTTAGGATTTTCTTAATAACATTTTCTTTTCTGTAGCTTATTCATTTTAAGAATACAGTATATAATACATATAATATACAAAATAGGTGTTAATTGACTATTTATGTTACAGCAAGGCTTCCAGTCAACAGAACGTTGTTAGTGTTAAGTTTTGGGGGACTCCAAAAGTTACATGTGGATTTTCAAATAGCGGTTTGTGCCCATAACCCCACATTGTTCAAGGGTAAACCATAGATGTTTTATCACACACACACACACACACACACACCCAAAAACCTTGAAATATTTATTAAAGAAATACTCAAACAAAAAAAGAAATAAATATAGGAGAACATAGCTAGTTAATGCAAGGAAAAGCAATTTAGTAACTTAGCAAATCTTACTCTTTTCACCTATGAAATGACCATCTCTCCTCCTCGACTCATTCCCCAAACTACATAAATGGTAAAAAGCCAGAAAGAAAACTCTAGAATGATAGGAATATGTGTGTGTATTGGGGGTGGGGTGGGGTGGGGAGTAGAAAACCAGAGGAAAGTGATAGGTGGCCACCATTCCTATGGTCTGGTAGACAAATTAGGTAAAAATAAGAGTACAATTTTAGCAGAAAAAATAATAAATATTGGTCTTAAATAGCTAGATGTAACCACCAGAGAAACAAACATTTGTATGTAGACTTCCAGTTAAACATTTTTGGTTGATTAAAATATTTGCCTTTCATTCCCTCCTAAATGTGTACTAAAATAATCCTTAATGAGTAACAATGCTATGCATGCATAACAACAAAGAGAATTGAGGGAAAAGACAACACTGGATGAAAGACGTCAACATAATTTTGGAAGATAAAAGTAAATAGAAATCTGGTCATTGACTGAAAGTCTAGAATGCTAAAATCTAAATGTGGCAGAGGGAGAAGCCAACAAAGAGAAAGATTCGTTACTTCTCCCATCTACATTGATCAGGATTCCAGGCCCTGTGTACTTCTGGGAAGTGGGTTCTTGTAAGAGGTGGGGCTTAAAATATTGAAGGATTTGCTGAAATTTCTAGATTGCCTCCTCCATCGCAAATAGCCAAGTGGCTACTGTTCTCTCACCATGAGGAAACAAGGAAGGTTTATATTCTGGGAAGATGAAAAAGGAGATTCTGTACTTAAAAACCAGGCATAACCAAGGGCAGTTGGATGAGGAACCTCACTGAAAACAGAGGAATTAAATAAATGTTTACATCCATGGTAAATAACAAGACTGTGGACCCCCTTCTCCTATATATCATCTAGAATCTATCAACTAGAGTTAAGTCTGTAGGCAAAAGAGTGAACGAATCCTCTGTGGAAAATTAAACAGTCCAAAGTATTTGGGTAATGGAATTAGTTGTTTCCCCCAAAAAACCTGGCAAGGCACATTGTCCTGTCATTCTGTGTTGAAGCACACACACTACCACTCCAACTTAGTGAAACCAAACCATTCACTCAAGATTTTCACTTTTATTTTTTTATTTGGGGGGGGGGGGCAGAGGGAGAGGGAAAGAATCTTAAGCAGACTCAATGCCCAGTGCAGAGCCCAAAGCAGGGCTCTATCTCATGACCTTGAGATCATGACCTGAGCTGAAATCAAGAGTTGGACTCATAACTGACTGAGCCACCCAGGCGCCCTCAAGTTTTTCACTTTTTAAATATAAATGAATAGCTATGGACCTGAAAGATATTTCAGACAGTTTTTAATATCAAAGGAAAAGAACATAGCAAGCTAGGAAAATCAAGAAAGAAAATGAAACTTCCAAAAATTATAATATCTTCAGAGATATAAGAGAAGATACTGTTTTTATGAGTAAAAATAAAATGATATAGAAGGGAACACTCAGAAAACAAGAAAGTTCTTGGAATGAAAAATATGAGAACAGAAGAAGAAAAGTAGAGAATTGGGAAAAAGATGAAGAATTCCAAAAAGCTTAAAAAGACAAAAAGCTGAAAAAGACAAGAATTTCGAGGATCAATCTAAGCAGTTGTGTGTCTGACAAATCCAGACTAAAAAAAATAAAGAGAAGAGAGACAATGGGTAGAAGAAAATAATCAAACACATGCTAAAGTCTCCCATATCCAACAATATGTAGGATTGAATATCCTGCAAGTGCTCCTGTTACAAAACAATTTAAAATGCTGGATGATATGTAAATTGTATCTCAATAAAGCTGTTATACTTTTTAAAATCCTAGATGAAATGTTTGAAAACATCTTTTTAAAATACAGAGCTGAATTGAGAAAGTAAGCAAGCTCCTCTGAGGACAAGAATGAGCCAGAAGCATGAATCCAGTTTAGTAAAAGTATGTTGAATCCATGGCTGCCCTAAGGGCACCTGCCTCAAGAACTTGTAATGGTTGTGGTGTGGAAAAGAACTGAGACCTAGTGCTGTGCGAGGTAGAGAATCAGAATAATAACCCCACACAAAGATGTGTGGGGGTCTGCAATCTCAGTGTCACAGAAACTAAAAATAATCTGTTCTGTAAAGGGAGATGTTCAGCAAATTTGCCACAGTTTTGGCACTTGTTTTTAGGATGAAGTCACTCCTGAGAATTCTTAACTATAAGCTGCCTTTGTGAAGACTGGAGTTTAAATTCCCAGTACATAAGTGATATAAAAAACGTCCAACCTGGGAAATTAATTTGAAGAGATCCCGAGTTAGGAGCACCTTGAACAATCGCGAATCCTCTATGGAGTATTGTGCCTTTACACCAAGGATCATAAAATGTTCTCAGATAAACCACTGCACATGTACTCACAATTTAAAAAAAAATCACAAAATACTAGAGTAAAACAGTGGTTTATCATCTTTACCCTCAGAGATAATCACTTTCAAGCCTTTAGTTGTTTCTTTTGTTATTTACTTTATAAAGAATATAAATTAGTATATTTATTTATTTATTCTCCACTTTATAGATTAGGCTTTGTCTTATTGCTATGTAAGAAGAGTTTTTTGGTTTTTTGTTTGCCTTTCTCTTCATGAGCATTTGTTCATGTATGGAAAAAAATGCATTGTTTCTAGCCTCAGCCTCATAATATAGTGAAAACATTTTTAAATCAATCTTAGAGTTTTGATTATTTTGGGTCTATGCTATTTGCATTTGAGCTGCATTGATTTTATTTGTAATCAGAGTATAGCTCTTTTGCCACTGAAGTAAATTTCTTCATTCATTCATTCGATGTATAATTGACATGATGTTAGTTTCAAGTATATGCATAATGATTTAATATCTATATATTTATTTTGCAAAATGATCACCACAACTATTCTAGTTAACATCTCTCACCATCCATAATTACAGAATTTTTTGTGTATGGTAAGTACTTTTAAGATCTGTTCTCTAAGCAGCTTTCAAATACATGACACAGTATTATTAACTATAGTTGCAATGCAGTTTATTACATCCCTGTGACTTACTTATTTTATAACTGGAAGTTTGTACATTTTGACTCCCTTCACCCATTTTGCCCACCCTCAGTCCCCGACTTCTATGAGCCTGTTGTTTTTTGGGTGTTTTTTTTTTTTTTTTTAAGATTCCACATATAAGTGAGAATATACAACATTTTCTTTCTCTGCTTATTTCACTTATCATAATGCACTCAAAGTCGACCCGTATTGTCACAAATGACAGCATTTCATTTTTTTTATGACTGGGTAATATTTTGTTGTGTATATGTACCACAATTTATTCATTCATCCAGTGATGGACATTTAGGTTGTTAACATATCTTGACCACTGTAAATGATACTAAAATAAACATGGGTGTGCATATATCTTTTTCAATTAGTGTTTTCATCTTATTCAGGTAAATACCTGGAAGTGCAATTACTAGAGCATATGGTAATACTACTTTTTAGTTTTTTGAAGAACCTGCATGCTGTTTTCCATAGTGGTTGCGCTAATTTATATTCCCACCAACAGTGCGCAAGTGTTTCCTGTTCTCCACATCCTTGCCAACACCTGTTATACCTTGTCTGCCATCCTAATAGGTCTGAGGTGACATATCAGCATGGTTTTGATTTTCTTAATGATTAGTAATGAGACTGTCCTTTCTTCATTGCATATTCTAGGCTCCTTTGTCGTAAATTCATTGACCATGTATCTGTGGATTTATTTCTTGGCTCTTTATTCTGTTCTACTGAACTCTGTGTCTGTTTTTAAATCAATACCGTACTATTTTGATCGCTACAACTTTGTAATATAGCTTTGAAATCAGAAAACAAATGCCTCCAGATTTGTTTTTCTTTCTCAGGATTGCTTTGGCTAATTTGGCATCTTTTGTGGTTCCACATATTTTAGGACTGTTCTGTTTTTGTGAAAAATGCCATTGGAATTTTTAAGGAATTGTAATGAACCTTTAGATTGCTTTGGGTAATGTGGACATTTAAACAATCTTGATTCTTCCAATCCATTAGCATAGAATATCTTGCCACTTATTGATGTCTTTTTCAATTTTGAAATAAATTGTTATCTTTTCATTAGCTCTTTTTCCTCCCTATGAAGCTCTCATTAATTTACTCCCAGAGGTACAAAACTCTCTGTAGTACTGAAGTACGTCAGGTCACATATACACCTGTGTTTCTTTCAGTCCCCTTTTCCAGATTGGTTTCTAGCTCGGCTGCCCACTTACTGGCTTGCCTCTTACTTTAGCAACATGCTGAGCACCTCCTTTGCCACCCTCATAAGATCCTGCTGTTATGATTTCATTTATTTATTCACTCATTTTTTTGGTTAGTCAGTCCCCTAGTAGTATACTAAGACGGTGTGCATTGGGCTTAATTTTTATAATGCTTGCGCATCTGACAACGTCTTTATTCTAAGCAATTAATCAAAGGGACAACTGAAATGACTATTATGAATAAGAATATGTTTTCATGCTCATCAGTAATTTAGAGAATCCTGTTGTAGACATGAATGTAAGAAATATCGTGGGCCTAGGAACAGCGATATTTTAAGATAGTGGGTGTTTTGGGGTATACCAGGAATGTACATAAATGATTTATCTAGCTGCATTGATAATCAGTTCTAATGTGTGTTGGTGCTATGTACAATTGATTAAACTTCTAAAATACTTTCTTTTAAGCATGGTCAAGTAAAGTGTTATGCTACCCATGAAGATGTGATTTCCTACTTTTTAAGGAAGAAGTGATGCTCTTCCTCCATACTCCCACTCCCAGGATGAAAAGGTTAAGACTCTTCATATTAGTGAAAAGCAAAGCAACTGGTTTTATAAAGTAGAATTTCAATTAGGGAAAAATACAAATAAATAACTCAACCTGGATTGAATCCATTTTTATAAATAAGTGTCAGGGTGGTATGCCAATTAAAACAACATATTTGAAGTGTTTAATGTATTAAAAAAAACAATGATGGAAAGCTCATATATTTTATATGTGTAGATATAAAGATGCAATAGGAAATATCCCCACCTTCAAGGATTTAAAAAATTATGGAGAAGAAAAGATTTATTCACAAATAGCTACAATAGAAGGCAAAAGGTGATGAGGACCATAGTAATGAAATATATTGGTATTTGACATTTGGGGTATTACTTTTAGCTGAAAGGTTTCATGGTTAGGACCTTGATGAATGAGTAAGATGCTAACATGCCCAGATTAAGGTAGGATTATCTGAAGTGTAGTTAAGTGTTTACAAAAACTCAGAGTGCTTTGAAACCATAGAGAACATCTGACAGCTTGAAATAGCTGAAATGTAAGAAGCAGGATTAAACTTGTACCACATGTTAGTTATTCTTATGGTTTCTGATACTGACTGGCTTTGCTGATCATCCTCTAAATAAATAACAATTTATAAGTTTCATCTCTTTATATATTTGTCATGTTCAGAGTAGGTGAACTGACATAGTTCAATATAACAAGCAAATTTTATATCAATTGCACTTGTGTAGAATTATACACTAATAAGCTGCAAAGTATAACTTTAACCATACATTTTTAATTTTATTTAGAAAATGAAATTATTTTCATATCAGAAAATATAAATGTTATATGTAGTATTTGACATAGTGCATATTTACAAAAATGAATAGCTTATTTTTACTCCCTACTAGTGCTGTATTTTTATTACGTCAATTTTGTTTAATACCACAATGCAAATGATTATACCAATGCATTATGGGTGACTTTGGGACTACTTTATAAGGTTAAAATATGTTGCTCTTTACAGTCTTTTTCTTTTCTGTCATCTTGAAAAATTTGGAAATCAAACAGTAATAGTAATTCTTGAGATGAAACTTGCCTTTTAAAGACCACAGTCATGTGTGAGAGAAATCTGTGAAGAAGCCACTTGAGTATTTGAGCTGATTGCATTCCAAATGAGAAAAGGAGGAGAATTATGAGGGTACTTCTTGGTGCTTGGGCTTTCTATCTCACAACTTTCATTTTCAAATGATATTTTACAGGTCATTGAGCTCCCATTTAGAATAATTTTATAGTTGTGGGAATTTTAAAGTTCTGATTATGGAGAAAAACATGCTTACAGCATCCATACAAATACTCTCTCTGATCCAATGACAAGCTTGCAGTGATGTAATCCATTTTCTACTGCCTTAAAAATTCTTTTTTTTTTTTTTATCATTTCTGCTCTTTTTTTTTCTGTATCACTGGTCACTGGATTTCTCTATGTGATTATATTTTATTCTTATTGAATTGATTTGGATTAAATCTAGGAATGAAAAAAATAGCAGGGGCTCTGAATTCAGTGAGACTGGGTTCAAATCCCAGGGCTGCTATTTATCAGCTATGTCTCTAAGCAATTTATTGTGTGCACTTCACTTTTCTTTTCTGAAAAATCAGGACAAGATATCACCAAGTTTATTAAAAATCAAATGTCTCAAAGTGTTCAACACAGAGTCAGGCTATCTAAGAGGTATTTAATAATCTCTTCCTCTTCCTTGAAGAAAGATACCGCTTCAACATTGTGCTAAGTACTTCATAGTAAGCTGCATCACTTTTGGTGACTTACTAAATCCTTCTTAAGTCTATTTTTTAAAAATGTGTGTGAGGTTACATTGATTGGATGTGAGTAATAGTAAAATTTCTGTATTTTTTGGACTTATTGTACACATTCCACCTCTCTTTTCATTGTCATTTTCCACCTTTGCTTGATACTTAAATTATTGAGAGCATTAATTTAGCTCACCACTGCATTTTCCATAGATCAAACCACATTGGTTCTTAATTACATAATATAATTCTTATGCTAAAGTGAGCATGAACTATGAGGTTGAACCATAGACATTTCCACAAGAAATTGCCATTATTACTCTGTATTTGATCTACAAAAAATGGCGACTTTATGAAGTTCAAACTAAAAACTCTCAAAAGTAATAATAACATTTGAAAAATACTACTAAGTACTGATCTTCTCTTATGATAAGCTTTACATTAGTTGTTTATTCCTATGCATGATATTCACATATATATGAGAGAAGCTGAGAGGTGATAGATGAATAGAGTTCCTTAACAGAAAATGAATACTGCAGTAAGGGGTTATATAAATAAAACAGGGAGAGGGGAAGTGAAAATATGTTAAAATTAAGAGCTGAATTTTGATTTGCAACTAGTTTCTCTAATTGAAGTAATTAACTCGAGATGTCTCTCCTTGAATAAATGCCATATACTAATTGATTTTTATTTATTTTTATTTATTATTTATTTATTTATTTTAATAATAATTTTTTATTATGTTATGTTAGTCACCATACAGTATATCCTTAGCTTTTGATGTAATGTTCCATGATTCATTATTTGCGTATAACACCCAGTGCACCATGCAATATGTGCCCTCCTTAATTGATTTTTAAGGCAGCTTTTATGAAATAAAGATAAGCTTTAATAATATGCTTGCTTCCTTAACAGCCATGGCATTAACAGAGAACTTAAAATTCTAATATAACTCTGACAAACCTGAAAAATTTGCAGGTCCATAAATAGAGACATTGAGGGAGTTCATCAGTGCATTGTGCATCTTTGCTTTAGCTAAGAAAATCATCATTCCAGATAAAAATAATTCTCTTCTTAAAACATAACCACACATTTTCAACAGTCACTCAGCAAATTATCATTTCAGTTCTTTATATTAGATGATAATGCCACAGGCTAAGATAATGACAGTCAATTTCCAACTTAAATTTTTTAAATTGTATTCATTTTTCTTATAATGTCTAATCCTACTCAGTGTGAAATATGCAAGAAAATCCCTGGATTAATGTCTTAATTACAGTGTTGGTTAACGTTGCAAGGTAGATGATTCTTCAATTTTGAATATCTTTTTTTTAAAATATTTTATTTATTTATTTGACAGAGATAGAGACAGCCAGCGAGAGAGGGAACACAAGCAGGGGGAGTAGGAGAGGAAGAAGCAGGCTCCTTGCGGAGGAGCCTGATGTGGGGCTCGATCCCATAACGCCGGGATTACGCCCTGAGCCGAAGGCAGATGCTTAACCGCTGTGCCACCCAGGCGCCCCCAATTTTGAATATCTTTAAAAGTAGGCACTTTTTTTTCAACTGTTTGAGAAAATAGGCAATCTTTAAATGATTAGGGATCTAGTTTTTTGTGCCCTAAATTCTGGCAGATGAGCCATTTAGGTGGAAGGGATGGACAGAAGTTATGCATGAACTCAAAAATATGGATTTCTTCTCACCAAAGTTACTACAGTGTTAAGCTGTATTGATATATCCTCCTGCCAACAATAAAAGCCAATGGTGAGACCCCCATGTAGGATCATTTCCTGGGTGCTCACATTAATTCCATTTGACCTCTTCCATCACAAAAGGGACACTGGACTACACCTGTAATTTGCCCATGGGTTTTCCTTCATGCTCACACGTTTTCTTCCAGTATTTATTAGCAGACATTCAGAATGACTTTATCAGTTCTGTGCTGGTAAATATTTAACAACAGATTTTTGGGAAAAACAAAAATATAAAACACAAAGCACTAAAAACAAAATGAAAAAAAGTATGCATATATATTTATACATATTATAAATTATATTGATATAAAGGATATGTAAGATATATTATGCAAATAATATAATATATAAAACTCTTTTTTGTAAATTCTATGGAGCTAGTTGATTCTCACAGAATGAGTTTGATGACTTATGCTGAACTCTTCTATTCATAGCCGACCTGTAGATGCAGCTAACGAATGAATGATACTCAAACATGAATGGCGCTTGCCATTTTCCTTCACATTGATAAGTCAAAAGTGAAATAACAAAGATATATGTAGTACTTCCGCTCATTGCTTCTGATATACCTGACATTGCTTCTGATAGCATCTATGGAATTTCCTCTTTGTTAAATTGGAAAGTAGTTTTTAAATACTGGAATGGTATTTGCTTTCTTTTTTCACTATTCACAATGTAACAACTACAAACACGACACACTTTCAAGTTCGATATCCATTTTTACCACTACCTCAAGTCTAGACAATCAACAAAACAATAAATAAAGTTATGATTTGTAGTGTTTGCCAATAAATACTTCCACAATGGCCAATGTGACATCCACTAAACTTGAACTTGGAAAAAGATACTCAGTAGGACAGTTATATAGTACTTCTACTATATAGATAAAATAGATGGATGTAATTCAAGTCCATAGAAAATTGCAAAATATAGAACGATAATTAGGAAGTGGTGAGATTTTTGTATGTATTGCCTTTTTCTTAGTACATTTTATTTGTTAGTATTGGATTTTTGATATTCATCTTTATTAATTTTACCTTAATGCTCACACACAAAATATTCTAGATCAGAGACATATATCTTATTATGTTAGAGTAAATAAAAAAGCTCATCAGATGCCCTTTTCTTTGCCTCAGGCTTTACCCCTAGGGTGATGTAATGAAAGGCCAGGTCAACTATCCTACTAGTAGCTGGATACTCCATAGGCAAAGGATGGAGAACAATTTTCTCCATTTTCTTATAGGAGAAAGACAGCCATGTCTCTTCTTCCCCAAAGAAGAGAGAGCAAATGGAAAACAAATCAAAACAAAACGATTTTTTTTTGTTGTTGTTCCTTTGAAGCAGATGGAAAGGATCCTGTATTCTTATATCCTGGGTTCTTACAGTAACTTATTGGAATGTATATACATCTTTCCAAGAGCCAGATAAATCTGAGGTGACTGTCTTTTATAACCTAGAGAGTTCTCCAAAGTCTTTGTTTCAAACCTAGGGAGGAAACACCCCAGTATTCCTGGTACTTTGGGAGCTTAACCTAAGGACCTTGTTTGGGCTGTATTTGACTCTCTTAGACAAGTTTTATAACCTTTCTGGATCAGAGACGTTAACTAAACAGATGGCTACAAATACAGTTCTCAAGATATGAGAATGGTCTTAGGAAGCTAGGGATTTTTACAGTAGCACTAAGAAACTCAGGAAATTTTATATTCCCACAGTAAGTTTAAATAATTTAATTTTTAATAATGGCTGTGCTTAATCAGTTCACAAAATTCCTGAAAATTAAACAATTGTTTTCATGAGCCAGTATGATCAGTCTAGGACACCACTGCACTATTCATCAACATGTTACACAATTATATATGTAGTATTTCTGCTAGACAAAGAACTCACTTGAAGGCAAAAGATGTCCAGCAATGGGCTGTCACCCATGGAATTTCCTCACATTATCACAGGCCTAGTCATGCCGAAACAGCTTTCGATAGATTTAATCAGAGCTCCATCTGATGGCCACACTTTGTAATATTGGGTTATTGTTCTATAGGACATCCTTTATTCCTTAAAACAGAGACTGATATATAGTCACTTCCTCCACTGACAAAATATGAGTTCAAAAAACTGAGGGGTATAAGTGGAGGAGACTTCATTCATATTACACTTAATAATCCACTCATGGAATATTTTCTTCCCTTGCCCACAGCTCTGGGCTCAACAGATTTGGAGGTCCTAGTGCCCAAGACAATATTAAACTAGAAAACAAGACTGTACTTTGAAGAATAATTTTTGACTCTTCATACTAATGAATCAACAGGCAATAAAAGAGGTTTGCTCTACTGTCTGGGATGTTTAATTCAAATTGCAAAAAAAAAAAAAAAAAGGGACTGCTGCTACACAGTGAAAAAAAGGAGGACTGTAGTAGGATAAGTAATGGTGCCCCAAAGATCTTCCTATTCCCTGGAATGTGTGAGCTATGTTATGTTATATGGCAAAAGGAATTTTATAGATTTGATTAAATTAAGGATATTGAGACAGGAAGATTATCCTGAATTATCTAATTGGGCCAAATGATGTAATTGCAAGGATTTTCAAAGACAGACGGCTGAAACAGGGACAAAAGGGACAGATCTGAGGGTGCTACACTGCTGACTTTGAAAGGAAAGAAAAGGAAGATGAGCCAAATAATGTAATAGCTTCTAGAAGCTGGAAAGGCTAAGAAAACAGATTCTCCCTTGGAGCTTACAGAAGGAATGCAATCCTGTGAACCCATTTTTAGACATCTGACCTCCAGAACTATAATAAATATGTGTTGTTCTAAGTCATTGAGTTTGTGATAATTAGTTACACTTTTCCCAGTGGGAAACTAATATAAAGGCTATGTCTAGAAATATGAAGATTTACTTGGGAAGATCTTAGTATCCCATGACCAATCACAGAAGTCAGTGGGAAACCGTGAGAACCAATAAATACAGGATAACTTGAAACCTGTGACTATTATATTTGTGGTTCCCACCATGACTTAAAAACTCTTAACTGTCTGAGTCCAGCCCTGGGCAATGAGATGAGACTTATAGAATAAGGGATAAAGAAAAAAACCATGATTTTCAACAAAAATAGAGATTAAAATGACTACATATATAGTATATAGGGTACATATGGTATTATGAGGCCAATTAGTCATGACACTGGCATGTTCTCCCAGTTTTGAGCAATGAATGACATCCAGGAGGAAAGATAGAGGGAATGAAAATTTCCAGTGCATAGGATAAATAGAAGCTGATTGATTCACTCAATTTAATGAGTAGCAGACAAATATTTATTGTATCAGGAGATATCTGTTTCCATTTCTCAGTTTTTAAATTGTTTTTCTTCCAAATCTTCTAGATTCCAGGAAAAAAACATACTCATTTCCTCTGCCAGACTATGACCTTTTAAAGTAGAATATCCCATGAGGATGCCTATTTTCATAATGTTCACTTTGGCTTCTTTACAATGGAGCTATAAAATAGAAATGCTGAAATCTGCCCCTGAATCTGTGCATACATGCATAAGCCAAGTTAGTAGCTTGGATATTTAAAGTTCCTTCTAGTGGGACAAGTACAATAGACTTCTCTCATTTATCAAGTATGACATGTTTTATTAGCACCTAACTGGTTAGGGGAATAGAAGGAGTTTCCACCTTAGAGGAAACGAGGTGTAATTATGGGTTATTGTGGAGTAAGTCATCTTCTGAGGGACTGTAATCAAGCCAATAATACACTCAGATTTTCTTGTGGATGTTCAGCCAAAAATATTCCTTGTTATAAGCTCTTGCCCTGATAGTGAAACACTGAGTCTACCACTTAACTGCTCTAGGACATACGGTCCACATACTAGTTCATATATGGAACTCCTGGAAATGTACACTGCAACCTGACCCCTTGATTACTGGCTTTCTTTCAATTGGACTTAAGTTCCTGCATCTCCAGCCTCTTAATGGTATTAACCATGGCTCTCATGGACTTAATTCTTCATGAATTGGAAAAGCTCATTTTAATTCATTCCAAAAATGAGCAAAATTAAGTATTAGAAATAGCTAAGATTTTAAAACACAAACTTGTTTGGGGGTGTTATAAGCTGAATAACATGATATAAATTCCCATTGTCTTTCTTAGCATTTACTTCAATGGTAAAACATATCTTTTGTAGAAAACTGGTGTTCTGTGGACCGAAAACAGAAATAGCATATGTGATTGTAGGTATGGTTTTCCAAATTCATCCTGTAGAGCTTTTTATTAGCAGTTTCCTGGTCACTCAAGAAAAGTGAAAAGAACAGTGTCAGATTGGATTTGCTATTGTTGCTCAGAAAAGGGAGTAATGCCTATTACAACTTTGCCAGATGAATTGGCAGAGAGAGTTTATACATTTGAGAGTCGGTTTCTCAAAATCAGAGATGAAAGAAATTCATTGAGATTTTCCTTTCCATTTCTGGATGTTTTCTTGAGCTAATTCCATAGATTTTTCTTGTTACATTCATGTATTGATTAGTGATCATTTTTTTCTGGTATTAGAAACACCAGACCAGTGAAATATCAAAATATTTCAACATCATGCAATTTTAATCTTTTCCCTCCATAGCTCAGGCCTGATCTAGAATTTTAAGACTATAGCAGAAAGGAGAAACATGCTTTATTTCTTCTCCTTTCCTCTGTTTACTCCCTGACTCAATAGTTTCTATTCTTGGCTCCTCTAGAATCTGGTATAGAAGAAAGGAGGATTTAGAAGAAACGGCAGTCTTATGTGACTCATGCTATCGTATCCGCTGTTGTATCCTTCTGTGAACAGAAGCCTAAAGGCATCTTTGTGTGTTTGGTTTTTGTTTATTTGTTTTGATTTGTATTGTTTTGGAATCCATCACTCTGTTAAGACTTCCCACTATGTCTTTTTCTGATATGGACCATATCCCAGCCTTTGGCCACTTACATGATTCACCTCTCAGCTCTTCTCTCTTGACATTATATCCCATGTGGATTCATTCTGATTGCATCACATCACCCTGATAGGCATACCTCTCTGGTGATGCCCTATCACCCACCTCTCCTACCATGTTGAAGCCAAAAGGCATGGTAGGGGAGGTAGGTAAATGAATGCAGGGAAACAGATACTCTGATAAGCTATCAGTCATTGATCAGTCTCTCGATGAATTCTTCCACAGCTTTGACTTGCTCTAGAGGTCGGTGATAAGGGGAGAGTTACAAAATAGGCTTTGATCCCCTCCCTTGGCAACATTCTTATTCGTCAAGCACATCATTTGGGATCTCATGTACTTACCTACTGTTGTTCTCCTGTTGTTCTCATTAGTTAACAGATAAAGCAAGGACAAAACAAAACAAATCATTTCCTTAAAGGGGAACTATGTGTATAATGAATCTAGTCTCTTTATATTGTTTATAGAGCTTCTCAGTATTTGGCTTTTGCCTAATTCTCCTACTACATCTTACAGCACCCTCTTCCTCCCACCCATGTCTGAACAGCCCTGGCTTTATTTCAGAGCCTTTAACAGAAGATTTTTCTTGCCTTAAAATGTTTTGTTTGCTATTCCTTCTTCCTGGAATAATCTTTCTCCTGATATTTTCATGGCTGACTCCTTTTTGTTTAGTGCTTTGGTTAAATGCCTCCCTCTCAAAGAAGCCTTCCTATCTGTAGTAGCAATGAAGTCACCATAACCACAAACCTACCACACATTTCTGTACAAAATTCCCTCCCTACTCTGCCATCTATTTCATTCTTTCTCTTCTCTCCATGAACACCCAACATGTCTTTCCATTTCCCTTATTTTATGGCTTTTCTTCTTATTTCTCTGAGAAACCAGAAGCAATGGTAAGTAAACTACATCATCTTCCCACAACAAAAACTTTCACTGTATTTGTTTCCGTACTCATAGTCTGCCTTTTTCCTACCATGGGTGGGCTCTCTTTACTCATATCCAAGCCCAAACCTGCCAGTATGAGATGGATCTCATCCCTTCTTACTTATTCAATGACACTGTTTAATCATCTTTCATGCCTTACCTTCACTCCATTGTACCATCCCAATCAGCAACAAACATGCTACAATATCCCCTGTTATAAAAAAAAAACAAACCTCTTGTAGTTCCTAATTGCTCTTTAGATACCATTCCACTTCTCTTTCATTTATGGCAAGAATCCTTGAGAAATTTATTTAATCTAGATGTCTCTTTTTTTTTTATCATGAAATAGGTTTTTTTTCAACTCCAAGTTTCATTCCTATCTTCCGACTGAAGCCATTTTTATAAATGTTGCCAATGATTTTAACTGTGGCAAAAGCAATAATCAATTCTCATTCTACTTTATTGTGTTCAATGTTTTTCAGTACCATTTACAAGCTTAAGACTGCAAAATCTTATCAATTCATGACTTTATCCCAGAAGCTACTTACTCCATTCTTTACCAATCTTTTACATTTTGTGTTTCGCCTATAAGTACATACCAATCTTCATCTCTCCCAGGGCTGCTGCAACTAATCAATCAGGAGTTTCATGCACTAGTGCATACACAGGCACACACACATACACACGCATAATTAATAACCAAATGTAGTCCTCATCTAGTTTTCTCCATATATTCGTTGATTATATTAGTGAGTCTCATTGGCTTTTATCTTAAATATATCTTAAATTTCCTTTTTTTCCCATTTCCAATATCACTGCTCAAATCTATTGCATTTACTACTAACTACCTGATTATCCTCCTTTCATTCCTTCATTCTTTCCTTTCTTCTTTCCCTACCTGCCTCTTTTCAATAATGTACAAGCCCCATGGAACACAGACCTAGCCTGACTTGTTCACTATTAAATCCCTAATTCATTTTTTTTAGTATTTATTTATTTGAGAGGGAGAGTGAACGAGAGAGAGAGAGAGCATGAATGGGGGGAGGAGCACAGAGACGGAAAAACAGACTGCCCGCTGTGCAGGGAGCCCGATATGCACTTGATCTAGGGATTCCGAGATCATGACCTGAGCGGAAAGCAGATGTTTAACCAACTGAGCCACCCAGTCTACTCTATATCCCCAATTCTTATAATGTTGCCTGTCATGCAGTAGGTGCTTAATAACTATATTTTGAATAAACAATTGATCATCTCCTTGCTCAGAATGACTATAGAAAATACAGTAGTTATTGCCATTGATGAGTTCCATGGTCAAATCTCATTAAAATTCATTGACTTTTTAGGAAATACTTGGATCTTCATATGCGTTTACTAAATCTTATTCCTCATGCTTAACCTCAAGATAGCTTTTTTACACAAGGCGTTGTCAACCCATAATTTTGTTGAGCACACAATCTTTATAATGTCTCTGTTCTTTGTATACTATTCACCTGATAAAGATCCCTGAGCTTTTATTATATTTGTCTAGCATAAGACCTTTAAATATATTGCACTGACAAAAGTCTTTCCATGGAGTGAAAATACATTAAATAATATTTTACAATATTATTCAATTCACTCTTATTTTTGAGACAAAGTAATAATTATGGTTAATAAAAAGACATCAAAGAAGATAAAAAATAATATGTCTGGAAAAGCATTTTATGACTAACTTATACCATGAGTCATCTTGCCTATTTAAACTAATGATTTATATTTCATATGCTCCCAGCCACTGAATGCTCATATCCAGGACTTTATGATTAACTCTAAGTACTCCAAAAACAATTATAAAAATAAGTGAGTATATTAAGGTTTGTTACTTATTGAAAATCTGAATTCTTTAATAAGTGATCATATTATACCTACTCATTTTAAAGTCCCCTTTGAGAAAGATGGATGACCCATAAATACTCCTTATCAAGTGTGCATCTATCCACATTACCCAGGAATAGGAAATTGAAAACTCCTAAGGACCACAGTTAGTACAGGAAATATAAGTAGTATGCCATGAAACTAAGTTATGGTTGCAAAGGTCTTAATGAGACTATTGCAAACTGCAAATATGAAGGAATAAAGACAATGAGTAAATTATTCCTTTATATCTGCTCTAAACTGGAGTCTGCTATCTAAAGAGATACATCCTTCTTGTTGACTCTCTATTTTTGTAATCAAATATAAACTTGGGCCTATATTTTCCAGTTTTCTATCCATCTACAAAGGGCTTCCTCCCTTGATGGTCCTCTGTTAAACTGATTTTTATTTAATCTGATCACAGATAATACATATTTCAAATTATGTTCCATCAAGGCAAAGGCTATGTGTTATTGTGCCAATTATCAATTTCTTCTTAGCTACAAATTTGCCCTTGAATATATACTCTCCCATAATAAACGGAATCCCTATAAGAATTTCTGCTTTAATAGGAGCATGTTAGATTTTCTCAGTAGAGAGCCCTGAAGGGACATAACAGATAGAAGGGTCTCTTCTGCAGTTTTTGGCTGCTGTAACTGGGTGAACACAATGGGAATAAAGAAATCTTGTGAAACTCTGCCTGAGTCATGCTCATAGGATGTGTGACCCCTCTATGACATTGTAGCCTTGGCCCTGGTCCCACTCACCTGTAGCAAAGCTCCCAGGGCATGCAGCTCATGCTGTTGCTGACCTCCTGTTACCCATCTGCACTCTAGAGTTTGCTTCCTGCTGGTCCAATAACCATGGCACAGTCTTGTCCTGGGCAAACCAGTCAACTTCTCTGCTATTTAGTAGGCTGAACTATACCTTCTTCAAGGAGGTTTGAACTTCAGCCTTGAGGAGGGACCCCTTTTAACAATTTCTCCTGCCTTAGACACTCTCCATTAGATCTAGGATACAGTATAGAGTTTCCCTCTTATAGCTACACTCTTGTCACAGTTAAATAATTCTCTCTTTTTAAAATTTATTTATTTACTTTAGAGAGACAGAGTGTATGAGTGGGGGGAATGGCAGAGGGAGAGGTAGAGAGAATCCCCAAGCAGACTCCCCTGTGAGCACAGAGCTCCACACAGGGCTTGGTCCCAGGACCCTGAGATCATGACCCGAGCTGAAATCAAGAGTCAGCCACTTAACCAACTGAACCACCCAGATGCCCCAAATAATTCCTTATATTAAACTATTAAATTATGTGGTTTCTAATTCCTGATTGGACCCTAATACCTACCACATTTAATGTACCAAATTTATTCATTAAAAGAATGATCAATAACATGTTCTATGTTCCAATTCAGTTTTTTCTTATTCAGTACTGGGTTACTCTCATGAACTCATTTCAGATGAGTAGGGATATTTGCTTTTTGGGTTTCTATAGCATTTTTAACCTGTTTCCCAGTTAACCAAATTTGTGTTTCTACTAAGCCTCTTTAACAACCCATTTCTCTCTCACATTTAAATTAATGAAATTTTGGAAAATCCTGCTTTTTATTTGATTTTTGATGCTTAATAGCCCTTTAATCCCAGTATTTCTTGACAAGGCCTGGTTATTAAGACATAAATCCCTTCTCTGATTTCTATCAAACCTAACAGACTTTTAGATTATGCATTAAATGGATTTTACCCTTTCATATTAAAGCTATTTAAAAAAGAAATTTAAAGGTTATTAAACAGAAATCAATTCTGTTGATACCTAAATGATTTTTCACATATGGCCAAATTTGTAAAAGTGCTTGGCAAAAAAAATATTTAACATCTGTCATTTTTAATCAAGTAAGTGATCCAGTTTAATGTATTGGTTGAGATCACACAATATAGATATTTTTGAGGTCACTTTATAAGGATGGAGAGTTTTACTGGACACTAGGAATGGTTTTTATCTTTCATGTTTCAAGAAATACTTTAAAAATACTTTAAGTTCTAGGCAATTTGAGTAGAAGAGATTAGTAACAGTATATTGCTTTGCGACTTTTAAAAAATAAAATTATCTACATTATCTGGAATAAAGAAAATTTTTAGAGTGAGACTATGATCTCCAAAGCCACTAGCATATTTATTTTCAAACTTTTTAGAAAGCCCCTCTTCTACCTAGAGCACTATCGTTGATGTTCTAAGCACAAAAGGTGAATAAGATAAAATTCTGCCTTCAACAAAAGTACAATCTAGTTGGAGAGAGAAAATGATACAAAAATATTACAAATTAGTAGATCACATGTGTGTAAGAAATGTTTGGTATGAGCTAAGTATAAAAATAAGACAAAAAACTCCTGGTACTAATAGTGATTATAGCAAGGTTGCAGGATACAAGGTTAAGATACAAAAGTCAATTGTTTTGTTATATACCAGCAACGAACAAGTAGAATTTGAATTTAAAAACATAATACTTCACATTAACATCCCCCTCTCCAAAATAAAATACTTAGGTATAAACCTAACAAAATATGTCAAGATCTGTACAAGGAAACCTATAAAATTATCGTGACAGATATTTAAAAAACTAAATAAGTGGTGAAATAGTCTTTGTTTATGAATAGGAAGACTCAATATCTTCAACCTGATCTACAGATTGAATGTAATCCCAATCAAAATCTCACTAAATTATTTAGTGATTATCAGCAAATTGATTCTAAAGCTTATATAAAGAGACAAAAGACACAGAGTAGCCAACTTAATATTGAAGGAGAATGAAATTGGAGGACTGACGCTACCTGAATTCAAGTCTTATTATGAAGCTGTCATAACCAAGACAGTGAGATATTGGTGAAAGAGTAGATCAGTTGGTCATTAGAACAGAGTAAACAGAGTAGAGAGTCCAAAAATAGACCCACAGAAATAGAGTCAACTGATCTTTGACAAAGGAGCAAAGGTATACAATTGAGCAAAGATAGTCTTTTCAGCAAATGCTGCTAGAACAACTGAGCATCCACATGCAAAAAGGTGAATCAAGACACAAATATTATAGGCTTCACAAAAATTAACTCAAAAATGGATCATAGACCTAAAGGTAAAATGCAAAACCTTAAAAATCCTAGAAGATAACATAGGAGAAAGTGTATACAATCTGGGTTTTTTGATGACATTTAGATATAATACCAAAGGTACTATCCATGAAAGAAAGAACTGACAAACCGGACTCCATTAAAATTAAAAATTTGTGCTCTGCAAAAGACACTACCAACACAATAAAAAGAAAGGCCATAGCCTAGAACAAAATATTTGCAAGAGATAAGCCTGATAAAGGATTATTATACCAAATATACATTAAACTATTAAAATTTAGCAATAAGGAAACAAACAATCCAATTAAAAAGTGGGCCAAAATTCTGGATATTTCACCAAGTAGGACATACAGTTGACACATAAGCGTACGAAAATTTGCTCCAAATCATGTGCCATCAGGAAAATACAAATTAAAATAACAATGAGTTTCTACTACATGCCTTTCAGAATGGCCAAAATCCAGAACACTGACAACACCAAATTCTGACAAGGATGTGGAGCAAGAGGAACCCACATTTATTGCTGTCGAGAATGCAAAATGAAACAACCACTTTGGAAGACAGTTTGATGATTTCTTTAAAAACTAAACATACTAGTGCATAAGATTCAGCAATTGCTCTCCTTGGTATTTGTCCAAAGAAGTTGAAGAATTACGTACTCACAAAAACCTGCACGTGGACGTTTATAGCAGCTTTCTTCAAAATTGCTAAAACCTGGAAGCAACCAGGATCTCCTTCAGTAAGGGAATGGATAAATAAACTGTGGTACATCTAGACAGTGGAACATTCTTCAGCACTAAAAATAAATGAGCTATTAAGCCATGAAAAGACATAGAAGAAACTTAAATGCATATTACTAGGTGAAAGTAGCCTGAAAGGGCTACATAATGTATAATTCCAACTATATACATTCTGGAAAAGGCAAAACTATGGAGACAGTAAAAACAAAACAAACAAACAAACAAACAAAAACCCCAAAACCCAAAACAAACCAAAAAAAATAGTGGTTGCTAAGGTTGGGGAAGGAGGGATGAATTAAGGGAGCATAGAGGATTTTTAGAATGTGAAACTTCTATGATACCATATGTTGGATACATGTCATCATACATTTGTCCAAACCCATAGAAAATACAACACCAAGAATGAACTCTAATGTAAACTATGAACTCTGGGTGATAATGTATCAATACAGGTTTATCAGTTGTAACAAATGTAACACTTTGTGGGGGATGTTGATAATGAGGGAGGCTATGCATACAAGGGGGCAGAAGTTATATGGGATATCCCTGCACCTTCTGCTCAATTTTGCGGTAAACCTAAAAATGCTCTTCAAAAAAAGTCTATTTAAAAGCAAAACAAAACAAAAATTTGTTTAACTTCCAAATTGGAATTCTTATGATATTCAGGAAACTTTGGGAAGAATTAAGTTGTATGGGCTACCTAAAGTTTTCAAGGAAAATTTTTAATTCTTTCTTTTCAGTACAAAATCAATGTATGCTGACTGTTAGCAAATGTAAACACTTTATTCAAAAATATAAAGAGTAAAGTATAAAAGCTCTTCTTACCTTTTTCTTTGATTACCCATCTCAGTCTTGGACTACATATGCATTGTTTAAAACTTTGGTGTGCCTTTTCCACAGCATCTCATATTCACTTATAAACATTGCATTATTTTCCATTATAATGTATAATAAAGAAACTAAGGGCCTTGTTTATTTTAAACTTTTATTTTTGATAGATAGAGGAGGGGAAGGGGCCAAGGGAGAAGGAGAAAGAGAGAATCTTAAGGAGGCTGTATGACCAGTGCAGAGCCCGATGTGGACCTCAGTCCCAGGGCCCTGAGATTGTGACCTGAGCCCAAACCAAGAGTTGAGTGCTTATCCGACTAAGCCACCCAGGTGCCTTGGGACCTTGTTTAATTTATATGCCATTTTATATTCTCTGCACAGAGCACTTCTTAGCACATTGTGATTCCTCAAGGAATGTTTATTGAATTATAAATGAATATATATGGATCTGTATGTGTGTGAGTATACATAGAAAAATATAATCACAGCCTATACATTGTTCTGTAATGTGCTTGTTATCATCAAACAATACATTTGGAATCTTTTTTCATATCAATATAGTTAAACTATCTTCATCAATTTAAATAGATCCATGGTATCTAATTGTACCATAATGTATTTAAGCCAATCTCCAAAAGATGGGGTTTGGGGGTTGTCTATAATTATTCACTAATATGCACAATTGAATATTGTTTTACATATATTTTTTGCATGGTTTTAGAATTGCTGGTCAAAGCATATGTGGGTTTTACATTTGGTGTGTATGAACAAGTTCTATGCCAAAAGTTTGAAGCAATTTGTATGCCTTGTAAATGCTATAGAAGAATTAGTGGCTACATTAAACTTAGATTTACAAAGTGGGGTCTTTGTCAGATAATTGAGATAATCTCTAAAACTCAGCATTTGAATTATTTGTTACCCAGTGTAAAGTTCATTTTCTTCAATGATGATTTAGTAAACAGGAGAGAATTCTGATTTTCTATTCATTGGGGGCTATAGCATCTGCTTGCAGTGTGTAAATATGATAGAATATTATATTTTTTTTATCTGAAAAGCAAAGAACACATGCATTCAATCCAAGTGTCTTTTCTATTCACACACTTCTTTTTTAATTCATCCACTTGATAAGATGACAGTAGTTATTGAGACCTCTTACTTGTTGATGACTTATTTAGGCCGAGGTGATCAGGACAGATTCAGCCTCTGAACTTAGAGTGCTCATGGTCTTGTGAGAAGACAGTATAAATAGCATTGATAATTGTGACAAGTGCTGTATTTTAATAACATAAGTGAAGGATACAGTGAGAACTCAGACTGACCACCTAATTGCATCCTGGGTGGTGAGGTAGCGGTCTGACATGGTCTTGAAGAGAAAGTGACATGCAGGCTGCTATCCAAAGGAAAAGTAGGACCTGGCCAGGTAGAGATTAGAGAGAATAGTGATCCAAGCAAAAGAAGAACAGTGTATAAAGTTCTTGGAGAATTTGTCCAAGACCTGCAAAATGCTTGGTGTATCTAGAGCATTGAACAAAATGGTGTAATTTTTTCCATTTCTTTTTTTCTAAAGCATGTTGCAAGTTTAAGCTTATGGTTTTTTTTTAATAAAACATTCTCCTGCTATGTTCTTAGTATATATTCCAGTTTTTTACTGTAAAGTAAATTATTTATAGTTCTTTTTCCAGTATAGGTTTTTATGGAAAATTTTCTCCAGTGATACTTGAATTTTTCAAAGGAAATTTCAAAGCTACAGATGCTTGAATCTTCTTTAACACTGTAGCTTAAAAACATTTTGTACAGCTGCATTGCTAGGTTTGAAGGCAATTAACACTTGTTTATAACTTATAAGTTATGAATATATAACCTTACCTTTCAGTGACAACCACATTATAAAATAGCTGATAAAAATATAAGAAACACATAATAATTGTTATCTAAACTTATAGACTTTCAAACTTCTAGGGCTTTCAAAAATAGCATTAACTCTCATAAATTATACTTGAAGTAAAATGTCATTGTCCATTTGAAAACTCTCCATTTAATAAATCATTATATGCCAGAGATGAATTCATACTGTAAGAATATCAAGTATTAATGTGATAGAATTTAAATTTCTCTCTTATTCCAAGTGGATTCTTTTTGTGAGACATTTGAATTAGCCAATGAAGAATACATAAAGGAATTTACATTTCTTTCCTTAGTGTCAAACAGAATTAGATTCTCTGAAATTTGCAGCCAGACTCTTCAATCTTCTAACACATAATCCTGGCAGCTTTCTGTAACTCTCATTTTAGTTAGACTTCCAAAAGTGATTTCTATTTGGCACACATACAAGTTTTGTTCCTAAGTTAGTGATCTTCCCATAGAATACTTAGAATTTCTAATTTGAAAAACTTTTTATAATGAAACTTTCAGGCTTCAGTGAGTAAACTAGCACCTGACCATACCAATTATATCTACTGAAAATGTGATTTGATTTGATGTAACATGATGGGTATTGGTGGACTCTCACAATTCCTCGGAAGATAGCCAAAAAAAAAAAATAATAATAATAATAAATAAGAACAAAATCTGTAGCAGTCTTTACTGCTTTTCAAAAGCCTGAATGCGATGGGATAACCAGAAAAAAAAATTGTACACAGTACACAGCAGTCCGTACTTATGTGGAATTTTCAGGTATAGTTTTCATGTGCTGTCTAGCTGCATTCCATAATTTTTCTCCAGTTTTGTTTTTACATAATTTAGGTTGAAGCCTTGTGATTTATTTTCTGCAGTCCTTTCTATGTATAAATGTAGTTGTACTATCTCATGTCTAAAAAAATACTTCATTTTGTTTTTAAGGATTTTACCCCCTGGTAATCATTCAGTTAATGTAAATCACAGTGTAACAACAAACTTTGTGTTAAAATCATTTAAGGGAGATTGTCCTTTGAGAGTCAAACTTTCTGAAGTAGTTATTCTGTCAAATATTATCCATGACCATGAAAAGAAAAAGATATAAGATTCATGCAACGTTTTGATATAATATGAAAATAATTTCAAGTTCACAAATGACTGAAAATCTTGTAAATACCTTACTATTGGAACTAAGAAGGTCATATATAAGGTACAAATCTCAGCCTAATCCTTGTTCTTTATAGAGATAACTTTTCTTTTCACCTTGAACAGGCTTTCTCTCTGTGAGGATTTAGTCTTATGCTCCCTAAATTGAAGTAATCTTTACCTCTCCTGTCGATCAGAATTGAAATAAAGGTTGTAAACAGCTAGGTCATTGTCAATATAAGCCTATTTCCATGTGGATGATATGTGCAAATTTATGATCTCCTTGATATAACATTTATGCTCTTTAAAGATAGAGAATTTGTACGGACACGAAAATCACAATAGAAAAAGTGATCTTTGAATCCCAAATAAATAAATTTACCTAAATTGCATGTGAAGGGTAAGATAATTATAGTGAGGGTAATCCTAGAAACAGGATCAAATTTATAATTTGATTCACAAGTTATACGAGGTACTTGAATACAAGGAATGGGAATGGAACATCCATCACCATTGTATATGGCCAACGCCTCTGGTTTCCAAATTTAGGATACACAAGAATGATTGACACAGAGAGCTGCCTTTTATTTTTTTTATTTATTTTTTTTTAAGATTTTATTTATTTATTCGACAGAGACAGCCAGCGAGAGAGGGAACACAAGCAGGAGGAGTGGGAGAGGAAGAAGCAGGCTCATAGCAGAGGAGCCTGATGTGGGGCTCGATCCCATAACGCTGGGATCACGCCCTGAGCCGAAGGCAGACGCTTAACCGCTGTGCCACCCAGGCGCCCCGAGAGCTGCCTTTTAAAAACAGCTGCAAATATAGTGCGGTAGAGCAGACCCCCTTATTCACATATTTAATTTCTGTGTTTCAGTTACCCAGGGTCACCTGTGGTCCAGAAGCAGATGATTCTCCTCTGAAAAATCATCAGAAAGTCAATAGTAGCCTAACGCTATGTCACAATTCTGGTGTCGTTCTCTTCGTTTCATCTCATCACATAGACATTTTATCACCTCACATCATCACAATGGTAAGTACATTACAAGATATTTTGAGAGAAGGAGAGACCACATTCATATAACTTTTATTACAGTAATTGTTAAAATATTCTATATTATTATTAGTTATTTTTAATCTCTTAGTATGCTTGATCTATAAGTTAAACTTAATCATAGATATAGATTATAGGAAAAATATAATATATTTACAGTTTGATACTATCTGTGGCTTCAGGCATCCACTGGGAGGCTTGGAATGTATACTCCATGGATAAGGGGGGACTACTGTGTATTAATTTGTAAGGAATCCAGAGCATATTTCTTTATGACAGTTATTTTATTAATTTCCTGGCTGCTGTAACAGTGACTTAAAACTACAAAAATTCGTTTCCTCACAATTCTGGAAGGCAGGAGTCCAATATCAATATCACTTGGCCATGATCAAGGTATCAGGGCTGTGCTCCTATTGGAGGCTCTCGGGGGAAAATCCCTTCCTTGTTTCCAGCTCTGGTGGCTACTGGCATACCTTGGTTTGTGGTCAGGTCATTTCAATCTCTGCCTCTGTGATCATATTGACTTCTGTCTCTGACAAATCCTTTCCTACATCCTCTTATAAAGATACACTTATTATCAGATCTAATCCAGAATAATCTCCCAGTTTCAAGATCCTTATTATCTGCAAAGACCCCTTTCCTTTCAAGGTAATATTTATGGGTTCTAGTGACAAGGAGCAGATAGCTTAGGGTGGCCATTACTCAAACGATTCCAATCATGGATAATGAAAAGATTCTTATGATGGCTTAAAAATGTTCAGTGAACTAGTTTTACACAGATTTTAAAATGTGCTATTTGTTCATCTTTTGATTTCTTGGAGAGACCTTGACATCCTTGCCATATCAAAGAGTAGGGAGATTTAGAATGATAAGGTAGCCCAAATATTTTGTTGATCCCCAGCTACCTCACAGAGGCAAACAAAAAATGAACCCCACCCTCTTCCAGGACAGATTTACTTCCAGTAGGTAGTACCAGCTAGCAGAATGCAAGAGACAGACACTAGTCTGTGAAACACAAAGATTTTTTGTATTGACTTTAAGAAGAATTAGTGTGAGAAGTGCAGGATTCAAAGATCCCACCCTGCAGACTCAAAACCATTTTTCTTATATACCACCTAAATTCTTTAGTTACTCTGCTAATATTTTTTCCCCAAAACTTTTACTCTTCTTATTAAGGGAATATAATAAATATTTTATTTTGTATAACAAACTTTTGATGGGAAACAAAAAATAAAATATTAATAAAACAAAGGGAAAATTAGTAGACCAATCCAGTAAATAATTAAAAAGTAATTGAATCCTGATCTCAAAATTTTATTGGTAACATTTAAATATAAAAGGAGATTTTTTTGCAATGCACTGAAGGCAATTGTTTAAATTATAGCAGGAAACAATGATGAAAGTAGTTTACTTGGTGAAAACATTTAGTTAAATAATTTTACTGCCATCCTTACATATTACTTCCAACCAGTTCAAAAGAACTAAACAGCAAACCAAAGCAACTCTCACCATCATATTGATTATGTGCAAAAGCCTCTGACTCTAAATATACAAAATCTTTATTTAAGAGTGATGAGAGGGGAAATAATAGAAAAGATGCTATGATGAGGTGATTGTTTTGCCTTGGAGAAGGTTTAAAAATTTATAACAGAGGCTTCACTGAAACTTTGGTAAATTTCTAAAAGCAAACTGAATTTTCTATTTTAATTTTTTTTACAAATAGAGTCTACTTTCCAAAAAAAAAAAAAAAAAAGCAACCCACTAAAAACCAATTAATTTGTTTGTCTTAATATTTAAAGCAAATGATGAAAATATTGTTTGGTATTTGAGACATTGTGTATCCTTGCAGCAAACCAAAAATTCACATAAGAAAACTTTTCCTCTTTTGTGGTAGTTAGAATTGCAATCCAGACTCAATGTATTCTACTTTTGTTTACATTAAGAGTTATTCCATACAGATTGAGACACCAATTTTGTCACCTGATTTTAAATAGTCAGAGAAAGACATTCTTCAATGTATGTCTATTTTCTTGGAATCGAACTTTCCAGGATGTTAAGAGAGAGGGTTGTTGAATTTTCTATATACCTAAATAACCTCTATTATGCACATATGTTAGCTAATTCCTGTGGTGCAATGAAATGAGGGTAGGCTTTAGGTGAGGGCATACTTAGGTTTATAACTTGGATATATCCTGAGTAACTGGGGGCATTTTATTTATAGTTCCTCATTCCTTATGGTTCATTGCTTCCTCATTTCTTCAGTAAGGGGAGTGAATTAGCATACATTTGCAGCTAGTGGAAAATAAACTCAAAGTGATTTAAGCAATAACAAAATTTATAATCTCACATTAAAAAAATCAGAAAATATGATGGCTCCAGGATTGGTAAATTCAGTGGCTCAAAGACAGTCAGTTATCCACATTCTTTAAATCTTCCTGCTTTGCTATCTCTGTTTTTATTTTATTTTTGGGACAATTCTTGGTTCAAGTTGGTTCCAGATATTTCAGGTCATGTTACCAGATAATATCCAAAGGTAAAAGAGACTGCCACTTTCAATCTCAATCTGTTTTTCTCTCTGTCTATCCACCTATGTGTCTGTCTATCTATTATCTATCTATCTATCATCTATCTATATCTATCTATCTATCTATCTATCTATCTATCTATCTATCTATCTATCTATCTATCATCTATCTATCTATCTATCTATCTATCATCTATCATCTCTTCCTCCTTCTTATTTCATTTCGAAAAACATTCTAGTAGACCCTACTTTGCCTAGCATTTGCCCAGAATTTGGTAACATAACTTTTTCTACTAAAGTGAATAAAATGACTGCAGTTGGTTTAAATTAATCATCTATAATGGTTTGAATATTAAGAATGAACAAAATTGTTTCAGAAAACTGTCCATTGCACTGATTAATTAATGTTTCAAAATATCAATGAAAACAAAGTACAGAATAAATACTATTATTACATTTTCATCTGTATATAAGAACTGGAAAGAAATTTAAATGATTCATTACCAATTTTCATAGCAAATGTAAACTTAACCCATGGTTTGTTAAAGAACTGGCTCCATCTATTTTAGTCCATATTCCTCCC
The DNA here is from genome assembly GCF_024610735.1 of Ursus americanus. Lineage (NCBI taxonomy): Eukaryota > Metazoa > Chordata > Mammalia > Carnivora > Ursidae > Ursus > Ursus americanus. The sequence continues at coordinate 25,844,155 of NC_142135.1, forward strand.
CAATATGGAATTCTTAGAACGTTCTTTCAGAGTAGGAAGGCAAAATGAAACCTACTTTACATCTCTTGTTCATAGTGTTTTTGTGGCCTATCAACTAGAAAACTAATGAAACTGGTTGTGTAATTTTAGAGAACTCTTGGTATGGAACAGTCTCTCACAAATTGCACATAAAATTCTATTGCATTATGCCAAACCATATCCAGTTTTTCACTTGTGATTACGAGAATAAAATATTTGAGAAGTATTTATCAGATTTTAAGAATAAAGTATTTTTTAAATTTATGTTCTTCATAATACATGACTTCTATGCATATATATAAACATTTATATTGTTTACGTGAAAAATTAGCTCATGCCTACAATTCTAATTAGATAGAGAATCCTAATATGGGTAAGAAAGTGTGAATCCTACCTACCTGTAGAATTAAAGACTGAAGATGTTCCTTATTAATTGCTTGACAAGTAATTTTTGGATTAATGCCCTTGGACATCCTAAAATTTGGCAACATATCCTCATAGCCTATGTCAATATTATTTTCTTTTAAACACAGTGTATTTTAGGATATTTACATTACAGTAGCTTTTTTTCTGCTGTACTCTGCTGAAAAGCATCCTGATATAAATGAAAATGAGCTGGTGATTAGAGGCAAGTTCTAAAAAATTATAGCTGATATTATTGTATATGCCTTTCTTTTGTATTTTGGTAAAATGGCTCTTAAAATGAATAGAGATGAAAAGCGGGGAAAGCCTTTAATAGAAGTATGGGCAAATGAGAAGCTTTGTCTCCAGCATTGATGTTTTCTCAACAAATTAAAGCATTATCATGCTCATTCTCCATTTATATGAATAAACTCATAAAATGTATAAATATACTCACAGGGAGAAATAAATTAGTTTTAGTGTATAATACAGCTCTCTTATTGGTTCGTATTTTACTTGACCAGTATAACAATGGAAAAGCCCAGTAGGGAGAAATACATGTATTAGACTACCTTTCAAATAAAAGCTGTGTAAATTATAAATCTCTTGCTTTACAGGAAACTTTTCTTTCTATATAGACTGAAATAAAGTAATCGGTGAGCCCAGTTTTCTCAGGCTGATCCCAGAGTGGAACCAAAAAATTATTTATATCTTGAGAATCATATTTATTGGCATATTTTCATATTTATTTGCTTCAAAGGAACAAAAGGTAGACTGACAACATACCTGTTAATATTAGCGATAAGGGACACCTGGGTAGCTCAGTTGGTTAAGTGTCTACCTGTGGCTCAGGTCATGATCCCAGGGTCCTGGGATCGAGTCCTGCATCGGGCTCCAGCTCAGCTCTCTGGGGCGCCTGGGTGGCACAGCGGTTAGGCGTCTGCCTTCGGCTCAGGGCGTGATCCCGGCGTTGTGGGATCGAGCCCCACATCAGGCTCCTCCGCTATGAGCCTGCTTCTTCCTCTCCCACTCTCCCTGCTTGTGTTCCCTCTCTCGCTGGCTGTCTCTCTCTCTCTGTCGAATAAATAAAATCTTAAAAAAAAAAAAATATTAGCGATAGAAGCCAGAAAACAGCAGAATGCTATGTCTACTGTGCTGAAAGAAAATTACCAAAAGTAAAGAATCCTATCCTTTTTTAAAGAACTTTTCAAAAATTAGGGCTAAACAAAAATTATATTCAGAATAAAATTATTTGCCACAAGCAGAATTTCCCTAAATAAATTCTACAGAACACACTTGTGATACAAAGAGACATCTATTAAGGCTGTAAGATGCAAGAAGGAAAGAAGAAGAAAGAAAATTGTACATAGGGGATAAATATAAATAAAAACTGTCCACATCAAAGCTTAATTGTAATAATGATACATAGTTGGGTTAAAATAAATGAGGCAGCATTAAAATCATAAGAACATTTCACAAATGTGTCTATAATGTTAAAATGTTCCCAATCACTTGCATTATCTAGGAGAAAGAAAAAAACTATTTTATAACTTTAAACTCATATAAATTAAACATACAAATTGTAAGTTCTTGGATAATCGTAAAAATAATTTTTTTTAAAAGTATGGAGATGGCTTCTGGTATAATTTGACCTCAAATCTCTTTCTTGCTCATACCTTGTTCTACTCAGTATTGTAAGGGAGATGACATCTATAGACTCCATTTCCACTTCTCAGATTCCCTTATCTGTCAACTTGCTGCTGGATTCAGCCAACGGAAATTACTAACAGTAGTTTACAAACAGGAGGAAGAGTAGCCCAGTGGTTTGTCTTCCTTTCTCTCTGACCCAGGCAATATATTTGGAAGCAGCTGAGTCTCCTTCATGGTTCTAAACCTTGTCAGAGTGGCCCGATACAGTCCTAGCTTCTCCTGGATAACACTAGCCCTGCTCCAGTGGCACTACTTCCTACATTTGCATCTCTAACCTAAGTGTGGTGAATTCTGGTTTGCCATACTTGCTGCTCTTTGGCCTCAGACAGTCAATTGTTCAGGTATCCTGAATTAATTTTACCTTTAAAAAAGTACAAGGAGGATTGTTTTCTATATCTAAGTTGAATTCAGACTTACAGAGGAGACACATAGAATAATAAAAAAATAATTGACATTTCAGTCCAATAATTAAGAATAGTACTATCCAATAATACTTATAACTGTTGTACATTCTAGATAAAATATTTAACAGAAATACTATATAATGGCATGACAGAGTGCTGCAAAATAGACAGAAACTAAAGGGCATTTACCCTTGAAAAGAAAGCACACTAGATAAGATCCATTTCTGTATGGCTTTTTCCTGAGAACATTCCTGAGACTGAACAACATGGGTCAGCCAATACTCAAAGAGGGAGCCACAGCCCTTTGGCTTGAAGTGTCAGAGTTTGGAGAAATTAAAGAAGGAAATCCTGGGAAGGACTTCCAGCAGGGGAAGCCCCCAAATCCCTGGTTGAACCCTGAATTGCACATGTGTCAGGGAGACACCAGTGCACCCAGAAGAAATGGACTTGATGAAAGGCTAAAAGGATTGAGTAGATTTTAGCAGTTGAACATGAAGTGCAGTATAGCTTGACATTTAAGTCTAAATAAGTTATATAATTTAGTAAACACCCACCATCACGCAAACACACAAAGCATAAAACCAAATCACCACAGGATCTGATTGATCAGCCAACAATTTTACTATTTGCTGGGAGGAGTCAACATTAACAAATGAACAATACCAGATCCCAAAATTTCTATTATGTACAGTCCACAATGAATAGAAGATAAAAAATTACTTAGTCTACAGGCAACAGTTATACTTTTCATTTAATTGGACCTTTGCCCTATCCCCTGGTGGAAGGATTCTTCCTTGGGAGCATAGGACATCAAACTCTGCAGAGTCCAGATTTGTGAGGCCACTTTTACTTCTACCTCCTAGTTTCCAAACCCATGTATTTTTCCTACCAGAATACAGTACCATAGAAATTTCTTTGGCTCAATGTGTAAATTGTTTCCTGGGGGATGATATCCCATCTGAACTGATACTTCCACTTTATCTCCAACAGACTATTGCAATGATCTACTAGGCCACCAGGTTCTAGGTAAAATGACCAGAGTATCCTATGCTCATTGGCTCACTTCATACCTCCTTTACTGTATGAGGGTTCCCCTGGTTGGACTTGATGTATGTGATATTAAGTGAGATCCCAACCCACTGGACAAACTCTTTTTAAGCTTGCAGAGAGTGGGACAGGCTAAGGCTCTGTGGATAGGAAAGGCAAACTCATACTATTTCTGTGAGAACAAATTACTAATCTTTCCTTATGTGCAATCTTATGTCTTTGCTCCAAACCTCTTCCCTTTGATTTTCTGATCTTTTATTCCTAGGCTAATCCATTCAGTACTGCACATGATTCCATATATGATCTAAACTCAGGCCACTTCCCTTTCCAAGCTTCTCTACACCAAGTAGATAGCCATTGGAAGGCTACTCTTGTCAATTTCTCTAGTTGATTGTTTAGAGCCATATAATTAATGTATTAATAGGTTTATCTGTTTTCACTTTTATACTAAGTATTATGAATTTGCAGACACTTTCATAATTAAGTTAACAGAAAGGAAAATGCCAACGGATAAACTTGGTAATACTTTTTGTCCTGTGGTTAAGGATTATGAGTTCCCTTCACAAGGGAAGAATGGATTTGATCATTATTTGTACATATAAATCATATAAATAACATTCCTTTTTAGTTTGAGAAGGGGTAGCAGGAAAACACTTTTTCCATGTTGAGATTTAAATAGTCACTCTTACCTCTCAATGCATTAAGATGGAAAGTAATTATAGATTTATTTTGTCCACAAATGGCCTTTCATATATATAAGAAGCAAATGATGATTGCCTAAAAATAAATTAGCAAAATTAGCAAAATATGTGGAAACATATCAGTCAAGGGGACAAGTTAAGCAGAAGGACACAAGAGCCTGGAGCAGCTATCAGCAGCGTAATGACGTGCGAGACCTACAGACAATATTACAGGGGCCAGTGCAGACACTTAATGAAGCTGCCAAGGAACCAGCTGTTGCTGTGGGGAACTGTGGTTCACAGCTTGGCATCTGGGTCAGTGTTGGCCATATGAACAGTTAAATGACTGAAGGTTTTAACGTGGTAGGGCAAATGGCACCTTTCCATCACTGCAGTCACCTTTAAAAGATGATTTTTAAAACGCTGCTTGCCATCCCTACTGAATGATGTCAGTGACAAATATTTTTATAGATGACAACTCAAAATGAATTAAAGTATTTTTACTACTTAAAGATTTTTTAAAAGCCCTCAATATTTGTTTTAGTCTTATAAAATTTTATATGAATGGAGATGAGAAGTTAAAATCCTTTCATAATATTAAAGCAAATTTTGAAACACTGTAAAATTTAGCTATCATCATGGCTGCTATCAAATATAACCTAATTGCAATGTTTGTAGGACTCGGATAAGGAGCCAGTCACACTTCCTACTTTTTGCACAGGAAATCCAAAATATAATAGAAATCAGAAATCCTGGGATCTTGTTTTGATTTAATATCTTATATGATCATTCAGCCCCCTTGAGTCTTACTTTCTTATTTCTCAAAAGTGGGATAAAAAGTTAAATTCTTCCTATACCCATCAGGTGTTTAGGAAAGTGCTTGACCAGCACTTACCTAATACAAAAAACATTATTTTTATTTAATCATCACACTTACCTTAGAATGTAGGCAGGTCAATGTGTGTTCACCATTTTATAGGCCTAAGCCTAGAAAGCTTATTTGTCTTGCTCAATATTACACAGATTTTTAAAATTTGTTTTGCTTAATATTATACAGTTTTTTATTTGTTTGTCTTGCTTAATATTATAGTTTTTTAAAATTTTTTTTTGTTTTGCCTAATATTATACTGTTTTTATGACAAGGAGGAGAGAATGCAATGTGGGATTCATCACTCGGTTTAGTAGCTTCCCACTGGTCCGTGGTGTCTCTATAAACTTAGAAATTACTAGATAATAGAAAATATTACCCTGTTTTGTAAATTATACAAAATGTCAATATTCTATGTCCATTCTATAAAACAAGTTTTTTTTTTTAAGCAAATTCAACTAAGATTAATGATGTTAGGGTCAATCACCCTACAGGGATGGAACAGACAAGGTTCTCAACTAGAGAATTGACCAGATAGGATTTCTGATTCTGAAAGGGAGGTGTGTTGTCACCTTTAGAGAGGTCACCTAAAACAAGGGAAACAAGTATGCAAGGAAAATATGAGTAGTCAAAGGGACACACTTATGGGTCAAGCATCTGGAATCAGGATCCCAGATTGAATGATTCATATAATATTTATGAGCATTCCAGGCAGGACATCTGGACAAAAGGCGGGTTAAGCTGTACACACATTTGAAATAAATCTCCATTCAAAACTAGAATAATTTCAGTAAGATCTGTCAATATATTTGAATAAAAGGTGTTTGTTTTTTCTCCTTTTGTGAAAACCAACAAAAAAATGGCCATTCTTTTGTGAAACACTTTTGTGAAATCTGCGGGAGGAGCTCTATCATGATTTTTACTTCTGAGAAGCCACCTGCATATTTCTATGGTTATATGTAGAAATAGCACCATAATGCATGAGTCACTCCTTTGAGTGCTAAACAAGTCATATTCAATATGTGTTTCCTGGAAACAAAAATCCAAACTGTTTTCATTTGAAATGTGTTTAAAAAAAATCTGAAATATCACAATGTAGAACTTACATATTTTATGTAACAAAAATAGATCAAGGAATTTTGTCAGAGATTATATTCCAAATCAGAAATGAATTTGATGTATCCATTTCTAAATAAGTTGAAGAAAATATTAAATAAGAAGCGCATGTTAGAAAGGAAAAGTAAATTGGATTAAGCTATCTTTTAGATTCAGCAGCTCCATAGTTCCATTTCTGGAAATCAACTATACAGATATAGCCACTCTGGAAAACCATAAGAGACTCTTAATTATGGAGAACAAACTGAGGGTTGATGGAGGGGAGGTGGGTGGGAGGATGGGCTAAATGGGTGATGGGTTTTGAAGAGGTACTTCTGTTGAGCCCTGGGTGTTATGTGTAAGTGACTAATCATTAAATTCTACTCCTGAAACCAATATTACACTATATGTTAACTAACTAGAATTTAATAAAAAATTTTTAAAAAGTTTATTACTACAACATTATAAATAATATGAAAAGACAGAAAGCAATGCAGTATTTAAAATGAATTACATATATGTGTGTTCAAATATATATAGTAATATACACAAAGTAAATATATATAACATATATAACTAAATATACTAATATTATATATAAATATGTATTTATATAAGCATATGTAACATATAAGTATATAAATAAAATATAAATTTATAAATATTAAACATTTTAAAAATATAAATACATATATATTTACTCTCATGGGCCGTATATCTCACTGTTACACTTCATAAAGTTCACTCATAAACACTGCTATTATATAGAAAGCAGCCCATGTGATAGACCAAATGAAGCTATGGTTTCTGATTCAATCACATGTTGAACACCAAAGAGTATAGTTCACAATTGGTTAGGGCCCAATAATGAGCTCAGTAAGTTTTAAGTGTTTCTTCTTGCTCACTGATCTCAATCATGATCATTCTGGGCATTGTAATAAATGTACTATTAACTGTAGAAAAGGGATCATAAATCTCAATCCAGTTCTCTCCCAGGTATCCACTTAACTCTAAATTTTGTATTTTAAAATTACACTTCACAGCAAAAGGTATATGGATAGACAGGCCATAGTTTGGCCAAAATCCTGCTTTGTCACAGACATAAAAATTGAAACTTATTTGGCAAATACATTGATTGACATTTTGTAATATTTTATAATACTGATCCCAAAATTTATTATCAACATCCTTTTTTCTTCTTGTTGAGCTTGAAGAATAATAATCCATCAGAAATATGGGAGATACCCAGGGGGACAGAAAAAAGTGTCCCACTTTTTTTATATAAAGTTCCAAATAAACATCTGAATCTCATGTTTTATAGAAAATATGATTTATATCATTAAAACTCGGATCAATTAAGTCAGTATTATTCAATTTTTCTTCTAATTGATATTGGCTGTGGTGCTTTATAATGATGATGAACAAAAGAGGTATTTGGAAAAGAGAAGGCTGAACTATAAGAAGTATTCCTCAGATACAAAGAAAGTTAATATTTTAACCTCAGCTTAACTATACTTCATGGTTTAATTAATCAAACATTTTTACATTCACTCTGCATTTTACATCTGTTATTGAGCCATTTAAAGTGTTCATGGGCTCCAGAATGGAAAAGATATCATTTAGAACCAATTATCCCATATATGGTTAAACATATGTTATTTCCAGATGACATAGGGTCACCTAAAGGGGAAAAAAAATCTATTAGGTCAGCATTTCATGTTAGAGTTTTGTATCACTGATAGGACAAAATGAATGTCACCGAACTTTAAATCTCAAGATGCATACCATCAATGAAACATGAAGAAAAATAGATTCATTTTGTAAAAAGTTATTGTACATTATTGAGACACAGGTATTGGAGAAAAAAAATCTATTCAGTAATACAGTCATGTTTATTAGAACTTAATTTAGAGGTGGCTTTTTAGAAAATTATTTCTTATCAAAAGGCATGTTTACATTTATAACAGATGAAAAATTAATCTCATTCATTAAAAGTAACAATGATAAATATCCTCATTTGCTCATTGGAAGTGCATAATCAGATTGATTAGTGCTATGAATTAATTAGTCTATAAAAGTAGAAGTTTGTGGTAATGTCAAGAAGATGTAAGTAAAAAAACAATTGAATGGATAGAACTAATCAATTTCAATGTGGGATGTTGCCTAAGAGACATAGAACAATTTTAGTTCTATAGAGGGTACCTCAATGTGGTGCTGAACAATACGTTCTGTCTCTGGTTATATTATATGCAAAAATGATAACACATATTTGACTTTTGGAATTATAAACTTTTCAGGTAAATTAATTAAAATTGTTTATTTCCCTCACAAAGTTATAGGTTTAGTGTAGGGAGAACAGCAAAAGTAAAAAATAAATAAATAAATAAATAAATAAATAAATAAATAAATAAATAAATAAGATAGATTTCCCACATTTAAAAATGCATGATTAAGCTAAAAGGAGATGATGACAAATCCTTACAAACTAGAAACAATGAAAAAGCATATCCTGAGAACTAAGATACTTTGGATATGGCCGGAGGACATCTGTAAATTCCTCCCTAGTAGTTTGGAATTTGTCATTTTTTTAATGTACTTTGCAAGAGGCCATATAATGAAGCTGGAATTTATGAAAGGCAGCTCATTTATTGGAAACAATATAGAATAAAATACACTTAGATGTTATTTTTTTTTTAAAAAAAAACTAACTTATTTTGGTCAGATTCTTGCCTACCATAACCTGAGACAGAATGGCATTGGTGGAGGACAGTTATGAAAAACTCATACTAAGAATTCTTACCACAATCCTGCCTTCCATTGAGGAGAGGATGAATTACTACCCATGTGGTTCAAAGAGACTCAATTAAAAAATTTTAACTGTTTCAAGATTTTTAGCACCCCCCCCAGCACCTGGCAAAAGGATAGGGAAAAGTTCTTGGATGAATTATTTTAAAATATGTCATCAAATAATTTCCATAATATAGTTACAGGGGATATAAACTCACTTTTAAACAATAGAGACACAGATCAACATGAATAAGAATTTTTTTTAAAAAGCAACAATTTTTTTAAAAGCTGAATTTATATGCATTACATAAAGAATATAAAATGCATGTGTTTAATAAATTTATACAAATAGAATTGAAAATTTGAGGAAGAGGCAAGAAACTATAAAAACAACTGGACATAATTAACAATTTATAAAAATACTAATGGAAAAATAAATTCAAAAATGTAACAGATGGGTCAGCCACTTAGATATAGAATGGAGCAAAGAGATGAAGAAATAAAACATATTAAAAAGGTTAAGAGATACAGAAGAGTAAAGTTTTAAAAAAGCAAAATTCATCCAATTAAGTACTAAAAGGAGATTATTGAGAGAAGGAAGAAAGACCAGGTAAAAGGAGAAAACGATTAAGAATATTGCAGAACTGAGGCTCCTGGGTGGCTCAGTCGGTTAAGCATCCGAGTCTTGATTTTGGCTCAGGTCATGATCTCAGGTTCCTGACTGCAAGCCCTATATTGTGTTCCCAGCACAGCAGGAAGTCTGCTTGAGATTCTCTCTCTCTCCCTTGGCCCCTTCTTCTCTCTTTCTCTCTTTCTTTCTCTCTTGAGAAAGACAGCCTGACATTGTTAATCACATGATGGAAAATGACGTCACTATTTATGCAATAGTCTTGCCAAAATATCTAACATATATCTGATCCAACTACAGATATTCTTGGATCTAGGGACAACAGATAATTATAAATCTTCCTAGCAAATGATGGGATAATGCATGCCAGGCAGAGAGGTAAAAATATGTTCAAGGTACAAGGAGTGAAACATGAGCTTGTTGGAGAACTGTTTGGTGAGTGGCATTATATTTATACAGTAAACATTCAGGAGTACATGCAGGTGGTGAAATAATAGTCAGATACTTTTAGATATTTCTAGACCATAGAAGAGTTTGGAATAACTGGTTATTTCAACTTATTATCAATATTGCAAAACCAGATTCACCTCTGAGTTTGAAAGTCTTCTCCTGTATCAATTCCTAGAATTGAAAGCCATTCTTAACCTGCAACTTAGAGTGAGCAAGCCTCCCTCCATATTATCTAAGATGTCCCATGTCTCACTTCTGTTAATAAGACTAGAACTCCTGGAGGTTCTTTCTGTACTTCAGGGGCAAATGAACAGGGATTCTAACTCATCGGTTTTTCTCTCCCTTATTTCTAGGGCTTTCTGTGATTTAAAAGTTTGCAGCTTTGCAGCAGAGCAGCCAGTGCTTCTGCATGATCCTAAAAATATCATGTAGCATCAGGGATCCCCTATACCTGCTCACTGCAATTGCCTTCTGGTATTTCTGTTTGAACTCCTTTACTCTTTATCTTAATCCACAGACCACTGAACATTGTTTCTCCCTCACTGTCATATCTAATTCCTTTTTCTCCCTATTTTTGAATTCTCAAAACAGGCCAAAGTTTTAGTCAAGTGGTATTAAATATAAGCAAATATATCCAACAGATTTCAAATATTTATGTAGTCATTTCCTCTTCCTATGACCTTTGTTCCATTGTTTTTGTCTGGTTTTATTAGTAGATTAATTTTAGTGACTTGGTTTTTAGTTGAGTAAAGGGATCTACGAATTATTTCATATTCCATTCCCATAATCTAATTTGCTGCTGTCTCTAGAGATAGAAAAGCATTCCCACCTTTTTTTCGGTATCAAAAACCAGAGAGCCACTGATTATTTTTATCAGTTTTTCAATTAAATTCAACCACTTCATTTCCTATTTTCCTTTCAGAAGAAAATAGCTTTTCAGCAGAACAATATCAGATGTGGAAATATGGAACACTGTCATCAACATGTCAATTTAACATAATTTGATAATGTTGAAATTTGATCAAAGTTCAAAGTTGCATTGTGTTTTTCACATTACTGTTACCCATATTCACTTTTGACTTGTGGGAAGAGCAAGCAACTGGTAGAAGAATGGAATGTGCATTATAACAGCTGTTATCAGATGTAAGTGCTCAAACATTGTCACCTTAGAAATTAAAATTCCTGGCAGATTGCAGAGCTTTCATTTCGAAACATTAGAATTACCTTTCCATTTCAAATAAGGAAAATGACTTTGACCCCATTCTAACACTTATTACCAAGAACATTTCAGAAAGCAGATTAGTCAAAAGATGCTGTGTCTTCATTAGTATTCCCTGCATCATGTAATAACTAATGATTTCTATTACTAATTATCATTACTAAACAGGTCTTATTTGGAAGCTTCATGACAATTTTTATGCATTCTTTTGCTTTAATTGCTGTGAAGAAAAGAAAATTTTATTATATAATGATATCTTCTTTCAGTCAGTTAGCAAAATAAATTGGTTACCCACTGTGTGAATAATACTGTGGCAGGCACATTCGAGAGGATACAAAGGGAGGAAATGGCATTTTCCTTCTCTTTCCTGAAGTTCATAAGATAGTTGGAAAGGCAGAGTATAGTCAAGAGAAAAAGACTTCAGGTCCCTGAGGAGATCTCAGAGAATTACTCTGTACCATATATAGTCTCCTGTTGAAATAGATTCCTGATGAATTGTAAAAATCAATAGTTTTGTTTAAAGGATGCAATTATTGGATTAAATATCTTTAAGAAATCAAAACCCTAATTTAATTTTTCTTAAAGTACAATAACCCTGGGTTTGTGTCCAAAGTTTCCAATGTTTTGTGATCAAATTTTAGAGGAATGGATTTTAATAGAGGAACCTAGCTGAGATTTCCAAGTGAGAAGATTGAAAGAAGATTGATTTTGGAATAAGATACGGTGGGATTTGAGGATGGGCTGCAGCGCTCACTTGCCCTATGCTCTTAGTTTGTTGTCCATTTCAACTTTGTGCTTCATAATTTGCAAGGTGAATTGGGTAACATAGGACTTCCAAGACTGTCATGAGGTTTACAGTTGATATTTATATTAAAATCATGGCACAATGCCAAAGTTACCTAAATCATGGCTCATTTTTATGCTGAAATACAGGGAAATGCCAAAGTGTTAACTGATAGTGGAAAATAACTGGATGCTTGAATTCATCGAGGTCATTGCTTTTAAATGGTTGTACTTACGTCCTTTGCTTTTTGCTTCTGTCCTTATGAGCAATGTAACGTAATTGTTAAGAGCAGAATCTCTGGAGGTGGTGCTGTTCCTGCACAACAGTCTCTTGAGGCACAAGAAACAGTGCAGAGAAGTTGAGACTAGACCTGGAGAAACAATGAGAGAATAACTAACATAATTCTGCTTTTTACCCCCATTTCTTGATAAGGATATAAGACTGATAGATCTGAAACATAATATAGACATGATGTACCCATATTGCAACATAGATTTTCAAAAAGTTTCTCATTAGCAGAAGGATATTCTGACAGAAGTGATATGCAGATTTTATAAGAAGTTCCCTAAACTTACAGTTTATTCCCTAAGCTGAAAATGTTTTTGTGCAGAGAGAAGAAAATGACACAATATTTTCTATTTCCATTGAGTTTAATACATAAACTGAGCCAATCAAGAACTTTAGGATGCCTGAGGTAGAATAGAATAGACTCTGCTTGTCTCCCTACATTTGATACACTTCTGCATGAGCTTGAACAAGAAAGTTAAGTGAATGCTTCAGACAGTTTTAGGACACATTAACCTCAAGAGTGTACTTATTGACAAAATCGGTATTACAAAAAAACCCCACAAAAAAACAAAAAACCCAATGTGGTGAAAGTAATCAAATGGAAATTTAATAAGGATTTTAGACACACACACACACACACACACACACACACACACACACACACACACAACCTACGGCTCCTTTCCCCGGGTTTGAAAAATAAACTGCAGAAAGAAAGGGTGGAAAGATCCACTTATTAATAATTATATGTGATAACAGCCTTGTACACTTTAGTTGCCTGTATATTGTTTTGTGCCAAAAGTGTCATCGGATTGCCAGGAAAATAATGTGATCTTAGATTGCCTCAAAACTTGCAGAAATGTAGGCAAAAGGAAAAAGACATGACACTAATGATTCTAAAGATAAGAATATCTGTTTTAGGAAGTAAGAGAAATAAGAAGGAGAAAGAAATAAAAATAAGTATGAAATAAACAATAGACATGAGGGTATTGAGATTTCAGAAGATAACAGAAAGAAAACTGCGGGCACCTTGAGATAGCTAAAATATTATTAATTGAAATAAGAATTAGATTTTGAAAGATTTCCAAAGGTACAACTAGAGCCAGTAGGTGAAAGAGAAAAATATCTGGAAAAAAAATTTCTGGATCAATATAAATAAATGCTCTTATTGTTTCCTTCATTTAAAATATTAAGCTATAGTTCACATACAGAAAAATTAATCTGTTTCAGTGTAGAGTTCTACAAGTTTTTAAAAACCTCACAGTCACATAACCATCATCACAGTCAAAATATAAAACAATTCTATCACCCCTCCCAAAATTCTTTTGTTCCCCTTTGTAGACCATACCTACAATTATTTACAATACCTCGTTTCTTAAAATATTTGGGCTGCTGTAATAAAAATACTATAGACTGGCTTGTAAGCAACAGAAGTTTATTTCTCATAGTATGGAGACTGGGAGCCAGTGTATTTGGTGTCTAGTGAGGGCCCACTTCTTGGTTCATAGACAGCAATCTACTCACTGTGTCCTTGCATGTTGGAAGGAGCAAGGGAGCTATCAGGGATCTCTTTTGTGGACACTAACCCCATTCATGAAGGCTTCACTTCATGACCTAATCACTTCCCAAAGGCTCCAGCTCCGAATACTATCACACTGGGGAATAGATTTCAATCCATGCTTTGTGGGGACGCATAAGAAGTCAGTTTATAGTATCTGATGACCAATAATCTGCTTTCTGTCTCTAGAGTTTAGCCTTTTGAGGGATGCTGTATAATAAAAACAAAGAATATATATCCTTTAGAAATAGGCTTCTATCACTAACAATAATGCATTTGAGATGCATCTGTATTTCTGTGTTTCAGTAAATCACTCCTTCTTATTGCTGGATAGAATATCATTATACCCGTGTACTAGAGTCTGTTTAGTCATTCATTTCTAAAAGATATTTTTGTTCTTCTAGTATTGGAGTATTAAAAATCAAATTTTTAGGGGCATCTGGGTGGCTCAGTTTGTTAAGCAACTGCCTTCAGCTCAGGTCACGATCCCAGGGTCTTGGCATTAAGCTCCTCATTGGGCTCCCTGCTCAGCGGGGAGCCTGCTTCTCCTTCTCCTGCTCCCCCGCTAGTGCTCTCTCTCTCTCTCTGTGTCAAATAAATAAATAAAATCTTTAAAAAAAATAATAAAATTTTTATGAACATTCATGCTCAGGTGTCTGTATCGGAAATACATAGGGGTGGGATTGCTGGGTCATACGGTAAATGTATGATTAACTTTATAAGAAACTGCTAAACTATTTTCCAAAATGTTCGTATCACTTTAAATTACCATCAGTACTTTATAGAGTTCACACTGCATCTTGATCAACACTTGGTATTCTCATATTTTTTCTTTTATTTTGGGATTTCTAATTATGGTTTTAATTTCATTTATCTGATAAACAATGAGGTTAAACATATTTTTATGTGTTTACTTGACATCCATTTATCTTCTTTGGTGAAATGGCTATTCCAATTTTTTTCTCACTGGGGAGGTATTGTTTTATGATTATAGAGTTTTGGGAATTTTTTGTGTATTTTAGATACAAATACTTTTTTAGGTATGTGATATGTAAATATTTTCTCCCAGTCTGTAGCTTTTCCTTAAAAGAATATTTCATTTCCTTAATAGAGTATTTTGAAGAGCGAAGTCTTTAATTTGATGATAGAAAAATCATACATATTTTCTTCTGTGGTTTCAAATAGATATCTAATTTAATCTGTTCTTAAATTATTTCTAATTATAATTGTATTGCATATTTCTATAACCCTGTATATATTAGAAATATACATTAATATTACTCCAGGATTTTCAAACTAAAAAGGAAAACAAAATAAAAACTCCACGCTAACCATAGTATGGGTTGATTGGGTAGAATAGCATATAAAAATTTAAAATAGATATTCCTCAAACTTCAGTAACATTAATTCATCCTTTTTGTCTTGTGTCAGATTCCCTGAATTGCACTGAAAATATTTGAAATATTACACAGCTAAGTTTGACAAAGTGTGGTTACTTTCTACTTATTGGATTATTCCTATCCTTGGAAATTTCTAAATTTCTTTAATGTACTGCCCATTAGTACACTTTTGTCTTCACACTATTCATATGAAGTCAGATAAAATTAACTTTTGTTTATGCAGGAGAAAACTGACATATACTAAGATTGAGTGATTTGCCCAAGGTCATAGCTATTGAATACAGAAATGTGACTAGAATGTATTTTTCTACATTCACCCTGAGAACTTCTCTCTATATCACACTGCCTAGCATCTTGTTTCTCAAGATGTGAATACGGATTCTCTTCTTCCTTGGCATGAAGTAGAACATTTCTGCATACATTTTCTAACAAATTCTAGTTCATAGAATAGATCCCATGTCAAAAACAAAAACAAAAAAACAGACTGTGTAAGAAATCATGTTAATCTTGCTCTACCTATCTTAATATGTAATCTTTTAAGGGAGCTATCATATGGAGAAACTGAAATATGTCCTACATATTTTAGATTAGCTTAATCTACAGTTTTGGGTAAATATTCTTCAATTTCACATATAAATAATTTTTAATTTATTCACAAAGTGATAAAAAAGTTGACAATGTAAATTAAGACTTTGGTATTATAAACCAAGGAAATGCTGATTGCACCATCTGCCAAGGAAATATCCTTTTTCTTTGATTTTATGACAAAATGATGGTTATAAACATTTTATTAACAAGTGTATGTTGCATTTAGAAATAGATGTCTTGTCAAGACAATTGTATGAATTTATAAAGAAAAGTTAATGAGTCACATGGTTCTACTTAGACTATAATATCTAGGTCCAGTCATTTCTCAATAAATATTTATCATTCATATTATACACAGTTTTTAAATCCAGTGTATCATATTTATTAGTGAAATTAAAACAACCCACCATACTTCATTTCACACTGCACATAGAAAAGATCAGACAACATGATGTAATTCTTTGTATCTTAATCTGAATAAATTTTATTGTTTACAGGCCTACAATATTTCTCACACAATTTTTACTTATTAACATGACTCACTTGAAAAGGTAATACAAGGAAATAGAGTTGAAGATTTACAATATTAAAGGTCACTCACAGAAAGAAGATACTTTGGAAAAGTTGTCTTGGTCATCTGCTGCTGCCTGCCTTGTCCCCAAATTTTCAGAGAATTTTTGCCATCTCCATGCTATATGATTAGCATCAAAAGAATAATTTTGTAAAATAGGTCTTCCCTTTATAAAATTGACTGGTAAAATGGCAGTAATCTGACCTATGTTCTGTAGATTTTGCATATTAGGACATGAAATGCTGATCAATCTTTGGGTATTTGGCTATAACATGGTATTTATAGTGTCAGTGTTGAGTTTGATTATTAATTAAATAATGATTATGGTAACTTAAGTGAGTAAAACCTTATTGATCTTTCCTATCGAAGAAGTAACTATTCCTCTGTTGGTCTGACAACTGCATAATCACCAGGGAGCTGGGTTCCTTCTATGTTTCTAGTCTGTCATCCTTAAGCCTAATTTCCATTTTCCTGTTGATGTCATCATCCAGGATGGCTGCCAGCATTCCTGCTGTTGCATTTGTATTTCAGCCAATAGGAAGGTGGAATGAAGAAACACCTCAAATGCTTACTTAAGGTTTCTTTCCTAACAGATTCTGCTTATATTTCTTGGCCACTGCTATAGGAAAGGAGGCTAGGGAATGTGGTCTTTATTCTTTGAGTCAGGGTAATCATCTATAACTCATGCTTCTGTTATGAATATAGTTGCAAAAAGATAGTATTAGATCAGTGGGTAGGAATCTCTGTCATAAAAGTAAGGTTTAGAAGCTGGTGGTGGTTGTGTTGTATCATTAAACTGAAGAACAGAACAGACTGTTTTGAAAGGAAAAAAGAGGCAAAAATTCAAGAAACCACAGACAAAAGTGAGGAAAAATGATCAGCCTGCACTATAATAGACCCTGTCTGTGTTTGTTTCTGTTTCTGACACCCAGCTTCATCCTTGAGCAGTGTCATAACCTAGTGAAAGAGTGTTATGTCTGGAATTTAAGCCCTGCAATTGAGTCTCCATTCTGTAATTTATCAGCAATTATTTTTGTCTTCTTCAAATTCCTATATGTCAAAGACAGATAATAATGTCTGGGTCATAGAATTTTTAAAAAAAATAACATTTAAAAAAAATAACACCAATAAGACTATTTGTGATTATAATGTACTGTAAAAAGGAAAGTTGTAACTATTTTTATTATAATGTTAATTTGCCCCAGAATATGACATACTTTGAGAATTAATATAGCAAGACTGATGGTAAATTAAGGGGGAAAAAAGCTGTAAGAACTATTTGATTAGATTCAGATTGAGACAGGAGATGGCAAAAAAAAAAAAAATTAAGGAGAAGACAAAAAGAATAAAGTTCTTGTCTTGGCAGTATTACAAGATCCTGGTTAAGAAAGAGTTGCACAATGTGGTCTGGTTTTATGTGACAGTATTTGCTCCATCTCACATTGGCAGTCTCTGATGACTGTCATCTCCAGATCCCCAGGACATTTCAGTTGACCAGTCTCCCTAAACAATACTTTGGACCTAAATCTCTAAAGGGCAACAATCTTCTTTGACAACTCATTTACGTTTATTTTATATAAGTTGGAAAGATTTGTTTATTCAGTTACACACAGAAAAATGATGCTACTACATTTATTTATCTGCCTCTCACTTATTCATCTGTTGTTTGCTTCTTTAACTGAACAGATATTTGAGAAATGTTAACTATGTCCTAGATACTGTTAGGAAGCTAACCGTATATTAAGTTATCATGTCCACATTCAAGAAATTAGCAATCTAAGATTTAACACAGCACAGTTCTGTGATATGTACTGATGTCATAGAGTACAACAAATCATTTATGAATTTGCCTGATATAAGAATTGCAAAAAATAATAACAGCTATAATATTTGATGTTAGTTTATGCAAATCTATGTACGTATTCAGGATATAAAGGATTACTTTTTGCTATTTCGATTTAACTATGAGGTAGTGATCACTGTGAGAAGTTTTACAATCTTCAGAGTGGTCCCAAATTCACTTCTTCATTTGTGATGTCAACCAGTTCCATATTTTCAAAGTTTATTGTTCATTTTCTCCCAATCTCCTACTGTCCTTTAACATTCTTGAAAATGTTCATTCTGAATATGTTATCCTCCACAGCAGACACTCCCTCTTAACTTCTATGATTACTATGGCATCACATTCTCAGTTACTTAGATCTGATGACCCAGAATTACTGGTAACAAACATTCCCTTTCTTTAGTTCATCATGCCTAATTAGCCATCAACTCCTGCATTTTTCTCGTTGCTATTTTACAAGTGCTCTTTTCTTTCCTTTTTCATATCTACCATCCTTGTCAGTACATGGAATATATTAGCTTATTTTTCAGGTTTGGAATCAATGCTAAATAAGCTGTATAAAATGATTCAGGTAGCCAATATAGGAATGATGGCTTACCCAAATGT
Organism: Ursus americanus; assembly: GCF_024610735.1. Classification (NCBI taxonomy): domain Eukaryota; kingdom Metazoa; phylum Chordata; class Mammalia; order Carnivora; family Ursidae; genus Ursus; species Ursus americanus. The sequence continues at coordinate 25,863,101 of NC_142135.1, forward strand.
ATGAGGAGCTGGACAGTAAAGGGCTGAAAGGCTATGCTGGATGATTGGAAGAACTGCCATAATTTTCCAAAAATAGTGATTTCTGCTTTACTTCTACCTGCTAATGCATACATAAGTTCATCTCATTTACAAATTCTACCCCAGGACCATACTGTGAAGGAGATGCTTTCCTAGACTGCTGGTGAGAGGTGAATATTTAAGCCATCATTTGGGGGGGGGAAATGTTGGCATTATATACTAAAAAGTAAAATAAATTCAGACTTGAAATGTCATACAGCTGTGGAAATGAACACACTATATCTATGTTCAGTGCCATACATGAATCTAATAAAATAATATTGAGCAAAAAAGCCATGAACTGAGAATATATCCTGTGTGATTCCATCTATATATGTTCCTCCCAAAACAAAGATGGATGAAACATAACAATATGAATAGTGATGCAAGTTTAGGGAGTAGAATTTAAAAGGCAAGGAAAGCATGATTGGTCCAAAAATCATAATGACTCTATATTTTAGTAAGGGAGAGAGGAAGTAGCAAGTGGAAGGAGGAATAAAGGGTTTGGGGGGGATACTTGAAACATTCTATTTTTTACCCTCAGAGGAAGTAATATGGGTATTCACTCTGAGATAAATGATTCTGTATATTTTTCTTCAGGTATATTATAGTTTTCAGTATAGAAACATTTAAAACTATAATATCCAAAGGAAAATTCTGTATTAAAATTTCTTTCCAAAGTATAAAATTTGAGCGGCATAGTGCAAAAAAAGAGAGCTCATCAAGGCAGTAATAAAATGTTAAGGAAATTCAGATAACAGGAGCAGTAGACCTACTGTTTAATTTATTGCGTTGCTCTGGTTATACTTACAAGAATACATGCTGGACCCATATTAAAATAAAGTAATATGAAAAATGCTTGTCTAAAATGCCAAAGTTGAAACTTTCCTATCTTCTTGTGAGCAAGGGCTCTTCCTAATAAGAATTGGGAGAGACCACAATCAGAAAGTCTCATGTTTGAAACTTACACCAGTTTTAAATGTTATTGAGAGACTTATTTATTACTAAAGAAAAATAAAGGCTAAAACAGTTACCATTTTTAAAGTGGAAATCATATAAGTAGGAGAAGAATTTGAAGAGAGATATTACAAAATTGCCAGATAATAGGCTGAGTACCAAGTCTAAAAAGAGAAGGAATTGCAGTAAGTGTACTTCAGACTTTCTACTCCATTAATCTCCTATTCTACAGCTATATACATCTCTAGTCTTGAAGCAGTTCCTGAAATTTTCTTTATTAGATTTCATGGCTTTATATCCATAAAATTTAACTTTAGATTCCAATTTTATGGGAAGTCTATGTAGAATGAAATCTATTTAATGCAAACCTCTATGTAGTATGAAGAATGCTTTTTCTGTAACAGTGATTTCAAATTCTAAACCATACAACTCACAGTAAACATCTCTGAGGTCATTGCCTATGCCAGTTTACATCAAGGATATAGTCAATATAATCTCAGGTCATGGTTGACATTATCTTGAGCATGATAGCCACTATGGTGAACATTCTTGTGAACTGATAACCAACACTATTGGAAGTTGGATAAATATTTATTTTACAAGATATACATAACAAAGGCTTATAGTAAGTTAGTTAATTAGTTTACAATTCTTTCCGTTTCTGACATTATACTGCAAAACTCTCCTCTGGCCCATAAATAATGCATATCTCATGGGGCGCCTGGGTGGCTCAGTCGTTAAGCCTCTGCCTTCTGCTCAGGGCATGATCCCAGAGTCCTGGGATCTAGCCCCACATCAGGCTCCTCCGCTGGGAGCCTGCTTCTTCCTCTCCCACTCCCCCTGCTTGTGTTCCCTCTCTCACTGGCTGTCTCTCTCTCTGTCGAATAAATAAATAAAATCTTTTTTAAAAATGCATATCTTTTCTTTCTTCCTCTTTAATATCTAACTACCAATCTCCCTTAATAATTACTGTATCCTTTCCCCCTCCCTGATGGACAACCTGTCCCTAATTACTTTCCACCACTTCTTGCTTAAGATTATTATATTTTTATGATTTTTTTTGTTATCTCTTGTTTGATCCAGAATCCTAGGAGGAAGCAGATGGCATGCTAAAAAATGGAGTAATTAAGAAGAGTCTATTAAAGCAGCTAATTATAAAGTTTGGGTGAAGTTAAGAGAACCATTAGAGGTGTAGTACCCCAGGGGTAGGGATCCTGAATGAGCAAGGAATAGGAGAGCTTCCCACAAGTCAAAGAGAACTATGTACGACAGTTGTGACATTCCCTAGAAGCAGTGAAGGAACCTAGGTAGTAGATACCTTGGCCATACTCTAGCCCACCATATGTTCTGCTAATTCCTCCCACTAGCTGAAACTGTAACCAGAGGGCAAAAAGTTTGCTTGTCTAGTTCATAAGATGAACCTCCCAGAAATACATTTCAAGGCAGAGAAGCAAACAAAATATCACATGTTCACAAGGTAACACAGGTAAGACCTTACATTTTTTTATGGCACATTAAAATACAGGCCCACTATATATTTTCATCTGAACTTTTTTTCTGATGAATTGTCCTGTAATATTAGCTTTTGCACATTATAAACTTTGTATCCTATCCATTTTACTTTTTAATTTTAATTTTTTAACTTAAAAAGCATCATGAGTTCAGAGTCCTATTAGCTCACTAGTGTGGGTCTTTCTACTCCATAGAGAGAACATGGATTTGAAGTCAGACAAAAATCACTTCAATTCTGACTCTTTTACCCTTGCAAGCTATGCTAATTAGATGAGCCTCATTTCCTTCTTTTGAAAAATGGAGGTTGTAATAATACCTAATTGTAAGTTTCCAAAGGAATAGACTTAAAGTATTTAAAATTCTTTAATACAGTTCCAAACATGAGCTCCCTCCAGGGCAGAAACTGAAATGAACTCTTGCATGAATGAAGCAGAAATGCAAGACAGAGATGTGAAACAAGGGAGATCACCAAAACAAGAGTGTATTTCTGAGTTGACTACTGCTATGGATCACTGGTGTTTGCTTGCACCTGTACATTCTGAAAAGCCTTATTAAATGCATTTTAGAACTGATTACCCGGAAGACAAAATGATGAAATCCGATATCCATCAGTTCTAATTCCTTACTGATCCTAGGCTTTCCCTCCAGTGTTCACTCCCTCCCCTCACTTTATACATGCATGAATGCATATAATTTTCTAAGGACACCCCAGGCAAAACTAGTTCCTGCCTGGAACCGGCTGCTGCAGCCATGGCTGGAGTAAGACCTTGGGAGGGGAGGATTTTGAAGTGGTGAGTAAGGAATGTTCAGTACAATTCCTGACACATGTTAGATATGCTATGGACAGTACAATATAAAAATAATCAGGGGCGCCTGGGTAGCGCAGTCGTTAAAGCGTCTGCCTTCGGCTCAGGGCGTGATCCCGGCGTTCCGGGATCGAGTCCCACATCGGGCTCCTCGGCTGGGAGCCTGCTTCTTCCTCTCCCACTCCCCTTGCTGTGTTCCCTCTCTCACTGGCTGTCTCTCTGTCACATAAATAAAATAAAATCTTAAAAAAAAAATAATCATATTATTGTTAATTAACCAACACTGAATAATACAGTAAACCAGGATGTGAAGTTACCTAAGTGTGAGATAAATGTTCTAAGAATTTGAACACGGTGTTATGTGGGTAAAACAAAGCTCTGAGGATAAGTGTCAATCAATTGAGAACTTGCTATTTGATTTCTCAAAATTTTCACCTCTCTTTTCTGTAAGTTCATGCTTATTTAATAACATGTTCCCTCTGAACAAAAACATTTCAAACTCAGCAACTTCATTCAATCATTTTTCTCAAGTACTTACTTAAGTATTGTACCATGTGCTAATGATAACAGTGAACAAATGAGTTTCAAATCCTTATGTTCAGTCTAGTGGTGGAGACAAATAATTTAGGGGGAAAGGGCTACAGATTATGTGAAATGGTGGTAAGTATAATGGAGGACTATGACGAGTGCTGGAAATGGGGAAGAGGTGTTATTTTATATAATGTGTTCAAAGAAGCCCAGCTGGAGATGAAGTAAGTGAGGAGGCAAGGCATGTGAACATTGATGGAGGAGATTTTTATTTAAGAGTAAGTGCCAAAACAAAGGCCTCGACTGTGACCTATGTATTCGAGAAAAAGCTAGCATATACAAGACTCACATATTTGAGAAAAAAGTTAGCCAGTGTGGCTAACATGGAGTGAGTGATAAGGAGAATAGTAAAAGAAATTTGAGAGGTAGCAGGTCCATATCATGTAGGCTTCCATGCAGTAGTATGAGTTTGGCATTTACTAAGTGAAAGAGAAAGCTGCTGGACCGAGTCGAACCGAAGAATGCCAAGATTTGAATTACATCATAAAACAATCACTCTGATTGCTGATGAGAAAAGGTTTTACAGATGCAATAGTAGAAGCAGGGAAATTATTGCAATAATGCAGGTTACTTGATGGTATATTAGTACAGTGTAGTAGCAGTAAGTGATTTAAAAAAAATGTGAGCTGTCAGAAGTATTTTAAGAGTATGTTCATTGAGTCTTTTCTGATGGATTTTACAAAAAGCATGCAGAAAAGAGGAGTCAGGAATGACTGAAGCTTGAGCCCCTGGAAGGATACAATCTAGTTGACTAAACTGAGGAAGACTGAAATAAAAAGACTTTCGAAGGAGGAGTAGGCTTTTGATATTTGCCATGTGAAGTTTGAAATGTATTTGTTGTCCAAATGGAGATATTGGATAGGCTTTTGGATATATGAGACTGGAATTGAAATAAGAAGCCTAAGATGCAGATAAAAATTGGGAAATGCTCAATACATTGATGTTATTTGAGGTTCCATGCAAATTTTAGGATTGTGTGTTCTAGCTCTATGAAAAATGTTGGTGGTAATTTGATAGAGATTGCATTAAATGTGCAGGTTGCTTTGGGTTAGTATAGACATTTTAACAATACTTGTTCTCCAATCCATGAGCATGGAATGGTTTTCCATTTCTTTGTGTTTTCCTCAATTCATCAGTGTTCTATAGTTCTCAGAGTATGGATCTTTTACCTCATTGATGAGGTTTATTCTTTAGATAGCTTATGCTTTTGGGTACAATTGTAAATGGGATCAATTCCTTGATTTCTCCTTTTGCCGCTTCATTATTGGTGTATAGAAATGCAACAGATTTCTGTACGTTGATCTTGTATCTTGTGACTTTACTGAATTCGTGTATCAATTCCAGCAATTTTTTAGTGGAGTCTTTCAGGTTTCCTATATCTATATCTACCATGTCTTCTGCAAATCACGAAAGTTTGACTTCTTCCTTGAGGATTTGGTTGTCTTTTCTCTTTGTTCTCTGCTGAGCCTAGGACTTCTACTAATATGTTAAATAATAATGGTGAGAGTGAACATCCTGTGTTCTTCCTGACCATAGAGGAAAAACTGTTTTTCCCCAAAGAGGATATTAGCTGTGGGTCTCTTATATATTGTCTTTATGATGTTGAGGTATGTTCTCTCTATCCTTATTTTGTTGAGGGTTTTTATCAAGAATAGATGCTGTACTTTGGGAAATGCTTTTTCTGCATCTATCGAGAGGATCGTATGGTTCTTATCCTTTCTTTTATTAATGTGATGTATCATGTTGATTGATTTGTGAATATTGAATGACCCCTGCAGCCCAGGAATAAATCCCACTTGATCATGGTGAATAATTCTTTTAATGTACTGTTGGATTCAATTTGCTAGTACTTGTTGAAAATTTTTCCATCTATGTTCATCCGGGATATTGGCCTGTAATTCTCTTTTTTAGTGGGATCTTTGTCTGGTTTTGGAATCAAGGTAATGCTGGCCTCCTAGAATGTGTTTTGAAGTTTTCCTTCCATTTCTATCTTTTGGAACAGTTTCTGAAGAATAGGTATTAACTCTTCTTTAAATGTTTGGTAGAGGGGAGCCTGGGTGGCTCAGTCAGGTAAGTGTCTGCCTTCAGCTCAGGTCATGATCCCAGGGTCCTGGAATTGAGTCCCACATCAGGCTCCCTGCTTAGTGGGGAGTCTGCTTCTCCCTCTCGCTCTGCCTTTCTTGCCTGCTCATGCTCACTCTCTCTCTCTCTCTCAAATAAATAAAATCTTTAAATCAATCAACCAATCAATAAATAAATATTTGGTAGAATTTCCCTGGGAAGCCATCTGTCCCTGGACTTTTGTTTGCTGGAAGATTTTTGATTACTGATTCAATTTCTTTGCTGGTTATGGGTTTGTTCCAGTTTTCGATTTCATCCTGTTTCAGTTTTGGTAGTTTATGCATTTCTAGGAATTTATGCATTTCTTCTAGATTGCCCAATTTGTTGCCATATAATTTTTCATAATATTCTCTTATAATTATTTCTATTTTTGTGGTGTTGATTATTATCTCTCCTCCCTCATTTGTGTTTTTTATTTGGGTCCTTTCTCTTTTGTTTTTGATAAGTCAGGCTAGGGGTTTATCAATTATTAATTCTTTCAAAGAACCAGCTCCTAGTTTCATTCATCTGTTCTACTGTGTTTTAGTTTGTTGTTTCTATATCATTTATTTCAGCTCCAATCTTTATTATTTCCCTTATTCTTCTGGCTTTAGGCTTTATATGTTGTTCTTTTTCCAGCTCCTTTAAGTGTAAGGTTAGGTTGTGTATTTGAGATTTTTCTTGCTTCTTGAGGTAGGCCCGCATTGCTATATACTTCCCTCTTATGACCACTTTTGCTGCATCCCAAAGGTTTTGGACCATCATGTTTTCATTTTCATTTGATTTCATGTATTTTTTTTTTAATTTCTTCATTAGGCCAGTCATTCTTTAGTAGGATGTTCTTTAACCTCCATGTCTGTGTGGTCTTCCCAAATTTTTTCTTGTGGTTGACTTCAAGTTTCATAGTGTTGTGTTCTGAAAATATGCATGGTATGATCTCAGTCTTCCTGTATTCGTTGAGACCTTATTTGTGACCCAGTATGTGATCTATTCTGGAGAATGTTCCATGTGCACTTGAAAAGAGTGCTACTTTAGGATGAAATGTTCTGAATATATCTGTTAAGTCCGTCTGATCCAGTATGTCACTCAAACCCATTGTTCCCTTGTTGATTTGATAGAAGACATGAATTTAGTGCCATTGTATTACCTGTAAAGTCAGTGTCAGTGTTTCTGGAGATTTTCTCTGTTCCTTTTTAGTCTTCGTCACTTTAAAAAAATTTTTTTTTATTTTTAATGTTTTTTTATTATATTATGTTAGTCACCATACAGTACATCCCTGGTTTTTTATGTAAAGTTCCATGATTCATTAGTTGCGTATAACACCCAGTGCACCATGCAATTCATGCCCTCCTTAATACCCATCACCAGCCTATCCCATTCCCCACCCCCCCCTGAAGCCCTCAGTTTGTTTCTCAGAGTCCATAGTCTCTCATGCTTCATTCCCCCTTCTGATTACCCCCCTTTCTTTATCCCTTTCTTCCCCTACCGATCCTCCTAGTTCTTATGTTCCATAGATGAGAGATAATTGTCTTTCTCTGCTTGACTTATTTCACTTAGCATTATCTCCTCCAGTGCCGTCCATGTTGCAGCAAATGTTGGGAACTCGTTCTTTCTGATAGCTGAGTAATATTCCATTGTATATATGGACCACAACTTCTTAATCCAGTCATCTGTTGAAGGGCATCTCGGTTCCTTCCACAATTTAGCTATTGTGGACAATGCTGCTATGAACATTGTGGTCTTTGTCACTTTCGGTCTTTCTTTCCCACTCAAAGAGTCCCCTTTAATATTTCTTGCAGAGCTGGTTTAGTGGTCATGAACTCCTTCAGTTTTTGTCTAGGAAACTCTTTACCTTTCCTTCTATTCTGAATGATAGACTTGCTGGACACAGTATTCTTGGATGCATATTTTTCACATTTAGCATGTATATATCATGACATTTTCTACTGGTCCAAGTTTCTGTGAAGAGATCTGCTGCTAAAGTCATTTGTCTTACCCTGTAAGTTAGGGACTTCTTTCCTCTTGCTGCTTTTGGGATGTTTTCCTTATCTCTATATTTTGATAATTTTACCATGATATATATGTTGGTATTGGCCTGCTTTTGTTGATTTTGATGGGAGTTCTCTGTGCCTCCTGGATTTGGATGTCTGTTTCCTTCCTCAGATTAGGGACATTTTCAGCCATAATTTCCTCAAATAAACCTTCTCCCCCTTCTTCCCTCTCTCCTTCTTTTGGAACTCCTATGATACAAATGTCATTACACTTTATGAGGTTGCTGAGTTCCCTTAGTCTATTTTCATGAGCCAATATTTTTCTTTCCCTTTTATTTTAAGCTTCATTATTTTCCATAATTTTATCCTCTATACTGCTTATTCATTCATCTACTTCTTCTATTCTTGAGGTCATTACATCCAGTTGATTATGCTTCTTGGTTATACCATTTTTTATTTCAGCCTGACTAGTTTTTAGGTCTTTTATCTCTGTAATAAGGGACTTCCTGGTGTCTTCTATATTTTTCTAAAGCCTAACTAGTATCTTTATGATTATTGTTTTAAATTCTGGTTCAGGTACTTACTAATTCTGGTACTTATGCCTGTTTTGGTTAGATTCCTCACTATGACCTTTTCTTGTTCTTTCTTTTGGGATAAATTTCTCTATTTCAGTATTTTGTCCAGGTCTCTATCTTCTTCTCTGTGTTAGGAAAGACTGTTTTGTTTCCTGCTCCTGAGAGTAATGGCTTTATTAAGAGGTGGTCATATACTGTCCAAGGCCTGGTGCTTCAGGAAATGTTTCTTGTGTAGGCTGTGTGTATTCTGCTACTGTGTTTTGGTTGTTCTTTCCCTCAGATCAGTCCTCTGTGAAGTTTCTCCTTACCTGCAGTGAGGAGTGTTTGGACCTTGGCCAGAGTATGGCAAGTTCTAACTAGGTGTGCTCCGTCTGATAAGAGACCTGATGGTATCTCCACTAGAGCTGATGTTTTGCAGCAGTCTGTGATCAATAGACTAGGTGTGTGCAGGGGTGTTGTGCTGGTCTTCTGTGGGAGGGACCTGATGATCTGGTTCTCTGGCACACTTATCCTGGTGAAAAAGCATCTGCAGAGCACTACTGGGGGGTGGATAGGAGGCTTGGTGTAAGTGGTTTATGCTGCCACTGTTGGCACTGTGCTGCTTACTGAAGTTAGTTTATGCTGAGGGGTGAGGGAGGCAAATGGCATCAGCCCTGTCCCTCATCCTGGAGAGGGGAGTTCCCACCTTCTGTTGTCTGGGAAGCCCCGTAGAAGAGCAAACAATCTTCCCTCATGTGTTCCAAGCATCCCTCAGATTCCTGCCTTCACCCTGTCTGTGTCTTGACTGTCTTCCCACCTGGCAATGCAGTGCACCTGTGTTTTATCTCAGGCAGGTTGGCTGAGTTTTAAAACTCTAAACTGTAGCGCCCTGGCATGGTGCACACCTGCACTTGTCCTCTGGGGGAGGGTCTTGCCATTCTTGAGCTAGTGCAGGTTTGTCCCAGGGGGACAGTTGCACCAATGCACAGGAACTTGGAGTAAAGTGTAGCAAAAAGCCAGTGCCCAGGTTAGCTGCCCTTAGCAGTGTCTCTGCAACTATGCTTAGGGGCAGAAGAGCATAATGGTGCCCACTGGCTCTTTTTTCTCTAGAGAGGCAATGCCTCCACTCCCCAATGTGCTCTAAGAAGGGAAAACTGACTCTATCAGTGCATCCTATAGGACCCTCAAATCATGCTGTCTGTCCCCAGCTTCTGTCCTCCTTCTCTACAAGAGCATTGCAGTGCCCACCAGGCTCCACACCTGGCACTGCATGGACCTCTAAAACTCCAGTCTTTTAGCTCCACAGGTTGTAAAAACTCATGATAATTAGCCCTTTTCATTTTCCCAGCAATGACTGTGTTGTGTTTTCCTTGTGCTATCCTCTGTGTGCTCCTCTCTCTCTCTCTCTCATTCTCCCCCCTCCCTACCTCTCTTGTGATCAGGGCTCCCTCACCTCCACAGCATCTGTGTTCCTTTTGTCCCCCAAATCACATCTCTGCACCTCCTACCTTCCATATTGTGGCCTCTTCTCTCCCTTTAGTTGTGCGGTTTGCTCTGTCAGTCCTCAGATCAATTTCTTGAGTGTTAAGAATGATTTGATATTTATTTAGCTGTGTCAAGGGATAAAGCAAGTCTTGGGTCCTCATATTACTCTACCATTTTAGTCCCCCCACCTTTATTGTATCCTAATGTTTAGCCACATATTTCATGGAGGAAGCCATCATGATTACCTGCCTAAAAGAATCAGTGAGTCTCCTTTCATTCAAAGTATACATAGAATGTATCTTTTATTATTGTGTATATATTATTATTAGATGCATGTCTGATCAAAAATTGCACCTGTTTTTCTTTTTATTTAGAGATATAGTTTAACTGTTAGGCATTTAAGTGTTATGTCTATCATATTTCAAAAGTCTCCCAAGAACAAAATTCAACACATTTTTAGTTTCCCTTTAAAAAAGAAGACCAATCTCAGAAGTATCAAAATTTCATAAAACCTGGGTGGTTTTCATTAAAGATACTTAAGGGGGCTGGGTAGATATGACCTTGAAGGAAAATGTTGCATGTGGGGAAAAAAGAGCATTTGGATTTAGTAAACCCTACAAATAGGACCTATTCGTTTCCCTTTTACAGTCATATGACTGCTTAATCATCTGTATTGACTACTATGTACAATAAATGACAGTTAAGAATTCATTTTCTTCCTCTCCTTTTTCCCTTTCATTTTGCTCCTGCTTATGCTCAGTATGGCAAATGTAGCTACTGTTATGCCAGTCATCTTCCCTGTCCTGAATCATCCTCCTTGTTTTAAATGACACATTCTGCATATCTGTTAACCACTTATTATACTTTTATAAAATACGACGAGGCTGCTGTTAACTATACACTGTAGATTGCTTTGTCAAGGCAAATAAGTAGGGTCAGTAGCTATTTTTACAATCCTCTAGACCCCAGGAACTGAGAAATAAATGGCCTCTAGAATCAAACACTGACCAATATTTTCCCAAATGAGAAATATTTTTTCAAAACACAATAACCTTTTTGGATTTTTATTTCAAGTTATATGTATTTTTACTATCTTAAAGTCTGTATGAGATACTTCACAAACTATGATGTCACCCCACAAAGAGTCTCATATTTTCAACAGTACCATATATCACCCTCTAGATTCCACTGGCAGTGATATCCAGCATCTATTTATTCTTGACTTCTGAAAATAGATGGACCCAGCTCCTTGGGAAGGTATTGTAATGATTGTTCACTTTCTTATGTTTAGAACCAAAACGTTTTCTTTTCTTTGAGATAGTTGTTGGTAAACATAAATTGTATCAAAGTTCTTACCTTTAAACTGAGTATTTTTTCTTCTACTTAGCATGTCTGCCAACCACATATAGCCTTAGAATCTAACTAAAAGTATATAAAATCTTTCATGGAGAACATCATACATATTATCTCTCTGAGTTCAATTCAGTGAAATAAGTTGGAAAAACCCTACATTAAGGATGATATTTTATGTGCCTTGATTTATTAAAAAAATTGATCCTACTGCTTAGTCATATGCAGTAAGCCATAAATAAATATGATAAAGAACAGGTCCATTTACACAACGATGTAATACAGAATCCAAAAACAGGCCTATGGAGAAACTTATAAAATATATTAGAACTTTTTGGGAATAGCCGTCATTACCTTAGAGAAAAATTACTTATCATCAGAAGAGCATTTTAAGAACTCTCTTTAAAAAATCATTGAAAACGTTCTGAAAATATGATTTTAACACCCTGATTTCCACATTTCCTAGTTAACATAATGACTAATTAGAAGAAAGTTATTCATTTCTTTCCAGCAACAACTCCCCTAGCTCCTTATTTGTTTGGTTATTCATGTAGTCTTAATAGCTCTCTTACTGTTATCTTGGGTTCTTGTACCTCTAGAAGATAGGGATCATAATGAACCTGTGCTTTAACTGACCAAAATAGCACCATGTGCAAATTGGTAGCCCATGAAGGAGTTTAATGCTGATAGTTCTATTTCACTATAGCAACAGATATATATATAAGACCCTTGTATTTTACATGGAGCCATCTTGACAGATTTTTTTTTTTTAATTTCCATTTAATCCAAGTCCTCAAATGAGTTGGAAAAGTTGGAGTTTTCAAATAATAGTACAAAGCAAGAGTGAGAGTAAGCAGTTTTGTTTAGTATCAGTGAACGACTTTAGTTCTGTTTCTCTTTGGCTGTGGATAACTGAGACTAGTCATTACCACACCTGTCAAAAAGGAAGTAGCAAAAGACATAGTTTCACCAGAAATATACATCAATTCAGAGCTTCTATGGATACTCAGGGAGCTTCAGGTCCCATAGGAATGAATCAGAGAAGCATGAAATATTGTCAAACTCAAGGATTTTTTTTTTCCTGTGAAACTAAAGGAATAAGGAATATTAGTTTTCATTACATGAAGCTACCCATATTTCTGTATTTCCTTTTTTAAAAATTGAGTCTATTTTAAAAATTTAAGGTTCAAATTATAGATCATTGTCATAAGTTATGATGTATTACATATGTGCAATAGTTAGTGCAACTCTAACTCAGATTTGAAAGCCATAAAAGTTAATATTAGAATGAATATAGCAGTTGATCTGATAAAAATTATTGAACAAATCAAATTTAATTAAATGAAGACTAAGCCTGTGTCAGAATACAGATGAATGCACTACAGGTTTCTATTGAATTCAAGAAATTATTATTTTTTTCAACTTTGAACTATTTTTATGAAAAAAATATTTCATTATTGGGTACAATACTAGTATTTAATCAACAAATAACATATTTGTTATTCAGACTTCCATTATATTGTCTGTTAATTTAATTACAAAAAAGTAGTTGAAGAGGAAGAATAAGTTAGGTCAAATCATGTTTAAATTACTATTTGTTATTTTCCTCCAAACAAGCTTTTTCATTTTGTTTCTGTCATTGAAAACATCATGCTTAAGATTATTATGCATTTTAAAAAATATATTTAAAACAGTTAAGTAATTACAGTGTACCCCCTTATAGCCCAAATTTTCTAGATTTTGTTATAAGCAATTTATATATACCTTTTTCCCTCTAAAGCGTTTAAACAAATTCCACACATCATTTTACAACTGAATCTGAAAAAAAGTGTATATTCTTATACAACAGCAAAACCAGTATTATTTCAAACAAAATTATCAAGTGTTTCCTTGAAATGAACTAATACTGAATCAATAATCAAATTTTTCTGATGTCAAAAAAATATACCATTTGTTTATGTGAATCAGGATCCATGAAAGTCCACATATGATATTTGTATTAGGTTGTGTCTCTTAAATTCTTGTATTTTAGTTCAACTTTAAACTTTTAAATGAATGAAAATATAGTTAACATAGAACTATCAACTGTATCATATGTTTTAAATAATAAAGTCACAACTAATAAATATTTTTTAAAATATAAAATCACTATTTATTCAGGACTGTTGGGGGGTACAAATAATTAGGTAGCAAAGGAAAGTGAAGTAAGATAAACCGGTAAAATTGTAGAAGAAAGACAGAGATACCAGTAGAGATGGAGAAGAAGTATAAAAGGAATTTTTCTAGTGGCTACAGGGAAAAGTGGCTCAATGAAGACTTTCCCAGAGAGATTCAAGGTTTAGGAGAAGGAATTTTGTGTGTGATTGTGGGTACATGCATTTGTGGACAAATGTGGGAGTAGGAGCAAAGAGTTCATTCAGTTCCATAAATTTTTATTAAGTATTAGGCATTGTGATGTGTAGCAGAAAGTTGATAACAGATGCAGTAGTACTGGAGTTAGAATCAATGTTATTGATTATTATAATATATATATGCTATATTAATATATCAGTTAAATATTTTAAGGTTCAAGTTGAAATATATAAAACTGAAATTATTTTTAAAAATACGTGCATTTATTAATCTGAAAAGTTTGGAATCCAAAGGTTTCCAAGGCTGGTTAATACAGAGGATCAGTGATATTAGGCCTCTGGGTTGTCTTCTCTTGGGTAGTTTTGTCTTTCCCCACAGATGGCTGTCACTGTATAAAATACCACATTACATGGTAAGGTACAAGAAAGTAAGTGGTTAAGGAATATTATGGGCTGAATTATGTCTCCCCACATCCAAATTTATATGTTGAAGCCCTGAACTTCAGTACTTTAGAATGTGACTATATTTTAGAGATGGGTCATTAGCATGAGATTATTAGAGTGGGTCCTAATTCAACCTGACTGGTCTCCTTAGAAAAAGATGGAATTTGGGCACACAGACATGACAGTATCCATGCACAGAGGGACAATCATGTGAAATGACAGCAAGTCTCTGCATATTGTTGTAGCAGGACTAGTAAACTAATACGAGAGCATTTGGAGAAAGTGAGCATTCTTATGTTTCTCTTTTTACTGAGAAGTAAAATGTTTTCCAGTTACTCTCAACAGACATTCTCTCAGGTCCTTATAGCTAATACTGAGTCACATGCCTATTGCCTAGATGTAGCAAAAGAGACTGCATATGTACACATTTGGTAATAGGGCCCATAGAAAGTGACATTAGGGTCTTTTTTGACAAAAAGAGGCTAGACTTTGCAGTTGGGTTGGCAACTAATCATTTATGTAAGTTAGAGGACTTACATAATTTGGGAAGTTTACCCAAATTTTAAAGTTTAAGTAGGCCAATTTGTAAGATTTTTTACAAATTAGGGGAAAAGTTATCTTTCTTATTTAAACTTAATTGTACTTTATGACCATCTGCTAACAACAAATGTACTCTAACTACAAGTGAATGGTACCTTTCAGAATTATGGTGGCTTTGGCTTCAGGAAAATATATGTGGAGTGTAGAAAGCTTGAACAGAGTCATAAGGGATATCTGGGGATTATATAAAAAGGGAGTGGAGTGTATTGTAGCAAAAGATACAAAATGAGCAAGGTCACAGAAAATTAAAATACCATGCAATGCTGAGGATGTACAAGCTGTTTCACATTATTACAGCTTGGAGCACATATTAGGGAGCAGTGAGAGCTGAAGTAGAGGAGATTGAAAGAGCCTGGTCATGATAGATCTGGAAGAATGCCAAGTTTTATGGCTTGAGAAGATCAAATGCATCAATCTAATCAACATACATAGGAAGAGACAATACAGTAATAGAAGGTAGAAACAATTTGGACACGATGAGTATAACATACTTGTAGAAGCAACTATTAAACGGAATTTAGAACACTAACTTTGTTATACATACATGAGTTCTCACCCTTTTCTCTGTTCTTTGTTGGCTGTAACAGGACCATGGGAATATTATTTAACCTCTCTAGGCCTTAGTACCCTCATATGTGAGATTTGATATATATATGCACTTGAATCAAGGGTTTTGTGAGGACTAAATATGGTAATGCATGTTACACCAACCATTAAATAAAACTTTATATGTTAATAAAGTTCAGCTATTTTTCTTTACTCTTCCTTCTATTCAGCCTTATTCTCATCTTTCTCTTATTGCAATAAAGATGCCTGCTGGGGTTTTGTGTCTAAAACCCATGAGGTAAGCCAATTTTAGAGATAAATAAGGGAGACATCATCATAAAGTGACTGTTAAAATTTTGAAAGTGGATGAGATTATTTGGAGAGCATATCTGAAAAGTCAGATGAGCAGTGACATTTTACAGAAGCATGAGGAATGCTAATTTTTAAAGGATGAGAGAAGAAAGAAATTTCTGCTAATAGGTTTGAGGATGCTCAAAAAGATAGCAGGAAACTGAAGAAAAAGTTATGAGATCCAAAGATGTTAGGAATTTCATAAAGAAGTGAGTAGTCTTAAACACAATAGTTCGGTTCATATAAACCCTATGTGTAAAAGAAAATTATGTGCTACTCAAAATATTTAGAGAGCAAGAAAGATAGGAGCAAAACTTTTCCAGTGAGTTTAACATCATGGAGTTCATTGCCAGAGAAATTTTACCTGATAACTGGGGCAGAAGGAAAGTGGAACCTGAGAATGTCTACTCTTTTATTCGAAAAAATAACAAATATGGTAGTCATGAAAGAGTGATACTGTACCAGACTTTAAATTATTTTTTATTTCGTTTGGGGGCGTTTGAACATACTTATAAGGGTGAGCAAAGGATGATATAAAAGAGGCAGGAAAAGATCAAAGAACAATGGAAAATCACGGACAGAGTTAAGTTTCAGTGTAAGCAAGATGATAGAATGAAAATCAGAGTACTTGGTGTTTTACAGAAAATGGACAGTTCTTCAGAATCAACCAAAAAGAATGCCAAGAAGGATTTATAATTTTATAGGTGAGATAAAATAGGTAAAGGATTATTTCTGTGGATTGCTGAGGTAATATCTCACCATGTTGCTTTCATTTGTCACCTACAGGAACACCTCCAATCATAGAAGACATGGTAGAATTTACCATGAAAAGTTTACATAAGAACCTCTTTATTGTCATTGAAAAAGATAGCTAGAAGTAGCATTTTATTAGCATCTTGGGATTCATATCTGAAGTAAACTATGCCTTCTAGAGGCCAGCAGTAATGTGTAGTAACTCAGAAAATGGATGGCTCTTCTCCATCTCAGTTCATAACATGGTCTTTATTTGAGGAGACCATTTATGTTTTTTTCTCTGTGTATATATACTTTTGACTAATGTAAGTTTTCTATATACGATAGAGTTCATGATAAAATAATGAAATTAATGTCTCAGCTTCAAGTCATTTCCTATCTTCCACATACTGCTCATTTTCTTTCTCATTTCTCTGTTTCACACAAGAATGTTACTTTGGGACTAATTTTAATTAATTCCGATTAATATTCAAGAAGAATAAAGTTTTTGAGGAAAATAAATTTTGCTAGTAAATAGAGACTGGCACCCTGCTGGGAACCAGTCCGAAAGATTTTGGATGAAATTCACAACACAACTTGTGTCTTTGCTCTGTAAACTTAGAGAACATTCTTTCTGAAAGGTCAGCCTCTGAAACTCTGAAACTCTATCCATACCCAGGCTTCATTACATTTATTTATAAGAGACAGAGTTCATAATGGCTTTCAAGCTCTGTAAAACCTGACACCTTCTGTCTTTCTGCTTTCACTTCCTACTGTTCTTTTCCCCACTAACTTCACTTCTATCACTGGCTCTCTTGAAGGTTCTGTACCCATCAAACTCACTTCTGACCCAGGGAATTTGCATTTGCAGTTTTTTCCCCCTCTGATGTTCCTTCTCCAGATATCCTCATGCCTGATTTCTTCACTTCCTTCAGTGCCTGACCATATGTCACCTTATGCGCAAGACCTTCCCTTAAGGTATTCTGTACCTTTCCCCATGTTGAGTACAACTTGTCATACCGTGCTCCCCCTTATCTGTGGTTCCACTGTCCGTGGTTTCAGTCACCCACAGTCAACCAGGATCTGGAAAGAGATAATCCTCCTTCTGACATATCATTAAAGTGTCAGTAGAAGCCTAACCCTACATCACAATGCCTATGTCATTCACTTCACTTCATCTCATCACATGGGTATTTTATCATCTCACATTATCACTAGAAGAAAAAAGGTCAGCACAATGATTTGAGAGAGACCACATTCACATAACTGTCTTTATCATATATTGTTATAATTATTATATTTAATTATTAGTTATTGCTCTTAATCTCTCACTGTGCCTAATTTATAAATTAAACTTTATCATAGGTATTTACATATAAGAAAAAAACGTGGTTATACAGGAATATATGGTCTATATAGTACTACCTGTGTTTTCAGGCACCCATTAGGAGTCTTGCAACATATCTGTCATGGATAAAAGGTGGAGGGCTATTGTATGTGCCTTGATTTATTTTTCTCTATAGCACTTATTACTATTTGATATATATTGATGTAGAGAGAGCAAGGTCTTTCCTGTTTGTTTAGCATTATACGCTTAGCACTTAATACAGACACTGAAATGGTAAATTTTTATTGAATGAGTGAATGCAAATAATGATTGATAAATACAATTATTAATTATTATTTAAATATAAACCAGTTTATATGTAAATTCTTGTTATTAACATTATTTGTGCCTTTGTAACATGAAAGAGAAGTGATGGCAATATTTTTCTACCAAATCACAGATTAGAAATACCCCACTATGAGCCCAAAAGAATTTCTGTGGATATCTGGATAAAACGCCCTTTCCTCAAAAAAATTACTGTCATCTGCAGGATGATTGCAATGCTAACTATACAAATCTGTGATAACTACATTAGGAAAGGTATGTATTGCGTTTGGGCAAAGCATCATTACATATGGGGGGGGGTGGGGGGGTCTGGTTGAAAACTTTCAGCCAGGTCTGAGCTAGACAATGGAAGGATAACATATATTGTCATCTCCAAATTAAAGATTCTTTTATTTTTTTTAAAAGATTTTATTTATTTATTCAACAGAGATGGAGACAGCCACCGAGAGAGGGAACACAAGCAGGGGGAGTGGGAGAGGAAGAAGCAGGCTCATAGAGGAGGAGCCTGATGTGGGGCTCGATCCCATAACGCCGGGATCACGCCCTGAGCCGAAGGCAGATGCTTAACCGCTGTGCCACCCAGGCGCCCCCAAATTAAAGATTCTTGAGTTTTAAAACAAGTTTTGAGGCAAAACAATGATTACTAGAAACAAACACTCTTTTTTAAATTTTAGTTTTTTTGTGTATATTTGTGTGTTTGTGGGGGGGAGATTTGTGAAAAAATAATCAAGATTCTGAAAGATGATACAGTTCTTTCTTTGGGAGTAAAGAATATATTTTTCTCCAAAATACAAAATTAAATGTATGCCAAAATTAATAGTTATATATACTTAATGCATGCATTAAAATATTGCATTAAATAATGAAATATTCTAAGTTATTAAGACCATACAGATCTCAATATTCTTAATATGAGTTAAATTATGCTTATCATAGAATTTATTCTGCCTTAGTATTATGTAAAATCTCTACACGTTCTACAATATGACACATGATCTTCTTATAAAATTTTATATTAACTCCTTTCAGAAGGAAATAAATACATATATTTTCAGGTAAAATAGTGGCATGGTAGGGCAGGTCCAAAAGTAATGAATAAGTGATTTTAAAACTTGCCTCTATTTCTCACATATTGAGAGTGACAAAGTCTTAAATTTGAAAAAGGTCTCCAGAGACACACATATTCTGCACAGTAACTTGTGAACTGAGAGTCTCTTAGATCAGAGGAAATTGAAATATCATTAATAGAGAAAAACATCTTCCAGGAGTATGCATCAATTCAACACTTCAGTTCCCAATCCTGTAATAAAAGCAGATTGCTCCATTTATCACTCTTCTTATTATTTAGGGTCTTTCAATCCAAGGAAATGCATGTACTTCTTCTATATTTGCTACTACAGTAGTTGTTAAAGAAGTGTTTTGAAAGCTCCAAAATCCCATTTAAACTAAGCAATAGTGTGCAAGGTGTGTAAGTGGGTAGATAAGATCTTTCTAAATTAGAAAGATAATATTATTTTCATATGTTCAACTATACAGTTATCATAAAATATTTAATAACAATGATATCTGGGCAAATTGCAACGAAGACCTTTTATTTACCCAACACTTTGCTGCAACTATTAAGGATACTACAATTATTTACATATTTAATATTTATATGTTAATTTACTCACTTATTGAACATTTATTGCTAGGGATCAATGATACTGAGGTTGAGGTTATAACAATTATAAAAACATAAAAAAAGGTTTTTCTACAGTTTTTTTCTGATGGGGAGAGAAAAACAAATATACAAATATATAAATATAAGGTATGTGAGTTGTTAATATGAGTAATGGAAATGAGTAACGTGGGCTAAGTTAACAAATATTAATGGGAGTTTTTATTTTACCTTTGTCTTTCTTTTTTTGCTGTTGTCATTTTATTTTGAATCATAGCTTTCATAAAACACAATTTTGGATATTTGTATGTATAGTATAGAAGACAATAATAAAACAAGCTCATATACACATTACACCTAGGTGAAAATCTAATTCAAAGTATCCCAGACTCCCCAAACTTACCTCTTCCTAAATACATTCTCCTCTTTCTGCTAAAGAGGAAACCATAATCCTGAATTCCCCTAAAGAGAAAAAATATATTAATTTTTTTTCTTAAGTGGACCCATACTGCTTGCAGTTTTCTATGAGTGACCCTTGTATTTTATTCAATATCATATTTTGAGATTTAGTCATGTTAATGTGTATAGCAGTAGTACATTCACTCTCATAACTGTGTAGTATTCCATTACATAACTATTCAATAATTCATTCCTAATAAATCTGGCAGTTTTGGGGTTTTTTCCCCTTGAATTATGAACAAGACCTGTAATATTCTCTTAGCACTGCTTACTGTTCATTCATATATGAAATTTTAAAGAGTATATACATATTTTTGCAATGGTAGTTGTAAGTTTAATAAGTTCAATATTTGTAAATAATGCTAAGTTGTTTTCCCAAGGAATTGTACGTATTTATCCTACCTTTGGTAGTGAGGAACATCTCCATATACTTTTTTCACAGATTCTTAGTATACTTTTTAAAAATGTTTTTCTTGTGTGTGTGAAATGGTACTTCATGATGGATATATCTTAAATTTTACTAAATTAGAAAGATAATATTATTTTCATATGTTCAACTATACAGTTATCATATTATCACTCACACTAGGACACATTTAAGAGTAAAAGGGAATGGGGCACCTCAGTGGTGCAGTCGTTAAGCATCTGCCTTCAGCTCATGGCGTGATCCCAGCGTTCTGGGATCGAGCCCCACATCAGGCTCCTCTTCTTCCTCTCCCACTCCCCTTGCTTGTGTTCCTTCTCTCGCTGGCTGACTCTGTCAAATAAATAAATAAAATCTTTAAAAAAAAAGAGTAAAAGTGAATGATAAAATAATAGAAACATAAAAATTACCAGGTATTTACTTATAAGCACATTGATTTATAAAATTGTTCTATTCACAAACCATTTTCAAAATATTTTTCTAAAAAATAAAATTAAATTTAAAAATATTTAAATAACAATATAAAATCTAACTTTTATATTAATGATGTCATGTTACAAAAGTAGTATAAACAAAAATAAATATTTTTGTTACTTACATACTTGAATATCAGATTTTAACCACACAGGGTCCTTGCTTATAAAAATAGTGTGCAAGGACAGTAGAACTGGGAAAAACATTTTATGTCATCTCTGTAATAAATTGTTTCTATATAAGGTTGAATCTTTATGGGTTCTCTATTTTATGGGTCAATATATCCTTCTCTAAGACAAAAATCATATGTTGATAATGTTAGCTTTTTGGTAATTCTTGATCATTTGTCAACTAAGTCAGGGTATGCTATTTTATATAACATGGTCAAGAAAGGTTTAAACTGGGGTGCCTGGGTGGCACAGCGGTTAAGCATCTGCCTTCAGCTCAGGGCGTGATCCCGGCGTTATGGGGTCGAGCCCCACATCAGGCTCCTCTGCTATGAGCCTGCTTCTTCCTCTCCCACTCCCCCTGCTTGTGTTCCCTCTCTCGCTGGCTGTCTCTATCTCTGTCGAATAAATAAATAAAATCTTTTAAAAAAAAAAAAAAGAAAGGTTTAAACTGATAAATGGTACTTAAAAAGTGGTCTGGATTTCTGCTTCTGACATTTCCAACAGCTTCTGTTAGACCAAACCTCAAAGATAACTGGATGATTTATAAAATATCAATGGCCTGAGAACATTGGAAAGCAGAAACAAAACAAAACAAAAAAGGTATTCAGTCAGTGGAGGGAAGTGGACACTTAGGATAAGGGAATGGCACTGCGTACATTTCTTGTTTTTGCATCTTTTAGTTTGAGGGCTGACCCAGGAAGGGTTATGGTGGATAGATAAAACTATAAGAGAAAATCTGCAACCTTTCTGGTTTAACTTTCAGACAGCAGAGTTCAGGACTACCATGGACACTGACAAAGTGACATGGGGGTGGGGAATACTAAATAAGAGAAGTCCAGAAAGATGAACTCAAAATTCCTGTGAATATACTTTGCCTAATCTCTAACAGATCCCTGAACCACACATGCATGGACCAGAACCCATGGAGAACAGCTAGATTAAAATAAGTGAATGGGGGATGCCTGGGTGGCTCAGTTGATTAAGTGTCTGCCTTTAGCTCAGGTCATGATCCCAGGGCCCTAGGATCAAGCCCCACATCGGGCTCCTTGTTCATTAGGGATCCTTCTCCATTTGCCTGTGGCCTGCTCCCCCCGCTTGTTCTCTCTCTCTCTCTCTGACAAATAAATAAAGAAAATCTTTAAAAATAAATAAATAAATAAATAAATAAATAAATAAATAATATAAATAAATAAATAAATAAATAAATAAATAAATAAAGTGAATGGAAATTCAGCTGCCATATACTACAGAGGAGAGTTTGTAGTTTGAGTCAGTTAAGTTCCTGCTAAATTAAAACAAACTAAAAAGAATCTATAGTCTTCACAAGGATATAACAAAACTCAGAATTTCTAATACGTGTCACTTACATTATCCAGGACCCAATTCAAAATTACTTATTATGTGAAAAAAAAAAAAAGGAGAACTATTACTTCTTAAGACAAAATAAAATCAACAGAATTCCAAGGGGCACCTGGATGGCTCAGTTGGGTAAGCAACCAACTCTTGATTTCAGCTCAGGTCATGATCTCAGGGTTGTGAGATCGAGCCCTGCATCGGGCTCTGCACTTGGTGTGGAGCCTGTTTAAGATTCTCACTCTCCAGAGTCTTAACTATAGGAAACAAACTGAGGGTTGTTGGAGGGGATATGAGTTGGGGGATGGGGTAATTGGGTGATGGGCATTAAGGAGGGCACATGATATGATCAGCACTGAGTGTTGTATGCAACTGACAAATTACTGAACTCTACATCTGAAACCAATGAACTACTATATGTTGGCTAGTTGAATTTAAATAATAATAATAAAAAATGATTCTCTCTCTCCCTTTCCCTTTGATCCTCCCCCATTCCTTCTCTAAAACAAAACAAAACAAAACAAAACAAAAACCCGGAAATCTGAGATGAATGACCCTATTGTTGGGATTAGCATACCAAGATTTAAAAGAAGACAGAGACATAAATGGCAAAAAAAACAAAAACAAAAACAAAAAAACAAAAAAAAAACCCAAAAGCAAAACCAAAAACAAAAAACGTATAATGAATTAACAAATAGAAAACTTTTTTAGCTCAGAAATAAAAACTATATAATGAACTATTAAAAATTCTAGACTTGTAAAAGCAATAATTAACATACAAAATTCACTGGATAAGCTTAAAAAGCAGACTGGTAAAAAAAGATCAATGAAAAAGTGAATGTGTGACTATAAATTACCCATTCTGAAAAAAAGAAGATTTTTTAAAATGTAGAGCTTTGGGTATCTATGCAACAATAATAAAACGTTCTAAGATATGGGATGCCTGCGTGGCTCAGTCAGTTGAATATCTGACTCTTGATTTTGGATCAGTTCATAATCCCAGGGTTGTGGGACTGAGCCTGGCATCAGGTTCTGTGCTCAGCGCATGTGGTGATGGTAATATACCGTACCTTGATAGATATTTGGTTTCCATGGGAGTTGTAGATGATTATCAAACTCTTGTAATGATCTACTTAGCAAGTGAATATTTCATTGTATGAACAATTTATCTCCAAGGAAAAAATAAGCATAAAATAATACTGAATTCTAGTTGATCTTAATGCCTTCTAAAATGTTTAGGAAAAAGTGCATTGGTATCTACAACTTAATTCAAAATGAATAAAATAAGATGGATTGAAGACTGGATAGATGAAGGGAGAAATGGTGAGATATATGTTAAAGCAAGTAAAATAAAGTGTGAACTTTAGATTCTAAGTAGTGGTATACGGGTTTTTACTCTACAACTCAATCATCCTGTGGTTTGAAAATTTTCAGAATAAGATGGTGGAAAAAAAAAAAGGACTGAATGAATGTAGAGAGTGATGCTATATGGCTATTTGTGGGGGGGAGAATTCAGTTAGAGGAAAGAGAAATCAAAGTCCTTAAGGCTGAAGTGTGCATATACTCATATGAGAGCAGACTGACATTTTTGAAGCCACCTATGGAAATGTTGGAAAGTAATTTATATTCAGTATGCTTCATATGGAGGGAAAAGTGCAGAATTAATTTATGTGAAACAAAATTAACCATTTACACTTAAAGTTATGCATACTATATATTCATTCATTGTATAAATGGTGAGGGTCAGACTATTTGCCAGATGCCTAGGATAAAATAATGAGATTAATTGTTCTTAGCTGTGCCTTCATGAAATTTGTAGTCTCAAGCTCTATTATATTTGGCTCAGTTTCAAGGGACATAACAAAAACATAAATCACGTGGCATACGTATTGATAGTCACATGGCATAATACAGCACTTCTCAAAATGTGGTTCAATTCCTAATGAAAATTAACATTTATGTTCCCCACCCAGACTATGAGTTAGAACCTCTGAGTGACCAAGGTAATCTCCATTTTAACAAGCTCTAGGGTGATTTTTATGTACATCAATGTTTGAGAACAACTGCTATGTTATAAACAACATTTGGAGTCAGGAATTGGGTTGAAAGGCTAATGGCTCTATTCCTGACTATGTAACCTCAGGTAAAAATTTAATGATGTTGTATCTCAATTTAACATCTAAAAAGTGAAGAATAAAATAATTTCCTTAATTATCCCACAAGGTCATTATGAACACAGGGTCACTGGAAATATAAATTATAGATAGTGTTCATCAAAGTATTCATAAAGTTAAAAGAAGTATAAAAAATTATGGCATTATTTGCATACAAGACAAATTGACTTCCAAGCTTTTGTTTATGGCTGTGTGAATCTGCAAGTATATACTCTAGATAATACCAAAAAGTCTACACTTACAAACATATAATTAGAGAAGGTCTTTGAACAACAGGTGCAGTTAACATTTGGGTCTTAATCTAGTATGAATTTATCATTGAAATTTAAACTCTTAAAATTGTTTTGAAATGGGATTATTCCCTCATTTGGCTCATATCATGTCCCCAGGAATAAGTGAGTGGGTTTAAACCTCCTACTCAGCTATGTTAAAAGAGGAGACAGACACACCTGGATTTTATAAACATGTCATCTAGGACAGCCTTTAGGGAAATATGCTCAGCAACGAGTGCATTTTGTTATAGAAAAGCATTTGGTTAAATGCTTTTCTGGAGTTTTGGAATAGGCAAATGAGAATATAATAATAAGCCATTTTGAAATCTGCCAAATTAAAAATGTCACTTTTCCTTGGACTAGGTCTTGCTTTGATTCTTTTTAAATGTAATGAAAAATTTAGGACAATAATTTTCTAATCATTTTGCTTCCTTCCTTCTTGCATTAATTAATTAATTAAACATTCACTGAGCTTCTAATATGTATTGGGCACTATTGAGAATATTCAGGAGAAAAAAGAAAGCAAGAAAAACAAACGTGTTTTCTTATTTTTCTAGTTTCTACATAGATCAACAGCAGGGGATCCCTGGACATTACTGTATGGCTTTGCTCGCTACCTAATGATGGGAATCATTGATTATCTTAATGATGCTGAGGTCAGAAATAGCTCAGCTCACTCAGAATTTGCAAGGGATGGGAGATGTAGACTTTTACTTGCAGTAAAAGAGCACAAGTTTTCTGCCTACTTTTATTTCTTTTCTCACAGTGGACATTGTCAGCCACAAATTTCTTGTCTTTTGGAGGACAGCATGGAACATAATATTTTCCCTCTCTGTTCTTTTTTTTTTAATCTTTATTTAAATTCAATTTAGTTAACACATAGAGTATTATTAGTTTCAGAGGTATAAAATTTAGAGATTCATCAGTTCCATATAACACCCAGTGCTCATTACATCACATGACCGCCTTAAGGCTCATCATCCAATTACCCCATCCCCCGCCACCACCCCTCCAGCAACCCTCAGTTTGTTTCCTATAGTTAAGTCTCTTTTATGCTTTGCCTCTCTTTTTCCCCCCTATGTACTCTCTAGTTCCATCTACATCATTGCAAATGGCAAGATATCTTTTTCTTTTTTATGGCTGAGTAATATTCCAGTGTATAATATATATACCACTTTTTCTATAATCATTCATCCGTTGAAGGATATCTGGGCTCTTTCTGTAGCTTGGCTATTGTTGACATTGCTGCTATAAACATTGGGGTGCAGGTGCCCCTTAAAATCATTATTTTTGCATCCTTGGATAAATACCTAGTAGTGTAATTGCTGGGTCATAGAATAGTTCTACTTCTAACTTTTTTGAGGAACCTCCATACTGTTTTCCACAGTGGCTGCACCAGTTTGCATTCTCACCAACAGTATAAGAGTGTTCCCCATTCTCCTCATCCTCACCAACATCTTTTGTTTCCTGAGTTAATTTTAGCCATTCTGACCTATGTGAGGTGGTATCTCATGGTTTTGATTTGTATTTCCCTGATGCTGAGTGATGTTGAGCATTTTTTGATGTGTCTGATGGCCATTTGTACATCTTCTTTGGAGAAATGTCTATGTCTTCTGCCCATTTCTTGACTCTTTGTTTGTTTGTTTTATTGGTGTTGAGTTTGATAAGTTCTTTATAGATTTTGGGTACTAGCCCTTTATCTGATATGTCATTTGTGGATATCTTCTGCAACACTGTAGGTTGCCTTTTAGTTTTGTTGATTGTTTCCTTTGTTGTGCAAAAGCTTTTTAACCTGGTGAAGTCCCAATAGTTCATTTTTGCTTTTGTTTCTCTTGATTTGAAGACATGTCTAGCAAGAGTTGCTGCAGCCAAGGTCACAGTGGTTGCTGCCAATGTTCTCCTCTATGATTTTGTTGGATTCCTGTCTCACATTTAGGTCTTTCATCCATTTTGAATTTATTTTTGTGTATGGTGTACAAAAGTGGTCCAGTTTCATTCTACAGCATGTTGCTGTCCAGTTCTCCCAGCACCATTTGTTGAAGAGACTGTTTTTTCCCCATTGGAAATTCTTTCCTGCTTTGTTGAAGATTAGTGGACCATATAGTTGTGGGTCCATTTCTGGGTTTTCTATTCTGTGTCATTGATCTATGTGTCTGTTTTGTGCCAGTACTATATTGTCTTGATGACTAAAAGCTTTGTAACGTGGCATGAAGTCCAGAATGGTGATGCCTCTAGGTTTGCTTTTCTTTTTCTAGATTGCTTTGGCTATTTGGGGTCCTTTGTGGTTCCATACAAATTTTAGGATTGTGTGTTCTATCTCTGTGAAAAATGCTGTTGGTATTTTGATAAAGATGCATTAAATGTGTGGATTGCTTTGGGCACTATGGATATTTTAATAATATTTGTTCTTCCAATCCATGAGCATGGAATATTTTTCCATTTCTTTATGTCATCTTCAAATTCTTGCATTCATTTTATATAGGTTTCAGAGTACTTGTCTTTCACCTCTTTGGTTAGGTTTATTCTTAGATATCTTATGGTTTTTGATGCAATTATAAATGGTATGAATTCCTTGATTTCCTTTTCTGCTGCTTCATTATTGGTGTATAGAAATACAATAGATTTTTTATTGCTGATTCAATTTCCTTGCTGGCTATGGGTCTGTTCAAATTTTCTATTTCTTCCTGTTTCAGTTTTGGTAGACTATATATTTCTAGGAATTTAACCGTTTCTTCTAGATTGCCTAATTTGTTGGTATATAATTGCTCATAATATTATCTTATAATTGTTTGTAGTTCTTCATTGTTGGTTTTGATCTCCTCTTTCATCCATAATTTTATTTATGTGGGTCCTTTCTCTTTTCTTTTTGATAAGCCTGACTAGGAGTTATCAACTTCTTAACTCTTTCAAAGAACCATCTCCTAGTTTCATTGATCTGTTCTACTGATTTTTTTTAAATTTCGATATCATTGATTTCCACTCTAATCTTTATTATTTCTGTTCTCCTGCTAGATTTAGGCTTTATTTGCTGTTCTTTTTCCAGTTCCTTTTGGTGAAAGTTTAGGTTGTGGTTTTGAGATTTTTCTTGCTTCTTTTTTTTTTTTTTTTTTTTAAGATTTTATTCATTTATTTGAGTGAGAGAGAGAGTGAAAGAACAGAACACATGTGGGGGGAGGGGAAGAGGGGGAGGGAGAAGCAAACTCCCCACTGAGCAGGGAGCCCAATGCAGGGCTGGATCCCACGACCCTGGGATCATGACTTGAGCCAAAGGCAGATGCCCCACTTTTCTTGCTTCTTGAGGAAGGTCTGTATTGCTATATACTTCCCTCTTAGGGCTGCCTTTGCTGCATCCCAAAGGTTTTGAACAGTTGTGTTTTCATTTTCATTTGCTTCCATGTATTTTTTAAAATTCTTCTTTAATTTCCTGGTTGACCAATTCATTCTTTAGTAGGATGTTCTTTAACCTCCATGTATTTGTGGTCCTTCCAATTTTTTTCTGTTGTTGACTTTAAGTTTCCTAGCATTGTGTTCTGAAAATATGCATGGTATGATCTCAGTCTTTTTGTACCACTTGAGAACTGATTTGTGACCTAATATGTGATCTATTCTAGAGAATGCTCCATGTGCACTCGAAAAGAATGCATATTCTGCTGCTTTAGGAAGAAATGTTCTGAATATATCTGTTAAGTCCATCTGGTCCAGTGTGTCATTCAAGGCCCTTGTTTCCTTATTGATCGTCTGCTTAGATGATCTGTCCATTGCTGTGAATGGGGAGTTAAAGTCCCCTACTATTTTTGTATTATTATCAATGTTTTTAAAAAAATTTTTGTTATTAATTGATTTATATATTTGGGTGCTCCCAGGTTACAGGCATAAATATTTATGATTGTTAGGTATTCTTGTTGGATAGCTCCCTTTATTATGATATAGTGTCATTCATCTCTTATTACAGTCTTTGGTTTAAAATCTAGTTTGTCTGATATAAGGATGGCTACTCCAGCTTTCTTTTGATGTCCATTAGCAATGATAAATGTTTCTCCACCCTCTCACTTTCAATCTGGAGGTGAATTTGGGTCTAAAAGGAGTCTCTCTTAAGCAGCATATTAATGGATCTTGTGTTTTTTTTTTTTCCCCTTCCACTCTGGTACCCTATATCTTTTGATTAGAGCATTTAGTCCATTTATATTCAGAGTAATTATTGAAAGATATGAATTTAGTGCCATAGTGCCATTATCTGTAAAGTCACTGTTCTTATAGATTGTCTCTGATTCTTTCTGGACTTTGTTACTTTTAGTCTCTCCTGCTCAAAGGGTCCCCTTTAATATTTCTTGTGGGGCTGGTTTAGTGTTCACAAATTCCTTTAGTTTTTGTTGGTTTGGTAAATTTTTTATCTCTCCGTCTATTTTGTTGTTTTTTGTTTTAAAGACTTTATTTATTTGAGAGAGAGAGTGAGAGAAAGAAAGCACGAGTGGGGGGAGGGGCAGGAGAAGGAGAAGCAGACTCCCTGCTGAACAGAGAAGCCCAACATGGAGCTTGATCGCAGGACCCCGGGCAAAGGCAGCCGCTTAACTGACTGAGCCACCCAGGTGCCCCTCTCGTTCTATTCTGAATGACAGCGTTGCTATATAAAGTATTCTTGGCTGCATATTTATCTCATTTAGCACATTGAATACATCATGCCAGTGCTTTCTGGTCGGCCAGGTCTCTGTGGACAGGTCTGCTGCTAGCCTTATGTGTCTACTCTTGTAGCCAGGCATGTCCCCCATTGTAGCAGACTTCTTAAAGTTGCCATTTGTGCTCCACTGCTTATAATACTTAGCTGTAGCCTCCTTAAGCAGACTCTCTCCCCTCCACCATATCTTCAGGTATATGCCACATGGAATTAAAGTCTCTACATCTTCTGCCTTCCAAATGGTGGTTGCTTTTCTACTTGTAGATTTGCAGCATTTATTTTCTCGGATCTCCAACTGATTTCTTGGGTGTTTAGAATGATTTGATAAGGATCTAGTTGTATTCAAGGGACAAAACAAATGTAGGGTCCCCCTACTCCTCCACTATCTTAACTCCTCCCTCCTCTCTATTCTTTAATACATATAATTTTTTATGCATGCATCTATTAACAGATAATTAGCAATCTTATATGATTTCCTTGTTCAAGATGTGTGTCTTCTGGGAAGGGACAAAAAAACTTCATATTAAATTAGGTGAAAAATATGAAATAACTACTTGAGAAATAAAAATTTGTCACACACAGCTAGTAGAGTAAATCAAAGATGTATAACTAGGATCATACTGGACTCCAACAAAATAAAGCTAAACCAGTACCATAGGCTTTAAGAAGTAGTAGGTTAGATAAACATGATCTCAAGTGCAAAAGTATAGGCAAAATGGATTATCTAAGTAGGAACCTTCAACCAGTCTCAAAGCAATTATATATTATTTAATCAAAATACTAATTCATACTGAGTTATATTATTGTATTTGCTAATTGGAATGGATCTTAATGAATGAAGTAAAATTACTGCTAGTTTTACAACTAGCAAGGTGTTTTATAATTATGTTAGTAAAAGCTTTCTGTGATTTGAAAAAGACTAAGTACGGTCAGTAGTCCAAGGATTGACAAGAATAATAAAGTTGACATCAGTCTCTCCAAATTCTTCATATCCTAAAAAATTGGTATCAGTGAAAGTTGAGCAGAACTATACGAGCTTTATAAAGTGACTTCATCCAAAGAATACAAGTTGTTTTTTGTTTTGTTTTGTTTTGTTTTGTTTTTGAAAGAGGGAGAACCTCATCCAAAGCATCTGAGAAAAATATTACAAAAAGACAGATTGCCAGTCTAGGCTATTCACCCACAGAAGGTGGGAATTTGTCTTAAAGGAAAATCTATTTTAAGGGAGGGGGGATTTCCTAGGAACCTGTTTATCAGTGATAATTGCTTAGTCTTATTAATAACATCACAGTAACCACCAGTGTTATTCACACTTTTTCAAATTAACAATTTAGCTCCTAAACTAGGAGAGTCATTGTAGGAAGACTACCATGTTTATTGCAGCACTATTCACAATAACCAAGATACAGACCCAACCTAAGTGTCCATTAACAGATGAATGGATAAAGGAGATGTGGAATACATATAAACAATGCAGTATTATTCAGCCACAAGGAAAAAGGAAATCCTGCCATTTGTGACAACATAGATGGACTCCAAGGGCATTATGCTAAGTGAGATAAGTCAGACAAAGAAAGAGAAAGCCCATTCTAACAGAATTTGCTGATGGTTTGGGTAAGAGTTGCAAAATAAGTATAATTTAAGGACATTACAAGATTTTTTACCTCAGAAATTGGATAAAAGATATGCTGAGAGGATGAACACTAATGATGAGAAAGTTTGAGGGAAAACACAAGAGATTAGTTGTGGTCACATTGACATTCAGGTAAATATCCATGAAAGCTGGACACTTTCTTAAATATTAAATACACTATTACACAGGCTGCTTATGAAACAGAAATTGTTGGTTGACAAAACATGTAAAAAATGTTTTGCCAGTGATGGTCAAAAATTGTTTTCTCTATAAGACACTAATTCTATCATTACTTTATTTTTTGGTATTATGACAGCATATGAGGGAAAGAAAATCATGCTTGGGAATGATCAAAATGATGATATAATGTGTCTTTATGGGAAAAATAAAACACAGGCTATTCATCCTCTCACTTGGCAAAACACTAAAAATCTTTATAGTTTAAAAACTGCAGAAAATACAAAGGATCAAAAGTTTAACCATTTGCTCATATATTAAGGAAAACATTACCTATACATATACATCTCAGGATGATCTCTAGAGTAGGAGAATGAACTAAGGGAGAATTACATTTGACTATTCCATATATAAATCAAAATAAAATGGCATTTTTATTCTATTGTGTGCTTGTTGCTTTCCAGGAAAAGAAATCCAGAATTTATCAATTAATGAAAATTTAAAGTTCAAATACTTCAATCCACTTGTGGAAAAAAATTTTAAAAGATTTTTTTAAATGCAATCTTTCTCAAATGTAATTTAGAGAATGAGACTTAAAAACCCTCTGGAATTATCCATAAATATTTTTCTGGAACTTATCTTAATGAATTTGTGATTGGTAGCTACAAGGATTTTTGCCATAGCACGATTTTGGGAAATTTTTGGAAATTCTGTGGGACTTTGAAAATGTTTTATCCACATTACAGATTGATATATATGTAATAAAATTGATTTCGTAGAAATGTATCTAATGTATCTGGGAAAGACACATATTCAACATATATAGGATGGAAATATTAAAAGGCAAGCTACTTGATTTCAGAGTTTTATTTTTTAAAAAGTAAGTATACAGAGGATTCTCCAAGAATATATATCAAGATGTTTTGTATGTAGTGTGTGAGCATGTGGATTTAGAGCAAACAGAATTTTTGTGGGGTTTTCTGTACATTCAAATATTTCTATGTTATAAATCAATTTAAAAATGAAGTTATCACTTCAGATATATCCTCATAGTGATAAGCAGAAAAGAAACTAAACTTAAGGTCAAAGAGCTGGGCTTTATCCAGCTCCACAACTATAATCAGTCTATTTAAACCTCAGTTCCCTCATTGTAAATAATGTGTGTCATATAAATCTACACCAAAGTAAAAGATACGTATGGAACGCTCTATTAAGAAATATTCATTTCTCTTTGGCCTTCCAACAGTGTTTGAGGTAGATATTTATATCCGCCTTTTCTAGATGAGAAAGCTAAATTTTATCAAGGTTAATGACCTTGTTCACTTCTATATGACTCCTAAGGTACAGAAACAGAATTTAAATTTAAGTTAATGTGACTTCAGAGTCTTTGGGCTTTACTCTGCAGTTGGAAGAGATAAAATGGAATAAAACAATAGCTATCCGCATTATAGATGGACAGAAGTAAAGGAGCAGTTAGAAGACTAGGCATAGGTGAAGAAATTTAAAACAAGTTTATTCTTGAGAACTAAAGGAAGAGAATAATGAGCAAAGGCAAAATAAGAGACTGTTTTTTAAGAAAATACACTGGGAAGATTTTTGAATCATTGTCATTAAAGAGAATCTAAGATAGTCTTTCAACTGAAAGACTAGGATAATCTAATAGTGAGCTACTAGAGAATTAAATAAAATAAACAGGTTGAAAATAAAGAGATTTATGGGTTTAGGTTGTATTTAATTTAGTTAGATTCCAGATTAATGCAGCACAAGTGGCCAGAGGTGGGCAAGAAGTTTCTTCCCTAAATCTTTACTTCATCTCCACCCTTACTTCAAAGGCTAATTCTCACCTTAGCCTGGACTTTCTTTATCCAAGAAAGTTCCCTCATTTTTCATGTTTTCCAAATAAGGATAATTTTCTTAAACCAAATTAAGCACCAAGAATATTTCGGAAAAACATCTATCTTAAAGTATGCAACCTGAATGAATCCTTGCATGAAAACAACTTGCTTACAGGAGTAGCAATAAAATATACATTTAGGATTTGCAGAGTTACATTAACCAATAAAAACCATAGGAAGTTAAATTTGGGACAATCCATTGTAATGAGTAATTAAGCCTCTAACAAATATGAGGACTCATGAATCTGAAAATTATATATTCTTTTTCTCTGCTCTCACTTCTGACCTCTTGGGAGGGCCTCACCTCACATTCACTGATTAAAAGACATGCAGTAAAACATCTCCTTGGTGTAGCCTATAAAACAGAATGAGTAATGCTGTTTTAAATTAGTGATAGGTGAATCACAAAGCTTTGGGAGGTTGAGTTTCTTTTCCTCTTCTGAACTTTCTTTGATGAAGAAATAAGGCTAGGAAACATGTGAGAATGCATTATCTCATGAGAGATCCAGCACTTCTGTTTCAGCCTCTAGCTTTGAAATGTTTAAAAATATGAAAGATTTTCACTCATGTAGTTCTAATCACTGCATTTTCTCTTTAAAATGAATTGGAAAAATAGAAACAAACAAAAAAACCCACCAAAAGTATTTTGTTTTCGCCTTTCACAAAGGTACCTATTCTTCATAACTTTTAGGATGTATAGGAAAAAAACAATCTTATATTCTGACTCTGGCTAGGACAAGAATGACATCTGATTCTCTGCTAAATGAACACTGAAGAGATATATGAATAAAGAATAAAATTAATTAGTTAATTAAAGAGTAAAATTAAAAGAGAAAGAAAAGGTATAAGCAAGGAAGGAAGAAGGGAGGGAAAGAGAGAAAAAGGGAGGGAGGGAGGGAGGAAGAAAGGAAGCATGGAAGGAGGGAAGGAAGGAAGGAAGGAAGGAAGGAAGGAAGGAAGGAAGGAGGGAAGGGGGAAAGGAAGGAAGGAAGGCTCTTTTGCTGTCACTTGTTTGAGTTATGAGTCTCTTAAATTTTCTCTCCCTACCCAGAAGAAGCATGTCTTTCTGAGCCCAGTTTCTAAACACATAGGGATGGAAATAAACTCTCCTGATATAATAGAAATTCTTCTATAACATTTATTAATCCATCATTTAATATGCCAAGCATTCTGCTAGTAATCCTGAGAGAACTTTTCTCAAATCAAATACTTGGTGTTAGTCTGTAAAATTTGTAAATCATATGGCAAGGAAAACCATCATAAATAAAAAAAAATTCTTAACTTACAAAGCAACAGATCATTTTAGTACATTGGGCATAAATTTTGAAAGGATGTCAGTAGCAGGGAAGAAGTTTTATGGGATTAAAGACACTTCATATGTGTAATATCATGGAGAGAATTGCATATTAGTTATAAGATCAACTTTATATCCAATTCCTTCTTCTTTTATTTGATATTTGTTATCTGTATAATAATAGACTAAGCCAAACCCCATTTAACTCAAATCCTCTTATTCTTATGATCTGAAATGTATTAGGCTTTCTAAGAAGTCCCAGTAACTCTGTAGTTATGGGTATGGAACAAAAAGACAACAGTTGGTTCTCAACCTTTTAAAATCAGACCAGCATTTTCAATTGGTTATGATAAAGAAAACCTGATGTAAGATTTCCTTTGTGGATACTTTAATACTTAAATTCTTTCAATCTCAAATAGAATAACATAATATCACAAAAAATGGAGGCTGGCATTTCTGTAGTACGTTCTGATTTATGCTTTTTTTGTGAAAAACGTAAGCTGAGTTCTAAAATGGCAGTATATTCTGTTATCAGTTAAGTATTCGATCTCCTCTACTGATTTTGAATAATTCTGAAAATGATCTCAGCCTGTTGACAAACTATATACCAGTATGGTAGAATAAGAAAAAATAAGAAATACCAAGTGACATTATAACCGAGTGGTACTGAAACAAAAACTTTCTATTTTATTAATTTCTTTTTAAATAATGCATTTAAGCTTGGAGGGAAAAGGAAGTAATGATGAAACTATATACGATGAACACTTAAAATTTGTACTTTTTAAATTGATTTCAGGGGAAAAAATAAGACAGAGATACAATGTTTTGTTTAATTTTTGTTGCACTTTTTCCTCTAGATTTCTTTTCATGCATTCGACAGATTTTCTTCCCTCTCACGTCAAGGACATATGCATATAAAATTGCCTTTTAGGTGATTTTAGATATGCTTCAACAAAAAACTTTTGTAAAATTCCATCCTACACTATCTTCAAAGATAACTTAAAAGTTACCTCTTCATGGACACCATGCCTAACTTCTCTAAATAGGGTTCTTTGGTTATATGCCCTCTTAGTTTCCAATACCTGCTTTTCACAGCACTTAATATAATTTTAATTAAATTACTGAGTTTATAAAAAGTAAAAAACAAATTTAAAAAATTACTAAGTTTATAATTAATGGCATAATGTCTCTTTCCCTAAAAAATTAAATCCTCAAGAACACTGCTATATCTCCCACACTTAGTAGCTTGTCAATAAATAATTGTTACTGAGTCTCAGAGAACTTAAGTCATTTTCCAATAGCCTATGATTAGCATGTGGCAGAGTCAGGATGTAGTGCTCATTTTCATGTATTTTTTTTTTCCTGCTCAGCCATTACTGCTTTTTATTACTAGGAGAAAGGAAAAGTGATAATCGATGTTAAGTTCTAGACCTCAATGTAGGTAAATTAAGCCTTTCAATAAATAAACGAACCTCCATATATGGCTTGTGTTCCATCTTTTTGGATGTTGTTAAAAAAAAAAAAAAGAATTATTTTCCCTCTTCACAGAGACCAGGAAAATATGTCCTTGCTGTGGCCCATGAAATAGTAACAACATTGCATTGAAAAGACTGAATCCGAGTTCCTTTCAATCACACTTGGTAAAGTGAGAAGGGGTTTTTAATAGAACAGGATGAAACATGTAAGAGGAGACGATTGGAAAAAAAAAATAACAAGTGGCAAAATGAAAAAGTATATTGAACTCTATCGTTTAAAAATTAATACTAGAAGAAGTTGGTCCTTGACAGTGGGGGTGATATTTGAATTATAATTTGCAATCTTGAATCGTGGCTTTTTGGTATCCAAGGAATATTATCTTAGTATTATGAGTTTTCAAAAATATGACAATACCCATTGTCACCCTTTATTCTTCCATATCCTTTTTCTCTGTATCTTTAAAAATGATTTTCTTTTCTGGTTCTCTGAATCTGGTGCATGTGGACTTTGGGATCTCTATTAAGAGGAGTGGATGTCTTCCCTGCTTAATGTGCTGAATATTTGTTATATGTTTACTTTGGTTGTTGTTGTACATTTAACATCCCAATTCAATTTGAGAGTAAGAGCCAATGCAAGCTTCCTTTGTTTAGTGTTATTTACCAGAAGTTCTGCCACATTCATGTGATATATTCATTTGGAAAAGACTACAGGCAACATTTTTTTTTCAGATAAATTTGGGTCTTTCTTTATAAATTGTCAACTAAATGCTCTGGCAGCTGGCCATTACTTTTTAATCAAATAAGTACTCTTCACTGTTATTGAAAGTCAAGAGGAAATCCATAATATAGTAAGAATCTCTGCACTTTTCTTGAAATAATAAAAGTAAAATTTGGCTTTGAGCTAGAGATAATAAGCCCTTAGTTATTACTTTAACTGAATAAACATGAGCAGGACTTGACCAACTTTTACTCTCCTGTGAAATTAGGGAATATGATTTAAATATCAATGTAACCAAATCTTTGAATATCTATCATTTATAATAGGATTTTTCTCTACCTTGTTTTTTTACAGTGGAAAAAATCTGTGCATTGTTTACATTGCTTCATGTATGCATACGGTATTTGAATTGAAAAAAAGAAATCCTTATAACTGGAAGGAGTCATCTTAGTTTAACCTCTCAGCAATTGCAGGAGGTCTCATTATTATTTGCATGTGATTATCTTCCATTGCCTGCTGGAAATTTTCCACTGATAGAATGATCCATGTATTTTTAGTCGGGTAGAAAGTTATTCTTTATGTTGAGTAAAAATCTAACTCATCATTGAATTAAATTCTACCCTCAGGGATATTGCAATACTTAAAAAATCTATTATTTCTCTTCCAAATTCTCTTCTCTTTATCAAGCATTTAATTTTTCCTCTTTAGATTTTATTCACTTTTCTGCTTTCCATGAATGAACCTGGCATTTCTATTGTAACTCTTCCAAATATCACTCATACAAGATTTATATATATATATATATATATATATATATATATATATATATATATATCTCAAAATACTACAGTAAAATTACCTACTTAAGTCATCTGTTAATATTTTTAGTTGCTTCTTCAAATTATGTGATGTTATAAACAGGTTTTACATTTTCTTTAACATGTTGACTTGTTCAAGAAAAAAAACATTTTGAAGGTCTTATTAGATTCCTCAATTGCAAGATTATTAAAATTAAATTTTTAGATTGAAAACAAGTGAAAAAATTAAACTATTGAAATATGTACCTCCATTTTTAAATATAAGACTGTCTTCAATAATACATAATTCTTGACAACATTTTAAATAAACTTCAGTTCTTCCTTATAAATTCATCTCTTCACACAAAGAAGACAAAATAAATTTTCTAAATCTCATCGCAACTTTCAGGTGCTTACATTCTAATTTTAATTTATCGTTTTTCATGGCTGCAAAAATATGTTATGCACTTACATCTCATTTTTACATGACTCAAGGTAATATAATTGTTAATTAACTTTGATACTATTGAGTGAGACAAAGAGTGCTCTGTCATCATCAAAAGAATGCTCTGCTTTTTAATTTGCAAACTTATTGGTAAATGAATTGTCCGTTTTAAACTCCATGGTCGCTTTACATAGCTTTCATAGTAGGCATCAGAAAACAGTTTTGTGCATATTAATGTGATTGTATTGTTTAGACTGTACTGCCCTGATATTTTAAGTAAATGTTTATTGAATATAAGTTAAACAGATTTTTTTTTCTTTTTTGGGATCAGAGTCATTGAGTTATAATTTACACATAGTGAAATTCACAAACTTATATATATAGTTGCAAGAGTTTGGCAAATGTATATAGTCATATAGCCACTAACACAATCAAGTTATAAAGTATTTCCATCATGCCCCCAAATTTCTTAGTATCCCTTTGGATGCAACCTCTTTCTCTCCCCCTACTTCTTGGCAACCATTGTTCTGATTTCTGTTGCTGTGACTTGTCTTTCCTGAGAACATCTCATAAATGAAATCGTGGAGTAGGTAGCACTGGCATCTGACTTCTTTTATTAAGGCCACTGCTTACAAAATTCGCGCATGGTTTTGTGTTTATAAGTAGTTTGTTCCTTTTTGTTGCTGTATAGTATCTTATTGATGGTTATACCATAATTTGTTTATGTATTCACCAGTTAGTGGACTTTGGGATCTTTATAGTTTCAGGCGACTGTGAATAAGGCTGCTATAAATATTCTTGTACAGATCTTTACCTGAATAGTTCTCTTGGATGAATATTTAGAAGTGGGATTGCTAGGTTTTTTGGTAAATTTATGTTTAGCTTAATTAGACACTGGCCAAAAGGTTTTCCAAAATGTCTGTACTATTTTGTATTATTCCCACCAGCAATGTATTAGAGTTTCATGTGTTCTACATCTTCATATATATAATAGGTAATTTTTATATGAAGATATGTAAATTCCATATACTTCCTCCATAACTTGACCAGAAAAATAACCCACAGAATGGAAGCAATTATCTGTAAACCATATATCTGATAAGAGGTTAATATCCAAAATGTATAAGAAATTTGTACAACTCAAAGCAAAACAACAATAACGATAACAAATAAACTGATTTTTAAAAGGACAGAGTTTCTGAGTAGGCATTTCTCAAAAAAAAAAAAAAAAAACCCCACAAAGAAAAACATACAAATAACAAACAGGTACATGAAAAAGTACTCAACATCACTACTCAGGGAAATAGAAATCAAAACCACAATAAAATATCACCTCATACATGTTAGGATGACTATCACCCAAAGACAAGAAATAACAAACACCGGCAAAGACATGGAGAAAAGGAAGCCTTCTCTACTGTTGGTGGGAATGAAAACTGCCTCATCCACCATGGAAAACAGTATGGCAGTTACACAAGAAATTAAAAATAGAACTACTGTATGATCCAGCAATCCTACTTCTGGGTATATATCCAAAGGAAATAAAATCTCTATCTCAAAGAGATAGCTGCACTTCTGTGTTCATTGCATCATTATTCATAATAGTCAAATATGGAAACAAGTATTCCTTGATAGATAAATGGATAAAGAACATGTGGTAAACAAATGAATAAAGAAATGTTATTCAGTTCTAAAACAGAAAGAAATTCTGCCGTTTGCAACCACATGGATAAACCTGGAGCACGTTATCCTAACTAAATAAGCCAGACACAGAAAGACAAATGCTGCACGATCTCAGTTATATATGGAATCTAAGATAGCTAAACTCATAGAAGCAGAGAGTAGAACGGTGGTTGACATGGGCATGGGGGAGAGGGAAATTGAGAGATGTTGCTCAAAGGATACAAAGATTCAGTTATGTGAGATGGATGAGTTCTGGAGGTTTACTATAGAGTATGGTGACAATAATGCTGTATTATATAGCTGAAATTTGCTACGAAGATAGATTGTGAATTAAATCTCTCAGCATATACATAAACACACAATGGTAGGTATGTAGAGGTAACGTATAAGTTATTTAGCTTGATTGTGGTCATCTTTTCACTATGTGTTTATGTATCAAAGCATCAAGTTGCACACCTTAAACATATATAATTTTTAGATGTCAAAGATATCTCAAAGTTGTTTTATAAAAGCAGGCTCAAGACAGGGTGTAGTGATTATGAAAATTATTAAGGTTTATTTATAGAAGAAAAAAGTAGTACATATAAATAAAATAAGAACTGGAAAGATATAAAATTATCAACATTTTTAAAAGTACCAATATACCTACATATAGGGCTGTACCCAGTATCTCTAGTATTATCAGATAAGCAATATACAATATGAAACTGGTAATGTAATAATAGTGCACTAATAATTGAAAAATTGGGTATAGTTAAGATATTAAGATATTGGTATAATGTGATGGATGGGCATCCAATAGAAAAAGTAGAAAAATGAATCTGAAAGCTTTGATACGTGGTATAATTCCAGTTATATAATAAGTACAACATCACGGTGTGTTGGAAAGGATAGACCATAATGTTAACAACCATTATCAATGTCCAGTGTAATGCATGCAAGTTAAAAGATTACGCAGGCACTCCATCTTGCACTACGTCTTTTTTTTTTCCTGATACTTCCAGGAAGTTTTTTGTTGTTGTTGTTTGTTTGTTTAGATTCAATTAGCCAACATATAATACATCATTAGTTTCAGATGTAGTGTTCAGTAATTCATCAGTTGCGTATAACACCCAGTGCTCATCACATCACATCCATCATCCAATTACCCCATCTCCCCACCCACCTCCCCTCCAGCAACCCTCAGTTTGTTTAGTACTTTAAGAGTCTCTCATGGTTTTTCTCCCTCTCTGATGACTTGCACTACTGCTAAAAGGCAGTTTTAGGGAGAGTGAAGTGAAGAGACAGTCTGAGTCCTTGAGGGAATTATGATGTTGCTAAGCCAATCTTGGGTCTGTCTTCTGTTAAACAGTTTGTTATATGAAGTAAACTCTCCTTATATAGACCCCTCTTATTTGGATTTTATATTACTTGCTCAAATGCAGAATAAACTACAAGCAAAAGAAGAGGGCTCACAATGAATATGAAACCTTTTTTTTCCCCAAATGTTATTTTGTTTACTTGACTACTTTACTCCCTTTCCCATGACCATCATTCTCTCAAACCTCTTGACACTGTGTAGAATCACAAGAATTGCTTCTAGCATGATTGAAATGATCACTGATAGCGGTGCCTGCGTGGCTCAGTCTGTTAAGAGTCTGACTCTGGATCTCAGCTCAGGTCTTAATCTCAGGGTTGTGAGTTAAAGCTCCATGTTGGGCTTCACGCTGGGCATGGAAACTACTTTTAAAAAAAAAAGAAAAGAAATTATCAATGATAAAGCAGTTTTCT
Source organism: Ursus americanus (assembly GCF_024610735.1). Taxonomy (NCBI): domain Eukaryota; kingdom Metazoa; phylum Chordata; class Mammalia; order Carnivora; family Ursidae; genus Ursus; species Ursus americanus. The sequence goes on from NC_142135.1 coordinate 25,904,742, forward strand.
TGAATAGGTATTCTAGAAATATGCTCAGTGATCTCTCTATGCACTCCATTTGTTGTTGAGGATAATTTGTGCAACACTAGTTAGGAAAAATCATGCCAAACTAATTTCATTAAAGTTCTGATGAAAATTTTTAAATCTAGGTAATAACTTAGAAATACACATTCATCCAACAAAGCATTTGGCAATATTGTCATGTTGCACTTGAAAGAGGTAGAAAAACTCGTTTTCCACTTGTGGTATAAGAACATGCAATGTTATGACTCCTTGTTCACACAGAGGGAAGTTCCTAAGGGCTTAATACAGTTCTGTTTTCTCAACTATTTCTTCCAAAACCTCTTAACTTTACTTTTAAAGAAGAAACTGAACTTAGCCTTATGCAATTCACAGCTGCCCAAATAAATACAGAAATAGTAAACAAACAAACAAACAAACATGTAAGCCTTGAGGAAATACTGAAGACTGTTTTAACTGATAGAATATTTTAAAGGGATAGCAAACTAAAAACATACACAAAAAGAGATTTTTAATCAAATAATAAAATTTCTTATATGTAGTTCCCAAATACCAATTACTCAAATATAAACATAAAAACCTAGCTTGAGGAAATTTCCAGGAAAGGGATTCAAGACTTTAGTTTATTCTAAGCCTATGTTATGGTATAAATTCTAAAAATAACGTAAAATTTGTTCTATACATAGAAATACAGTTTCCATATTGTTGTATGAAATTAACCACAAAGGTGTCATGATTTTATGGATATAATTAGGATTCCTAATAAGTTGTCTTTAAGTTAATCAAAAGGGAAATTGGATGGACCTAACTTAAGTTGAACACTTGTTATGAATTTGTCAAATTAACATTTATTCAGTGGAGCACAAGGGGCTGGATGGTGAGCTTTGGTTCAAAAACAGACCAAACAAGAGACTAAAATTAAGGAGTTTATTATTCACAGATCCTGGATGAAATACCCAGTATGCCTCCAAGGGCCACATGGGGAGGTCAAGGAAGAGTACAGACAGAGAGAAATAGGACCTGGGGCACATTCCTTTATTAGGGTCCATGGATGGAGTGCTTTGGGGTTCCTAGGCTAAGGTTGGTTTCATTAATTCAAAACAACAGAATTATGTTTTGGTAAGCCACACAGGGGTCTTCTTTAGCGGCACATAAGCAGAAGGTCCTGGGAAGCAGGAGGTACTGTTGCTCACAAGGGCTGTTGGGGAAGTTGTAGCAGGAACTTATTTTTGCTTGGGACAAAAGAAGTACCAGAGACACTTTCCCATTGGCCTTGAAGAAGCTAACTGCTGTGCAGGAGAAAGGGTCCTATGGTAGAGATTGGTGGGCAGCCTCTAGAAGCTACAAACTACAAAGAACTAGACTCTTGTCAAATAGAAATGACTCAAAAGATGACACTAAGCCTTACAGGAGATTGGAGACCTGGCTAACACCTTGCTTGCAGACAAGTTCCAAAATTATTGTACCCCAGTTAAGTCATGTCCAGACTCCTGATCCATGGAAACAGTGAGATAAATATATGGTATTTAAGTCTCTAATTTTGTGGTAGTTTGTCATGCAGCAATAAATCATTAATATAGTTGGGACATCTGGGTGGCTGACAGTTAAACGTCCAACTCTTGATTTTGGCTCAGGTCATGATCTCAGGGTCATGAGATTGAGCCCCTTGTCTGACTCCATGCTGGGCGTGGAACCTGCTTAAGAGTCTTTCTTTCCCTCTCCCTCTGCCCCTCCCCCCTGCTCTCTCACTCTTTCTCTCTCTTAAAAAAAAAATCAGTAATATAGTTATAATATGGTGAAAAATTGGGACTGATACTAAGCAAAAAAGTGTACAGTCCAATCTCTAATCTCACGAGGCTTACGGTGTAAGAGAGGAGAGAGATGAATTGTACAGCCACAATTATAACACTGAGATAAGGGCTCTAAAATAACAGCACATGATTTTTCCGCTGCACATAACAAACGACTGCTCCTAGGTTCAAGGGTCATGCAGTGATGTTTAATGAGAGATTTGAAGGATTAATTGGAAAGAACCACAAAGAAAAGAAGGTGTGGTTACACAACTACCTCATTAGAACAAGATCTTATGCAAGGCTTGTCCCATTAGGCAATAAATATATTGCTTTCAAGGCTGATATTGTATCTTGTTTTGTTTTATTCATAAAGTCCAGGGCATAATAAGGTGCTCATTATGCACTGGATAAATAAATGAATGAATCATTGGTATCATAAGGAAGTAGGCTTTAGCTGTGTATAGGAAGAACATTCCTCATCTCAGAGCTGCCCGGAATGGAGTAGATGGATCCTGGTTAGTGGAAGTCTAAGCAGACACAGCATGATCACCACTCCAGAGTATTGCAAATATAGTGAGGAGTCTGTTGAAGCAATTCTGGTTTTCAGCCTCTGTTCATTCATCGGAGTAATAAACTGAAATCATGATAGACATAGTGGGGTATCGTTATGCAGATCAGGAATAGCAACTGGAGAAAGGAACCATCAGAAGATGACTGAGGACCGAATAAGATGCATTACCAAGTAAGGATACCATAGAATTATAAAACAGTGCTTTTGACATAGAAAAAAACAATCAGGGGGCGCCTGGGTGGCACAGCGGTTAAGCATCTGCCTTCGGCTCAGGGCGTGATCCCGGCGTTGTGGGATCGAGTCCCACATCAGGCTCCTCCACTAAGAGCCTGCTTCTTCCTCTCCCACTCCCCCTGCTTGTGTTTCCTCTCTCACTGGCTGTCTCTATTTCTGTCAAATAAATAAATAAAATCTTTAAAAAAAAAACAAAAACAAAAACAATCAGGGTATTTGACCTTAGAGCTCAAAGAAAATAATGCATGTTAATAAATGAGGAATCATACAAGGAATGCCGTTTCAAAGGATTATCAGACTTTTGGAGCCCCTTTCTCAGCCAGGAAATATATAAGACAAAGGGCTTTCAAGATTTGTAGACGAGTGTGTAGGTGCATACCCCATTAAGGTGAAAGAACAGTCTTTTAGAATGCAAAGAATATTCAGTGCCTCAATTTGCAAACACACCATTCTCCCTGTTTAAACTGGAATCTCAAAGGTGGAAAAGTTGGGTGTTTAAGTCTTGCAAACATAAGCAATGGTGGGTCAGCCTGAGGCCAAAACTCTAACAGACTTTTTTTTTTTTTTTAAGATTTTATTTATTTGACAGAGAGATAGCACAAGTAGGCAGAGTGGCAGGCAGACGCAGGCTCCCCGCTGAGCAGGGAGCCGGATGTGGATCTCCATCCCAGGACCCTGGGATCATGACCTAAGCTAAAGGCAGATGCTTAACCCAGGCGCCCCCTAACAGACTTTTTTTTTTTTTTTTTTTTTTTTGCTTACTCGCCAGCGCAGATAGTTATATGTAGGTATTAAAAAACTCAGCCAGGACAATATAATTTGTTTGGCTACAATGTATGATCAAAACCAGTCATCACTCATTATTTAACAATCTTATTTTAGATTTGTTTGAAAGTTTGGTTACACCAGTAGATAACAAGAAACTAAATACATGTTTTGACTATTATTTATATTTGATCATGGATACTTTACATTACAACTTGGGTTAACAATTATGTAAATATAAAAGACACCATGAATGTCAAAATAGAAAAAAAATTGACTTACATGAAATCTAATCAATAACCTCTCTGATTAAAAAAATCTATCTTTGATGATAAAAGAGTTGTTCGCTCTTTGATGAAGGGGATTTGGTTTTCAGTCACTCTTACTATATCAGACTCTAGCATAATGCCTGACAAATAAAATTTATTTGTTGAATAGATTAGTGACAGCATGAATGCTTGTTTGTAATTAATCAAAAGGGTCACGTTTCTTTAGAATTTTATATTTTAAAATATTTAGCTAGATTATTTTTATTATTGAGAATGCTTTGAATACAATTCCTATATCACTGTTATAAATAAAAATTATGTTGATTTTCTTCTTCTAATATATCTTCTCACATTTTATGGAAAAAATGCTGCTATGTTATAACTGTGAGTACTAATAAAATTATCCTGACAACTAGTTTTGAAAAAAACAGAGGAGCAAAATGATAAATTACTCTGTTAATTTCTAATCCTGTAAATGCTAACATGAACTAATCAGCTTCAGTTTAGATAAGTAAAGCATCTGAGAAAAATAAGAATTAGCTTTCAGTATAGAAAAGCTGAATACAAAATGCTAATTAATGTAACTGTTGTGATGATACTGTCCAGAGAAGTGGATAAGTTCTTAACAATTATTAAGTCACATGAAATGAATGGCATAGACTATTTTAAAATATTTTGTTACTAACAATTATAAAACTTTATTTACATCCATGCAGAATAATGTGAAGATAAAATAATCTGTGAATGAAATAAAACTGACTAGATGGTCAACATATCTTGTTAATTAAAATAATTAGTTTAATTATTACTTACGGTGAATTGATGCCTGAATGGTGACCTGAGGAAGAATGTTTTGGTACCTGATGGGAACATAAGCCCAATTTCAGTGTCATAAGGAGTAAATAATCAGTGAGCAAAGCAGAGTAGAAAGTTTGGGGAACTTTGTCAGTGATTTTGGCTACAAATGTAGGTAAGAAACAGAAAAAATAATTGTGGGGGAGGTGCAGTAAGGGAAGGTCATCCATGATTCTTTTTCTTTTCTTTTCCCTTCTGTTCTTTTTTTTTTTTTTTAAGGTTTATTTATTTATTTGAGAGAGAGAAAGAACTCTCATGCACGCACACCAGGTGGGGAGGAGCAGAAGGAGAGAAGCCAACTCCTTGCTGAGCACCGAGGTTGGTATGGGCCGGATCTCATGACCCCAAGATCATGACCCCAGTGGAAATCAAGAGTCCGGTGGTCAACTGACTGAGCCACCCAGGTGTGCCTATGATTTTCTTAATTTTAATTATTTTTATATAAAAGATACTAAGCAAACTTACACGCCAGTGGAAAAGTCAGCGAAGAGGTTAAAGTTACAGGTGAAAGATGAACTAAACAACTGAAGATCCCTAACAATTTGCAGTGTAATAGGATATAAATATAAGGCAGAGAAGTTAGATTCTAAAGTATATATGGAAAATGTGACTGTCTTTTCTCCTTACTGTCTTCAACATCCAAAGGAAAACTGAGTATAATAACATATTTTCCTCTTGTCCTTATTAGAATGAAAATAGCAGTGCCCTTTCCTGTGGTAACCAAGGAGAAACCTAATAAGAAGTAATTTATTACATTTGCTACTCTGATAAGAGACTTCATAGGGATGAAAACAAATCAAACAATATTTTACACAGATGGTAATTATTCTCTTCACAGAAAATTGTTGACAACTTGCCAAACTAGGAAAATTTTCCTCCTTCCATATGCATTTAGATTAAACCTTGTCTCCTTCCACCTGAGTTTCTGTCCTTGTATTATGTTTGTGTGCTTGTAACAGGTGCAACTAATTAATGAAATATCATGTTTTAAGCTCTTACAGGTGAGACTAACAATGAAGATGGATTCATGGCTAGTTCAATGGGGGTGTCCCAGAATTCATTCCACCACTACCACTACCTTCTCCTCCACTACCACCCAAATTTAGTAACAAAGGGTATCTCTAGTTGGGAAGCTAAGTCAAAGATATTCACACTCAAATTGTGTAATGAATGGGAAAGGAGGAAATGGATTTAGGCAACAAGACCCACCCCTATGTATATGAGTGGTTTTCCCTTGGAGTTGCTGGAGATTTCTAAGGCAAGATTTACTGAAAGATTCACTTGGGAAATAGGAACCCAGTCTCAGCACAAAGAGCAAGTTAGGTCCTGGGGGGATGGAGAAGTAGTGGCACTCACCATGGAAATGGTTGGAGAAGACCAACTTCAAAGATGCTTTCCTTGAACTCTGATGGAAACATTTATCAGTAACTTATCTTTTTCTCTCCTTTGTTGATCTGCCTTTTAAAATGTGCCAGTTGACACTTGAATAAATTCTTTCCTGAATGTAGTCTTTGGGACTCAGAAGAGACATAATAATAATCGGAAAAAATGTTCTAATTCTTTCTGCTCACTGGTGCCCATAACCATGAAACTCGTACTTTGTCTTTACTGCAGGTAAGAAGGCAAAAACAAACAGGAAAGAAGGAAAAATAACCAATCCGCATGTTGGTAGTACAACTGAGATTTGAGGATGAGGCCATGGTAATAAATAACAAGGAAAAAGGTTTATTTTTGGTTGAGTAAGCCTAATAACTGGGAGAGAAAATTACAAAGGGGGATAGAAATCTTATCTCTGGATGGTAAGAAACTCATTAGAATAGGTACTTTATTTTATCTATTTATTTATTTATTTATTTTAGAGACAAAGAGTGAGACAGGAGCAGAGGGAGAGGGGCAGAGAGAGTTGTGAGCAGGCTCCATGCCCAGCAAAGAGCCCAAAGTGGGGCTCGATCTCAGGACCCTGAGATCATGACCTGAGCTGAAACCAAGAGTCGGATGCTTAACAAACTGAGCCACCCAGGTGCCCCAAGAATAGACACTTTAAATAATGGTCAGGAATTAGCAGTGTGGAACTAGAAGACATAGGTGCTGCATCTGGTTTTCTTAGAGCATGAGAAATAGAAGACGATTTTACCTGTGAAGACTTTTACTTGCGAAAAGTAATCCCTTCTTTAAAAAGCTAGGTTTCAGTTTAGCTGAGGGAATGGTTCTGAAAAATTGATGATACAGGTGTGGCAGGCAGAATAATGGCCCCAAATGGATGTCCACAACTTAATCCTTAGAACCTGTAAATATGTTGCCTTACATAGCAAAAGGGACTTTGACGATGTAGTTAGGTTAAAGGCCTGCAGATGGGGAAAGAGCAGCCTGCACGATCCAGGTGGGCCCAATCTAATTATGAATCTTTAAAAAGCAGAAAACCTCTCTGGCTTGTGGTCAGAAGGAGATGTGACTAGGGAAGACTGGTTGGAGAGAAAACATGAAGAAACCAATTCTTCCCCAGAGAAGGAGTGAAGCCTACCAACACCTTAATATTGAGACCTCCGACCTTCAGAAACTGTAAGATAATGAATTTGTGCTCTTTTAAGCTGCTAAGTTTGTGGTACCTGGTCAGGACAGCTTTAGAAAGCTAATACATAGAATTTATTTATCATGGAATGAAGGAGCACATGGAGAAGGTAACTGGGGAGTAATGGTTCCTATTTTACAAAGCTGTTGTAAGAACTAATGAGATTGAATATATAAACTGCTTAACATGCTTTTTGGAACATAGGCTTTCAGGGTGGGTAATTATTACTTAATTTATTTTCAGTGTTATGAATTAAGAAACATGGTTGGCATTGCTGATAAAATGCTGAAAATTTTATATGGAGCTACTTCCATGTAGCTCAAACTTAGATTTTGGAAAACCAAGTCATTATTTCTCAGTAATTAGTTTTGTGTTGAAATTAAAGCAGAATTGTGGACCTCCGCCCCCAAAGGAAAAAAAAAACATATATATATATTTACTCTTTGAGTAAACTCTATTTACTCTCTTATCTATAACATGAAATTTTCTCCTCTGTTTTCCAAACTGCTTATGAGGACCAAATCCTTCATGTCAAAGCGATTGAACAAGAACAAAACTTTTTAAAAGCATGGGCTTAATATTTTAATGTGTATGTGTGTATATTTAAAAAGGATTGAGTGTACTTCGTGGTGGAAAATATAGCAACCATTCTTGTCTTTATCACTCTATTTTGGCTCCATTCAAAGTGTAATAGAGATGTTGGAAGCAGCATTAGGTAATGTGAGCTTTTCACATGATCAGCCATGGAGTCTGTTAAACCACCCATTTATTTGTGGAGCTGCCGTGGCTTCACAATTAAGGGGAAACACTAAAATCAAGGAAGTGTTTCTTAGTAATTTGTTGAGGATCAATTTAATTGTCCTTTGGCACTCAGTGCTGCTGAAACTCAATAAATAGTTCACTTGGAGGAAATGTGATGATGAGTAAAACCGATAGGAAAACAAGATCTCCCTGTCAGTCACTATTCAGCTTTTGTCCCAAAGATAATGCTATCATGTTGTGCCTAAATTAAATGTTGCAACTTGGAAAAGTTCAAATATAAAAATAAGACTCCCAGTCACCTACTTAAGTACATTCAAGACATATTTATTGAGCAAAAAACCATGTTGTATGCACCACTAGCGTCATACAAAGATGGATTAGGAAAAATTTGTTTATTAAAGGATAATAAATAATGGTAACTAATTTTTATAATGTCCTGTAGTTTACAAAAACTCTCATGTATTTTATTTGAAAAGTCTAAAATCTAGTGAGATGCAGGAATACACCTGCAAAACTGACTTTCTTACAAGAAAAGGAAACTAAGAGTTACAAGAGAGGGATCAGTGATTTGGGCTGGACAGTTATTAAATGGTTTATCATTTCATCTTTAGATGACAAATCTGAGTTATGCTATAAATTAGGACTAGAAGTTAAATGGAAAATTTTGTTATTCTGTAAAGGAATTGAGTGTGGTCATTGCAAAAAACCAAGTTGTGGTGGGCTTATTTTTTTAATCAGCATTTTCAATGTATAACGTGGATGTAAAAAAAAAAATCAGTTTTTTAAAAGTATGCAACTCTGAGCTTGAAAAGCATAACAGAAAATATTTCCACCACTGCCCAATGTTGCATCATGTCCTTTTGCAGTCAAAACATTCTATTGCCCATCACTGGCTCCTGGCAGCCATTGCTCTGCTTTCCGATGCTGTAATTTTACCTCTTCCAGAATATCACATAAATTAACCATAGAGTTAATAGTCTTGTGTCTGACTGCTTTCACTAAGCATGATCCTTTTAAGTTTCATCCATGTTGTTAGGTGTATCAGTAGTTAATCGTGGGTCAATTGCTTTTATTTCTGTATAGATTTGCATTGTAAGGATTGACCACAATTTCCCTTCATCAGTTCGTAAATTGATGGACATGAGGTTTGTTTCCAGCATCTGGATATTAAGCATAAACTGTTAGGAATATTTAGAAACAAATCTTTGTGAAAAAAACATTTTCATTTACCTAGAGTAGTTTTTAGGAAAGGATTTTCAAGGATCTTACAAGAAACTGGTATAAAGTGTTCTGCAAAGTGTCTAAGCTATTTTTGTATTCTCACTGATGTCTTTTCAATGGTAACCATTTAAAAAGGTGCAAGGAGATATTTCATTGCGGTTTCAATTTGCATTTCCCTGATGATTAGTAATGTTGAGTACCTTTACCTGTTGGCCATTTGTATGTCTTCTTTGGCAAAATGTCTATTCAGAACTTCTCATTTTTCACTGGATTTTTTTTTATTGAGTTATGTGAGGTCATTATATATTTTGGGTACTAATGACTTGAAAGGTACATGATTTGCAAATATTTTCTCTGATTCTGTAGGTGGCCTTTTCATTTTGTTGGTGGATTCCTTTGCTATATAGAAGCCTCTTAGTTTGGTAAAGTCCCACTCCTTTATATTTGCTTTCATTGCTTTTGGTTTTGGTATAAAATTAAAAAACAAAATCATTTGCTAAGACCAACATCTAAGAGCTTACCCTCTGTTTTATTTTATTAATTTTTATGGATATAGATCTTACATTTAAGATTTAAATTCATTTTGAGTTTATTCTTGTGTGTGTTGTAAGATGGACCCAGTTTCAGTCTTTTGCATGTGGCTGTCTAATTTTACCAACACTATTTATTGAAGAGCCTATCCTTTTCCCATTGTATATTCTTGGTTTCTTTGTTGTAAATTAATTGACCATATGTATGAGAGTTTATGTCTGGGCTCTCTATTCTGTTCCATTGGTTTATGTATCCGTTCTTATGCCAACACCATGCTGATGTGATTACTGTAGGTTTGTAACATAGTTTGAAATCAGGAAATTCAATGTCTCCATCTTTGTTCTTACATCTCGAAATTGTTTTGGCTAATTGGGGCCTTTTATAGTTCCATACAAATTTTAGGATTTTTCTTTGTTCCATTTCTGTGAAAAATGCCACTGGAATTTTGATAGGAATTGCATTCAATCTGTAGATTGCTTTGGTAGTACGGATATTTTAACACTATTCTTTCCATGATCACAGGATATTTTCCCATTTATTTGAGTCTTTCTCAATTTCTTTCAATACCTTACAGTTTTCAATATCCAGGTATTTCACCTTTTTAGCTAAATTTGTTCTTAGGTTTCTTTTTGATGAATTTGTAAATTGTATTATTTTCTTAATTGCTCATAGATCATTATTATATAGGAATGCAGCTGATTTTTATCTTGAGCTTTTTTATCTTGCACCTTTACTGAATGTTTGTTCTAACAGTTTTTGGGTGGAGTCTTTAGGGTTTTCTATGTATAATATCAAGCCATCTGCAAATGGAGATAGTTTATTTCTTCTTTTCCAACCTGGATGTAATTTATTTTTCTTGTGTAATTCCTCTAGCTGGGACTCCCAATGCTATGTTGAATAAAAGTGGTAAGAATGGAAATCCTTGTCTTTTTCCTAATCTTAGAAGAAAAACTTGTAGCTTTTCATCATTGCTTATAATATTACTTGTAGTGTTGTCAGATATGGCCTTTATTAGGTTGAGATATTTTCCATCTATACTCCTTTACTGAGAGTTTTTATCATAAATTTGTTACATTTTGTCAAATGCTTTTCCTGCATCTACTGATGTGATCATATGATTTCTGTTCTTTCTTCATGTGATGTATTACATTGATTTTTCAGATGTTGAACTATCCTTGCATCCCTGGATAAATTTCATTTGATCATGTTGTATGATCCTTTCAATGTATTATTGAATTCTCTTCACTAATATTTTGTTGGATTTTACGTCTGTGTTCATCAGGGATATCAGTCTGTAAATTTCTTTTCCTGTAATGTTCTTCTCTGGTTTTGATATCAGGGTAATGCTGTCTTTGTAAAATGAATTCGAAGGTGTTCCCTCCTCTTCTTATTTTTTGGAGAGTTTGAGAAGGATTGGTATTAATTCTTTAAATTTTTGGCAGAATTTACCATCAGAACCATCTGGGCCTGGACTTCTGTTTGTTGGGAGGTTTTTGATTATTGATTCAATCTTCTTACCAGTAATTGGTCTGTTCAGATTTTCTTTTCCTGCATGGTTCAATCTTGGTGAGTTCTATGTTTCTAAGAATTTATCCATTTGTATATTGTCCAATTTGTTGGTGTATAATTGTTTATAGCAGTTTCTTATCCTTTGTATCTGTGTATTAATGTTCTTTCATTTCTGATTTTATTTATTTAAATGCTCTTTTTATCCTTGTGAGTCTCAAATTTTGTCTATTTTGTTTTCAGAAAAAAAATTTTCTAGTTTCATCTTTTGTCTTTTTTTGGTTTGTATTTACTTTATTTCCACTCTGATCTTTGCCATTTCCTTCCTTCTAACTTTGGTCTTTTTGTTCTTTTTCTGTTTTTCTGAGGTGTAAAATTAGGTTGTTTGAGATTTCTTGTTTCTTAATGTAGCTGTTTATCACTGTGAACTACCCTTTTCGAACTGCTTTCACTGCATTCCATAAGTTTTGATATGTTGTATTTCCATTTTCATTTGTTGGAAGATTTTAAAAATTTCTCTTTGGATTTCTTTGACTCATTGGTTGTTCAGTTGTAATTTGTTTAATCTCCACATTATGAGAATTTCCCTTCATTCTTGTAACTGATTTCTAGTTTCCTGCCATGGTGGTCAGGGAAGAGTTAATATAATTCCATTCTTCTTAAATTTATTGACATGTTCTATGGTCTACCCTACAATTCAGCCTGGAGAATGTTCCATGTGAGCTCTGGAAGATTGTGTCTGCTTCTGCTTTTAGGTACAATGTTCTGTAAATGTTTAATTCCACATGGTCTAATGTGTTAAGGCAATATTTCCATACTGATTTTCTGTCTGACCTATCCATTGATGAAAGTGGATATTAAAGCCCCCTAGTATTTTATTGCTGTGTATTTCTCCCTTTGTCTGTTAATGTTTTCTTTATATACGTAGAAACTCCTATGGTGAATATATAAACATTTACAAATCTTTCTATTCTCTAGTTTGATTCATCACTTTATTATATAATCTTCTTTGTGTCTAATAACATTCTTTATCTTACAGTCTCTTTTTTCTGAAAAAGTATAATTACTCTAGCTTTCCTTAGGTTTCCATATACATGGAATCTTTTTCTATCATTTCACTTTTAGGCTGTGTCCTTAAAGCTAAAGTGAGTCTCTTATAGACAGCATAATATTGGGTCTTTTTTTTTTTTTTTTTTAATCAGCTTTTTATGTCTTTTAGTTGGAGAACTTAGTCCATTTATATTTAAAGTAATTATTGAAAAGCATGAACACTTTTCATTTTATGAATTGTTTTATTAGTTTTCTTTCCTGGGAAGACTGTTGCATCTGCATTGTGTATCTGCACTACACCCTGGTGGATAGCTAGTTAAGAACTTTTTTTTTTTCCTCTTGCTACAATTGGGGGGTCTAAAATATAAGCTCCATTTGCCACCACAAAAGCCTGGCAATCCCTGGGTGTCCCCTGGGTGGCAGTAACAAAAAATGGGACAGCAGATACGTGTACAAATTTCTTCCTAGGAAATACTATTGACCTGGAGTGAAGCAGAGGGAGATTGTAAAGATGGTGCCCACCAACCTCCTCAGTCTCTGGAGTATATTCTAGTCATATGTTAACTGAGAAACCTGCCCCTCAGGCTGAGAGCTTTTAAGATGAGCAAATAGTTCTCTTCACAAAAAGACTGATCATGTTTTATTTTGCTGCCTCTATACTAGACTCCGGGGAGCTAGCTAGGAGTCCCTGTGAGCCCTTTAAGAACTCTCTCTTGCTATAGCCTTGGGAGTCTCGTGGATGCATTTCCCCATTGTCTTTCAAAGACTGATGTTTTGTGGTCTTATCTCTCAGGAGGGAGTCTCAAAAGTTGGGGTGCCAGATGAGGTGGTCCAAATACCTGGCTCCTCAAGAGAAGCTGGGAGTTGATTTCCCTCCTGATTGTTTGTCATCATCCTGGGGGTGGAGTTTACGATGAGGTTGTGTCTCAGCTTCTACCTGTTTTGATGTGGGTTTTTGTTCCTTCTCCTGATATATAGGAGCTGTTCAGCTAGTTTCTGGATTTTTCTTGTTCCCCCAGAGGGTTGGTAGCTACACATTCAGTGTGTCCGTGGAAAGTGGTAAGTGCTGGAGCCTCCTATGTCACCATCTTGAACCAAAACCTCTTATTGTTTTAATTTGCATTTCCCTAATGCCTAGAATGAGGAATATGTTTTCCTATATATATTTGCTATCTGCATATATTTTTTGGAGAGGTGTCTATTAAAGTCTTTGAGTCATTCTTAATTGAGTTCTTTGTTTTCCTATAGTTTTAAGAGTTCTTTGTATCTTTTGGATAATATTTCTTTATCAGTTGTCATTTGAAAATATTTTCTACCATCTGTTGCTAGTACCATAATTTTATACTAAGTCTTGAAGTTGGGTAGTGTCAGTCTTCCAATTTTCTTCAATATTATGTTGACTATTCTGCATCTTTTTTCTCTCCATATAAACTTTGGAGTCTGTTTTTGTCTGTGTGTATGTGTTTGTTTTAATATATCCCCAAAGTGACTTACTGGGATTTTTATTTGAGGTTGCTTTAAATATATAGACTAAGTTGGGAAGAATTGACATCTTGGTGATATTGAGTCTTCATGGGCATGAAAACAGACGTAATTTTTATTTCACTTTCTAACAGTACAAACTTCTTTTGAGAAAGCACATTCTCCCCACTTGCTTTATGTATTTTGGGTGGTCATTAAAAATGGGAGCAGGGACATATTCTGATTGGGTAAGCAAATCTTAATATCCTATATCTCCATGTGGAATTCAGAAATGAGAAAGAAATACTATTAGAACCCCAGAAATGAAAGAATATGTTTTAGGAATTTGACCAATAGAAATACTGGATTTCTACTTAGAAGGAGATAATCAGATAAAATCAGATAGTCTTTCCTCCTATACTCACTTCCATTCCTATGCTGCATTTTTTGATTCTTACTGCTCTCTTTTCATTCTTCATATGTATCCAAGTAATGACAGTAGTTCTTCATGTGTTATTTTAATCTCTCTCCTTCTTATTCACTGACAAGCCTCAGAGACTAGATTTGCTTCAGCTCTAACTGTCCTTCTTGGACAAAATAAATTCCTCTCTGTTCATGGTAAAAATTTATATTGTATTTTGATATTGATAAATTTTACATTGTGTTTTCTCCTAAAATATTGCTATACATATTTTATAATTGTTATGATATATTTTTTTATTATTTATTTTTATTTTTAAAAATTTTTAATTTTGTTATATTAGCCACCATACAGTATATTCCCAGTTTTTGATGCAATGTTCCATGATTCATTATTTGCATATAACACCCAGTGCACCATGCAATATGTGCCCTCCTTAATACCCATCACCAGTCTATCCCAATGCCCTACCCCCCTCCCCTCTGAAGCCCTCAGTTTGTTTCTCAGAGTCCATAGTCTCTCATGCTTCATTCACCCTTCTGTTTACCCCCCCTTCATTCTACCCTTCCTTCTCCTACCAATCTTCCTATTTCTTATGTTCCATAAATGAATGAAACCATATGATAATTATTTTTCTCTGCTTGACTTATTTCACTTAGCATTATCTCCTCCAGTGCCGTCCATGTTGCAGCAAATGTTGAGAACTCATTCTTTGATAGCTGAGTAATATTCCATTGTATATATGGACCACAACTTCTTAATCCAGTCATCTATTGAAGGGCATCTAGGCTCCTTCCACAATTTAGCTATTGTGGACAATGCTGCTATGAACATTGGGGTGCATTTGGCCCTTCTCTTCACTACGTCTGTATCTTTGGGGTAAATACCCAGTAGTGCAATTGCTGGATCATAGGGTAGCTCAATTTTTAACTTTTTAAGGGACCTCCACACTGTTTTCCAAAGTGGCTGTACCAACTTGCATTCCCACCAACAATGTAAGAGGGATCCCCTTTCTCCACATCCTCTCCAACATTTGTTGTTTCCTGCCTTGTCAATTTTTACCATTCTAACTGGCGTAAGGTGGTTTTGATTTGAATTTCCCTGATGGCTAATGATTTTGAACATTTTTTCATGTGTCTGTTAGCCATTTGTATGTCTTCATTGGAAAAGTGTTCATATCTTCTGCCCATTTTTTGATTTGATTAATTTGTTTCACGTGTATTGAGTTTGAGAAGTTCCTTGGAGATCTTGGATACTAGTCTTTTATCTGTAGTGTCATTTGCAAATATCTTCTCCCATTCCGTGGGCTGCCTCTTAGTTTTTTTTTTTTTGACTGTTCCCTTGGCTGTGCAGAAGTTTTTTATCTTGATGAAGTCCCACAAGTTCATTTTTTCTTTTGTTTCTCTTGCCTTTGGAGGTGTGTCATAAAAAAAGTTGCTGTGGCTGATGTCAAAGAGGTTGCAGCCTATGTTCTCCTCTAGGATTTTGATGGATTCCTGTCTCACATCGAGGTCTTTCATCCACTTGGAGTTTATCTTTGTGTATGGTGTGAGAGAGTTGTCAAGTTTCACCTTTTGCATATAGCTGTCCAATTTTCCCAGCACCATTTATTGAAGAGACTGTCTTTTTTCCACTGGATATTTTTTCCTGCTTTGTCAAAGATTAGTTGCCCAAAGAGCAGAGGGTCCATTTCTGGTCCATTTCTCTATTCTGTTCCATTGGTCTATGTGTCTGTTTTTGTGCCAGTACCATGCTGTCTTTGTGATCACAGCTTTGTAGTATAGCTTGAAATCTGGCAACATGATGCCCCCAGCTTTGTTTTTCCTTTTCAACAATTCCTTGGCAATTTGGGGTCTTTTCTGGTTCCACCCAAATTTAAGGGCTGTTTGTCCCAGTTCTTTGAAAAATGTCATTGATATTTTGATCGGGATGGCATTGAAAGTGTAGATTGCTCTGGGTAGCATAGACATTTTAACTATGTTTATTCTTCCAATGCATGAGCATGGAATATTTTTCCATATTTTTGTGTCTTCTTCAATGTCTTTAAGAGTGATTTGTAATTTCTAGAATATGGATCCTTTATGTCTCTGGTTAAGTTAATTCCAAGATAATATATGATTTTTGGTGCTATTGTAAATGGAATGGATTCCGTAATTTCTCTTTCTTCAGTCTCATTATTCGTGTATAGAAATGCAACTGATTTCTGAGCATTGATTTTTGTATCCCGCCACATTACTGAATTGCTCTATAACTTCTAATAGTTTGGGGGTGGAGTCTTTTGGGTTTTCTGTATAGAGTATCATGTCATCTGCAAAGAGAGACATTTTGACTTCTTCTTTGCCAATTTGGATACCTTTTATCCCTGTTTGTTGTCTGACGGCTGTTGCAAGGACTTCTAGTACTATGTTGAATAATAATGGCGAGAGTGGGCATCCTTGTCGTGTTCCTGATCTTAAGGGAAAGGCTTCCAGCTTTTCCCCATTGAGAATGATATTTGCTGTAGGCTTTTCATAGATGGTTTTTATGAAATTGAGGAATGTACCCTCTATCCCTACACTCTGAAGGGTTTTAATCAGGAAAGGATGCTGTATTTTGTCAAATGCTTTTTCTGCATCAGTTGAGAGGACCTTATGGTTCTTGACTCTTCTCTTGTTGATACGATCTATCACACTGATCAATTTGTGAATGTTGAACCACCCTTGCATCCCAGGGATGAATTCCACTTGGTCATGATGGATAATCCTTTTAATATACTGTTGGATTCTATTATCCAGGATCTTGTGAGGATTTTGGCATCCATATTCATCAGGGAAATCAGTCTGTAATTCTCCTTTTTGATGGGGTCTTTGCCTGGTTTGGGGATCAAGGTAATACTGGCCTCATAGAATGAGTTTGGTAGTTTTTCTTCTGTTTGTTTTTTGAAACAGCTTCAGGAGAATAGGTATTACTTCTTTGAATGTTTGGTAGAATTCCCCGGGGAATCCGTCAGGCCCTGGACTCTTGTTTTTGGGGAGGTTTTTGATCACTGCTTCAATCTCTTCATAATTGGTCTGTTTAAATAATCAATTTCTTCCTGTTTCAGTCTTGGAAGTTCATAGGTTTCCAGGAAGGCATCCATTTCTTGCAGGTTGTTTAATTTATTGGCATAAAGCTGTTGATAAAAGTTTCTAATGATCCTTCCAATTTCATTGGTGTTGGTTGTGATCTCTCCCCTTTCATTCATAATTTTATTAATTTGGGTCCTTTCTCTATACTTTTGAATATGTCTGGCCAGTGGCTTATTCTTTCAAAGAACCAGCTTCTAGTTCTGTCGATCTGCTCTACTGTGCTCCTGGTTTCTAATTCATTGATCTCTGCTCTAATCTTGATCAACTGCTTTCTCGTGTGTGGGTTAGGCCTGTTCTTCTGTTCCAGCTCCAGCTTCTTGAGGTGAGAATATAAAAACGGCATTTTAGATTTTTCTATTCTTTTGAGTGAGGCTTGGATAGCTATGTATTTTCCCCTTAGGACTGCCTTTGCATTGTCCCATAGGTTTTGGCCCAATGTGTTTTCATTCTCATTGGTCTCCAAAAATTTTTTAAACTGATTTTTAATTTCCTGGTTTACCCAATCCTTCTTGAGCAGGATGGTTCTTAGTTTCCAAGTGTTTGAGTTTCTTCCAAATTTTTCCTTGTGATTGAGTTCCAGTTTCAAAGCATTGTGGTCTGAGAATATGCAGGGAATAATCTAAGTCTTTTGGTATCAGTTGAGACCTGTTTTGTGACCCAGTATATGGTCTATTCTGGAGAAAGTTCCATGTACATTAGAAAAGAATGAGTATTCTGTTCTGGGGTGTAGTGTTCTATATATATCTATGAGGTCCATCTGGTCTAGTATGTCATTCAAAGCTCCTGTGTCTTTGTTGATTTTCTGCTTAGGCAATCTGTCTATTGCTGAGAGTGGAGTGTTGAGGTCCCCTACTATTAACGTATTATTATCTGTATGTCTCTTTATTCTGGTTAAGAGTTGGCTTGTGTATCTAGCTGCTCCCCTGTTGGGGGCATAGATATTTATAATTGTCATATCCATTTGTTGGATACATCCTTTAAGAATAATACAGTGTCCTTCTGTATCTCTAACTACAGTCCTTAGTTTAAAATCTAATCTGTCTGATATGAGAATTGCTACCCCAGCTTTCTTTTGAGGTCCATTGGCATGAAATATGGTTTTCCATCCTTTCACTATCAGTCTGGATATATCTTTAGGTTCAAAATGAGTCTCTTGTAGATAGCAAATGGATGGGTCATGTCTTTTTATCCAATCTGCAACCCTGTGGTGTTTTATGGGAGCATTTTGGCTGTTCACATTGGGAGTGATTACTGAGAGATATGATTTTAATGATATCATGTTGCCTGTGAAGCCTTTGTTTCTACAGATTGTAAATTTCTGTTCTGTATCACTCTTGGGGACTTTTTACTTTTATAGAATCCCCCCTTAATATCTCATGTAGGGCTGGTTTGGTGGTTACGTATTCCTTCAGTTTCTGCCAATCCTGGAAGGTCCTTATCTCTCCATCAACTCTGAATGACAACCTTGCTGGATAAAGGATCCTTGGCTGCATGTTCTTCTCAGATAGAGGCTTGAAAATACCCAGCCAACCCTTCCTAGCCTGCCAGGTCTCTGTAGATAGGTCTGACATTATTCTGGTATTTTTCCCTCTGTACATAAGGATTTTCTTCCCCCTGGCTGCTTTCAATACTGTATCCTTGGATCTAATATTTGCAGAATGCACTGTGACATGATGTGGTGTAGGTCTGTTCTCATTGACCTTGGGAGGGGTCCTCTCTGCTTCTTGGACACGAATGCTTGTTTCCTTTGCCAGATTAGGGAAGTTCTCAGCTACAATTTGTTCAAATATCTCTTCTAGACCTCTCTCTTTCTCCACCCCCTTGGAGATGCCGATGATTCTGACATTGGAACGTTTCATTGAGTCAGTAATTTCTCGTAATCTATATTCTTGAGATTTCATTTTTTTGAGGGAAGTTTCTGTTTTAACATTCTCTTCTACCATCCCATCCTCCAATTCACTAATTCGTTCTTCTGCCTCATTTACCCTGGCTGTCAGAGGGTCTAGTTTAGACTGCATTTGATTCATAGCATTTTTTTAAAGATTTTATTTATTTGACAGACAGCCAGCGAGACAGGGAACACAAGCAGGGGGAGTAGGAGAGGAAGAAGCAGGCTCCCAGCAGAGGAGCCCGATGTGGGGCTCGATCCCAGAACTCCGGGACCACGCCCTGAGCCGAAGGCAGACGGTTAACGACTGAGCCACCCAGGCGCCCCATGATTCATAGCATTTTAAATTTCTTCCAGACTTGCTCTCATTTCTGCCCTTAGAGATTCTATATTCTTGTTGATCTTTTCATTAATAGTTTTTTCAAGCCTACACATCATCTTGACCATTGTTACCCTGAACTCCATTTCTGACAATTTGGTTATATCCATATCCATCAGTTCTGTGGCAGAGGCCACAGACTCATTATCTTTTCTTTGCTGGGGGGGATTTCTCCTTGTCATTCTGATGAGGAAAGGTTGCAGGGATGCCCAGAGCCCAAATTATTGACCAGGACACAGGCAGTGTGCATTTGTTTTTAGGGACCTTAGGGACGTGGGCTTCTTGATTTTTCAGCCTGCCTTCTGGGGGAGGGGCCTGCCACGCCGATACTCAGGCAACTCTGTTTGGGTAGAGTCTCCGTGTCCCCTGCGAGGGGGGATGGGAATGGGCACAATGTGAGCCAGTATTTCTGGGCTTTTGTTCTCTGGCGGCTTTCCCTGGCGGTTTGCTCGGTCTTTTCTGAGACAGCAGCAGTGGCCGTATCCTAATCTCTGTCTCAGAACAGAGAGATCGCAGTCTGCCCTCCACTGAGCTCTCTTGGCCACTTTAACTCTGTTTCTGTCAGTGCTGCTAAAAACCCTGTAGTGTCCCGGGTTGTGCACCCCATACCGGCCATCCCAGCCCTCACTTCCAGGGCTGTCATGTCTCTGTCCTTTGTGCTTCTAACACCTCCAGGCACCCCCGGTTCTCCCGCACGTTCCCGAGCTCCCAGTCTTAGTCCAGTTCCAGTGAGCACTCCAGAGCTCCGTTTTTCAGTCTGGTCACGCGTGTTTCAGTGCTCACAGTCTCAGTCTGCTCTTTTGCGGGTGCTGGTCTGTGAATCCGGCCCGCTCCCCAGTGCAGGTGGCTACTGCTTCCCGGTGCCCAAGCGCGGCGGCTCCCTCCCCCTTCCTTTTGTCTTCTGATATCTGTGCGTGGATTCACGGCTCCCCGTTTCGTACCTCAATATTCAGCACTGGAGATGTTTTTTTGTAGAGATCCAGATGTATCTGCATCTCAGGCTGATTCCGTGGGTTTTCAGGATGGTCTGGTAGATGTCCAGCTCAACTGGGGACCAGCTGAGACAGGGTCTCCTACTTCTCTGCCATCTTTCCTCCTCCTTGCAGAAAGTGGTTGCTTTTTTTTCATAGATTTTCTGCTACTCTTTTCTTTGTTCTCCAGTTGCGTTCATAGGTATTCAGAATGGTTTGGTAGCTCTCTCACTGAATTCCTGGGACCAGATGAACTTTAGGTCTCCTGCTCCTCCGCCATCTTGGAATGCCCATCGATACATTTTATTTTTAATTAAAAATTATAAACACGTTTATATTTTAAAAACTTAGAATCTTCAATATAATTTCAGATTTAAGTTCAGAATTTTATAATGAAAAATAACTTGTTGGCTCAATTTTTAATTTTTCTACTTAAGATTGTACTGATAATTATCAACACAGTAAAAATATTTTTATGGACCTCAAATTAAAGAAAAAAGAAACTAATATTTTTAAGGCTTTTACAAAGAGCCAGAATTTGATAAGCATGTCCCTTATAGTCCTCTCATATCTCAACAATTTAAAGTAGATGTTATTGTAATACTCCACTTTTTTTTAATTCAGATGAAAAATGTGAAGCATAAGAAATAGAATTTTGGCTCAGGTCTATTTCATGGAAGTTCCTGAACCCACCATGTGGTTATTTCCTTAATTCTAGAATGTAGAATTTGGATAAACATATTCAAAACTTAATAAAATCCCCACATCAGTTCCCTGACCCATGGAATGTAGATCATAATGGCAAGAAAAACCAAGTGGAAGCTACCAGTACTGCCTCTATCAAAACAATAAAGCAAATTCCATACTGCATTTTTAAATGCACTACAAAGATTAATGTTAACAAAAATTATGAAAGAATGTTGACTCCCACCATATCTCTTCACCTCACTTATTTGACCCCTGATGAAGAAAGGTGGTCCTTGGAGAATGACTGTGGATTATCATGAACTTATTCAGTTGTTGATACAATTGCAGTTTTTGTTTCAAATGTGGTTTCATTGCTGGAGCAAATCAGCACACCCCTCAACACCTGCTATGCAGTTGTACAGTTATTAACCTCATGAACAGTTTTTTCTCTATGCCTGTTAAAACAGCAACAACAACAACATGGAGAACAGTTTCCTTTCAGCAGGGACAGCAACCCACATCCACTCTATTATTTTAAAACCATACAAATGCGGCAGTTCTAAGCCCTAATGCAGTACACAGGGATCTTGACCTTCTCTCCATTCTCTAGGGTACCATCTAGGTCCATTACCCTGAGAATAACATAGTAGTTGTATTTGAAGAGCAAAAACTTGGGACTACTTTAGATGAATTAATAAGAAAAAAGCATACCAGAAGAAGGAAATCCCAAAAATCTAGAGATCTAAAACCTCAGTGAAATTTGTAGGTGTCCAGTTATCTCAAGAAGGTTGAATTATCATTTCAGGGGGAGGAAAGTTTGTGGCATCTGCTTCCCTACCATGAAGAAAGCAGTAACAATGCTTAATGGATCTCTTTGGATTTTGGAAGCAACATATTTTCTCATTTGCGTGTGCTACTCCAAACCAATTACTAAATAATATACAAGGTTCCCTGTTTTGAGTGAGACTCAGAATAAGAAAAGATTGCAACAAATAGAAACTCCCATACAAACTGTTCAGTCACTGGGCCAAAAGATCAGCAGATCTGGTGGTGCTTGGAGTGTCTGTGGCAGTTAGGAAGGCTATATGGAATTTCTGGCAAATTTCTAAAGGTGAATCCTATCACAGTCCTTTGAGATTTTGAGGCAAGGCCATGCCATCCTTTCCAGATAACTTTTCTACTTTTGAGGTGCAGTAGACTTCTAGCTTGCTAGTAGGGCTGCTAGAGACTAAAACTTGAGCGTAATGAATTGGTTATTTTCTGACATGCCCAAGACATAGGGTTGGGCATGCACAGCAGCACTCCAATGTCAAATGGGAGTGGTATATTTGAGATCAGGCTCAAACAAGCCCTTATAGCACAAATAAGTTACATAAATAAGTGGCCTAAATGCCTATTCTTGTCCAATTGTTTTGTTTTTCCTGTCATAACACCATTTCTGGCCTCATGGTGAATTCCCTATGACCAACTGACTTAGGAAGTAAATAAAGATAGGTGTGTTTTTAAAGATAGTTTTGCACATTATGCTGGCAATTCCCCAAATTGGATTAAGCCAGTACTACCACAGCTGCACTCTAGGGTGGTTTTGAAGGACAGAAGTAAATGGGGAAACCCTCCCTGAAGAGAGTTTTGAGTAGTATAGCAGGTACACATTTTGCCTGGAAGTAGTTACGGCCATAGATAGGCTCTTCACTAACCCAGTGATAGTGGTCAGTGGCTTGGCATAATGCTCCAGGACTTGGGACAAACACAGTACTGAGAAACTTAATATATAAATGAAGAATGGTCAGACCATGGATAAAAATAGAACTGATGTACAATCTGAAGAAATCTGCCTAGGAAAACAGCCTTGTTATCTACAATAAAGAGCTCAGGAAACCAGCCTGCTATAAATCAGATTTATAAGGAGGCAGATTGTTATCTTTGGTAACAATCCAGGCAGTTAAACAATAATTTCTGTAACAATTGAACCAACAGGGCCAGGACTTGATTAATCATTGACAGCTTTTCTATTGTTTGTCCCTGCTTCCAACTTAGTACCAACCAGAAAAAGCCAAATATGCACCCCTAATTAATCACATGGGCTAATTAGAAGGGGGGCACCCTATCTACAGCTTCTCTATACCAACAAGTTCTGTTCAGTGCATACCTGAAGCCTTCCCTTATTTTCACTATACGGCTTTCTCTCTCATGCCTGCCTTTGAGACTCTGACAAAATGCCAGTCATGGTAGCTGACCCTCTTGCTAGAGCACGCTCAAGAAAAGCCTTCGCTTTTTCCTTTGGTCTTTATTTACACATTTCAAATTTTGATAACAAGAGGTCTGAGGAAGAGGTATGTGGATGGACTTCTGCGAAAGGGTGCGGTGCGTGATGATATTAGTATCTCATCTGAATGCTCACTAAAGAGCAACTTCAGCAGAGTAGGACCTTAATAATTGAGGGGACAAGATGCCCTCCTCTGTGTATATGAGCTATTCTCTTTTCCCTAGAATTCTTATGGTAAAACTCTTTTATCTGAACACTGAGACTTTTTTTATTTTAATTTAAGCTATTTTCAATTTAATCTGGCTAGTACTTCTTTTCAGATGGTTCTTTCATCATTAGGAACTAACCTGCCTAAAAATTATGTTTTCCATACCTTTTTCCTTTCTGTTATACTTATTACTTTTCATTTTCACCTTGGGAAAACTTTTCATATTATATAAATTTACACTTTATCACTTCTTGTTTTCTATGTGTCTCAATTCTGTTATTACATTTTTTAAGATTTGTACATGTTGATTTGTTGGGTTTTCTTTTTCTTCTTTTGTTGGATTTTGTATATTTGTTGAATTATCCTATAAATAGTTTGGCCTATAGTCTCCATAGATCTTCCTTCTTTTTGATCTTGTTTAATAAGATCCTTACTTGCTAAAGAGAATTATAATTTCTATTTACTTTTTTGTTGTACTTGAAAGGTACAATGTTGTTTATGGCATCTTTAGACCTATATAATTTTTAAATATTATATAACAAATGTATTTTCTTTTATAGCTTTTGAATTTCATATCTTGCCCAGGAATAAATCCCCACCCTAGATTATTTTTGTATCTTCCCATATTTTACTTCTCATGTTTTTATAGTTTTGTTCTTTATGTATAAATATTCATCAGTTAGGAATCTATTTGGTGCAACCATATTTATGAATTTAACTTAATTTCTCCATCCTCATTATTATGTAATTGTGTGAATGTTTTCGGAATTATGTATCATTTACTCACTGGAAAAAAATAGTAAAATATTAACATTAATTACTTATTAAAATAATAAGCCATCCTATAACTTCACTGGAACTATGAGTTAATTTAGCTTCAGTTGAAAGAATAATTTTGTAGCACAAGAAAATAATTAAATTCTGCAGATTAATGACTTTCAAAACATGAAAATAAAGCACTTTACAGTATAGACTAAAATGTCTGACAATTCTCTACACCTTCTCCTCAATATTACTATCAACCTAAAACTGCTCTAAAAAAAATAAGGTCTATTAAAACAAGTTTGACAATGATTTTAGCTGAATTTCCAAAATGAATTGATCCTTGGTACCTAGGATGACTTTCCTAGAACAAGTTATACCAAACTAACTTCATGTCTCTTTTCAGTTGCACCTATTGAGTTCAATATTGGTCTCAAGATACTATTCTAAGTATTTGTATTTTCAGTATTTAGTGTAATATCTGAGGTATAATGAGCATTCAATAGCTATTAAACTGCTGAATTTATGAATCATAGTTTAATTGAACTACATTACCTACCTCTTAAGTGACTAATGACCAATCTAAACATCATTATGTTAACTAATTAGAATTCAGGAAAATCAGCAATTCTTTTTTTCACAGTGGCTATAATCTCAAGTATCATGTTTAATTCTGGTGTAAGTACGTAAATATTACCCATAAGTAAGATTATATTTAATGCCATATCACAAAAGATGTTTCTTATTAAGCTGTGAGTTCCATGTGCATGTGTTATATGCCTCAATGTTATTCCAATTACATGGTACTTGTGCTGTTTTCTTTCAATTGACATCTGTTTGAAGGCAGTGGAAATCACTTCCCCAAACTCCATTATCTCTTCTTCATCTAATTCAAAGCCATAACTTCAATCAAAATGCTTTACATGCCTCTGATTTTAGTAGTGGATGATAATAGTAAAATTCATACATAGATAAATATTTACTAACTAGATAATTGGTTCAGTAAGTTAAAATAGGTTTATTAAAGTATTTTATGTTCCAAATTGTACTATGGAATCTTAAAAACGTCTGTTAATGTTTCATTTTTACTTACATTTATGAGGTTCCAAAAATGAACAAGATAAATTTTCTTCAAATATGAGTCAATAATCAAGATCTATTTAAATAAAAGGCAAATATGCAAGCATATCTCGTTGATGTGCTTGCACCCAGAGCTGTAAGACTTAGGATAAATTGTTATTATTTATAATAAAATCAGAATAGTACAAATTTTAAATATCCCACATTCAGCCAATTGCCAAACACTATATGGATTTTACAAGGAGTAATATACTTTCTCTCTTCTGAAAACCAGAAGAAACAAATATGAACCCTAGAAAAAGGAGGTTCACTCTGTAGACTGCTATAAAAATTATTTCAATTTCTCTTCTGTTATAACATTATATAATTTCACTTTATATTATCCTTACTGTTCACTTTAAATAGAAAGTAGAAGCAGTTCTGGTGGAAAGAATACAGGTTTGACAAAGAATTATTTGGTTTTCAGTAAGACCTGGGTTTATAGGTTTTGATTTAAGTTATGGTAAGGACAGATAACATGAAATCTATCCTCTTAATTTTTTTTTAAACTACAAGCTTAACTGTAAGCACAATGTTGTATAGCAGATCTCTAGAACTTACTCATCTTGCACACCTAAAATTTTATATGTTTTGATCTCTAATATGCCTTTGGTGTGTCACAATCATTGTGAATTTTAGTTTCTTCATCTGTTAAATGAGGCTAATAATATCTCCTATATCACAGTATTAACCTAGGGATTAGGTAAAAGAATGTTAAGAATGTTAAAAACATTCTGTAAATAGTAAAGTGAAATAAAGGTATAAATTATTGCATATAATTATATATAAAGATATAAATTGCATATAATTAACTTTTAGTGAATACTTTGTGCAAATATAAAATAATTTTCATAACCCTTTGAAGTATTATTTCCATTTTATATGTGAGAATACTGAAGCAGATAGATCTTAAGTAAATTGCCCAATGTTATATAGCCCGTGAATAGTAAAGCTGGGAGGCAAATGTAGAAAGTTTGACTGTAGAGCCTATACTTTCACCACTATGCTATCCTGCTTCTATGTTACTCAAATGTTTAAAATAGGAGTTACCTTCTACATAAAAATCACCAATCTTCTCTCCTTATATAGATAGGTATACCTTTCCTTTATAGTAGTTCAAAATTGTTCTGGCTGTCACACTAAAAATCATACATTGAGGCCCTTTTATATAAAGCACAGAATTATCAGCATAAAAGAGCTCTGTTAGCTATGTTTCACTTTTAAAATGGCAAATGAAAGTATAAATTCAACATTGCTAAACTGTGACACAATGCAAATCAATTTATTAAAAAAAAAAGTATTTTTCCCCATAAATAAGTTTGTTCAGTATATTTTTTTTCTTAGTTTGGACACATTAAAATTTCTTTCTGGATCCAAGTAATGGAACATAACACTTCATATTCCTCCAATAGATAAATTATAAAAGATTCATTTTTTAAGAAAAAGCCACTTACTGGCTTCAACAAACAGATGTATAAATATACTGTAAATACTACCCAAGGTAATCTACAGATTGAATATAATCTCTATCAAAATTCTAACAGCCTTTATTACAGAAATGGAAAAGTTGATCCTCAAATTCATATGGAATTACCAGTGGTCCCCAGTGGCCAAAATAATCTTGAAAAAGAACAAAGTTGGAAGAGTCACATTTACAAAACTTACTACAAAGCTATACTAAATCAAAACAGGATAGTAGTGGCATAAGGATAGATGTATAGTTTATTTCTGGATTCCCAATTCTGTTTCATTGGTCTATACATTTATGGGCAGTTGTTTTGGGACAGAGGTGCCAAGTCCATTCAACAGGGGCAAAAAGTCTTTTCCACAAATGATGCTGGGATGGACAAGTGGATTTCCACATGTAAAAAAAGAAAAAATGAAGTTGGACCCCTACATCACAAATTCAAATGGAAAAACAAATATAAAAGCTAAAATCATAAAATCTTAGAACCATACTTAGGGCTAAATTTTCATGACTTTGGGTTTGGTAATAGATTCTTAGGACACCAAAAACACCAGCTTGTTGCTTGTGAAGATTAAAATAGATCAATTCCACTTCATCAAAGTTAAGAACATGTTTGCACTAAAAGACATTATCCAGAAAGTGAAAAGAGACCCCATAGAATGAGAGAAAATATCTGTGAAGGGTTTAATATCCAGAATATAGAAAGAACTTCTAAACTCAACAACAAAAAGACAAACCACCCAATTAAAAAATGGGCAAAGGACTTGAATAGACATTTTAGACATAAAATTTTGGACAAATAGACATTTGTCCAAAGAAGATCTACAAGTATGATCAGTATCTACAAGCACAAGTCAGTAACTATATGAAAAGGTGCTCAATACTGTTAGTCATTAGGGAAATGCAAATCAAAGCCATAATGAGATACCACATCATATCTACTAGGATGGCTCTCATTTAAAAAAAAATAGCAAGTATGGTTGACTACGGAGACAAACTGGAACACTTGTACATAGATAATGGGAATGTAAAATGGTGCAGCTGCTGTGGAAAGTAGTATGGTGACACCTCAAAAAGTTAAACATAGAATTATCATATGACCCAGTAGTATTACTCTTAGGACATCGCCTAAAAGAATTGAAAACAGGGACTCAAGCAGACACTTGTACACTGGTGTTCATTGCAGCATTATTTATAATAGCTATGAGGTGAAAACAGCCACACTTCCATGAACAAATGAATGGAATGAATGAAACATGGTATCTATATACAACAGAGTATTATTTAGCCATAAAATGGAATGAAGTTTTGATACTTGTTGTAACATGAATGAACCTTGAAAGCATTATGCCAAGTGAAATGAACCAGTCACAAAATGACTAAATTGCATGAAGTGAAAACTGGCATTAAATATCTAGAATGTGTGAATTCATGGAGATAGAGTAGATTCAAGGTTACAAGGAACTGGGGGGAGGAGACAGTGAGGAGTTACCATTTAATGGTTAGTGAATTTGTTTAGGGTAATGAGAAAGTTTTACAATTATTTATGATGGTTGCGCAACATTGTTAATTAAAGCCACTGACTTAACACTTAAATGGTTAAAATTGCAAATTTTGGTGTATTTTGATAAAAATTTTAAAAATTAAAGATACTCTCTCCAGTTGTTCAAATCAGCTATACTTCAAAAATCATATTTCTATTTCACCTTCAATATCCGAACCTAGCTGTAGACCAAGTATGGCTAATGCCTTACTTATTGCAGTTTTATTTTTCAACACTACTTAACTCTCATTGAGTTTTCAAACTCCTACCTGGATATTTATTGGCATTGTTACACAGCCTGCAAACTTGACTAGGTTATATCAATTTTTAAGAGACATAAGGAATCTCTTGCATATTAAAAGAAAGATGCTCTAAACTTCCAACCATACCCAACTTCACAAAGGCAAGAGAACTCTGTATACTGCCTGATCTGAAACATTTGCTGCAACATGGGCGGCACTGGAGGAGATAATGCTAAGTGAAATAAGTCAAGTGGAAAAGGACAATTATCATATGGCTTCACTCATTTATGGAACATAAGAAGTAGGAAGATTGGTAGGAGAAGAAAGGGAAGAAGAAAGGGGAGTAAACAAGGGGGAAAGAACCATGAGAGACTATGGACTCTGGGAAACAAACTGAGGGCTTCAGAGGAGAGGGAGTTGGGGGAATGGGATAGGCTGGTGATGGGTATTAAGGAGGGCACGTATTGCATGGTGCACTGGGTGTTATACACATGTAATGAATCATGGAACTTTACATCAAAAAGTAGGGATGTACTGTATGGTGACTAACATAATAAAAACCTTAGATTCAACTGTGTTTAATCATTATATCGTACAACTGGAACTAATAATATATTTCAGTTGTATGTTTAATTAAAAAAAAACTTAGTTTCAGTAATAAATACAATAAAATATTGGTGAAAGGACAAGTATAGATTAATGAACCATAATAAGAGTCCAGAACTAAACAACTGATTTTGAGGAAGGTATCCAGCAATTCAGTGAGGAAAGCATAGCATTTTCAACAAATGGTGCTCGGAACTTGATAAAACTATATGGAAAAAATCAAACCCTCACATTACACACAAAGTTATCTCAAAGTGGATCATAGACCTGAAGTATTCAAACTAAAATTATAATACCTCCAGAAGAGGTAAATACTTCTGACAAAGTTTGCCAAAGATTTATTAAATAGTATATAATAAAAAACATGAATCAGAGAAACAAATTTGAAAGCTGGACTTTATTTTAATAAAAAATGCTTTTTTTTTTTAAAGATTCTCTCAATGTTAAGCCACACAACGAAAGCTCTGATTCATGTGTCTGAAAATTTCTTATATCCAGAATATAAATATTTCCATATGAATAAAAAATGGGCAGACAGTTTACACAGGTACTTCATAAACAAAAATATATTAATAGCTAATAACAAAATACCCAACTTTAGCCATCAGAAAAATATAAACCAACTGTGCATTCATTGAAATAACTCAATGATACGACATCAAGCGCTGGAATGGAAAAAGTACAAGTGGGATGTTCATACACAGCTTGTGCAAATGTAAAATGGCAAAGGCTTTTTGGAAAACTAGCCATTTCTTAAGAAGAAATATACACCTTTAAGACGATCCTGCCATGCCACTTCTAAGCACTTCCTCTAGAAAGATAAAAACATACTGAAGATCACTGAGAATCTGACTTAATTGATCCAAAACTTTTGTATTCCCTATTAAAACTCCTGCAACATAACCTCCTACTACCCCTATTCACCTTTTTCTACTCTTCTACAGAAAAATTGTGTAATAGTTTTATTCACTCAACCCCTTGATCAGCCCTTTTCTCCCCAATCCAGTCAACAGACCGGCTACTTAACATTCAATGGAAACTGCGTTAACCAAAGGTTTTTGTTAACTTCATTCTTGCAAAGACAAAGACCCTTTCTTCATATCCTATACAAAGTATCAGTAATACTTACCAAAATTAAACCTCTTTTCTTCCTTGAATCATTTTCTTTTTTTGTTTTAATCATTATAGGAATCATATTTTCTCCCTTAATTACCGCTCTTCACACAGTTTTGTTTGCTGGCTTCTTATTCACAAGATCTCTCTGTGGGCTCCAGGGATTTGTCACTGCCTTTTTTTTTTTTTTTAAACTGTACTACACTCTCCCTTTATGTCACATACTATCTCTTAGCTTATAATTTAGGAAAAAAACTTTGACATGGACCTCTTCTTATTTCCAGAGTGTACACCCAATTGTCCACTCATAAACTTCATCTAATGTCCAAAATAAATCTCAAACGGAAGATGGTCAAAACCTAATTACTCTGTTAATCTCCAATCTTTTAGCCAAAATTTATCTCTGTAACCAGTGGTATACCAAGGGTTGGGTGATGGGAGCAGCTTTTCCTAATATAACCATATTAGCATGTTAGCCTGCCTGCTCTCACAGATCTCACATATTGAGCTTCCAGTTAAGGTAAATAGAACCAAATATTAAAAACAAAGTATTTTTAAAAATTATAAAGACCACCATGATAGGCCCATAAAAGATTTTTTCCCCTATACAATATGGTGACTGTCAAGATTTTAGTGATCTGTTTCTCTTTTAGAGGATAACTTACAAATTGCTAAGTACAATGCATGTTTTACAGTCTTCAATTTTCTTTCTGTCCCTATTTATTACAAAATACTGGTATTTCTTCTAACCCTTTATTCTCTCTTGCCTTCTGAATCATTCTTCTCCTGATTTCTTTCCTAATAACCTTGACTAGTCTTTAACCTGAAGTATGCCCCATTCTTCTTGTTTTGTCCTTTGAGTTTGGTTTGTACACTGTCCCTGCCCTCTTCATATATACGTATTTTTTTCCTCTGTAATTCTTTCACCTGGCCATAGTTTTGCCAGTTAGCCATGCAAGTGAGAAACTTGAGAGTAATCTACCATTTTCCATCATTATCAAAACCACATTTGATAATTCAGTAATACCTACCGGTTTGATCACATAAATATTTTTCTCATCTAACCTTTTGTTTCACCAATGCCAGGGTCTGGGTCCTTATTTATTACTTGAGTGATTGCAAGTTAAATATAATGTAACTAACTTCTTGTCCTGTGGTAGTATGATCTCCATGACCCTGACCTTAAGTCAGGTATTTCTACACACCCAGAATGATCTGTTTTAAGTGAAAATATTATATTATTTCTGTGCTTAAAAAGTTTCCAATGCTTTTGAATAATTTAGAACACAAGCTTGTTATCTTTCACCATATCTTACATGACCTGGTACTTCTCTAATCTTACTCATCTCTCCGTTTTTATTTTTATTTGAAGACTTTATTTTTTTATTTGAGAGAAAGTGGCAGAGAGCAGTAGTGGGGAGGTGCTTAACAGACTGAGCCATGCAGGCACCCTCATCTCTCCATTTTTAATTCCCAGGTATCCTTGTCTTTTTTTTTTTTTTTTTCATTTTGAACTTGATGAAATTGCCATGTTTATCATTCAAAATGGTTAAACATCAGCATTTTCATGGCGTCTGACCACCTTTAGTAATACTGAACAGCCTAAAGTTTTTAGAATATGTTATTTCTCAACTCTATGACTCTGCCAGTCTTGTTAAGAAGAATTATCAAGTTCCTGATTTCAGAACCACAAACGATCCCCGGTAGATTTTGTTTCAGCTTCTTTTTTAGATCGCTGAATGATCCTTGCCTCCTTAACCATTATTTATAGTTATAATTAACTGTATTACATCAAATAACCATGGAACTCCTAACACATTTTGTACTAACCCACACATGGAACTACTATATATAACGGGACTAAAAGCATGTTTGTCTACTCTTTTGCCCTTTGGTCTTATGATATTGAGTAGGTGATATGAGGTCTCTGAAGTTAGTTTTCTCTATTAGAAAATGAAAATTAATAAAACACAAATCTAATATAATTCCTTTGTAATCATGATATACGATAAAAAGTAAACCTTAAAATGTATATTGATATTAATCATTCTTAGGAGACTTCCAAAATAGATCCAGGACCAGATAATTATCATCTATGTATTAAAAGTCAGTTTTATAAAATATTAGAAATAAATTATTGTAGTAAAGCTTAATTTGAAATGAAAATTTAAGAAAAACATGTTGCCACAAGTAATAGTAATAAAGTCCCACAAAAAAGGTATGATGTCCCCCAAAGTAACATAAACACATTTCCCAAAAGTAACAAACACATGAATACGATTTTGTGTATAACTCAGTCAATCCTCTAATATTTAAATTATTATGGGTGCTTAAAAATCTTGGAGAAATTAACTTCCTGATAATTATTACAGTTTTCCGTTGGTCTTAATTTTATATAAATTTATATTACGCTATCTCCTGAATTCT
Organism: Ursus americanus; assembly: GCF_024610735.1. NCBI lineage: Eukaryota > Metazoa > Chordata > Mammalia > Carnivora > Ursidae > Ursus > Ursus americanus. The sequence goes on from NC_142135.1 coordinate 25,937,548, forward strand.
TCAGATAGCTTACAGATTAATGTCACAAAAGATGTCTTATGTAATGTCAATACAATTAGAATAGACCACATATTTTTCTTTGGAACAGAATTTATGAGAAATTAGAATTACTAAAATGAGCATGTAATGGGATGATTTTCCTGCAAGTGATTGAAGCCTTAATAATGCTTCAACAAAGAGGTCACACAGTAAAATGTGTGAAGGCTGCCTGTACAATAGATAGCATATAACCAGGATCCAGTTTCCTTCCATCTATTTCCTTTTCCACTCTCAACATGTTGGGTCCCTTAGGGTTGTAATATGGCTTTAGCCATATTTATTTAGCATTGTTTCTTCATAGAAAAATAACCAAAGGCAGAATAGGCAATTTCTCTTTGTTTTTATGCATTTATCATGGGAGGGGGAAACAACTTTGTTAAGTAAAGGGAATCATATTTCCTAATACCTAACTGATGATACATAAACCAGTCATTGGTACCGGTAAAAGATTCCTTATCTTGATTATCTTGAGTAATTAACATTCACTACCTGTGCTTGGGGAGAGACAAACCACGTTCCCACAACTAGATAAAATTTGGTTTTCTTAGCCAGGAAAAAGGGAGAATGGCTGTCACTTAGGAGTGAGACTTCAGACGCTTGCTCTGAACTGAATTCTGTTCTAAACCATCTAAACGTGTTCAAAATGTACGTCTACATAGTCATCATAGGGGAAGATAGATGCTAACATGATGAAGAGTAAAAGACAAGAAGGGAAAGAGAAGAAAAGAAAGAGGGGGGAGGAGTAGTATATTATCACAATGCAATAAACGGAAAAACTCCAAATAAGGTGTCCTAGTGAGAGGTTTTCAACTTGTAGCTTTCAGGCCATGGCAGGCATCAGATTTACTACAGGAAATCCTAATTCCCAGGTCCTACCCATTATCTATTGAGTGAATAAAAAAATTTATCACGTATTTACATGATAATAGGTGCTATTGGAATTAACAAAATTTAAATGATTTTATATGTATTACTGGAATCATAGCTTTTATTTTAAAACAATAATGGGATCTGTGAAGTTTTTTTTTTTTTTTTTTTAACAAAAGTGGGACCACTGATAATGTTTAATAATGATATAGTGGGAGTTTCAAAGTGAAAACCTAAACATTGTACCCACTGCACCTTCATTTGTACTTTCATGCCTAGAGTTTTATCAAGCTAAGTAAGTCCTGTGGGATCCAGATTTTTCATTAGACACGTCACTAGACTCATAGAGCTAATGATTTATTCCCCTGAAATGCCACACCAAGAGTTATAAATCATAATGTAGGTCACCTCTAAGTCTCCTAAATGCAGTGCATGTGATAAAGGGGATCTCACCCAGTGGGTGGAAAGTATCCCAAAGCATAAGGTTATTTCTGGGAAATAAATGTGTATTGGAGCAGAGAGGACTTTGGAGTTTAGTCACCTGCGGGTTTAAGATTTCCTCAGATTGAATTCTCAAGGTTTTTGTACCAGGATCTTTGCACCAGAGAGATCTGAACAAAACATTACAAAGCATGAAGAATTTGGGATGCAGAGTGACCATACCATTTAGAACATTGGTATGTTCTAAAACAAAGCAGTGCATTCAGAGGAGTTAAGCAATAATTCAAAGGTGGGCAAGTTCAAGATCCCATAAACAGCCAAAAAGGAAGTGATGGGAAACTGAGTTACTGGAAAGTAGAGTGGAAAAGTAGACTGAAACCAAACTTTGGTATGTGTGGTAAGCCCCCACATCCCCCTGGAGGAAATAAGCACCTCAACTAGAGATGGGGCCGTGGAAATAAAAAGGGAGAGGAAGTTCTGACAGGAGTTCAGGCCATAGGCTCTTGGGAATTAGCCTGCCTGGGTTTAAATCCTGAATCCGCCATTGGATTCCCTTTGGCCCATTACTTTTGTCCTTTTTTTCCATAAAACAGGAAAATAGTATTATCCACCTTACCAGTTTGTAAGGGTTACTTGAGGTATTAAATATCAGGTGCTTATGAGAATGTCCACAAGTTAATAAGTGTTCAGTAAATGTTAACTAGTAGTGTTTCCAGCTCCCTTAAGTTTAATTATGAGTAAGGAGAAAGAAATGCATGATGAAAACATTTGAAACAATATACCTTCTAAATATACAGTTTAATATTTGGACAAGGACATTATCATGTAGCCTATCTTATTATCACTGTTTATTTAATTTGGAATACTTTTCAATATGTCAGTGTTGAACAGCTCTTGTATTCAAAAGCTATATAAATACGTTATATCAATGTACATTTTTTCAAAGTGATCACTTTGCAAAGAAAAGATAATTGTTGAGAAGGTTCAGTGTATTTTATACACATCACATATTTTTCTTCAGATAATAGGATACCAGTGAGCAGGATTATGTAAATGCAAGACTATAAAAGCAGCTTAGTTCAATGGACTCACTGAGGGTCATGCATTAACAATTTTATGAGCAACCCTATGACAAGAAAAGGATTTAAAATATTAGATGACAACATTCAATTGAATTATTTTCTTCAGGAGGGAGTTCTGAAGTTCCTGTTTAAGAGCTCTTTGTGAGAAAAGGCATGTTGTATATTTTTCTTGACAACTTACATTTGTGCTGAACAAGGCAGACATACCTTGCGGCGATGTAATCTCCTAAACGTAGTTTTAAAAAAGGCACAAACAAGGCTCTAAGTAATTATCAATAGATAAAGTGACATTGCACTGCATGTAAGTATGTGATTAACAGGAACTGCATAATATAAATGGCAAGGAAAAATTAAATCACAAAAGCATAACAAAAATATGTCTCACTATCATCATCGTTTACTTCCTTGAATATCTTGTTGGAGAAATTCACACTATGTAGAATAATTGGGGAAAGGAATATAATGCATACTATTTGTGGACTTGTTACCATGTAGCAGACATTATTTACATTTTGGCTGTATTAATCCTTGCAACTACTTGTGCTAGGTAGTATTGCTCCAGTGTATCAATTAAAAACTGAGGCTTGCATTTCAGGTTGTCTCAATTTAGGGCCTATGTTCTTATTTACTACACTCCTGAAATTACAGTATATGAACTTTTGCATCAGAACTACCGGAGACACTTGATAAAATGCACATTTCTAGAAAGGATAGCACAGTTAGGGCGGGCTCTCTGGAGATGCGGTCTAGGATGTTCATTTTAACATGTTCCTGGATGATTCTGATTTTTAGCAAAATCTGACAAGTATTGCTTTAATGACTAGCAAAGTCAATTGCTCCTAATTTCACTCTTAAGTATCATCACATTAAAACCATTTTTACAGATTAAGAAATTGAGTTTTAAATATTTCATTAATTTGAAAGTTTAAGCTACATATGTTGCACTAATGGTCAATTTAATTTGTGGATATTTATAAATAATGTACTAATATAGCTAGCAAATAAATGAGTCTCCAAAGACTTATGTTCTTATTTGATGATGATGATGATGATGATGATAGTGATGGCCGTTTGTAGGAGCTAGAAAAAAAATTAAAACATGATCTCTACCTTCAAGTTTCCTATAAATTGTGGTGTTCATTGCTGGCTCCATAATGGAAGTGTTCTATTAATTAAGAGGGGAGAAACGTTTTGTTTAATGTAGTCCACTTTAAAAATCTCATTAGCCTGAAACTTTATTTTTGTATATTCTTTATTTTACATTTAATCTTTATCTGAAAGTAGCAAGTATAATTTGCCCCATGCATGATAAACACTATATTGTATACAAATACCAAAAGTCACAAAATATGTTAGAAGTTCATAAAAAAATATTTTTGTGGTCTTCAGATAATTTTTATGCTAAAACATCCTAAAATGCTATGGTATGATTTTAGAACTATGACTACTATAATTTTATAATGTATTATATGCTGATCACTATTGGGAAACAAAACTGGTGATTCAGTGTATTTTAGTGAAAATAGAGCTGAGTTGTATCAGTTTAAAGTTAACAATTTTAGAGGCACATGGGATCATACAGAATTCAGTATAAAGAAAAGCAAATTATACACGTGCTAAGTATAAGATAGTGTTTCATATATTTTTGTTATTTCCTCAGGATATTATTATACTAGCTCTATCTAGTGGTCACATACAAATATTACACTTTGCTAATATAAATTAGGAAGCATGCTCTAACTTGCAATTATTACTGTTCATTTTTTGTAAACAAAATTTCAAATGATTTAAAGGTGCAGAATTGCCACCCTACCTTATTCACTGATATTGTTTGTTTTGTAATTTTCTTTTTTTGTGTGCACTAGAAACACTTAACATGCAATCTGCCTTCACAAATTTTTGAGTACACAATACACTATTGTTAATTATAGGTATAAAATATAGTATAGCTTCTCTCTAGAACATAATTATCTTGTATGATTGAAGCTTTACACCTGTTGAATAGCAATTCCCCATTTCTCTGACTGTGACAGAAGTCATTTTTATTTAAGATTTTGTCAGAGAGAGAGAGAGACAGACCACAAGCAGGGAGAGTGGCAGGGAGAGCAGGCAGAGGGAGAAGCAGCCTTCCCGCTGAGCAAGGAGCCTGATGTGGGATTTGATCCCAGGACTCTGGGATCACACTGAAGGCAGCCGCTTAATCACCTGAGCCACCCAGTCGTCCCCAGAAGTCATTTTTAATACCAGGTTTTGTTATTAAAATAGAGAATGTTTTTTAAAAAAGATTTTATTTATTTGACAGAGACAGCCAGCGAGAGAGGGAACGCAAGCAGGGGGGAGTGGGAGAGGAAGAAGAAGCAGGCTCCCAGTGAAGAAGCCTGATGTGGGGCTCGATCCCAGAATGCCGGGATCACACCCTGAGCCGAAGGCAGACGCTTAACGACTGCGCCACCCAGGCGCCCCTAAAATAGAGAATTTTTATTTTTATTTTTGTCATTGATTTTGATGCATAAAATAATTTAAATGATGAAATAAAATATTTAATTAATTTATATATTTGAGAGAAAGACAGTAAGCCAGGAAGGAGGGGCAGAAGGAGAGAATCTTAAGCAGACTCCGTGCTGATCTCACAACCTGAGATCTCACAAACCTGAGATCATGACCTGAGATGAAATCCAGAGTCAGTTGCTAAACCAACTGAGCTACCCAGGTGCCCCAGTAATTTAAAATACTTTATAAGCTCAAAGTAAACTTACAAATTAGATGGGATTGTAAAATGCAATCTTAACATTATGGGGGGTATTATTAGGTAATCATAATCATAACATTTTTGAAAAATTGATAAAATATTTTAACCTTAACTGCAGCTCAGATTTATACCTTCCAATGAAATATTTTGTTATGTATTTTACTGAGGAATCAAATACTATTGTTATCAAAGAATTTTACATGTAAGTAAAACATAATTTTCTATGTCTTCATGTAAACAATGACTGTTATCAATTAATTATCATTTAGCTATTGTCTTAAAAATACTAATCAAAAAATTCTAATCAAAGATAAATGGCTTCAAACAACAATCTTTTATTTACTACATGAGTCTGTGTGTCATTGAGATGGTTCTGTTGATGTGGGCCAAATGTAGTTACTCTCAGCTAAGCACACTCGTGGATCTGTGGTCAGTTGCCAGATCGCCTGTGCGGTCAGCTGGGAACTATCTGGTCCAGAGGAGTCTTAGCTGGAGTGACTCCTCTCCCAAATTCCTCTCTCAGCATTAAACATTTATTTGTAAGGAAATTAGAAAAAAATAAATACACTGTAGTATATTCAGACTATACAAAAGTTAACAATGAATTAGCCAGATTTATATACATCAATATAGATAGATCTCAAGACATATAGTTTTGGAAAGCAAATTACAGAATGGTATAAAATTAAAATGCTAAAAATATTACATATTTTTCTTCTGTATGCAGATAATATGTAGGAAATCTTAAAAATCATAAACAGTACACCAAATTTATGATAACAATGTAATATCACAGGGAGAACAGCATAAGGCAGTTCAATTTAATCTGTAATGTTTCCTTAAAGAAAGCTTGCAGCAAATCTCTAAACAAAACAAAATCATTTTGCTTCAAAAATACCTGTTGTGCATCGTAAACCAATACAGTGTTATATGCCAATTATATCAGTAAAGCTGGGAAAAAAAAAAAACACCTGTTGTAAAACTGTCAAAGTGAATTCCCATTTGTTCTTATTTTCACATCTTTATTCTGTGTTTCATCTAAATTTCTGCATTGGAGTAAATACAGAATATCCTTTAACAGCAAGTGTTTTTGCTCTGTCCGTATCCGCTAACTCTCAAATCCAGTCTCCTCTCCATCCTCATTACTCTCATTCCAATTTTAATGAGATCCTTTAATCCTCTCACAAGCCCACTGCCTGTTGCCTTTTACTTAATTGGTCTTCCTGTCTCTGGTGCACCCACAGTCTGACTCATCCTATGGCTGATCAATGTTCCTCAAGTGCAACACTGATTTAATCCTTATCCTGCTCAACTACCTTAAATGACATCCAAGTATCAATTAAATTAAACACAAATCCATCTGCCTGATTTTCAAATAATTCCACAAAATGGCCTCAATGGAACTTTCCAGCCTGTTACCCACTTCTGCACACTTACATAACATCGCAGTTGTTTAACAGCACAACTAATTGTTCCAGAACAAGTTTCATGCTTTGCCACCTTCATTCCTTTGCACCTGTTCTTCGACTTGGAATAATTTCCCCAAACAAGTTGTCTTTTGAAATCCTATCCAGTCTTCAAGGGAAAAACACCTTTAATCATATTCTTTTGTGATATCTTCCTGATCCTGATTGACCCTATCCTCCCCAAAATGTGACTTTTTTTTTTCTTTTTAAGGTCTCATGGCACTTGCACCTTTTAATGACTCATGAGTATAGATAAATAGATATTTGTTTTCAACCTTTGTAAACAGTTAACCTTGAGAAGTTAGGATTTACACCAAACACATCAGTTGGTGTAGTTTAAGAAATCAGCCTAAATATAGATATATTTAGATCTATAATTTATGGACTTCAAAATGTTGAAAAATTATTTAGCATTAAATTCTTTAACGTAGAAAGATCAAAGTATGGCACTTACAAGTAACTCAATATTTGAGTAACCACATTAGCAGTCTGTTGAAGGAAATATGTAAAAATCCCAAGCCGGCCCTTCAACAGAGAAAAAATACCACATTTATGTACTAATGAATAGAGTTCAAAGCTGTTGACCTGAATGAAAAAGAATTGCTCAGGAAAGTATTGTTTTAAGGAATACTTAAATTCACGACAATAATTCAGTGGATTACTTATAATTATTTTTATCTTTGAGATCATGGCTTTCACCATATTCTCGTCACAATAATAGAAAATAGCATCTTGCCTTTGTTCTTTATTAAATTATTTTCCTTATTCCAGTGAACCAAGTATTATTCTTTACTCTTTTCATGACCATATTAAAATAAAGGATTATAAAATTTTGGAAATTTTAAGAGGTTGAACATTGAAAACTAAAGGTGCTATAGCTAATTTAATGACAAAAATTTGTGATGAATTATGGTAATAAACTACTCTCTCTTTCTCTGATTTAGTGGTAGAATAAAATGTGTTCTGGCTAAATGATAGGATAGGCTATCCCAACTTTTCCAAAACTGTTCTGAAAAATAACTTGAAATATTACTAGATGCTAAGTGAAAAGGAAGTTTTGAAGTTTGGAGGCAAATTTGCTACATACAGTAGCCATCTCTTGGAGAGCTACAATGTGAAGTAGCATATATGAAACTCTTAAAATTTTTGTTATAAATATACTGCATATATATGTGTGTTGTGTGTGCATGCTCATATATATATATATATATATATATATATATATATATATATATACACACACACACACACACACAGGCTAAATGTATTTAGCATAGCATTTCCCAAATTTACAATACAGTATCATTTTTATGGATAATGCTATAGAAGATTCCCATCAATGGTCATCTGTACATCAAATATTTACTGAATGTCTTCTATAATCTAGCATTCCTTAGGTGCTGAATTCATAGAAATAAAAGGAATATTCCCTGCAGTCAAGAGTCCTCACAGTATAATAGGGAGGATGACGTTGTAACACTTCATCATGTGATGTCAGTGGATGGAGATAAACATAGAGGACCATGTTGTGGACACAGAATGTTTGTATGGCCCTGATTGGTAACTACTTATAAATCACTGATAGGGGTTGGGCCAAGATAGTTTTACTGGAATTAATATCGAAGCTGAGTTTTATTTTATTTTTATTTTTTTAAAAGATTTTATTTATTTGAGAGAGATCACAGAGGGAGAGGGAGAAACAGACTTGTCAGGGAGCAGGGAACCTGATGTGGGGCTCGATCCCAAGACTCTGAGATCATGACCTCAGCAGAAGGCAGTTGCTTAACCAACTGAGCACCCAGACGCCAGTAAGCTGAGTTTTAAAGAATGGGAAGTTTTGCATACAAATAGGCAGAGTTGTAGCCTGTAAAAACAAAAGAGAGCTTAAAAATAAGGTGGCCCATTTGACAAATAAGTGACTTGACATATAATTTGTAATTTGGGAGGAAGGAGTGGGAAGAGAAGACAGCAGAGAGGTGGGCGTGAGGTAGATCCTTCCTTTGTGGTAAACTAAGACCTGTGGACATCAGGGTCCACTAGAATGTTTTAACAAAACTGACATAAGCCAACTTAGGTTTTATAGTTCTGTGAATGGGTAAGAGTGGGGCAGTCTGGAGATCCATGCAGACTGAGATATATACCACAAAATTATCATTGGTTAGAGTGCATTTCTCTATTGTTTTTATATACTTCATATTTATTTATATCTGGCCAAATAATTTGTTGTATCCCATGATTCCATTTGACATTATTTTCCATCTGCCTTAAAAACTGCTTTTTGGAATTTGCTTTATTGTAGGTTAGTTGCTGATCTTAGTGTTTATCTTATCTTTCAAGTTCTTATTTAAATTCCAGTTAGTGTAATACTACTTTCAGGAGTAGAATTTGGTGACTCATCACTTATATATAACATCCACTGCTCATCCCAAGTGCCCTTCTTAAGGTACTACTCATCACCCATTTAAGCTAATCCCCAGCCCAACTCCCCTCCAGCAATCCTCAGTTTGTTCTCTATAGTTTGAGTCTCTTTTATGCTTTGCCTCTTTTTTCCCCCACTATGTTCATCTGTTTGATTTCTTAAATTCCACGAGTGAAATTTTTTCAAGTCTTTGACTTGTTTCACTTAGCATAGTACACTCTAGCTCCATCCACATTGTTGCAAACGGCAAAATTTCATTCTTCTTGACGTCTGAGTAACATTCCGTGTGTGTGTGTGTGTGTGTGTGTGTGTGTGTGTATACACACCACACTACTCTTTATCCATTCATCAGTAGATGGACATTTGGGCTCTTTCCATAATTTGGCTATTTTTGATAGTGCTGCCATAAACATCGGGGTCATGTGTCTCTTCAAATTGGTATTTTTAGATCCTTTGGGTAAATAACTAGTAGTGCAATTGCTGAGTTGTAGGGTAGTTCTATTTTTAACTTTTTAAGGAACCTCCATACTGGTTTCCAGAGTGGCTGCACCAGTTTGCATTCCCACCAGCAGTGTAAGAGTGTTCCCCTTTCTCCACATCCTTACCGATATCTGTTATTTCCTGTGTTAATTTTAGCCATTCTGATGGGTATGAGGTGGTATCTCAGGTTTTTGATTTGTATTTCCCTGATGAGTGATGTTGAGCCATCTTTTCATGTGTCCGTTCGCCATCTGTATGTCTTTGGAAAAATGTTTATTCATGTCTTCTTTCCATTTCTTAACAAGATTATTTGGTTTTGGGTATTGAATTTGATAAGTTCTTTATAGATTTTGGATACTAGCTCTTTATAAGGTATGTTATTTGCAAATATGTTCCCCCATTCCATAGGCTGCCTTTTAGTTTTGTTGGTTGTTTCCGTATTTTCTTTATCCATTCATGCATTCACACTTAGTTTGTTTCCCCATCTTGGCTGTTATGAATAATGTTGCAGTGAACATGGTGTGCAGATATCCTTTAGGTACACCAATTCCTTCAGATATATACCCAGGAATGGGATGTATCATATGATACATGTATCATATGATAGTTCTGTTTTTATTTTTTTAAAACATCATATTGTTTTCCATAATGGTTATACCATTTCCAATTCACACCAAAAGCATAGAGACACCTGGATGGCTCAGTCAGTTAAGCATCTGACTCTTGATTTCAGAGTTGTGAGATTGAGCCCCATGTCCATGCCAAGCATGAAAACTGCTTAAGATTCTCCCTCTTCCTCACCTCCCTGCCCCTGCTATGTGTATGCTTGCTCTCTCTAAAAAAAGGGGGGGGGGTATAAGGGTTCCCTGTTTTCCACATACTCATCAACATCAACATTTGCTATCTTTTGTCTTTGTGGTCGTGGCTATCCTAACAGGTGTAAGGTCATTGCGGTTTTGATTTGCACTTTCCTTGTGATTAGTGATGTTGAGCACCTTTTCATATAACTACTGGCCATTTGTATGTCTTCTTGGGGGAAAAACGTCTATTTAGGTCTTCTGTCCATTTTTAAATTATTTTCTTTTTATCCTATTGAGTTGTGTATGAGTGATAATTTTAGATATTAAACCCTCATCTGACACATGGTTTGTAACTATTTTTTCCCATTCTGTAGGTTCCCTTTTCAATTATTGATGTCTTTGTAGAAGCTCTTTAGTTTAATGCAGTCCCACTTGTTTTAGTTTTTGTTGCCTGTTTTTGAAGCCTTATCCAAGAAATTATTATTAAGGCCAATTCAAGAATTTCTTTCTGCCAGGAAATGGCCTGCAATCCCTGTACTGATGGATGAAAGATTACTCCAAACTTTGCCATGAAAGAGAGGAGAAGGCAAGGGATTCAACGTTGGGAGGGGAAGACCCTTTGCTCTTCTTTGCTCCTGCTTTTATTGGTCCTTCAGGATAATCACAAATCCTTATCACTGTTTCTCAAGCACATGATGTTAACAAGGGGTCTTACTATAAACTGGGAGTATCTGTTTATGGGAAGGATACGCTATGCTAATTTGGGCGTGTTCTGTGAGTTCTGCTAAACATAGTCTGAGGGGCAATGCCTACATCTTAGATCACCCAGCGACTGTTTGGGCTAGGAAAGTTTCAGAAGGCAACTCCCCGCAGCATCCCAATGGCAGAGTGGTCATGTAGGCCTCAGCATTCCAAAGGCCTATGCCCTTCTCCAAAACCCTCCCTGCCCTCAGCAGCCTCTGCATTACATTTTAGCAAGCCAGGTATTGTGGCTGATTTCATGCTCTACGTTAACCCCAACATCTTTCTCTAAGTTTTCTTTTAGTATTATTTTTCAATTTTTTAATTTATTATGTTCAATTGGCCAGCATATAGTACATTAGTTTTTGATGTAGTGTTCAATGATTCATTAGTTGCGTATAACACCTAGTGCTCATCATCACATGGGCCCTCCTTAATACCCATCACACAGTTACCCCATCCCCCCACCCCCCCTCCTTTCCGCAACCCTCAGTTTGGTTCCCAGAGTCCAGAGTCTCTCATGGTTTGTTTCCCATTTATATTTCTTTTAGTTTTGTGATTTCAGGGCTTACATTTAAGTCTTTGATACATTTTTAGTTAATTTTTATGAGTGCTGTTGAGATAGAGGTCTAGTTTCATTCTTTTGCATGTAATTATCTGATTTTCCCAGCACCATTTATTGAAGAGACTGTGCTTTCACCATTGTATGTTCTCGGCACCATACTGTAAAAATTAGTTGACAGTAGATGTGTGGGTTTGTGTCTGGGCTCTCTATTATACTGGTCTTGTGCCTGCTTTTATACCGGTATAACATTTGATACCTTATAGCTTTGTAATTGGCTGGGCAAGGGGTGGGGTGTTGACTCCAGCTTTGTTCTTCTTTCTCAGAATTGCTTTGACTATTAGGGAGTTTTTTGTGGTTCCAAACAAATTTGGGGATAGTTTTCTTTCCTTTTTTTCTATTTCTATGAAAAACGCCACTGGAATTTTGATTAGGTATTGCATTGAATTTCTAGCTTGCTTTGCATAGTGAATACATTTTCACAATATTAATGTCTTCCAATCCAAGAACTCATGTTATCTTTTCGTTTATTTGTATCTTCTTTAATCTTTTTGATAAGTGTCATAATTTTCAGTGTAAATCACTTCCTTAAATTTATTCCTAAGTATTTTAAATTTCAATGCTATTCTAAATGTGATTGCTTTCTTAATTTTGCTTTCAGATAGTTGTTGCTAGCGTATACAAATGCAAGGGATTTCTGTATGTAGATGTTGCATCCTGCAACTTTACTGAATTTATTTATTCTAATAGTTTTTTTTTTTTGGTGGAATCTTTAGGGTTTCTATATAAAGATCATGTCAACTATAAACAGACCGTTTTACTTTTTCTTTTCCCAAATGGATGCCTTTTATTTATTTTTCTTACCTAATTGCTGTTGCTAGGTAATAAATGTTGAAGAGAAACGGCAGGGGTAGGCATCCTTGTCTTGCTCCTGATCTTGAAGGAAATGCTTTGAACATTTCACCATTGAGTATGATATTAGCTGTGGGCCTGTTGTACACGGTCTTTATTATATGCTGAGAACAATCCTTCTATGTCCAACGTGCTGAGCATTTTTATCATAGAAAGATATTTCTATTTTGTCAAGTGCTTTATCTGCATCTGTTGAAATGATATGATTTTTATCTTTCCTCTATTAATGTGCTGTATTACATTTATTTGCATACATTTAACCATGCTTTCATCCCAAGGATAAATGCCACTTATCATTGTGAATGACTTTTTAATGTGCCAGTGAATTCAGTTACCTAATATTTTGTTGAGAATTTTTATATCTGTGTTTATCAGAGATACTGGTCTGTAATTTTCTTATGTTCTCATCTGGCTTTAGTATTATGGTAATGCTGGTCTTATAAAATGAGTTTAGGAGTATTCTCTCCTCCTCAATTTTTTAAAGAGTTTGAAAAGGACCAGCATTAATTATTCTTTAAATGTTTTGTAGAATTCACTTTTGAATCCATCAGGTCCTGGGCTTTTCTGTGTTGGGAAGTTTTGATTACTGATTCAATCTCCTTATTCATTATTGGTCTGAGATTTTCTGTTACTTCTGATTCAGTCCTGGTGGGTTTATTTTTTTGGAAATTTATCCATTTCTTTTAGGTCATCTGGTTTGTTCGCATGTCACTGTTCATCATAGTCTTTAATGATTTTCTCTATTTCTGTGATAAGAGTTGTAACGTCATGTAATAACTTTTTTTTTTTTTTTGTACAGCTTTCAGTTAAAGTCTATTCTTTCTGATATAAGTTTCACTACCTCTGCTGTCTTTTGGTTTCTATTTACATGGATCTTTTTTTATCCCTTCATTTTTAGCCTATGAGTGTACTTAAATGTTAAATAAGTTGCTTGTAGACAGCATATACTTACTTTTTATGCATTCATTCTGTGTTTTAATTGGATAATTTATTCACATTTGGAGGAATTATGGAGAGGTGAGACTTACTATTACCATTAAAAATATTACTTTCTGATTGTTTTGTAGTTTCTTTCTTTCTTTCCTTCTTTCCTTCTTTCTTTCTTTCTTTCTTTCTTTCTTTCTTTCTTTCTTTCTTTCTTTCTTTCTTTCTTTCTTTCTTTCTTCTTCCTTCCTTCCTTCCTTCCTTCCTTCCTTCCTTCCTTCCTTCCTTCCTTCCTTTCTTTCTTTCTTTCTTTCTTTTTTAAAGTTTGCTGACCCTAATGTCCTGATGAAAACAGTGGGGGACACTTGAGGGTTTTAAGTAAGGGAAACATTCTGGTTTTTAGTATTGATTGTTTCATTGATTTGATCACCCATTCAACAAGCATGTGTTAAGCTCCTAATATGTGTCAAATGTGCTAAGCACTGGGGATCAGAGATGAAGAAGACATAGGTCCTTACTTCCAGAAACCCACAATTCACTGGTGCACTGGTGGGAGCTGGTTTACAAAGGAGCAGCTGGACTGCTGGCTCCATGAGGTAGGATGCAAGTCTGTTTGGTCAATATTTTATCTTTAGAACATAGCATATAGTATGTGTTCAATAAATATTTGTTGAATGAATGAGTGAATGAATGAGTTCCCCAAACCAGGCTGACTCTGACAAATACTCTGATAGAAATGCAAGTGTAGTGTTGGATGGGCACTTAGAGCAGTGAGAGGTTCATTGTCATTGTGTGTGTGTGTGTGTGTGTGTGTGTGTAGAGAGTGAGAAGGAGAAAGGGAGCTAGAGATGGGGTGGAATCTTAGAATCTTATTGGACACTGAAGGATGGATGGAATTTTCATTTTTGAAACTGGGAGATCTAACGGAAGACTGGGTAGAGGAGAGGGGATTAGCCAATTTCATTTTTCTACCTTATCTCCTCCCTTTATTTTGGGTTCTTCTGTTAGGATTCTTTTTTTTTTTTTAGTTTTTTTTTTATATTATTTATTTTTATCTAAATGCTTTTAAAATCCAGTATAGTTAACATACAGTGTTATATTAGTTTCAGGTGTACAATGTAATGATTCAACAATTTTTTTTCTTTTGAAAGGAATTCTTCTATTTTTTAAAATTTTTTTCATAATAATATTTTTATTATATTATGTTATTCACCATACAGTACATCCCTGGTTTTTGTTGTAAAGTTCGATGATTCATTAGTTGCGTATAACACCCAGTGCACCATGCAATACGTGCCCTCCTTACTACCATCACCATTCTGTTAGGATTCTTACTACAAAGGCAGGAGGGTTCCCAAACACTGAAGTGATGGAAACCCTCAGGAATTATTTATGATCTGTAGAAAAACTACTCCCCCAAATCCTGAACACTATTAATTGGGAGCCCCGCCCCGCCCCCCCCTTGGCCAATGCCATTTTGAATCATCTTGGCCAGCCTATCCACTTCTACGGCTTCTTTTTTTTTTTTTCTTTTCAGGTTTCTTTATTGAAGTATAATTAATATACAATGTTATGAGTTTCAGGTGGACAACATAATGATTCAACATTTCTATACATTATTCAGAGTTCAATATGTAAGTATAGTCACCATTTGTCATCATAGTTATTACAATATTGGACTGTGCTTTTCCTCTCTGACATATTTATTTTATGCCTGGAAATCTGCACCTCTTAATCCCTTTTACCTATTTCATCCATCCCCCCAACCCACCTCTCTTCCAGCAACCACCAGTTTGTTCTCTGTATTTAAGAGTCTGTTTGTTTATTTGTCTGTATGCTTGTTCATTTGTTTGTTTTATTTGGGGGGGGGAGGGTATTTATTTTTTTGATTCCACATGTAAGTAAAATCATTTGGTATTTGTCTTTCTCTGACTTATTTCACTTATATAATATACTCTAGTTCCATTCATGTTGTTGCAAATGGCAAGATTCCATTCTTTTTATGGCTGAAAAATATTCCAGTGTGTGTGTGTGTGTGTGTGTACACACACCATTTCTTCTTTAACCATTCATCTATCACTGGACATTTGAGTTGCTTCCATATCTTGGCTTTTGTAAGTAATGCTGAAATAAACAAAGGGGTGCATATAACTTTTCAAATTACTGTGTGTGTGTGTGTGTGTGTGTGTGTGTTTGGGGGAAGAGGGAAAGAGAGAATATTCATTAGGCTCCATGCCCAGTGTGGAGCCAGATATGAGGTTTGATTTCACAACCTTAAGATCATGAACTGGGCCAAAATCAAAAGTCAGACACTTAATCATCTGAGCCACCCAGGCACCCCTCAAATTATTGTTTTCATGTACCTTGAGTAAATGTCCAGAAGTGAATACTGGATCATATGGTATTTCTACATTTTAATTTTTGGAGGAGCCTCCATACTGTTTTCCACAGTGGCTACACCTGTTCATATTCCTACCAACAGTGCATAAGGATTCCTCTTTCTCCATATCCTAGGGCACACTTTTTTTTTTTTTTTTTTGGTCTTTTTGGTCTTTTTGATTCTAGCCATTCTAACAGGTATAAGGTGGTTTCTCACTGTGGTTTTGTTTTGCATTTCCCTGATAATTACTGATCTTTCATGTGTCTGTTGGCTATCCGCATGTCTTTTTTGGGAAAATGTCTATACAGGTCCTCTGCCCATTTTTTAAAATCAGATTGCTTTTTGGTGTTGAGTTGTAGAAATTCTTTATATATTTTAGATACTAACCTCTTACCAGATATATCTTTGTAAATATCTTCTCCCATTCAATAGGCTGCCCTTATGTAAAGTTAATGGTTTCCTTTGCTGTGCAAAAGCTTTTTATTTCGGTGTAGTTCCAAATGTTTATTTTTGTTTTTGTTTTTCTTGACCAAGGAGATATATACATAGAAAAAATACTGCTAAAGCCTATATAAAAGACATTAGTGTCTGTTTTCTTCTAGGATTTTTATGGTTTCATGTCTCACATTTAGGTTTTTAATCCATTTTAAGTTTATTTTTATGTATGGTGGTCCAGTTTCATTTTTTGCATGTAGCTGTCCAGTTTGTTCATCATCTTTTTTTGAAGAGACTGTCTTTTACCCATTGCATATTCTTATTTCCCTTGTCATCGATTAACTTACCATATAAGTGTAGGTTTATTTCTGGGCTCTCTATTCAATTGATCTCCATGTCTGTGGGTTGTGTGTGTGTGTGTGTGTGTGTGTGTGCGCGTGCCAGTTGCATAGTATTTTAATTACTAGAACTTTGTAGTAGATCTTGTAATTGGAGCTTGTGATACCTCCAGCGTTTTCTTCCTTCTCAAGGTTGTTTTGGCTATTCATAGTCTTTTGGGTTTCCATAAAAGATTTAGGATTATTTGTTCTAGCTCTGTGAAAAAATGCTATTGGTATTTTTATAGGGATTGCATTAAATCTGTAGGTTGTTTTGGGTAGTGTGGACATTTTAACAATATTCTCCCCTTCACCCATTTTGCCCAGCCCCCACCCCCTTCTCCTCTGACAACCATCAGTTTGTTGCCTGCATTTATAGCTCTGATTCTACTTTTTGTTTATTCATTTTTTTTTAGATTCCATTTATGAGTGAAATCATATGGTATTTGCCTTTCTCAGACTTATTTTACTTAGCATAATACCCTCCAGGTCCATCCATGTTGTCTCAAATGGCACAATCTCATCCTATTTTATGGCTGTGAAATATTCCATTTTGTGTGTATGTGTGTGTGTATATATCATATTTTCCTTATCCATTTATCTGATGGACACTTAGTTTCCTTCCCTATCTTGGCTATTGTACATAAAGCTGCAGTGAACATAGGGGTGCATGTATCTTTTTGAGTTAGTGTTTTTGTTTTCTCTAGGTAAAAACCTAGTAGTGGAATTATTGGATCATGAGGTATTTCTTTTTTAAAATTTTTTAAAGATTTATTTATTTTTTTTCATTTGAGAGAGAGAACATGAGCAGGGGGGAGGGGTAGAGAGAGAGGGAGAAGCAAACTCCTCACTGAAGAGGAACCCTGATGCCGGACTTGATCCTAGGACCCTGGGATCATGACCTGGCTGAAGGCAGATGCTTAACCAACTGAGCCACCCAGACACCCTTTAATCCTAATTTTTTGAGGAAACTCCATACGGTTTTCCAAGGTGGTTGCAATAATTTACATTTCCACCAACAGTGCACAACAGTTCCTTTTTTTTCACATCCTCACCAATACTTGTTCTTGTCCTTGTAATTTTAGCCATTCTAATAGGCATAAGGTAATATCTCATTGTGGTTTTGATTGGAGTTTCCCTGATGATCAGTGATGTTGAGCATCTTCTCATGTGTCAGTTGGCCACCTGCATGTCTTTGGAAAAATGTCTATTCAGGTCCTTTGTCCATGTTTAATTGGATTATTTGTGGGGCATCCTGGTATGAGCTGTATAAATTCTTTATATATTTTGGATATTAACCCTTTATCAGATATACCATTTGCAAATATCTTCTTCCATTTAATAGATTGTCTTTTTGTTTTGTTGATGGTTTCCTTTGCTGTGCAAAAGCTTTTGATTTGATGTAGTCCCAATAGTTTTGCTTTTGTTTCCCTTGCCTAAGGAGACATATCTAGAAAAATGTTGCTATGACTGAAGTCAGAGACATTACTGTGTTCTTTTCTAGGATTTTATAGTTTCAGATATCATATTTAGGTTTTTAATGCATTTTGATTTTATTTTTGTGTATGGTGTTAGAAAGTAATCCAGTTTCTTTCTTTTGCATATAGCTATGCAATTTTCCCAGCACCATCTATTAACAAAAACCTGCCTTTTCCCCATTGTATATTTTTGGCTCCTTTGTCATAGATTAATTAACCATATACACAAGGGTTCACACCAGGAGGTCTATCCTTTTCTATTGATCTGTTTTTGTGCCAGCACTATAGTGTTTTGATTACTAGAACTTTGTAGTATATATTGAAATCTGGGATTGTGGTACTCCAGTTTTGTTCTTCTTTTTCAAGTTTGCTTTGGCTATTATAGGTCTTCTATGGTTCCATACAAATGGTTTGGATTTCTAGTACAATGCTAAATAAAAGTGTCAAGAGTTCATTCCTTAAAGAATGAAATCTTACCATTTCCAACAACATGGATGGAGCTAAAGAGTATAAAGCTAAGCAATAAGTCAGAAAAAGACAAATAATATATGATTTTACTCATGTGGAATTTAAGAAACAAAACAATGAGCAAAAAAACGAAAACAAAAACAACATAACAGAGAGAGAGTGACCAACCAAGAAATATACTTTTAACTATAGAGAACAAACTGATGGTTACCAGAAGGGTTTGGTGGATGGGGTGGAGGGGAATGAGTGAAATAGGTAATGGTAATTAAGGAGTGTACTTTAATGAGCCCTGGGAGATATATGGAATTGTTGAATTACTATATTGTACACCTAAAACTAACATAACACTGTATGTTAACCGTATTGGAATTAGAAAAAAAAAGTGGACATCCTTGTCTTGTTCATAAACCTAGGGGGAAAACTTAGTTTTCCACCATTGAGTATAATGTTAGCTATGGGTTTTTCATTTATGATCTTTATTACGTTGAGGTATGTTCCAATTCCATCTTATTGCGAATTTTTGTCATGAATTCATGTTGAATCTTGTCAAATACTTTTTCTGCATCTAATGAGATGATCATATGATTTTCATCCTTTTTGTTGAGGTGGTGTATGACATTGCTTGATATGCAAATATTGAACCAACCTTGCATTGCAGAAATAAATCCCACCTGATCATGGTGAATGGTTTTTTAGTGTAGTGCTGTATGTGGTTTGCTAATATTTTTTGAGGATTTTTGCATCTATGTTCATCAGGGACACTGGCCTATAATTTTTTTTTTTGCTGTCTTTGTATGGTTTGGGTTTCAGGGTAATCCTGGCCTCTTAGAATGTATTTGGAAGCTTTCCTTCCTTTTCTATTTTTTGGAATAGTTTGAGAAGAATCGATGTTAACTCTTCTTTAAATGTCTGATACTCTTCACTTGGTAAATCCATCTGGTCCTGAACTTTTAGTTTTTGGAATTTTTTTTTTTTTTTTTTAGATTTATTTACTTGAGAGAGAGAGAACAAGTGGGAGGGGCAGAGGGAGAGGGAGAGAATCTCAAGCAGACTCTATGCTGAGCCTGGAGCCCAATGTGGGGCTTGATCTCATGACCCTGAGATCATGACCTGAGCGGAAACCAAGAGTTGGACGCATAATCACCTATGCCATCCAGGCACCCCTTTTGTAGTTTTTAAATTACTGATTCCAATTCGTTCCTTGTAACCAGTCTATTCAGATTTTCAATTTCTTTCTGGCTCAGTTTTGGAAGATTGTATATTTCTAGGAATTTATCCATTTCTTCTTGGTTGTATAGCTTGTTGGCATATATTTTTTCATAGTCTCCTATATTTCTTTTATTTCTGTGGTATCCATTGTTAACTTTTGTCTCATTTCTGATTTACTTATTTGGATCCTTTTTTTTTCCTTGATGAGTCTTGGTAAGGGTTTGTCTTTTTTTTTTTTTTTTCCTGTTGTATTTTTTAGTCTCTATGTCATTTGTTTCTACTCTAATCTTTATTATTTCATTTCTTCTACTTACTTTGGTCTTTGTTCTTCTTTTTCTAGTTCCTTTAGGCATAAGGTTAGATTGTTTATTTCAGTTCTTCTTTCTGGAGGTAGGCTTGTATTGCTCTATACTTCCCTCTTAAAACTATTTGCCCTGTGTCCCAGAGATTTTGGACAATTGTGTTTTCATTTTCATTAGCCTCTGTGGTGGTTGTTGTTGTTTTTTTAATTTCTATTTCTTTGTTTTACCAATTCACTGGTTGTTTACATTCCCTGTGTTTGTGTTTTTCCAGTTTTCTACCTGTGATCTATTCTAGTATGATACTACTGTGGTCAGAAAAGATGCATGGTATAATTTCAATCTTCTTAAATTTATTTAGGCTTCTTTTATGGCCTAATATGTGACTTATTCTCAGAATGTCCTATGTGCACTTGAAAAGAATTGTATTCTATTGTTTTTGGATGAAATGTTCTATATATATCTGTTATATCCATCTAGTCCAATTTTCATTCAAAGACAGTGTTTCCTTATTGATTTTATGTCTGGATCCATTGATGTAAGTGGAGTGTTGAAGTCCCCTAGTTTATTGTATTAGCGTTAATTTCTCTTTATGTCCATTAACATTTACTTTATGTATTAGGTGCTCCCATGTTGGGTGTATAGGTATTTCCAATTGTTATAACCTCTTGTTGGACTGATCCCCTTATCATTATGTAATGCCCTTTTTTGTCTTGTTACAAACTTTGTCTTAAAGTCTATTTTATCTGATATAAGTATTGCTACCTCAGTTTTTTTTTTTTTTTCCCTTCCATTTGCTTGGTGAATGTTTTTCCTTCTCATCACTTTCAGCCTGTATGCATCTTTATGTCTGAAGTGAGTCTCTGGTAGGCAGGATATAGATGGGCCTTGTTTTTTTATCCATTCCATCACTCTGTTTTTTGATTGAGCATTTATGCCATTTACATTTAAAGTAATTATTTCTTTTAAAGATTTTATTTTAGAGAGTGGAGGCAGGGGAGGGGCAGAGAGACGAGAGAGAGAATCTCAAGCAGAGTCCCTGCTGAGCATGGAGCCCAATGCAGGGCTTGATCTCATGAAAGTAATTATTGACAGATGTGAACTTATTGCCATTTTTAAATTTTGTTTTCTGGCTGCTTTTGTAGTTCTTTTTTGTTCCTTCTCCTCTTGCTGTCTTTGTGATCAATGAGTATCTGTAGTGTTTTATTTGGCATTATATCTCTTTATTTTTTATGTATCATATGTTTTGGGTTTCTGGTTACCATGAGATTCATACATATCATCCTAAGTAAATAAAAGTCCATATTACTCTGATGGTCATTTAAGTTCAAATACATTCTAAAAAGAGAAAAAAAATATTTTTTTCTTTTTCCTCTTCTCCTTTCTCCATATTGTATGTATATGTTGTTGTATTTTATATCTTTTTATTCATAATTTTCTTATGTCTATGGCCATTTCTATTCCACTTAAATCCCTTTAACACGTTTTGTAAGACTGGTTTTGTGGTGATAAACTCCTTTTTATCTTTTTTTTTCCCCTAGGAAACTCTTTCTTCCTCCTTCATATATGAATGATAACCTTGCTAGGTGGGGAGAATTCTTGGTTGTGAGTTTTTACCTTTCAGCACTTTAATATCAAAGGCCTTCTGGTTTGCAAAGTTTCTGCTGAAAAATCAGCTGATAGTCTCATAGGTTTTCCCCTGTAGGAAACTTTTTGTTTCTCTCTTGCTTTTAGGATTCTCCACTCTGACATTTTAATTATTATGTACTGGGATGTGGACTTCCTTGGGGTCTTGTTTGGAGCTCTCTGTGCTTCTTGGACTTGGATGTCTATTTCTTTCCTTAGGGAAGTTTTCAGTTATTTTTTCACATAAGTGCTCTACACCTTTCTCTCTCTCTTCTTCTGGGACCCCTGTAATGTGAATGTTTGTTTGATGTTGTCCAAGAGATCTCTTACTCTATCCTCATTTTTAAAAATTCTTTTCTCCCTTTGCTGTTCACCTTGTCTTCTTTCCATTACTCTGTCTTCCAGATCATTGATATGTTCTACTGCATCATCTAATCTGTTGATTCCCTGCAGTGTGTTTTTTATTTCAGTTTTTATATTCTTCAGCTCTAATTGGTACTTTTTAATATTTTCTATCCCTTTATTTAAGTTCCCACTGAGTTCTCCTATTTTTTTCTCCAGTCCCTTAAGTATCTTTACAACAATTACTACAAATTATCAGGCATATTGCTTGTCTCTGTTTAATTTTTTTTTACTGAGGCTTTTCTCTTTTGCTTTCTTTTGGAGCATATTCCTCTGTCTCCCCATTTTGCTTGACTTTTTGTGTTTGTTTCTATGGATTTGGCAAAATGGCTACTTCTAAAGTTGAAGGTGTGGCTTGTGTATGATGACCCCTATGCAGAATGTGTGTGCCTGGTGACTTTTGCTGGCTGACTGGGTGGAGCTGTGGCTCTATATGCTACTTACTCTTTTAAATATGGCTTTTTTACAGAGAGAATAAGGAAAAGTAATAACAAAATAAAAAAGAAAATAAAAAGGAAAAGAGGAAAGAAGAAAAAAGAATGGGAGAAAAGAGCAAAATCAAAAAGAAAAACACAAAAACAAGACAGATTTTAAAAAGTACATCAAAAACAACAACAAAACCCCAAACACATAAAAAAAAAAAAAAAAAAAACAAACCCACAAAATCATGGCTTGTTTTCTGAGCCACAGCTCCACCGTGTGGCTAATGCAGGCTCGTGGCTCCTGAGCTCCCTGAGGTCATAAGCTCACCATGAACCAGATCCTCCTCCAGTCTGGGTTTTTAAGGTGGAGGGGGAGAGCACCCATAGTTCCTTGGCCTTTTTAAACTGTGGCTTTTTTTTCTGTGCCCTAGTGTGACTGGGGCTGGTGTGGGCATTATGACCCTCTGCTTGCTGAGGTCTCAAGCTACCTGTGATGATCAAACCAGTTATGGAGTCAGGAACCACACATTATTGCATTGGGACCCTCTAAGGGTTTATCGGTTTTGTTTAATCTTTAAACATTTAGCTCCTGGTTTCCTTGGTATTTTCTATTAGTTGTTTTTTTAAGTCAGTATTTCATTTATTTTTTTCCCCTTATCTTTATTATATATTTCCTTCTACCAGCTCTGAGCTTTTTCTTTTTTTAGGTCTTTTAACTGTAAGATTAGGTCATATATTTGATATTTTTCTTGTTTCTTGAGGTAGGCCTGTGTTGATATAAATTTCCCTCTTAGAACAGCTTTTGCCAAGTCCCAAAAATATTGGACTATCATTTTTTTTTAAATTTTCAATTGTCTCTATATATTTTTTGTTTTAATTCTGATACGTTGGTTGACCCATTCATTTTTAGTAGCATTTTGTTTAGCCTCCATGTATTTGTCATCTTTCCAGATTTTTCTTATAGTTGATGTCTCATTTTATGTTGTTGTGGCTGAAAAAGGTGCTTGGTATGATTTCAGTCTTCTTAAATTTATTGAGACTTGTTTGTGTCCCAACAATATCCTAGAGAATGTTCCAAGTGCACCTAAAAAGAAAGTGTGTTCTGTTTTTTGGATGAAATATTTCTTATATATGTTAGGTCCATCTGGTCTAATGTGTCATTCAAAGAACGGTTTCCTTGTTTCTTTTCTGCCTAAATGATCTATCTATTGATGCAAGTGGGGTTTAAATTCCCCTACTATTATTGTATTACTGTCAATTTCCCCCTTTATGTGTATTCATACTTAGTCTATGTATTTAGGTGCTCTTATGTTGGGTGCATAGATATTTACAAGTAATATATCCTCTTGTTGGATTGATCCCATTATCATTATGTAATGCCCTTCTTGTGTCTTGCTACATTCTTTTATTTAAAGTGCATTTTGTCTTTTTGCTTCTATTGGATAGAATATCTTTTTCTAGCACTTCACTTCCAGTCTGTATGTGACTTTAGGTCTGAAGTGAACCTCTAAATAGGCTTTGTTTTTTTTCCTTTTATACATTCAGTCAACCTATGTTTGTTTTTTGGAGCATTTAGTCCATTCAAATTTAAAGTAATTATTGATAGGTATGTACTTATTGCTTTTTTTTTTCTGATTATTTTTATAGTTCTCTGTTCCTTTCTTCTTCTCTTGCTCTCTGCCCTTGTGGTTTGATGGCATCCTTTAGTATTATGTTTTGATTCCTTTCTCTTTATTTTTTGTGAATCTGTAATAGTTTTTTTATTTGTGATTATCATTGGGTTCATATATACCATCTTATGTGTATAGAAGTCTATATTAAGTTGATGGTCATTTAAGTTCCAATACATTCTAAAAGCACTAAATTTTTACTTTTCCCTCCATGTTTTATGTATATTTCATATTTTACATCTTTTTTGTGTATACCTTGACTGATTTTTATAGATAAAATTGATTTTATTACTTTGCCTTGTAACCTTCATACTGACTTTATAAATGATTAATCTACTACCTTAGTATATTTTTTGCTTTTACTTGTGAATTTTTTTCCTTTCATAATTTTCTTCTATTCACGGCCTTTTCTGTCCACTCGAATAATTCCCTTTAACATTTTTTGTAAGCTGGTTTAATGGTGGTGAACTCCTTCAATGTTTGTTTGTCTAGAAAACTCTTTATCTCTCCTATTTTGGATGATATTGTTTTCTTAGTATAGTATTTTTGGTTATAGGTTTTCACTTACAGCACTTGGAATACATCATGCTACTTCCTCCTGGCTTGCAAGTTTTCTGCTGAAAAATTAGCTGATAGCCTTACAGGCTTTCCCATGCATGTAATTTTTCTTTTGCTGCTTTCAAAAAATATCTATCATTACTTTTTGCCATTTTAATTATTATTTGTCTTGGTGTAGATCTCCTTGGGTTAATCTTCTGAGGAGCCCTCTGTAAAACTGTTCTGTACACCTGCAACTGTGGCAGAGAGGCTAATTACAGAAAGCTAGTTTGACTGCCAGTCCTGCCCACCTATGAACCCATGGGGGCCTCAGGCCTCTCAACCGAAATCTATCATGTGCACCCACAGCAGGCAAGGCAGATTACTGCAGCCAGCTGAGCTGAAGGCAAATGTGGCTCCACCACACCAGTGGTGTGCATGCACCCCACAGAGAAGACAACCCTGGAGTGCCTGGTTCTGGAGACCAGGGAGAATTGTGCTACAGGGCACCACAGGACCTTTTCTACACAAGGCCACTACTTTCAAGACCAAGAAATATTACTCAAATCTGAGATGATGAAATAAATCTTCACTTACACTCCAGGTACTTTTCCAACTACTGCTTTTGTGCTGTGTCTTGAGACTGACACATTGTTTCAGTGAAGATCATTTGGGATGAACCTGTTTAGAGATCTTTGAGATTTGTGTCATAAATGGCCATCTCTCCCCCCACATTTGGGAAGTTTTCATCCATTATTTCTTTAAAGTTTCTTTTTCTCTTTCTTTTCTCCTGACACTCTTGAAATGTGACATTGTTTTACCTAATGGTGTCCCGTAATTCACATAGACTTTTTCCACTCTTTTTCATTTTCATTATTCTCCTCTGACTAGATAATTATCAAGAGCGCTATATTCAAAATTAACTAATTCTTCTCCTGATTAAGGCTGCTATTGAAATTTTCTGTTGCAGTTTTCGTTTCATTCCTTGTAAAATTTCAGCTCTAGAATTTGTTTGGTTTTATTTTATGATTTTTATCTGTTAAGCTCCTTGGTTTGACCATGTATTGTTTTTCTGAGTTCTCTGAGCTGTCTATCTGTATTCTCCTGAATCTAACTTCCTTAAAATAATTATTTTGAATTCTTTTTCAGATAATTCACAAAATACCTATTTTGGGGGGTTAGTTACTGAAAAATTAGTATGATTCTTTGTTGCTGTTATATTTCTTTTTTCATTTTTTCTAATAGCTTGGCATTAGTGCCTGCTCATTTGAGGGCAGTCTACTCTTCCAGACTTTCAGACTAGATTCAGTGGGACTTTCACTTGACAGTGTTTGCAAGTGTTCCAGCTGGGTGTGATACAGTGTGTTTGGTTTCTGGGAAGACACACTAGCACAGTTTTTGTGCAGCTCTGTTAGCTGAGATCAGTGTTGGGGTAATCTGTGGGGACTTTTGTGGCTGCGACTGCAGAGGTCTTATGGGTAGCACTGGAAGGTACAGCTTTGGGATCTTTGGAGAAAGAGCTAGGGTCTTCCTGATCTCCTTTTTAGCCCATGGAAGAAAGTTCTAGCCAAGGAGATCTTCCTCAGCACTTGATCTGACTTGCTGACATTGACCTAGTAGTGAAGCCTGGGTCTTGGATTAAATGCATATGGAACCACACCAGCTCCTGGGTCCTGGGTCACTGCAGTTGTTGCAATGGGGTCTAAAATGTGGGTGTATGCAGATCCTTCATGGAACTAGGACCTGGGTCTCAGGCTTTCCACAGCAGCTTCAGGGGAATAATGGAGCAACAGTGGTGTTCATCCTGGGATAACAAAGTGCAGCAGTGGCTTGGGCCCAGGAAATAGTAGCAGCACAGATTGTTTTAACTCTGACCCAGGAGAACAGTCACAGGATGACTATGATGGTGGTCTGTTAAAACTATCAGAACCTCGAGAACTGGCCTCAGAGCAGTAGCAGTATGGCCACAACAGTGAGAACTACTGCCATGACGTGGGAACCCTGTGATGGAACTCATGGCAGTAGCAGAGCGTCAGCAATGATGATTCAGAACCATGACTTGTGATCAGGGGTGTGGGACGCAGGGTAGTGGCAGTTTGGCCCCTGCAGTGACAGATCAGAGCTACCACCTGGGATCCATGGCAAGGTGCTATGGCATTTTTATCCCAGACAGTGGGACACAGCAGTTACTGGGGCTTCTTAGGGTAGATTTTATTGCAGTAACAGCTCCAGCCCAGAGGAGTAAATTCATTGAGAGGTACTCTGGAGCAGCTACATAAACTGAGATCAGCCTTGATGGGATACCTCCTTAACGGAGGCTGCAAACACTCACAGGGGTAAGCCTTGCTGGGGTTTTCCTCTCCTTTTCATTGTAGAGTGAACATTCCTCTGAGGGGATAGCACCTGATGTCAAGCTGCTCTTGACTGCAAATCAGGGGTTTTCCTATGTGATCATCCTTAACTCATGAACTCTGCAGGGGTTTCACTACTTTTTTTTTTTTTTTTTTTTGTATTCCAAAGCTTGCTTTCCCTCCCTCCCTTCCTTAAGATTTTATTTATTGGAGACAGAGTGAGAGTACATGCATGAGAGAGAGCACAAGCAGGGGGAAGGGGAGGGGCAGAGGGAGAAGCAAACTCCCTACTGAGCAGAGAGCTTGATGTGGGGCTCTATCACAGGACCCTGGGATCATGACCTGAGCCAAAGGCAGGTGCTTAGCCGACTGAGCCATCCAGGAGCTCCGTATTCCAAAACTTTCTACTTTATAGTTTTTTTGTTTTATTTATTTATTTTTTTAATTTTGGGGGAGAGTGAGTATCAGGACCTTCTAGTCCTCCATTTTACTATATCATCTGTCTAGAGTACATATCTTTAAAAATTCTCACTCCTATCCCAAAGCTTTATTCTGTGTGCTAAATTATTGTATCTGGTTGTCTCTGAAGCAATAATTTGTTAACACTGATCTTAGCAGTTGAAGACTGCATTTAAATATCCTCTCCTGTCCTCAAACACATGGTTCAAGAACTAAAAAAAAGGTGGGAATGAAATTGCTTTCTGAGAATGACACTGTAAAATAAATACATAATAAATCTACATATAAATATGCATAAGTATGATGAGTGAAAAACAGTTTCAATGCATAAAAGTGACCAAATGACCAAAAACTTTAAAGTTCTGTGTGGTAAGGTGGGGGTGGAGGAGATGTTGTTTCACCACAAAGCACATACCAGAATAATTATAGATTCTCATTTTGGCAGTGGTGGTCCAAGCAATGTTCTAGAGGAAGCTGCCATAGCTACTGGATTCATATATGGTTGTCTTATTAATTTGTTCCTAAAGAAGAGATGGATGAAAAGGAGTTACGCTTAATAGATTTTAATGAATTTGATGAATATCTGCACATATAGTTGCATAATTTTATTTGATTGATGTTTAGCCTGAAAGTGTACTGTGTTGGATTTGGGCCCACCTGTTAGGCCTGGTGAACTCAGAGACATTTATTTTAGTAGAGAACATGTTGATCCAACCCTACTACTAGTTACTACTTGCCACCTGATTTTGTCATAAGATCATCTCAGACTCTGTCTACATTTGAAATAAATCATTTTCCTAACCACAGTTCTTCTCCTTTATCAAAGATACTGTTTCCAACTTCCACCTAGGCACTTACACAGACAACTCAGAGTCATTTTGACTCCTCCTTTTAACTTAAAATTTGTGTAATCAAATGTAAAATCTTGTCTCACATTGAGGTCTTTCATCCATTCTGAGTTTACCTTTGTGTATGGTGTAAGAGAATGGTCCAGTTTCATTCTTCCATATATAGCTGTCCAATTTTCCCAGCACCACCATCAAAATCTTAGAGGAGAACATAGGCAGTAACCTCTTTGACATCAGCCACAGCAGCTTCTTTCAAGACATGCCTCCAAAAGAAAGGGAAACAAAAGCAAAAATGAACATTTGGGACTTCATCAAGATAAAAAGCTTCTGCACAGCAAAGGAAACAGTCAAGAAAACTAAGAGGCAACCCACGGAATGGGAAAAGATATGTGCAAATGATATTACAGATAAAGGGCTGATATCCAAGATCTGTAAAGAACTTTTCAAACTCAGCACTCAAATAACCCGGTCAAAAAATGGACAGAAGACATGAATGGACACTTCTCTGAAGAAGACATACAAATGGCTGACATGTGAAAAAATGCTCAATATCACTAGCCATCAGGGAAATAGAAATCAAAACTACAATGAGATACCACCTTACACCAGTTAGAATGGCAAAAATTAACAAAACAGGAAACAACAAATGTTGGTGGGCATGCAAGCTGGTACAGCCACTTTGGAAAACAGTATGGAGTTGCCTCAAAAAGTTAAAAATAGAGCTACCCTATGACCCAGCAATTACACTACTGGGTATTTACTCCAAAGATACAGATGTAGTGAAAAGAAGGGGCACATGAACCCCAATGTTCATAGTAGCAATGTCCACAATAGCCAAACTGTGGAAAGAACCAAGATTCCCTTCAACAGATGAATGGATAAAGAAGATGTGGTACATATATACAATGGAATATTATTCAGCTATCAGAAAGGATGAATACCCACCATTTGCATTGACATGGATGGAACTCGAGAGGAGTATGCTAAGTGAAGCCAGTCAAG
The DNA here is from genome assembly GCF_024610735.1 of Ursus americanus. Taxonomy (NCBI): domain Eukaryota; kingdom Metazoa; phylum Chordata; class Mammalia; order Carnivora; family Ursidae; genus Ursus; species Ursus americanus. The sequence continues at coordinate 25,966,993 of NC_142135.1, forward strand.
CAGAGAAAGACAATTATTTTATGGTTTTACTCATATGTGGAACATAAGCGATAGCATGGAGGACCATAGAGGAAGGGAGGGAAATCTGAAGGGGCAGAAATCAGAGTGGGAGACGAACCATGAGAGACTATGGGCCCCAGGAAACAAACAGGGTTTCAGAGGGGACGGGGGTAGGGGGATAGGGTAACAAGGTGATGGGTACTAAGGAGGGCACATGTTGTGATGAGCATTGGGTGTTATACACAACTAATGACTCACTGAACACTTCATCAAAAACTAATGATGTACTATGCAGTGACTAACTGAACATAATAAAAAACAAGTAAAATCCTGCCAATTTTACCTTCTAGACATTTTTTAAAACATCTCTGCTTTCATACATAATATTGTAACAACTTTGTCATTAGTAGTCTGATTAACTTTGTCACTTTTGAATCCAGTCTATTTCCTGAGATCGCCAAAATAAATATTTATTAATTTTCCTAAATCTACAATTACCTCTTCATTACCTACAAAAAAGCTAAGGTCTCCCTTAAGACTATCTTTTCACCTCTTCCATCAACCACCTTTCTAAATAACAGTAACATGGAAAGAAATCTTCATGGTGTTGATTTCAAATACAAAGCCATCCAAATCCAGACTATCTGATTTGACTGTATCTAACTTTTACTCTGGCTAATGTACACATACAGAAACCAATAATTACATGAGATTTATTGACTAACTTGACTACAAAGTTTTGACTCTAAAGCTATAAAGCAGGATGAAAATAGTAGTGCCTAACTCAAAAGGTTGCTGTAAGAATTAAATGAGGTACTACATAAAAATTCTATGAAGCATTCAATAAATATTAACTATAATCATACTTATTGATCAGCTTGAATGTCCCAATCATTGAAATGAGGGTGCTGTTATATCATGTGAGTTGATTCACCTCTTATGTTCTAAGATTCTGGATCAATTCTATAAGAACTCATTGTGTATAGGTTAAAGAATAGATATTTTTTAAGCACAACAAATGCACACAGGCCAAGATTCAACCAGAGAAGACAAGGAATAAGTGCCCAGATCTTCTCATTACCCAGCCTACCACCCCCTGCCCCCCAACCATGAGGTATTCTAGCACCAGGGTTTCCTGAGCCCTTAGCATGAAAATGTTCTCCTTTTATGGGATTTCTCTTTTCAGTTACTTTCCTTTCTCATGGGACAGTGAGGAGAGCACTCTCATCTATCAGGAATATTAAGGCTGTTTGGTGCCAGACAGCTTTAAATAGGGTTTTCCAGCTGTTTATAGAAAATTGGCTGGGATGCCAGTCTCTTATCACCATGAAACCTTGGTTAGCTGATACGTATGTTTTGAGCAGAGGAGTGGCATGATATGAGTTCAGCAGGATTATATAGTCAACTGTTTAAAGTTAAAAGAGCAGGGAGAATGTGTTGACATTTTGCATAATATAGGTGCATAATACCTTTCATCCCTGTGACTTATTCATTTCATAATTAGAAGCCTGTACCTCCCATTCCCCTTCACCCATTTTGTCCAACCCCCACCCACCTCCCCTCTGGCAACTACCAGTTTGTTCTCCTGTGTTTCTAGATCTGTTTGTTTTGCTTTTTATATTCTACATATAAGTAAAATCATATCTGTCTTTCTTATTTTACTTAATATAAGACCTTCTAGGTCCATCCATGTTGTTGCAAACTGCAAGATCTGCTCTAATAGCTGAGTAATATTCCATTGTGTGTGTGAGTATATCTTTATCCATTCATCAATCGATGCATACTTAGATTCCTTCCGTATCTTGGCTATTGTAAATAATTCTGCAATAAACATAGGGGCGGCATATATCTTTTTAAATTAATGTTTTTGTTTTCCTTGGCTATATACCTTGTAATGGAATTAGTGAATCATATGGTATTTCTGTTCTTTTGAGGAGCTTCCATACTGTTTTCCATAGTGGCTTCACCAAATTACATTCCCACAAACATTGCATAGGGTTTTTCTTTTCTCCACATTCTAGCCAATGCTTGTTATTTGTCTTTTTAATTTTGGCTATTCTAACAGCTGTAGATGATACCTCATTGTGGTTTTGATTTGCATTTTCCTGATAGTGATGCAGATCATCTTTTTATGTGTCCGCCGTCTGTATATCTTCTTTGGAAAAATGTCTATTCAGGTCCTCTGCCCATTTTTTAATTGGATTGGATTTTGTATTTTTTTTTTTAGTTGTACAAGTTCTTTATGTATTTTAGATTTTAACTTTTTGACATATCATTTGCAAACATCTTCTACCATTCAGTAGGTTGGCCTTTTGTCATGTTGGTTTCCATCACTGTGCAAAAGCCTTTTATTTTGATGTAGTCCCAAAAGTTTATTTTTGCTTTTGTTTCCCTTGCCTTAGTTGACATCCATAAACTTTTTCTAAGGCCTATATAAAAGAGCTGCCTATATTTTCTTTTAGGATACTTGTGGTTTCAGGTCTCACATGTAGGTCTTTAATCCATTTTGAGTTTATTTCTGTGTATGGTGTAACAAAGTGGCCAGTTTCATTCTTCCAAGTAGCTGTCCAGTTTTCTCAGCACCATTTATTGAAGAGATTGCTTTTCTCCATTGTGTATTTTTGCCTCCTCTGTCATAGATTAATTCATCATATAAGGGTAGATTCATTTGTGAATCTCTAATCAATTCAATCTCTAATCTGTTCTATTGATCTATAGGTCTATTTTTATGCCAATACCATACTGTGTTGATTACTATTGCTTTGTAGTATATCTTAAAATCTGGGATTGTGGTACCTCCAGCTTTTTGTTTCACAAGATTGCTTTTGTTATTCAAGGTCTTTCTGGTTCCATACAGATTTCAGTGTTATTTGTGCTAGTTCTGTGGAAAATATTGTTGATATTTTGATAGGGATTGCACTGAATTTTTAGATTGCTTTGGGTGGTATGGACATTTTAACAATATTAAATCTTCCAACCCATGAACATGGAATATCTGTTTATGTTATCTTCAATTTCTTTCATCAGTGTTTTATAGTTTTCTAAGCAGAGATCTTTCACGTCCTTGGTACAATTATAAATTTTTACTTTCTCTTTTTGGTTTGTTGTTAATGTGTAGAAACTCAACAGATTTCTGTAAATTTTGTGCCCTTTAACTTCACTAAATTCATTTACTACTTCTAATAGTTATTTGATGGAGTCTTTAGGACTTTCTATGTATAGTATCATGTCATCTATAAATAGTGACAGTTTTACTTCTTACCAACTTGGATGCCTTTTATTTCCCTTATCTTGTTCCTGATCTTAAAAGCTCTCTTTTTTCACTATCATGACGTTTGCTGTGGGTTTGTCAGATATGGTCTCTTTCTATTGAGATCTAATCTCTCAAAACCCATTTGAGAATTTTTTGTTATGAACAGATGTTGAATTTTGTTAAATGCTTTTTCTGCCTCTACTGAGATATTTTTATTCTTTACTTTGTTAATGTAGTGTATCATGTTGATTGATTTGTGGATATTGAACCATTCTTACATCCTTAGAATAAATCCCATTTGATTGTGGTGAATGATCCTTTCTATGTATTGTTGAAAGCAGTTTGCTAGTATTTTTTTGAGGATTTTTGCATCTAGGTTCATCAGGGATATTGGCTGGTAGTTTCTTTTTTCATAATATCTGTCTAGTTTTGGTATCAGGATAAAGTTGGCTTCATAGAATGTATTTAGAACTTTCTTTTTCCTCTTTCATTTTTTGGAATAGTTTGAGGAGACTAGGCATTAACTGTTTTTTAAATGTTTTATAGAACTTACCCATAAATCCATCTGGTCCTGGACTTTTGATTGTGTGTTTTTTTAATTAGTAATTCAATTTTGTTACTAGTAATTTGTTCAGATTTTCTGTTTCTTCTTGCTTCAGTTTTGGAAGAACATGTTTTTAGGAACTTACCCATTTCCTCTAGGTTGTCCCTACTTGTTATCCATAATTTTTTGTAGTAGTCTCAGTGATGTCAGTTACTTTTTTAATTGATGAGTCTGCTAAATGTTTGAGAATGTTTGTCTTTTGAAAGAACCACCTCTTGGTTTCATTGATCTTTTCTATTCTTTTAGTCTCTGTCATTTATTTCTGCTCTGATCTTTATTATTTCCTTCCTTCTACTGCAGGCTTTGTTCTTTTTCTACTTCCTTTAGGTATAGGGTTACATTATTTGAGATTTTTTTGTTTCTTTAGGTAGGCCTGTGTTGATATAAATTTTCCTCTTAAAACCGCTTTCACTGCACCCCAAAGATTTTGGACCTTTGTGTTACCATTTTCAGTTTCCATGTATTTTTTAAAAAATTTCTGCTGTGATTTCTTTGTTGACTCACTGGTTTAGAAGCATGTTGCTTAGCCTCCATGTATTTGTGTTCTTTCCAGTTGTTTTCCTGTAATTGATTTCCAGTTCATACCATTGTGGTCGGAAAAGATGCTTGATAGGATTTCAATCTTCTTAAATATATTGAGACTCGTTTTGTGGCCTAGTATGTAATGCATACTGGAGAATGTTTCATGCGTACTTAAAAAATGAAACTGTATGTATCTGTTAAGTCCACCTGGTTTAATGTGTCATTCAAAACAACTGTTTCCTTGTTGACTTTCCGCCTGTATGATCTATCCATTAATGTAGGTGTGGTGTTAAAGTCCCCCACTATTAATGTGTGTTCTGTGAAAGGGAGGTATATGCACACAGGGGTGCTCTGATAGGATTTGGAAGCCAAAACATTGAATCCTTTTTAACTGTTGGCCACTTATTTTTTTTTGTAGAAATGTCTGAGACACACTTGGCCATTTTTATTTTTTTTGCTATAGAATTTTAAGAGTTTCTCATATTTTGGATATTAACTGTTTATCAGATATATGGATTGCAAGTATTTTCTCCCACTTGGTAGGCTTCTTTTCATCTTGTTTCCTTTGATGTACGAAGGCTTTTTACTTTGATATAATCCTATTTTTGCTTTTTCTTTCACATCCAAAAAATTGCCTTGACCAATGTCTATGAGCTTATTTCCTTCTAGTAACTTGACATTTTGTTGATTCTTGTATTTAGTGGCAGATACAGGTCCAATTTCATTTTTCTGCTGGTGGATAACAAGTTTCCTCAGCACTATTTGTTGAAGAGGTCATCTTTTCCCCACTCGTATTCTTGGCACTCTCATTGATCAGTTGACCAAAGCAGCTTGAATTTTTCTGGGCTCTCCATTCTTTCCCACTTGGCCATATGACTTTTATGAGGGTACTTTACTTTTGGCTTTATAAATCTTAAACCAAGGACTATGCTGCCCCCAGCCCTATTTTTCCTCAATATGGCTTTGGCTATTTTGAGTATTTTAGGATTCCAAATGAATTTCAGGTATTTTTTACTGTTTTTATAAATAACGCATTTGAGATTTTGCTATGGCATTTCATCTATGGATCACTTTGGGTAGTTAGGACATGTTTTTCTAGTTCCTTAAAATCTAAAGTGAGGCTGTTTGATTTCAGATGTGGAATTTCAGGAAGGCAGTGTGGGGGGAGAGGGAAGCAAACCATTAAGAGACCCTTAATTGTAGAGATCAAATTGAGGGTTAATGGAGGAAAGGTGGGTGGGGGACAGACTAAATGGATGATGGGTGTTAAGGAGGGTACTTTTGATGAGCACTGGGTGTTATTATGTAGGTGATGAATCACTAAATTCCCCTGAAACCAGTATTATACTGTGTGTTAACTAGAATTTAAATAAAACTTGAAAAAAATAAGTTTAGGCTGCTTGAGATCTTTTATAACGTAGGTGTTTAACACAAACTTCCCTACTAACTTCCTTAACGCTCTTGCTGCATCCCATAAGTTTTGGGAAGTTGCATTTTCACATTTGTCTTAGAAATTTAACAACATAAGCTTAATCACTGGGTAAAAGAAATTAAAGAATTTTAAAATACCTATGTATTTGTGAATTTTCCTGTTTTGTGATTTCTAGTTTCATTCCATTGTGGTCTGAGAAGATACTTAATTCTATTTCAATCTTAAATTTAAGACTTTAAGACTTATTTTGTGATCTAACGTATCTTAGAACATTCTGTGTGCTTGAGCAGATGTTGGAAGAGAAATCCTGTATTATGTTAGGTCTACGTTGTTTGTAATGTTACGTGAGCTGTTTTCTTACTGATTTTCTGCCTGGATGTTCTATCCATAATTTAAGTAAGGTACTGAAGTCTACTATAACTGAATTGCTATTAATTTCTCCCTTCAGATCTGTCAATATGTTTTAATTTTTGGGGTTCTCGGATTCATATTTAATAACCTCTGTCTCTAGTGACAGTTTTTTAAAAGTTTTCTGGGGTGTCTTGGTCAAGCATCTGCCTTGGGCTCAGGTCATGATCTAGGGGTCCTGGGATCAAGCTCCCTGCTCAGCTTCTCCCTCTGCCTGGTCCCCCACTCATGATCTCACTAGCACTCTCAAAATCTTTAAAACAGTTTTCCGATAAAAACATGGGCATGTTTGCTCTTTTTACTGCCATTTGCAAGGAATCTATTTTCCCATCCCTTCACTTCTGAAGTTAATCTCCTGTAGACATATTGCTAGAACTTTTGTCTATTCAGTCACTGTCTTTTGGGGGATATAATCCATTTACATTTGATAGAGATCTGGTTTCTTTTATCTAAAAGAATTTTCCTTTGTGGTTAAATGAGATGTATAAATTTGTGTTATGACCATCCATCTGGTAAAAGATTACATAGAGAAACTTACACTTTGCCCACTAAACCTACACATTCGCTCTGTTTTCTAAAAGTCAAAGTTTACTTTTGTATTGTGAATCTACAGCCAAATTTTTATGGTTTTAACTTTTAAGGTTATGGGTAATGTGTGCACCACCACTGCAGTCTCACTATACTGTGTATTTTGCTCTGTATTTTAATGTTACCACTGAGGTTTATATTTTCATATGGTTTCACATTGCTGTTTAGTATAGTTTCAATTCCATTTGAAGAACTCCTGCAAAGTACTTCTTTTAATGCAGATCTAGTAACAAAGTTGCTCCAATTTTGGGAAAAGCACTCATTTCTAAAGACAGTATTGCAGGGTATAGTATTTTTAGTTGGCAGATTTTTTCTTTCATTCATTTAAATATATCATTCCTCTCTGCTGGCTTGCAAGCTTAGTTTTAAGAAATCCACTGATGTGTAGATGAGTTGCTTTTCTCCTTCTCCTTTTGGCAATTGAAGAGGTCTACACCAGAACAGTTTATGTTCAGCCTTTATGCAACTTCTGGGTCTCTTAAGACTAGATGTCTATTTCTATCCTAAGATTTGGGTAGTTTTAAGTTACTTAATAAGACTCCAGCCCCCTCACTTTTCCTTCTGGAATGCTCACAATGCATGTATAATTTAAAGTATTCCATATATCTCTCAGGTCACCTGAAAATAATCAGAAACAAAAAATGTGGAAGATTAACAACAGCCTATCTTTGAATTCATTGTCTGCTTTGCCAAGTCTCTTGCTTACCCTCTCTACTGCATTTTTTAGTTCAGTCACATTCTCGTTTGTCTGGTTCTTTATGGTGTTGAAATTCTCATTTTGTTCTTGTATTGACTTCCTTATTTTGAAAAAATTATCTGCATATTCTTATAGATTGCTGAACTTCTTTGTAATGGCTTAATTTTTAATTATTTGACAAATTGTGGGTTACAATTCGCGGCTGATAAGTGAAAGGCTTTTTTCTTTACTGGCTAATTGTTTCTCATTTTTGTGTTCTGTCCTTTGATTGGTCTCTGTTCATTTGAAGACGGAGTCTCCTCTTCCAGAATTTATAGTATTAGCAAGGCAAACCTTAATGTGGGGCCACAGTGGTACTGGCTAGGGATAAGAACATAAAGGCACACGGTAGTACTGGGTCTAGTGATACAGGTTCCAGATACCAATTGTGTGGTGGCATGGTGACTCAGGTAGCTGGGGTAAGGCTGACAACTGCATGGTCCTTGGCACAGAAAGATGTGAGACTTCAGCAATGGCCACAAAGCTGTTATAATCATTATGGTGTCTTTAGAGCCAGTGGTGAGTGTGCTTATGTAGAGGGATGAGGTCTGGCTGCAGACACCATGTGCAGCATTGGAAACCAGGGGTCTTGCTCTGATAGCCAATGAGACCTGCATTCATAGGTCCTGCAGGACTATAGTAATCAATTATGCAATTCTAAATTGCACAGAAGCATCCCCTTACAGCCATACATATACCCAAGCACAGCAAAGAGGACACAGAAAAAATACCCATCTCCCCAATTTCTTCCTAGAAAGGGCTAATTATATGCTTTCCCCGCTGCTACATAAAGGTCCAATCAGCCTGCATCAATGTGCTGACTGCAAACCTCCCTTTTGGGACACTGACACAACTTGGCACACTGTATTTACTACTGAGATTCACTAACAACAGAGAACATTGGAGACATCCTGGGTAGTCACAACAGTTTGTGAGAAAACTATGAACTCAATCTAGGCTGACTAATGAAATTCATCTTCTCCAAGAGACTATTCTGTGAAGAATGAAAGAGGCGGCTGATTTTTCTAATACATAAAATCAAGGAAAATAGAGGAATATGTTCAAAAGCAGATCTTAATGTAAGAGATAGTTATTTACCTGACAGAGTTCAAAATAATGGTCATAAAGATGCTTACTGAAGTAGGGGAAAGCACTACGAAAAAAGTGCGAATTAAAAAAAATATATATATATATATATTTAATATAATGTAATGAAGTACCAATCAAGTCAGAGGTGAAGGACACAATAACTGAACTGAAAAATTCAACAGTCTAGATCAAGAAGAAAGGATTAGCAAATGTGAAGACAGGCACAAGTCATCCAATCAGACAAGCAAAAAGAGGTAAGAATGAAAAAGAATGACGATAGCTTACGGGACTTAGAGATACCATGAAGTGGACAAATGTAAGCGTCGGAATGGCCAGCAATCCCTGTGCCGTCGGATGAAAGGAGAAGGCAAGGGGGGCTCAATGCTCAGAGGCGAAGACTCTTTGCTCCCGCTTTCATTGGTCAAGATAATCACAAATCCTATATCTGTTTCTCAAACATATAATGTGGGACAAGGGGTCTTACTGAAACTGGGAGGATCTGTTGACAGGAAGGATACGATATGCTGATCTGTGTGTTCTATGAGTTCTGCTAAACACAGCCTCAGGGACAATGTCTACACCTCTTAGATCACAGGGCGACTGTTTGGGCTAGGAAAGTTTCAGGAAGGAACTCCCTGCGGCATTCCAACAGCAGAGTGGTCACGTGCTCACGCAGGCCTTGGCATTCCAAAGGCCTAAGCCCGTCTCCAAAACCTTCCCTGCCGTCAGCGGCCTCTGTGTTACAGTTTAGCAAGCCAGGTATTATGGCTGATTCCATGCTCTACATTAACCCTGACATCTCTCCCTTTTTTTTTTTTTGTTTCTTTAAAGCAGTAGCAAGCAGTTGCTGAGACAGTTGTGCTGTGTAGATATGCTTCACATCTCTGGCTTGGATAGGGCATTTATTCCAATTTTGCAGACTACGATGAGAAGAAAAACAGTAATTTTTATTACAATAGCAACTCCTACGAATCCCCATTTTGTGGAAGAGAACCATGTGGCCGGGTTAAGCCACTGCAGATTGTTAGAAAGAGATTGCCAAGCTTCTGTATGAAGCTTATGATTTTCCACCACGGTCAATGAGGTGAGGATCTGACCTTCAGCTGCTGAACGTCAAAAGTTAAATTATCATGGAATGATCCATGCATTTGTTTCTTTATCTTTTCCCCATCATGTGTAGACTGATTCCAGGGCATGGGAGTGACACAGATGGATCAGTGAGCCCAGTCACATAAGAGGCCTTGCTGACAGCCTGAGGCTTCTTGTTTTTCCCCAAAATATTCAATAGCAGCTTCCATTAGTTGAAGACATCCTAATATTTTTTGATCGATAGTTTGTTGATGTTGAAATTCCCTTGTGCTATTAATAGCCAGCTGGTCCACAAAGGCAGGAGTCTGAACGGAGTGAGAAAGAGAGGCACCTGCCACACTACTGGCAGTAACCAGATAGCCCCTGTGATGCCGGCAGTGAGTAGGCCCAGGAAATGTTTGGGTCCTCTGCTGTTAGATAATGCCTGATTCAGAAGGCTAATAGATTTGGATTCTTCCCAACTTTTTTTTTTTTTAATTTATTTATTTGACAGAGAGAGACAGCCAGCGAGAGAGGGAATACAAGCAGGGGGAGTGGGAGAGGAAGAAGCAGGCTCCCAGTGCTCCCAGCGGAGCAGGGAGACTGATGTGGGGCTCGATCCCAGGATTCTGGGATCACGCCCTGAGCCAAAGGCAGACGCTTAACGACTGAGCCACCCAGGTGCCCCATGGATTCTTCCCAACTTCTGGTAAGATTAACAGGGATAGTGGCATTGTTGAAAATAGGAAAAGGGGCATCCGCCCAAGGAACAGGTTTGGGGGGGGTTTATAATATAGGCCCAATAAAAGGACACGAAGCACCCAGGCAACAGCAGCAGACGGACAAGAATACATAACGTGATAGAGCTCGTGTTAAGCACAGATACCTTAGCCAAGAACATGTTTTCAGGAGCAGAGGGTTTACCAGTCTGGGTCGTCGTCTTGAGGTCTCTCCAGGTCATGAATTTGGCCTCATGGGTACTGGGGAGGTGCACGAAGGGTGGCTGTTTTTCTTTCTTCTAGATTCAGGTGACTCACCTGAGGGACTGGATTCTGGCCGAGTCAGGCCATGGTAATGTTTAATGGTTCTAGCAGGGATCCATGCTGGTCCCCACATTGGTCAGTCCTTAGTGGAAACACTAGCATTACCTCACTGCCATGTTATGAGTTCTACTGGTCTCTGCGAAATGCCCATGTTTGGGTCCTTCCAGAGTACTTGCGCTCGTGTTTTCAGTGGGGAGTGCGGTTTAAAATGTTTTTCTTTGGCAGGAGTTTCAAAATCAGAATTAAAAAGATCTAGAGTAAGAAATGCTTTCTGTAATTGTGCTATAGGACCCCTATCTCCCTCCTTTTTGTTTTTGTATCATGTGTTTAAGGGTAGAAGGTGCTCTGTCAACGATCGTCTGATTATGACTGGTCTCCGAATAGCTTGCTGTAATTTATTGACAAATTCGATCAAGGGTTCTTGGGGGCCCTGCTTAATAGAGGTAAGAAAGCCTTGGGGAGTGCCCTGATCAGGGATCCGTTTCCCAAGTTCGTCTTGCACAAAGAGCATTGTTCAAAGACTCAAGGGTGGGTAAGAAGTTGTTGTCCCACATCTACATATGGACCTTTCCCCTGAAGCGTATTAGCAGCTAAGTGATTTTGAGCAGCGTGGTGTTCACAGAATTCTTCATATTCACTACCCCAGACCAAATACTGAGGGGCCTCAAGTACTGTTTTACATAGATGCTTTGTTTACAAATGAGTATTTTATCACATTTCTGTAAGTCACTGATATCTTAAGAAATGCAGCTTTAGTTAGTTCTGGAAGTTTTTACCCATTTCAGTTTAGTTTTTAAAGATATCGAAAACCTGTATTTGTCCTAAGTCCTTTATATGAATTTTCTTCAAGATGAACCTCATTTTGTAAAAGAATAAGAACAATTATAAATGACACACTCAGTAATGGATAATGATCTGATAATTCTTTATGATCCAACTGACAAGGAAACTCAGTTATTTCTGTGACATATGAAACCTTCATAGCCAGAATATTGAGTGTTGATAACCTTATACCAAAAGGTAACATACCAAACAAGCCTAATTAGTCAACAAGGATTGGTCATGATTTAAATCTTGAGGAAGTTTGTTAAAACCTCAGAAAGGTTTAAAACACATGCCTAAATAGGATTGGGGATGTCAAAGACATGATAAAGGTAAAACATAGAAACTGGTTTTCTGCCGCAGACTAAAGATAAAAAACCTTTGTTTACATTTTCTTATCAAGAGCAGACCAACTATTCAATAAGACTTTGTCTTTTGAACAAAGAGAATTTCAATCTTATACCATTACACCTTTAAAATCCCTTTTAGTCTGTCCTGACCACACCTAAGATCTCCCTTCACAAACCTACAACTTTCTTTTGCATTCAGATTTTGTCCCAAGCCATTTCTGTCCAAATAACCATTCTGATTTAGGACAAAATTACCTTCTTTAACCTTTAACAAGAATTAAATTCCTATTCCTTGTATCTTTCTTACGTATCTCCTACTTTTCTACATACAGAGTTGCTGAATTTTGCACTCTTAGTCTTGATTGGAGACTAAGACTTCTAAGTAGTAACCAATTGTGAACTGTCACACCAGAATTCTTTGGATGGCAAATTTATGAATCATCTTTTTTGCTAACAAATTGCAAGAGAGTTAACATGAGTGTATTTGACCTTTAGTAAATCTCGGTAGAGTAAGTTTCACATTTAATTTTGATAATCTTAAAGACAGGTCTAAATTACACTGATAGACTTAGTTAAAATACCAAATTATGCTCCATCTGGATCCTCTTTTTTAAAAGTCGTTTGCTCCCCATTGTTAATTTTTTTACCTGAGACACTAGTGGGGACATCTAGAGTGGGTGGTGTTAGGTCCAGGGGGTGCTCTTTTTGCTCCTTGATGTAAGGGTAGGAGGAGCCATGGTGCCCAAGGCACTGAGGATGGTCTAGAAGCCAGTTATGCAGGCAGCACCCAAGGTGGTGCAGAAAGAGAAGGGGGAGAGGGGAGACAGAAGAGGCAAAGAGCTGCCAGGAGGCAGAGAAAGAGTTCCCAGTTCTAGAATTCATCAGTTCCAGCAGAGGAGCAGATGCCCTATTCTCTCACCAACAAGGGGGAATAGGCAGCCCATGTCGGGCCAGAGAAGACAGGGAATTTCCCCAGAACAAAGGGAGTTTCAGCAGCTTCTTGGGAATATTCCTTAAAGTCCCTGTCCCCAGGGCGAGTAACCATAGTTGGCTCCAATTATAGCCACTAACCCAGAAAGTGAGGAGTGAGAAGCCCCCACATCTACTAGAAAGAACAGTGAGATAGTCAAAGAGTAGTCCCCATTGTCTGGGATGGCCTGTGTTTCCTCCAGTAACCTGGGTTTACTTGAAGGAGGCCGTAGATAATTATCCAATATGTCAGGAGGGAGTTTACTAGCCAAACACGTTCGGGCAAACTAATTCTGCAAGGCCCTTAGACTGGGGTTCTGGTGTAGAGCAGTGAAGGCCTAGGTAGGAGCAGTGGATACCCTAGGTCCATTTCCCTTTTCCTAATGCAGAGATCTGACTGGTAGAACCCACTGAGGCCATGCAGCATTACAGGAGATCAATCCTTTCCTAAATTTTGCAATCTAAATTGTTTCCAGTGGGTTAAAAGGCACCCCAAGGGAGAGTCCTTGGGAACTGAGAAGGTCCACTACCTAAAAATCCCCGACTCCCGGGTGGTGTCCCACACAGGATATGTCAGAGTGACCTGAAAAAAATCACTATGACCACCACCACTGACATAGGCCCCTGTAGGAGGGAGGCCAGCCCTCCCCTCCACTTCCCCATCGCATTCCAGACTATAATGTGTGCTGTGGTGTATGGACTGCAATACCATGCCTTGAAGGTCACCTTATTTTACCTTTCCTTGAAGAACCCGCCATTTTTAACCCATGGAAAACACTAGAAGTTTTACAAGGGGAAATTATCCAATTTTGTAGCTTAAGTATTTAGTAGAGGACTTGATGGAAAACAGTAAAGATAAAAATCCATCATGGTCTAAGCAGGATTCCAATACATGAAGTCTTTACAGGAAACATTCTTCTGTAAGCATCGCTTTCCAGATATAGCCCCCAGTAAGGATCGACTCAGTGGGGGTCAGAGGAGAGAAAGTGGTGGAATGTCCTAGTCCGGGGGAGGTGGGAGCCCTTCCTCCTTGTTGGGTCTAACTTGAGAAGTTCAAGAGCTAATTTCGGGAGCAAAGGAGTCATAGGTTCCCATTTTTCTTTGAGGTGTCCTCAGTATGTAAAGGGGCCAGGGTGGACCTGACTAGACCCCACATACTAAGGGAAGGAAGGGAAACTTTTTTACCTTGTTTATGGTACTGTTTCAAATTCTTTCCAATTCTCTCCCATACTTCTAAATCTAAAGTCCCTCAGTGAGGGAACCATGGGTTCTGTTCAATAACCTCTAACAAACCCTGAAGTTGGTCCTCTGCTCACCTTAAGGAGCTGTTTCTCATTTATAGTAGCAATGTTAGCCTTTAAGAGTTGTTGTAAAACCTTAATATATTGTCTCTGTTCAAGAGAGAAGCTTTGCCCCGTATCTGTAGTTCTCAGAGAACTTTTAATTCCGTAAAAACACCCAAGCCTGAAACTTCCCCGACTCGGCTTTGAGCCGATGCTGATTTACTGCGTGCAGACTTTTCGTTTTCGGGGGAGTCTGAACGGTGTCTGTTCTAAGATGGTCATGTCGGGGTCACCGCTTGCCGGGAATGGCCAGCACTCCCTGTACAGACAGATGAAAGATTATTCCAAACTTTGCAGCGAAAGAGAGGAGAAGGTAAACGGGTCAATGCTCAGAGGCAAGGACCTTTCTCTCTTCTTTGCTCCCGTTTTCCTTGGTCCTTCAGGATAATCACAAATCCTTTGTTTCTCAAGCACGTGATGCGTGACAAGGGGTCTTACTGAAACTGGGAGGATCTGTTTACCGGAAAGATACGATATGCTAATCTGTGTGTTCCACGAGTTCTGCTTATCATAGCCTAAGGGATAATGCCTACATCTCTTAGATCACGGGCAGCTGGGCTAGGAAAGTTTCTGGAAGGCAACTCCCCGCGGCATTGTGACAGCAGAGTGGTTACGCCGGCCTTGGCATTCCAAAGGCCTATGTCCTCCTCCAAAATCTTCCCTGCCCTCAGTGGCCTCCTTGTTACATTTTAGCAAGCCAGGTATTATGGCTGATTTCATGCTCTACATTAACCCCAGCATATATGCATTATAGGAGTTCCAGAAGAAGATGAGAGAGAAAAAAGGGACAGAAAACTTATTCAAAGAAATAATGGCTAAAAACATTCCTAGTGGAGTAAAGGAATCAACATCAACATTCAGGAAGCTCAAAACAAATGAAATAAGATGAATCCAGAGAGACCCTCACTGAATCAACTTATATATAAAAATTTCAAAAGTTTACTGAACTCTACCTCTGAAACTAATAATATACTATATGTTAATTGAATAAAAAAAATGAGGGAGCATTTCCAGAAAGAAAAAAAAAAAATCAAAAGATTAAGAGAAGCAAAGTATCTTAATGTACCAAGACTAAGGGGACCCCTTTAGCTAATCGGCAGATTTTCCAACAGAAGCTTTGTAGGCCAAGACTGAAATGAGTTATTCTACATGCTGGGGAGGGGGAATCTAATCTATAATACTCAACTGGCAAAAATATCCTTCAGAATTAATGGAGAGTTAAAACATTTTCCAGATGAAAGATGTAGGAGTTCATCACTATCAGACAAGCTTGATGAAAAAAAGAAGAATATAATAAATAACAGGAAAATATATAAAATTATAAAATACACTGGTAAAGCTAAATATATAGTTAAATTCAGCATTCTCTAATGTAATGATGGTGGGTAAATAATTCACAACTTTTCTATGAAGATTAGATGAAAAATATTAAAAATAACTAACTACAACTATAATTTGTTAATGGAAATACAATGTGAAAGGATTTAAGTTGTGATACCAAATATATAAAATGTGGAAGGTGGGAAAACTAGAGCTTTTGTATGTATATGAAGTTAAGGGAGGTAAAATCAGAGGGGAAAAAATTAAATAGATGCTAAAAAGACAATAGGAAAGATCAATGAAACTAAAAGCTGAGTTTTAAAAAGGTAAAACTGACAAATCTTTAATTAGATGTAGCAAGAAAAAAGACTCAAAAGCATAAAGAGAGATTATAACGAATACCACAAAAATACGAGGGATTATAGGAGACTACTATAAAAAATGATACACCAACAAATTGGACAACCTGGAAGAAATCAATAAATTCTAAAAATATGCAATTAACCAAGACTGAATAAAGAAGAATTAGAAAATCTCAACAGATTACTAGTAAGGAGTTTGAATCAATAATCAAAATCCTCCCAACAAAGAAAAGTCCAGAATTATTAGATGGTTTCAATAATGAATTGTACCACACATTTAAAGAACTAAAACCAATTCTTATGAAACTCCTCCAAAAAGTAGAAGAGTGATCAGTTTCAAGCTCACTTTATGAAGCCAGAATTACCTTGATACCAAAGCCAGAAAAGGACACTATAAGAAAAAAATATATATAGACTAATAAACTTGATGAACATAAGTTCAAATATCTTCAAATATTAGCAGATTGAATTGAATACCTTAAAAGGATCATTCATCATGATCTGGTGGGATTTATTCCAAGAGGGATGATTCAGCATATGCAAATCAATAAAGGTGATACACTATTTACAAAATAAAGGATAAAATATATGTGACCATCTCAATAGATGCAGAAAAAGAATTTGACAAAATTCAACAGCATTTCATGATAACATACAACAAACTGGTTATATATGTGAATATAATTAAGGAAATTTATGAGAAGCCCACAACTAACATAATGCTCAAAGGTGCTACACTAAAATTTTTTCCTCCAAAATAAGGAACATGATAAGGATACCCATTCTCCCTACTTTTATTCAGCATATTAATGGAAATCCTAGCCAAAGTAATTAAGCAGGAAATACATCAAAGTTCAAAAGACAGAATAAAAGCTCTTTGCAAATGACATATATAATTTATTCCAATAATTTTGTACAAAACCAATTTCTGTACAATGTACAGAAATCATTTGTCTATATACAATTATCAGGAAGAAAAATTAAGAAAACAATCCCATTTAAAGTAGCATCAAGGGGCACCTGGGTGGCATAGGCAGTTAAGCATCTGCCTTCAGCCCAGGTCATGATCTCAGTGTCTTGGGACTGAGCCCCCCATTGGGCTCCCTGCTCAGCAGAGAGTCTGCTTCTCCCTCTCCCTCACCTCCACTTGTGTTCTCTCTCTCCCAAATAAATCTTTAAAATAAAATAGCATCAAAACAATAAAACACATAGGAAAAATTTAATCAAGGAGGTGAAAAAGCTGTACACTGAAAATAAGACACATAAAGAGAGATATCCTATGTTTTTAGTTGTAAGAATATTTTTTTTTAAAGATTTTATTTATTTATTTGACAGAGATCGAGACAGCCAGCGAGAGAGGGAACACAAGCAGGAGGAGTGGGAGAGGAAGAAGCAGGCTCATAGTGGAGGAGCCTGATGTGGGGCTCGATCCCATAACGCCGGGATCACGCCCTGAGCCGAAGGCAGAAGCTCAACCCCTGTGCCACCCAGGCGCCCCGGAAGAATATTGTTAAAATGTCCATCATACCCAAAGAATGTATACATTCCATGCAATCCCTAATTAAAACTACAATGGTATTTTTCACAGAAAATAGAACAATCCTGAAATTTGTATGAAACTAAAAAAACAGTCAAAACAATTTTGAGAAAGAACAAAGCTAGAGACCTTACATTT
This sequence comes from Ursus americanus, assembly GCF_024610735.1. Taxonomy (NCBI): domain Eukaryota; kingdom Metazoa; phylum Chordata; class Mammalia; order Carnivora; family Ursidae; genus Ursus; species Ursus americanus. The sequence continues at coordinate 25,984,577 of NC_142135.1, forward strand.
CCCGATTTCAAACTGTATTACAAAGCTTTAGTAATAAAAATACGATATTGGGTAAACCAGACACGTGGATCAATAGAACAGAGCTCAGAAGTAAAACCACACATATGGCCAATCAATCTACAGCAAAGAAGCCAAGAATATACAACAGGGAAAGGACAGTCTCTTCAATAAACAGTACTGGGAAGACTAGGTATTCACCTGCGCAAAAATGAAACTGTACTCCCCGCTAACCCTATATGCAAAAATCAACTCAAAATGGATTGAAGGCTTGAACGTAAGCCCTGAAACTGTAAAACTTCTAGAAAAAAACATACAGGGTAAGCTCCTTGACTTTGGTCTTGGAAATAACTGTTTTAGATTTAACACCAAAAGCAAAGACAACAAAAACAAAAACAACTGGACTACATCAAACTAAAAAGCTTTTACTCAGCAAAGGATACCATCAATAAAATGAAAAGGTCAACTTATGCAGTGGGAGAAGTGTTAATCACATATACCTTAAATAAGGCATCAATACCCAAAATATATGAGGAACTCCTACAACTCAACAGCAGTAAACAAAAACAAATGACCCAATTTAAAAATGGGCTTAGGACCTGAATAGACATGTTTCCAAAGAAAACATACAAGTGGCCAAAAGATCCATGAAAAGGTGATCATCACTAATCATCAAGAAAATATCACCTCATACTAGTCAGAATGGCTAGTATCAAAAGAGATACTAAATGCTGATGAAGATGTGAAGAAAAGGGAACCTTTATATACTGTCGCTGGGAATGTAAAATGGTAAAACCACTGCAGTAAACATGATGTAGTTTCCTCAGGAAATTAAAAACAGAACTGCGTATGATCCAGCAATCCCACTTCTGGTGTATATTCAAAGGAAACAAAGCCATTCTCTCAAAGAGATACCTGTACCCTCATTTTTGTTGCAGCATTAATCACAGTAACCAATTTATGGGAACAACTTAAGTGTCCTTCAGTTGATGAATGGATAAAGACAATGTTGTATATAGCCTTAAAAAAAATACTATCATTTGCAACATGTATGAACCTAGACGTCAGTATGCGAAGTGAAATAAGCCAGATTAAAGATATATACTTCATGGTTATCACTCCTATGTGTGAAATAAACAAACAAACCCAGTTGCAGAGAGGGTAAAAGTGATTGCCAGGGATTGGAGGTGGAGGAAATGGGGAAAGTCTGGTAGAAGAGTGTAAGCTTTCGGTTATAAGACGAATACGGTCTAAATTTCTATTGTATAACATGGTGTGTTTATAGTTGATAGCAAATTTCAGTTATACAATACAGTGTTAATTGAAATTTGCTAAGGAATTAGAACGTAAATATTCTCACCAACAAAGAGAAGAAACATGAGGTCATGGATGTGTTACTTAACTGGAGGAATCTTTTCCACAATGTATGCACGCATAAGTCATCACGTTGTACACTTTAAATCTCACAGCTTTGTCAATTACACCTGAATAAAGCTGGACAAAATATCATTCTGAATCTTTTCAGGGAATTCATGGATCTTTATTTCTTAGGGTTGGTTACTAGAAATATATTGTGTTCCTTTGGTGATGTCATGTTTTCCTGCTTTTTTGTTTCTTGTAGCCTTCTATTTGTGTATATGCTTTCAAAGGAGCATTCACCTTTTCCATCCTTTCTATGCAGTGGTCCTTGGTTTTTGTGCTCCACTGGGTTGCTGCAACTTCTTCATTGTCCTCTAAAGTTTTCCCAGAGTTATTTTCATCTGTGGGTAGTTGTTAAATCACTGTTTTGTGGGGTGCCAGTGTTGCAATCTCCTGCTGGACTAAGTTGTAGTCACTATTCAAAAACTAACGAATACTTTTGAAGACAGATTAAAGTGGTGTCTGTAGATGGAAAGGAAATAAAAGCTTTTAAAGGATTGATCTCTTTTATGATTAAGATAAAATTAAGGCCTCTTTAAGAAACCCTTTGGAAAAAAAACAAGCTGAAAACAGCATAGTAATAGTAGGCTATAAAATACTTAAAAAACAAAAACTACTCAACTGAGGGGGAAAAGAAAATAACATGAATTTAGTTGAATCAATACCTTGAGAATTTATCCTGGTTACCTGGTAATTAGGTGGTAAAGTTGATCTTGACTGGATAGAAACAAACTGCCCAATGTAATAGCTTTAGGGCTTTTGCTTTTGTTCTGAACTACAGGTAAAATGAAGACTGAAGGGTTTGTGCTTTAAAGATTATGAATATTCTATGTAAGTCAACTCTCCACAGATTTATTAAAAAACAGGAAAAAGTGAGTTCTGAAGCAGATTTAATTAAAACTCAGCTAGTCATTAAACAAGTGATAAAGCCCCCACGCCAAAGGTCTAAGATAGTTTATTTTCTTAAAATACTTTAACATTAATCAACGTAAGTCACTTTTTATATAGGTCAAAAAATTGTTGTATAATAGTTTTTAAAGTATGAAGTTGCCAATATTCTATTGTATTGACCTACAAAAGTGGCAATTTTATATTTTAACCTAATAGATGAAATAATGGATTTTATGTTTTACCAGATTATCTTCCTCCTATCCATTAGAAAAAAAAAATTATCATCTGGCAGCATAATTCATTAAGCTACCACTAACATAAACTGCAGAAATATACCCAAGTCAGAATAAAACATACTTTAAAGGCTGTGCTCCTCCCCATTTTTCACAGTTGATGTCGTCCAGAACAGAACATTTATCTCAAAAGAAGACTCTGATATTTGTCATTTGCTTTGGGCCACATTGGCTAATCTCTGTCTCTGCGTCTCTCCTGCTGTCTCGCTCTCTCGTTCTTTCCCTCAACGGCTGACTTGTTAAATGCAGGAAACTACAACTGATTTTATATAGGTGTAATATTACATTGTATGTGTAAATTCCAAAAGCTCTAAACAATTATTTATTTAACATGTTTTTTTGTTAATATTATGGGTCGTAACACACACATTAGGAATTAATGAAGACCATTTATAACTATATTTATGACATAGTTTTAAAACCTATTTTTAAATAGTTGTAATACAGCACAGATTTCTAGAATAGAAACTTCTGCCTCCACTTGCTCATGTAACAAATTGTGAATGATATGTTTTCTCAATATATAATAGGGTAAAGCTTCAAATGTCAGAGGCTAATATCAAAAAGAACATGGCCTTATCTTTCATATACTTTCATATTAAAATTTTGCATTAAATGAAGCCAAAGAATGTTATTCTAGATCACAAAATTATATTTTCCTTGTCTGACAACCAATGATATTTTCTTCAATACACATTTCAAATTCTTTTTCAGTATCCATGCTAACTATGCATGGGTAGTAGAAGTAAATGTAATTTTCCTGGATTTTCATTTAGCCATTTCAAGTCTAAATTTTCAGACTTGAAGATGTCAGAAATCCAGCAATACCAAGGGAGCTAGACTAAAAACTAATAATAGTGAAATTTTTAATAAAGTAACTAACTTCTCTCTAGCCAAAGGACCAGAAAAGGAAAGCTTTTAGAAAATAACCACTTTTACTCCAAACTCCTCCCACCCAATGCCAGCAAAGGCTAAAGGGGGAGCCAAGGTTGCCACACTTGCTAAGGTATAAAATGGCATTGCATATCCCCTACCCCGGTGGGTTCAAAGAAGTACGAGTAGAGACTGAGGACTTTTATCTCTGCTGGGCTGTAACAAGCCTTATTCCCCTCACAGAAATGTTAATAAAGACCATATAGAGGGCCTGGACCTCTACCCCCATGCAGCAGAAGACAACCCTTCTCTTCTCCAGCAGTGTTGTCAGAAAAGGCCTGGTTCAGACACAGGAGTTTGACCACCATGTAACAGTAATGAGCTTCTTATTCCCATGTGTTAGTGGAAGCCACATGGGGAACCTGCACTTCCCCAGCCCCCTGGTAGTATTGAAGTGGTGCACCCCCTTCTCTTGCCAGAGTACTGTCTTAGATCCAAAGTCTCATATATGCAAAATATCCAGCTATCAAAATTTGCTTGTCATATCAAGAAATAAGATTTCAAACTGAAAGAAAAAGACAAATACCAACACTAAAATGACTTGAGAGGTTAAAATGCTCTGACAAGGAATTTAAAGCAGCCATAATAAAAATGTTTCAACAATAATTACAAATATGCTTGAAAAAAAATAAAAATAGTCTCTTCAGAGAAACAGAAGGTCTCAGTAAAGATGGAAGATAAAAACCAAATGGAAAGGTTAGAAATGAAAAATACAATACCTGAATAAAAACTTGAGTGGATGGGCACAGAAGCATGAAGGGGGCAGAGGAAAGAATTCGTGTACTGTAAAACAGGACAACAGAAATAAACTTGGGGCGCCTGGGTGGCTCAGTCGTTAAGCACCTGCCTTCAGCTCAGGGCATGATCCCGGCGTTCTGGGATCGAGCCCCACATCAGGCTCCTCCACTGGGAGCCTACTTCTTACTCTCCCACTCCCCTTGCTTGTGTTCCCTCTCTTGCTGGCTGTCTCTATCTCTGTCAAATAAATAAAATCTTAAAAAAAAAAAAAAAAGAAAAACTAAACAACTAAACAACAGCAAGAAAATCGTTGAAAAAACTTAAAGCTTCAGAAATCTGAAAGACTATTTAAAAATTCGAACATTCATGTCATTAGCATCCCAGGAGAGAACACAGATGACAGAGCTAAAAATAAATAAATTTAAAAAATAACATAAAAGTATTCAAATAAATAATAGCTGGAATTTTTTGTATTTGTCGAACTATAGAAATGTAGAAATTCAAAAATTAGAGCAAACTCCAAGCAAAATCCACAGTAAGACACATCATAATCAAACTTCTGAAAATTAAAGAAAAAGGAAAAACAGTGTGAGAGAAATTTCGCCTACAGGGAAAAGCAATTTTAATGACATCAGATTTCTCATCAGAAACCATAGAGGCCAGAAAACAGTGACAGAATATTTTTCAAGTGCTAAAAGAAAAGATCTGTCATGTCATATCCTTCAGAAATGAAGATGAAAAAAGACATTTTCAGATGAAGGAAAACTAAGAGAATTGGTCTTCACCTGACTATCTCTAAAAGAATAGCAAAGGGAATATCTGTAAAAAGAAAGGAAACCCTAAAAACAAATAAATTTCAGACATCAGGAAGTACAAAGGTGGAAAGGTTGAAAGCTTTCTTTCTTTCACTGAAATAAACATGTCAGAGAAAAAGAGAATGTAGCTATCCTAAAGGCTGTCTTTCAAAATTCGAACAGTTTTTCTCTAGATATTATATTTGCATGGTTTTATTGCTGGTTTTCTGTTTTAAATCTTATTTTCAATTTTCTTGCAGATTTTTTTCAAGGAATATATTTTGTTTTTAAAATCAGGCAAAAGAGTAACGCTCTTTTCATTTTGAAAAACAAAAGAAAAATCCTATATAATAGTGAACAACATTATTACATCTGATTCAAATACTGACACCTTTGTGAATATTTTATACCATTCCATCACAGTATTGATTTTTGAGAAGCAAAGGAGACAGAGAGCAAATAAAAAAGGAAAATTAAGACATGATTACACTGCAAACAACATATATTGGATCCTTGTGCTATCAAACAATTCATGTACACGATGTCCTAAAAGGGGCACATGTATTTGTTATAGAAACAGTTTTGCCCTCAGCGACAAGTATATATATATACACAAAATTGTTTTGGGATTTAGGTGCAAAAATCTAAAGACTTTTTATAATGACACTGTAACGGGGCAGAATCAATGAAATAAAACATAATACAAAAAATAGTTGGATTTATAGAATAAGAGATTTGTATTTTGCCTACCTACAAAGTAAATATCTATGCTGATTTGCCCAATTGATTTGCAGGTTTGGGAGTATATATTTTTGTTGTTGTTATGCTATGTTTCATAGTAGAAAACTTAACTATTTGCAATAAAAGAGTCATCGATTTAAAACAAAATTTTGCTATTATACCGTCTATATGCTTTGGGGAAATGTATTATATCTTAAAGTTTCTCTAATTCAATATCATGATCATAAGACCTAATTTTCAGGGTTGAGGTGAACATCAGAATATATGTACTAAAATACTCAGTTTTAAAAAAATATTCACTTTCATGTTCATACTAAGAAAAACCATAAATTCCAAAAATGTAATTCTGGTGAACTTGGAGTGACATTTTTTAGAAATTGCAATAAGAAACACAGAACCTGGATTTGCCGAGGTCACAGAAAACTTCATATTTATAATCTTATTCCAAGCACACCAAAAATACCTGATAAAGTTTCACATAATCACTGAGTAAATATATATTAAAAAAAATAAAAGTGACACTATGACTTAGCACAATTCAAATTATGATAGAATACGCCTTTTTACTTAAGACAAACACTATAAAAAATACAAAATATAATGGGCAGACCTATTAATGGTTAAGGGAAAAAAAAACATATTTGCTTGTGGTAAGTTTAGTTATCTAACATGAGTTTCTATGAAAATACTCTTTGCAGTCATTATAAATATACATTTTATATCATTCAAATTTATTAAAGTGTATATGAAAACAAAATTTCAAAGAGCTAGTACTTAGGAACATTATCTCCCACTGCTACTTACAGAGTTGAATCCAAATAGTAAAACTGAAATTCAAGCCATATTTTATATGCAACTGAGAATTTTATGCATTAGAACTTAGTTATTTTATTTTATTATTATTATTTTTTAAAGATTTTATTTATTTATTTGACAGAGACAGAGACAGCCAGCGAGAGAGGGAACACAAGCAGGGGGAGTGGGAGAGGAAGAAGCAGGCTCATAGCGGAGAAGCCTGATGTGGGGCTCGATCCCATAACGCCGGGATCACACCCTGAGCCAAAGGCAGACGCCTAACCGCTGTGCCACCCAGGCGCTCCAGAACTTAGTTATTTTAGACTAAATCAGACATCTGGGTTATATTTTGGCTCCAAAACTTACTAGTTGTGTTACCTTGCTCAATATCTCTAAGATTCTGTTTTCTCATTTGTATAATGTGATTGCTAATATTAGCTTTTCTAAGTATTGCCTGAGTACTGAATGAGCTACCTGGGCACTTAGCCTTCAATAGTGTATCTGTATTATCATCAATATCATTTTAATTATAGTTAGACATAATTTTCAATCAGATAAGTAAAACTACTTTGACAACTTCTCACTCTTTGAAACACCACTGGCCTTTTTAATAAAAAGTACATTGTTCCTTCAGTAATATCACAGACTATGTTACTCATTGTTATTATTATTGACATTGATACTCTAAACTTTTTCACAGATCTAAAATCTATTTTATGCCATCTGTAATCACAAAAGTTTCATAAAATTTTCTGGCTTATTTATTTTGTTTATATTGTGCTCATATGTCCACTAGTCCCAAACTAATCTTAATACATTTGGCAATAAAGCTTGACCAGAAGTGATGTCAGGCTTTACAAATTTTTTATTTATCCCACATACGTGTGATGATTTTGGTCCCTATGTAACCAGTAATTGATAATTGAATGATAGGAGTGTTATATTTAAATGATTTATACATTCACTATCTTTCAAAAACTTCAAAACTCATTTGACTTCAAGGTTTCAGAAAACGGATTATAGACTTGTTTTAATTTATATATTTAACATTTGAATAGTAAATGAAATACAATAGTCAAACTATGCACAATAAATCTAATATAACCAAGCAGCTTTGAGAGAATGAAACAATTATCTAAAATGATAACCCATTTTACATAGAAATGAAAAGTTTTAGCACCAAGTTAATTTAGCTCAAAAATAAACAGGAATGCTTTGGAATAATCACTTCTAAAATGATATTATCAGTCAAGAAAATATATTTAATTCATACACATGTAAAGCAGCTATATCTTGATAAATATTTTTGTCATTTATGCTCTAATAGAAATATCATTTGGAGGCAAAGGGCTTGGTAATGGGGTTATTTGTATGTAATTTCATTGAACTGTTCTAAACCTTATTTCCTTTTCTATAAATAGGGAATATTAAAATCCTAATGCCTTCCTTTTCATCAGTAGGCAGCGTGTTTGTGTTCATATGTGTAAATGTACTTGGTAAAATTCTTTAATAGCACTGATATTATAATATTCACTACAGAATGTTTTGTATGACTGTTACACATTCAGTTTATCACCATGTATAGAGAGTGGAAATTTATAAAAATTTTAAAAATTTGAGGGGTGCCTGGGTGACTCCGTCAGTTGAGCATGTGACTCTCTGTTTCAGCCCAGGTCATGATCCCAGGATCATGGGATTGAGCCCGACGTCACGCTCCACGATCAGTGCGGAGTCGGCTTGAGATGCTCTCTCCCTCTGCCCCTCCTGCTCATGTTCTTTCTGTCTCCCTCCTCTCAAATAAATAAATCTTTAATTTTTTTAATTTGATAACCTGATTAAACATCTAGCTTATATATATATTTTTAGGTGATAAGCAATTGTTATTACCGCTGCCGTTTTAGATTAAATAAGACCTTTGTGTTTTCAGAATCTGGTGTGGTGCCATGTGTATCTAATTTGTGATAAGCTTCTACATCATACAATGAACAGAGCCACTCAAACTTCAAAGTACCTATTGGCAAAGATCTAGTGACAGAGGCGTTTGTATGAAAGTACATGAAAATGTAAGAATATACAGTACATAATGAAGTAAGAAGAAATGTATTTGAAGTGTGGGAAAGAAAAATGAAAGAAAATAAACACTGACGTTAAACTAGAAGAATGTACTGAGGAAATAATTAAAGGCAGATACCTCAGGGCAAAGAGGTCTGATTTTGTATTTCTTTCAGAAGTTATTCTGGATTTTACTTTCTAATGAGTATTTCTAGAACACATTCAACAGTGCTTGCTGATATTCTAATTGTATGTTGAATTAGATTGATTTCTCTACATTCACATTAATATGCATAACTGACTTCTGCTTTCCTTTTAATCAGAAAATTTGATTTTTTAAAAAAACTTATTTTCTCCTCTTTCCATAGTTATGGTATTCTCCTCCAAAACCCTCAGTCCAAATCTGTTTGTGGGCAAAACAGTGTTATGATAGTAGTTAATTCAATCCTGCGATTTAAGAAGCAGTTTATACTGCTTAGTGCCTACATTGCATTCAAGTAGAAGTGATCTCTTCCTTAATCCTACAATGTATTTTAAACATATATTGTATTCCAATTTCTATAATAAATTCTGACAAAGATCCAGTATTTTATTTTAGGAAAGTCATATGTAAGTAGGTATTTTTACCATTTTTTGACAGTAATTTTTTAACCTATACATTTATATTATTATACCCAGAAATTTGTTCATATGAACTTTCATCACACTATTGCATTTAACAACCTACAGCTTCTTTTCCCTCAATAGCCACTTTCTACCCTACCAATTTTATCTCAGAGGAGTGCATTTTATAATTTTAAGGATGTATGTGTGTATATATAATGGCTAACTATAACTCTTAGGATCACACATTAACCAACCTCAAAAGAGTTCAAGAAGTTTGTTTTGTTTTGTTTTTGGGGGGGGAGTTCAAGAAGTTTATTTTTTTCCTTAGTTCAACAAAAATAATGAATCTTTTCTGAATTAATAAAATGAAGCAAAAGAAGGATTAGAAAGAAAAATCATCCACTTTCACTACCCAGAATAAGAAATTGCATTCAGCCAGTTTTTAAAGCACTTTTTATATAAATCATATTCACATATCCTTGAAACGCTTACTCCTGCTTTTCACGAACATTGTTCTGTAGTTATTAATACTAGTTATGAATGGTGGTGAAGAATTACATTTCATAGTCTTACTGAATAATATGTTGGAATAAATTGTGTTCTGTGAAGCATAAAAGCTACTTGTTTTTATAGCACACTGACTGAAAAAGAGAATTTTAGTCTTATCAGTTCAAGACCACAGAGATGTAAGGTTTATCAAAATTAGGTAGCTATTAAATCTGCTTCCTGACAAGATGTGGTGGAGGTGGATAAACTAATTATATCTATATTAGCTCTAGATCCTAAGTGAGGACTGTGTGTGAGACAAGTTTATGAAAGGTCCTGAGTATTTACAAAATTAAAATCTATTGAGACTGTCATTAACACAGCAATTGTGTTCACTGGGTCTCCTGGGAAACAGACCCTGAGATGGAGTTAGGAGTGTAAAATGTCTGTTGAGGCAAAGATCATGATGCAGACATGATAAACTCTCAACAATCTAAAGGGAGCTTCAGTGCAAAGATTGCCGGTTAGAGGAGTCCTGCATTAGCAAAATGTCCAGACTCTAGTATATCTAACGGGCTAAGTGATTGGCTGATCTGTCCAGCAACTGGTGAGATCTTCACCAGCACACCTCCATGTTTAGCAAAATCCTTTCCTTGTAACCTGTTTTGACAGCAACTACTCTAATTTTCTGAATGGAAATTTATGAGGGTAGGTACTGGGATAAACTCTTAACACTCACCACTGCAGGGAAGCCTGGGCTGTCACTGGTACTTCTAACCACACCCGCCCCTTCACTAACCATTCTAAATTTCCTTTTCCCTGAGGCAGTCATTCATGCTGGTGTCAGTGGCTTACCTGGTGATGTAATTCAAATCCCCATTCCTAAGGGGTCTGGGCTCCTGGAAATTATTCTCTTGTCACACTGGAGTTTCTGTACTTATACCTGGTATTCACATTTGGGAAAGAAAAATAACAATAGGTTCCCAGGGAATTGCTTGAGTTCCACATACCCTCTTTCTTACCTTATTGTTTAACAGCAAGTAAACAATTGCTCCTCCTGCTGATCAAGGTCAATATTCCTACTTATATGGGGACTCCTCTTGTCTCTAGGTATCTAGAAGAAACAAAACAAAATGCCCAGTTGACACCCATATCTTATAACCCCATGGATCTCTGTATGCTGCTCGGCTAGAGAAGGTTCCATTTTGGAAGTAAGAACACTAACCTTGTAATTTCAGAGGTGTGAGGATGGGAAGCCTTCCAGTGGGTCATGGAAAGTAACTGGGGCACTCATTCTTCCATATCTTGGTCTCAGGCACATGCATCTTCCTATTGAGGACACAAGGCCTTACAGAGTTCTGTATTCAGTGTGTACACCTCATCTTGGAGGATACTGCCTCTAAGAAGGCATTGCAGCAGCTGCACATGTGCTAAGCCATCCATGGCTTTTTCACGTCAGTTGCTTCTGGATGGTACCATATGTAGTAAAACCAATGGATTCCATGGTCACGGGCCTACCCCTATGGTTCATTTGCTATAAAGTGGGCTCCCTGTCCAGATCCTAGGTTGAATCCTATGCTTTTGGATCACGTATATATAAGTTTCTGGATAGTATTACTGGGTAGGCTCTGCAGGTCAAGCCCCTTTGGCTGCCATTTTGACATGAAGAGCTCTTGGCTTCTGGTATTTGTTTACACCGAACAAACATTGCTTTGGGGCCCCATTATCCCCATTGATATCAATGAGCCAAACTCCTTAACAGCCTTTCCTGTCATGAGCCCTGGCCCGCAGAGGAAAGCCACTATGGAACTTCTTAGGGTCCCTCTAATCAGTATCTACCTGGTAGACTCTGTGAACAGTGTGTTATCTGCATCTTATATCACATGAACCTCTGGTGATTCTTTTGGCCTTACAAAATATATCCAGCTCAGCATGTCCAATTTGCTGAGCCTTGTAATCTCTTTCTCTACCATTTGTGATGGCAATTCTGGCATTTCAATTTCACTCAAAATAAGCCACACTTTCCCCAGGTTTCCAGAAGCCACTCTATTAGAGAGTTTAGTCATGCTCTAAGATACTTGTCAGGATGTTAAGCTCTGTGTCTCAGGTATGTGAGCTCATGTGAAATCTCTCCCTTATCTAGTACTATGTTCCAGCCCTCTTGATTAAGCACCTTCAAAAACTAGTTTCAATTTCTGTTAACGTGAGCTAATTCTTAAAGCTCCTCTGAGGTACACAGCTACCTTCTTAATCAGATCTAGGTGTTGCTGTTTGAATTATACTGGCACTTTGTTATTCATCCAATGGCCAGAAAGGTGGCAAGGCAAGTCCTAATGGGCCTTCTACTAACTTTTGGGGGAGAGGCTTCTGGAGTGTCCCCTGAACTGTGATGTTTTCTTAAGCTCAGGAGAATGCTATCTTTTAAGAAGGAGGTCAATTCTTCAGACTTTGAGGTTTCAGAAGGATCTGGGGAGCCCAAATCCTAAGGGACATGCACTAGATTCCCTATCTGATGCTTTAGAGTCAGTTTTTCAAAAAAAATCTTGATACAGCAGTCTTGCCTCAGTTGAGCATTTAATTGGTTTGTCTGCTCGTCTATGGGAATTAATAATGGCTACTTTGTAAACTGTCAATGAGTCTTTATTGTTAGTTTTCCATTCTTTAAATATTTTCCTCTGCTTTCCATTATCACTCCATTAGACATCCACACTATTAATAACTTGTCAATTTCATTGTCTTAGCATGCATGATTTCCCTTGAATTTTTCAAAATGCTAAAACACTGCAATGACCAGGGCATTACCCTTTACCAAAATATTCTCTCAAGTTGCTAAGTCACTACCAGCGAGAATTAAAGCAATTGAGGCATCACTTTGTGCTAAGGATTACCCGTGTCTCACAAACTCCCTGTAATGTGGATTTTGTTGTCAGTAGTGATTAAGTGATGCAGTCCCCAAATCCCACTTCTGGGACTGCTGTGTTATATCCTCCAAAAAGTAAATGCTGACACAATTATAAATGGAAGAGGTCTACTGCAGGATTATGCCTATGAAGACAAAGGGAGGATAAAGCAGGATTGGTTAGGGAGAACCTAAGATTATGATACAAATGAGTTCTGGCCAACCCAATGGAGAGCTTTAAACCAAAGATTAACTGGTAAAGAAGCTGCATGGCAGAGAGAAAAGTTCTAGTTTTCCTGATCTGCTTAATCATTGTCTGGCATTGCCAGGGAAGAGTATCATTTCAGATAGAAAGCCACACAAGAAAGTGGGTATATGTTACCCCTTTTGAGAAGTTTCTTGGTTTTGTAGTTGAAAGCAATCATAGAAGGTCAACAGGGACATCAGGGGGTGGCCCCTGAAATCATTAATAGTTGGAGGCTGTCAACTAACTGTAGTTCTTTAAGCTAACTAGCAAGTATTTCCTTGATAGGATGTCTGCGATGAGCTCAACTTCTCAGCTGATGCATCTATGGTCATGAACAAATTGGCTGAAACCAGTCAACTGCATTGCACATATAAAACAACCAAGTTATTTGGTATATACTTTACATTTTTGTTGAATGCTATGGCATTTGCAATCCAGGTTAACAAAATTCATTAGAAAGTATAATTTTAATATTATGACTGTATTTTACACCTTTTTATAAATAAATCACAAAGCACAACACAATATGTGTGTTAATGCACACAGCACAAGGAGACACCTGGGGTTGTTGACTACATAAGGCAAAAACAGCAAAACTGGTCCTATATATTTCAACATGCTTTTTCTAGTATCCTGGAAGCACTTTTGTATGTTTAGAGCAATGATTCTATTTAAAATTTTTTCCCAGATCTTCTATCAGCTTGAGACTGATTATAAACTTGAAATAACTCATATGTTAAATTTAGCATCACTTGCAAGCTATAACTGAAAGCAAGCATTGACTTTAATAATTTTAATGAATTTTAGCAAGCAATTTTCCAGTTTTTTAGCAATAGAGTGTTAGGATTGAATAGTTAAATGGAATTACTGTCTTCAGTGAGGTTTCATTCTAAGTCCTGTAAGAAAGGTACTGACGGCTATGAGGCTTCACTCAGAGAACTTAGGTGTTCGGGCAGATGAGAAAAGTTTGATAGAAGAGGTGAGATTTCGGAAAAGATAAGGTATATTAGATTTCAATAGAAATACTGGCATGTCTCACTTCATTGAGCTTTGTAGATATTGCATTTTTTTTTACAAATTGAAGGTTTGTGGCAACCCTACATGGAGCAAGTCTATGGACAACATTTTTTCTAGTGGTTTTTCCTCACTTTCTGTCCATCACATTTTAATTCTTGCAATATTTCAAACTTTTTCATAATTCTATTAGTTGTGATGACAATTGACCAGTGATGTTACTGTTGTGATTATTTTAGGGTACCATCAACCATGCCCGTATAAGATTGTGAAATTAATAAATGTGTGTGCTCTGACCCCTCCACTGACCTGCCATTTCCCTCTTTCTCCTCAGGCCTCTCTATTCCCTGAGACACAACAATATTGAAATTAGGCCAATTAATAACCCTATAATGGGCTCTAAGTGTTCAAGTACTAGGAAGAGTTGCATGTCTCTCACTTTTTTTTTTTTAAGATTTTATTTATTTGTTAGCATGAGCAGAGGGGAGGGGCAGAGGAAGAAGCAGTCTCCCCGCTGAGATTCCCCCCCACCCCCACCCCAGGGCTCTATCCCAGGACCCTGGGATCATGACCTGAGGAAAATGCACCAACTGAGCCACCCAGGTGCCCCTCACTCACTTAAAACAAAAGCCAGAATGATTAAGTTTGGTGAAGAAGGCAGATCAAAAGCTGAGACAGGCTCAAAGGTAGGCCTCCTGCCCGTGTGCCAAGTTGCAAAGGAAAAGCTCTTGAAGGAAATTAAAAGTGCTACTCTAGTGAATACACAAATGATGAGAAAGCTGAACAATTATTGCTAGAATAAAGTTATAGTGGTGTGAATAGAAGATTAAACTAGCCACAACATCCCTTAAGCCATAGCAAGGCCTTAACTCTCCTCAGTTCTACGAAGGCTGAGAGAGGTGAGGAAACCACAGAAGTTTGGTTCACGAGGCTTAAGAAAAGACGCTGTCTTGGGCCCCTGGGTGGCTCAGTCAATTAAGCATCTGCCTTTGGCTCAGGTCATGATCCCAGAGTCCTGGGATCAAGCCCCACATTGGGCTCCCTGTTTGGCAGGGAGCCTGCTTCTTCCTCTCCCTCTGCCTGCTATTCCCCCTTACTCATGCTTTCTCTTTCTTTGTCATACAAATAAATAAAATCTTTAAAGAAAAAGAAAGAAGCTGTCTCCATAACATAAAAGTGGAAGGTGCTACAGCAAGTTATGGAAGATCTAGTTAAGATAATTAATGAAGGTGGCTAAGCTAAACAACAGACTTTTCAATGTATATGAAACCACCTTATGCTGAAAAATGATGTCATCTAGGACTTTGGCTAGAGAGAAGTGAATGCCTGGCTTCAAAGGACAGGCTGACTCTCTCATTAGGGGCTAAATAGCTGGTGACTCTAAGTTGAAGCAAATGCTCATTTACCACTCTAAAAATTCTAGAGCCCTTAAGGATCATGTTAAATCTTCCCTGTGTTCTACAAAGCCTGGATGGCAGTACATGTGTTTACAACATGGTTGACTGAATATTTTAAGCCCAATGTTGAGACCTATAGCTCAAGAGAAAAAGATTCCTTTCAAAATACTAGTGCTCATTGACAATGCACCAGGTCACCAAGAGCTCTGATTGAGATCCACAATGAGATTAATGTTTTCATGTCTGCTAACAGAACACCCCTGCGGTAGCCCACGGATCAAAGAGCCATTTTGACTTTCAAGTCTAATTGTTTAAGGAATACATTTCATAAGGCTATAGCTGCCACAGATAGTGATTCATCTGACGGATCTAGGAAAAATAAATTGAAAACCTTCTGGAAAGGATTCACTATTCTCGATGCCATAAAGAGCATTCATGATTCATGGAAAGTAGTCAAAATATGAATATAAATAGAAGCTTTGAGGAAGTTGATTTTAACCCTCATGGATGACTTTGAGGGGTTCAAGACTCCAGTGGGGGAAGTAACTACAGATGTGGAAATAGCAAGAGAAGTAGAATTAGAAGTGGATCCTTAAGATGTGACTGAATTCCTGCAGTCTCAGGATAAAACTTTAACAGATGAGGAGTTGTTTCTTACAGATGAACAAAGTGGTTTTTTTGAGAGGAAATCTATTCATGGTGAAGATGCTGTAAAGATTGTTGAATATTACATAAACTTAGTTGATAAAGCATCAGCAGGGTTTGAGAGGACTGACTCCAGTTTTGGAAGAAGTTCTAATGTGGGTAAAATGCTATCAAATAACTACACACCTCAGAGAAAACATTCATGAGAGTCAACTGATGTGGCTAACTTCATTGCTGTCTTATTTTAAGAAACTGAACAGCCACCCAGCCTTCAGCAACTACCACCCTGATCAGTCAGCAGCCACCCACATGGAGACAAGACCCTCCACTAGCAAAAAATAAAAAATAAAAAATAAATTACAACTTACTGAAAGCTTGGATGATTAAACATTTTGAGCTAAGCATCTTTCCACAGGATGCATTTGAAATCATGTCTCTTTGTTATAAGTACATAATCCAAAGAAGAGCTTCTTAAAAAATGTTTTGAAAGGGACCAGATTTAAGTGCTTTTAAACCCAAGTTGTAACACTATCTAGGTACAGGGTTTAACCCTATATAAACATAATAGATACATGACCGACACATAAAGAACTACTATGTTCCCTCACTTAGGTAGTTTAGAGTCATTTAACAGAATAAATGCTAGATATTGAAGCTAAATCAGAGGAGAGATCTAAGAGTAGATAATAAAGCTAAGAGAATATTATTCATTTAAAGTTGGAATGCAATATAAAAAGAGGGAAACAAATTGTTTATGCTAGTGGAAAAACACACAAACACACACAACTAAGAACCAGCAGGAAGAAGTAAATTATGAGAGTTCAAAAGATTTACTAATAAAAAATTTACCACTGTTGTTATATATGGTTAAAGTCTATTATTATTTATCAGTTTTAAAATATGGTTTCCACAGAAACTGTTAAAATTTATACTGTATTGGAATTAGAAGTAATGAAAGGGTATGGACAGTCTAAAGATAGAAAGAAGACAGCACAAAAGCTAGAGTAGGAAGTGTTTATAACATCTTAAGTCTATTAGTGGTAAGGTAAAACTTAACTTTAGAATTTTTAAGTACTTTACCACTTCTCCAAAGAAAATATTTCTTTATAGCATTATTACTTTGTTCCTTTACTCACGATTGAAATAAGATTCATCAATTTCCCTTGCCACTCAAGGCACCATTGATCACACCCTTACATTTTCCAGAAATAAAGAGACTACCTTAAAAGAATTTTTAAAAATCTTTACTATAATTTCAACTAACTGAAATTTCAACTATTTTAGGAAAGTTTAAAGAGTTTATTCAATCTTAGTTCTACATAGAAAAGAGATTAAAACAAAACAATGGTGCTATGACAGCAATGTTTTAATGAAGATAGTTTTAATTTCCACTATTTAATGTTTAATATGGTGTGTCATCTCAAAATTATAGCCCTTTCTTTGTTCTTCAAATACAGAAGTCATGTATATTAAAACTTGGCCACAACAATCATACAATTAGAAAATAGTACGACGATAGGACTTTGCTGCATCCTACCCACTGGATCTTGGCTACTGCTGCACCCTGTCATTCTGGGCTCATTCTACTATAGCATTTCTGCCCCCTCTACACTCCGTGGACCCAAGTCACAGCAGTGAACCCTAAAGACATAGACTCTGTTTCCATCGGCTATCTGCTCATGCCCACACCTCAGACACTGGCACCACTGCCTCAGCAACTGTGCCTGCGCCCCAGGTGCCTTGGAAGATCTGCACAGTCCTGATCCCAGGACTCTGGCTCTGCTACTGCTCTGAGTGCCAATGCACCAGACCAGACATGGGAGAAATCCCCTAAACAAGAAAGTCCCTCCACAAGCAAAATGGAAAACAGAGGGACCCAAGCAGCCTTTACCAACAAAGACCCCCAAAAGGCCATGCCATCACTACTACTACAGACGCCTGCATCCCTGGTCACCAAGAACACCAATAGTGATCACAAATGAAAGAACTAAGTGACTACACCACTGTACGTTTCCCAGAATCAGAGATACTGCACCCCATCCAGACAGTGCCTCTGTAGCCATGAGTAGGTGAAAATCAATCCACACTGAAACAAGTTCAAAAAGGGTAGAAGATGGGACTACTTCCTTAGTATCAGCCATATCAACTCAAAGCCCCTTGGAAACATGAGAAAATATGACACCACCAAAAAAATAAAACAAAAACAATTTTTAGTAACTGACCTCAAAGAATGGAAAGGTACAAATTTACATGAAAAAGAATTCAAAATAATTTTAAGGAAGCTCAGTGAGATTCAAGAGAACACAGGCAACTCAGTAAACTCAGTAAAATAATACATGAACAAAATGAGAAGTTCAACAAAGAGATGGGAATCATAAAATAGAACCAAAGGGGAAATTCCAGAGCAGAATACTATGTTTTTTTAAAATTTCATTTACTGTGTTACAGAGCTTCAACAACATATTTCATGAAGCAGAAAGAAGAATCTGCAAACTTGAAAACAAATCTCTTCAAATTAATCAGAGGATTAAAATGAAATAATGAAAAAGAATGAACACTTAGGGGATCTGTAAAACATCATCAAGAGTGCAAATACACACATTATGGGAGTCTAGAAAGAGGGGAAAAAAAAAAGGACAGAAAGCTAGTTCAAAGAAATGATGGCTAAACACTTATTAAGTCTGGGGAGAGTTACAGACATTCAAGTCCATGAAACTCAAAAATCCCCAAACAGACTGAACCAAAGAGATTTTCACCAAGATATGTTACAATCAAACCCTTAAAGCTCAAAGCTCAAGAAAGGATTTTGAAAGCAGAAAGGGCAAAAATAGCTCACATACAAGGGAACACCAATAAGGCTACCAGAGGACTTCTCAGCAGAAACCTTGCAAGTACAGGAGAGAATAGGATAATGGCAGATGCTTAAGGACTGTGCCACCCAGGCGCCCCTGAAACCCATTTCTAAATAACCAATGGATCAAAGAATAAATCAAAAGGGAAATCTAAAATATATTTCAACACAAATGAAATAGACGCACAACCTAATAAAACCTATGGGATGCATCAAGGACAGTTTTAAGTGGGAAATTTACAGTAATAAACACCTACATTAGTACAGAATTGTTGAATCCTTATACTGTACCCTGAAACTAATATCACACTGCATGTTGATTATACTTTAATTTAAAAAAAAATCATGAATGACCTAACTTTACACTCAAGGAACTCTAAGAAGGCAAACAAACTAATCCCAATTTATGAATAAGGAAGGAAATAAAGATTAGAGCAGAAATAAATGAAATAGAGGTGAGAAAGACAACAGAAAAGATCAATGAAACTAAAAGGTTTTTTTTGAAAAATAAAATTGGCAAACCCTTAGCTAGACTAAGAAAAAAAGGAGTGAAGAGTCCAATAAAATCAGAAATGAGGGGTGCCTGGGAGGCTCAGTTGGTTGAGCGTCTAATTCTTGATTTTGGCTCAGGTCATGATATCAGGGTCATGATCTCATGGTCCTGAGATTGAGCCCTGTGTCGGGCTCTGCATTCTGCACAGAGTCAGCTTGCCCCTCTCCTTCCTCCTCTGCCCCTCCCCCTGCTTGCATGCTCTCTCTCTCTAAAATAAAATCTTAAAAAAAAAATTCAAATGAAAGAGAAGACATTACAACTGATACCACAGAAATACAAACAATCTCAAAAGACTATGAACGTCTATATGCCAAAAATTTGATAACATGGAACCCAGAACCAGCATTTCAAAATGACTTTGTTTGTGAATTTTAGCAACATTTTGCAATATTTAGCAAACTCTCTCAAAAAGTTGAAAAGAATGCACGCTTCTAAATTCATTTTTAAGGCCAGTATTGCCCTCATATAAAAGCCAGTAAAAGACAGTTTAAGAAAATTACAAGACAATATCCCTAATTATCTCAGGTATAAATATATTCAACAAAATACTGGAAAACTGAATTCTAGAGCACATTACAAGGATCATGTGCCATGATCAAGTGGGATTTATCATTAGGATAAAAGGACGGTTCAATATACACAAAACAGTAAATGTGATATGCCACATTCACTGAATGCAGAAAAATCATATCACTTCAATAAATGCAAAATAAGCATTTGACAAAATTAAACATTCTTTTATGATAAAACTTTACAACATACAAGGTATAAAAAGAATGTATCACAACACGCTAAAGGCCATATATGACAAGCCCATAGCTAAAAGATTTCCCTCAAAGATCAGGAACAAGACAAGCATGCTCACTTTTATCAGTTTTATTAAACATAGTTCTAAAAGTTCTAGCCAGAGCTATGAGGCAGAAAAAGAAATAAGTGGCATCCAAGTCAGAGAGAAGTAAAATGATCTCTGTTTGTAAATGACATGATTTTTTTATATATAGAAAACCTCACAGACTCCACCAAAAACTGTTAAACAAATTCTGTAAGGTTTCAAGATACAAAAATCAACATACCAAAATAAACTGTATTCTATACAATAACAGCTATCTGAAAGAGAAATCAAGAGAACCACTCAATAGCACCAAGAACAATAGAAAACTTAGGAATTAATTTAACAAGGAGGTTAAAGATTTGTATACTGAAAACAAGATTTTGATCAAAAAAATTGGAGACACAAGTAAATGAAAAGATATCCCATGCTTTAGATTGGAAGAATTAATATTTTTAAAGTCTTTACGACATAAAGTAATCTACACATTCAAAGCAGTCCCTATTAAAATTCCAATGGCATTTTTCAGAGAAATAGAAAAATATTCTATAATTCATCTGAAACCACAAAGGATCCCAAATAGCCAAAGTGATTCTGAGAAAGAAAAGCAAAGCTGGAGACACTATGCCTCCTGACTTCCAACTATATTGCGAAGCTACTGTAATCAGAACATTATAAAACTGTTCTAGCATAAAAACCGGCACATAGACCAAAGACAGAATAGAAAGCCAAGAAATAAACCCACACATATACACTCAGCAGGTCTTTGACAGGGTGCCAAGAACCCAATGAGGAAGGGACATCTCCACAATAAATACTGTTCGGAATCTGGAGATCTGCATGCAAAAGAATGAAATTGGAGCCCTATCTTACATCATTCCCAACAACAAACAGCCATCTTGAAATGCATTAAAGACTTAAATGTAAAACCTGGAATCATAAAACTCCTAAAAGAAACTCCTAAAAGAAAACCTAATAAAAACTCCTTGACATTGGTCTGGGCAATGATTTTCTGGATATGTTGCCAAAAATACAGGCAACAAAAGCAAAAATAAACAAATGGAACTATCTCAAACTAAAGCTTCTGCACAGCAAAGAAATCCATCAACAAAATAAAAAGCTAACCTATGGAATGGGAGAAAATATTTGCAAACCATATATCTGATTAAGGGTTCATAACCAAAATCTCTAAGAAATGCATTTAACATAGTTAAAATGTCCATACTACCCAGAGCAATCTACACTTTCAATGCTATCCCAATCAAAATACCGAGGACATTTTTCAAAGAACTGGAACAAATAGTCCTTAAATTTGTATGGAACCAGAAAAGGCCCCGAATCACCAAGGAACTGTTGAAAAGGAAAAACAAAGCTGGGGGCATCACAATGCCGGATTTCGAGCTGTACTACAAAGCTGAGATCACAAAGACAACATGGTACTGGCACAAAAACACACATAGACCAATGGAACAGAATAGAGAACTCAGAAATGGACCCTCGGCTCTTTGGGCAACTAATCTTTGATAAAGCAGGAAAAAACATCTGGTGGAAAAAAAGACAGTCTCTTCAATAAATGGTGCTGGGAAAATTGGACAGCTACATGCAAAAGAATGAAACTTGACCACTCTCTCACACCATTCACAAAGATAAACTCCAAATGGATGTCTCACATCGAGGTGATGTGAGACAGGAATCCATCAAAATCCTAGAGGAAAACCTAGGCAGCAACCTCTATGACATCGGCCAAAGCAACCTTTTTCATGACACATCTCCAAAGGCAAGAGAAACAAAAGATAAAATGAACTTGTGGGACTACATCAAGATAAAAAGCTTCTGCACAGCCAAGGAAACAGTCAAAAAAACTAAGAGGCAGCCCACGGAATGGGAGAATATATTTGCAAATGATGCTACACATAAAAGACTGGTATCCAAGATCTACAAACAACTTCTCAAACTCAGTACGCGAGAAACAAACAAATCATAAGGTGGGCAGAAGATATGAACAGACACTTTTCCAATGATGACATACAAACGGCTAACAGACACATGAAAAAATGTTCAAAATCATTAGCCATCAGGGAAATTCAAATCAAACCACACTAAGATACCACCTTATGCCAGTTAGAATGGCAAAAATTGACAAGGCAAGAAACAACAATTGCTGGAGAGGATGGGAATGCAAGTTGGTACAGCCACTCTGGAAAACAGTGTGGAGGTCCCTTAAAAAGTTAAAAATTGAGCTACCCTATGATCCAGCCATTGCACTACTGGGTATTTACCTCAAAGATACAGACGTAGTGAAGAGAAGGGCCATATGCACCCCAATGTTCATAGCAGCATTGTCCACAATAGCTAAATCGTGGAAGGAACCGAGATGCCCTTCAACAGATGATTGGATTAAGAAGTTGTGGTCCATATATACGATGGAATATTACTCAGCTATCAGAAAGAATGAGTTCTCAACATTTGCTGCAACATGGACGGCACTGGAGGAGAGAATGCTAAGTGAAATAAGTCAAGCAGAGAAAGACAATTATCATATGATTTCTCTCATCTATGGAACATAAGAACTAGGATGATCGGTAGGGGAAGAAAGGGATAAAGAAAGGAGGGGTAATCAGAAGGGGGAATGAAGCATGAGAGACTATGGACTATGAGAAACAAACTGAGGGCCTCAGAGGGGAGGGGGGTGGGGGAATGGGATAGACCGGTGATGGGTAGTAAGGAGGGCACATATTGCATGGTGCACTGGGTGTTATACGCAACTAAAGAATCATAGAACTTTACATCAAAAACCAGGGATGTATTGTATGGTGACTAACATAATAAAAAAAATTAAAAAAAAAGAAATGCATATAATTCAACAGAAAAAAAAAGATTTAAAAATGGACAAAGGACATGAATACACATCTTCCCAAAGAAGACACACAAATGGCCAACAAAAAAGACAGTCTATGAGTAGATGCTCAAACCTCTATCAAGGAAATGCAAATCAAAACCATGAGCAAGTACCGTTTCATAGCTGTTAGGATAGCTATTATCAAAAAGTCAAAAGATTATCAAGTGTTATTGAGGATGTTGAGAAACGGAAACCTTTGTACACTATGAGTAAGAATGTAGATTGATAGTCATTAAGAACAGTGTGGAGATTCCTCAAAAGAAAAAAAAAAAAAGAACTATATGACCCATTAGGATCACTTCTGGTTATGTATCCAAATGAAATAAAATCAGTATCTCCAAGAGGTAACAGTACTTCCATGGTTACTACAGTATTATTCACAACAGCCAAAATATGGAAACGATCTAAGTGTCCATTGCTGGATGAATGCATAAAGAAAATGTGGTAAATACATCTAACAATGTAATATGCAGCCATAAAAAAAAGGAAATCTTGCCATTTGGGACAGCATGGATGAACCTGGAGGGCAAATAATGAAATAAATCAGACAGAATAAGAAATACTAGTATGATCTCACTTACATGTAATCTAAAAAAGCTGGTGGTTACCAGGAACTAGGGAGAGAGGGGAAAAATGAGATGTTCAAAGGGTACAAACTACCAATTAAAAGAGGGTAACTTCTGGGAATCTAATGTACAACACGAAGACTATGGTTAACAATACTGTATTGTATGCTTGAAAGGTCCCTAGTGAGTAGGGCTTAAATATTTTCATTATAGCAACACCAACAAAAATGGTAATTATGTGAGGGGAAGGATATATTAACTAACCTTGCTGTGGTAGACATTTCTCAATATAACCCTATACCAAATAATCACTTTGTATAACCTTATAATTGCACAATGCTATATAATTATATAATCGTATATATAATTAAAATGGAATGTATACAATGTAATATAATCATCTCAATAAAGCTGGAAAAGAATAAATCAATGCAAAGGACAAAAATCCCATGAAGGATGAACAATTTTTATCTCTCTCTTCAATATTTAAAAATGTTCTTCTAATGGTTTCTCTGTCCTAAAATTCACGTACTAAAATTCTTAATGGTCTGTTATTGTGGCCATTGTCAGAACACCTATTTTTTATACTTAAGCTGAGGCATGAGTAGGAAGAAGAACTCAAAGAACAATGCTTCACTGTCTATTCTAATAATAATAATTAACAAGTACTAAATGTGATTTACAATGTGCCAGGGACATTGGATGGATGATTTTATTTAATATTCACAATGGTCTTCTTTTGCCATTGGTGAATCTGAGACTTGGGAGATTAAGTAATTTACCAAAGTTTACTTTGGTTAGAGGCTAATCAAACTAAATTCAAAGTCACACTCCAATGTCCATTTTTTTAAACATATTTGATATATTTTCATTATGTGCTAAAAGCTTGCCAGGCATCTCACGTACATTAAATTAACCCCTACTACAATAAATATGTATAATAAGTACGTTTGAAAAATCATTTTTATGGCGAACCTGGGTGGCTCAGCTGGTTAAGCATCCGCCTTTGGCTCAGGTCATGATCCCAGGGTCCTGGGGTCCAGCCCTGCCATGAGCTCCCTGCTCAGCAGGGAGCCGACTTCTTCAGTTCTCTCTCCCTCTGCCCCTGTCCCCAAGCTCGTGCTCTCTTGTTCACTCTCTCTCAAATAAATAAAATCTTGAAACAAAATCATTTTTACAGATGAGGAACTGGACATTCATATGGGTTATGTATCCAGGAACCAATGGAGTTGAAATTCATAACTGTATTTTATTGTTATATATTATAATTCAAATTCTTCAAAAGTAAGAGGGAAAAACTCGTCTTACAAAAATCATCACATTGGTCGAGATTTGATTATGTAATTGTTTCCCTTTCATAATTATGTCTATGCTATTGAGGTATTACACATCAAAAGAAAAACTCATTTAAAATTCCACAATTTTGAATCACTTCCCATGTTATAGGCATCAGGCTGGTTTATAGGATTCATACATAATATCTACCTTTAACGATAGTCAAAGTATTAATAGAGTTTTAAATCAGTTATATTTGGCAGTCTAGCAAAACCACAACTGAAACATAGAAAAGAGCTATACAACACAGACTAAGTGCTAAAATCAAGAAAAGATTTCTAAAGAGATGGGTCAAATATCCTACATTTGAAGGATAGAGGGAAATATGCTAGATGAAGTAAAAGAACATTTCAGGTTGTTACAACATGGACAAAAGAAGGCATCTGGCAAATGATGGGGCTGAGAAGTAATGGCAAGATGACCCAGAGTTTTTTACACCATGCTAAGAACCTTAGACTACGTACTGTAACAAATATTCAGCCACACAAAGTTTTGCAGCAGAGAGTTACATAATCAATTGTGTTTTAAATAGATCACTTTCACGGCAAGGTAGAGAACAGATTGAAACAAACAGTCTGGGTCAATAATTCGTGGAAGAATGAGGCTGTAGGCGCATAACTGCAGGGAAAATGGAGCAAATGGGATAGACTGATGGACAACTTTGTGATGGAGATTTGACCTAATTTGAAATTAAGAGAAATCAAAATGATATAACTCATTCTTTATGGAAAAAAGAAAGGGAGCTTTCACTAACAAATATATCCCATTTCATGAACGTGATTCTTTATGGAATTACAAATACCTGTAAAAAAGCATGATTCATTTAACTACTTTTTGAAGATCACCCTAACTTTTTTCTGAATGAATTAAGTGATCAAAAATCACATTTTTATAGAGGTATTACCAATAGGTCTAAAACATGTCCTTGCTGTCAGAGTCCTTATAATTTTGTCTTTAGTGAGCCTAGTATTATAATCTTTATGCTATGAAAATGTCTTAATTTGTCTTGGCAATATTCACTAATTAAATTTTGTCAGGGATACCTATTAACTACCTATTAACCCCAAACTAAATCTGAAAATTCTACATTATACAATGGACTATAATTTCTATAATCTCAACTCCATTGGTTCCTACGTGCATGACCTCTTTGACCTCTTTGAAATATATTTGTAATGTTTATCTGGGCAATATTCATTAAGATAATTTCATAGCATAAAGATGATAATACTAGGCTCGGACCAAAACCAAAATTATAAGAACTCTGATAGCACCATTATCTACAGCTCTAGTGAGAAGAACAAAAATCTGATTTAAATAATGGATAATACCCGTATGGAAATCTTCTGCACTACTGCCATCTGGAGAAATTTTCTATGTAGAATAAATTTTTAATTGCATTTAGAATCCTACGTAGCTATGTTGTCTAATGCTTATTTTTATATCATTAAATATTTAATTTTCAAATAAAACACATTTTTTCTCATAAACTCCACAGTACCATACTCAACAAGAGTTCTTTTCTGAGATATAAATTTCCCATACCTGTCTGTCATAAATTTTCTGTTTTGATGACAGGTTTTTGAATGTGATTTGCCAGTGTAATTTCTTATGCAAAATACCTGAAAAATTGTTGTGGGTTCAGTTATTGGATTTCGCTATTTGTCATGTTTAGTTTACTTCTTTGGCAAAAAGTTCTCAAGTATTATTTTTAGAGTAGAAAAAATAAATGAAAAAATTGGGACCCCAGATTTTTTTTTTTAAAGATTTATTTATTTACTTGTCAGAGAGAGAGAGCACAAGCAGGGGGAATGGCAGGCAAAGGGAGACGCAGGCTCCCCGCTGAGCAAGGAGATAGAAGTGGCACTTGATCCCAGGACCCTGAGATCATGACCTAAGCCAAAGGCAGACAGACGCCTAACCGACGGAGCCACCCAGGTGTCCCGGGACCCCAGATTTTTATAGTTTACTGAATTTTTTCACAGGGAGGTGAGTTTTTAAAGGCATATGTGTATCATAATTCTTCTATGTTACTAATGATAAATTTAGAACAGATAATTCATAGAATCATTAGGCTAAATTTGCATTAAAATTCACTTGAGTATTCACTAAAAGTATTCTTGTTCATATACACTCTAATGTATCTTTTAACTTAGAACAGAGGTTTACATTTAACTGGAGAAGAGCAGAACCATTGACATAAATGGAGAAAGAACGGAGGTACACGATAATAGGCAATGGTGGGGAGTAGACAAATGTCATTAAGGAATAAATTCCACGTGTGTCTGAGAGAAATTGTATAGCACCAAACGAAACTGGTAGATCAATAAAATTAGGTCAGAGATTTTTTTTGGAATCACAGATCACAGAATTCCAGTTTTAGTAGTGATTTTTTTTCTTCTAAAAATGTTTTTATCTATGAATTTCTTGAAGCTTTTAGAAAGAGCAATTTATCTCATAACATTAGTATCAAAGAACTGAAAGTATGAAAGTTACTTATTGGAATGAGTTATTCATAAGGCTCTTTTCAAAACTGTGTGTTTTCCCCTACACTTACCAAAGTTGCTTTAAAACAAGGGTAAAAAGCCATAAAAAGTATGCAACTATGATTATGTACCATAAAAAGTATGTAATCGGAAAAACAGGATAGTTATTTTAAAGAAGAAAAATCATAGAATAATCATATAATCAAATCATACTCCTAATGCCCTTTCAGTATAATGCTCTGTTTTCCCTTACTGCCTAAGCAAGTCTCTTGAACTCCCAGATAAAAAAACAAACAATGTGATAGGGATTTATAACCTCCAGGAAATTGTTTGATTGTATCAATAAAAGAAGTAAGCTCTAGGTATTTTACAGCCTAGAAGTCTAGCTTTTAGGGGTGTCGCTGAATAGGTCTTCCAATATGAGGCACTACCTAATAGTTAATATAGCCACAGAAATATCCAGGCTGAAAATCTTAGGGTAAGAAACACATTCATTATTAATTGAAAGGTAAATTCACTCTACAAAAATGAAGTCACATAAGGACACTGGAAGACATGAGAAGAATTGATTGTTTTAAATTTAATAAAGTCTGGACAATGTTGAAATGGGCCGTGTTTTTTTGGTTTTTGGTTTTTTTAGGGTTGTAGTATGTTAAGTGCTTTTAGAACAACAAAGCAGATATTACTTTTGAGAATGCCTAAAATAAAAAAAATAATTGGTTACCAAAATTTAACTACTTATTCAAACTGAAGAAATTTTATGGGACTAAGCAGGTTATATGTTAATATTAGTAGAAAACACAACAACAGATTGGGATCATGAATCCCCATAGCAGTAACTTAGAGATCCTCAAGATGTTTCTGGATCTTAACTGGGCAAATCAGTGGAATAAGCCTAGGGCAGAATTGAGACTGGAGATAAGAGATCAAATGATAATAACATCCAGGCAAAAATCAGCATCTGATAGAATAGCAATCTAGACCAGTTTTGAATTGTTTTCTCTCTAGGAAATGTGTATTAACATGTGTTCATTAATTAAATATTGATTGAATAAATGCCATGGCCACATTATGCTAGGCACTGAGGAGATGACGTAAACACAATAGTTTCTGGATTCAAGACCATAATTTCAAAGTGAAGATGCATGTGCAATAAGTGACAGAATGGAAAAGCTTCACTAATTATGCAAAAATTTTTATCAGTTTAAGCCTGGATTTGAAGGTTATAAAAAATAAATTATTAAAAAAAATAATTTTAAGTATACTAAAATGAAATTGAGGAAAAATCTGTCTACATAAGAATAGCAAAATAAACTTATTTTTTGCTGCATAAAAAAGTTAATTTTATACATTAGGATGAATAAGGGTTATTCATTTATATTTGACAACTAGACATCCCAGGTATTGTTTTATTAAACATTGATAATATATCTATAATGTCCTAAACTGTGGTTGTTTATGAAGAAATTTATTCTTTCTGGAATTTGTCCTACTCTAAATGTTTAAGATTTATAACTATTTTAGAATTAAAAACTTAGTGGACGGACTTTTAAATATTCTGACGCTATGAAATGAAACATATACTACTTCTGATTTTTTATTAGGTACTATGCAAATATTAAAAAGCTCATCAATTTCTTAACAAAATTAATCAAAGAGAAAATATAGCTTTCCCTAGTCAGTAATTTGAGATTTTGTGTAAAAAGTTGATAAACAGAAAGATGGGATTATCTCTCAATTTTTGTCAAATTTTCATAGGAATATCACATATATACAGCTTTAAAAGTCAACCGTATTAACCAGACAGGTCAAAAATCTTGCCCTATAATGCCCTTCTTAGCCACCAATATAAAAACGAACATGGTCATATACATCAATTAGTATACTAATAAAGTAAAGGAAAGCCATTACACAAAAGAAACATAATTATTCTTGGTAATGAGGACCCAGATATATCCAGTGTGTCCTCCTAAAGAAGATACTCTATGAAATTCACCTTTAAAAACTCTGATATTACAAATAAAATAATTTCTTAATTAGTAAACAATATTTTGCTAAGAATATAAGGGAGCCAGCAAGCCAAACATAAAGATAACAGAGCATTATAAATGTATGATAGCAGAAAGCCAAATTAACATGTTACAAATGACAGTGAAAAAGTTGTATATTTAATATAATAGTTGCATACCAAAGTGATTTTAGTGAAAATAAGAAAGGCCACGTATATGAAATGATCAATATGGGTGAAATTTTGATATAAAAAAATAAATTCATGAAGAATATATAAATCCAATAGAAATTTAAATAAGAAGTTGATATAACCCAAATTATACAAAGATGTATATGACTAGAAAATATAGGATAATTATTTTGGAGAAAAGGGGGGAAAATCATAGGTTACCCAGCATATTGCTCTGTAATTATCAAGTCAAATCTAGACTATAATTATACTTTGCATTATTTGAAAATAACATGAAATAGTTTACTTAAAAAACAAATTTCTTAAATGTACAAATACATACTATGTTCTAAAAGGAGTTTATGGTTGAACAATATGTACAAAACATATATATAACCATTAGACTAAAGTCTACTAAATATCAAAAACAGCTTGAGAGAGATTTGGAAAATAAAACCATGATTACAAGCAATAACATCCATACACAAAAATGCAAATATACTACATAGGCTAATCAGTGCATTGAATTTTAATTAAAACAAATATATTTTGATGGTTGCTTTGCTTCTAGGATGGGCTCTAGGCAAACTTTTTATACTATTTTTTAAATATTTTATTTGTTTGAGAGAGAGAGTGAGGAAGAGCATGGGGTGAGGGGCAGGGGGAGAAGCAGACTCCCCACTGAGCAGGCAGCCAGACCTGGTGCTTTATCCTGGGACTCTGGGATCATGACCTGAGCCAAAGGCAAATGCTTGACTGAGGCACCCAGGCATGTGAAACTTGTTATATTAAATAGAAATCTTTCCTTTTGCTATTCCCCCTATCCCCTAATTCTTTAGAGGTATTTAAACCAACCTCATTACAATTTCTCAAGAATTTTACCACAACATTTTTCTATATCTTCTCTCATTAATTAATGCTGTCTCGGTAATACTGCCTAAGAGCTATATCCTTAAAATTTCTATTTGCTGCAGTCAGGAAAAATTAATATGAACCTACTGGATGCTTCATATTATGCTAATCATTACCCTGCATCTCCCTTAAGATGAAAATACCATGCATACCGTGAGAGCTCTATTCTTACAGAATTTTAAGAGATGTTAGTATAAATGACAGTATCTTATTTCAAAATTTAATGTTTATTTAGCACTTCTGTGTTTCCATTATTGGCAAAGAATTTAATTTGCAGTATCTCATTTATAATACTGATAGCAGTCTTATAAACCAAGTACAACAGTTATCCCAAATTTGTACTGAGAACTGTATTTAGAAATGCAATCTGTCCAGGGTATTGAGCTGTAAAGCTGGCTTTTGAAATTCACACCCCGAGCTTAGAGTTTTGAAAGTTTACTATACCTACATGCCTCCACGCTGAGATAAATATGATATAGGAGATCAGAAAAAGCCCAGGACACACCAGATTATAAACTCCTAGAATGCTCTTAAATATTGTCTTCAAAATCCCAGCAATTGGCACACTATCTAGCATACTCTTTATTTTTATTATCCCAAAATGTAGGTGGTCGGTAAAGACTTTTAAGCTTGAAAAAAATAATTTACATACGAAGTCGTCTCAAAAATTAACATGGAAAATATGGGCCTCAAACTTTCGAAAAGAAAAACCAACAAAAACTGTTAGTTCAAAAATGTATTCACACATTTCAATGTGAGAACAGAAAAGAGCTCTGGAATAACCTGGGAAGTGGCACAGTAGTCAGGTCTCCAAGTTTCTCATCTTTTCTGCCACTCTCTTTATCTTTTCTTTGAAGAACTGTCAAAATACTAAGGATTAGCCCTTGGAAACCAAAGAAATAAGAGTTAAAGAGAAAAACCCTGTAGATTTAATTCCTGATAATTAAGAATCTAGAACTTGAAACCTAAAGGGGAAAAAAGAGCTATGAAAAGAAAAAAAATATCTGGCTCCCACTTAGGATGTAGAATGCTGGAAGGATTGCCAAACTCACTTTAATAACAAGATGGATAATCTACAAAAGGCATGTGTTTTATTGAACCCATTAAAGAGTTGAAGTCACAGGGCAAACAACTAGATGGATATCAATGGAATGACAAGTGCCACCAAAGAGACACAGGATACAAGTACTGGCTCACCAGAGAAAGAGCATGGGGGGAAGAAACACATGACATTAAGACAAATTTAGATAAAATATTTAATGAATTACTAAAGGCTGAGTGGAAATATAAAATCCTGAGAACCCTGATACAAGGGGAGTTCAAACATAAGCACAGGCTTTTACCTACGGACCTTCAATAAGAGCTCACAAGAAAGTTTGGGGCAGAACAGGCAATCAGAGAAAGCCTTTGTAGGTGAGGCTGTCTTGGAGAAGAAAAGCAACTGCCAACAGAAAAGAGGAACAAAGTCTCACTCAGATACTTCTCTAAGGAATGGGAACAAGCCCTGTCACCCCTGAGGACACAGGTGAAGACCAACCGAAGCTAAGAGAAGGACAAAAGAAAAGCCTTCAACCCCAGAGAAGGGATTCACAAAAATGGTCCTGGGTTCAGATCCTGTTTCAGTATTATTAGAGGTCTCTTAGCAATGGACAAGGGGAAGTACCACTGAGAAAATCCAGTTCCTGAGACATAGTGATGCAGAGCCCATAGAAGAAGAAAAGGAAACTTCTCCCCTCTTGCCCACAAGAATAGGCTAGCAAGAACTGAGTAACATGTAAAAAGCTGTTTCCAACTGAAGAAGGGGCAAAAATATGGAGAGAGACTCTCCGGGGAAAGGACAAACATGCGAAGCTTAAAGCCGAAGATGGAGCAGGAACATTGAGAAAAATCCAACAAACCTGCTCCATCTGAAGGAAAGGTAATCCCTAGAGGAATTTAAAGCTGGTGGTGTGAAGAAGGTAACCTGGTGATAAAAACCCAAACCTAGCTCAACTACCCCCCAATACATTAATGATTTAGCAGAGTAAGAGGGATGCCTATTTACATACTGTTTACCTTAGTCACTACTATCCTAAACATGATGTCCAGCATTCAGTGAAAAATTAAAAGGCACCAAAAAATCAACTGTTTTTTTTTTTTTTCTAAGATTTATTTACTTAGTTGAGAGAGAGGAGGGGGGAGGAGCAAAGGGGGAGAAAGAGAGAGAGAATCTCCAGCAGACTCCTGCTGAGCATGGAGCCCAATGTGGGGTTTGATCCTATGACCCTGAGATCATGACCTGAGCTGAAATCAAGAGTTGGTGTTTAACGAACTGAGCCACCTAGGCATCCCCCAACTGCTTTCCAAATAAAATGTAATTAATAGAACCAGACTCAGATGACTGAAGTGTTGGAACTCTCAGGAAGATAATTTTATTTTTATTTATTTATTTTTCCAGGCAGAAAATTTTAAATGACAATGCTTACTATGTTAAAGGGTCTAGAAGAACAAGTGGACGGCTTTCATAAACAGCAGAAAAATGAAAACTGTAAGAATCAAATAGAAATGCAAAAAATGCACTGCAACTGAAATGAATGCCTTTTACAAGTTCAACAGTAGACTTGACAGAACCAAGAAAAGAACGAGTGAACCTAGAATTGATAGAAATTACCCAAACCAGAAAACATAAAGAGAAAAAAGAAAAGAGGAGCATCCAGGAGTTGCACACAATATTAAACACTATGAAATAGGAACAATTAGAAGCTCAGAATCAGAAGAAATAGAACACTGTGCAGAAAAAGTATTTGAGGAGAGAATAGCTAAGACTATTCCAAAAACTATGAAAGACATCAAACCGCATATTCAGGTCCATGAAGCTCAATGAAGAAAAAAAATTGAAAGCATAGCATGATTGTACCACACACCTGTTAGAAAGTCAAACACAACAAAACTGGCTGTGTCAAGTGTCAGAAGGTACACACGGCAATGCTTGTCCCCTCAAACACTGAAGTGAGAATGCAAAATAACATTAGCAACAACTTCAGAAAATTGTTTTGACAGTTTGTTATAATGTTAAGCCTATACTTAGCATACAGTATATTAATCTCACTCTTGTGAATTTGTCCAAGTGAATTTTTTTTAAACTTTTGTTTCTAAAAACATGTAGGCAAATATTCATAGCAGCTATATTCACAGTTGCCCTTACCTCGTAACAAACAAAATATCCTTCAACTGGTGAAGAAAATGAATAAATGATGTTAAATTCATGCTATAAAATACTATTCAACAATTAAAGAGAAGACACTGATAATTCTCAGGTCCATTATACAAAGTTAAAGAGTTCAGACTCCAAAGATACTACCATGTTCTATTTATAGGACATTCTGTAAAAGGAAAAACTGTAAGGACAGAGAATGGATCGGCAGTTGCCAGGGGTCATATATGAGGAGAGGCTTTGACTATAAAGGGGTATGAGATAATTTGGGGGGTAATGGGAATCTTCTATATTTTGACTATGGCAGCAGTTGTAAAACTTTGTCAAAATGCTTAGGACTGTATATTAGAACAAGGAATTTTTGTCTGTGTAAATTTTGTCTCAGTAAATCAGACTTCAAAGACAGAAAATCATGGGACCTTTAGCGGTTCATGTCATTTGTGGATCTTTGGGAATTTTGAGTGGGTGCTATCCAGTTCAGAAAGCTTACTACTTAATCTATTTTTTTTTCGTTTATGATGATGTCTGCCTCTAAGAATCTTGAGAAAACTTCAGTTTTAGATCGCCAAATAGTAAATTATTCAGATTGTAGAAATGTGATGTATTGCCCAACTGTGGAAATATGGATCCAGGGATCTATGCCTTGCTACGTAACTGCTTTGTTAGTATTTAATAGTACTTGATGCGCTCCTTTCTACCATGGTTCAAACCAGTTTGTATTGTTTCCAGTAAAGCAGGTCTCTTGACTGAAGCTCATGCAGAGATTTCTGTGGTTTATTTATGGGAAAAGCCACTTGTGCCTACTAGGCATATTTGGTATATACCAACTTGGATATGCTACATTAAACCTTTACAATAATTGGTCACTTCAACCTGTAAAAGAACAGAGTCAAGACAGGGATGTGACCCCAGACACACAGGCCATCTGTTGACCAACTCATATGGAAATAGGCTATAAATTCCTTCTGGAGTTCACCCAATGACCGTAAGAATTATTAACAAAGCTTTTGACTATGGCAATTGACATTCCCTAGTTTTTGCAAATTTCAGTTTTAATATGCCATTCATTCATTTTATCTGTCTGAAGACTAGAATGGTAAGAACACAGGAGCTTCTAGGAGATAGACAGAACTTTTCATTAATCACTTTTGCATTTAATGGGTGAGGTGTTTGTTTGTCGTTAGCTACAATGAAAACAGCTGCCTTTTGACAGAATATAGCTTCTAGCCTCACAGAAAAAAACAATAAGAAGATATCAACAACCAACAGGAGGTAATTGTATTAAAAACTGCAAATGGACACCGAGACATTGATTACTAGGGATTGCTACTGTTACACTTCAGCCAATGTTATGAGGTAGGCAGGCAGGACACGTGCTAGAAAAATTCTCAGCAATTTTTAGTGAAAAGTAGCATAAGCAAGGCACACAATGGGAGATAAAACTTGAGTGTTAAGAATAAAAGCCCAGGCTTTTGCACAGTGAAGGAAACCATCTATAAAATGAAAAGGCAACTTACTGAATGGCAGAAGATAGTCCCAGATGATATATCTGGTAAGGGGTTAATATCCAAAATACATAAAGAACTTATACAACTCAACACCAAAACAACAACCACCACCAAAAAACGATTAAAAAATGGGCAGAGGATCTGAATAGACAATTTTCCAAAGATACAGAGATGGCAAACAGACACATGAAGAGATGTTCAACATCACTAATCATCAGAATAAATATCAAAACCATATCAGAGATATCACCTTGCAACGGTCAGCATGACTAAAATCAGAAAGATAAATAACAAGTGTTGACAAGGATGTAGAGAAAAAGGAACTCACATGCACTATTGGTGGGAGGGTAAACTGGTGCAGCCACTATGGAAAACCGAATGGAGTTTCCTCAAAAATTTAAAAATCGAAATACCATCCAATCCGGTACCTCCACTACTGGGTATTTACCCAAAGAAAAAAAAAAACAACACTAATTCAAAAAGATATATGCACCCTTATGTTTATTGCAGCATTATTCACAATAGCCAAGATATGGAAGCAACCCAAGTGTCCACTGATAGATGAATGAATAAAGAAGATATGGTATATAAATACAATGGAATATTACTCAGCCATGAAATGATGAGGTCTTGCCATTTGCAGCAACACAGATAGATCTAGAAGGTATTATGCCCAATAAAAGAAGTCAAAGACAAATACCATATTATTTCACTTATATGTGGAATCTAGAAAACAAATATATAACAAACAAAAAGCAGAAACAAACCCACTGACTCAGAGAACAAACTCGTGGTTACCAGAGGGGAGCAGATTGGGGGGGATGGACAAATTGGGTAAAGGAGAGTGGGAGATACAGGCTTTTGGCAATGGAATAAATAAGTCATGGGATAAAACGTACAGCAAAGGGAATATAGTCAAGAGTACTTTAATAGTGTTGTATGACGACAGATGGTAGCTACCCTCATGGTGAGCACACAGCATAATGCATGGACTCGTCAAATCACTATGTCCTCTGCCTGAAACTAATATAACACTGCATGTCAACTGTACTTCAGTAAAAAAAACAGAAGCCTACCAATTATCTGTTTAGTGCATGTGATAAGGGAATTTGAATTGAACTAGTAATTAGTAAGAATGTTACTGAATTTTCACTCTAGCACTGATTCTCAACTAAGGTGGCAGGGGCAAGTGTCATGAAAAATTTCGAAATGAGTAAAACCATGTTTTTAGCTATTATCATGAGGGAAAGAGATCAAATGGCATTTACTGACTTGAAACCAGTGATGCTGAATGCTTAGCGGTGCACAGGACAGAGTTACACAATGAAAAATTAGCCAACATGCCAATATTGACCTTTTGATAAATACTGAAGGAGTGAATAAATACCTTGCATATCGTCCTAGGAACCTTAGAAGGGACACTGGGGAAGATGCTGGAGAAGGGAACTTTGCTCCAGATCTAAAAATCACAACTGAGAGCACAATTTATATTTTCCTTGTTTGAAACGTCTCTCCTGACTGCTTCAGAAGAAAACTCATTTAACATTGGGAAGTAAACAGGCTCTGGCTTCATTGTTAGGATAACAGTGAATACGCTTAAGAGTTAACGGTTTTAATTGATGCAATGACTTTTAGGAAAATCAAAGCTTGTGTGTGTGGAGGGTGTACTGACTGCTTTGGAGGAAGATTTATATTTGTAATTATACTCTCCTTTGCCTAACCTTAAAACTATTTTGCATATACTAGCACACACAGACTAATAAAAAGCATACTCCAGGAATACTTAGGAGTTGATGGAAGTGAGCATAGTATTACACTTTCTCCATGAATAAAGCCCTGAGAAATCCATAAATACCTGATATTTTATATATAACCTTATTTTGTATCTTAGTCCTTTACTATATTTAACAGCAGGTCACAAAATCTTTTTGTAAATAAAAAATATCAATATTTTATAAAGGCTCAAATATATGTTTAAACCTCACCATTTAATGATACAAGTTTATAGAATCTTTGAATTTATGGTCACTGGTCACCATACATATATTAATATAACTAAAAAAGAAAAGTACATAAAAAGTGAATGAAATTCCAGAATGGGAAAATCTATAGCAACAAAAAATAGGTCAGTTTTGTCTGGGGCTGGGATTTGGATAGGCTGAGGATGGGGAGAGAATAAATGCTTATGGGGTTTTTTTGGGGGTGAAAATGTTCTAAAATAGTGGTCATGGTCGTGAATATACTAAAAACCACTGAATTTATATTTTAAATGGATGAAAGTTATATTGTATGAATTATATCTCAATAAAAATTTAAAAAGTATATAAGGAGAATGGATTAAATGCGGATACTTTGGCATCCAGCTGGGTGACAGGGCCATGGTCCAGGTATAGTACAACTAGAACGTCCTTTCTCTCACTGCTGCTTAGTGGGGATCCTTTCTGCCTTCCAGACTATTTCTAGCAAATATGTGAATTTGGTTTCATAAGAAAGCTCCCAGAAGAGACCATGAATATCCATACCTTCCACTGACAAGAACTCGTAACCCTTTGAGAACATGGACCAATGCTTAATCTCACAGCCACTGGACTCTGGGCAGTTTGCTTTTACATCTTGGTAAGCAGCTTTCAGAACCCCTGGTTCAAATGGTGTGCAGCTCAGGGTGGCAGCACTCCTCAACGGGAGCTGGACCTCCTTGGATTCTCTCCTCAAACCCAGGGATACCATCTAGGCTGGCCACTGTGCCCTGAAATGAAAGCCAGGGAGACCCAACCACTTCCAAGCTCTTTTCCTCCTGTTCCTGCCCCATTTTGGCTTTGGTCCATTCATCCCCTCTGGGAGAGCTCACAGTGGTCCCAGCCTCAGAGAAGGGGGACAGGAAGGGACAGTCGGTGGTCAAATGGCCTGGTCTCACCCTGCTTCCTCTCCATCCTGTACATCTCTAACCTTGACCTCTAAAGGCTCAGTAGCAGAAGGTTTTTATAATTTTGAATTTTTGCAGTTTTAAAATGAATGTTTTAGCTCAATTTTTTGAAAAGTGATCATTTGTATAATGGAGATACACAGTAAGATACTACAAACAAAATCTTCCTATTTTCCTATTAACCTCTTATAATGAAATTACATGTACTTAAATTCCAAGTTTACATAAAAATAATTTTAAGTATATCAGTGTGAAACCTGTGGAGTGTTTAGTTTTCATGTAAAAAAGGGAAAGTTTTTTATTTTGTTATAAGCTAGACAAAATAAGCCTAAAGGTTATTGTGTACAAAAGACATTTTTGAAAAAAAAAAAAGAGTATTTGATATATGGATATAAAAAGTTATGTGAATTAAGAGAGTCTGGTATATAGTCAATCTTTGATAAAGGAGGCAAGAATATCTTTTCAATAAATGGTGCTGGGAAAACAGGACAGCTACATGTAAAAGAATCAAACTGGACTACTTTCTAACACCATATGCAAGAATAAACTCAAAATGTAATGAAGATCTAAATGTGAAACCTGAAACCATAAAAATCCTAGAAGACAGCATGATTTCCCTGACATTGGCCATAGCAACATTTTTCTAGATGTGTCTCCTAAAGCAAGAGAAATAAAAGTTAAAAAAATATTGGGACTACATCAAAATAAAAAGTTTTTTGCGCAATAAAGGAAAAAACAAAATAAAAGACAATCTACTGAATGGGAGAAGATATTTACAAATGATATATAAAATAAAAGGTTAATATCCAAAATATATAAAGAATTTATACAACTCAAAACCAAAAAACCCAATCTGATTTAAAAAATGGGCAGAGGACACTGGATAGACATTTTTCTAGATACGTACAGATGGCAAACAGACCCATGGAAAGATGCTCAACATCATTAATCATCAAGGAATTTCAGGTTAAAACTACAATGACTATCACCTCACACCTGTTAGAATGACTAAAATAAAAAACACAAGAAACAAGTATTGGTGAAGATGTAGAGTAAAGGAAACCTTCATGCACTGTTGACAGTAATATAAAGAGGTGCAGCCACTGCAGGAAACAGTTTGGAGGTTCCTCAAAAAATTAAAAATAGAAATATATGTTCCAGGTCACCCCAGTGGCTCAGTTGTTAAGCATCTGCCTTCAGCTCAGGTCATGATCCCAGGGTCCTGGGATCGAGCCCCGCATCAGGCTCCCTGCTCAGTGGGAAGCCTGCTTCTCCCTCTCCCACTCCCCCTGCTTGTGTTCCCTCTCTTGCTGTGTCTCTCTCTGTCAAATAAATAAATAAAATCTTAAAAAAGAAAAGAAAAGAAAAGAAATATCACATGTTCCAATAATTCCACTATTGGGTATTACTAAGGGAAAACGAAAGCACAAATTTAAAAAGGTATATGCACCCCCATGTTCATTGCAGCATTAGTTACAGGCCAACATATGGAAGCAACCCAAGTGTCCACTGATAGATGAATGGACAAAGAAGATGTACACACACACTCAGAGGAATATTATGCAGCCATAAAAAAGGATGAGATTGTGCCATCTGAGACAACATGGATGGACCTGGACAGTACCGTGTTAAATAAAATAAGTCAGAGAAAGACAAATATCTCATGATTCCACTCATAAACTGAATCCAAAAAAAGAAAAGAAAAGAAAAGAAAAAAGCAGAATCAGAACTATAAAACAAAGAACTGATATTTGCCAGAAGGGAAGGGGCAGGTGTGTGGATAAAATAGGTAAAGGGAAGAGGGAGATAGAGACCTCTACTTTATTCCCATGCATAAGTCATGGAAATAAAAAGCAGAACAGAAGGAATACAGTCAGTGATATTGTATTAGCGATGTAATGGGATAAAAATGGTAGCTACACTTGTGGTGAATAAAGCATAAAATATAAACTTGTCAAATCACTAAGTTGTACATATGAAGCTAATGTACTATTGCATGTCAACTATATTCAAACTTAGAAAATAAAAAAATGTCTAAATAAATTAATTAAATGAAATAAAAGGTCTGGTAATGGAACAAGGAAAAAAAAAAAAAAAAGAATACAGAGTCCAGAAAGTACAGAGAAAAGGAGAAAGAAATCCTGTCACAGAGTGGTTGAAGAGTTTAATTATAAAAAGGTGTAAGTGAACTAGAAGAGTACACAAGACTAAACTCAGATAAAGAACAAAATAGTAAATGTCTAATATGATTATGAAAGGTATGAAATGGAAAAAGTTTACCTAAGATCAAAGTGTTATACACAACTAATGAATCATCGAGCCTTACATCGAAAACCGGGGATGTACTGTATAGTGACTAACATAATATAATAAAAAATCATTAAAAAAAGAAAAAGTTCTTAAATCAATGAACACAAAAAGACTCAAACTTCAATATATTAAATTATGAATTTTTGTATGATGACAGAGAAATTTGAAAAAACAGGTAATAATTTGGAAAAAAAATATTACCAACATATTACAAAAATCAGGGGGTAAAGGAGGCATAGCTGCATAAATTCACTATTTTCATTTCTTTAAAAGGTATACTCATTATCCTTTACTTGGTTTCTGTATATGTAAATATATTCTTAGAAATTTATAGTTTTGAGTTTATTTTTAAGATTTTATTTATTTATTTGTGTGTGAGAGAGAGAGAGAGAGAGAGAGCACAAGCAGGCAGGCAGAGGGAGAAGCAGGCTCCCTGCTGAGCAAGGAGCCCCAAATGGGACTGATCCCAGGACCTTGGGATCATGACCTGAACAGAATGCAGATGCTTAACCAACTGAGCCACCCAGGCGTCCCAAGTTTATTTTTTAATACCTGCTATGTACAAAGTTAGCCCCAAGGTAGACAGAAATTTTATGTAACACTTTTTAATCCTCATTTTTTTAAGAAGAGTAATTTGATAGATAATTGAGATGGGAGGGATCATAGGCCAAAAAACGAAAATACATAAGTGTACATATAAAAAGTCGATCTGCAGAAGTAAATGGGATAGTTCAGTGTAAGACAACTGGATGTAACACTGTTTATTATTTTAGTATGTTTTAAGATTTTTAATACCCAGTGTGAGTGAGGATGTCAGAAGACTTCTATTCTCATACCCCATTAGAGTATAATTTGGAGGATGCTATTTGGAAAATAATGTCAGATTCTGTCAGAATTAAAAGCTGTACCTATTTTCTTCCAGCTCTTTTAGCTTTAGAAATGTGTCCAGTAGAAATAGTTGTTACAGATGCCCGGGTGGCTCAGTTAGTTAAGCATCTGCTTCGGCTCAGGTCCTGATCCCAGGGTGCTGGGATGGAGCCCCACATCAGCCTCCCTGCTCAGTGCAGAGCCTGCTTCTCCCTCTCCCACTGCTGCTCCCCCTGCTTGTGTGCTGTCAAATAAATGAAATCTTAAAAAGAAAAAATTTGTTGCTATAAAAAAAAAGGAACATTTGTTGCTTATACTAACAGAAAAAAATACACCCAATATAAACGTACGTTCAAGAAGAATGATTTAATATATACTAATTTCTGCCAATTACTAGCTATGTAAACTTGAGCAAGCACTTTAACCTGTTTATATTCCAGTTTTCTTTTCTGAAAGATGAGTTAATATAAATATTAATGAGGGGAAACTCTCATATGTTGGTATTAATATTAAATGAGTTAATATATGTAAAATATTTCACACTTATTAGTGTTTTGCAAATACTACATAGAGCTGAGCCAGCTTTACCTGTAAACATATGGACAACATGGGGGAACTGAGAGCAAATGATGGAGGGAAACTGGTCACGAAAGAGCTAATGGACCAGAGATGACCATGTGCCTTGGCCCGCAGTGTATTTTGGGATCTCATTACAGCAATGTAGCTTTTCCTTTAGTAGAATCACTATTCCATTCTCATGTTTGTTTATGCATGCATGTTTTGTCAGTCAGTGGATAAAATTTTAAAAATCAAACTGTTAATTGCAGTTTCTTCTCAGCAGGAAAACAGTGCTACGGATGAAAGTGAACTTGAATTTTTAACTCTGTGCAAAGTTTTTTTTTATTTTTCTAATAAAGACCTTTTTTAATAATATAAAAACAATGGGAAGAAGAATATAGAATAACATACTAATTGCCCAATTATCCAGAATTTTATAGAACATTATCTAATTTTTATATGAACCATGTAAGTTACAGGGTTTTGTTTTGTTTTTTTTACACTAGTGAGGATGTTAAGAATCAGAGATTAAACTATTTAAAATTATTCTGAGAATATATGTTTAAACTGGGACATAAGCCTGAATTTAGGGTCACTGAATTTAGGGCTCATTTTCTTCTACTATGTGCTAAATTTAAGTTTCCTTTAAATTAACTATGTGTTCTTAATTTAGTGTTAAATGTGTTTTATGAGGGTCTTTAGTCTCATTTTGTGATAATGTCTTCATTTTCATCATCTAATAAATTTATTAGGACATCTTTATTCAATTTTCATTTCATACTGTCCTGTATCATAAGAATTCAGACCTAAGTATTAGTACAGTGCTATTTCTCAAGGGGCTGGCCTCTGACAGCTCAATAAAATACCAGTCCTAAATTGTTAGATACAGTGTACATATGTCTCTATTGACATTATTATGATTCCAAATGATCCAAGTTTCAGAATTCCTTAAAAAAATAAGATTGAGGGGTGCCTGGGTGGCGCAGTCGTTAAGCGTCTGCCTTCGGCTCAGGGCGTGATCCCGGCGTTATGGGATCGAGCCCCACATCAGGCTCTTCTGCTATGAGCCTGCTTCTTCCTCTCCCTCTCCCCCTGCTTGTGTTCCCTCTCTCACTGGCTGTCTGTATCTCTGTCGAATAAATAAATAAAATCTTTAAAAAAAAATAAGATTGAATTGGTAAAAAGAGGAAATGGCATCAATAAGCCTAAACTAAGGAAAATTGCTTAGAACATTTTGATAACACACATTTCTTTTCCCCTACTGTTGGAGCATTCTGCTAATGCTGGACATTTCTGGAGAACCAACAAATGACATTAGTGCTTCATTTAAAAATCACTATCCATGTTCACTTTATGAATTTCAATGGTTTTTAGGTATGGGTCTCTCCAAAAGCTAATTTCTCTGATGTGCTCCTAAAGATAGTGGTGACAGATGGAACTGAGCTATCAACACCAAGTGACAACAATGATCTTATTTTAAATACTTAGTTTATGCCTGGTATTTTTGTGTGGCTATCATTCATATTTCCTTAGGAAGAGTAAAAAGAAATATGTCTAATGAAGTAAATAGCATAATTCTTTAAAACTGCTGAGAAGACCTGGATGGGAGTACTCTTTGTAAAAACTAATTTCTATGTGTTTTTATTTTTTTTTAAACTTTACACCTTCGTGAGTGTGTATACGTGAAGACATATGATAGAAATTGATTCGTAGAAATATATGTTAATTTGTTTAGTGCTTGCTATATACAAACTGCCTTATGAGAGGTTAATTCCTGGAGGTGAGAAAGAAATAAAACACTATTTTCTCTTTCATAGGAACTTAGACTGGGAGAGAATTATGTATCCTCAAATTATACAAAAGAAGAGAAATTATACAAAAGAAGAGAATAAAAAAGTGGAATGTGTTAACCAGAAATTGTTTTGCTATTTCTGATTTTCATTCAGTTCATTCCATACCAGCCATTACTGTAAACGTAAGTACTGGCTCATTACATTTGGAACTGTT
This sequence comes from Ursus americanus, assembly GCF_024610735.1. Taxonomy (NCBI): domain Eukaryota; kingdom Metazoa; phylum Chordata; class Mammalia; order Carnivora; family Ursidae; genus Ursus; species Ursus americanus. The sequence continues at coordinate 26,028,500 of NC_142135.1, forward strand.
AAGAAAGTTATTAACATTCCATGACATGGGGAGGTATATTTGAAGCTTTTTAAAATTTGCCGCTTTGGGCCAACATCAGAAGAGTTTACACTTCTCATACTCATCTAAAATCTAAAGAAGGCTTGTATGCTTCCATGAGGATTATATTATTAAGTTCAGGAAATGATTTCTCCTCATAGTCACAGCAGTACAATTAGATGAAATGCATAGGAACGCAGGCATTCGGAGACCTCTCAGCCTCTCCAGTAATCCAATCACTGAATAGTATGCAAATGACCTAACAGGAATACAATCAGAACTACAAGAGCAACTAATTTCCATTTCTATTACTGCTTAATGAGATTGTGCTGTAATTTTAAGGCAGTGGGAACCTCCAGGAAGTGTCAGGTTTTTTGTTTTTTGTTTTCCTTCTTCTTCTTCATTTCTTTTTGCTTTATTGAACTACTTCCTCCAATTAGACCGAGTGAGAAATTACTGCCTTATCTGATTCCAGGACTACAAAATGTTTCTAAAATAAGTTTTTCTCCTTATGAGTATGTTTTGAAGTTTGCTAACTTAAGAATTAAAAAGTAAATGTAGCCATAACAATCTTGATTTTCTTCACTGTACGTATAAGTGTGATATTTAATAATCTAGATTCTATAAGACCTTCTTGTTCTATATCCTATCACTTAGCCTATCAACTCTTTTAAGATTAAAATACCTTCCAGAGAAAGCTACTTCTTAGGCATTGAAATTCACTGTGTAGAAGAGTTGTTTCCAGGTTGTTTTAGTTAAGGCTAGTACAGGGCACAATTATGAAAATCACTGAACATCTGAAATGAAAGGACACTTAGAAATTATCATCCACTCACTGTATTTCTCTTCATTCCACAAATGAGATGTAAAAAGGTTAAAATTATCTACCCAGTGGTTCAGAGAGCTGCTGATGGAGCTACCTATCATGACTCCTAACTTGGAATTAATTAGATTTGCATTTCCGTTTTCTTCTCTAACTTCCATTCTTTCCTTCTTTGCATAATGACCCCATAGTATTAACAGTTACTAGACTTAAGCATTTAATCTCTATGAATTTATGCTATATGAATTGTGCTTAGTGCTTTTTCTATTTTTAATCCTTAAAACAGCCAGTGGAATAGGTACAATTATTTACCCCTTTTTATAGATAATACAGTCTGGAAAGCTTGAGTGACTTTCCTAAAGTTGTACAGTAAATGATGTTATCAGGAAAATAAACACATACCTGTATGAACCAAGGCCAAAGCTTTTAAGCATAACTGGAAATTACGCCAGTAATATTCTGTGTGCTTACACTGCACTATCTCCTGGATCCAGATATTTCACTTCCCTGTAAGGGTCACCCAAAACTAACTTTTAAAAGTACTCGTATTAACTAATTCACCCTAAGGAATGATGAATGATGATAACAATGTATTATCTTTCTGGGGATATTTGATTTTTATCAAAGGGACAATGTTATAAGCCAAAAATTTAAAATTTTAGTGTTAGAAATTCACCCTTCAGTGCCTGATTGTTAGGAAAAAAGACTTAGGGTCAAGAGAACCTTTGTTGTGTCCTTGATTTATTGCCTCTCATGGAGTATGATGAAAGAGACCAGGTTTTAGAAATATAGTTTATTTCTAACTCTGTCTCCAAACACATTGGATGGAGGATTTGGGGAAGCTTACTTTATATTTTTGAGCCTCAATTTTCTTTGGAAAAAATTTGGATATATTAATGTACCCAGTGTATAGAATTATTAAATTATATTTTACAACCATTTCATTCACTGGATGGGGAGATTAGGGATACTATGAATAACTTAATTTTCTAAATTTAAAGGATTTTTTACTTAAGTAATGGATTTTTAGATTTGGAGAAAACTAGACAATCCCTAGGTCTAGTGATATTGAAATTTTTCCTATAAGATGATTTGATGATGCAGTGGGAATGGAAGATGGATAGTGGGTCTGGAATGGCTCTCCCATCGCCATCCACATATCACTCAGTCTCCAATTTCATATAATATATGTACATTTCATTCTTATGTTAGATTTCACTTTAAGAACGAAACCCATATCTAAAAATAACTTGAAATTCATTAATTTTTGTACAAATCAATTACTTTACAGATAAGCAAAATACCTTAATAATTTTCTACACGCTATATTCTATTGTACGAAATACATGTTTCAACAAAACTGTTCAAATCAATGTTATCGATTTTATAACCATGTTTTTTGTATAAGATATTTTATAGGAACCTATTTCTCTTCGACATTGTTTAAAATGTGTTAAGCTCAGTACATGGTTTTGTAGACTCCAGAAAATGTATCTTTTTTTCTTGCAATAATGTATATATTTTTTCTCTTTATTAAAAAAAAAACCTCTCGGGACGCCTGGGTGGCGCAGTCATTAAGCGTCTGCCTTCGGCTCAGGGCATGATCCCGGCGTTATGGGATCAAGCCCCACATCGGGCTCTTCCGCTATGAGCCTGCTTCTTCCTCTCCCACTCCCCCTGCTTGTGTTCCCTCTCGTGCTGGCTGTCTATCTCTGTCAAATAAATAAATAAAATCTTTAAAAAAAAAACCTCTCAAAAATATCTAATAGCTATTCATGATTTTCAACTACACAGCCATTTTAATCTTTCTACCTGAAGTGGCTTCCTGTATCTTAATCATTGTTTATTTTAAAACAGTAAACTTATTTTCTTATAGGCTTTTTATAGGTCTAATTCTAAATACTGTATTCACACTCATGATTTAGATTGTTTTTTGCCCAAATATATAGAACAATTTACATTAAATCCACAGAATCTAAATACTTTGAGTTGTTATTAACCAATTTCAGTTTTAACTGAGTCAGTATTATACAATATTAATTTGGCTTTTAATAATATACTAAGAACATTATGAAAACTTTAAATCAAACTATAGGTTATTCTAATGCTACATGAAATATTAATCATAAATTTGTTATTAAAATCTTTAGGTGGAAAAATAAATAACTTTTATTGTATGACAGAGAATCCATGCTTAGAAATTTTTGTTAGAAAAAGCTATACAAAATTCTAATTTTGTGTTTATTGCTCCTATCTTTTTGGTTATGCTTTCATGAAGTATGTAATATCCTTAGATAATATATTGTTTTTCTTATTTTCTTTATATTCTTACATTTTGCTACACGTAGTTTTCTGTGCCTTATAATTTATGTTCCAGTTATTCTAATATTCATCCACGCTCTTAAAGGCAACTGTAGGATTCCATTATAAAATAGTGTATTTGTACATTCATTTGTCAGTGTATACTGCGATTCTGTTCAGTGTTTCACTATAAAAAAATAGTAAAATGTTAAATGCTCATGTATATATTTATACATGTTTGCAGGCACACATGTGCAAAATTTTGCTTATTATATACCTCAAAATGGAATTGATAGCTCAGAGGATGGACAAATCTCAAACAAAAAAGGTCAATTGTCTTCCAAAGTTCTTGTATCAATTTCAATTAACACCAGTAGTGCCCAAAGGTTTCTTAAGTACTATGCTCTTCAAATCTTTCTATATAGTCAGATGCCTTCATTTTTATCCATCTGGTAGATTATAAAATAATATCTCACTGTGGTTTTCTACTCCCTTGATTATTATGAGACAGAACATCCTTTCTAATGTTTTGGGGCTATATTTATTTCTTCTATTAAATGCATTTTTGGGGGCGCCTGGGTGGCACAGCGGTTAAGCATCTGCCTTTGGCTCAGGGCGTGATCCTGGCGTTATGGGATCGAGCCCCACATCAGGCTCCTCTGCTATGAGCTTGCTTCTTCCTCTCCCACTCCCCCTGCTTGTGTTCCCTCTCTCGCTGGCTGTCTCTGTCTCTGTCAAATAAATAAATAAAATCTTTAAAAAAAAAATAAATGCATCTTTGTATCTCTTGACCACTTTATGTTAATTTGAACTTTAAAAATTTTTTTACAGAAATTACATATTCTAGATATTATTCCTTTGTCAATTAGAAGTGTTGTAATTTCTTTGGTCCTAGTTTATGGATTTCCCTCCTTATACTTTTAATTGTATCATTTGAGGAATGCAAGTTAACTTCTATTCCTAATATACAAAGACATTTTATAATGAGTAGATGCCGCCTTTTATCGCATATTTATTCTTATTGAGATGTTTTACATATTTTTTCCCTTTAATCTGTTATATATTCTGTATTAGGGTTCTCCTGAGAAGCAGAAGGAGGGAGAGAAAGGTAAATATTCACACATATAACATCTACCTATCTAGAGAGCTTTTTAAGGAATTGGTTTATCTGACTGTGGAGACTGGCAAGCTGGAGACCCAGTGAAAAGCTGATGTTGTGTAACTCCAATCCAAAGGCAGTCTGCTGGCAAAATTCCCTCTTTCTTGAAAGGGTATTACGGACTTTAATTGGCTGGATCAGGGCATACCCAGTTAGGACTACAACATGAATTTTGAAGGGGTATAATTCAGCCCATAACACTTTCCATATGTTTCTGGAGTAAATTAAACTAAATTATATTTATATGAATATTTATATCACATAGTTTATAAAATTGTGTGTGTGTGTGTGTGTGTGTGTGTGCATATGTATATGTGTATGAATACAGGGTATAATAGACAGTATAACATTGTAATTAAGAACAAAGAGCCTCATTGCCTGGTTTTGCATCTAAGACCCACCACTTATGACATGGGATTTACAGATTGATAAAGTTTTTAGAGCGAGATTTAGTATAGGCTAAATACTCAAGAGTATTTTCTAGAATGCTGATGGGGTGATAACATATTTATAAATTTGTATCATTTTTGAGATTTTTTGCATTATTTTGCCCACAACATTGGCCTAAGTGGTAGACAAAATAATGGCCACCCAAAAATGCCCATATCCTAATACCTGGAACCTATAAATATGTTCTGTTACATGGCAAATGAGAATTAAGGTAGAAGATGTAATTAAGGTTGCTAAGCAGGTGATGTTAAATTAGGGAGATTATACAGGATTACCCAGGTGGACCCAGTGTAATCGCAATGGTCCTTAGATGTGGAAGAGGGAAGCAGAAGACCCAGAATGAGGTGGTGTAAGAAGGACTCAACCATCTGGTGCTGGCTTTGAAAATGGGAGGGGTCCATGAGCTTGGAATGTGTGTAACTACTAGAAGCTGAAAAAGGGGAGAAAGTTTCTGTAGAACTTCCAGTAGAAAATGCAGCTCTTGGTTTTAGCTCAGTGAGACCCATTTTGGACTTGTGATTTAAAATCTGTAACGTAATTAGTGTTCTTTTAAGCCACTAAAGTTTTGGAACTTATCACAGCAGCCATAGGAAACTACTGCAGATTTCAGAACTTCAAAGTGGGAGGTTGCTATACCAAATATCTAAAACTGTGGAGGTGGCTTTGAAGTTGGGCAGGGGGCAGAAGCTATGACTATTAAGAAACAAGGCTCAGATAGCCTTGAACAGATTAGTAGAAATAAGAATGTTAACCATTCTGCTGGTGAAGACTCAGAGGAAGTGGGGACCATGGTAGAGAAAACGTTATTGGCATGTTTCACATTATGATTCATAAATACATACCACATCAGTTTTCACGTCACAGAATTGCCATCTAGCCAAGGAAAAATGTGTTCACAAAATTTTAGGGAGTGCAATAAGTGATGTATAGAGTTTACAGGGTAACAAATGCCAATTTAAGTGCATATTAGATCATTTTTACTTCAATAATTAGCACAAGATATTACTCCATGTTAGTGCAACAAGAGTTGCCCATTAGTCCACATCTTGCAGGATGTTCTCTGTGACCCAAAATCCCCTTCTTCAGCTTCTCCAGTTGACTATTTTCCTGCTATTCCTTTAACCATAACTTAACTACAATCTATATCTTTCTTTACATTCGTCAGCATAACTACAATAGCTCCTTTAAAATCCTTATCTGCTCATTCTAATATGTAGTTATCTCAAGATTGGAATCACATCGCTTCCATCGATAATATCTAGTACAACACAGGATGTATGACTATATTCCTTCTGTTCTTCTATTTGTCTGAGACACTGGGACTTTAAGCCTGTACCAGGACCACCTTTGGAATTTAATGTCTCTCATGTCTCTCTCAAATTTATACTGGGCTTTTTAAAGGCAACTTTTAAAATATGGATATTTCAACATATTTAAATAATTTGGCACTGATTATAATTAATTATTGGTTTTTCTTTGTTGGCATAGATGTCTTTTTTTTTTTTTTTTGGCTTATGGAATGTGCATAGGTGCGCCATGACTAATACTGATATGGACAGTGTCAAAGCACCCATATGTGGTAATAGAAATTCCATAAAACTTGTGATTTATAATTTTGGCATATGATCATTTGGGTGCTATTTCACAATTTACTTAATTATTTTCATGTTCTTTTGGCAGATCTACGGCATTTTCTCAGTTAAAAAAAAATTCTGCCCTCTTCTGGGAGGGCAGGGAGAAAATATGAATTGTGATCACTATTTTTGTGTTTGACCTCACCCTCTCTTAACTAAATAAGCTCTTTCAAAAGGGTCTTATTTTGTTCTCCGTGGTATTTAAAGATGATAAACAAGGAAGGTGGCCAATTGAGAGCTAGCCTTGATAAAAAACAAAACAAGCAAACCCAAAATTCAAAAGTAGCAAATAAACTCAGTGGAAATAAAGCAAATAACTATTTTCTAAGTTTCCTGAATATTTTCAATGTTATTCTTTTTAGGATATGACACTTTCAGAAGCCACATTTTTTTTTTCTGGCAAATTCTACCTATTACTTTCTAGAAGATGACCAGAAAAGGTAGATTTTTTAAAAAATGAGCATTTGAGAACCAAATCAAGAATAATTAGAGATATTCATGAAAATGTTTGGGAAAGTACTGAGGCTTTTCCCAGAACTGTACCTGTATTCTACACACACGCACACTATTAAGTCCCCATTTTGAAATATTTAAAAATGATCTTTTGAAAACAGTTAACATTCTCTGTACATAAACATCTTAAAATCTCTTCAGCTCTGACTGAGATAATGAGATAAGCATAGCTGGAATCCTAATATGATTGTACTCTATGCTTTCATTTTTGTCCACAGTTCATAAACAGCTATATTATCTGTCCATTTCTGATTACACTTGTGAAAGAAATAATAAGATGTTTTTGGAGTGAAAAGGAAGATATGCATCATCAGTTCTTTAAACATATGATATTTGATATGGTTAATAGCATTATAATGTAACAATGTTGTCCTCTCTCTGTAACAGTGACACTGCTGAAATATGCGCAGTAGAGTGGAGACTATAAATTGCTTTCTGCAATAGCGGTATGATGCATGACATTACTCACCTATACTCTTTGGTCAGCCCTCTTGTAACAAGCTTGGCACACTAGTGGTATCTTCTATTTTAGGTGTACCATTTGTGATTTACTTAGACCTCTCAAGATGATATCTTAGAGCAGCATTAGGTTGCAAAATTAGCCGTGGAATTCTGTTTCCAAATGAAATCTTTCTTTGAGGCACACCATGTAAAGCTCATAAAAGTTGAGTGAGAATTACAGATGAGATAGAATTCTCTCTCCCTTCTGCCCCTTCCTAGGTTTTCCCAGAGAACATTCAGCCTAGGACCCTCTGAATCACTATTTAATACCCCCCATAAATTAATGTCTCATTAAAAAAATATTCAAGCATCAAAGGACCAGACCGATAAGATTAAGAATTTCATTACTGTCATAGCCAATATTTGGAGTGATTATTTGTGAGTTATTATGCTGAGCATTTTAGGTACATTATCCTAGATATTCCTTATTCTCATCATTTGAAGGTAAGTATTATTTCTGAGTACCATTCTTAATCAATTTTATAAAAAGAAAACTGAGGCACAGTGGTCCTAAGCAGTCTCCCATATATAATGACTATAGGCCTAATTTATTTTGAGGTGATGTTACTCAAAAGACTACTTATATAGTGGTCATACAGTATTTTCTGTCTGACCTCAATTTCATCATTTCTAGAACTATACACCTTTCCTACCTAAATCTATGTGGTTCTAATGGGGGTGAAAGCAGAGAGCCACTACTCCACCAAAAAAACAGGCATTTACCTAGAGTGGCCAATTCAAAATAATTCTGCCTTGTGAAAAATGATTGGTCCAGGGTGAGATATATAAGTAGGGCCAGGGTTTTTTTTTTTTTTTTTTTTTTCTGAGATCCTTATATATGCAGGAGAGTGTCTCTCTCACAAATTTTAAGTACCTGTAAACCTGGATCTGCTTGGAAGGGGTGGGATTGGCAGGTGTCTCTCATCATGTGGATACCGTGTACCATGAATCAAATCCAAGTGGAGACTGATGTTAAATATTTACCTGAATTTTTCAGTCATGAGAAAAAAACAAAACAAAACCACATTCTTTTTATTTTTTCCCCATGAACTAATTCAGGTTGGCTTTTTATCTCTTCTATTTGGTCCTATTGCTACAAAACAGCTCTCTTGTTTATCTTTTATTCCTCATTTACTTTTTAGATTGAATTAGCCCCAAATATATATAATAAAGAAAAATATCTTTCTCAAGCATAGTACTACTGGGGATACAGAAATCCATAAGACCCAACTTCACTCAAAGAAGGGGTTGAGACATACTAAAATATTCTGTAATACAGAGGGACACAATACAACTGAGTTTGGCTTAAACTATCAACTTTTCCACAGGACAAGAAGATTCATACACTGAATCTTAGGGTAGTCATGAAAATGAGAGTTAGGGAGGGAGCTTTTCAGGCTAAGGGAATTTGATATGCAAAGTTCAGTCAGAAGAAAACATAATAGTCCTGGAAGAACTGAGGCATTCTTTGAAAGTATCTGTATTACAAAGAAACGGAAAGAAAATAACCAACGCTAATCTAAAGCTTGGACCATGACATTTTAGGTAACTTAAGTGTACAGTGTAGTGTTAGGTATTGTTCTACGTATTTTATTTATTTCAAGATATATTCTTGAGTTCAGGGGGAATAGGTAGTCTGTAGTTGTTATGAATGAATAACATCCCTTCTAGTAAAATGTAAGCTCATGCACAGGAAATAAATATTCTTTGTAATTGGTATTTAGAATTCTATCTTGGTTAATTGAGTCTCAAGTCCATAATCTTTTTTAATATGTATTTTCTATATAGATATTCTAATTTTTTTTCCTCAGAGTTAAGATTTAACAGTATAATTTCACTAACTACATACTAGCCTTGGTAATTGCTGATTTTCTCCAGTCTGATGAAAGATAGGGGCAAAATGAGGAAAAAAAGGTAATATTCTTATGACATATTTTTTTTGACTCTGAGTAAATATTAAGTATAGGCAGATAGTAATACAGAGCAGATGTTTCACGCCAGTTGATCAATCACTAGTACTAAAGATCCAACAATTAAAACAAATTGGATTTTTCACTTCTCTGAGAACCTTTTTTGATTCCATACACACCTACACAAATAAAGCTTGATTTCTTTAACACTCTATTCCAGTATCCTGACAGCCTAAACAGTTTATGTTACCAATCTCAGTTCCTTGCATTTTACTGTCTCAATTTTCCAGTTATGCTCAAACTCTCCCTGGTTTCATATAGTACCACATACATTATTCTTTCCTTCATGCCACTTGAACTTCTTCACTCACCCTTTCCATCCTGAGGAAATTCTGCATTCTTTTTTTTTTTTTTTTTTAAGATTTATTTATTTGAGAAGAGAAAGAAAGAGAGAGAGAGAGAGCGAGCATGCATGGGGGCAGGGCAGAGGGAAAGAATCTCAAACAGACTCCCTGCTGAGCATGGAGCCCATGTAGGGGGACTCCATCTCTGGACCCTGAGACCATGACCTGAGCCAAAATCAAGAGTCCAACACTTAACTGACTGAGCAACCCAGGCACCCCGAAAACTCTTCATTTTCAGTGGTACAGCACAAAAGCCTTTCTTTAAATACTTTATTTTTTAGATTTATATTTGAATACCTTATTCACTACTACCACCATTGTTTAGCTAAAGACCTGGAAGAAAGTACTCAATTGCTCAGTAAACAGAGAAAATAGAAGAAAAAAGAGAGAGTGAGAGAAACAACCACAAAATAGTCTAATGACAATACAGAAGAATGGCCTGCATTGTCATATAATTACCTCCTTGTAGTAAGGTATTTGGGATTCCACTGCTTCCCTTTTTTTTTTTTTTAATATTTTATTCATTTATTTGACAGAGAGAGAGAGCTCAAGCAGGGAGAATAGCAGGCAGAGAGAGAGGGAGAAGCAGGTTCCCTGCTGAGCAGGGGCCCAACACACGGGGCTGGATCCCAGGACCCTGGGATCATGACCTGAGCCCAGAAGGCAGACACTTAACTGACTGAGCCACCCAGGCGCCCCCCACCCCCCGCCCCACTACTTCCTTTTCTAACTAGTTTTCACTGATTCATCTCACAGTTAGGTTCCAGGCATTGTGCTACAATAAAAAATATAGCATTCTTCCCTTCAGGCACTATAGTTTTATTAGGAAAACCATTTTTAAAATAAAATATTTTCAACAGAATGTGGTAATCGCTATAATAGAATAACTTACAGAGAGTTATGGAAATAGGAAGAAACATTTAGTTTTCAATAAGAAATACTATTTTAAATTTTATTTTCCTCACAGTTTCACAGATAATTAATATTCCCTGTTTAAGAAAAATCAGAAATAAATCAGAGTGTCTTATAATTTACAATGTAAATTTCTCATGCATGTTTTTAACTGAAATCATCTGAGTTCCTTGATCATACTAAAGTATTAAAGTATTTTATAATATTTTATATATTCCCCTTATATGATCACTTACAAATGGACTAAGCAAAATCACAAATCAACCAAATCAATTGTATGCCCAAGTGGACACATACCTTGTAAGACCCTCACCCACTGCTATACACAAATGGTTCCTCAGCTACTTATGCAAGGAAGCTCATATATAGTCTATCAATGTCAGGGCTGTATTTTAATTAACATAAATACTTCGCTATTAATCATTTTTCCCAGTAATTTGTTTTTTCATTAAAATAGTCATGCTCATTAATCATAACTGTAATCTATAGTTTTCTTAAAATATTTATCTATCTTCATATAAAATCTACCTTTCTTATCTTATTACCCACAATTATACTAAGGAAAATCTGTGAGACAGACTTGAAACAACCAGTTTCTTTAAATTTTGTCTCAGTATTAACAATGTCCTTGGGTCTATCCATCATTATAATGGATTTTGTCATAACATGATTAAGTGAAGAAGTAATCTGCACTGCTCTGAAAATGGGTTTGGTTATGAAGGTAGCATGCTTCCATCTGGTTCCTTTAGCCAGGGTTTTGCTATTATAGAGTGTGCTAATATTTACAACACTAAAAAGGCATAGAGGGCCAGGCTGTCACAAAGCACCATTAAAATATTAAATGCTTACTGTCCAGTTTCTATTGGTTATTTTGACACACTTTACAATTTGGAAAATATTTCTATATATTGCTCCTTGAAGAGACAAATTTGGTTTTGTTGTTTTTCTTCTTGTAGAAGAAACATAAACTGATATAGGTATTTATATTCCAATTATGGTTCTGCAGTTTGAATTTATGCCTATGTGTGGGCATAAACAGAGACTTGGATAATATCAACTCTTTCACTCACATATTGAGTACCCCACTAAATGCTAGGAATTATGTTAGTGCTGAACAAAGTGCACATGGATAGAGCTTACAACATAATGGGGAAGCTGTTTTAAGGTACCACAAAAACATCTTAATGACTACAAATGCAATTACATCTTCTCAAAGAAAGAACTGCATGAGCAAGTGGAGGGAGCTACCGTAGATGACCTCATCAGCTAGGACTTCTGTAAGGCACTATCTCTTCTCTACCGAGGCTTGGAGAGCCACAATGAGGCAATACAACTAAAGGAAAGAGACTCTTATTAGAGTGAAGAAACAGCACTTGAAAAGGCCTTGGTTTGGGGAAATAAATTATGTGTTCAAAAAATCTGAACAAGGAAAAGTATTAGATTTATTCTAAAAAGAGTAAAGCTCGATACTTCATTATTATGTATATTATGTGGAAAGTATTCTGTAAAACGGATATTGACTCCCCAACTGTTTTGTGCAATTGATTTAAGAGCAATATGAGGCAATGACCCACTGTAACCCAGATGAGGAGAAATGTCAAGACAGGTATTCACAGAACCAAAGATTATATTTTCAAGTTATGGACAATAAAAGCCTCTTCCCATGAACATATTTTAATCACTTATCATCGCATTGGTAGGGTGTTGTTTCAAAGGTAGAAATGCTTTATACAAGAGTTGTGTATCTCAGTGAAGAGTTTGCTTTCTTTTCACATCCCCAAAAATGAAGTCAGGCTTTGATAATGACTTCAAACACAAGGACATTCATGCGGTGAGGGAAACAATACTTAGAAATTCTGAGAGCTCACTCAATAGTGTATGTCATTCTTATGCTGTCTGCATACGTTATCTTGCCTGCAATATTGTTTTTTAAATCATTAAAATATTTTTAATAGCGATGTTGTTGAGAAATAATTCCTGGCTTTCTTTTCTCAGTAGAATGTAGATGTTTTTCACTTTATGGGTCATAATAATAATTGAAAGTTTTTCAGTTAAAATACAAAGTGGTAAAATATATAAAAGATTTGTGAGCAAATTTATGTTGCAGAATTTGTAAAAACAACAATTATTTTCCTTCCAGCAGCCAGACTGGCCCCCTGGCTGACAGATCTTTACTCACTGGGAAGGTTTCTCAAAGTCCTTACATGGAAGTGCAGTGCCCCTCAGGATCTGTCACTCTCCCTTGCCTTTCACATCTTGTTTTCTACTGGTTCCTGCTCCCTGTGCTCTGCGCAGGCTGGTCTCCTGGTTGTATTTGGACTCCAGCTATGCTCCCACCTCAAGTCCTTCACGCTGTTACCTCAGTTACACAATTCATGCCCCACATTTCCACATGGCTCATTCTCTCAACCTTCGTGTTTACTCTCAAGTGACATCTGTTCACAGAAGCCCTCCTTGAACAGCCTGGATAAATTAGCAGCCTCCACTCTCACACTACTGCAGCCTTGCCACATATTATTTTTCTTAACCTGCCTTATCTTTCCCCATAATGCTCTTCACTTCACATGCGTATATATTAATGTACTGTCTCTACGGTGCTCCATGAGAATAGAAATTGGGTGTGTTTCCCTGCTTTATCCCCAATGTCAAAAAAAGTTTCATGAATCTAAAAGATACCTAAAGATAATTACCTGTGGGTTAAATCAATTAATTTGGGACCTTATTTGGTGTTTCATTGGTCCATTTTAGGTAGTTTACAATTAATTGATGGGAACATTTTAGTTTATGATATGCACAAAAAAAATCAGGTTAAAGGAAATTCTCCAGTTTTTAATTGAGTAATATTATTATTAGAGATTTCTTCTGCAATATGGATACAAATATATTGTTAGGTTTAATCATATGATTTTGATTATCTTTTCATTTATTTCATGAAAATTAAAAAAATCAGAGGACCGAATTTGTTAATGAAGAGGAGTTAGAGCAGAGTTGTTGACTTAACCGGCTGGTATTTGAGCAATGTAATGAGAGAAGAGCCACCACTCTTCCCCCTCCTTTCCAGTCTTATTGGCTGGACTCTAGCCTAGCACTTGCTCTCTCAGTAAAAGAAGAAATGGAGGATGCCTTATAACCAGGGTCAGAAGTAAAAAATCCCTTCCCATCAACACTGGAGTCCTACATGAAACTGGACACAAACATCCCTCTTTTTCTTCTTTCATGTTTTATGTTGCTTGCTTTTACTAATAAAATTCAGGTACTGGATCTCCTAAATCTCATGTTTGTCCTATATATTAATCTCATAGGTCTAAAGAGCAAAGTGCTAAATTTGAGTTTTTTCATAATCATTTGCCATATGAACCAACAATTGGATTAGCAGGCTACAACACAGTAGAGTAGATAACACCGAGGGAAAGCTCTTGGGCAGCAAGCTCCGGGGCTGTAATGAAAGAGGGCATCCACCCCCAGGGTGTGAGGGACTATGACTCTGGACCATTTCCTATGGAAAAAGATTCAGAAGGAGTAAATAAGAAGGAAAGCTGTTAAAACCACTGAACAACAGACACAATGAAATTGCAGAACAATAACCGTGGCCTTAGAACAAGGCAGAGGATGAGTTATTGGGACCATGTTTTTTTCTCCAGTAATATGCCAGATATCAGCTGGCCATCACAATTTTGACAGTAAAATGGACAAAATGTAAGAATCTGGAGGGTTGTAGTGAAGATGAACTAGGATGAAATAAGATCAAATGCCATGTAATCGGTGGATACCCTGCTTCTTATCCTTATTCTGTATCTAAACACATAGTAGGATCTTAGTTAATACTTGGGAAATAAGTGCCATAATTTCAGATATATTCACTGAACCTCAACGTGACATCTTTTCCTTTTTATAATCTACACACAATCTGGCAACATACACAGCATGCATCATGCAATTACTTACATTTTCTGGCTTCATGCATTTTATAAATGTGATTGCCACCACTCCACCCACCACTACCACCACTGGGTTCCTTGGTGTTATTCTTATCATCTTGTTAATAAGAGAATACAGTGGACGGGCGAGAGGGAGTTTAAAATGGCATTTTTTTCTTTCAAACGAGGAGCGGCTGGAGGAGGCAGATTTAAATAAAACTGAGTCTTTTGCATGCCCTTGAGCTTTGTTTGATAATCCCTCGCCATATGACTTGTATGAAACAAAATTACTCATGCTGTACTAAACTGTGTTTACAGCTATGAAGAGAGCAAAGTGTCTGTATGTAGTGTACCAATTTTAGAAGTGAAGGGAGTTAACGACTAAAAAACATATTCAGTTTTCATTTGTATTATAAGGAAATTTCGGGGTCCTTAAAAACTGTGACTGATCATGTGGGCCATTTAAAATTGCATGGACTTTTAGATTAACAAAATATAGAAGGAATAAGATACATTGGGACAAAATTTTATTGGTTACTTGCTGTTATAATAATCCATTAAACATAATTCAGAAATAAGTGTTTTCACTGTGTGACCATAGTTCTTTCCCTTCAGTGTCGATAGGCAGTTACAGGGTTGTTATCTATAGAAAACCAGTCCCCGATGAGCATCTTGCAAATACACAATAATATTGAAAAACTACCGAACAGCATTTGATGTAAAGTAAGTCTTGTTTTCCAGGGTTGAAATAAAAGAGAAAAATAAATGTTGATACCAGCGAAAGCTCTAGCATGATGCTTATGTAAAAACACTAACTTTTCTAACACACACCCCCGGAAGTATATGCCATGCCATGTGTTGAAAGCCTGTGATGCTGGCCTGCTTTAGGTTAAGGTCCCTCCCACCCCATACATAAAAAGAAAATTTCTAATTTTATACTTTAAAATTTATAGTTCTATCAATAAGGAAATCTAGTGGAATATTTTAATTCTCAGTTACATGAAATTAGTAGTTTTAATTTTTTGAAAAATTTGTTTGAACAAACATATATAATGGATTTCAGAAAACTGCCTCCATATTTTATAGAATGAGATTTCCTGGTTTTACTATTTTTGTGAAGTGAGACACCTGATGTGATACACTCTGCAACTCCAGGCTTCTAATTTCATTCCCTCCCTGGGAACTAGAGGAGAGTGAATTTCATAAGAAAATTCTAAGGTTTAATTTAAATTTCCTTCCTATTTTATTTGTCTCACTTGAATTTATAAAAGCAAGTCAACAGGATACTCTACACAGAACACCTGAAAGACTCCACCAAAAAATCGCTGTAACTGATGCACAAATTCAGTAAAGTCGCAGGATACAAGACTAATATACAGAAACTTGTTGCATTTCTATACATCAATAATGTAGCAGCAGAAAGAGAAATCAAGGAATCTCTCCCATTTACAACTGCACCAAAAACCATAATATACCTAGGAATAAACCTAACCGAAGAGGTAAAAGATCTCTACCCTGAAAACTACAGAACACTTATGAGAGAAATTGAAGATGACACAAAGAAAGGGGAAACATGCTCATGGATTGGAAGAACTAATATTGTTAAAATGTCTATGCTACCCAAAGCAATCTACAGATTTAATGCAATCCCTCTCAAAATACCACCAGCATTTTTCACAGAGCTAGAACAAACAATTCTAAAATTTGTATGGAACCACAAAAGACTCCCAAATAACCTAAGCAATCTAGAAAAAGCAAAAGCAAAGAGGGAGGCAGTAAATTCCGGACTCAAGCTCTATTACAAAGCCGTAGTCATCAGGACAGCATGGTACTGGCACAAAAACAGACACATAGATCAATGGAACAGAATAGAAAACCCAGAAATGGACCCACAACTCTATGGTCAACTAATCTTCAACAAAGCAGGAAAGAATATCTAATGGAAAAAAGACTTTCTCTTCAACAAATGGTGTTGGGGAAAAGTGAAAGCAACATGCAGAAGAATGAAACTGGACCACTTTCTTACACCATACACAAAAATAAACTCAAAATGAATGAGAGACCTAAATGTGAGACAGCAAACCATCAAAATCCTAGAGAAGAACACAGGCAGCAACCTCTTTGACATCAGCTGTAGCAACTTCTTACTAGAAAATTGCTGGAAACAGGGAAAACAAAAGCAAAAATGAACTGGGACTTCATCAAGATAAAAAGCTGCTGCACAGTGAAGGAAACAATCAACAAAACTAAAAGACGGTCTCTGGAATGGGAGAAGATATTTGCAAATGACCTATCTGATAAAGGGTTAGTACCTAAAAATCTATAAATAACTTACCAAACTCAACATCCAAAAAAAATAATCCAGTTGAGAAATGGAGACATGAATAGACATTTTTCCACAGAAGACATACAGATGGCTAACAGACACATGAAAAGATGCTCAATATCACTCATTATCAGGGAACTACAAATCAAAACTACAATGAGATACCCCTCACATGTCAGATGACTAAAATCAACAACTCAGGAAACAACAGATGTTGGCAAGGATATAGAGATAGGGGAACCCTCTTACACTGTTGGTGGGGACGCAAACTTTGGGGCAGCCACTCTGGAAAATAGTATGGAGTTTCCTCAAAAAGTTAAAACTAGAACTAACCTGGGGCACCTGGATGGCTCAGTTGGTTAAGCGTCTGCCTTCGCCTCAGTCATGATCTCAGGTTCCTGGGATGGAGCCCCACATCCGGCTCTCTGCTCAGCAGGGAGTCTCTGCTTCTCCCTCTCCCTCTGAGCTCTCTCTCCCTCTGTCAAATAAATAAATAAAATCTTTTTAAAAATTAGAACTACCCTATTATCCAGCAATTACACTACTAGGTATTTACCTAAAGGATACAAAAATCCTGATTTGAAGGAATATATGCACCCTGATGTTTACAGCAGCTTTATCAACAGTAGCCAAATTATGGAAAGAGTCCAAATGTCCAACAACTGATGAATGGATAAAGAAGAAGTGGCGCGTGCAGTGCGCGCACGCACACACACACACACACACACACACAATTATTCCAGCAATAAACAGAATGAAATCTTGCTATTTGCAATGACATGGATGGAGCTAGAGTGTATTATGCTAACTGAAATAAGTCCTTCAGAGAAAGACAAATACCTTATGATCTCATTCATTTGTGGAACTTAAGAAACAAAACAGATGAATATAGGGGGAAAAAGAGAGGCAAACCATAAAATACTCTTAACTACAGAGAATAAACTGTGGGTTGCTGGAGGGGAGGTGGGCTGGAGGATGGATTAAATGGGTGATGGATATTAAGGAGGGCACTTCTTGTGATGAGCACTGGGTGTTATATGTAAGTGATGAGTCACTAAGTTCTACTCCCCAAACCAATATTACACTGTATGTTAACTGAAATTTAAATAAAAAATTGAAATGAAAAATAAATAAAGTGCTGCTTTACACACACACACACACACACACACACACACACACACACACAGCAAGTCAATAGTCATCCAAGTACTTAAAAAACAAAATGGCTGGTATTAAAGTCTGAACAAAATAACATGAACTACTGTCTGTATATAATTGACAAATATGATTCTACAAACTTTTAAGATCATTTTATGTAGTTGACAGATATTTTCTATTGAGCAGTGGTTAAAATGACTGGATTATCATATTTCATATATATGCACACATACATGTAAAACTTGAGTTATTCCTTCGAAACCTTCTTTATGTAAGTGGTAAACCTTCTTCTGTAAATGGTATCTCTAGCCAATTTGTATCTCTATCCAATTACCTGAAGACAAATATAAACAAGAAAGTAGACATCTTAAATCCTCAAATTCTCTCACCTTCCACAGTTGATCCCATTAATCTGCCTTATGATTTCTACCCACAAACTAAGTTGCAAATCCTTTCACTTTTCTCTAGTTCAGTTGTAAACCTACCAGTCCAAGCAAGCACCAGTGCTTCTCTGCTCTAAATATGTAGTATCTTCCATACTAGACTTCCTACTTACACTTTTTCTCTATACAGAAGATAACATGGGGCGCCTGGGTGGCTCAGTTGGTTAAGCATCTGCCTGCAACTCAGATGATGATCCTGGGGTCCTGGGAAAGAGTCCCACATGGGGCTCTGGAGAGTCTACCTTCTCCCGCTGCCCCTTCCCCCTGCTCATGTTCTCTCTCTCAAATAAATAAATACAATTTTAAAAGAAAAAAAAAAGATAACATGATCTGTACAGGAATAAAGAGTTCATTTGGCCCCCTAGACATTGTTGTCAACACAGTAATGTTTTGATCAAGAAGTGAATAAATGTAACAGAAGCCATCAAAAAAAACAATTATGGCAACACGGAGTAATGGAAATAGCTTGGGTTCCTGAGATTATTGTTAAGTCCTAGACTAAAACAACTCTAGAATCACTATATGCTTCCATTCCTATGGGAGGTGTACAATTTTTTTTCCATTTAAGGCATTTATAGGCAACAACATTCTCGCTGTTCTACGCATTACAGAAACCAATTCTATTAACTCCTTAAAAGAATAGATCTTATAGTTTTAAATCACTTAATAATTATCTGAGCTCCTACTATGTGCCAAAAACTTTTAATTGCTAGGGATACAGTGGAGAACAGAGCAAAACAGAGAACCTTGTTCTCATGGAGTTTACTTTCTAATGGGATGCATAATAAATAATTAAAATATATTGCATAGGGGTAAGTAACAAAGAGGAAAAAAACAATTAAGCGAGGAAGGGCACAGGAAATGCTGAATGGTTGGAGTTTGGATAGAGTACCAAGAAAAAAAACTCACTAAGAAGGTTATTTTTTTTAATAAATATCTAAAGGAAATGAAAGAATTAGTGGATATAGATTAAAAGCAAGAGAAGTGCAACTCTGAACATTTAAATCAGGAGCACGCCTGACAAAGTTCCAGGTACCAAAAGGGGACCATTAATGTTGGAGCTGAGAAGAAAAAGAGTAAAGCCATAATAAGGTAAGGAGGAGACAGATTCATATATTACCCTATAAACGATACTAAGGACTTTGGCCTTTAGAGTGTACTGGGAAACCAGTGAAAGTTGTTCATTAGAATAGTGATATGATCTTGCTTGTATTTTAACAGGAACATTAGATGTACTTTTATGAATGGCTAGTGGTAAATGATCAGGGGACAGTGAGAAAGAAGTGGGCTAGTTAAGAGCTATTGGAATCTGAGACAAACACATCTCGATGAGGATGTTGCAGTAAGGCTGGCAAGAAGTGATCAAATTCTAAATAAAATTTAAAAGTGTAGGGTGCCTGGGTGGCTCAGTCATTAAGTGTCTGCCTTCAGCTCAGGTCATGATCCCAGGGTCCTGGGATCGAGCCCCACATCTGGCTCCCTGCTCAGTGTGAAGCCTGCTTCTCCCTCTGCCTGCCTACTCCTGCTGTTTATGCTCCCTCTCTCGCTGTGTCTCTGTCAAATAAATAAATAAAATCTTCAAAAAAAAATTTTTTTAAGTGTAGCCAACAAGTATTGGCATTCTATTAAAGTTTATACATAGCTTATAGATAACACACTACCTAGGCAGGGACACTAATTATGAATCCACCTATTTTTTTGTTACCACTTTCCTCTTGATTATATCACTCTAAACTACAGATCTATAGTGAGCCTTTCATGAGAGGTATGATCCTACCCCTCCAAATCCCTTCTTTAACTAACAGATATGATCAAATTTCTATGAAAAGAGAAGATAATAACCAAAGGGCAAAGACCTTCTTAAAGGGCAACCAACCTTAAAGATCCTCTTTAAGCCTACAGTGTGCTAAACTCTTTGGCATGAATTCCACAGAATTCGGTTCACCAATACATTTACTTGCTAACAATCAAGCCCTCCTCTCATTTATTTATTTTTTAACCCATTCTATCTTAAGACAGTCTTTCTGGTCTCCTCCAGTCTTCCATCACAAAGAAAATCTCATTATTAAATACATAAAGCTTACAGTAGAATATTAGTTGCATTTCCTAAAAGAGTTCTAAATTAAAAATTTCACCTGTATCATTCAATATTGTTGTGATTTTTACTTTTAATTTAGGAAAAAGAGGTTCCCATCTCTTTTTATGAAAGAATAAGACTCCAACCATGCAATTCCTCAGTTAGAATAAATCATTGTCTTGGTCTTTGCAAGAGTGTTTTTTTTTTTTTTTTAAGATTTTATTTATTTGACAGAGATAGAGACAGCCAGCGAGAGAGGGAACACAAGCAGGGGGAGTGGGAGAGGAAGAAGCAGGCTCCTAGCGGAAGAGCCTGATGTGGGGCTTGATCCCATAACGCCAGGATCACGCCCTGAGCCGAAGACAGACGCTTAACCGCTGTGCCACCCAGGCGTCCCTGCAAGAGTGCTTTTTAAGTGCAAAAAATATATATGAGATGATTTAAAATATATTATTTAAAATTATTTAAAATGCTAATTCTCCAGAGCCCCAACATCTGACATTCTAATTAACAGGTATTAAAATTTAACTGGAACTCCAGGTAATATTTAATTGCATAAAGAATCTTGAGAATATTAAAATATTAAAATATTTTGCCTCCATACATCCTCAAAGGAAATAGTAACCTCCCAAGATATAGATTATAAAGAGTTTAAATCACTTAATAATTATTTATTGAGCTTCTACTATACGCCAAAAACTTCTAATTGCTGGGGATATAGTGGAGAACAAAGCAAAACAGAGAACCTTGTTCTCATGGTTCGTTCTCAGGGTTAACCCTGAATCAGTGGTTTTCCTTAGTCTGTATTCTCTTGAGTAAATAAGTGAGACTTATTTACTCAAGGACTTATACTCAAGTCCTATGTTAAACAACAAGACATCCCTGTCTGTTCCTGACTATAGAGGAAAAGCTCTCAGTTTTTCCCAGTTGCAGAAGATATTAGCTGTGGGTCTTTTGCATATGGCCTTTATGATGTTGAGATATGTTCCCTTTCTCCCTACTTATCAAGAAAGGATGCTGTATTTTGTCAAATGCTTTTCCTGCATCTATGGAGAGATCATATGGTTTTTACCCTTTCTTTATTAAGAGGATAGAATGACAGGGATGGAGCTAGAGTGTATTATGCTAAGCAAAACAGTCAGAGAAAGACAAATACCATATGTGGAATTTAAGAAACAAAACAGATAAACATAGGGGAAGGGGGTTAAAAAAAAAGAGAAGGAGGCTAATCATAAGAGACTCTTAAATACAGAGAACTGAGGTTTGCTGGAGGGAGGTGGGCAGGGGATGGGCTAAATGGGTGACGGGTATATTAAGGAGGGTCCTTGCTGTGATGAGCACTGGGTGTTATATGTAGTGATGAATCACTAAATTCTACTGCTGAAACCAATATTACACTTTATGTTAACTAATTAGAATTTAAATACAAACTTGAAACAAAAAAATAGTAATATAAATAATTAAATCAATCAATCAATAATAAATGGTAAAGAGCTTGAATAGAGGTTTCTCCAAAGAAGGTATAACAATGTACAATAATCACATGTAAAGATGTTCAACATCACTAATCATCAGGGAAATGCAAATCAAAACCACAATGAGATGTCATCTCACACCCATGAGGATGACCACTATCAAAAAAACAGAAAACAATAAGTTGATGAGGATACAGAAAGTTGGAATCCGTGTGCCCTCTAGGTGGGAATGTAAGGAGGTGTAGCCAGTATAGAAAATAGTATGAAGAATCCTCAGAAAATTAAAAATAGATTTGCCATGTGATCCAGCAATCTCATTTCTGGGTATATATCCCAAAATACTCAAAGCAGGATTTTGAAAAGATATTTACACACCTATGTTTATTATAGCATTAGTCACAATATCTGAGGGATAGAAGCAACCCAAATATCCACCAACAAATTAATGGATAAAGGAAATGGGGTATATGCACATAAGAGAAAATTATATAGCCTTTAAAAAGGAGGAAATTCTATCACAGGTTACAACATGGATGAACCAGGAGGACATTATTCTAAGTGAAATATGCCAGTCACAAAAGGCCAAATACTCTTTGATTCCACTTATATTCTAAAACTTCTAGTATCAATTTTAGAAGATTTGCCTATTTTTAGTTTCTGCTACATCTAGTAAATTTAGCCTCCTGAGACCCAATTCAAAACCTGCTATTTTAGATACTCTGGAAGTACAGACCAAAAAAATCATCTTGTATAGGCACCACTCCTGATTGCATATACATATGGTAACACTTGTTTTCCTTTGGTAAGAAGGAATACATTCATTTTATTGAAAATTACCACTTAAAGACACTGTTGCCTTTTATACACTTACTTGAAAGTTCAACGTTGTATGCCTACTCTAAATTTTGCATTTCTATTAAGATGCAGGTTTGAAGGGCAGGTCAAGATAGCACGATATTTCACAGAGCTCATTAACTTTCTAAACTCAATATACTATATTGAGTGAAGGTAACTGTTCCCTTTGGGGGGAGACTATATAATCTTCATCATGAGATTCTTGAACAGATTGGTGATGAAGGGAAAAACATCCTCACAAACCACTAATTTATAGGTTTTTTTTTTTCAAAAAGGGATAATTTCCCTTTATCTAAACTATGCAACTGATAGACAATCAATTGTAATCAGATTTGGAAGTTTACAGTACTGTAAATAATAGAAACTGATACTTCTGGTTGGTATTGTCTACGTAATTTTTTAAGTCAAATGTACATGTCCTTTTTTTTTTTTTAAGATTTTATTTATTTATTTGACAGAAAGCCAGCGAGAGAGGGAACACAAGCAGGGGGAGTGGGAGAGGAAGAAGCAGGCTCATAGCGGTGGAGCCTGATGTGGGGCTCGATCCCATAACGCCGGGATCATGCCCTGAACCGAAGGCAGACGCTTAACCGCTGTGCCACCCAGGCGCCCCAAATGTACATGTCCTTTACTTTGTTCAAATTAATCAAAATATGATGTTACTGTGACATTCAGTCTCTTTATTCCACTAATTTTCATACTTTGCTTTTCTCAAAATGCAATATTTGCAGCTGCAAATATTTACAATCCTTTGTAAAAATACGTACATTAACAGAGAACTGGAGGGAATTAAGAAAGGTTGCAAAGATCATTCTGGGATTGATAAAGATTATTAAAAGTTCATTTAAAGAGGAAAAAGAAGAGTTGAATAAAGAATGAAAACAGTCTCTATGTTGTCAGAGAAGAGAGGAGATGGTACAAATCTGGGTCATTCTCTGCACCGTTGACTCCTGCTTTTACACCTCCTACTGTCATTTGCAGATACTCTGAAATAGGAAACCCATGATGGATGATGTTGATAGCACTGAACACACACAAGTGGATTTTTAACCTACAGTGAGTATTCAAATAAAAAACAGATGGCAACTTCTTAGAAACTAAGTACATTCCTCTGGAGGTAAAGTGGAATGTTAAAGCATTTTAACATCGCACTGGAGCAGATAATTAGGGTAATTATGACTCTTCAAAATACAAGGAATAAGGTCTAAGCCAACTTCCTTCTTTACTTCAAATTGTAAAGATTATAAAATTCTAAGGGGAACTTGGGCAAAGTAATCATTTTATAAAATGCAGTAATATTTATAGTGGTGGCATGTGAGAATGAATAGTTTGTCTACTTCAATATTATGCTCAAATATGAATTATATAATTAAGAAAGTAAAATCAGGTCACCTCTACTTCACATCAAAATTGATTAAGTTGCAAAAAAAAATACGAAAAGTTGTCAAGCTAGTTTAGAGACACAAAGGAAAAAGTATACATACATGTACTCCACACACACACACACACACACACACACACACACACCACATACACACATATATACCAAATAAGCAGAACTAAGTGATCTGATTTGATTTAGAATATTTCAGCCATACCAGTGTGTCACAAATAATCTCAGCAATATGACTATATTCTGATTTTTATTTTTACCTATTTTAATTATGTCTCCAAATAAACAATGTTTTCTTTTAAAGTACCATATTGTAGAGCAATGATAATGATTTAATGAAAGCAATATATACAGCTCGTATAAAACTCTTGAAACAAAATAGATACCAATATGCAAATACAAATATGCAGATACATGCCTCATCCTATACTTTCTTTTACATATTTTTTAACCCTTCTCATCTCATTATTAAATATTACACCCTTAGTTTGGGTCCTACCAGTTCCTTGGACCTTTTCAAAAGTATCAAAATTGATTCTGTGTATCTATTCTCTTTCAGGGCCACTTCCATTGTATATATCTAGGATCTTAAATAGCCTTTGGAAACTAAGCACCATACTGTGCTGCTCTACCTTGTGCAAAAGAAAAGAAGGGTAAAGAAAACGAAAAACCAAAGTCAAGAACACTCCCAAGTAATAATTTACTTAACAAGTCACTACATTTTACATCAATACATAAGCAGACATTAGAATTCACTAAAGGGCACAAGAGGTATGTATGGCAAAATAACCAGAGTACTTGATTCAATTTGATTTGAAAATGTGTATGTATTCTTTTTTTTTTTTCCCTTGGTGGGAAGACTTTTTTTTTTTTTTAATGCTATGTTAGTCACCATACAGCACATAATTAGTTTTTGATGTAGTGTTCCGTGATTCATTGTTTGCATGTAACACGCAGTGCTCCATGAAATACGTGCCCTCCTTAATACCCATCACCAGGCTAGCCCATTGCCCCACTCCCCTTCCCTCTGAACCTTCAGTTTGTTTCCCAGAATCCATAGTCTCTCGTGGTTCATTTTCCCTTATGTCTACCCCCTTCATTCTTCCCTTCCTTCTCCTACCGATCTCCCTATTTCTTATGTTCCATAAATGAGTGAAACCATATGATAATTGTCTTTTTCTGCTTGACTTATTTCACTTAGCATAATCTCCTCCAGTCCCGTCCATGTTGATGCAAATATTGGGTAATCGTTCTTTCTGATGGCCAAGTAAGATTCCACTGTATGTATGGACCACATCTTCTTTACCCATTCCTCTGTTGAAGGGCATCTCGGCTCCTTCCACAGTTTGGCTATTGTGGACAATGCTGCTATGAA
This sequence comes from Ursus americanus, assembly GCF_024610735.1. NCBI lineage: Eukaryota > Metazoa > Chordata > Mammalia > Carnivora > Ursidae > Ursus > Ursus americanus. Next base: position 26,054,144 of record NC_142135.1, read on the forward strand.
CATTGGGGAAAATGTGTATGTATTCTTAACAGGCATATTGCTTGCTGAATCTAGGAGAATTTCTTGAGTATTTCCTTGATTTACTGTAGATTTTGATATTCGCTTATTAGCTTGTCATAGAAGCCCAATTTTGAGAACATAGCTCTTATCAATTTAACTTATTTTCACATATGTCCCTGCACTGTATCATAACTAGGTCTGAGAGCAATACCTACATTGTGATATAATCACTTGTCTTCTAACTAGATACACAGGATTTATTATATTTAGTTGTCTTTTCAGACCCCTATAACAATCTAGTGAAAAGAAACAACAGCACTTTCATCCTCATCCTCATCAGCCACAAATCAAATCACTTATTTCTGCTACTGTTACAACAAATTACCACATATTTAGTGAAGTAACACTTTCTTCTCTGATAGTTCTGGACGTCAGAAGCCTGAAATTAGTCTTACATGGTTAAGATTAAAATGTTGGAAGGGCTGGTTATTTATGAGGTCCCAGGAAAGAAGCTATTCCCTGTTGCCTCCAGACTCTAGAGGCTGCAGACCTTCCTTGGCTTTGTGACATGTTCCTCCAAAACCTTCTTCCATCATCACATAATTTTGTCCTCACTCTGACCTTTCTCTTTTTAAGGATCCTTGTGATTACATCAGGTCCACCCAGATAATATAATATAATTTCCCCAATTCAAAAATACTTTATCTTTCATCCATTTTGAGTCTATTTTTATGTATGGTGTCAGAAAATGGTCCAGTTTCATTCTTCTGCATGTGACTGTCCAATTTTCCCAACACCATTTATGTTAAAGAGACTGTCTTCTTTCCATTGGATTTCCATTCCTGCTTTGTCAAAGATTAGTTGACCATACATTTCTGGGTTCTCTATTCTGTTCCACTGACCTATGTGTCTGTTTTTGTGCCAGCACCATACTGTCTTGATGATTACAGCCTTGTACTACAGTTTGAAGTCTGGAATTGTAACGCCTCCAGCTTTGGTTTTCTTTTTCACATTCCTTTGGCTATTTGGGGTCTTTTCTGGTTCCCTACAAATCTTGGGATTATTTCTTCCAGCTTTGTGAAAAAAGTTGATAGTATTTTGATAGGGATTGCATAGAATGTATAGATTGCTCTAGGTAGCATAGACATTTTACAAATTTCTTACAATCCATGAGCATGGAATGTTTTTCCTTTTGTTTGTGTTTTCCTCAATTTCTTTCATGAGTGTTCATTCTATAGTTTTCTCAGTACAGGGATCCATCAAAATCCTAGAGGAGAACATGGGCAGCAACTTCTGTGACCTCGGCCACAGCAACTTTTTGCTAGACATGTCTCCAAAGGCAAGGGAAACAAAGGCAAAAATGAATATTGGGACTTCATCAAAATAAAAAGGTTTTGCACAGCAAAGATAACAGTCAACAAAACCAAAAGACACCTGACAGAATGGGAGAAGATAGTTGCAAATGTCTAATCAGATAAAGGGCTAATATCCAAAATCTATAAAGAACGAATCAAACTCAACACCCAAAGAATAAATAATTCAATCAAGAAATGGGCAGAAGACATGAACAGATATTTCTCCAAAGAAGACGTACAAATGGTCAGCTGACACATGAAAAAATGCTCAACATCACTTGGCATCAGGGAAATACAACGGCTAAAATTAATAAGTCAGGAAACAAAAGATGTTGGTGAGGATGAGGTGAATGGGGAACCCTCTTACACTGTTGGTGGGAATGCAAGCTGGTACAGCCACTCTGGAAAACAGTATGGAGTTTCCTCAGAAAATTGAAAATAGAGATACCCTACAATCCAGCAATTGCACTACTGGGTATTTACCCCAAAGATATAAATGTAGTGATCCAAAGGAGCACCTACACCCCAATGTTTATAGCAGCAATGTCCACAATAGCCAAAACATGGAAAGAGCCCAGAAGTCCATCGACAGATGAATGGATAAAGAAGATGTGGTATATATACAACGGAATACTACTCAGCCATCAAAAAAATGAAATCTTGCCATTTGCAATGACATGGATGGAACTAGAGGATATTATGCTAAGTGAAATAAGTCAATCAGAGAAAGACATATGATCTCATATGTGGAATTTAAGAAACAAAACAGAGGATCATAGGGGGAAAAGGGAAAAAATAAAACAAGAGGAAATCAGAGAGGGATACAAACCATAAGAGACTCTTAATCCTAGAAAACAAACTGAGGGGGCGCCTTGGTGGCACAGCGGTTAAGCATCTGCCTTCGGCTCAGGGCGTGATCCCGGCCTTTATGGGATCGAGCCCCACATCAGGCTCCTCTGCTATGAGCCTGCTTCTTCCTCTCCCACTCCCCCTGCTTGTGTTCCCTCTCTCGCTGGCTGTCTCTATCTCTGTTGAATAAATAAATAAAATCTTTAAAAAAAAAAAAAGAAAACAAACTGAGGGTTGCTGGAGGGGAGGGGGGAGGGAGATGGAGTAACTGGGTGATGGGCATTAAGGAGGGCACGTGATATAATGAGCACTGGGTATAAGACTGATGAATCACTGAACTCTACCTCTGAAACTAATAATACACTATATGTTAATTAGTTGAATTAAAAAAAAAAAATCTCCTTTCCTGGAAATGCTGCTGTAGCAGGACAAAAGCTTGAAGAATAAAAAGGCTTAATCAGGGACAAAAGAAAATACTTGATCACATTACAGTGTCCGTTTTATCATGTAAGATAATATATTCACAAATCTCAGAAGTTAGGACATGGACATATTTGGGCATCCATTAACCACTTTACCATATACTGCTTCTAAAACTATTTTTATTATCTTAAAATACATAACCCATGGTGTCTCAATGAGATATGCTACCAGTCACTGAGTCAATTCCATGAAAGAGATTAATAACAACTCCAAAGAAAAAAAGGCCCTGAGGTATATTATCCAGTTCCCTATTATTTATTCTTATTAAGACAATGTTATTAAATAGTAGGTTATGTATAGCTCTTGAATTTTTGCATACATCTTTATTTCCCCCAAGTCACTTTTTGCTTGCTTGTTAATATTTGAAATTTATTTTTAAATCATTTTGTTATTGAAACAGAACTAAATACTGTGTGTGATCTTGATAAATATGAACGATAATATATGTATAAATAATCAGTGAAAGAATATATGTGAGAGACTTCTACTCATTTTGTTTGAAGGATGGAAAGGAAGAGCAGAAGGATATTAAACAATAAAAATAGACAGGAAGCTCAACTCCCTTCCTTACAAGTAGGAAACATAAGACTAAATACAGATTTCTCAGATTTTTTCCTCAATTTCTGTCATGGATAAGTTTGTTGACATTCAGTTGAGGGAGGCCAAATGAAACCTTGGACACACCGAGGATCTTTTACCTACAGCAAACACAGGTAACTATGCTATGAATTCTGGTTGCTTTTTAATTGTTTTGACTTCATTTGAAGAAGGTGCTCCTCTGGGAATTTATGTACAGCTATACATAGTAAGACATAATAGGCAGAGAGCCTCCCTAAGCCTGCTGGTGTGGAAGAAAGGAAGAGAGCTCAGGTGAATTATCTTCTATTTGCAAATTCCAAATATGAAATCTACAAGTTGTGAGGTAGTCTGTTAGTCACCAAATTAGAACATTCTAAATTATGTCTGAATCACTACTTAAGCAAAAGTGTCTAACTCTGTCCCTATGTTAAATGTAAAAGAAACAAATAAGGTAGAATTTAGTATTTAATGTGATTGGATCCAACCTATTATTACATAACAGAATTGTTTGAGTGGCTATTTTCCGTGTAAATTGTCCCCCTCTTCATGTGAATATAACTAGAAAACAAAAATCTTTTATTTAGGTCATTAAGAGTTGTTATTAAAGTTTGGTTTATATCATTATCTTCCATTTTCCTCAATGTTTAAGTATCAGTCTCTGCACCATGTTTTTTGTGTGACTGTTAGCTTCATAGTTTTTTACCTAAGGATTGCAACTATACTTAAGGACAGCTGCTTCAAAGGTCCTTATCAATATATCTTTTCAAAATACAATCATAAGTGGAAAAATCCAAAGATACAACTAACTGGAGAGTAATGACAACACTGTGTGGATAGGATTATTGCTCATACATAAAGGAGGACAAATCCTAAATTTAAGAAACAATAACTAAAAAATATGAGAAAGTTTTATAAACTATAAAATGTTTATATATATATTAAATTAATTTTTGTTTCTAATAATTTGGTTGGGAAGACAATGTAAATCCTCCTTTACATAATGAATATATTTTGAGAAATTGCTTTGGTCCATGCACTATGCTAGGTCTAGAGGAAGGAAACATCAATAAGAGTGACAATAATCTTACCCTAACAAAATTAATTTTTAATAGAAGAGCAGACACTTAAACACAAATTTAAAATGCAATCAGGTTTATTGACTATATCCTGTATTTTTGTTCACTTAAATAAATCTTTCTTCATCAAAACATCACTGAAAGCTATGAAACAATGATGAAAGAAATGAAAGATGACACAAATGGAAAGATACTCCATGCTCATGGATTAAGACTTAATATTGGCAAAATGTCCATATTACCCAAAAGCAATTCAATGCTCAAAACAGATTCAATGCAATCCCTATCAAAATACCACGAGCATTTTTTACGAAACTAGAATAAATAATCTTAAAGTTTATATGGAACCACAGAAGACCTTGAATAGCCAAAGCAATCCTGAGAAAGAAGAACAAAGCTGGAGGTATCACAAGCCCAGATATAGACAAAGCTGTAATAGTCAAAACAGTATATAACTGGCACAAAAACAGACACATGAGAGGAACAGAATAGAGACCCCAGAAATTAACCTACAGTTATATGGTCCACTAATCTAGGACAAAGGAGCACGTGTATGCAATGGGGAAAAGATACTCATTTCAATAAATGGTGCTGGAAAACTGGACACTACATGTAAAAGAATGAAACTGGACCATTTTTACAGCATCCACAAAAAATAACTCAAAATTCATTAAAGACCTAAATGTGAGACTTGAAACCATAAAATTCCAAGAACAGAACACAGATAGTAATTTCTCAGACATTGGCTGTAAGGATGTTTTTCTAGATATGTGTTCTATGACAAGGGAAACAAAAGTAAAAATAAACTATTGGGACTACATCAAAATAAATAGTGTTTGCACAGGGGCGCCTGGGTGGCACAGTGGTTAAGCGTCTGCCTTCGGCTCAGGGCGTGATCCCAGCGTTCTGGGTTCGAGCCCCACATCAGGCTCCTCTGCTATAAGCCTGCTTCTTCCTCTCCCACTCCCCCTGCTTGTGTTCCCTCTCTCGCTGGCTGTCTCTATCTCTGTTAAATAAATAAAATCTTTAAAAAAAAAAATAGTGTTTGCACAGCAATGGAAACCAGCAACAAAACAAAAACACAACCTACTGAATGGGAGAAGATATTTGCAAATAACATATTTGATAAGGAGTTGATAATCAAAATATATAAAAAATTTATACAACTCAACACCAAAAAAACCCCAATCTGATTTAAAAATGGGCAGAGGACCTGAATAGACATTTTTCCAAAGAAGACATGCAGATGGTGAACAGACACACAAAAAGCTGCTCAACATCACTATAAAGGAAATGCAAATCAACACCACAATGAGACATCACCTCACACCTGTTGGAATGGCGAACATCAAAATGACAAGAAATAAGTGTTGGTGAAGTGTTGGAGAAAAAGGAACCCTTGTGCACTGTTGGTGGGAATGTAAATTGGTGCAACCACTGTGAAAAACAGTATGGAGGTTCCTCAAAAAATTAAAAATAAAAATACCACTGGATCCAGTAATTCCACTACTGGATATTTACCCAAAGAAAATAAAAATACGAATTCAAAAAGATTTGTACACCCGATGTTTAGTATAGCATTGTTTACAATAGTCAAGATATGGAAGCAACTTAAGTGTCCACTGATAGATGAGGAAGATGTGTACACACACAGAGACACACACAGTGCAATAACATTGCCATAAAAAATGATCAGATCATGCCTTTTGTAGCAACATGGATGGACCTAGAGGGTATGATTAAGTAAATCAGACTGAGAAAGACAAGTACAATATGATTCCACTCAAAAGTGGGATAAGAAAATGAATAAACAAACAAAAAAACAGAATCACACCTATAAATTTAGAGAACTGTTTCCAGAAGGGAGACATTGGGGGGTTGGGCAAAATGGGTAAAGGAAAGAGAGAGATAAACGCTTTCGGTTATGGAATGATTAAGTCATGGGAAGAAAAGATACAGCATAAGGAATACAGTCAAAGATACTGTAGTAGCAATGTAATGGGACAGATGGTAGCTATACTTGTGATAAACATAGCATAATATACAAACTTGTCAAATCATTGTTGTAAACCTGAAGCAAATGTAACATTGTGTATCAACTATACTTAAATGAAAAAAATATATATCAAATGAAACAGTAATTTTTATATTTGTCTTGCAATTTAAAATAACTTTATCTGATCCTCACCATAGCCATATAATGTATCTACCATAGTTATTATCCCTTTAATAGTATAGATTAAATAAATCAGGTTCAGAGAAAGTGGTGTTTTGCTAAAAGTTGGTAGGAGAGCAAAGTAAAATTCTATTAGTCTGCTATTCTTAACATACAAAGGTATGGAGATAAATAATATGTTAGGTTTCTACAGCCTCCAGATAAACTCTAGGACATTTAATTCTTGTGGTTATGGTTGTTTTGGGGAAGGGGGAGGGGATTATGGCAGAGGATGGAGTCTTTTTTTTATATATTACATGGAATTTGGAATAGCATTCAAATATTCATTTGATAATAATTATATTCTAATGAAAACCTAGTATCTAAATATATAATAAAGGGCAGGATATATTATTTTTATATTTGCAGAAATGCCCATGAAAATGAAATCATTTCATACATAAATATTTAAGCTTAGAATTAGTGAGTTAATTTTTTTTTAAAAATCCAATAAAGTCCTGGATTGTTTTACTTCATTATCAAATTGGTACACATAGTGCACGAAATAGTGAAGCAAAGAACATCATTTAGATGGATACACAAAACAATTTAATTAAGGAAGCATGAAGCATGTTAATGGGGAGAAATATAAATTAAAAATTATAATAAGCCTGAAAATAGAAGTCATTTTGAATAATGTTGGCAGCTTGATTAATTTTAAATATATCAAAAAGCCTATGTCATAATAAAAAGAACTTGGTTTTGTCGCTTATCACCTCTAATAACTAGAAAATTATGTGTGTGTATAATTGTTTTGTTGTTTGCTGTTTTGAGGACACACTCAAATTATTCCTCTTCACAATTTTATGGCTAATTTAAATGTGATTTAAAAAAATGTAAGTGAAGCTCTACTATTTTTCTTTCTATCCTCATCCAAAGAGATCAGAATTTCTAGGGAATCCTAGATCTTTATAAGTCATTACCAAAGGGAGTCACTGGTAGAGATGAACAAATAGTATGACTCTTGTGTGTATTAGGGCGGGAGAAGAATTTTACAAGTACTACCCTAATCGATAGACATCTTTCCTCATTATTCAAAGATTCTACATTTGCTAATTTGCCTATCTATATTTGCTAATTTGTCTACCTACTAACATTTATTTGGAACTCCAAAATCAATACTTCTAATGCTTTTAGGGTCATCCTGGATATGCCAGGGTGGCAAAGAATTTGAGTCACCAGACATACATGTTCACAGCTGAGGTGCAAGGGAAGCTCTGTTTGTTTGTTTCATTTCTCATAAAAGGTAACCAGTGGATGGTAGGGCCAGTGCAGTGTATGCAAGAAGTTCCAGCTATGCTCGTTGGCCAGGGCTTGAATCTCTACTCTGGGATATTTTGTTCATCGTAACACCATACTAAGTAATTCTTTTTGTTTTCAAACAAAAGGTCTCACATATTTATTACTGAACCAATCTACTGGTGCAGAAGCATAGTAACAGAAAAATCATTCCCCCCCATAAAAATGTCTATTGTTCAGGTAGTAGTGATGTTCACAGTGACAGGATATGAGCACATGACCTTCATGCAGCATAAACGTGTGCCACCTCATGTGTGATCCCTTATAGACCCAGCCTGGTTCTTCTCCCATGCCTCCTCTTGGAGCTGTACCTGATTTTACCAGTTTTCATCTGAATCCCATGGGGAAAGGGATGATTCTGCTTTTGTTTCTTGGCCAGGAATCACTTGATCCTCAAGTCTTGTGAGAAGACATGGTGAGGAACGGCCAACCACACATACCACGATGGTGGAGAAAAGGAGAGAACTAAGTAAATCTTGATGGCTTTTTTACCACTTAATTTGTTCTTGGTATGTTTGCATGTATGCATGTATGTGCATGTGTGTGTGTGTGTGTTTATGCTCCTTTTTGGAAACAATAGGTATTAATTCAGAAAACAAGAAAATTGATTTTGGTGCTAAAGGGTAAACTACTACTTAATTCAATGGAGACCTCTTTAAAAAGATATACCTAGGGGCTCTTGGGTGGTCAGTTGGTAAAGTGTCTGCCTTTGGCTTAGGTCATGATCCCAGGGTCCTGGGATCGAGCCCCATGTGAGGCTCACTCAGCAGAAAGTCTACTTCTCCCTCTCCCTCCACCTGCCGCTTTGCCTACTTTTGCTTTCTCCTGTCAAATAATAAAATCTTTTAAAAAAATTTAAAAAAAGATATACCTAAGTTTAATTTATTTTATTTTAGGCAATTAAATTTATTTCATTTATTAAAACTAATCTATTTTCATTAATAATATCAAATGCTATGAACATTCAGGACAAGCCTCTAGGTCTTTCCTATTTCATATAAGCCTTATACTGATAAGGTCTTTCTTCTTTCTTTCTTTCTTTCTTTCTTTCTTTCTTTCTTTCTTTCTTTCTTTCTTTCTTTCTTTCTTTTTTCTGATAGATCTTTCTTATGTGAAGATTTCTTATAGAGCACTGTTCAGAAAACTCCATCATATATAAAGGATGAATTAAAGTTTACTAATAAAAATATAAAACATTTCTAACATATCCATCTGAGTTCACTTTTTCCAGTGATACTAAAGTAGGAATCACCACTGATAAAATCAAATGGATATTTTGAAACCTTTCCATACGATGCAGATGAATTTTCTTTGCTGTCGAAGTAATCTGGTCTGAGTTTAAAATGTTTTTGTTTACTAGATGACTAATGCCAATTAGGAGGCTGTAGAGATGAAAACTTACAGTGTCAAAACTGTAAACTCTAGATTTTTACTCCAGGTTCAGACTGTGGCACCAGAACTTACTATGTGTATTTGGGCAAAATATTTTACTTTTTTTGTGTCACTTTCCATATCTGTAATATTAGGGTAATTAGACTCCCTACTTTTTAGAAGTGTGTTATAATTAAAGGGGTTAGCACATGCAAAGGGCTTAGACAGCATGTCATGTAATCAAAGATAATTTATGAACACATTCATGTTCCAGAATGTGGGAAGAAAGAAGTACATATGATTTGCTCTCATTCCTTTGGCCACCTAACTGATTAGCTATAGAGGACACAAAAATCAGTAGCATTTATTCCTGAGAGTTATAACCCCCGACAAGATTCATTAGTTCTATTACCACCAAGAAAAGGAATAATTGAGGACAACTAGAAATTTTTGGAACCTTTAGTTTTCAACATTCATTCTAGCTACTGTGTAGAAGAGACTCTAAGTTGGTGTTACCACCTTACCTTCTCTTGCTTTTCATGCCCTTCTGTAAGCCCCTCTTCATGCACATGGGCAGAACATGTGACTTGTTTCTAACCAATAGCATACAGCAAAGATGGAACATCACTCCGCGATTGCATTACATAATATCGTAACTTGTCTTTTCTGACAGAGTCTCTACCTTGCTGGCTTTGATGAAACAAATTGTTATACTGCGAACCGGCCATTGGGAAGCAAAGGACTAAGAGTGGTGTCTGAACAAAAGCTAAGAAGGAACAGGCCCTTGAACAACAACCCACAAAAAAAGGAGTACGTGCAATCACCATGAGTAAGCTTAAATCAGATGCTCCCCAGGTGAGTCTTCAGGTGACACAGCTCTAGCTAAGATCTTTGTGAGACAGCTTGAGCAGAGAACCCAGTTAAGTCATGCCCAGAGTTCTTACCCATAGAAACCCTGAGATAATAAACATATTATTGTAAGCCACCAATGTTGTGGTCATTTGCTATCCAGTAACAGAAAACTAATCGAGATATTATCAATATCATTAAGCAAAAACCATTTATAAGTCCTTTCATTTAGTGAAAGAAATAAGGAAATGAAAGCAGAAAAAAAAAGGGAGAGAAAGGATGCATCCGTATGTATTAATTTTAATGATATTTAAAATTATTTCCAAAGTACCTTACTCTAATTCAAAGTTTGCTTTTTGACAAAATTACAAGTCTTTAAATTTTGCTTTTGGACTTCTGTTTTAGAGAAAGACATGGGACAGTTAGCTTAAATTTCATTTAATGTGTCTTTTAGCTTAGAGATACTAAAAAAATATTTTTCCCTAAGTGATCGCCGGGGAAGCCCTTAGACATTTTCCTTTTCTTCTTTTTTAAAATCAACCTTCCCTTTTTCAGTTTCAGATTTTTTTTTTATTCTGAATATAGTAGGCATAAAAACTTGAACTATATATCAAAGGATTTTTTTCTGTTTCATCCATTATGAATTGGAAGTCTCCCTTATAATGAGAATTTCTATTTATTTATTCAGAATAGGACTTTAAGTGGTTTGCAAATAGCAGTGAATCCTAGAAATGGCAAATACAAAGAAAAATTTGTCTTAAAGGAAAGTAGACTATTTAGACTTTGTTTAAGTATAATCAAAGTGAAGATGCTTCTTCTGTCTGGTGCCAAGATAGTAAAAAAAAAAAAAAAAAAAGTCCATTATTTGGTGAATAAGAGATAGAGCTTTTGATACAATCCAATCATAGGAAAATTGTTTCAGGGATGGTGTTGGAGAAGTAATGGATTTTGAAACAATGTAATCACAGCAAAGGGAATTTCAGGTCCTTGGGCATAAAGTAATTTTATGAATAGTCTACCTACTTTCATAAAATTATAAGTTTTAAGCAGAAGTGAAGAATGTTATATAAGTAGTTGAAAATTTTAAGTATCCTCCATAGATGATTATAAAGTAGCTATCATGATCTGAAATCCATATCTTTATCACTTAAGCCATGGACATATAGCTTTTTAATTGTAAAATAACAAAGTACAGCTCTTCCTTGACTTACGATGGAGTTGTGTCCTGATATACCCATTGCAAGCTGAAAATACTATGAAGTCAAAAATGCATTTAACACGTCTAACCTACCAAACATCCTAGCTTAGCCAAGCCTACCTTAAATGTTCTCAGAACACAGACATTAACCTACAATTGCGCAAAATCATCTAACACAAAGACTATTTTATAATAAAGTGATTAATATCTCATGTCATTCATTGAATACTGTACTGAAAGTGAAAAACAGAATAGTTGGATAGTGGAGAACGGTTGTCAGTGTAAGGGTTGTTCACCCTCATAATGGTGTGGCCGACTGCGAGCTGCATCTCACTGCCAAAGCCCAGCATCGTGAGGGAGGGCTGTGCCCCACAGGGCTAGACCGAGGAAAAGATCAAAGTCCAAGGTACATTGCCACTGAATGGGTATCGTTTTCACACATTGTGAAACCAAAAAATCCTAAGTCAAAACATCGTAAGTCAGGATTCATCTCTATAATATCCCATTTTGTTACTGGTAATGAATTTCGTATTTTGTATGTAAATTTGGGAAAATGAAACTGATATCTAATTGACTTTTAAAATCGTTTGTCTCTCCTATACAAAGGAACAGATTTTGATAAATATATGTATTGGTAAGAAATATCTGTTCTCATATAACATAAATCTTTATGGTATAAAATACAGCTTAACCTTCTCCCAGATAACGCTTTAAGGAAGGGTTTATGTTCATTTTTTTTTAAAACATTATGTGTTTTAAGTTTTAGGTCATTAAAATATTTTATTTTCTGTTGCCAAACATTTTCTATTATTTCCAACTACCAGAGGAGATATTACTGTGATTTAATTTGTGCATATTGTTTGGTTAGAAACATGAAACATTGACCTTGTCAGATTTAGTCGGCTAAACTGGGGATAACCCCTACACTTTGTTGATATGTTTTTCTTTTTGTGATACTAAATCATTTCACAATAAACTGTCAAGATAGAAGACTTTAGGGATAGCTCTTACCTCTGTACTACAGATGTTGCTTTATCATCTTGTCAGCTTCAGGTATTTTACGTCAGGTTATTCAATAATGCAAGAAAATTGTTAAGTTTCTCACAGGTTAGAATAATGATCTATTCATACTTTATAATTTCTATGTTTCAGTGCAAAACAATATCAACCTTAGTTTCAACAGAGGATCTATAGGTCAGTAATCATATTGGACATCTCAGTGTGGAAGAAAAGTTGAACTGCACTCATTACAGTCATAAAATTAACTATAACGCATCAAGTTTCTTAATCTAGGCACTACTGGTATTTGAACTGGATAATTCTTTATGGTGGGGGCTGTCCTGTGCATTCAGGATTAGTGGCCTCTACCCACTAGATGATGGTAGCACCCCCTCCAGTGGTGACAGCCAAAATGCTGCAGGAATTGCCAAATACCTCCCAGGGAGTGGGGAATTATCACTAGTTAAGAACCACTGTTATACAGAAAAAGGGTCTTCTGCTGTATTTATAAAAATTCATTTTTCATTGTTTAAGAATTTAGTTAGGAACTTACACTTAAATTTACATATAGATTCAAATAAATCTAGAATTATAATGATATTTATTTTTATATCATGATTTAGAAAAAAGTATATTCTTTGCTTCTATTCTGATTGAATTATGGTTGACTTCTGTTGGTTAGACAAAATGAATATGGTTTTTATTGATATTTGATTAGTCATGGTGCCATATAGTCTAATATCTATAAGAACTCATAAATATGTTTGTTTCTGGGGTTTTCTTCTATTCCTATGAAACACTTGACTTGATGTGAAACTGAAATTTTGTTTTACCTGAAATTCTGAACCATTTGTGAGCTATAGCTGTGAAAAATAACTTCATGTTTAATTTCACTTAATTACTTTAGATAACTTTGGCCCGAGACATCTATCCTCTACTCTACTACGGTGTTTTATTTTTAAAATATTTTTTGTGATGTTTCTTAAATAAGTTGCGATAGTGAAATTGATGAGTTGGTAGTTTTAAGCAATAATATAATAGGGTACCTTTGCAGAATACATTATGAATAAACAACTGAAAGGTGTAGAGTAAATAAAAATTTAAAAATAGGCTTAATTCTCTTCCTTATCAAGGGAAAAGACTTCTGCCTTTTCTAAGAACATTTATTTTAGAAAATGTGTAAGTACATTCTCCTTTCTATATATAAATTCAGTATACATTATATATATATATATATATATATGTGTGTGTGTGTGTGTATAGATATAGCTTATTGAAAACTACATAGGTCTTTTGTCTGCTTTAAGACCCAGAAAAGTCTTTCTCAAGGATGGGGAAGGCAGCTATGGAATGTAAAGATATTTCAGTTTCTATGGGAGGGTAGGAGCCTAACTTGCTCTAAGTTATGAGACCACCTCCTGTCCTGAGAGGCTTGTTTTGTTTTGTTTTCCTCTGGATTAAGCGACTAACTACATACATTATCACTACAATTACCAGGTGGAGTGGATGAACTATGTGTGACCAATGGTTCATATGTATATTCAACCCATGTCTTATTAGTCATCTTTGTTAGGAAATACTATATATACATTTTTCCCCTACTCTTCCCTCTTGATTGCTCTCTGGCTATAGCAAGGTTTCGGGAAGCCAGAATTAATGTTATTAAAGATATCTGAGGTTTAGTTTCACCTGAGCTTTCATTCCTTTTACCGGCAAGCCGGGAAGAAAGAAGTTAGGCTTCTCCTATTACCGCTGTACAGTTACCCTGGCCCCAGTTCTTATATTCTGGTGTTGCAGTGAATACCGTGGCAAAGAAACATATTGAAAGAATCTCCATTTTGCTGAATAGGGCTTCGATTCTTACTGCTGCTATAGGTTAAATAAGATGTACTGAGAAAAGAAAATACTGGCAGATATGCCCTGGAGAGTAACTCTCTTAACTAAATCCTCTGCCACCTCTGCTTTTCTGCTGAATAAGTCCAGAAATAAAGCTATAAAAATAGTGCAACTGGGTCTGGAAACAGTAAGTTAAAAAGTGGAGCTCTGCTGATGTCAAAGGCCTTTAGGCAAAATACCTTAAGAGGTTTTCCTTCTCTCTTCTTTCCACTCTCCTCCTCCTCTCTCTCCTTTCCCTCTCTCCTCTTTCCCCTTTCCTTTACGTGTCTTTACGTTTATTAAAAGGCCAATCATGAGTTAAAGGTTTATTAACTTGAAGCATGTGGCAATTTAACATCTGGACCGTTTCCTTAAGACTATCTTCTGTGGGCAAGTAACAAAGAATCACTAAACTGATTTCCGTCAAGGCAGAGACCCCTTACTCATACAATTCTGATAAAAACCTACTAACAGAAACTCAGCTGGCTGGGCTTTTAGTATTTCTTCCTCACTATTTCTGTCTTCACTATCTGCTGATACATTAGTTTAATAATTCCCAGCCATGTTTCAAAATATTTTTAAAACCTTAGGACTATTTACAAAACTCTGACACTGCCTTCTAAAACCACAGTCATTACAATGCAAAGATCCACTCCCATACTCTTCGGCAATGCAGCCCCTCTGTTTCCATTTATCCAGGTAGTCTCCAAACCTCTTCTGCTTCTACCAGGATGTACACAGTAACTGTGCAGCATGGTTGCTGTCAAAATAAATAGCCATTAATGGTGTTAAAATAAAATTTAGATTTTGTCAAATTTTTACTGATGGTCCCTAACTTACAATGGTTCAACTTAGATTTTTTTCAACTTATGATGGTGCTAAAGCAATACACATTCAGCAGAAAGGTACTTCAAATTCTGAATTTGGATTTTTTTTTCCCTTAGGCTAGCAACATGTGGTACAATCCTCTCTCATGATGCTGGGCAGTGAGCCCCAGCTCCCAGCCTCCCACACAATCACGGAGGGAAAGAGCAGATACACTTTAACCATTCTGCACCCGTACAACCATTGTGCTTTTCACTTTTAGTACAGTATTCAATCAGTTACGTGAGCTATCCAACACTTGATTATAAAATAGGCTGTGTTAGATGATTTCGCCCTACTAGGCTAATGTAGATATTCTGAACACGTTTGAGGTAGGCTAAGCTAAGCTATGATGTCAGTAGTTTAGGTGTATTAAATATATTTTTAACTTAGGATATTTTTAATTTGTGATGGGTTTATTGATATGTAATCCCATCATAAGTTGAGAAAATCTGTAGTTGGTATTCAATCAGTTATAGGAAAAATACTCATTCTTCGTTTAGTTTGCAAAATCACCATATTGTATCAGTTTCTGTGGATCATTTTAATATCATCTTGGACTAAGATTTATTTCACTGAGTTTGACAAAAAAGTCATCTTGGTTATGTATGTGGTGGTAACACAACTATACATATTTTCCCAAATTCATCTAATAGTATACTTAAAATTTGTAAATTTTGCTGTATATAAATTTACCTCAGGAAAGCTCATTTAACATAGAGAAAGATCAAACTGCCTATGCATATAGCAATACAGATGAATCTTAAAAATGTATATATTGGGCAAAAAAAAAAAAAAGCCAGTCATGAAAAAGCAAATTCCAAATGAAATTGAAGAATAGGCAAGGATAATTTAGAGTTATAGCAAACAGTAGTTTCTGAAAAGGGGTAGGGATTGACAAATGGGACAGGAGTAAACAATCTGGGGTCGGGGAAATACCTCATATCTTGACTGTTATGTTGAATACACTGCTATACATTTGTCAGAATTCAATGATTTGTACATTTAATGTCTGTGCATTTTACTTTAATAAGCAATTTAGGAATAACAATAAATTTAACTTTTATCTATCATGCAGGTGCAAAGAAAACATTGCCAATTCCTTCCAAGTCCCTTTGGTGTCTCTGCTTTATCATATGTTCAATTTCCATTTCCATATATATTCCCTAAAGTTTGATGCCATGCACAGAATTTTTGATGAGACAATATCCCTGCACAGAATCTGCACTTCCTGGACAATGCCTACATAAGTGTGAAAGCAACACCCTGGCTCTTACGATATTCTAAACACTTCTTTGGAATTACAGTAGCATTATCCTATGACTTTTACAATGGCAGTATAAAATTATGGCTTCAAAATATGGATGGCAAAATCCAGTTTTTGACAGTTAATGGCATACTCACAGAGGCAAAAGGGAACTACAAAATATATACTTGACCTGCAACACATTTCCTCTTGAAAGATGCATGCAAACTGCCAGATTCAAAATGGTGGACATTTAAACCCACAGCCAGAGGTTCCACTTTTAAATATGACTTGAACAGTGCCGTTAAACTCGTGCAATTTGTGGTGATATTACAAAAAGTAGTTTCCTGATTATAAAGACCCCAAGAATAGAATTATGCCTGGTATTTAAGGTTAAATTAAGGAATAAGTCATATAAGCTTGAGCAAAACTTGAACAATATACTGTGCTTTCTGGGCTCATTAGGAGAGGCCTCTGTTTGTATTCCATCAGATTTTCCACATGACTTTGTATTCCTGTGCTTGAAATAAATATACCATTTATCTCTCTTAGAGTCTTCAATAAATAGCATTGCACCAATTTGTCAACTGAATTCTAAAAACACTGTGAAATGAAACAAACAAACAAAAAGCACAGAGAATGAAATCCCACCTATAGTACTCATGAAGCAAAGTTGGAAGACAGCTTAGTAAGAATCAGTTGGGTTATGTACTTGATGCCCAGAATGAGTCAGGCTCAACCATCAGGCATCAACAACATGGGACCAAGGCAAGGCAACTCTGTAGGCAAGAGCCTGGAAGGAAAAGAACACGTGCTCTTTGCAAGCAGCTCGCTTCCAAGAGAAACAAAGTAGGGAAGAGCTGAGTTGAGTGTGCCTGCCAGACATGCTTCCCAGAGTTATCAATTCTACCTTCCCAGCAAGGAAAGAAACCTGAGTATACTAACTGGAGTTACATTTTCCTTTGTTGGAAGGAAACAAGAGAGATGATAAGCTTCCTATAGCAACACCTACCAGGTTCTAATATGATTGGAATGTAGTAGGTCCCCATGGGTTATGAACAACACATCTTGCCAAATTTGGTCCATTGGGCTTGGTTTCTTCCGATTAGGTAGGCCAGTTTGCCAATGTTGAAAGTTCTAAAAATGTCTTTCTTTTCTTGATTACTCAAATCTCTTTATAATTACCCTTATCATCATTATCAATTTCACCATTCCGGCCAACTCTTCCGAGTCAGGGAGAAAATACAATGCAGCTTGTTTAGATCAGGAAAGTAACAAATGCATTTCTGGTGTCCTTAAAGCAACATCAATTTTGTTACATCCATCTGTTCCATCTGCTTGTATGAAAAACATGAGGTCTTTAAAAAGTGTATAAATACCAAGCCATATTTCTTCAAATATGATCCCACACATATATCTGTTCCATATTTCTTCATCTACTCTCAGACCAAGTCTATACCTTAGGTATACTATTCGTTATATAGTGTACTTAGGTATAGTATACTAGAGGTATGGTCACATCTGGGGAAGCTAACTATGTTGTCACAGTTCTGAATGTCTCCTGACACTACAGTAATCTCCTTATTCAGAGGAAATTGGTTGGACTTACAGACCATTTATGAAAGTTGTCTTCCGACTTCAGTATTTCTCTAGAATATTTCTTTCATTGAATGAACCAGAAAATACCCAATTTGTGCCTAGCGCAAGATTGTTAAGGATTACAGGATTTCTTAGCTTTTTGCACAAAGTGACAGAGAATATTCATCTACTTTTGAATAGTTAGTTATACACCTGATGGTACATGCCCATCAGTGTCCTGGGGCATGGAGAATTCCCAGGTAATGCTGCACTGCTTTTACACAGGTACGAATGAACAGTAGTTTTCTGCAGAGTAGAATAGTAGAACGATCATGTGTTTTGAGATCAAACAGGCTTGGATTAAACCCTAAATTCAAAATGTAGGTACAACTAAATAAATTGCTTAGTTCTTCTGAATTTCAATCTTCTCAGCTGAAAATTAAAGACAGTAACTGCCTTACTGTTGTATATATTTAACAGCAATGTGTATACAAGGAAGCTATCTAGTAAATACTAGACATCCAGTAGTATTTGTGCCATTTATTCACAGCATTTGTATCTTGTATAAAATCCCACAAATCTGTAAGACTACTGTTATTTTACCCATATTATACTTTCACTCTATATTTTTTTATTTCAAAAGGGAATATTACTTGATCGCCATGCAGTGATAATAATCCTTTATCACTAGGTGATAAAAAATGATGAAGTATATTAATGTAGCAAAGTTTAAGTACATGTCTAAAATATATCTTAATATATACAGAAGAATGTACGTTGTCATGCTTTATTATAAGCTTGAAGATCATTTTCTAGAAATACAGGATATGTTTATATTTTAAACTGCTAATCATGATTAGACTTTATTCTTTTTCTGTTTGGGGATTATTTTAAAAAGTCAAAAGGCAATATAGATACTTTCTCAATTTTGTTCTCATCTATGGTACAAGTAATCCCCAGGTATCTTTTTCAGAAAAAGGTATTAATATGTCTGCTAGAAGGGCCACTCTAACATTCTCTACATTATTACAACTCTCTAGGGCACAGGTGGAAAGTAAATGATGATATGATCAAAAGGAAAGACTTGAAGGATGCCGATAACACAAGGCTTTCATTCAGAAAACAGTATGATTTAGGATAATGATAAAAGATAACTGCAATATTTAACTTTCATTCTCTACTCCATGTTGTATTTTCTCCATCAATCCTCACAGTATTTTGTTTGTTACCCTTTTCCATTAAAATAACCTCGGAAAATAAAGCCATTTTATCAATTTCAGATTATAACACACAAGCAGCATTTTGGGGTAGGGAGTAGAGTGTTTTGTAATAGAATATTAAAGTGTCTTCAGGATCTGATTTTTGAATACTTATCCTTATTAACTCCAACTATTTTTATTACAAGGACTGCATTTGGAAGTTCAATGGTCTCTTTTGATAGAATTTTGAGTGTAAAGCATTATTATTACCAGCACAGAAATAAGTAATAAATCTGAATTTATTGTTTCTTCCTGTCTAAAGAGAGTTATTGGTTTTGCAACATAAACTTCAACTGTCCATTTGCTACATTTGTCAGCCTGATTATTTTTGGTCACCTGCAGGCAAAATTTTCTGTAGCAGAGGCTTTGAAGTAGCTCATTTTGCTTTTAGCTTCTTAAAATAATAGAATAGTCTGCTTTGAGATGGTTTAACTCGCCTTTGTGTGTGTGTGTGTGTGTGTGTGTGTATGCACGTGCATGTGGCTTTCATGAGCAAATGTGTGAATGCAAGTAGAGCTTATGGGGTTTCTCTTTCCATCCATAACGGAAGTAACAAGCTGAAAAAGACAAGCCAGAATACATATGATGCCCAAATACTCTCAAAAGCTAGTCCAATGATCTCTGCATTTCTACAGCAGTAATTTTTAGGATTATATTATTTTTTTCCTGTTCAATTTCAGTTCCTCTCAGAACCTATCATGAGTTGAGAGTCCTGAGATGAAAGTAAAAATAGCAATGTTATATTCCAAACTCAGCAATAAGCCTTCTTTTTCTTTCTGACTCGAAACTTAAGGCACAAGCATGACAGTATAATGAGTTTAAGAAGTGTGAAAGGAACTTGAACTTGCTTTAGAATTTAACTGAATGAAAACAGAAGAGTAATTTCTGTATCCACTGGGCAGAAGAGTAAAGAAACAGGAGTACCTGAGTACAGTGCTACGTTTACCTTTTTGGTCTAAATCAAGGACTTTTTTCTAAGATGATCAGAACTTCCTTTTTTTCTCCCATAAACCACACATTAGTGAAATTTAAAATAAACCTGTATTATCCTTGATTTTAAAAAATCTCATTTAATAAATACAAATTTGACTCTACATGTGTCTGCATCCACATTCACAGTAAAACAAAAATAAAATAAAAATGGTGACCTTTATTTCTGTCTTTTTAGCTAATTTTATGGGTCTCATAATTTGTAAAAAATGATAGCACACAAGACTGCTAAGTGTATAACAACCATAGACATCATTATGGGACATTTTTCTGTGTTTAAAATACTTTGAAACCCATACCATTTAAGTGGTAACATTTTTTACACTGCAAATAAGTATTAATGCAGCAAGTCAAATAATTTTATTTCAGTTGTTAGTATGACTGTGACATTATGTTTTATTAAAGTACAAATATTTTAATACCTTTAAATTTGTCAGTTATAAGATTGTAATATTAATAATAGCTGGTTTGCTGAGTAGCAGAACTACTATGGTATTTGTTAGGAAATAGAAAAAAGGCCTCTCCCCTGCTTTTTGGCATCATGTAAGTGGTCAAAATTTAAGATCTCAAGGACCATACTACCCAAACCAATCTAGAGACTCAGTGTAATCCCCATCAAAATACCAATGGCAATCTTTACACGACTAGAACAAAGAATCTTAAAATTTGTATAGAATTACAAAAACCCTGCATAGCCAAAGGAACCTTGAGAAAGAACAACAAAGATGAGGGTAGCACATGCCCTGATTTCAAACTATACTGTGAAGCTACGGTAATTGAAAAAGTATGATACTGCCATGAAAACAGACACACACATCACTGGAACAGAATAGAAGAGCCCAAAAATAAACCCATGCATACATGGTCAATTAATTTATGACAAAGGAAGCAAGACTATACAATGGATAAAAGACACTTTCTTCAATAAATAAGGCTGGGAATACTGAACAACCACAAGCAAAAGAAAGAAACTGGATCCCTGTGTTACACCATATTAAAAAAAATTAAAAATGGATTAAAAATTTGAATGTAAGACCTGAAACCATAAAACTCCTAGAAGGAAACATAGGTAGTAAGCTCTTTAACATCAGTCTTGGCAATATTTTTTTGGACCAGTCTCATCAGGTAAAGGTAATAGAAGCTAAAATAAACAAATGGGATTACACCAAACCAAAACGTTTCTGCACAGTGAAGGAAACGATCAATGAAACAAAAAAGCAACCTGCAGAATGGGAGAAGATATTTTCAAACCATATATCCAATAAGGGGTTAATATTTAATATATAAAAAGAACTTACTATCAGAAAAACAAACAACCTGATTTAAAAAATGGGTGGAGAGCTTGAATAGATGCTTTTCCAAAGAAACACACAGATGGCCAGCAGGCACATGAAAAAATGCTCATCACTAATAATCAGGGAAATGCAAATTAAAGCCAGCATGAGAGATCACCTCAGCCCTGTCAGATTGGCTATTACCAAAAAGACAAAAAACAACAAGTGTTGATGAGGATGTGGGAAGAAGGGAACCCTTGTACGTTATTGGTGGGAATGTAAAATGGTGTAGCTGCTAAGAAAACAGTATGGAATTTCCACAAAAAAATAAGTAAAAATAGAACTACCATAGGATCCAGCTATTCCACTTGTGGGCTTCTGGATATTTGAAGAAATGAAGAAAATGAAAACATCAATTTGAGAGACGCCTGGGTGGTGCAGTCGTTAAGCGTCTGCCTTCGGCTCAGGGCGTGATCCCAGCGTTCTGGGATCGAGCCCCACATCAGGCTCCTCGGCTGGGAGCCTGCTTCTTCCTCTCCCACTCCCCCTGCTTGTGTTCCCTCTCTCGCTGGCTGTCTCTATCAAATAAACAAATAAAATCTTTAAAAAAAAAAAGAAAGTATCAATTTGAAGAGATATATGCCCTCCAATGTTAATTTCAACATTATTACAATACCAAGATATGGAAGCAATGTAAGCATCCATCAACCAATGAATTAATAAAGATTTTATACACACACACACACATATATATGCATATACATACATACACACACATATACATACACATGCACAACGGAGTATTTTTCACCCATAAAAAAGAGTGAAATCTTGCCATCTATAGCAACATGGATGGACCTAAAAGGTTTTATGCTAAGTGAAATTAAGTCACACAGAGAAAGACAGATACCGAATGATTTCACTTATATGTGGAATCAAAAACAAATAAAACAAAACAGATACAGACTTCTAGATACAGAAAACGAACTGTTGGTTACCAGAGCAGGGAGGGGTTGTGAAAGTGAGGAATATAAGAGATACAAACTTCAAGTTGTAAAATAATTAATCATGGGAATATAATTTACAGCATAGGGAATATAGTCAATAATATTTCAACAACTTTGTATGGTGACAGATGGTAAATAGGCTTATCATGGAAATCATTTTATAATGTATAAACATATCAAATCACAATCATGTACACCTGTAACTAACAGGCTATTTTAAGTCACTTATACTTCAGTAAAAAAAAAAAAAAAAGTTAAAAAAGTCATATAGCTGAAAAGTTTAAACATCATTTCTAGCTTCTACCCCCCAATCTGACTCTTTCAAATTTTCAAGTATATTTGAATCTTCTCTCTGAATTTCTCAACTAATAGGAAATATAGTGTATCAGATGTTAGTTGCTACATAGCAAATCCCAAAACTTTTTTGGTTTAAAACAGTGATTTATTATTAATCACCATTCTGTGGGTCAGCTGGGTGGCACTTTTAATGGTTTTTACCCAGGTTCATTCATTAGGGTGCATTCAGTTTTAACCTGGTCAGGAAAACCCAAATGTCCCTACTCACACGTCCAGCAGTTAATGTAATGGAAGCAGGGACCCCTTGGTTTTGCTCAATATGACAGAATTCCAATAGATTAGACCAAGTTTCTTTACATGGGCAGTAGCTTCAAGTTCTCTCAGGACGCATGCTTGAAAACGCTCAAAAAATGTTTCCCTCAACATTCTGTTGGTCAACAAAGGTCACGAGGCCAGCACAGGTAGAACGTGTAGAGAAACAGACTCTATCTGCCTCTTGATGGAAGCTCTGAAATATTGTGGCCATATTTTCAAGCTGTCTTTCCACACACATCTTATCTACATTAACTTCTATCTTCTTTTATGGCTTTCCAGCTTTATTGTGGTATAACTGACATGTAGTGAGTTCAAAGTCTACAACCTGTTGATTTGATACACTTATATAGTGCAAAAGGACAATTAATGTGATAAATTTAGCTAACACCTCCAACATGCCATTATGTCAGATACTTTTTTTTTTTTTGGTGTTGAAAACATTTAAGATCCTCTCTCTCAGCAACTTTCAAGTATTAACGACTATAAGCATCATGCTGTACATTAGATTCCTCAGACTTGTTCCAGGTATATACCCAAAGGAAATGAAAACAGAATCTTGAAGCGATATCTGCACTAAATGTTTATTACAGCATTATTCACAATAGGCAAGATATGGAAACAACCTAAGTGTCCACCAATGGATGAATGAATAAAGAAGATACAGTGTGTACACACACACACACACACACACACACACACACACACACATCCTGAAATGTTATTCAGTCATGAAAAAGAAGGAAATTTTTCCTGTTTTTTATAAGCAAACATCTGAGTCATTTGAGTTTATCACCTGTAGGAAGGGGGATTTTGGAAAACCAATACAATTTTTTTTTCCTTTATCTTGGAGTATGAACAGCCTTTTTCCCACTTGCATATCATATTAAGATTCCTTTAATATACCGAGACTTAGTCACTAAAACTTTGAGTCAATTCCAATCAACACAGAAGAGTATTAACAGCCTCAAACCCGATTATACATGAGTGCTGAGTATTATTTCTGCCACATGTCCCGTATGTGTTATCACCATATATTGCTTTGAGTACCTATATTCCACAGTTTCTATCTTAATTCTCAGTTGTACTTAGCTTAACGGTTCTTTGCTGAGATAAAATTTTACCATAAACCTAGTCTTTTGACTTTGGTACATACTGAGGAAATACCTAGCTAAGTCCGTTTTGAGGAAATGCCTAGCTAAGTCCATTTACTATCCTCAAGGGCTATCTATCTACACTAAATAGCACAATATTTCACCATTGACTTTGTGTCAATTCCACCACCAAGAGCAACGTTTGAAAACTCTTGGATTTCGAGAGAAATTTGGCATGCAATTGCATTATGTTTGACCGAAACTATGTTTAGAAATAACAGCATGTTAAAAAAAAAAAAAAAGAAAGAACTGCAAGTTAGCAATGAAAATGTGGAAACTGCAATTTAAAAATACTATCACATTCTATCTTTGAAAGAAATCAAAGAAGACTTAAATAAACCGACATATCATGTGCGTAAATCTGAAGACTCAACGTAGTAAAGATGTCAATTTTCCTCAAACTGAATTATAAGTTTTGTGCAATTCCTATCAAAATCCCAGAGAGATTTTGTAGATGTAGACAGGCTTATTCTAAAATTTATATGAAAAATGTACAGGTCTTCAACTATGGGAAAAAGAAAAACCTTTGATAAATGAAAATAAAGTGAGATCAATTACTATACCCAATATTAAGACCAAGTACAGAGCTAGAGTAATCAAGACAGTGAGGTCTGGTAGAAGAGTCACACAGATCAGCAGAACAGAATAGAGAACCCAAATATAGACTCATACAAGTATCTCCAGCTGATTTTTCACAAAGCTGCAAATGCAATTCAGTGGTGGAATAATGGCCTTTTCAAACAATGGAGATGGAAATTAGATAATTATAGACAAAAAATTTAATGAAGTTCATGCTTTATACAAAAAATAACAAAATGGATCAAAGCTTTAAATATAAAAAGTAAAACTATACTTAGAAAAGAAAAAAAAAACATGGCAGGAAATTGTTAGGACCTAGGATTAGTTGATTTGTGTGTCTGAAATATTTCATATTGAAAATACCAATTTTCATTGTGAACTAAATACCATCTTTAAACACAAAGGCTATACCACATGAGGAACAACCACCATATGGAAAGCAAAACATTTTGTTACACGTCTACAAGGTGAATTGCTCATATTAAATAATTGATCAATATGCACTTATAAATGTCTTATTTGTGCTACTGCAGAAAAGGGATATACTTTGCATAATGTGAGATGGGACTATAGAAAAGCCTGGAAAATCTTCAATAGGTTAGGTGAAGAAGGATGGGCATCTAAGGTTAGAAACTAAGATGCTATCAGGGAAGAAGAGTAAGACCTGGGCATGTGAGAGGCTGCTTGTGGACTTCTACTTATGCTGTTCCTGCACATATTGGGAATTTCGTTGTCCTCTGCACTCAAGAAAGGGTTAAAGTCTTCACTTAGCATGTACCAAAAGCTTCTAGATGAAAAAAAAAAAATCTTTTTAATGTGAGTAATTTAAAAAGTATATTCTCCAAGAAGCCATTCTTCAAGTGGTTGCAGAGTAGTATTTTTTTGGCTAAGGACTTCTTTGATTCTGTGAATTTGTTATTTAGCCATAAATGTATAACTTGCTTTTATAATCAATTTGTAGTCAGTGCAAAAATGATTGACATTGGTGGCGAGTTAAGATGGAGGAGTAGGGGACCCCTTTTTCAGCCGGTCCCCTGAGTAGAGTCGAAGAGGTACCAGACCAGCCTGAACATCCACGGAATCAGCCTGAGACGCAGGAAGATACATCTGGATCTCTACAAATGAACATCTCCAGCGCTAGGTATTGAGGTACAAAGTGGGGAGCTGTGAAACCGTGCACAGATATTGGAAGATAAACGGAAGGGGGAGGGAGCCACCATGTACGGGCGCCGGGAAGCGATAGCCACCTGCATGGGGGAGCGGGCGGACTCGCGGACGGCACCCGCGAGAGAGCAGACTGAGACCGTGAGCCGGGAGCTCGCGCCACCAGGCATCTCGTGGAACTCCGGAATCCCGGTGCGCTCACCGGATCCAGACTGAGACCGGGAGCTTCCGGAGTGCACAGGGCTGCTGGCAGCTGGCGGCTGGTGGTGTTAGAAACACAAAGGACAGAGACGCGCCGGCCCTGGAAGTGAGGGCTGGGATGCCAGGTGTGGAGCGCACATCCCAGGACGCTGCAGGGTTGAGCAGCACCAACAGTAACAGAGTTAAAGTGGCCAGAACATCAGTGGAGAATGGTCCGCATTCCCTCTGTTCTGAGACAGAGGCTGAGATTCAGCCACTGCTGCTCTGACTCTCAGAAGAGGCACAGCAAACTGCCAGGGAAAGCTGCCAGAGAAACAAAGCCTGGAAATACTGGCTCACAGTGTGCCCATCCCCATCCCCCCTCGCAGGGGACACGGAGACTCTACCCAAACAGGGTTGCCTGAGTATCGGCGTGGCGGGCCCCTCCCCCAGAACACAGAAGGCAGGCTGAAAAATCAAGAAGCCCACAACCCTAAGATCCCCATAAAATAAGTGTGCACGGCCTGGGTCCCGGTCAATAATTTGGGCTCTGGACAACCCCGCAACCTCTCCTCATCAGAATGACGAGAAGGAGAAGTCCCCCCAGCAAAGAAAAGACAATGAGTCTGTGGCCTCTGCCACAGAACTAATGGATACGGACATAACCAAATTATCAGAAATGGAATTCAGAGTAACAATGGTCAAGATGATGTGTAGAGTTGAAAAAAGTATTAAAGAAAATGTTAATGAGAATATAGAATCTCTAAGGGCAGAAGTGAGAGCGAATCTGGCAGAAATTAAAAATTCTATGAGCCAAATGCAATCAAAACTAGAGGCTCTGACGGCCAGGGTGAATGAGGCAGAAGAACGGATCAGCGAATTGGAGGATTGGTTAGTAGAACAGAAAACTAAAATAGAATCTGGACTTAAAAAAATCCACGTTGACGAATGTAGGTTACAGGAGATTACTGACTCAATGAAACGTTCCAATGTCAGCATCATCGGCATCCCCGAGGGGGTGGAGAAAAACAGAGGTCTAGAAGAGATATTTGAACAAACTGTAGCTGAAAACTTCCCTAATCTAGCAAGGGAAACAAACATCCGTGTCCAAGAGGCAGAGAGGACCCCTCCCAACCTCAACCACGACGAACCTACGCCACGTCACATAATAGTGCAATTTGCAAATATTAGATCCAAGGATAGAGTATTGAAAGCAGCCAGGGCAAAGAAATTTCTCACGTACCAAGGCAAAGGTATCAGAATTACGTCAGACCTGTCTACACAGACCTGGAATGAGAGAAAGGGGGGAGGGGCATTTTTAAAGCTCCTTCAGACAAAAACATGCAGCCAAGGATCCTTTATCCGGCAAGGCTGTCATTCAGAATGGATGGAGAAATAAAGACGTTCCAGAATCGCCAGTCATTGACCAATTTCATAACCATGAAACCAGCCCTACAGGAGATATTAAGGGGGGTTCTATAAAGGTAAAAGGGCCCCAAGAGTGATACAGAACAGAAAGTCACAGTCGATAGAAACAAATACTGTACTGGCAACATGGCATCATTAAAATCATCTGTCTCAATATTCAGTCTCAATGTAAATGGCCTAAATGCTCCCATAAACGCCACAGGGTTGCAGACTGGATAAAAAGACATGACCCATCCATTTGCTGTCTATAAGAGACTAATTTTGAACCTAAAGATACATTCAGACTGAAAGTAAAGGGATGGAATACCATCTTTCATGCCAATGGACCTCAAAAGAAAGCTGGGGTAGCAATTCTCATATCAGATAGATTGGATTTTAAACTAAAGACTATAGTTAGAGACACAGAAGGGCACTATATTATTCTTAAAGGATGTATCCAACAAGTGGATATGACAATTATAAATATTTTTGCCCCCAATACGGGAGTAGCAAGATACACAAGCCAACTCTTAACCAGAATAAAGAGACATACAGATAAAAATACGTTAATAGTAGGGGACCTCAACACTCCACTATCAGAAATAGAACACCTATGCAAAAAATCGACAAAGAAACAAGGGCTTTGAATGCCATACTTGACAAGTTGGACCTCATAGATATACATAGAATACTACACCCCAGAACCAAAGAATACTCATTCTATTCTAATGCCCATGGAACATTCTCAAGAATAGACCATGTTCTAGGACACAAAACAGGTCTCAACCGATACCAAAAGACTGAAATTATTCCCTGCATATTCTCAGACCACAATGATTTGGAATTGGAACTCAACCACAAGGAAAAATTTGGAAGAAATTCAAACACTTGGAGACTAAGAACCATTCTGCTCAGGAATGATTTGATAAACCAGGAAATCAAAAAGCAATTTAAACAATTTATGGAGACCAATGAGAAGGAAAACACAATGGTCCAAAACCTGTGGGATACTGCAAAGGCAGTCCTAAGGGGGAAATACATAGCCATCCAAGCCTCACTCAAAAGAATAGAAAAATCTAAAATGCAGTTTTTATATTCTCACCTCAAGAAGCTGGAACAGCAACAGAGGGACAGGCCTAATCCACGCACGAGGAAGCAGTTGATCAAGATTAGAGCAGAAATCAATGAATTAGAAACAAGGAGTAGACAGACCAACAGAACTAGAAGCTGGTTCTTTGAGAGAATCAATAAAATTGACAGACCACTGGCAAGACATATCCAAAAGAATGGAGAAAGGACCCAAATTAATAAAATTATGAATGAAAAAGGAGAGGTCACAACCAACACCAATGAAATTAGAAGGATTATTAGAAACTTTTATCAACAGCTTTATGCCAATAAATTAAGCAGAAGCAGGAAGAAATGGAGGCCTTCCTGGAAACCTATAAACTACTAAGACTGAAACAGGAAGAAACTGATTTCTTAAACAGGCCAATTAATTATGAAGAGATTGAGTCAGTGATAAACAACCTTCCAAAAAAAAAAGAATAAAAACCTCCAGGCCCAGATGGTTTTCCTGGGGAATTCTACCAAACATTCAAAGAAGAAATAATACCTATTCTCCTAAAGCTATTTCAAAAAATAGAAACAGAAGGAAAGCTACCAAACGCATTCTATGAGGCCAATATTACCTTGATCCCCAAACCAGGCAAAGACCCACTCAAAAAGGAGAATTACAGACTGATTTCCCTAATGAACACGGATGCCAAAATCCTTAACAAGATCCTGGGCAATAGAATCCAACAGTACATTAAAAGGATTATCCATCATGACCAAGTGGGATTCATCCCTGGGATGCAAGGGTGGTTCAACATTCGCAAATCGATCGGTGTCTTAGATTTTATCCAGAAAGAAAAATTCAAAAATCATATGATCCTCTCAATAGATGCAGAAAAATCATTTGACAAAATACAGCATCCTTTCCTGATTAAAACCCTTCAGAGTGTAGGGATAGAGGGTACATTCCTCAATCTCATAAAAACCATCTATGAAAAGCCTACAGCAAATATCATTCTCAATGGGGAAAAGCTGGAAGCCTTTCCCTTAAGATCAGGAATACGACAAGGATGCCCACTCTCGCCACTATTATTCAACATAGTACTAGAAGTCCTTGCAACAGCAATCAGATGACAAAAAGGGATCAAAGGTATTCAAATCGGCAAAGAAGAAGTTAAACTGTCTCTCTTCGCAGATGACATAATACTCTATATGGAAAAGCCAAAAGAATCCACTCCCAAACTATTAGAAGTTATAGAGCAATTCAGTAATGTGGCGGGATACAAAATCAATGCTCAGAAATCAGTTGCATTTCTATACACGAATAATGAGACTGAAGAAAGAGAAATTAGGGAATCCATTCCATTTACAATAGCACCAAAAACCATATGTTACCTTGGAATTAACTTAACCAGAGACGTAAGAACCTATATTCTAGAAACTATAAATCACTCTTGAAAGACATTGAGGAAGACACAAAAAGATGGGAAAATATTCCATGCTCATGGATTGGAAGAATTAACATAGTTAAAATGTCCATGCTACCCAGAGCAATCTACACTTTCAATGCTATCCCAATCAAAATACCGAGGACATTTTTCAAAGAACTGGAACAAATAGCCCTTAAATTTGTATGGAAGCAGAAAAGGCCCCGAATCACCAAGGGACTGTTGAAAAGGAAAAACAAAGCTGGGGGCATCACAATGCCGGATTTCGAGCTGTACTACAAAGCTGTGATCACAAAGACAGCATGGTACTGGCACAAAAACAGACACATAGACCAATGGAACAGAATAGAGAACCCAGAAATGGACCCTCGGCTCTTTGGGCAACTAATATTTGATAAAGCAGGAAAAAACATCCGGTGGAAAAAAGATAGTCTCTTCAATAAATGGTGCTGGGAAAATTGGACAGCTACAGGCAAAAGAATGAAACTTGACCACTCTCTCACACCATTCACAAGATAAACTCCAAGTGGATGAAAGACCTCGATGTGAGACAGGAATCCATCAAAATTCTAGAGGAAAACCTAGGCAGCAACCTCTACGACATCGGCCAAAGCAACCTTTTTCATGACGCATCTCCAAAGGCAAGAGAAACAAAAGATGAAATGAACTTGTGTGACTTCATCAAGATAAAAAGCTTCTGCACAGCCAAGGAAACAGTCAAAAAAACTAAGAGGCAGCCCACAGAATGGGAGAATATTTTGCAAATGACACTACAGATAAAAGACTGGTATCCAAGATCTACAAAGAACTTCTCAAACTCAGTACAGGAGAAACAAATAAACAAATCATAAAATGGGCAGAAGATATGAACACTTTTCCAATGATGACATACAAACGGCTAACAGACACATGAAAAAATGTTCAAAATCATTAGCCATCAGGGAAATTCAAATCAAAACCACACTAAGATACCACCTTACGCCAGTTAGAATGGCAAAAATTGACAAGGCATGAAAAAACAATTGTTGGATGTGGAGAAAGGGGATCCCTCCTCCATTGTTGGTGGGAATGCAAGTTGGTACAGCCACTCTGGAAAACAGTGTGGAGGTCCCTTAAAAAGTTAAAAATTGAGCTACCCTATGACCCAGCCATTGCACTACTGGGTATTTACCCCAAAGATACAGACATAGTGAAGAGAAGGGCCATATGAACCCTAATGTTCATAGCAGCGTTGTCCACAATAGCTAAATCGTGGAAGGAACCGAGATGCCCTTCAACAGATGACTGGATTAACAAGTTGTGGTCCATATATACAATGGAATATTACTCAGCTATCAGAAAGAACGAGTTCTCAACATTTGCTGCAACATGGACAGCACTGGAGGAGAGAATGCTAAGTGAAATAAGTCAAGCAGAGAAAGACAATTATCATATGATTTCTCTCATCTATGGAACATAAGAACTAGGATGATTGGTAGGGGAAGAAAGGGATAAAGAAAGGAGGGGTAATCAGAAGGGGGAATGAAGCATGAGAGACTATGGGCTCTGAGAAACAAACTGAGGGCTTCAGAGAGGGGGGTGATGGGGGAATGGGATAGACTGGTGATGGGTAGTAAGGAGGGCACGTATTTTATGGTGCACTGGGTGTTATACGCAACTAATGAATCATCGAACTTTATATCAGAAACCAGGGATGTACTGTGTGGTGACTAACATAATATAATAAAAAAAAACATTAAAAAAAGATTGACATTAACCTTCAGAGTTTCAGAAATTAAAGTTCTAGAATATTAGCTTTACATAAGTTCGTATACCACCTTATATTTGCATGGCACTATGCCTAGTACAAAATGTTTTTATATAATATCTAGTTATTTTGCCAAAGTGACCTCTATGCAGGCAGACACAAAAGTTTTGAAAAGTTAAATGACAGCCTAAGATTGTAAGGCTAAAAATTCTTAGCTAATATAAGAATCACGTTTAAATCTTGTGTGTGAGGCTTTTCAAGCATAGGTAGGGTTAGTATATATTGCCTAAATTGAGACACTTTATTTCAGAGACAAATTCTGAACCATACGGGCAGGAGCGATAGACGTAAATTGAGACTATTCTGTACAACCTGGAATGTATATTTACTCTACTGGAGATACTGGAAACATTAAAGCCTAGATAAATAGGTAAGATTTTTAAAATAGAAAAAAAAGTCTTTAGCAAAACTGTTACATTTTTAATATAGTAACTATGTATGTTGCAATTGAGAACAAAGGGATTCATGTAAATTGCATAGTTGCCTATGCCAATGCCTGATTATGTATCAATTTACTTAAGTAAAAAAAATCTTCTGTTAAAACTATCAGGAAAGCGGTCTGACATCCCCTCTTTAATTACAACATTCCTCTTTTTATATCCATACACAAGATAATAACTCTCATAGTACAACATGGTGGTAATAAGGTGAAATGAGGAAATTATATATGTAACAAAAGATTTGTTACATTAATAACAAAAGTAACAAAAGATTATGTAACAAAAGATTTTATTCTGAGACAATAAGATCCCTCTTATGGACAGAAATTTTGAGTCATGCATTAAGGCTTTAGATTTTGCACAAAGCATGTAAACAAAGCCTACTACAAACACTGTAAGTATCTAAACATTTTTTCCCTTCTTTCTGAGCAGAGAACCACAGAATGGAGGCAGACGCAAATCTCACCTACTAGTATCTTAGATAAAACTTGACCAGAAAACATGAACTGGGTATATAGCCATTCACAATCTCTAGCTTTATGTCAGAAATAAGGTTGCCCAAGAGCCCTAAAAGTACATTAGCTTTCTTGACAGGCTTAATTTCCTATATTTGTTATACAATGCTTGATGTGGGGAAATCAGTCAACTAACCAAAATGAATGAATGAATGAATGAATGAATAAGACTCAGTGACAATGATGAAACCACTCAAGGGAAACATTACCTGGAAGAATCATAGGAAAGAATGTTTCTGGAAGTAGTTATTTCAGTAATCAAAAGAATGTATGTTAGATTTTTATTTTGTTTTCTCAAGAGGTCTTAAAAATAGACACTATTGAGGCAGAGTATATTAACTATATTTTCTCCAGTTCTGTATTCTTGATGCTTTAGTATTATAGGCCATGATCCTGGAGAGACTACTCCTCCCAGGGGTAGCTAATTCTTACCTATAACAAAGATTTCTCCTTAGAGCACACCTTTGATATATAAACCAACTGGTCCAGAGCTCCCACCCACAACTATCTCATTTATCACATTCTCACACACCAGACTATTATTTCCCTGCCCTAAATCACTATGGGGTCAGGTACGAGACAACGAGGGACCACTGCTATAACCCAGAGCCTGTTGAAATTATTCAAACTATCCAATCCTAAACTTACTCAATGTATACACACTCATTCCTTTGCTCAAAAATCCCAATAAAGGCTCTAGGCCATGCTGCTGCCTTGTGCCCCTCTGTATCCTGACCAACCCTGGTCCTTCCCCATATGGCCCTGCACGGCATGTCATGCCTTCTGTTTCTAGGGATCTGTGAATAGGAACTTCTTCCTTCATGACAATCATGTCATGTCTGTATGTCTTACTATGCCTGATTAAAACAAATCCCAAGTATATTTTAACATACCAGGACACAAAGAAATTTAAATATATGAAAGAACATAAACGGGGGGATTGTGTTGTGGTGAGTGCTGTGTATTATGTAAGACTGATGAATCACAGACCTGTACCCCTGAAACAAATAATACATTGTATGTTAATAATAAAAGAACATAAACAGGGGGGAAATGGCTGCAAATAAGAAGATAAAATTAAAATATGCATTGGAAGCTATGCCAAACAAAATTAATACCACAGAAATGGAATTTGAGAATTTACCTTGGAAGGTAGAATCCATAACATCACATGGTGCTGTAACAGACTAGATCTACTCTTGATACTTGTATCAATTTCGATGGTTTCACCTCTGTAGCGTCTTCTATAAAATGACTCGTAGGCTTTTATGAAAGTAAACTTGGTTATGTGACTAGATAACTTAGCCGAATGCTTGGCATATAGCACTTGCTCAATAAATTGTAGCCCTATTAATAAATTAAAATAACTTTTAAAAGGTGTGACAGAAATGGGAAATCCACCTATGAATAGTAAGTGGGTTCCTGTAGAAGAATTTAGAAACAACACTCAGGTGTAACAGAAAAATGTTCCAAGGTTAAAAAATACTGAATCTGAAATGTAAAAGACCTCTCCATCTTTCATTTTTTGAAGAGACTCACTCTTATGCTTAGATTTGTGAATTTTTTATATCAAGATATGGGAGTTTCCAAATAGCCCAACAGAATGAAATTTCATAGTTTTAATTTAGATTAAATCATAATTAGCTAAAACTTTATCTTCTTAACACTAAAATGCCAGAAGATAACAAAGCATTGCTTTTAGACTTTTTTTTTTTTTTTTAAGATTTCACTTATTTGAGAGAGAATATCTGATGGGGAGGGGCAGAGAGAGAGAGAGAGAGAGAAAGATGTAGACTCCCTGCTGAGCAAAAAACCCGATGCAGGGTTCGATCCCAGGAACCTGAGATCATGATCTGAGCTGAAGGCAGATGCTTAAACAACTAAGCCACCCAGGCACCCCTAGGCTTCATTTAAAAGTAAAAAAAAAAAAAAAAAAAAAAAAAAAAAAAAGTTGTGACTTCCCAAAAGATGCATAACTGACTCATCTTGTGCAGAAAGTTATTGTTAGATATACACTGGCTCAGAAAATATATTGCTTGGCCGTGTTCTCGAAAAATTACCTAATGTTCCAGGAAACAAGAATTAGAGCTACAGAAATCTCAGGAAACCTAGAAAGTTGTAATCAGGTGGAATGGGCTAGATGAAACAGCTATAGAATTGTGCTGGGATAGGTAGATACATAGCTTGCTTTCCTAATTACTGATCCAGAGGGACATGAAAACTTACACTTAAATCTCTGCTTTGATATCAAAAGTCCCATCTGGCATGTCAGGTTGAACAGAATTAATCTTTAGGCAAAAGACTGTGTAAATAAGTGAAAGGTCCAAGTATAAGAAACATCAGGAATAGCTGTTACCCTAGCAACCTGGAGAGCATGTATCTTACATAAAAGGGCAGCTGCAATTTAAACCTACCCACATTTGTCAAAAGAAATTATAGGTGAAGTGTTTCCAGATTTTCAAATTTTATGACAGATAAAAAATTCATAGTTTATATAAAATCTGATTTGTATAGGTAGAGATTATTTTGCTTTTATTTTAATATTTTTTTTAATTTTGAGGTAAGTGTATATTCACATGCAGTTATAAGAAATAACACAGAAAGATCTCTTTACCTAGTTTCTCTCAATGACAGCATCTTGCAAAATATAGCACATTACACAACCAGGACACTGACACTGATACAGTCAAGATACAGAACAATTCTACCTCCTCAAGGATTCCTCCTGTTGCTTTTTTATAACCATACGCACTTCCTTCCAAGACCACCTTCCCAATGTCCCTGACAACCTCTAATCTGTTCTCCATTTCTGTAATTTTCCATTTCAAGAATGTTCTATAATAATATATGATCTTTGAAACTATTGTTTGGCTTATGGTTCTCTAGAGATTCCTCTATATTGTTACATGTATCATTTGGTGTTGTTGCTGAGCACTGTTCTATAATATGGATACAGTGTAGTTTGTTTCACCATTCACTTGCTGAAGGACATTTGAACTGTTTCCAGTTTGGGGCTATTTTGAATAAAGCTGCTAAGAACATTCATGCACAGGTATTTATGTGTAAATTTGCATTTCTCTGGGATAAATGTATGAGGAATCTGGTTTGTCTACGTTCTCACCTGCATTTGTGGTGATTTCAGTAATTTTGATAATTTTGATAGGTGTGCTGTGAGATCTCTGGGTGTAGTTTGAATTTCTTTAAATTTCTTACTGTTAATTTTTTGAGTTCTCTGTATATTCTAGACATAAGTCATTTGATTGCATTATATAATTTGCAAATATTTTCTTTTTAATATGGTCAATAACAATTCATATAGAATTAAATTAACTTTTCGGGGATAAGTACATTTGGGTAGGAATCACAACAGTTATATATTCCCATATTCATGTAAAACTAGATAATTTTCAACACTTCATTCTTACATATAGTCCTTTTTTACATCTCTTGTGCATATTATGTTAGAAATTCTAAGGGTGCCTGGGTGGCTCTGATGGTTAAGTGTCTGCCTTTGGCTTAGATCACGATCTCTAGGTCCTGGGATCGAGCCCCATGTTGGGCTCCCAGAGCAGCAGGGAGTCTGCTTCTCCCTCTCCCTCTGCCTCCCCCCCTGCTTGTGCTCTGTCTCTCTCAAATGAATAAATAAAATAGTTAAAACAAAATTCTGGATCTCACTTTCACATCTTCAAATAGTCTTGATTGATATTACCAAATTGTTCTCCTTAATGTTGATACCAATTCACAGTATCCTCACAGCAGTAGTCAAAGGCTCCTGTATTCTGTGCAAGCTCAACAAACTGGAGATACAAATTATGTTCAGACAGGACATACTCTCATGATACAAATTTTTTCAGAGTTAATATATAAATTACCAATCCTGTCAGAATCTTAAGATTTGTTGTTGGAAATGGATATCTAATTCCTAAAATCCAGTTGGCAGTTTCAAGAACAGAACAGACGACTCCAAATACAATAGCTAAGGATGGGAGATTTTCTACCATATATTGAAATGTACTATCCAGCTAAAATAAATATGTCGTGCCACATATTGTGAGAGGTATTTTAACATTTATCTCCCCAGAGCTAATGGAGCGAGGTAGCTGCAAAACCATTTCACAGTTTGTGTTTCTCTTCTCCATCAGTACGGTCCTTAAAGAAGAGTAAGAGAGCCCTGCCCTCAAACTTGGCTCTAGAGGACCCCGTGCGGTATTGTTCTCTGCCTTTCCAAGAGAATGTACCAACCTAGAGACTATGGTCCTCCCTCATGAGGACTTTCCTCTAAGTAGCTGGGAATACAGAATTTTCTTCCCAAACTGCCCCTTTTGGAGCTGGTATGGGCTCTACCGAGGTTCCATCTTTAAGAGTTCAGAACACATCACTGGTATGCACACCCCTAGACAACAGTAATGGCCAAAATGTGGCTACTTTTAGGTATAGTGCACAGAATTTTAGTGTGGGAGGGGTGGGGGGGACATCTGCCCATTACCGAGTATACACATTCCAATTATACATTCAAGGACCCAATAAGGGACCACCCGATGGAACCTTAGACTCCATGAACTCATGAGCCAGGCCTGGGACACGATGCTATCTATTTCCTGACTTGCATGTGCTCCCCTTCTAATAGGAGGACTGCCATGTAACTCTGGGGACTTTGGTATCAAGTCAGTTTGAAACCTACATCCAGAAGTCCTCAGAAATGTTCGAATATTCCTTTTTCCATGCACGGTTATGCAAATAAATTCCCATAGGTGCCCATGGGGAAAAAACTGGAGGGATCATTAATGTATATTCTTGACATAGTGTTGTAAGAGTCTACCTTCTGAAAACTTGGACACTCTTTCAGTTATTGGGTTCCAGATCAGAAACTTAATTCAGTTCAAGAAATTGAGCAGTCCTGCGTGCTTGATTTCATTTAGATTTATAGACTGAGCATGAACCATGTTAGCTTCCCATCTAACTTGCTTCTGGAGACATGTGTTCTAGTAGATACTTCAAAGCTCCCTGTAGGCCAGCTGCTACTTCAGTCTTGCCATTCGTAAGATTATTGTGCCTCCTTGCTGCTGATGATTGAGCATTACTTGGTCTCTACGATTTTGGCATCTTATCTCATTGCTACAGTGATTCAGTTCATAAAAGTATCTCTTACTGTTAGCCATGAGCAACAAAGGAAAGTCCCACCAAGATTCTAAGTGATCTGCCACCACTCTCAGCAACAAGTTTCTTTCACTTTTCTCTTTATTGTTGTTTGGAGTTTTCTGGGGTTTTGTTGTGTTTTGTTTTTTGTTTTTGTTTTTGCTTGGTAGCTGGGAGGATCTCGTGTAGCATTTCCATAGATAGAGTCATCTGGTGGTTTTCTGGACTTACATAGCACATGGACCCTAGTATGCCCCATTTTCTAGAATTTCATTTAATGGAACATTGCTATCTTCAAGTTTCTAGGAAATCAACTTGTGGTGTTTGCACTCCCATGGGGTCTCGGCTGGAGTACTAGATCCTATATCCTGAGAAAATGCTGCCATACCAGACTGTCCTCCCCACACAACTTTATATTCTTTGATGTACTACACTCAGAAAACGGTTCTAGATGCTCTAACCTGGCTCCTTCTGGTATATGGTGATTAGGTTCTACAGCTTCTTTGAGGGTAATGAGTATCCTTTACCCTCCTTAGGCCAAGCACTTTCTCACTAGGTAAATGATTTAATTCTATTATTAACATAGTAGCCAGAAAGGAAGGTGAGAGCAGATTTTGGTAGGATGGGGGTATGTCATCACGCATAATGAAGGCAACTGCATCATGTTAAAGTTTTTTTGGAAGGAAGGGTAAATCCTTCTGCAGGCTTGGAGGATGTGGGGGCATACAGGAATTCAAGATTTCTAAGTGCACCAACGCAGACATCTGCATCACATTCTGATGGTCCCAATGTTTCCCAATCAGAGCCCTGATCTTGGTAGAGTAGACCTGCTTAGAGTAAGAATTTAATGTTCTCTGGCACTCAGTTACTCTTTATAATTAGTTTTGGTCCTGGTCCTGGGCTTTCTCATCTCTCCATCAACAGGGGATTGGTAGCTTTATATACTGCCAAAAAGTCTCTCTGGCTTTCACACATAGCTTTTAACTGATTAGAGCTGTACATTATCTCTCTCAAGTATCAATTAACCCTGATAACCACTATCCAATTTTAGTATCCTTATAATTATTTCCACCATATTTTTCAAATGCCTTCTACATTTCATTCACTAGTATAGGATTCAGCAAAGTTTCCTGTAGAGGGCCACATCATAAACAGTTCAGGCTTTGTGAGCAATACAGTTTCTGTAGTACCTACTGCAATCTACCCTTGTGGGATGAAAGCAGTCATAGATAAAACATGGCTGTGTTTCCATGAAAGTTTTACTAGACAACCAGGTGGCGGGCTATAATTGTCTAACCCCTGTGCTAGTGCATGAACTTCTTTTGCTTTATTACCAGTTCATGATGTACGAAAGTTTAAACAAATTCCACGCACAGTATGCTGGCACTCTCTGTTCTCCGCCACTCATAGTCATGGATTTCTATCAGCAGGTTGGGAGGTGATCCAGCTCCAAAATCTCAGTTAGCACTAATTAATCAGATCCCTCTTCTGGTACCAATTCGGACCTCAGGAAGCAGATTCTAGGATGGAAATTAGCATGCACGGAACAAAGAAAAATTATGCAAAGGGGGAAGGTGGGTTGTGATACATCATCAAGATGTCCAGCCAAACCGTTTCCTTGGAGATGTTAGAAGCTAGCCTTTTCAGGGGCGCCTGGGTGGATCAGTCGTTAAGCGTCTGCCTTCGGCTCAGGGCGTGATCCCAGGGTCCTGGGATCGAGCCCCACATCAGGCTCCTCTGTTGGGAGCCTGCTTCTTCCTCTCCCACTCCCCCTGCTTGTGTTCCCTCTCTCGCTGGCTGTCTCTCTGTGTCAAATAAATAAAAATCTCTCTATATATATATAAAAAGAAGCTAGCCTTTTCAGAATTGTCTGAATTGTAGTGAAGGGGCCAGACATTTATATCTAATACAGACAGATAATTAAATGAAGGTTATCCCTGGAATCAGAGCACGACTTCTGGCAAGGTGGCTCTCTTCAGCATAGGGAGATTTCCAGAGGAGGCTAATAGCTGACGGCTGTCAGTTAACAGTAGTCCCTACAACTTGAGGAATATGTCCTGATGAGGAATCTCAGTAGCACACTGTGGCTTCCACTAAAGATGAAGCCTCAGACTAAGTTCCAGCTTGTCCTCAATTTGCTTGATTTCACATCCAGGTTTTGCTTTCTGCAGACTTGAAGCAATAGTTTCCCATAGACCACTCTGCATACCCCTACTCCTTTGTTCTTCCTTTGGTAACTGGAAAGTTTGGCTTCTCAGGATGAGCTTGAAGATTCTTTTTTTGATCCCCTAATTTCCATTGCTAGACCTTTCACCAGCTATACCAACAATTGTGAAAGCTATCATTTGTAGGATATATTGCTACTCCATATTCCCCTGACTGAACCTGACAACTGTAGTAGCTATGATTTTTCAGTTCTTCCATATAAACATATACTGATTTTCCCCCCATTTTCCTATTCTCTTACATAGATGTTTTAACTGTGGTTAATCTTACATATCTGTACTTAAGTTACTACACACACACATACACACACACACACACACACTACAGTGAACACTATATACATCATTCTCAGATGGATTAAGGACAACTTTGGACTTTAGAGAGCTTCATAGGTTTCCAGTGGTACAAGTTCTATCATGTTAGGTGGAAGCATAATTTTATTTTACATTGAAGTTAAATCTGGTTAAAAGAGGTATATATAAATACATGTGGAAGTGGGCTGCGGGGTACAATATGCTGGATAACTTGATTAAAATAGAAAAAATATTTTTCAGTATCATTTGACTTATATGCCTCTGTATTAGAGGGGAAATGTGCACAAGATCTAGAATGCGGAAGTGAAGAAACACGCTCATCTTTTCACAGTCAGATGAAGTGGCAATGGACAGACTGGCCTCACTCTCCCGGGCTGTGCCTCTACCTTGTCACCACTGCTGCCTCTATTCATGACCTGCAGCCAACTACCACCGGATGATTGGCTGTAGTTCCACAGAGACAGCAGTAGTGCGGAAACAACAGCTTCCCACAGACCTCTCACTGCCTCCTCGTTCATTCTGAAGGATGCTAGACCAGATTGGATCACATGGTGGCAGCAGAGGTCCAACAGGGCAAGCCCCAGTGCCAAAGAACTTAATGGTCTCTGCTTGCACCATTCTGCTGATGGTCCATTGACCAAAACCACCGCCACCGCCACGCCACCACCACCAAGCTCAGGCAATGTGGGAAGGGGATGCAAAAAGGCATGGATGCTGAGAGGCATGATTCAGATCTACCTCAGTTCAATTTGTTGTGGTTATGTATGTAATGTATGTATGCAAAGTATGTATGTAAAGTATGTATATATGTAAAATACATACGTTCAGTGTACTATCGTATACCGATGTGTAATTTTTAAATTTACATACTGATTTTAGAATATACTAATTACAGCTCTCCTACGTCCTTAACTGTGATGTCTCCTTTTTAAGTTTGTTAGCCCTTAGCACAGTACATTCGACTTCATGGACTTCAATGAACATGCCATAAAAGTTGTAATAAACTGAACATACACATTTTCCTATCATTCTGTGAAATTGATGAATCTATAAGCTACTTTGCTTTTTAGGTGTTTAATATGTGGATAATGTGTAATATTACTTCTGATACACAGAAAGAAAACTATTTCTTCTTTGATAAGCACTTGAGAAACTTTGCAGAGCTAGACTGATTCTCACATTTTAACCTAAGGGTTTTGAGATCTTTTCTGGAATAGAAAGGAGTGCAATCTGTAGCTTAAAAATGCAGGTTAGTTAGCTAAATGACAATGTTTTAAATATACCCCTAAATGTCCTATATTGAACAACTAAAAGTAAGTTAAATCTAAGGGGAATATCTGGGATTATTTTACCATTGCTATCTACAGTGCTTACCATGAAGGTTTTTTTTTTAGACTGTACTAAACGTTCAGACTCAAAAAACAGGCAGAGACTATATTTAACAT
The DNA here is from genome assembly GCF_024610735.1 of Ursus americanus. Taxonomy (NCBI): domain Eukaryota; kingdom Metazoa; phylum Chordata; class Mammalia; order Carnivora; family Ursidae; genus Ursus; species Ursus americanus. The sequence continues at coordinate 26,095,990 of NC_142135.1, forward strand.
CAGTCTAATCAGAATTAGGACAGGGAATGCCCCTTGCCTGCAGGACAATGTCAGACATTCTTATTCTGCCAGAGTTCTTGCAGTAGACCAACAGGGCATCTCATATGTGTCAATTTGTAACATCTATGGACATAGCTTTCAGGGTCCTCACAAGAGTCATGGACAGTTAAAATACTCACTGCACTCAAGATGAATAAAACAGTTTGTACCTATCACATTTTTGTAGTTTTCCCAGGCCAGATGCAGTGTACAAACCAGGAGTCATTTTTTAATCATAAGTGATGTTGCCTAGCAATTTACTTTTCATTTTACCTATGTTAGGTTTCCAGGGGAACAGGAACAAAATTCTTTTTTCTCATGTAGCATGGGAAAGGGTTAACCCTTTGCCCACACTGTCAAATATTCCAACCATATTTTGTATACAACCATCTATAATTAATAAGTGGGCTTTAATTCTGAGTAGATTTTCTTAAATGCAGCTTATTTTCCTGAACAAAACAGATGGCCCATGTGATTTAGGAGACAGTAGACAATAGCCACTGTTTTCTATTTCCTAGTGATGAAAATGATGGGGAAAAGATGTGCCTTTAGAAAAAATATCATGTGCTGATTGTCAGCTATGTGCCAGGCCTGTGCTTGTCGTTCAACGTGTATTTCATTATCTATCGGTCATACTAATCCTGCAAGAGAGGAATTATGAACACTGCTTAAAGGTGAGGAAACCATGACTGAGAACGTCAGCCGCTGATCTCTAGATTATTATCAAGCACAGTTTAGAAACATTCATGAAATAATTTTTCATTGATTTTGAACTATCAATTAAAAAGAAGGTATTTCAATGATCTAGTGAAGCAAACAGTATCACTGTTTGGGTTTGCCTTTGCTCTAAGACAGGATCTTCTCTGGTTCCTAACCGTTTGAAAATCATTTATGGCAAGAGGAAACAAATTTCTTGAAGGGCACACAATGCAAAATGAAATCATTTCATTAAGAGGGTAAATCTTTTGCATAATTTTTTGAAATTTTGGGTTGAGTATCTGTCAGAGAAACCAGACAGGACAGGAGAAATTTGGAAAAACTAAATAATCCTACTTTCGCAGAGTGCCTTACTAGACACATCTTTTTTTTTTTTTTCAATCCTTTATTTATAACATACTGGACTAACATTTTTAAAAGTTATGTCCTAGAGTCTTATTTTTCTTCTAATCATGAAACTTCCCTCTCTTTCTTCCTCCTTCTCATCTGTGTTCATTTGTATTTATTTCCTTTTGCCTTTTAAAAGTTAAATTGAGTTGTAATAAACTATGAGTTTTATGATATACTCAGATTAAGTCCTTCTTTAATAGTCATATAGTTATTGTTGAGTCACCTTGAGTTACAAATATACCTACTATCTACCATTGTCACTTTCTGTATCCTATCTGTAGTTTATCAGAAACGTTAAAACTTTCCATTATGTCAATTTTCTTGTAACTAATTTTCCTTAACCTAATCAAATTATTAACATTTTATATAGCATACTCATTTTTAAATGTTATAATAGACATTTTTCATTGAAACCTAGAATCATTCAATTTATGGAATCCCATGTTTGATATAATTTCTAAATAAAATCATGTGTATATACACAATTATTTTTGTTCTTAATTATCTAGTATTTTTTGCATGGAAATAAAAAAAATTATTCCTAGTGAATAAGTATTTAGTCAATATTTCAAATTGATCTGTTTTTTGTTTTTGTTTTCATTTTTTTTAGGAATTATTGGATTTCTAATAATATCATGTAGTTTTAACCCTCCCTTTTTTTTTTTTTTAAGATTTTATTTATTTATGTGACAGAGAGACAGCCAGCAAGAGAGGGAACACAGCAGGGGAGTGAGAGAGAGGAAGAAGCAGGCTCCCAGCGGAGAAGCCCGATGTGGGACTCGATCCCCGAATGCCGGGATCACGCCCCGGAGCCGAAGGCAGGCGCTTTAACGACTGCGCTACCCAGGCGCCCCTAACCCTCCCTTTTGAACACTGTATTTTGTTATAATTGCACTGGCTATAAGTCAAATATTTTAGTTTTATCTATAATGACAATTATGTTTAAATTAATTTTTCAAATATTTTATGTTATTTATATAAGGATTGGTTCCACCTTATGAAGTCTTCCTCAATACTTTTATTTCAAATTAGTAAGGAGATTTTAAATATTAAGGGGATATGATGACACAAAAGATTTGAGATTATAAGATATCAAGAGAAATTTTGTATGTTCTCTGCTATTTCCCATATTTGTAAAGAGTTAAAAAAGTAATGATAAAGTTATTAGTAATGTCAGTGCAACGAAGACATGTGGAAATGTTAATATCCTGTTTTCAACCAAAGATATACTTAAGCAAATTGACAGAAAAATTAGGAATTAACATTATATTGAAAATTAAACTGTTTGCTTCCCCCATTGCTTTATTCACTAGCCAGGAAGTAAACACACAAAAACTTGGCATCAAAGGAAATATATAGTTTACCTTATAATTTTTATTTCCACTTATCTTTTATTTTTGGTTTGTAGTCTCATGATTTAGAGGGAAAATAATGTCCTAGAGGCAAGAATTCTTAGCAGCTAATGCCCAGATGAATAAATGCCGTAGGCCAACTAAACTGTCATAAATAAAGCAAAGCTAGAGAATAAAATGGACTACTTTTCCCCAGTGATTGGACAGTTATTGATTCACAGTTGTAGAACAGGTAAAGAAAAAAAGAACCAACACACTCCAAGGTCAAGTAACATGGAAATTACTGCCATTTAAGTTCTAAAGAATAGTCTATTAATTGATTCTTCTAATTACATTTATATAAATGTTCAGTTGTGATATATAGAAAATCAACATTAAAGCAGATAAGAGGATTATGCAATAAAAGGTTTTTGTTTCAAATTTTTAGAAATAGTATATGTTTAAAGAAATTTCTGCATGGTATTTTTACAAAAATTGTTTTGTTTTGAGATATAAGATTTAAATGTTTTAACTTTTCATTTTCTATTAGTAAATTTGATACCATATAACTAAATTATTGTGGTTCCAGCCATCAAAAATCATTCCTATAACCAGGAAATAAGTATTCCTTCATCTGTCTATGGAAATGCTAAATGGTACTACATTAATTTTTTCATGTGTGATAGGTTTCCTTTTCACTTAAAATTACAATATTCTATCCTGTAATAGTGAACAATACCCTTTATGTTCCTCGTGTCAACAGGAGTCGTAGCCATCAATTTCAACTTTGTACTTGTAATCACTGGGTTTATCACCCTGGGCCTTCTTTGACTTTCCTTTCTCCTTTGCCCCATACATAAAAAATGTTGTCAGAGACTGCCTTTCTGCTTCTCCATAATATGTTTTTATTGCCATTTTTATTTTGTTCTTCTAGAATTTTTATTCATTTTTCTATAATCGGCCTGTATGGCCTTTATAGCATGTAGGAATATATTCATTTCTTGACATCCCCAACTATAATAAGAGATAGGAGGAATATTTTCTGGATTTCTCAGTACGTATGCCAAATACCTAAAACTGTTCTACATACAGTGGAGACGCACTAAACCAATTCATCATTGGTTGCTATGATGAATTTTTAATATATTCTCCCCATGAACTCATGAATAATTTTTTTTGGCATTATATTTTGAAGAATTAAACAATTACCCAAACTGAACTATCTTGCATAGCGGTTTTTGTTTACTTGTTTAATGCCCTGAGTCCTCACTCTCTTTAGTTCTACTTATAGTGAAACAAATACAGCTTATCAATATAGTAATGTGGTTGATACCAACTGCGATAGTTAATTTTATGTCAACTTGATTAGGCCACAGGGTGCCCAGATATTTGGTTGAACATCATTCTGGGTGTTTCTGTGAGGTGCTTTTGGACAACATTAACATTTTAATCACTAGAGTAAGGCAAACTGCCCTCTATAAATCCTCCGTAATGTGGGTGGGCCTCATCTAATCAGTTGAAGGCCTAAGTGAAACAAAAAGTCCAGCCCTCCTCTGAATAAGAATATGAATTCTCCAGCAGATTTCCTTTGGGTTTCATCTACACCCTTTGTTCTCTTGGGTCTCTAGGCTGCTGGCCCACACTGCAGAATTGGTTTTATCAGCTTCCTTAATCATGTGAGCCAATTTCTTATAATAAATCTCTTTTCCTACATACACACAAACACCCTATTGTTTCTATTTCTCTGAATAACTATGACTAATATTCCATCCATCCTGTTGTTAAAAAAAATCTGTCCTATGAATATTTCCCTGATCAAACCAACCAACCTGTATTTGTTATTATTTATTGAGTGACCTCTAAATGCCAAAATTAAGGTGCCTGCATCGGAAACATTATCCATTGTGGTTTACTGCAATACCACAAGAACGTTTCTTCTCCTTTACAATGAAGAGTATGTGTATAATGAAGTAAATTGCTAAAAACAAAATGCTGGTAAGTAAAATAACCAGGAATTAAGCCAAGGTCTATCTTACTCCAAACTATAGTTTTTCTTAATGGTGTCAGTCAACTGCTGATCATTTTTTTTTTAAGATTTTTATTATTTATTTGAGAGAGAGACACAGATAGCAACAGAGATAGCGACAGAGGTAGCAAGAGAGAGGGAGAAAGAGTTTCCCACTGAGCAGGGAGTCTGATGCAGGGCTCGATCCCAACATGACCTGAGCCTAAGGCAGATGCTTAACCCACTGAGCCAAGCAGGCACCCTAACTGCTGATCATTCTAACATTTGTTTTTAAATCAACTATTATATTGTTTAAGATTTTAAGGAGATTTTAGGGGCACCCGGGTGGCTCAGTCAGTTGAGCAGCTGCCTTCAGCTCAGGTCATGATCCCAGGGTCCTGGGATTGAGCCCCGCATCAGGCTCCCTGCTTTTGGCAGGGAGCCTGCTTCTCCCTCTCCCTCTGCTGCTCCCCCTGCTTCTGCTCTAGTGTTCTCTCTCTCTCTCTCAAATAAATAATCTTAAAAAAAAAAAAAAGATTCTAAGGAGATTTTAGTTCCACAATTGATCAATTTACTTTACAAATATTTGTTAACTACCAAATATGTGTTAACTACCAACCTAAGACATAATACAAACGTCTTCAGGCATGCATCAAGACGTTGCCATTTCATTTACTCCCTTAATATTGGGGACACTTGATGCTATGGTGTTGGAACACTATAAATGTGGTTGACTGATTGACTTTATAGTATGTTAAGTGAAAACAAATTTAGGTATGGCAAAGCAAACTCCCAGAACTTTTGTTGTTAATGAAGGGATGGTATTTGAAGTGTGATTTTTTAAATGGAAGAGACTTCTAAAATGTGATTATTTTGTTTCTTATTTTTACAGTTCATTATTTGTCTGCATTTTTTGATTCAGAACAGAGAAAATAAACAACTAATTTTTAGGAGCATTGCTTATTTGCATATCTCATTTTAAGCTTTGCTAATTGCCACTGAAAATGCCCATATTGTTTATTAGGCATTTATTTTGTTGAAGAACTTTATTTGCTTAGACAGTCTTAATAAGAAAACCATTCTCTGAATAGTACCCAAAGTATATCAGAAGATCAACAACATTTATTTTCCACAATGAATTTTCTCAGCTTTTAAAAGTCTTGGTATTCTGAAAAATCAAATTTTTCTGGATTATTTTCAAAGTATTATAAATAGCAATTAAATGTCCTCTGAGTAGTCTCGATAACAGAAATACTTCAAAAGGAAATAGCTTCTCCTCCATCACTGCCTTGTGACTTTTTATTATTATTGTTTTTCTATTAAATTGTGCAATGGGCACATTACAAATGGACATGAAATAGTGACTATTGAGTTACATAGTATACAGTAATTTGATTTAATTTTAATATTTAGGTTAGCATAAGGTTTTTTATAGGAATAATGACTTATCAACTCTTTATTTATTGAAAATGTATTTTAGAGACTCAGGCTCATAATTTACATATATGAGCAATGTTAACTGGTAACTTATTCTAAAAGTTGCTATCTTGAATCACATCTGAATATTGCCTTATTTTATAAGCATAAAAAAATAAAACTTCACCTATTTGTTACTGGAATATAAATCTTATTTCATTATCAAGTTATATTAATAAGAGGACTTTTTCACTCTTTTCAAAAAGGGGATATGTTGGAATCAATGTTTCTGTCTCTCTTTCATCTGTTACTGCTCTCTGACACTTTTGAGTTTTTGCCATATTAGCGAGAGCCTGAAGTCTATTGAGCAACAACTCCCCGTACAGGCAGGATATTAAAAGTCACACCCAAGGTTAATTCCATCATGCCTTTATCCCCATTATTTTTTTAGTCTCCAGAGGAAGCTCCAAATCCCCGTTACTTAGAATGTTATCTCTATTCGGCTCTGAATATGCCCTTACCTAATGTAATCTCTCTCCCATCCATGACTACCACATTCCTCCAAAACATATACAGTCCTACAGCATTTTTTTTTTCATCACCAGCAAAATTTTTATTTTATTTTATTTTATTTTATTTTATTTTATTTTATTTTATTTTTTATTTGAGAGAGACAGAGATAAAGAGAGAGAGCATAAGCAGGAAGGAGGGGGAAAAGCAGACTCCCCACTGAGCAGCGAGCCTGATATGGGGCTAGATTCCAGGACCCTGGGATCATGACCTGAGTTGAAGGCAGATGCTTAACCAACTGAGCCACTCAGGCACCCCAGTCATCTGCAAAATTTCTCTAGTTTATAGCTCTGAACTTTTCCTTCAACTTCTGTTCTATGTGAAAGAAACCTGGCTATCTCAGGAAGATGATGCTTCTTCCATAGTATCTACAATAATGGTTGTTGTCCACTTACAACCCAACTGGGACTTTGAATGGGGTTAGACTGTGTTTTCTATGTCTACTGCCAGACCATTATTCTTTCTCTTTCCCTAAACCCCAGCTGCTTTGGGGGGCACCTGGTAGCTCAGTCAGTTAAGTGTCCAACTCTTAATTTCAGCTCAGGTCATAATCTCAGGGTTGTGAGGTCCAGCCCTGCATCAGGCTCCGTGTTTGGTGTGGAGCCTGCTTAAGATTCTCTCTCTTCTTGGGGCGCCTGGGTGGCACAGCGGTTAAGCGTCTGCCTTCGGCTCAGGGCGTGATCCCGGCGTTATGGGATCGAGCCCCACATCAGGCTCTTCTGCTATGAGCCTGCTTCTCCCTCTCCCACTCCCCCTGCTTGTGTTCCCTCTCTCGCTGGCTGTCTCTATCTCTGTCAAATAAATAAATAAAATCTAAAAAAAAAAAAAAAAAAAAAAGATTCTCTCTCTTCTTCTCCCTCTGCCCCTCCACCCTCCCTCTCAAAACAAACGAAAAAAAAAAACAAAACAAAACAAAACCCAGCTCCTTTGAAGCTCAGCTCTTAAATTTATATGCTCAGCTACCTTTCTTAGGCAGTTATTAATAAACCTGGTCACTTTCTCCTGTTCATTAGAACTTTTATCATTCAACTCACTGCTCTATTTTTCTTTTTTCTCTCTCTCATGATCAATCTATTCTTGCTTCCCTTTTACAACTAATAACCTTGTTCTCTATTCTCCTCTGCTATCAACTCCCTTGATCATACCCTATACATACCTTGTCACCTGCAGGAACTGCAGCCTCTCCAAAATTTCATTTTTAAGCCTCCATCTGATTAGCACTTCCTATCTTTGACACTTTTTAGTCTAGTATTCTCAAGGCCAACTATTATTTGACTCCAATGTTTTCTCCAATATATTAATTATATACTTAGAAACTTAGGCACACACACAAAAAATCATTCTCTTATCTTCAATTCCCTGATTACTTGGCTTACATTCCATGGGCTATCATAATTTTTCCTTTGCACAGGCTCTCACATTCTCTCCCCCATGAAAAGTACTGATCTGGAAAACTGGATAGTCCCCTGTACTACACCAGAATACCTGGAGATAAAATAAGAAAAATATATGACCACCCTTCTTTAAATTCATGATCAGAAAACTTCAATTGTATCCTCAGCATTTCTCAGAAACATGAGTACATTTTTTAAAGTCAATTCACTCTTAGAAGATATTTGTTTTTTGATGCCATTGTAAACTGGATAATTTTATTTCTTTTTCATATGTTTCATTATTAGTATATAGAAATGCAACTGACTTCTGGAGGTTGATGTTATAATCTACAACTTTAATGAACTCATTGATTAGTTCCAATAATTTTTTGGTCAAGTCTTTGGGATTTTCCATATACACAATCATATTATCTATAAATAATGACCATTTTTTTTTCTTTCTGTCTGATTCAAATGACTTTTATTTCTTTGTGTTTCTTAATTCTCTAGCTAGGACTTCTAGTACTATATTGAACAAGAGTAGTGACAGTAGGCATCCTTGTCTTGTTCCTGACCTTAGAAAAATAAATACTCAGGAATAAATTCAACAAAAGAAGTCAAAGAACTATAGAATGAAAACTATATGATTTTGTTGAAAGAAATCAAAGAAGACACACATAAAAAGACATCCCATATTCATGGATAAGAATATTTTTAAAATGTCCATACTACCCAAACTCTTCTATAGATTCAATACAGCCCTATCAAAATTGTAATGATATTCTTCACAGAAATAGAAAAAGCAGTTTGAAAATTTGTATGGAATCACAAAAGACCCCGAATAGACAAAGCAATTTTGATAAAGAAGAACAAAGCTGGACATATTTTCTGATTTCAAACTATACTACAAATCTATAGTATTTAAAACAGTACGTTACTAGCATAAAAATAAATGGATGGAACAAAATAGAGAGCCCAAAATTAAATACCTGCATATATGGTTAACGAATATTCAACAAGGGATCCAAGAATACCCTATATGATCCACTTCTGGGTATATACCCAAAGGAAATAAAAACAGGATATTAAAGAGATATATGTACTCCCACATTTATTGCAGCATTATTCTTAATAACCAAGATATAAAAACAACCTAAAGGTCCATCAGTGAATGAATGGATAAAGAATGTGTGTGTGTGTACATATATACAATGCAATATTATTCAGCCATGAGATAGAAGGACATCCTGCCATTTGCAGCAACATGGATGGAACTTAAGGACATGAGATAAGTCACACAGAGAAAGGCAAATTCTGTATGGTATCACTTAAAAAAATCAAACTCATAAAAACAGAGAGAAAATGGTGGGTACCAAGGCCTGGGCGATGGGGAATAGGAGAGATGTTGTTTAGGGATAAAGACTTACAATGAATAGTAAATAAGTCCTAGAGATCTAATGCACAGTATAATGAATATGGACAATATTATATTTTAAACATCAAACTTGCTAAGAGACTAGATCTTAATTATTTCAACCACAAAAATGATAATTGTGTGATATGTAGCTAACTATTGCTACAATGACAATATTACAATATATAAACGTATCAAATCAACAAGTTGTACACCTTGAATTTACACAGTGTTATAGATGTCAAACAGACTGCAACAGAAAAATAAAATTGAAAAATTCACTCTGCCATTTCAGGTTAATATTTTATGCTTTCTCCTCTTTCTTCAAATGCCGCTTTTCTCCCTCATGCTTGGCTTCTTATTTGACCAAGAAAATAGAGGCCTTCAGAAAACAATTCTTACGTATGCCTATCAATTAACCTCTGAAATCACCTTCGGCGATGAAAACTTGTAAGATCTGTCTTCCTTTCTGTTACAACGGACAAATTGTTCACGCGCCTTCCAAAGACCAACCTATTTCTACTTGTATGATAGATACTGTATTGATTAGCTTTTGTTGTGTAATAAATTAAAACTAAGTGGCTAAAGACAACAGTGAAACTACAGCATAGTATAGATTCATGAGTGGAAATAATTAAACTGATCTAAAGTTGGCTTGAAGCAAATCCATTGGGACTTGGTTCTTTGTTGAGGTTTGAGCTCAGATCTGCTTCACTTGCACTGATTCCAAGGCCCAGGCTGAGGCTGCAGCATCTCCCAAGGGCATGTCTCCTCTGGATGATGGCAGAGGTTCAGAAGAGTAAGTAACACAGAAGGTCTTTTGAGCTACCAGTCACTCTGTCACTTCTGTCTCATTTTACAGATCAAAGCAAGGCACATGGCCAAACACAAATTCAAAAGGCAGGGGAAACTTCTTGGCCCTTATAGGAGGGGGATTAAAACACACAAAGGTGTGCGGAAGGACAAGGTTGAAAAACTGGACCTACAATGAATTTAATTACATTTCTCTTCAACTCTTAGAGATGTAAGTAATTTCCACATATGTTCTATTTCAGTTTTTCTCACTACAACTGGATAATTCCCACTGGCAAGCATGCTGAACTATTTCTCCCATCACAGAGAGAAACAAACAAAAATTCCCTTGGCTCCAACCCCACTGATACTCCATTTTTATGTTTCCTATAGAGCAAAATTCCTAAAAAGAAATGTCTATGTCCCATCAGTACTTCCCTTCTCCCACTGTGACTGGAAGCCACGTGCTTCAGACTCTCATTCCTGAAACCATGATTGCCAAGGTGATCAATAACTTCTAATTGCCAAACCCAATGGCATATTTTCAATTTTTTGTTTTATCATCATTGATCACTCTTCTCTACTTGAACTACTTCAGTTAGTTTTTGGAACATCTTTTGTTTCACTTTTTCTTCTACTTTCATTGTCGTTCTGTCTTTGGTGGGGCCTCTTCCACTGTTCAAATGCCGGTGTTAAGGCTCAATTCTTCAACCTCTTACTTAACATTGTTACTCTCCACATGACCTCCTTTAGTTTACAGTCTGAAAAGTTATGCCCTAATGATAATGACTCTCCATGAACATCTCCAGAGTAATCTTTAGAAATTATGCAGCCAGGGGCCTATAGGACAAGCTCTCACTTGGATGCATACTTCTCGAAAGCAACGAAGTCAAATGATTTCCTTCCCTCACCCGTCTCTATGCCAGTGTTTTCATCTCAGTACGTGACACTTTCTTCTTAAAATTTTTCAAGCCAAACGCCTGCACTCATCCTTGACTTCTCTTCTGCGCGTTTACCTCATTTACAGTTTATCAGGAAATCACAATGGTGCTGCCTTCTGAATACACCCCAAATTCAGATGTTTATCATCTCCATCACTACCATATTAACTCAAGCCTAATATTGTGAGTACCTGAAACATTAACATAGTTTTCTGAGAATCTCCCTGCTTCTATTTTACCTACCTAGCAATCTGTTTTTCTTGCATGTCACAGTCAGAGTGATTCTTATAAAATATAGATCTGTTGATATCCCTTCCCTTCTCAAAGCCCTTTAGTGGCTTCCCTTAACACAAAGTAAAATGAAACTGCTTAGTATGGCATACTTCCTTTATACTCTTATTGTACTCTAGCAGCACTGGTTTCATTATTTGTAGAACATTTCACATATGACACCTCTTCAAGATATTTGTTTTTACTGTCGCCTTTCTCTGGAACATTCTAGATCCAGATTCTGAATGAATCACTTCCTCACCTTGAGATTTTTTTGCTTACATTTCATCTCCGTATAATCCAATCTCAGATCAGATCCATTCTGCCCCATCTACCTCTATTCTTTTACCCTTATTTTTTCATTGTAATAGTTACTACTACCTAGCATTACATCATATATCTATGAGAATGTATACATATATGCCTATACGTTTATATATGTACATTTACATATATACATAGATATATGTATACATAGATATATGTATCTATGTAGATACATATGTATATCTTAATATATCCATACATCTCCTTATGCGAGATGCATATATACATGTATCTAAGTATATATGTGTATATAAGGTATGTGTGTCTGTATGCATATGTAAATATCAATTTACATATATACAACATAAATATTTATAATCTATATACTCCTACCAGAATATATCTTTGAAGGTAGAAATTTTGCCTGCTCCCCGACCCATGAAAGGTTTTTAAGAACAAATCTTGGTGAAGTTGATGTGAAGTGTTATATGAAGTGCATAAGGTGCTGAGTAGGAAGGTCTTTTTCACATTAAAATAAATATTTTCAACCCATTTTCCAGAAGTCCTATTTTTTGGGGTATTAGGGGAGAGGATTATTGGCCATCTGCCAGTTACTAATGTAGAGGCGGCTTTGATCCAATCTATCTCTCATGGAGTCTAGTCTCACTCTTGAATAGAAATCAGACAGATAAAACTCACTAAATCTAATTTTAGCATTTAATTTTTTCTTGAGGTTTAAGTATATTTATGTGCATTTACTAAAAACTATATACTGTGTCATGGTCTCTTGCTTCCTTACTCACAGGGAAATCATACCCTAAGCTAGAATTGTATAGACACGTATATGAATAAGGAAATGCTTATCACAGCAGATATTGGTGGGAGCCTATGGAAACATTTTTGCCCTGCTAATGGCAACAGACACTAATATAGCCCTTCTGTAAATTAACTGAGCCACTCATCCTGACAACAGTATCTGCATAACCTATGGCCAGCAATTATGTTTAAGTATACATTCCCAAAAAGTCTCAAACAGGTCTACAGTAAATATATGCAAGGATATTTTGTGTAGCATATTTTTTTTTGTAGCAGTTGAAAATTGTAGGTAACCTGGGCATGCATCACTGAGAGAATGGATAATGGTATGAAGCATGTACACAATTCAATTTGGAAACAATGTACTGTCTTTACACATAGAAATAAGGATAGGTCTTAATAACATGGGAATTTTTGGGGAAAAAAATAAAATTTAAAGTATGTGACACATTATTATGTAAAATAAAAATACACATAGAGAAGATATTTTTACAGAAAACAGGAAATTGGTATTATCAATTTTGAATGGCTCTCTATGGAGAAGAGTAGGGAACGAAAGTGGGGTATATGGATAAAAGAAAATGAAGAAAATGAATAATGTTTTAAAAGGCAATATGATAATATGATGTGATCTGAAGTGTATGACTAAATCAGCCATAAGAACTTCAGGATAAAAGCTAAGAATATACTATCCCTACTATATATTGAATTGTAAACTTAAATTTAAGAAAAGCCTTAAATTTAGACTCCAAGCACCTTGGCTTTGAAACTGCCTCAGTCCCTTTTTATTTTACTATAGTAAGAATACTTAACATAAAGTCTACTCTCTCAAATTGTTTACTTGCACGTTATAGTATTAACTGTTGGTGCAATGTTGTACAGCAAATCTCAAGAACTTACCCATCTTGTACAACTGAAACACTCTATCTATTGAACAGCAACTCTGCATTTCCCTCTTCTCCAAGCCCCTGACAACCACCATTCTACTCCCTTGGGAAAAGGCTAGTTTCTTCAAGAAACGGTGCTAGAAAATCTGAATAGCCACATGGAAAATAATGAAATTGGTCTATATTCTACACCACACACACCAATCAACTCAATGGATTAAAGATTTTAATATAAGAACTGAATCTATTAAACTATAGAAGGAAACAGAAGAAAATATTCATGACAACGGTCTACATAATAATTTCCTAGATAGGACACCACCAGTACAGGCAAAAGCAAAAATTGGCAGGGGGACTACATCAAACTAAGAAGCTTCCGCATAGCCAAAAAAAAAAAAAAAAAAAAAAAAAAAAAAAAAAAAAATTAACAGAGTGAAAAGAGAATTTAAAAAATGGGAGAAAATATTTCCAAACCATTTATCTGATAATGGATTAATATTCAAAATGTACAAGGACTCCTACAACTTGCTAGTAAGAAAACAACCTGATCAAAAATGGACAACATACTTGAATAAACATTTCTCCAAATACGACATACAAATGGTCAACAGGTACACCAAAATGTTTACACATTAGTCATCAAGGAAATGCAGATCAGCCACTTCTTAATCATGAACCTTGGAAAAAAATCTTAGTTTGAAACTTTAATCTGTTCATTCATAAAATGATACTTTCTTATAACAATCTAAAAGATAGGATAATCAAATGCAAAAATGTGACAGTTTTTTAAACTATCATGTTTTAATGATATGAAGTATTGCATTGCTACTTTAATTTTATCCTACGATGATTTCTGTTGGCATATTTCAAGAATTTTCTCACTTGGAATTAAATAACTCTATTTATGTTTAAATATCTGATCATGACAACGGCAAAAGTCCCCAGGAAAGAGTTCTTGCCTTTTAATTATTCTTAATAGTCTAATTATTTTTGAAGAGTTGGCATTAGTCTTTACCAAACAATTATCGAAGCTAACTCACATATATAATTAGCTCAGAATGGGCAAAAATATGAAACATTCCATATTTTCAAGGGGAAGCTGTTTTACTATGCAAAGATTACAAGCCAAATTACTTGCTGGATACTCATTCAAAGCTCTTTGGAAAATTTCAAGATGATCTTTTTTCTAAGGAAAAAGAGTATTTAGTTCCCACAATTCTTGTGAGAATTACTGTTACATCTATTTCTATCTCATAAAGATAACAATTAAAAGCTATTTAATATTATTGCATTGTTTAATGATGCTTAAGAGGGAAGGAAAGAATTTTTGGCAAACAACTTTAGCCAGTATTGAAGGGAGATTACTATATATGAGTGTAAACAAGTTGATCAAAAGAAACTTCTATTACTGGTGGTGTTGACAGACTACACATATTGAAGTGAATGAACAGGGATTGCAGTCAATAAATGTAGATAATAAAAAGAAGTCAAGATAGAAGTACTTGAGAAACGTAGGTAAGGAGAGAGTCAGTGAGCTAGATAAATAGCTAAAGAAAGATACAAAGGAGGAAATATATTATGGGAAATATTTGAATGCATTCTTAAACACAGATCAAGAAATTAGTAGAGAGGCAGGGTTAAAGAAAGAATGGGGATGATTGATGAATTAAGTTCTAGAAAAATGGGGAGGGGAGGTGATGGGAACATCTTTGTTCATAAAAAATTACTGTGACAGAGTTTTCATTTGCAGTCCAACTCCTGGCTCCTGTTTAAGGAAGCAGAAACTCTACTGACTAAAAAGAAAGCAGTCTTATTATGGGCTGTGGTGCATGACTTCCTCAAAGACTTTCCAGAAAAATGCCAGGGAGTATGCACTTGAACCAAATCCAAAGTTTTCACCTAGTCTGTCTGCAAATCAGTCTCTGGACAGAGAGCAAGCCATTCCAAGTCTAGCAAAAGTAAATTCAAGGAAGGAAGGGAGGGCGGGCTCAACCAAGCAAAAACAAACAAACAAACAAACAAGGAACCTAAAGAAACTTCAGAGTTTGAATTGTGCAGACCTATTCATGGTTGTGAGATGCTGCCAAGTTCATTATGAACAAACTTATGAACTGAAGTTGAAAATAGTTAAGAGACTCAAAAGTTATGACAAACTGTAAATTAAGATAGAACCGCAGATGACTAGTTATGAGTTTGAAAGACAAGAGGAGGGTTCTCAATTGGCTCGTGTGCATGTATAGGCATGGAACTGATTTTGAAGTAAGGTGTTAGATTTTTGATTTAACTATGAAACAGAATACTGTTCCAGCTTTTTGAGACAACAGGAGAAAAACATATTTTAAGATTCTCAGGAAGTACTTAAGGCAGGAAATTGGAGGTAGGAAGAAACTAAAAATGTGGGATACCAATGAAAACACAGTTGAAATAGCTCAGATGATAAAGTCTTGAATTAGGACAACTGTAAGACAAAGGGCAGTATCTAGTTTAGAGATATTTTTAGTGATATTTCTGAGTACAGAGTTACATAACCCCACAAAGATAAATTGAATATGAAAACACTAAGCTGTAGTTCTTTCAAAAGCAGGCACAAGTTTTCCTGTTTTGACTTTCTGTCGTGACATGCTATCACCCTGTAATCCCGAACATAATGCAGAGTTAGTAATGCAGCTTAGTACTAACAATTGGCCTCGTTGATAACGGCCTATTTGATTTCATTTTTTATGCACTTTGTAATATTTTCCTGTTTAGAATAACTTCAACATCTGGCAACCCCAACTGAAACCTCCTATCTTTCTTAAATACTGAACCCCCACAGCTCATGTCTGACTCAATTAAGCATGGATAAATCTTCCTTCATCTGTCTCCTATGGCACTTGCAGGAATATATAGTACTTAACATTTTTTTGGAGGCTCTGTCTCAAAAGATTAAATCTCCTTAGGATTTCCCATCGTCATCAGAATGAATCCGAATGCTAAGGCTCTCGTTTCAAGATACTTAGCAATCCAACAAGAGCTAACTGCTCTAACTACCTACCCTGGTAAGTCCTTTTCTTCCTTTTTCCCAAGTTAAATCTACCATAGAATTTAAACTTCTCAGGTTTTGGATCCTCAAGGAAGATAAGCATATAAGGACAGACCTAGCTCTCATATGCTCAATTCCATTACAATATGTATCATATATTAAAGTTATTTTCTTGTCCCACTTAACTGCTGGAGGGGAAAAAGAGCTCTCTGCATCTATCTATGTGTGAGCAACTTGAAGCCAGGGCTCTATATCTTTTACCTTTCCATCACCTCCCCACGTCACTATTGCCCGATGAGGGAGTCCTGCTCCAATCTGACCTCCTGCAATCACCCTTCAGCTCCTCTTCCCTTCCCTATAGTTTCTTGTAGCTGGGTTCATAGTTCGTACCAGACAGCTTTCTTGGCTAGAGTACCCAAAGGAGAAGCAAGCCTGGCTATTTCTCAAAAGATTGACTTAGACCATACAGTGAAAGGGTTTGCGGTGACCCTGTTTCCCATGTCTTCCTTCCAACATTTCTATCCACTTCAGTAAGTCCCTGGCTAAAACTGGCATAAGGGATAGCCCAAGTCTATTAAAAGCCTATTAAGTAAGACAGTATTTATTTCTTCCATCTTCTAGGTACTCTAACTCATAAGGGATGATTACTTTTTTTTTTCTTTTTAAAAGATTTTATCTATTTATTTGACAGAGAGAGAGAGAACACAAGTAGGCAGAACAGCAGGCAGAAGCAGGCTCTTCCCTCAGCGGGGAGCCTGACTTGGGCTCGATCCCAGGTGTCTGGGATCATGACATGAGCGGAAGGCAGATGCTTAACTGACTGAACCACCCAGACACCCCAGAGATTACTTTGAAGCTAATTTCTTGCTTACTTCTACAGCAGTGGGGAGAGGTAATGCCCTACATGCCCCACCTCCTGGGAGGCCGGGGCGGGGGTGGGGGGGAGAAGGAAAAAGTCAGTCTCCCATTAAAAAAATGAAGTCCTGTTTCTAGGACTTCTTAAACTCCTACTTTTGCGCATGCGTGTGTGTGCGTGTACGCATGCATAAGCAAGCAAACCTAGGAAAGTAATGGTAACAGTGTGTGAAAAATTAGTAAGTGCTGATGTAATGTGTCTGCTGGGTTCATTTTCTTAGTGTTTATCTTTGGTATACTGGGGTGTTGAGTGCCTGTTATTTTCAGGCACAAGGCTTTCACTATAATTCTAAGAGAACATGAAAACTATTATTCGTTACCCTATTAGATATTTCAGTTTATAATTCCAGTTTAAAATGTTTGAAGACAGTTTAATCAAATACATAGTCAAAGTTTAAATGCTCAAGAAAAATTGGCTTTAGAAATTTTGTTCAACAGAATGTGTGAATTTAATAAATTGGACATTACGCAATGAAAAAATAGCTCTGGGTCTTCTTTTCCATGCACAAACGCCTCCTCAAATTTTTCAAGAATCTTTATAAATATACCTGCACTCTAGGGCATACCAGAAATCATGCCATGCTTACACAGTGGTCTCTCGCTCTAGGATTCTGACCTCTGCCTGTTTCCTAATCATGCCTGTCTCCTCACTGGTATATAAATCCTAATTAATAGATGCCTTTGCTTCATAAGCTTTGTAGCTTGACCTTTCTTCTCTACTTCTTAATATCTCACATATTCTGCCTTGAACTTCAAACTTTTAGAAGTGCAAAGTTTCTTAAAATAATTAAGTTACATACTGACCCATGAAATTCTTGCTTTAATGGAATTATAATCCCTTATCGGGAACATGGTGGCCTGTTTTTATAACCTTGGACACACTAGCATCTTAAACTGTTGTTACAAGCACTTTAAAAAAAAATTTTTTTTTATATCATGATTTTGTTTTACAAGTATCAGATAAGGCATTCCTATTAGCTTTGTGATGGTGGTATTCAGGTCCTATAGTTAGCCAGCCTAAGCCCCAGAGATTCTCTGGAAGTTCCTATAAACTTCTCAGAACACCTATCCCAAACAGTGCTTCATTCCCCAAAGATCAGATGGTAGAAGCTTGATTTAGTCACCCACATGATAACACTTACTTCTAAGCTGTACTCAGAGAGCAAGTACAGGCAGACCTTGGAGAAGCTGCAGGTTCATTTACAGGCCACTGCAATAAAGTGAATATTACAATAAAGCAAATCAAGTGGGGTTTTTTTTTTTTTTGGTTTTCCAGTGGATATAAATGTTTACACTATATTGCAGTCAATTAAGTATGCAATAGCCTTATGTCTAAAAATACAATGTATATGCCTTAATCAAAAAATAATGTATTATTAAAAATGTTATCATCTGAGCTTTCAGCAAATCATAATCTGATCATAGATCACCATAACAAATAAAATAAAATAACACTGCAAAAGTTTAAAATATTGTGAGAATTACCACAATGGGACACAGAGGCACAAAGTGAACAAATGCTATTGGAAAACTGGTGCCAACAGATTTGCTAGATACAGAGTTGCCACAAACCTTATATTTATTTTTTAAAAGAGAGAGAGAGAGAGATACAATATCTACAAAGTGCAATAATGTGAAGCACAATAAAACAAGCTATATATATATATATATATGTATGTGTATATATATATATGTGTGTGTGTGTATATATATATATATATATATATATATTTTCTGTGTATATATATTCTGTGTGTGTGTGTGTATATATATATATATATATATATATTTTTTTTTTTTTTCTGTCCTGGCCAGAAAAAGAAAACTCCAGGATCACAGATAGAGTCCAGAGCCACCATCTCCCACTGACCTGCCCCAGGAAAGCCCTGATAGACTCATGGTTGTCACCTGCACCAGCCCTCCTGGTCCAGGTCTGCCCTATTTTGGCTTCCTAGACTGTGGGGGGAAATCATGGAGCTTGGGCTCCTGTGAGAAGTGGCTGTGTCTTATATCTTCTGACTTTAGCTCACGTACAAGGAAGCAGAGCACGTCCAGACTGAGGCATGAGGTAGTTCTGCAACACTGAGCAGCTGGCCGAGGAGGTGGGGTTTCGAATCTATTTCACCACCAGGCCCAGTTCTGAAATATTCTCAGACATATAAGGCACTCACCTCAAAGTTTCCAGAGACGAACCATGTCCTTCACAAACAAACAAAGAAGACAACAACTATTACAGAATCCTTAGAGTTTGAAGTCCACATGAATTAGGCATATGTATGGCTGAAGTATGGCCAAAGAGAAGTGAGGAATCCTGTGAATGGATATTATGAGGTGATAACCACAAATGTATGTTGTAAGTAAATAATCTGGTGACAATGTATAGGAGGATTTGGTAAAGAGAAACTGAGCTATGCTATTTTATTATTTTGAAACTTTATGTAATATTAAAAACACAAGATTTTGTTTTTATAGTAATAAAAAGACCATATACTTAGGGAAAGGCTGAGAAACTTTCTGGTAAAGGTTATAGCCTGTTCTGTTTCTTCTGTTGTTTTTTTTTTTTTTTTTTTTTTTTTTTTTTTTTTTTTTTTTTTTTAGTCTGCTATGTGCTAGAGAATTGGGGGTCTAGAGAGATATTCAAAGGTAATAAGTATTATAATTATGTAAATACCATCCCAGGGGAATGCCTGGAAAAAGAAATTAATCTAAAATAAGTTCCAGAAAGACTAGTAAAGGACATCTTGGGGCCTAGGATAATAGGTAGAATTTTAATAGGCCCACATGGATAAATGTTTGCATATCTGTTATCACAAATTATCAATGAGCTGCTCAAGGGTAAGTATTCTCTTTCATTCAACAACAAAGAAACATCTAGTGCTTTATTGGGATTCTAAAGCTGGGAATGCCTTCGAGGAAGTCACAGTTTAACAGAGAATAAATGGAGAAAAATATAATTTGTACCCATGAAATGACTAACTCAAGAAGAGATATAAATGACAGAAATAACACGGTGACAATGGGCAAGGGAAATTCAGGGGAGGCTTTTCAGAAGATTTAAAACTTGAGGTCATTTTTGAAGTATGAGAGTTTATTATCTGAAGTACAGGCGTTTTTGAGGATAGTGTTAGAGATAAATTTGAAAAAAAAAGTTTTAAGAAATATGAACACAATACATGTTTAGAATGAAAATACTGCTAAATATTTTGGTGTCTTAAAACCACACAAAACAAGTTCATAAACTAAGATGTCACAGACTATTGAGGTTAAGTGGAGTTAAGAGCCCCCCCTTACAATGGGTTAATAAGCTTGGGCAAATTACTTATTTTCTCTCTGCCTCCGTAATCCCTCTATGAAATGGATAATAATGTTCTGCCATTCCCTCATAAGGTTATTATAAAAATTAAATACAAGGTCCTTAGATAATGACTCTATTATTTATTAATTAACATTATTAATATGTAATTAATGTGATAGATTGCACAAAGGGCTACAGATTCTTTCTATCCCTCATACATTTGCAATGTGAATTTGCAGCTTCTTTTACCAAAAGGTGGAGTCTGTGGATTTTCAGCTTCTCTCATTAAAACGTGGAGTTTATAATTCCCTCTGCTAAATCTGGAATTGACTGTGTGATTTGCTTAGTTGATGGGATGGTAACAAATATGAATGACCTAAGCAGAGACCTGAAAAGTACTTTATGCACTGGAGCTTGCTAGAGAACTGCCCAGTTAAGCTTGGCTCAAATCGCCAACTTAAAAACTACGATCTAAATAAATGGTTGCATTAAGCCATCACATTTTGGAGTGACTCATTAAAGAATAAACGTTAACTCATATATACATAGTATTGGTAGGAGTGTTGAAAAACAAACACTCCCATACTAGAAAGGGAAGCACATAAGATGCTAAAATTTTCTTTGTAAATTTGATTATATATATCAAAATTGAATGCAGTTTTCCAGTAATTCTAATTTCCAGAAATGTACCCTACAGATAAACTCAGTTAATGGTACAAATACATACAATGGTGTCTACATGAAAATTATTTATAATAGCCAAAAAAGAAGAGACAAACTGTTTATCCAAGAAGCTAATAAGTTACGGTTATCTGTACAACAGACTCTATCTTCTTTTTGTTTAAGTAGATGCCACACCCAGCATGGAGCCCAACATGGGGTTCGAACTGAGATCAAGACCTGAGCTGAGATTAAGAGTTGGTCACTCAACCGAGTCACCCAGGTGCTCCATATATCATATTTTAAATTAGTGAATTAAAGCTTGGGGGAGTTGACAAGATGGCAACACAGGAGCCTGCTAAGCAGCCCTTCTGCCACTGATGCACAGAATGTACAGCTAGATGCTGAGCAATTCCCTCTGAAAGGGGCGCAGAAACTAGATGAATGATTTCTACGTATTGGGTGAATGAGAATATACCTACTGAAACAGATAAGAAAGGCTGAGATACAATCTTGCCATAAACCACAACCCTGGCACAGACCTATATAATCAGGCAGGAACTCCCAACTCTTAGCTTCTTTCTGAGAAGCAAAAGATTTAGACGCCACCTCTAGCATCCAAAACTTTAAGACTCCCACTGGAGGGACAGGTCCCCAAAATACCTATTTGTGAAAGTCAGTGGGGTTTGCATCCGTGAGACCCACCAGACTATAGCAAACAAAATAGTTATCAATGAGCTCAGGAGCTTTCACCACGGCTATTCCCCCAGGGCTCTGGGCGGCAGGAGCAGGCAAAAACAACCCATCTCCCAGTCTCTCCCCAAAGGGATTAACCTGCATCCTTTAAAAGCCCAGGTTTCTAATTTAGCAGGCATCTAGGGCCTAGCTTTGAACCTCCTTAGAGACTGGGGAAGCCTGCTAGACCCTCTCCCTCCCTCTCTCTCCAGCCCACTCCAAGTTGCCTCCCGGGAAAGAGCTTGTACACACAAGGTGCCTCTGCTATTATGGCAGCCACCCAAAGGATGTGGTCTCTGACTTGTCTGGCTCTCACAGCCAAGGTGCTTCTATTCATGAGTCTCACAAAACTGTAGCAAACAAAGAAGCCATTATTAACCAGCTATTCCCCCCGGGTTCAGCTCAGAGGGAGTAGGCAAAAAAATGTCCATCTCTGTCCTTCCTGGAAAGGGCTTAATTACATACTTTCCAAGCTGATCTGAAGGTCCAGATTCTAATTAGCCTATATCTCGGTCCTGACTGCAACTTGCTCCTCTGGGACATTAACAGGTCTTGGCACACTCTTCCCCACTGCTGGGAGCCACCAAAAGAAAAAAAAAAAAAAAAAAAGGAAGAAAGAGGGAAAGAAAGAAAGAGAGAGAGAAAGCAAGCAAGAAAGTAAGCCTTGGACAATTAAATAGTTTGGAAGATAAGTAGGAGCTTGGGCCAGGCTAAATGATGTTTATACCCTATACGAATCCACCCTGTCAAAACTGGGAAAGGTGGCTGTTTTATCTAATGTGCAAAAACCAACACAATCATGGAAAAAGAAACAGAGGAATATGTTCCAAACAAAATAACATGATAACTTGTTACATGATAACTCCAGAAAATATTTGGTGAAAGAAAAGTAAGTGATTTACTGATAGAGAGTTCAGAATAACCGGCATTAAGGTACTCGCCAAGAGCACGAGAACAACACACAGAGAATTTCAACAGAAAATAGAAAACATAGCAAACAGAAATCACAGAGCTAAAGAATACAGTAATTGAACAAGAAAAAAAAAAAGTAGAGTGATTCAATAGTGGACTAGATGAAGTGAAGAAAAGATCAGAAACTCAAATACAAGGCAGTGGAATGTATCCAATCAAAGAACGACAAAGCACGAAGATAGCCTACAGGGTATGTGAGATACCATCAATTGGGCCAATATAAATATTGTAGGGGCCCCAAAGGGAAGAGAGAGAAAGGAGAAGAAGCTTATTCAAAGAAATAATAGCTGAAAATTGCCCCTAACCTGGGAAAAGAGACAGACATCTAGATCCAGGAGCCCAGAAAATGCCAAATAAATTCAAAGAGACCACATTGAGACACATTATAATTAACTTATCAAATGCTAAAGACATGGAGAGAACCTTACAGAAGAGAAAAGCAAAGTCATACATGCAAAGGAAACCTCATAAAACTGCAGATTTTTCAGCAGAAACTTTGAAGACCAAATAGGAGTGGCATGATATATTCAAAGCAAAGAAAGAAGAAAGCTGCCAGACAAGGATACGCTACCTGGCAAATCTGTCCTTCAGAGTTAAAAGAAAGAAAAGGGGATTTCTGGACCAAAAAAAAAAAAAAAAAAAAAAAGGTAAAGAAGTTAATTATCACCAGAGAGGCAGTGAAAGAAATATTAAAGGGAGTTCTTCAAGCTGAAACAAAAGGCTGCTAATTACTAACAGGAAACATATGGAAGTATACAACTTACTGGGAATGGAATATACAGTTAAATTCAGAATACTCAAATGTTGCAATAATCTTAGGTAAATCAGTATGAAGATTAAAAAATAAAAGTATTAAAATAACCACAATAATTGGTTAATGGATATGCAATATAAAAAGATGTAACTTGTGACATCACAAACAAAATGTGAAGTGGGAGTGTAAGACTGAATGCTTTGTTGTGTGAAGTTAAGTTGCTATCAGCTTAAAAGACTCTGCCATAATTATAAGATACTTTATGTAAGCCTAATGATGACCACAAAGCAAACACACCTGTAGTAGATACACAAGAGACAAAGAGAAAGGAATCAAAATACGCCAGTGTGTGGGGTGTGTGTGTGTGTGTGGGGATCATCAAATCACAAACAGCTAACAGAAACAAAGGAATTAGGGGCGCCTGGGTGGCTCAGTCGTTAAGCGTCTGCCTTCGGCTCAGGGCGTGATCCCAGAGTCCTGGGATCGAGCCCCACATCAGGCTCCTCCACTGGGAGCCTGCTTCTTCCTCTCCCATTCCCCCTGCTTGTGTTCCCTCTCTCACTGGCTGGCTCTCTCTGTCAAATAAATAAATAAAATCTTTAAAAAAAAAAAAGAAACAAAGGAATTAAAAACTTACAAGAAAAAATAATATTCTGTATCTATAATTACTTTAAATGTAAATGGACTGAATTATGCAAACAAATGACACAGAGTGGCTAAATGGATAAAAAATAACAATACCCAATTATGTGCTGCCTATAAGACTCACTTCAGTTTTAAGGATACACATGTACTGAAAGTGAACAGATGGAAAAAGATATCCCATTCAAACGGAAACCAAAGAAAGAGAGGTAGCTATTCTTGCATCAGTCACAATAGACAGTAAGCCAAAAGACAAAAAAGTAACTGCATAATGATGAAGAGGTCAATTCATCAAGAGGATATAACATTGGTGGATAGTTTTGTACCCAACATAGAAGCATCTAAACATATAGAGCAAACATGAACAGATCTGAAGAGAGAAACAGACAGCAATACAATGCAAGCAAGGTACTTCAATTCCCCATTTTGAACAATGGCTAGATCACTCAGACAAAGTTAATAAGGAAACACTGGACTTAAATGATACATTAGACTAGATGGACCTAACAGATATTTACAGAACATACCATTCAAAAACAGCAGAACATTCTTCTCAAGCACACATGGATCATTCTCCAGGATAGCTCATATTTTAGGCCAAAAAACATGTCTTAATCAATTTAAGAAGACTGAAATCATATCAAGCATATTTTCCAACCACAATGGTATGAGACTAAAAATCAATTACAAAAAGAAATCTGGAAATTTCACAAATTTGTGAAACTTAAACATGTGCCTAAACAACCAACAGCCTAAAGAAATCAAAAGAGAAATAATCTTAAGACAAATGAAAATGGAAACACGGCATACCAAAACTTGTGGAATGCAGCAAAAGAAGAGGAAAAGTGCTACATTAAGAAAGATCTCAAGGAAACAACCCAACCTTAAAACTCAAGGAACTGGGGGGGGGGGGCAGCAATAGCAGAAGGAAAGAAATAAAGATCACAGAAGAAATAAATGAGATAGAGACTAAAGACAGAAAAAAAAAAAGGTGAATGAAACTAAGAACTGAATTTTTGAAATATAAAAGACAATTTTTTATCTAGATTTACCAAGAAAAAGAGAGCCAAGACTTCAATAAGTGAAATTATAAATGAGAGGAGACATTATAATTGATATTACAGAAATACAAAGGATTATGAGACTATGAACAATTACACATCGACAAATTGAACCACCTAGAAGAAATGGGCAAATTCCTAGAAACACAAAACCCGCCAAGACTGGATTATTCAAGGGGAAATTTCTGGGGAAGATGGTGGAGTAGGAGGATCCTCAGCTCACCTGTCCCATGAATACACCTAGATAAAACCCACATCAGTAGAAATAACCCAGAACATGACATGACAACTGGCAGAACAGACTTTGCACAGCTGAATATAGAGAAGAGGCCACATCAAAAAGGGAAGGAAGGGCAGATATGTGGTTAGGAACCAAATGACCCACCAGGACTGTTCTAGGCAGGGAAGGATACTGCAGGCCAGAGAAGGTTGCTGAGCAGACCCCACACTAAGCACCCCAGGCACGGGGGACCTGGCTTAGAAAGACAAATCCCCAGGGTATTTCGCTTTGAAAACCACTTTGCAGGTTCTTACAATCCCTGGGGCTTAGCACCTAAACTTAAAAATCATGGGCAAAGCTAGAGAGCAATAGGAAAGCAGTTCCCACCCTTAAAGAGACAGAATAAAAAATAACCCTGTTGAGATACAGCATAAAAGCAGTACTTTGAAAAAACTCTGGGGTATAGAAAGAGGAAGGAGATTTATTTACCAATTTCAGAACACATGCTAGAGGGGCAGGGATCTCAAGGAGAGTTCTCCAAAAACAAAAGAGCTGGCAGGTGCCATTTACCTCCCATGCCCCTCCCCCTCCCCTTCAACTAGCAAATTCTTGTTTATCCTTCAATCATAAAGAAATAGGAAGTCAGAACAGACCAATTACTCCAGAGGAGATTGAGTGGGTAGACAAAAATCTCTCAATGGAGAAAAGTCCAAGCTCAGATGGCTCTACTGGTGAATTCTATATACATTTAAAGAATGAATGTCGATTCTTTTTAAAGTCTGCCAAAAAACAAAAGAGAAAGGAATATTCTCAAATTCATTTTACAAGGCCAGCATTACCCTAATCTGAAAGTCAGACAAGGACAGTACAAGAGAAGAAAATTCCAGGCCAAGATACCTGATGAACATCCCTGATGCAAAAATCCTCAATGTTTTCTGTCTCAGGGGAAAGAGCCCTGAGGACTCTCTAGCAGTAATTAGAAAATTGTGTGATGGAGGTGGGATTTGTTAAGATAAATGCCAAGGTCATTAGGATGTTTAAATTATCGGGAAAAGCCTGATAAACTATCACTGCTTACAACCAGAGTATGTTTTTTTCAGAGATTAATTTGCCAAAATAAGTAGCAGATAATTATATATAAAAATATTGAGTCTTTTCTAAAAATTATAAAGACTACTATCTTTTCCATTAAAATACATTTTTCAAAAGGCATAAATTATACTTATTAAAATCTCACTTAGCCAGACATGTTGATGCTCTCTGATTCATGCCTATTTGCCTCATTGATTGTATGAAGTTCTTTCCTATAACACTTTTTCTAAAAAAAAAGTTAAACTACCAAATTCTTGTTTATCCTTAAATGTTATGGGTATTTACACTTAAGCAAATCTGGGGAATTATTAACTTGGGACACTGCTAAATAGGTAGTTGTGTATATTAAATGCTTAAACTTTTTTAGTGGATTTCTAGAATCTAAAAAGACAAAGTCAAAATTCTTTTTTTTTTTTTTTTAAAGATTTTATTTATTTACTCGACAGAGATAGAGACAGCCAGCAAGAGAGGGAACACAAGCAGGGGGAGTGGGAGAGGAAGAAGCAGGCTCATAGCAGAAGAGCCTGATGTGGGGCTCGATCCCACAACGCCAGGATCACGCCCTGAGCCGAAGGCAGGCGCTTAACCGCTGTGCCACCCAGGCGCCCCCAAAGTCAAAATTCTTAAGCTTACACTTTATATAGATTCATCCCCTCTGTTGAGGCTTCAGGTCTATTACAGGTCTATACTTTTCAAACTTTTATTTCCTGGATAAATCTGCTCATAATTGAAGACTCTGTGGCTTAAATCTTCCAGAAAGTCTTATCTAACATTCATAGCTCAATTAAATGTATTTCTGCCACAGCCGATGTCACAATTTCTTGCTTTTGATGTTCCCCCGTATAAATAATAAGCTCCCCACAGGCAAGCCCTGGGCTCTGTATTTACTCATTTAATATGATCTATCCCATCAACTACCAGGTACTATGCTACCTACTGGAGAAGGAGTTCACAGAAGTCAGATATGGATTCCACACTTGCAGAGCGCTTATACTTTAGAAGAAAGGAAATACATTAAATAATATATTTAATCACCACTGCAATCACTGTTAGAAGAAATGTCAGAATTTATAAATAAATTGCATTCTTAAGAGAGAATGGCTTTGGCAGTAGGGACATGTATTTTAGTGAATAAAGAAACTCACCATTGTTTAACTGTAAAGCACCCACCAGATACTACAAACTGGGCTAGGTCCTGAGAAAATGGAAACAAAGGACATATTTTGTCTAATCCTCAAAACTATCTTTGTAACTCAGTCTTGTCCTAAGATTAAACACTGGGTTCCAGATCATAAAGGAAAAAAGTAGTATGGTAGGATTCGAATCCAGGCCCAGTGAATTAGAGACATGGTCCTTTATGTCACACAGGCTGCCTCCTGAAATCCTGCCATGCAGGTGCAGTAGGGAACACTCTGTAGTAATGGCTTTCCCCCCGGAGCTGCATTCTCTCTGTCTATTCCCCAGATAGCTTTTTTTTTTTTTTTTTCCTTGATGATACCCTCTGGCCCCAGTCTTCAGATCCAAATTAAATACTGACTTTCCAGAGTCTTTTTAATGTATTACAAAAAACAGATTTTATTCACAAAGTATTAGTTTAATATCCAGATATCTTTTTAATATAAATTATAGTAATATTTTCAATGGATTCCCTATTTATCAAATTTAAACTTTCCTTGAATGAGGCACTTTTTAAAAACCATCTTAGCCATTTTAAATGTTCAGTTAAACATTACTCACATTTTGGGGGGGAGGGGAAGAGGGAAAGGGAGAATGAGAATCTTAAGCAGGCTCCACTCAGTACCAAGCCTAATTCAGCGCTTGATCTCACAACCGAGATCATGACCTGAAGTCAAAATCAAGAGTCGGATGCTTAACCAACTGAGCCACCCAGGCACCTCCATTATTCACATTTTCGTGCAAGAGATCTCCAAAACTTTTTCATTTTGAAAACAAACTCTATACCCATTGAACAACTCCTCATTCCTACATGTCCCCACCCCCTGAAAACCATCATCCTACTTTCGGTTTCTATGAAATTTGACTACTTTAGATTCCTCAATTTTCAGAGTGCTGGGAAGTCCTGATTTTACTCAAGAAGATGGTGGATTGTTGCAAATAATCAAGAGCAAATAATAATAATCAACATTTTAAAAAGAATTTTCCATTGTAAAATATGCAAAATTAAAACAAAATTAAAATATATAAATCTATTTTCAAATAATTATCCACAAAATAGAACAAAATTTAGAAAGCGTAAGTGTTTCAACTTAACTTTTTGCTTCCTTGTCTGTTTCCTATACTTCTCAGGAATCCCTTCAAGGTTGCTAGTCAATAAGTGAAATAGATTTGAATCTCTGAAGTCAGAGAAAGTAGAAATAATTTAGTGTACCCGTATCTTTGCTCCTGCGTCTGATTTACTCTGATCCCCCACTGGATATTTTCTTCCCAGGCTAAAACATAGTAAGTACCTTTGGGGATTTGAAAAAAATCTGTAATACTCCTTCACTTCAGCACCTAGCTCTTCAAGGTTTAATTAATCATAAAAATGGGATTCATGATGTTTAGATCTGAATGTTTCTGAGCTTCAGTTTCACAACTATGTAAGTCATAATGATGACCTTTGATATCATTTGTTTCTGATATCAAGATTTTATCTTAGTTACTACAAAGGTAAATGGCTCTACTAGAGTCCATTAAGTTTGGTAAATCTAGATATTTTGATGAACTTTGGTGAGAGCTGAATCAATGGAGGATTAAAGATAGCAGAAAAATTATACAGTAGGCTGAAGATAAATGGGCAGTTATGAAATGAAGACAAAGAGTGTAGATAATTTTATTCTGGTAGTTGAAAGGGAAAGGAGAAAGAAAGTAGTACCTAGTAAGTAAGGTAAAAGAAAAGTTTTATTTGGGGGGCAGAATTATCTAATTTACTTAATTCAATATAAACGCAATCCCAGCTGGCAAAAAAAAAAAAAAAAAAAAGTCTTGCACAAGTTGAAAGAGAATTTTTAAAAATTAATGGTAATCTAAAATAGCACAAAAAGGAAAATAGGACTATTAATGCACCTGGGGTGACCTTATTTTAAACGTCTATCTCATCGACACTCTCAATAGATAAGGGTAGGTTAGAAATGTCCCAGGTTCTACATGAAGAGATGTGATTCACATTTCATTGATAGAGTTGACTTGAATCCTATTCTATAATGAAGGATGTAAAGACTGGTTTGGTTTAATTGCAAGAACACCGAAAAGACAGTGCCTCTTTTATTCAAGCTGTCCTAAGTCCTAATCGGGAGCTATTAATGGATTTGTTCATTTGGCCAAATAAAATTAGACAAAATCTGATACTGGATTCATTTGGGTATATATATATATATATTAAAATTCCAAATCGTTTATTCTGACAAAAGTATTAGGTGCTCAACTCATGGTTCTTAATTTACAAACTACTTTCCTTTGGACCCTGCCCCATCCCTTACCACTGTAGTTTTATTGCTTCAAATGTCTGCTCTAAAAGCAGTTTCATAGTAGTTTGTTTTTTATCTTCAAGGTACAAAATGTGCTAAATGAAAAATTTACTTAAAATGTTATTTACTGACTAGCACAGATACTTTGACATTCTTTCTGTGTTTGAGTATCAGACTAGGTGTAATTATCACTTTGGCAACTCCATCAGTGAGTGCCTAAGTTAGCATCATCATGCTGTCCCTAGAGCTACTCCTTCCCTCTTTAACCCCCAAACCCCAATTTGGTCCTTACATACAAAGAGATATGAGAATCACTTCCTTCCTCAAGGTAGCATCAGAGCCCAATTAGCTACTCCCTTGGGCATGACCGGTTTACAAATTGCTAACAAATGAATGGCTTAAGTATTAAAAGGGACTCTTCCCAGGTAAATCAGTTCTATTTGTGGAATTTCTTGAGGTTCTACAGAAGTCTTCTGTTAACGACTTAGTGTTAGCACTTAGTTACACAGGCAAATACATTTACAAAGAAATGCTGTATTGAATACTGAATGGCAATGTGCTCAGGTAAAACTTGGGGCTCTCTCAGTGAGGCAGACTCTTAGAACAGATGTTGGAAAATACAACTAACAGTCTTAATTACGATCCCTCCGTTGACATATGTTGTTTTATAATTTTCTTCTTCATGTTCTCATTCCCATTCTTGAAAACATACAATGTAATTTGTGTATTTATTTGTTTTTAATTTACATATGCAAATATAATATTATCTCATTTCTTCTCTAATCAACAAATTTTTGGTGAGATCTATCATTGTCTCTAAATACATATATCTAGGTCATTGGCTCTAACTGAACCATAATATTTTATCTTGTTTATGCACTACATTTTACTCACCTTTCCTCTTAAGGGTAGACAACTAATTTTCCCTCAGCAAAAATTATATAATTTCTACTCCATATATATGTGTATATATATATGTGATTATACATATAACTTCTATCCTATTCAGACACACACACACACACACACACACATTCTAAAGCCAAAAAGAACAAGACTAAGAATGGTTAGAAAAATGGTGGAGTTTGAAATTGGAGATTAGCAGAAAAACATGTAGACTATAAAACATGAAAATATTCTCGATGACCACAGTGATGTAGATGATGCAAATTAAAATAAGAAAATTGCATTTCACTCATTATACTAGGAAATATTAGAGATTCTAACAATAACCAGTCTTGGTAATTGTATGCATTAACCTGAAACACATTCCATGATAGTGAGATGCACATTAATCACAAATATTTATGTTTATTTGACAATATTAAATTTTTCATAATTACCATGGGAATCCCATTTCTAGGTAAGTACGCTGGATAATTTCTCAGACACATGAGAAAGGAGAGGAACAAGTGCACAGATTGAACCATTCTTTGCAATAACAAAAACACTAAAAGAAACACATTTCATCAGGTGGAAAACAGAGAAATAAGCTGTGGTACATTTACACCATAAAATACCGCATGCATGATAAAATAAATGAGCTACCTTTTCCAATATCAATAAAACTTAAAATTTTCACATTAAAAGAGCAAAATAGACAAGTGTTTATATACTATTTTAAACTATAAAACATGAGTTTAAATTCAAAAGTAAAAAAATATATATTTGAACTAAATATGTATTAACGGGGGGAAAACTACAAAATTTGTATTATTACCTCTAGAAAGGAGGAAAATTAAATTACAGAGGGTTCTTATAATGAGTTGTCATATATAGTTTAAACTCCTTTAAAAAATCTATTATGTATGAGGAAAAAAATGATCACTTATTAGAACTATTGTATGGTACTTTGTTCTATTATTAAACTATTTTGTATTAAACAATAAACACCAAGACTGAAGAAATGACTTGTTAAACTTGGGTAAGAACAAATGACAAAGAAAATAAGTCTATCCCGCATTGGATACAGTGTCAGGACAATTTTATTTTTAGATTTATTTTTAGTTTATTTTTATTTCTCCTACCGAGGTAAAAACAAAAACTATATTTTTAAGGTGTAAAACGTGGTAAATTGATATACAATGTGAAATGATTACCACAATTAAGCCAATTAATGTTTCCATCACCTCACTTTTTTTTTTTGCTGTTGATAACCCTTAATCTACTCCCTTAGCAAAAGCTAAGCATACAATACAGTATTACTAACTATAGTCACTGTGTTCGACAATAGATCTCCAGAACACAGATTTCCTGCATAACTAAAACTTTACATCCTTTCACCAACATCTTACTTCTCCCACTCCCCACCTGCTTGCAATCAGCATTCTACTGGTTCAGTAAGTTTCACTTTTTTAGATCCCTTTTAGATCACATATAAATGTATCATGCTGTATGTGCCTCTACTGTGTCTCATTTTACTTAGTCTAATGTCCTCCAGCTCCATCCGTGTTGTTGAAAATGTCAGGATTTCCTTCTCTGTAAGTCTGAGGCTTACATAAAACATCTAATAGTCACGACAGTCTATCTTAAGCTGATAACTTCAGTTGCATTAAAAAAAAATTCTACCTTTTTACTCCTCTACCTCATTTTTTTTTGCTATTGATGTCATACTTTTATATAGTCATATATTAATAATTTATTGTAGCTATAGTTATTTTAATCCTTTTGCCTTAACTTTTATACTAGAATTAAATGACTTATGAATCACAATTCCAGTATTAGAGCATTCCGATTTTGGCTATATATTTACTTTACCAGTGAGCTGAATACTTTCACACGTTTTCATGTTTTCGCTTAGCAATAATTCAACTTGAATTTCATTTAGCGTTTCTTGTAAGGCAAGTCTAGAGGGGATGAACTCCCTTTCTTTGTTCGGGAATATCTTTATCTCTCCTTTATTTCTGAATAACAGCTTTTCCTGATGTAATCTTGGTTGGCAGATTTTTTTTTCAGCACTTTGAATAGGTCATCCCACTCCCTCCTGACTTGTAAGGGTTCTGCATAGATATCCACTCATAGCCTTATGCCCATTCCTTTGTATGTGGCCATTTCCAGCCATTTTCTTGCTCTCGAAATTCTGTATTTGACTTTTGACAGTTTGATTATAATGGGTCTTTGGATTACCTTCTTTATGCTGATTTTGTTTGGGGTTCTTTGATCATCATAAGTATGTCCATATCCCTCCAAGATTTGGGAAGTTTTCATCCACACATTTTATAAGGGTTTTCTTTTGTTTGTTTTGTTTTGTTTTTGCCATTTCCCTTCTTCCTTCTGGGACTCCCATACATTTATCGTCTTAATGAAGTTGTATTAGAGCCCATATATGTCCTTCACTCTTGATTGTTTTCTTTAAATTTTTGTTCCTCTAACTGGCTAATTTCAGATGACTCCCCCTTCAAGTTTGATTCTTCTGCATGAAGAGTCACCACTAATCAGGTCACTGAAATATTACCACTATTTTAGAAATCTCCATCATGTTGATTCCAATTATTGACCCTCTCTCATCCCAAAACTAGTAATTCATAACACCACGTATGTTTGCTTCTTTTTTGTTAAATAAATCGAATCTTCATTGTGTATCTTTTTTGTGTCTGCTTCTCTGATAGAACTTTATTTGTGAATCAAACCCAAACTGCTGTTCAGAGCTACAGTTTTTGTATCTCATTGCTGGACTGTATTGCATTCCAGGAGAAGATCTCAAATTATCAATCTCTTCTATTGCTCATGACCATTTGGATTGTTTTCAGGTTTGGGCTTTTAGAAATACGCTGCTGTAAACATTCTTATACATATCATTTGCACATATGCATGTTTTGAGAAATACATTAGAAGTGAAATTGTTGGGTCATATTGTGTGTATATTGTTTAACCATGAAAAATACTGCCAAAGCTTTTTTCAAAGTGTGTTGCATAGAAAAATTTATACCTCCATCAGCACAGCAAGAGAGTTCCCACCGCTCCACTTCCTATTGTCACTTGGTATTTGTTGCTCTTCAATTTTTGACATTCTGGTATGCATTTAGAGGTATTTAATTGCTGTTTTAATGTTCGTTTCCCTGATGAGTAATAAAGCTGGGAACTTTTTTCACAAATTAATGACTTTTGGATATAATCCTACGTGAAATTGCTATTCAAGTCCCATGCCAATTTTTCTTTGCAGCTTTGTCGGTCTTCTATTATTTGTGGGAGTTCATCAGTTACATGTATTGCAAATATATTTTTCCTATGTATGCATTTCTAACAGAATTCTTGTTTTTATTTCCTCAAATATTAAACATAATTACTTTAAAATTCATGCCTGAAAACTCCATTATCTGAATCCCTCATCTCTGCTTCTATTGCTCAATGAGGTACATTTAGGGGAAAGTGAGAAAAGAGTCAATAGTTACACTAACTCTGGATGCCAAGTAACCAAAAAAAAAAAAAAAAAAAAGGAATAAAGCGACAAAACAGTGGAACAACTCTCATTGTTTAAACCACAGATTTGGAAAGAAATAAAACATACCAGAAATATGGTAGAGTTAATGTCTGAGTGAGGCTTTTACTGGGACTACCCAATTTTGAATTATCCTGTCAACAGAACAAATCCCTCATCTGCCCTGCCCCACCTCATGAAAAATGAAATTATTATGGTGGGGTCAGGGTGGTGATTATACCTAGACATATAAAAAAACACAATTATGATGTAGTCTGCTTCATTTGGTCAAATATCTGTGGGGGAAATGGTAAAGCCTTTTGCTAGAGAGAAAAGAAGAATATTATATATTTTTAAGCCTTTTGATTCCAAGAGTTTCTGGATTTTGTTGGTCTACTGCATTTCCCAATAACCTGATCAAGTGAGTGTGGTTAACAAGCAATGAAGATAAGGTCTGTCTTTTCACCTACTATAACTATAATAATTTTGTGGGGGAAACTGATGCCAGGGAGAACCTAGAATTTATTGACCTTCTGCACAGTATCATTTTGACTGGATTAAGAATCATTTAAGCAGCCTAATTACAGATGGCGCTTCCTGCCCTCATTATTCCTCTTGCTGATATGGCCTGTCCAGTATAGAAATTACCAAGAGGCATTACGAAGAGACTTAACATTTGAACCATCTTATAAGATCTACTGTTAACAATTATGTATCATATTGAAAAAAGTGATCATTTGTGAAATAATTGTGGAATTTAGAATAGTTGTTTCCCAGGAAGAAGATGGGTATTAGTCTCTTGCAGAAATGTTTTTATACGTGTGAAGGACAAACGGAAATGGAGTTTTCTTTGGATATTTTATGGCCTACACAGTATATGTGTGTGTGTACATATACACACACAAATATACACACATAAACACACATATACTCACATACACACACATATATGTGCATACAGTATATTTTGGAGAAGTTTTAGAATCATAAGAAAGTTATGAAGATAATACAGAAAATTGACATATATCCCATAGCAGTTCCGCTTCTTAATATCTAGCATTAGAATGGTACATTTGATTAGAATTAATGGATCAATGTTAATCCAAATTACTAATCTCCATACAGGATTCAAATTTCCTCAGTTTTTATTTAATGTTATTTTTCTCTTTAGAATCCCATTTTAGATATCACATGACATGTAGTAGTCACTATCTTTAGGTTCCTCTTTATTATGAGAGTTGCTGAGAATTTTTCTTATTTCTAATGACCTTGAGAGTTAGGTAAGGTAGTTTGGACTAACAGCCAGGTATTTTGCAGAATGTCTGTCATTTGGGATGCGTCTAATATTTAGATTGGAGTTCTATGTTCTTGACCACAGAAATACAGTTCCCTTTCATTTCATTGTACCAAAGGTATACAGTAATAACCTAACTTCCACTGTTGATGTTAACTTTGGTCCCACAACTGAAGGGCTGCATGACATGTTTCTCAGATTTCTCCACTGTAAAGTAATTCTTCCCTCTTTCCATAATATACTCTTTGGAAGAATGTCACTATGTGCAGTCTCCACTTAATGGAGAATTATGCTCTCCTCTTTGAAGATGGAATAGTTACATAAATAATTTCAAATTCTTCTGCATGAAAGATTTGTTTCTTTTACCTCATTTATTCAATCATTAATTTCACTGAAATCAAGTCATGGGTATTTGTTTTATAGTTAAAATTTAACGCTAATTTTTCTTGATCAAATTGGTCCATATTTGGATAGCAGGACCTTTTCTAGATGTCTCCTGTATCCTTTGACGTACTCTTATGATTGTGGGGGAGAGGGGTTTTAATGTTTCTAGGTTTTTTCTTTTTTTAAGAATTTTTCTGGTTTCTGAATATTTCTGGTGCTGTAACATGCTTCAGGTTCATGTCATCTGTTTCCTGCGCTATTTCTAGATTCAGCTATTCCTCCTAAGATTGTGGTTCTTTTTATTGGAGCATAGTATTAGAAACCAAGATGTGGGTTCTCAGTGCTAGGTGTAATCTTTGCTGCTGGCATATTGTTGCTCTTAGACCCTCTCAGCTGATATAGCAAGGAAATATAAGTGTGTATGCTAGCCCTTGTATGTATAATTTACATTAAGTAAAATTTTTGATTTTTATAAATATACATGGAAGTATGTAATTTACACATGTAAAATCTGTATTTAGGTTGAATATGAGTTCATTCTCTTATCTTCAACTCTAATCCACTGCCACATGGGTCATCTACTCTCTTTCCCTTGCTTATGTGTAAATTCCCACTCCAATAGTGAGAAACCTGACTCCTACCATTCACTTTCCATTTATTTGTTCAACTCAAGTATGCATATGGACCAGAATCAAAATTGTTAATCTATCCACCTCTGGGAAATCAGCAACTAGAGTAAGTGCTTCTTACATGTAACTTATTTTACATTTCATCTTATAGAATCCACCCATTTCCAAAGTTACTTAGATCAGCATACACCCCCATCTCCTTCAAGGAAGCTGTTTTACACATTTGTAATACAGTTAGATCATTTTGTCCCATTCTACATTCCATCCTGGAACACTGACCTTCTAAACCGATTTAAAATTTATATCATTTATTATTCACTCTTTGTGTTATAAAGAATATGGGTTTTGACAAATGTATAATGTATCAACTTTTAAAGTATATAGAAGAGTTTCACCATCCAAAAAATCCCCTGTGCTTCTCCTATTTAATTCTCCCTCCCACAACCTATAAACCACTGATTTTTTTTTATTAATCTCTACAGTTTTACTTTTTTTTAGATATCATATAATTGGAATCATATTGTCCCTAGACTCTTCAACTGGCTTCTTTCACAATATGCATTAGAGATTTACCTATTTCTTTTTGTGACTTGAAAACTGATTTATTTTTATTGTTGAGTAATATTCCCTTATGCAGGTACCACAGTTTGTTCATCAATTCACTTGTTAAAGGGTATCTTGGTTGTTCCTAGCTTTTGGTGATCATAAATACGCAGCTATAAAAATTAACATTTAGGTTTTTGTGTGGGCATAAGTTTTCAAATCAGTTGGGTAAATACCGCAAGACTGATACTGTTCTTGGTCTCTGTAATGGGGTGTGAACAAAGCTAGCAATTCCCCCTTTAGTAAGTACTGCTGGCCGCAATGGCAACTTCAATGCCCACACTTACAAATTTTTTTGTTAGCTCTTCCATTAGGCGATAATACCCTTATTCTTTATTCATTGTAAATTCATGATCCAGGACAGTTGCTAGAACTCTAGCCACAATGTCATATTTTTATATTGCAAAAAGAAGAAATGGGTTAAGGCCCAACTGAAGAACTCCAAGGTGAATAGCTTCTCTTTAAACATCCTTAAAGGAAGTGGCATACAACACTTACAGCTAAATCTCATGTTAAAACTTAGTTACACGGTGGCATATAGTTCCAAAGTGAGGCTGGCAAATTGGATAAGTTATTCTGGATGGCAACAAAATAAGCTAAAAATCAAGCTTCAGTAACTAAAGAGGAAGGACAGATCTCTCTTTTGATGCATTTGATTTTCCCATTCAAATTTATACATAGATATATAGATACACAACAGTGATCTTCAAAGAAAAACAAATGGCATTGTACAAAATCTATTTATAAAATTTACAGATGGAATAGATTATACAGGGATATTGCAAATATCCAAATATCCTCTCTCACGGGAAGTATTTATATTCTGACTTTACCCAAATCCCTTAAAAGCCACAAGAAAAAAGATGAAAAAGCTGACAGAAAGAGAAGGTGAGGCTATGAATGCACAAAAGATACACAGATGACCAATATCTGAATGTTCAACATCACTAGCAATGAGAAAATGCAAATTAAAACAATTAATAGTTACATAGCCAAGCTAGTGATATTTCTATCAAGGTATATAATGTTGTTCATATATGTTTGTTTATATAAGTAATATTGTACTAAGTATCTCATTATTTTATCAACAGTTTATAGGCTTTATTCCTTTCAATACAGATAATCTATAATTCATTGGTACTGATTATTGCATTGTCTCTTAGGTTGCTTCTGTATTAAAAATAAGGCTGAAATGAACACTGTTACACATGTGTATAATTTCTGATAGCTTTACACATGGTTGAGTGTTTGTTGTACATACTTATGAATTTTACTTAAGTCTATCTAGGTTGCTTTTACACTCCCACCCTTAATTCACAGATATTCATTTTTTCCCCTGCAACTTTATTGCTTGATGGTATCTCACTTTCTGTGAACAGTATTCCTTTTTTTCTACCATATTAACCTACCTAGTAAAATATAATAGCTCAGACACGATAAAGATTAATTTTTAATGGTTATATTAAAGATTGATTTAAATCTTCCTGGAGGAAGTGTACTTAGCAGAAACTAGGAAGCAAAGGTAAATATAGGTTTCTTAGCATTTGTTGATAAAAATTTTAAGTCCAGTAGTTACACCTAAAAAGGCAGGGTCATAGAATATGACTATTAGGTATTATCTTAAAATCACAATTTATCTAAAAATCAACAACTTATTGAAGAAAGAAGGGCATATCCAGTAATAATACTTCTTACAGATTTGCTTTTTAACTGAACTAGTAAATCTATTAGTCAGTCATACATATGGTGACCTCAGGCATATGCAAACACACTATGAATATATAGAAGAAATGATCCAATACTAACTAGAAAAAAAAAACCTATAACATTTCAGAGAAGAGTGGCTTTAAATGACATCTGAATGAGATATAAATTTTCTTTGCCTAAATGCAAAACTGGGCATGTGGGCAATACAGAAAGGAAATAATGTAACTTTTGAAACACTGATATAGTTTTTCTCTTCCCCATTCCGCAATTCTACCCTCAGCCGATCTCATGCTTCCCTTTCTGTCTTCATATTTCCAGTCTTAATAATCTAGAATTATCTCTGATCCTTGCTCTAGAAAAGTAGATTTCAGAAGAAAACTGACAAATTAAGAAACCTTTCCTGTGGTTTTTTTTTTTTTTTGATTATATTTAGGTCCTACAGAAAATATAAAGGAATTTGACCCAGACAAACATACGAGAAACCAGTTAATGATTATCTACCCCTCTGGCATAGGCAAGGCTTTCTCACTGGGGGGATGAGTTGGATGGGAGAAATGCATGTGAGTGACAAGCAGATTCCCTTTTTTTTTTTTTTAAGTAGGCTTCACACCCAACATGGGGCTTGAACTCAAGACCCTGAGATCAGGAGTCACATGCTCTACCAACTGAGCCAGCCAGACACCCCAGTGACCAGTAGATTCCTAATACATTGATGCTGTAGCCTTCCCCAGTCCCAGACCTAGGGTTGGATAATAGTCAAAAATTCAGAAAGATAACCAAGAACAGAAATGCTTTTAGCCTATATTCCTGGGAGAAATCACAAAAAAGACCATGGCCACAGAGATTAAAAAAAAAAAAAAAAAGGGCGGGGGGAATGGTGGTACAATGTGTCTAGGCGGAGTCATAGAAGGTCTCATAGTGCTACTACCAATTCAAAGTGATGTAAAGAATAAAGCCTATGCTTAATGAAAGACATGTACTGTTAGTAGGAAACTTGCCTAGATGCTTAATATTCTTAAACATTTAATATCTTTAATAAATGTGGTAGATAAAGGCTAGCTGTGAAGAAAAAACCCCTTCTCCTAGGAACACGAATAGAATAACTTTTAAAGCTTTTCTTATAAATATGTATTACTGGGTATTTAGTTCTAGCTAGTGGAATATGTGTATAAGTAATAAATGACCACATAAGACCTACCAATACAAAACCTCCTGTAATAAAATTATAGCACACACTGGATAACACATGTTAAAGATGGAAAAGTTGTAAGATGGAAGGAGCCCAAATATTGATATAATAATTGCTTAGAAGAGAGTCACCTGCCAGTTAGCAACTTCCTTTGAATAAGGATGGAAGTGAATACGAATCACTTCAATGCTCAGCATATAATACCCTCTGTGTTAGACTTCCGTATGCCCCCCCTCTGCCAGCATGATGGAATTGAAGCTATGCCTTGATGACAGTGAAGCCCAGAGATTAACAGCCATGCCTTTGAATCTTTGGAGGCCTCACCATGCAAATCAATTACACCAACTTTAAGGTAATGTAAGGGAAAAATAAACTTCATATTTTAGCCATTATACATTTTGGGGTATGCTTGTTAGAGAAAGTAATGATGCCTTAACTAATATAAATGTCTCTGCCTTTAAGGGAATTTATGTGAGATTCAGAAAATTTCATTTTATCAGAAAACTGGGACGTGGTCATATATCTTCTCCTTCCTGCCTTCTGCCAAATATCCTGTAACTATCCAGGAAATGTAAGCCGTTCTGTAGTTAAGTCCAAAACATAGGGGATTTATTCTGAACTGGAAAGAATCCTTGATGTATGGAGTACTCTTTGATGCCTCCGCCACCTAAAATTTCTGCAACAAGAACACTGCTCTCTCAAAAATAACGGACAATCCAAAAGAAATTAAGAATAGGTGCTACATAAGATTACTACAACCAAATGGGATGAAATAAAACAATAAATGTCACATGAGAACATCCATCAGAAGTCGATGTTGCAATAAATCAAATTTTGACTAAAACTTTAAAACACGTGGTCCTATAGTCATAAATGCACAAAAATTTTAAAAATAAAAAATTCAAAGCAGATACACACTGGCTCAGGTAGATGCATGAGATAAAGATGAAAAATTATAGACAGAGACAAAATGAGAAATACAAAGTAAATACTTCAGAGAAATGAAAACCGAGAGAAAATAACAGAAAAATACACAGACACTGCTCAATGGGGGGAAAATGTAACATGGGAGATAGAGTGAGAAAAACCAATTGAGAAAGAAACAAAGACAATAGTTACGGAAGAAAAACAAAAGAGATGTCAACTCATTGACGGAAAACAAAATTCAAAGAGGAAACAAGAAAGAACTTATCCCAGTTAAAAAGTTACGTTGTGAAGATTGAAATGACATCCTGTACTCTGGGGAAATAAAGAAAAATGATAAACCACAGTATCTAGCCTTATAAAATAACACGAATCCAAAACGAAAAAGGCAGCTTTGGGTATTATTGAAAGAGAGTATAATAGTTATAATGATAAAATAATAATATGAATAATAAATGTCAATCATTAATCCTGCATCATACTTTCTACATCAATCAAAGAAAAATTCTCGAGAAAAACATTTGTGGCTGAAGAATGGACTACCCAGGAAAACTGTACTTCAAGCATAAGGATATCAGCACACGATTTTAATCACAAAGTAATTCAGCAAATATAGTTCTCAAACTCTTCTTTAAGAAGCTGAATTCCATGCATTTCAGAGTTGAAGAAAATATTTAACCCTGTAGATTAAAATTATTTGGGGAATTATTACAAAATATAATGGTAATATTATAAACCTGTCAATATGAAAATTCTATCACTAACCAAAGCCATCAGGAGAAATGAAATAAAGAATTCAAATAAATATTCCAATTTCATCATCCTTTAAAGATATAAATATCACAACAATTTAATAGGTAATATATTTATAAAAAATTATAAAGGTATAGAAGTAAATCCTAGATCAATTTCATACTGATGTCTGCTATCTGGCTAGAATTAGCCCTCCATTTTTCCTTCCCTCAAACCTTTCTTGACTTTTCTTAGTTCTTTTCCCTACCTAAAGAACTTTAGGATCGATATTTTAAGTTATATAAAATATTTTAGGTATTCTTAGTTCTTTTCCCTACCTAAAGAACTTTAGGATCGATATTTTAAGTTATATAAAATATTTTAGGTATTTTATTCCAATCGTATTTAATGTATCAATGAAATTCATAGAAGTAAATATCCCTATGATATCAACCAAAATCAAACCATGATCATGTTCAGTGTTCCATTCTGATTAGTATAGCGCAGGGTATGCGTCGTATGTGTGAACATAAGTACAGACACCATGAACAGCAACTTGGAAATATATATTACATTTAAATATGTTATGTCCCATAAAACAGGTGAAAGCATATTAGATGTAGTATGATTTGTAAGAGAAAAAGAAGCAATCTAACAATATCTCACTAATAGAGTAAATATATTTAGTTTACTAATCCATAAAAATAAAAATGTAGCAATCAAAATGAATAAATTTATTCCCATGGTTTTCATTAGTAATAAGTATTTTAAAATGAGTGAAAATAATAAGTTTATAGAGAATTCATGGATGCAGAAACTATTTAAAAGAAGAAAACACGGATTTTTCAATGAATCAGGAAAAATATCCATGAAAAAAAAAAGAGAAATTTAACAAAAATCCTAAAAAGAACTAAACAGAAATTCTGGAATTGAAGGATTCAATGAATGAAATTTTTTAAAATGCAATAAAGAGCACTGGCAGTAGAGTAAAGCAAAGGAAAAAAATAAACGATCAAGAATACAGGAACTTTGAAATAAGTCAATTAGAAGAGAACAAAGAACAAAATGAAAAAGATCAAAGAAAGTCTATGAGATGGATGGGATTTAATCAAATGTACAAATATTAAAATAATAAGTGTTCCAGAAAGGGAAAAAACAAGACAGGGCAGGAAGTTTATTTAAAGAACTAGCTGGGAATGTCCCAAACCTGGGAAGAGACCTGGACATCCAAGTTCACAAAGCTAAGTGATCACCCTATAATCTCAATGCCTACCTCTGTAGGACACACTATAATGAAACTGCAACAAATCAAAGATGAAGAAAGAATCCTAAAGACAGTAGGCATGGGGAGGGGTCGTGAGGGGAGAAGAGTGCCTATTATGGAACCCCCATTAGGCTATCAGCACATTTCTCAGCAGAAACCCTATAGGGCAGGAGGGAGGGAAATGGTATATTCAAAGTATTAAAAGATAAAATTGGCAGCCAAGAATACTCTATATGGCAGAGTTATCCTACAGATGTGAAGGAGCTGTAAAGACTCCCAGACAAACAAAACCTGATGCAGTTCCTCACCACTACCTCTGCTTTGCAAGAAATGCTGAAAGGAGTTCTTCAAGCTGAAATGAAAAGATACTAATCAGTGACATGAAAACATACAAAAGTATGCAACACAATGGTTAAGGTAATTACACAGTCAGATTTAGAAAATCAGTTCTATAAAAGGATGGTGTGTTAACCATTTAACTACAGTATACTAGTTTATTTTTTTAATTTAAATTCCATTAGACAACATATAGTACATTAGTTTCAGATGTAGAGTTCAATAATTTATCAGTTTAAAGGAAAAGAGCATTCAAAATAACTATAACCACAATTTTTTGATGAATACATAGTATAAAAAGAGGTAAATCGTGACATCAAAAACATAAAAGGGGGTAAAGAGGGATAAACAGGCAATTAAAGTTAACCTGTTATCAGTTTAAAATGAACTGGTTTATCTGTGAGGTGTTATATGTAATCCTCATCCTAACAACCAAGCAAAAAACTGAGAGTAGATTCACAGAAGAAAGGAGAAGTAGAGAACACCACCAATTTACAATGGCAGGGAGAAATAGAGGGGGGGAAAGGAAACAATATAAATATAAAACAACCAGAAAGCAATTAATAAGATGCCATTAGTAACATCTTACATTTAATAATTACTCTAAATAGATTAAATTCAACAATCAAGAGGCACAGATTGTCTGGATAGGTGAAAAAAGAAGACCCAACTATATTCTGCTGACAAAAGCTTCACTTTAGATTTAAGGACACGCACAGCTCAAAGTGAAGGGATGGAAAAAAGATACTCCATGAAAGTAGAAACCAAAAGAAAAAGAGCTATACTTACACCAGACAAAATGGACTTTAATCTAAAAACAGTAAAAAGAAACAAAGAAGTTTGTTATATAATGATAAAAGAGTCAATTTATCAAGAAATATGTAATAATTATAAGTGCATCAAACATCAGGACATCTAAATACATGAAGCAAATACTAACATATATGAAAAGAAAAATAATAGCATTAAACATAAAATTAACAAGGAACCACTGGACTTGAAACACTTTTAACCAAATGGATCTAACATAAACAGAATATTTCATTCAGTAGCACCAGAATCACGTTCTTCAGAAACATTCTTCAGGATAGATCACTTGA
Organism: Ursus americanus; assembly: GCF_024610735.1. Classification (NCBI taxonomy): domain Eukaryota; kingdom Metazoa; phylum Chordata; class Mammalia; order Carnivora; family Ursidae; genus Ursus; species Ursus americanus. Next base: position 26,140,632 of record NC_142135.1, read on the forward strand.
CAGGACACAAGACAAGTCTTAAACATACAAAGATTGAAATCACGGAGAGGATCTTTCCTGACCACAAAAGTATGAAACTAGAAATTAACAACAAGAGAAAAAGCTGGTAAAACTACAAATATGTGAAAATTAAACAATACTCCTGAACAACCAATGAGTCAAAGAAAAAAATTAAAAGCAAAACCAAAAAATATCTTGAACAAAAATAGAAACAGAAAATACCAAAACCTATGGGATGCTGCAAAAGCTATTTTGAGAGGGAAGTTTATAGCAGTAAGCACATATATTAAGAAAATAGAAAATCTCAAATAACCCAACTTTATACCTCAAGGAACTAGAAAAAAGAACAAACAAAACGCAAAGTTAACAGAAGGAAGAAATAACAAAGATCAGAGTGGAAATAAGGAAATAGAGACTAGAAAAACAGAAAAGATCAACCAAACTAAGAGCGGGCTATTCCAAAGCAATCTCCCTTTATAATTTCCCAAGAGTAAGTCACAATGATTCTACTTTCAAACCAATCTTTAATGAGCTTCTCTTCATTTTTTCTGCCAAATTGTCCAGGCAGAAAGTGTCATTACTCTGCTCAGCTACATCAGCATTCTAATAGAAAAGACTGCTGTGTTTCTTTTAGTGCAAAAGAAATGCACGTGAGTTTAAGAAAGCGCCATCATTGATCAGATTTTACCAAGTGTTCTTCCCAATATTCATGTTTCAATCATTTTGTTTCCTGAGCACATTCAACAGCATTCATTGCTTCTTTTTCTGCCTGACATGCTCTTCTCCCATTTCCTATCATGTGGATAATTCTCCCTTACTGTTTGGATCTCATTTGAAATTACCCTTCTTAAGAAAGATCTTCCCTGCCAGAGACTCTCATAGAGGTTTCATCGTATTCTATCCTTTACTTAATCATGCTTATTAAAATTAAAATAACTTAGGAATTTCTAGCATTCTCATGATCCTTGTCAGTCAAATTAAGAATTTTCTCCGCAGTATAAATATAGCCTTGAAATTAACAAAGCCCACCTGAGTTGAAGTGTTTCCTAAATCATTTCCTTACTGCATATGGCTTGAGGGAGAAAAGAGCTTTGCTAGCTTTAAAGTAACCAAAATTCCTGGTGGACACTGTATTTTGAGAACCTGACAGAAGCATACAAAAAGCTATGGTGCCTGAAGCCAATTATTAATTCACAAAGAGGATTTAATTCCAATTCACTATTAATACCATTAGACAGACTGCCTCGGAGATATTGCAAAGAGCTTAAGCTAGTGCTTCCTAAACTTTAATGTGCTTATAAATCACCAGGAGGGCTTGCTAAACTGTAGACTCACACTCTAGATCAGGGTGGAGCCTGATTCTGCATTTCCAATCAGCTCTCAGGTTAGGCTAATGCTACTAGCTTCATACTACTCTGAGGTTTGAGTAGCAGAGTCTTAAACTGCATTTCTTGGCGGGGGGGCGGGGGGGCATTATATAATCTGCTTTTGAGAAAGTGTGAATTAAAAGGAAAGACACTTTTACACTGATGAAGGCTGCTTTTCTTACCAAGGAATGATATGTGGGAAAATTTGTATGCCAGTATGTTTATAGAAATTCTCCAAGTGTGTAGAATTTTCCCTGGGATGAACACAGAACTTTTTTTATTCATGAAAATGTGCACAGTGAATGTGCATACAAAGAACATAGAAATAAGAGGTGAAAAATAAATTATTCAAGATGTAGCAGGGGCATAAGGAAATTAGGAAACCTGCATGGAAAAAGGGGACAAGAGAAAGGAAATTGGCCACTGGGGAGTATGGCTTCAATGATGTCTAAGTCATTATTAGTTTCTGATAAATATTAGAAATAAGACAAATTTGTTTTTTGGTTTTTAATTTAAGTTGGCAATAGGGAATCATTGCAACCTCTCTGTTGTCCTAAGTAAACTATTACTGTAGGAGATATTAATTTATTTTCAGTACACACAGACTGGAAAAGAGAGAGACTAATGGAGGAAAAAATACATACCAATTTTAACCTGAGACAGAAACCACATACTTGCCTTTCCCCAACACAATTTGGACTTTGAGAACTGAAACTACACGCTCCCCAGCCCAACTTACTAACTATATTAATATGACCTCACTATTTTGTCTTTTTCAGCAAAACTTCCACATTCTAGGAGACTCTTTCCTGGGAAAATAACATAGTCATTTACTATAGAAACTTACCAAAAGATGCATCATCTCTTCCATAGAAAGCATTAGCAAATAATATTTGCCCTTTGTACCAATGCCTCAAAATCTTTACCTTGCTGTGTCCACTAATGGTAAACCATTACATCATTAATTTTATTCATCCTAATCAACCCTCTGAATTAAAAGACCAATCTTTCAATTCACGAAGTTTAGCTAATAGACACTAGCAGATAGTTAAGTCTATAGATCTTTTTATCTAATAAAAGATCAGTCTTAAAAGAAACTTCAAATTCCCAATATATTCTGACTTTGTGCCTTCCTTTCTAATATACTACCAAAACTCTGTTGAGTCGTCAAGGTAAGCAGTATATACATTTTTCTCATTAACATGTTGTGCTTATGAAATTTGAGGAGCTGACATTCAGCAAATCAAAACCATGTTTAAAGGGCAAATATATAAGCAAAGAATAATTGGAGAGCAAAAGATTGTAAACATTTTTAGACACTATTATCACTGGTTCAGCAGGACCATAGGATCAAATGGGAGGAATCCTCTAACAGACTTATTTTTGGGAAATCAAAACTCAGGCTCTGGATCTTGAGAAGTTAACTAAGAACTCAAAAAAATTCTTGTTCCTGAAGTCCTTGGCTAATTTATTCAAAGGATAGGACTTCAATTCTTTAAGTTTTATTGAGCTTTATTAAAATTTATCATTTTTAAGTACGTAGTCTGATGAGTTTTGGTAAATGTTTGTAGATGGGCCACTATAAAGGCCTTTAAACCAAAAGTACCAGAAATAGACCTGAAGTCCAACAACCTGGGTTTTACACACCTGGGGAACAACAGGTTGTCTCAGGAAGAGGGTGTTAGAGCTTGTGCTAACCTACTTTGTGAAGAGTTTAAGGAAGTAAGGCTTTGTTGTGTGTTGGAGGCTGGCAAGAAGGAGAGGTAAGTCTATTCTCGGAAATCTTTAATCTTCTACAATAGAAGGGAAGGCTATGTTCATATTTTGAATATTTCAGATAGGATTACAGAGTGGTCTTATTTTTGTCTTGGTCCTTCATGGTCACAAAGAAATCTTTTTTTAATTTAACGTTGATGGTCTGTGAAACTGTTTAACAGAAGTACACCAAAGCTAAGCTGTAAGTGGTACGCCAGCTTCTGGTGACACCAATTCCTGGCTGACAGCACCAAGCTACGGTATCTGGATGTCAAGAGTTGCTCTTCCTTTCTCACAACGGTGAGCACACACACGACTTGAGAATATTGCCATCATATCAAGGCATCCCTGTGTCTTTTTGCATTTAGTACCCACTCTTAGCACACAACCAAGTAAACTACTGATCTACTTTCTATTGCTGTAATTTTGCTTTTTCTGGAATTTCAAAGCAATGGAATCAGATATAGTCTTTGTCTGGCTTCTTTCACCTAGTAAGCGATCTCGGATTCATCGGTTATTGAGTGGGTTACTAATTTCTTCCTTTTTATCATTTAACTTTGCATAGATATACTATAATTTATCCCCCACATGATCCACATTGGGTTCCTTCTACTACTTGGCTATTATGAGTAATGTTGACATGTACATTCACATAAAAAAACTGTGTGGGTACATGCTTATTTCCTGCATAATTAAACAGGAATTAGAGGACTTGGTTATAAGGTAACTGCTTTGTGTTAATTTAAGAAATTGCCAAATGGTTTCCAAAGAGGCTGCATCATTTTTAAATTGTTTCCAAAGAGGTAGCAAGAGAGTTCTAGATGTTCCATATCTTCAACAACAGCTGGTATCATTAGCTATTTTATTTAGTATACTGTGGTAACACAATGTGATTTTAATGTACATTTCTCTAATGACCAAAAATGTTCAGCAACTTTATGAGCTTGCTGGCTATTTATATATAATCTTAGTAAAATGACTGTTAAAATTACTTGTCCATCTTTTACATTGTCTTCTAGTTTTAAAAGTGTCCTATTCAGGATGTAGTTCCTTTGTTAAATACAAATTTCAAAAATACTTTCTAATAATCTGTGGCATGGCTTTTAGTATTTTTAAAATGTGTACTTAGTGAGCAAAAATTGTCAATTTTGATAAAAATTTATTTTTCCTTTTGAATTTTGAGCCTTATCTTAAAAATAAAAAAGAAATCTGTATCTAATAAAAGGTCACAAAGTTTTCTTCTAGAAGTTTTAGGTCTTAGATCAAAAGCCTAAACACAAGATCTTTTTTTTTTTTTTTAATTACAAGTTAGGCTGTGTTTAATGTTTACTATAGCTGTATGTGCCAGAGGCTTCCAGTGTCCTTGTTTTTGCCCTGTCTTTAAATTTTGAATACTCCTCCTCAGAGAGTTTGCATCTTGCAGCTCTTTCAACGATAATTCACAATTATTATACTGTGGAGCCCTGTTGGGGTTGTAGTAAGGTACGGGGAGAGGCAGTGTTCTGTAATCATACCATTAAATTGCAGTTTTTTAGTGGGTCTCTATTCCTAGGCGGGGACCTTCACAAGTGTTTCTTCGGGGGTATGGAGCTTTATTTATTTATTTATTTTTTTCTGCTTAGGTGAGACAAAACAGATTTTCTGTGGAGAATAGGGCTCTGTTATGGAGAATACTCTGTACGTACTTAAGCCACACTATTCTGCTCCTTCCCCTGCTGGAACCATGAGCTGATCTTTCTCAGATTCTCACCATGAGAACTTGGTAGATATCCTGAAGATAAAACACACTGAATTATTGCCCCTCCCCCAAGGACTATGCCCCCCAAAGTCCATTTAAGTGTTTCTACTGATTTATGGCTCTAAGAGCTTCTGCTCCAGGTAAGGGGGTCTTCTTGGCTGTGACTCTTTGAATTAGCCTGCCTCTCCAAATTCAGAGTGGAGGTTTGCCTTGCAAACTCAGTTCTGATAAGCCAAAAAAATTTTCTTGAGGTTACATTTCTTCTGCTTTTACGTGTCCTAAAGATGAGGCTGATGACAGCCATATTCTTTAATGTTAGAACTGAAACCAGAGCTTGGTATTTTTTAATATATGCTGAACTTGAACTATTCCTGAAGGTCTAAGCAAATAAATAAAAAAGAACATCCTGGAAAAATGTATTATTCTCAAACCTGGGAGCCAGAATTTTTCCATTCCATCTCCAATGAGAAGAACTTTTTTTTTTTTTTCCAGGATATAGTTTGTATCGTAGAAACACTAATATACCTATGTCAGAATTTTGTCATTACTAACCAATTATTCCAGTTATCTGGTTCCTTCCTTCAATGGTCCTTGGTGACTTGTAAACTGTTCCTAGTATTCACAATAAAATTGAACTCATTAGTGTAAGTCATTTATTGCTCAAGGTTCATCACTGATATTTCTAGAATAATGCATCTATTACACGAGAAAATTTCGAGATGCACCATGTAAATGTATCTTTATGTTCTCTACCTGGTCTCAAAAAAAAATTAAAGATAGGGCACCTGAGTGGCTTAGTCATTAAGCATCTGCCTTGGCTCAGGTCATGATCTCAGGGGTCCTGAGATCAAGCTCCCTGTCGGGCTCCCTGCTCAGCAGGGAGCCTGCTTCTCCCTCTCCCACTCCCCCTATGTTTCCTCTCTAGCTGTCTCCCTCTCTGTCAAATAAATAAATAAAATCTTTAAAAACAGAACAGAAAACTAAATATATAAAACAAATAAAACATTTTTTGTCCCTCCCAAAAGTATGGGAGCACTATATCAAAACAAAACTTACATTTTTTTCTTCAAAAAAAAAAAAAAAAAAAAAGGAGCCCTACCTCAAAATAACTTGACAGCCAAAATCATACTCCAGATTTATGAAAAGAAAATTCTTATAAAAATTACCAGTATAATTTAATGTTGTACTTGATAATTGATCAAAAATATCAATAGTACTTAATTTAATACCTTTGGAAAAAAGCAGTAATTGTATGACTTCAAAGAAATGAAACTGTTTTAAGATAGAGAAAATTATAGACCTAGAAAATGTCAGAACATGAAAATTCTGAAAAAAATTCTGAAAAAATAGTTTAATAATTCTTCTGCTTCTAAGTCAAATACACAAATTAATTGTTTATGATACTATGAGAAAGGTAAGGAAGAAGAGGTGACAGCAGTCAAAATAATATTTTCTTAATTACCTTTGTCAAAACTAAATTGTTTCTAAAGAAGCTAATCTTGACAAGAAGGGTTTGATAATCATAATTTTTAAATTAAATTCTAATAAATGAGCTTCTTCACTGTAGGATTCTTTTAGTAGTAAGCATGCTGATGTGCATTCAGAATCCCAAACTTGTTATTTAGGGGAACAGAGTTTTCCAAATATATTTAGATCTTTGAAACACATATTGACTCTTTGATAAAGGCTAATGTTGCCTGAAGTACCATTCAGGAAATAATTATTTGTAAGATAGAATGTTTAAAAGTTGAATATTATATTGTAGAATACCATGTTAAAATAATAAATGATATATAACCCCTCCAAATCCCTTCACGTTTTCCTGAGAAAGGGAACAAAGTTGGAGGTATCCAACTTCTTGATTTCAAGGTATATTACAAAGCTATATCAATCAAGACATCATAGTATAGACATAAAAAGAGGCACATACACCAGTGGAACAGAATAGAGAACTCAGACATAAACCCACACATATATGGTCAATTATTTTGGTAAGCATATCAAGAACACAAAATGGGGAAAGGACAGTCTCTTCAATAAATGGTGTGGGAAAATGGGATATCCATACACAAAAGAATGAAACTGGACCCCTACCCTATACAACTCACAAAAAATTAATTTGTAAAGTTAATTAACTTGTAAGACTTATTAAGTCTTTGAAACCATAAAACTTCTAGAAGAAAACATAGGGAAAAAGATCCTTGACAGTGGCCTTAGCAAGGATTTCTCCGATGACACCAAAGGCACAGACAACAAAAGCTAAAATAAACAAGCGGGGCTACATCAAATTAAAAAGCTTCTGCACAGCAAGGAAATCAAATTGAAAATGCAACCTACATAATGGGAGAAAATATTTTCAAATCATGTATCTGATAAGGGGCTAATATCCAAAATATATAAAAAACCCATACAACTCAATAAGAGAAAAGCAAATAATCAATTAAAAATTGGCAAAGGACCTGGGTGAACAGGTTTCCAAAGAAAATATACAAATGGCCAGTAGATACATGAAAAGATGTTCAACATTACTAATCATCAGGGAAATGAAAATCAAAACCACAACGAGATAGCACTTCACATTGGCTGGGATGGCTATTATCAAATAGAGATAACAAATATTGGCCAGGATGTAGAGGAAAGTGCTCCTTTATGCACTGTTGGTGGGAATGAAAAACAGTATAGAGGTTCCTCAAAAAAATTTAAAAAATAAACTACCATATGATCTAGCAATTTCACTCTCTGGTATGTATTTAAAGTAACTGAAATCAGTATCTCAAAGAGATAGCTGCACCTTTGTACTTATTGGGACATTATTCACAATAGCCAAGATATGAAAACAACCTAAATGCCCTTTGATGGATGAATGGATAAAGAGAATGTGTGTACCCACACACGTATGCCTGTGGGTACGTACACACACACACACACACACACACACACACACACAGGAATATCATTCAATCATTAAAAAGAAAGAAATCCTGCCAGGTTTTTATCATTGCCTTCACTAGTTCTTTCTATTTTATACGGTCTTTGATATTTTCCATGTTTACCTTCATATTAAATGTCTGGATTAGAGGAATATGACTTCCTAGCCTAGGTTCTACGTCTATGGCTGACATATAAGAGGAAATGAAAAGTGTTACTCCACATTGCAGCTAGCCAAATTTATTTTTTATTTTAGTTGCAGCCATGGGTGATAGACAGCTCCATGTGAGCTCAAACTCACCCTGGGCAGGCAGCATCCTTTTGCATGCACTTCTATTTTTCTGCTTTTTTGCCAATATTTAATTTGACACTCTAAGACTCTTGGCACATCGGAAGCATGCTTTGGAAATACAATGAAGTTAATGATATGCTTTCACTTTCCATCCTTCATGGAACAGTTCTGGATAGCATTCTATAAGCTTCTCAGAAGTTCTAAAATTTTGAATTGAGCCTCCATTTCCTACACTGGAGAGTTCTGCAATAAACACACAACTATAATGGCTCTCCCTCCTTCCTGTCTCACTCTTCTTGCTCTTTCATTTCTTTTAACTAGGATTTTCCAAACAATCTGTATGGAGTTCTCGTCTCAGCCTCTTTTTTTTTTGCGGAGGGGGGGGGGGGAGTTAGAAACGAAGTCTCTACGACTTTTGTGGTGGGATGCACGATCAATCTTTTTATGAACACTCATATGGGGGAGAATTTTCTTCCATTTTCCTCTTGGTTTTAATTATCATTTCCATGAAGTCTCCCTGACAGCTCTCCCAAGATCTCTCATCTCTATGTATCTGGATATGTAGATTCAGACATCACACTTCAAACACGGCAAAAACTAAAATAAGGAAATAGGATTTATTCCTAAAAAAATAAAGCCAATAAAATATTTGTGCAAACACAGATAGGGATTCTATAACGTGACTAATGAGAATTGTGTGAATATACTGAACTCACATTTAGAAGTTTTTAATCATCTCCCCATTTAATCAGCTTTATTTCTAAGAACAGTAGCTTTACTTTCCTAGACATTTTGTTTTGCACAATGGAAAAAAAAAATCACTGGCTTACCTATCTTGTTCTATTTATTTACTAAGACTTATCTTTGCCACTTTTATTTTCATTCACATTTATTCCTTTCTATGCCTACTATCATGTCCTAGTGCAGACAGCTAGGTTTTTATGATTGAACTATTGCTACTAGAATTGTATCCTTGCTTTCAAGCACTTGCTTTCTATATTTCTACATACCAAACCATATTAATTTTTGGAAAACATGTCTGCTTAAGGTTAGCTATTACAGTATGAATTACTCCATGAACGAAACAATTTCAGGACTCCTACGCCATAGGATATTTCTCTTGAGGGTGTTGTATTTATTAAAACTTTCTCCCACATAAGGCACATCTGCTTCCTTCTAGAGACTGATCATGAAATAGTATTCAAAATCAAATGGTGTTAAAGTCACTGAAATCACTATGTTGAAAGCACCTCTGTAGAATTAAAGATCATGTCTTTATAGCCTTTGGATTTTCTCTTGCCATTCATTTTCCTCACAATAAATCACACCATCCACGAAGCAGTATAAAATGACACCTCCAACAGATGGGAAAAAAAAAAAAAAAAAAAAGGTAAGACCAAAGGGTTTGCTAACGGTTATTTCACACCCCCTCCCAACAAGCACATATATTTCTCTAAAGCCTAAAATTACACATTTAAAATCATGGAGAATTTATCCAGTTAGAGTTCTGTTTACACAAGCAGAGTCCTCTCTAATGCTTAAAGTTGCTACTAGCTTACCATTTATATTTTACAAAACCATTTTTGTCTCAGGGAGTACTTAAAAAAATCTCTAAAGCAGCCAAAAAGACTAGGAACTTTATCAGCTTTGTTAACAGTTATATCCTCAGACCTAGACAAGTGCCTGGTCCCTGGTGGGCACTCAAAAACAAAACAAAAAACTCCCAACTGAATGAATGCATCAACCATTAACAAAATAAGCAGTTACTGAAAAAGTGCTCATTCCTTATGAGGGTAACAGTGTGCCTCTATTTTCAAAAAGTTCTCAATTCTAGTTTAATGATAGGCATAATAAAGTATTGGGGGGGTGTACTGTCTAGAACCTACCTTGAAATGGACCAGAACTAAGATGGACAAATAGATGGATAGTTATGGACAAAACAAGCATAGCAAGATATTAATTATAAAATCTGAGTGGTGTTACACAGGTCTACATTTCTTTCAACTTTCTATTAGGTTTGAAAATTCTGATAACATGCTAGAGGTAAAAGTGGCAAGAGTGAGATTTCTAAAGAAATCTATTTGTACCCTCAGTTTTCTCCTTATTTCGAAATCCCCAATGAGATCTATAACATGTTTATTAAGAATAGAGCAAATCTAGAGTATCTAAATACCTAGATTGAGACTTGAAAAATTTACAAGTTTGAATACTATATTTTCAAAGATAATGAATTATTTCTACATTTCAACACTGAGATAACAGCGCATTAATGGGGCAGGAATAGGATCCTTCATATAAAATGACTTCACCAATAACATTTACACGTTTATAATCTCCCTTTTCCATTGCTTCATCAGAGTGCTTATAGGTCATATATATGAAGTTTTATTTGGTATGGTTGTGCCTTATTCTAATCCAACTCTTAGTCTTATTCCAGCACTTACTCACCATAGTATGAAGAATTATATCAAGAATACTAAAAATCATTAAATGAATGAATGAATGACATCTCTTATGCCCCTTGTTTTCCCAGTACCAACCATAAAGCCATTTCCTCTTTTTCTTAGCATTCTTTTTCCATGATTTATGCCAGACTTCTGAAGATCTCGTGAAAAAAGTTCTCAAACCTAGACAAGTACTCAGTCACTCCCAATGTCTTTACTAAGGGTATTTTACTATATCACAGTCATATTACATATATATTATTACATATTTTCCTCTACTATAAAAATACTTGAATTTATGGCTAATGGTTTCATAAAATTCATTTTATCTTGTGAAAATTTATAATTATTTCCTTTCAGTTGTTATGACTCACACCTCTAACCTGTCCAGCTCCATGGTTTGATTTCTTTGTACTTCTATCCCCATGGACAAGAAAGTAGCCAAAAGACTGCCTTAGGACAACACCTTGAAATCTTTAATTCATTCTGGGGGCACCTGGGTGGTTCAGTCAGTTAAGCGACTGCCCTCGGCTCAGGTCATGATCTCAGGGTCCTGGGATCAGGCCCCAAATCAGGCTCCCTGCTCGCTGGGGAGCCTGCTTCTCCCTAACCCTCTGCTCCTCCTCCCTGCTTGTGCATGCGCAGTCTCTCTTTTCCTCACCCTCCCTCTGTCTCTCTCGCTCTCGCTCTTAAATGAATAAATACAATCTTAACAACAAAAAAGCCCTAATTCATTCTGAACTTCTGATTCAAACTTAATACAATATTTTTTGCTTTCCTATTGAAATAGGTCATTTAGCTTCTACTGAAAAATGTATTTCTCTCAACACAGCCACAGAAAACTCTGATCCTCAAAATTTTATTTTCTGCTACATTAAAAAAATACAGTACTCCTACTGTCACAATGTTACACTGGTGTTCTCCAGCCTTGCCATCTGAAACCAGGTATACATTGTCATCACCTGCTCTCCTAGCCATCATTTTTTGAGATAGACTGGAGATGGTGATTGATCTCAGTAAGGATCTTAATGATGTGTACCAGTTGAGGGGCCTCGTGTCAGGGCTGATAATGAAACTAATTTCTTAAAGTTGGATGGATATTTAGAGTCACAGTGTATGTATGTTAGAGAGTTTGTTTTCATACACAAATTTGCTAACCAACCTCTACCACTCTCCAAACTTAAGATTCTATTCCTTGTCTAGGACAACTTCACATAGACAAAATAATCTGGTGGTCAATAATTTTATATTTCTGCAGTTGTACCCTCCAAGTAAGCAGATATGATCCTGAAATAGAATATGATTCCTTACCTCTCTCTTCCATGGTTCCTAGAACATTCTCAATCAGCACCCAAGAAAATGGGGGACGGGTTAATTTACTTTGCAACCAGAGCTCGAGTATTACTATGTTCATAATTAAGGAAGTAATTGGGTGGGAGTTTGTTTCTGTGTGTATGTAGTGATTAGATACAGCTTTCCAGTCTGAGTCATTCATTCTGCAACATCACTTACTGTACTCTTAAAAGTGTAATTTCTTACCTCTCTTCATGCTGACAACTTTTTATCTCCTCAGACCTTCTTATTCATCTTCCAAGCCTCAAAAGATATTACCTCTAACTAAAAGCTTTATTTGACTCTTCTACTTTGTTAGATTTTTTCCTATATCTTCAGATATTAATTTGCATATTTTACTATTACTTCATTTAATAAGATGTTATAATAATCTCTTCATGCATCTACATATGAAGCATGTGTTACTAGAGGGTTGTATTTAGGCCAGGGTTATTTAATCCAGATTCTCTACTACTTACACCTGTAACAATCAAAGTAGCTGGCATTTACTTAACACATTTCCAGGGACTGAGTCCTGAGCACTAATTCATTTAATGTTCTAAACAAAATTATGAAGTAGGTAGTCTTATTATCCTCATTTCACAGGCAAGGAGTCATAAAATGTAACATATTCTACCCAAGAATAACAGTAAAGATTTGCCCTGATTCCTTAGTTCTGCAATATCTGTCACTTCAAAGTATACTCATCTATTTCAATATTAGCAAAAAACTTAAGAATTTGAAGACAAAGATGACCCACATTAGAAGAATTACATTAGTACAGAAGGAAATGTAGGAAAATCATTAAAATGGCACTTTAAAAGGATAATTTTAAACACAAATGTCCACATCTTAAGTGAAAAAAATACATTAAAATCAGAGACAATGTACTTTGTTGAGTATATAACAGGTACTCAATGAGTTTGCTAAATTATATTTTATCTCTAAATATAGAATATATTTTAAAAGATACAAAATTAAAAGGATTTACAAAGAGATAAACCTGCTAATGGCTAATATTTTAAGTATTTCCTAAAATGCAGTTTTTATATAGATATTTTCAGTACTTACCACCTTGATATTATGTAGATCTTTGTATAAAGCTAATTTCCCAGATACTAATGTATAAATGTAGGAGAAATGTAAATACTAATATAGAAATGTGGCAGAATGTCCCTATCTCCCCATCCTCAGTGGTGTATTTGAAAATTTAAGCTTTGTATTAAAAAAAAATTGGAAAGCACTCAAATTATAAACTCAAGATCAAGAACTATTTAAAAAAAATCAATGCAACTTAGCATTTTGGAAAATATAAAAACCTAAAAGCCACCACAGGCTAGACTTGAAGGTATTTTTAAAAATTTGTACTTCTGTGGGTTATGATTCTTTGAAATTCTGATGCTTCAAAACATGAAATAACTAGTTGCATAGGTGTTGATATCTTAAGATTAATATGATCATTGTTTTAAAAAAATAGCATTTGATTTCATTGGTTGACTTTTAAGGGCTCTCTCCTAGTCATACTCCAATTTCTTTTTGATTGCAAGTGCTAAGAATAATGTAGTAGTTTTATCTGTTGGGAAATAAAAACAACATTTCCTCTCATCTCACAAAACCTTTCTACAAACATAAAAGAAACAATTTTATTATTGAATAAACATTAAACCAGATTGTGATTTACATCACAGGTAATCTGCTAAGCGATTTTAAAGACAGAAGGCTCACCCTTTTATATGGTCAATAAGATACAATCCATTACCTACACATTCGCAAGATAAACAATAATTAGTCAAGTCAGAGGACTCCACAGCACCACTTGTCAAAACAGCTTACTCTAAATATATTTGGTAACTGGAGAGACCATTTGTGTCACTTAATTGGCTTTATACTAAGGAAAAAATAAATTTCTCATATCTAGTATAAGAGGATGCTCTGCAACTTGGCACCCACGAACATTAGGCTCCTACTCTCCCACAGAAACTGGGAGACAGAGGTGCTATTTCAAAGAGATGGTTCCCAGGTCCTTGAGAATGGCATTTCTGGGTCTTAAAGCTGGCAAAAGGCTTAATTCACTTTTAAAATATGTAAAGAAAATGTGGTCTATATATACAATTGAATATTACTCAGCCATCACAAAGAATGAATACCCAACATTTGCATCAACACGGATGGGACTGGAGGAGATTATGCTAAGTGAAATAACCCAAGCAGAGAAAGACAATTATCATATGGTTTCACTTATTTGTGGAACATAAGGAATAGCAGGGAGATCATTAGGAGAAGGAAGGGAAAAATGAAGCGGGGGGGATAACAGAGGGGGAGACGAACCATGAGAGACTATGGACTCTGGGAAACAAACTGAGGGTTTCAGAGGGGAGGAGGGTGGGGGGATGGGCTAGACCGGGTGAAGGGTATTAAGGAGGGCACGTATTGCATGGAGCACTGGGTGTTAAACGTAAACAACGAATCATGGAACACTACATCAAAAGCTAATGATGTACTGTATGGTGACTAACATATAATAAAAAAAATAAAAATAAAATACGTAATACATTTTAAAGAGATGAGAAAATTAAAAATTACAAGTTTTCTACAGTAAATGCTCTAAGAAAAGGAAATCTCCTTATTTTCAACAAGAATTAAGATTATTTTGAATTTGTATTTGTCCTTATTTAAAAAATACAAACATGGTAAAGTTAGCAACAATACTAAGGCAACTAACCAACTGAAGCCAGATTATAGGTAATACCAAAAAAATAGTTGTCTTCAAGTCACCTGATTGCTGTTGTTACTTAATGAATATACGAAAAAAGCACTCAATTCTTCAATTAAGTCTGCTTGTACAAGTCAAAAACCACTGAAATAAGCCTTTGCATGATTTTTGTGAGTATTCAGTTAAATTTTTCCAGAAATAATAAAATTTCCTTGTTTTGAAATTTATCTGCAAAAATGCTCTGTTGATATCAACACCACTATTGGCTGTAGTATAACTGCCTAATTAAAACTAAGCAAATTGACCTACCAAATGCCTAGAACACTGTAAATCTGAACTAAAAATGAAACATGTTGTTGATATGGCCAATAAAACTAATCTGCACATATAAGAAAACAATACTCAATGCGCCTTAAATTAAGTGATCATTTGAAAGGATTAATTTCTGTATGGTTTATATTTCATGGTTAATTTAGCTTAATTTATTATTTTAAACCAGGTTCATTTTCAAACTCATGTGTTCCTATTTGATAAAATGTCTGAGTATGACCATGGAAATAAAAAAGCAAACCTCCAATTTCCTTTTACAATCTTCAAATTAGCAAGGCTGCTCATAAACCCTGCTGTACAGGGTGCAGTATTTCAGTTAGCAATAGATATGTACCTGTCAGCTGGTACTCAGTAATGAAAGAGGCTGCCCAAGTAATGCTGTCATCAGGAGATTTAAAAAATCCAAAACACCAAATGGAATATTGCAGTGATAGACGACAAGCACGTGCTGGTGCGCGAGGCATTCAGCACAAGGAAAGCTTACCAGCACATAAGGCAAATAGCCCAGAAGTGAATATAGCATATTATGGGATTTCCAGTTTCCAATCTGCATGTAAGGGGCTTAGAAGTCGCCACCTAGCCAAACAAACAGCTCTAAAGACTGAAAGTCCACAATGTAGGATCCATAAAGGAGGGGAGGACACAAGGCAAACTGGAAAGACAGGCATATCGTTTGGATGGCCGGTGACCTGGGCAGCAAAGAATTGCAGAGGAGAGCAATAAGCAGGACAGAGCTTATTCACACTCCAAGGGAGCAGAGGGGCCAGACATCAAGAGAAATGTCGCCCCAAGTATTTGTCAGGCTGGGCCTTTTAAAGGATTTTGCAGGATGTGAGAGGGTTGCAGCTGTACCCAGGGTGAGAGTGTGGGGAGGGGGTCAAAGAGAATTATGTTTTGTAGTTGGTCTACTTTCCAAGAATGCAGGGCACTGTGACCTAGAAAAACAAAGAGGGCCGAGTGCAGACCCTCGTGAGTTTTGTCTGCAAGTATGGCTGGGCAGGGGAAGTTGTGAACAGATTCCTTTCACAAATACAGGGAGTCATGGCTTACCTTACTGGAGCACGGACTCACAGCGGACTCCTCCACTGGAACCACTGCCGGAAAACTCGAACTGCAATCAAAGAATGATTGCATGCTCAGAGCGAGCAGCTCTGAGAGGTAAAAACTGCGCGGGGAACTGAGTTATAGAAGACCCTCCACAATTCTGTGAGATTTTCCTCCAGGAGCCACACCAGGTTCTCACAATAAATACTGGAGAAAGATCTGCCCCACCCCCAGCCCGTGCTTTGGGTAGGGCGGAGAGGAAAAGAAACTGTTTGGAAATACACCAGAGCATTCTGTTGTTCTTAACAGAGGCCGCCCTCAGCAGAAGCTAATTAAGCAGAACCTTCCTGCAGTTGTATTTTGTCAGAGCCTAAAGGACCTGGGGGACGGGAAATATGCAAGCAGACATTCTCTCCTGCCAAAAGCGGTGGTGGTGCGGGGCAGGGGGTGTGGTGGGGGGGGAGGGGACCCTCTGAGATAAGAATCTCAAAGTAGTAGTAAGGGGGGCACGTATTGCATGGTGCACTGGGTGTTATACGCAACTAATGAATCATCGAACTTTTACATCAACAACCAGGGATGTACTGTATGGTGACTAACATAATATAATAAAAAAACATTAAAAAAAAAAGAATCTCAAAGTGAAAGGACCAGTTTCATGCTATAAGAGTCTGAGAACCACTGCAAGAAGATCTGGGGTGAAGGATCTAAGACTTGGGACAAATTGAGGGCTTCAGAGGGGAGAGGGTGGGGGAATGGGATAGGCTGGTGATGGGTATTAAGGAGGGCACGTATTGCATGGTGCACTGGGTGTTATATGCAAGTAATGAATCATGGAACTTTACATCAAAAACTAGGGATGTACTGTATGGTGACTAACATAATATAATAAAAAATATTATTAAAAAAAAAAAGACTTGGTATTGTTTTCAGAGGAGGATTCACAAGCGACCCACGGACTGGCACAATCTTTCTGAGATTGTTAAACGGATTACTTCCATCGGGACTGACCCAGGAGTGGAAGTTGAAGTCACCAATGCAGATGCTTAAATTAACCTTTTTAATAAATTGGTTATCAGTTGTTAAAAAAACAACAACAACTGAGAAACACTTGAACACTTGTGAAGTTCACAGAACAGAGACAAGGGCTCACTCAAAACCTGTAAGGTAACCGTTGTGCTACAGAATGCTTCACCTCCACTCACACATCACCACCACGTTACTAAAATACTATTTATAACATTCCTTTTACCCACTATATCCTTTCTACCTATCAAGAAAAAAAATGCAAGGCATACCAAACAGGAAAAACACAATTGAAGAGACAGCAAGCATCAGAACCAGAAATGGGGAGATTTCACAATGATCAGAGCAGGGAATTTAAAACAACTATGATTAACACGATAAGGGCTCTAATAGATAAAAAGCATGCAAGAACAAATGAGCAATGAAAGCAGAAGAAATGGAAAATCTAAGAAAGTATATCTAAAAAGATAGTAGATATAAAAATCATAGCAAAAATGAAGATTGATTTTGGTGGGCTTAGTAGGCAGAGCACAGCTGAGGAAAAAGGCTCTGAGCTTCAGAATATCTCCTTAGAAAACTTCAAAACTAAAAAGCAAATAAAACAAAGACTGAAAAACAAAAATAAAACCAGAACTTGTCCCTGTGTGGGACGACTACAAACGAAGCAACAGCATATGCCTAATGGGAATCCCAAAAGGGAAGAGAGAAAAGAACAGAAGAAATATTCGAGATAATAATGACAGAATTTCCTAAATTCACATTAAACACGAAACCACAGTTTCAGGAAGCACAAAAAACACTAGGCAGGAAAACTGCCCAGAAAAACAACAACAAGGCATGTTATTTTCAAACTCTATAAAATAAAAAATAAAGAACAAATCTTAAAAGATGCAAAAGGAAAAAACCGTTAACTACAGAGAAATAAAGATTAGAATTACATCCAACCCCATCAGAAACCATGCATATAAGAGATTGGAGGGAAATATTGAATGTTAAGAGAAACACAAAACAAAACAAACAAACAAAAAAAGAATTCTGTACACTGCAAAATTATCCTTTAAAAATGAAAGACAGGAGCACCTGGTTGGCTCAGTTGGTTAATTGTCTGCCTTCAGCCCAGGTCATGATCCTGGGTGTCCTGGGATTGAGTCCTGCATCTGGCTTCCTGCTCAGGGGAGAGTCTACTTTTCCCTCTCCTTCTGCTCCTCCCCCTGCTCCTACTCTCTCTGTCTCAAATAAATAAATAAAATCTTTAAAAAAATGTTAAGTTTCTTAGAAAAACCAATCAATCATGAAAAGAATAATTGATAAGACGGGCATCAATAAAATTTAAAAATTCTACTCTGTGAAAAACAAAGTTAAGAAAACAGGAAGACAGGCCACTGATTGGGATAAAGTATTTGCAAACAAACAAACAAAAAAACCCCACATCTGATAAAGGACTGATATCGAAAATTAACAAAGAACACTTAAAACTCAACAAGAAGAAAAAAAAAGAATTAAAAAATAGGCCAAAGGCCTTAACAGCCACTAAAAACATATACAGATGACAAATAAAATGCTCCATATTCTAAATCATCAGGGAAATGCAAATTAAAACAGCAGTGTGGTGCCTCTATACACCTATTATATTGGCCAATATCAAGAACACTGAAAACATTCAATGCTGGCACGGATGTGTAGCAACAGGAACTCTTACTCATTGTGGTGGGAACGCAAGATGGTACAGCCACTTTGGAGGACAGTTTGGTGGTTTTTTAACAAAATTAACATACTCTGCCATATGATCCAGCAATTGTATTGCTTGGTATTTACCCAAAGGAGTTGAAAATTTATGTCCACATAAAAACCTACACACAGATGTCTATAGCAGCTATATTCATAATCATCAAAACTTGGAAGCAACCAAAATGTCCTTCAGCAGATGAGTGGATAAATAAATTGTGGAACATCTAGACAATGAAATATTATTCAACATTAAAAATAAATGAGCTATCAAGCCATGGAAAGACATGGAGGAACCTTAAATGTATATTGCTAAGTGAAAGGAGCCAGTCTGGAAAAGCTGTAATACTGTATTCAATGTATAGGACATTCTGGAAAAGTCAAAACTATGCAGATAGTAAAAAGATCAGTGGTTTTCAGGATTTGAGGGTTGTATGAGGGGTGAATAGGAGGAACACACAGGAGTTTTCAGGCACTGAAATTACTCCGTATCATACTATAGTGATGGATAAATGTCACTATACGTAAGTCCAAACCCATATAATGTAAACAGCACGAGTGAACGTAATGTAAACTATGAATTTTGGGTGATTACAGTGTGCCATTGTAAGATGATCAATTGTAGTAAATGCTCCCTTCTGATAGATGTTGATAATTGAGGAGGTTCTTCATGCATGGGGACAGAGGGTATATGGGAAATCTTTGTACTTTTCTCTCAATTTTGCTGTGACCCTAAAACTGCTCTAAATAAATAAAGTCTTAAAAATATAAAATGTGTCAAGGCTAGAATTTTGAGAGTCCTAAATAAATAGAAACACTGTATGGATTTTTCAGTAAAATATAGTCATAGAAACTGGGATTCAGCAATTTTAGGGATGAAGATGTAAGGACAAGGTTCAAATTCTCATGGACAGAAAGCCACTGTAGGAACAAAGACAAGGCTTCAGCTTAGTGGTAGTATGTGATGTAATGTTCAATCTAATGCAAATAATAGAAAAGTCCTGGAATGAAGTTAAGACTCCAGTGACAAAACGGAGTCACTAAACTACTGACAACGTGAGCTACTTGCCCTCTGTTTCTTCTCTGTGTTTGAAATCCTGCCAATGATGGGGGCAGGACTGTATCTTAGATAAGTGTGAAAGGGCTCTTATTTATATTATGGTCAAAATAATGCACAGATAAAACCAGAAAGCACATCATGAGAGGTTGTATGTATAATGTTGATACAATAATTTATTCAAAAGTACAGCAGATAAAATGTATAGAGTTACATAACCCTTAAGTATTGAAGTGTTCAAATTATGTGTCAGCGTTCTAAAAAGACACATATTAACCTAATTAATCTCTGTGCTTCACCTACTAACGCTCTGAAATGGGATACTACCAAAAGCTAATTTATAAGGTTTGGTATGTATTAAATGAATTAAATATGTAAACTATTAGTAATATATATATATGCATGAATATGTGTATGCCATTATTACTATATTGACATATTAATTGCATCTCATTAAAAATTTGACAATTTTTTTTTTGCTAAAAGAGATGTGATTAAACAGGTTGCATGTAAAAAGAAAAGCATGCTTTGTTTTCTCAATTTACAATAACCATTGAAAATGCATCTACAATTCTTAGAAATAATTAAAACCATATCAAGTTACTGAATCTTCTATTAAAATGTACATATACCCAACTTAAAATTGTTTGAATATCTTAAAAAACATGTGATTACTTTAATATGTATTCTTTTAGACATTAATTTATTTAAAATGTTTCTGCTTGAAGTATAGTTATTTTCACATGTAGTCATCTTTCAATGGCCAGAGCGAAAAGGGAATACATAAACATCCTGTTAAATATTAATGAAATGAAAAATTTGAATTACATAATAAAATATGAGTTTCCTGGATTTGCAATGAATCTTCTAAAACTGTATTCTTTTCATATAGAATTGTGTTGCTTTTCTTTAATCTCTCACTTTTATCAAATGCATTAATTTTTTAAAAATAAAAATGCCAGCTCAGAGTCCCACTTTAACAACACCAAGTGAAAAATCAGCTTTGAAAAAAATCTGACTCACTGATGTTTCTTAAGTAGCAGTTCTTCAACATTTCATTACTCCTAAATTGCAGTTTTTTAAAGATGTTCCTAACTGCAATCTTGACCAGGTGTTAAACATACCCAGAAAAATGATTCTGAAATTACTATAAACATGCTGTCAACTAGACTACATAATAATGTTAACTGCAGATCTTTTATGAAATTAATTAAAAGATTCTCATATTCACCCTATTAAATTGATTTCAATTCTTGCTATTACAATATGCCTTTATAATTCTGGAGTAAAAGGCATAAACTAAATTTTATAAAGAAATAATGCAAAATTTTGTATATAATAAACTCATGTTGTTTTAAATGACACTTGCAAATATACTGATCTAAAGCCAGTCTCTCTTTATAGACAGTTTACATTTTGGTAACTATATAAGAAAATTCATCATATTTCAATGTAATACTTTCTCTTGGGTTTATTTAATTACCTCATGCATTTACAATAATTTCCTTTTTTTTTCAATAGTGTTAGGGCATTTACCAAACATGCACTGAATCAATCAATCATAAAAAGAAAAAATCATAATAAATCCATTGTTATATGTAGCCATATACTTTTATAACATTTAAGTTAAATCAATTAATAAAATTGCTGTAGGTAAGATTATAATGAACCACTGTTTTCCTATTTCTTCCCTCTTTAAGTAGGCTCAGAGGTCTTTAGTAGCAGGAAGAGACAGAGAAAGCAGTCGATCTACCTAGCTACCCCTATCTACTATCACTAACTGAAGAAAGCCACCAAGAAAATAGTCTTTGTTAGAATGGGAAAGGCAACAGGGATTCATAAATATTTAGTTCATCTACCTTAATTACAACCAAACCGACATCTTCAGTAACAAAAATTATTAAGCCAGTGTGGTTGTCAATATAGTCATTTTCAGGAAAGCTAGTTATATTCATTTTTTAACCACTTACTTGTATTAGTTTTCCAGGGCTGCAATAGCAAAATACCACAGACTGGGTATTAATTTAATACACAACAAAAATTAATTTCCTCATAGTCTGAGAGAATACAAGTCTAAGACCAATGTGTCGGCAAGGTTGGTTTCTTCTAAAACCTCTCCTTGACTTGTAGGTGGCCAACTTCCTCTGATATCTTTTCATGGTCATCTCTGTGTGAGGATGTCTGTGTTTTAACCCCCTCTTCTTATAAGGACCCTGGTCATATTGGATTAGGGTCAACCCGTAGGACTTCAATTTACCTTAATTTCCTCCTTAAAAGACCAATACCCAAATACAGTCATCACATTTGGAGATACTGGGTTAGGACTTCACCACATGAATTTTGCATTGATACAGGTGAACCCATATCAGCCCGTTAAGCATTTTTCCTCCTGATAATTGGATTCTTAGCTTATATTCAAAACTCTCCCAAACTCCATCGCAATTTCTCCTTAAAAGCTGATTTAACTAATCATGTGATGCTCTGTGCCTGCTTCCTCCTTTCTCAATTTTTTTTTTTTTTGATTCTCTAAATAAAGGGCTCTTAAAACTCAGGAAAATTTGAGTGGTGCTTACACTAGTCTTGGCTGGACCTTACATTGTCTTATTCGAATTTTGATCTTGTTATACATCACATTTGTAGTCACAAGAAAAAATTTTTTGTAGCCACTGACCCCATTTTAGAATTGTTCTAAACTGTAATCCTATTTGTAATAGTATTCCCTATCAAGTATTTCTAAGGACAAGCATATGGTTGTTACTATACAAATCCTTCACATAAATTTTATGAGCTTATCCTTAGCATGTGTATTTCCCCCTTTAATATAATAGTTTCCCCTCCTTATCAATAATAACCAACCCGGAATATCATTTGATGTGAAATAGACAAAGAATGCATAGTATAACAGTTGATTCTAGTGTGTAGTAGTTTGTAGCCATAAAGCCAGGTTGCTATGGCAGCCTTTAAGCCTTGAATCACTTTTGAGATCTAGGGTCAGGCATCTGGAGGTGAAGTTAACTGAGCCTTTTCAATTGAAAAGGCATTAGAGAAGCAAAGATGGAATTATAAGAGACGTCCTGGAAAGAGGTAACCACATGTGGTAGAGGCTGGGAAGTTAAGGCAGCATAGCAATTATTCAATAAGGTTGAGATATGAGGTTTGTGGCGGAAGATGAGGATCAAGAATATGCAGATCCCAGTTCATTAAGGAGTATACACTTTGTCCATCCTGAAGATAATCGAACTAATTTAAGATCAAGTCAGGTCATCAGTGAGAGAAAGAAAGAAAGAAAGAAAGAAAGAAAGAAAGAAAGAAAGAAAGAAAGAAAGAAAGAAAGAAAGAAAAAGAAACTCATTTGCTAACGATAGAAGTTTCTCAGTGTTGAGAGTTTTCTCTCAAAAGAAGCACATAAAGTCTAGTGGACAATGAGCAAATATTTGTCATACTCTAAAAATTGTTGGGTGGATGTTCAGGGAGGTAGCATCGTAGAAAAGGGAGTTTGCTCTACCAGGGATTGTTCCAAATAAAGACCAACATTTTGAGACAAGACTTGGGAGTTCTGCATATTCCTTAAAATACCTCCACCCTTACTGCCTATCAACCACTAAGTTTCATCATGGTGTCCCACATGGAAAGTTCTGATTTACCCTCTAACTTCATTTACCTCAGTATCCAAGGAACTCAAGGATCTTAAGAGATCCAAGTCATTCCTTAGCACACAGACTCTTCCCCCAACTCAGTTCTATAAATCTCTCATCTGACTTCATCTCTCAACTCCTGCAATACTCCTACTGTGTCTTTTGTAATTTCCCAACCCTCATAAGTCAAATCCCCTTTTCCCTCAAATTCTTTTCTATTGCTCTATTTCCTTCTTGCTTTTAGGAATATGAGCTCTTTCCTGAGGACATTCTTTGTCCTTAGCTCTCTCATATGGTGGCTGTTACTCTCTCACACTGTTCATCTCACTGGGACCGCTGTGAAGCTGGGTGGGTATCTTCTTTGCTGCCAGCTTCCCATTTCTGCTTCCACACAATTTTCCTTCCTTCCTTTAATCCCTTTCCTAAATGCTTTAGGCTCACACCATTAGATGATACCACCCAATGTCTTCTTTTGTGTCCTTATTTGATTTAGTGTTCTACATTAGTCAATTTAGCTTATTTATTATAGTGAGATAGACATAGATTGATAGATGCTTGATAAGTAGATTGTTATGTTAGATCACTTTAATCAGCTTGTTCAAATCTTCTATATACATATTGAATTATTTCTCCTGTCTTATCATTTACTCAGAGAGATACGTTGTCATCTTCCACAATGGCAATGGGTTTTTCTAATACTCCTTGTAGTTCTGTTAGTTTGTGTTTTGGTACAGCAAGTATCTCTGCTGTGCAGCATTAGAACTTATTCTTGTAGGTCCAGTAGGGTTTTTTAGGAGAAGCAAAAGTGAGAGCCTAAATAAAACTTTGTAAATAGTGAGTGTAGCATGTTTAAAAAGCATGATGACCTTGAAGAGAATGGTGATATGTTAAGGGGATTATACATAGTACTGCATAATGAAGAAACTTGATTTGCTTTACTGTCTCTATCACTGAGAAAATATCAGCGTGAAGGGGGCAATACTCAGGTTTACATATAATTTAGGTTCATTATATTTTCAGACTTGCCATTTCACAAAATTTAATTGAAAAACCAAAGACCCAGCTTCACAATAACTTATAATTATAAACTGTAAAAGTACAGGTAAAATATTATAGATTTAGTAAAAATACAGAAAGTTATGGTAAAACTAAGTCCTTTTCTAAAACTTTGATGGTTTGTTAAATATCATGAATTATCTCGTTAGAATGCAGAATATATATTTGAGTACTAAGTAGTAATCACAAATATTTCAAAGAACTTTTTAGCATGCGTTGTGGATAAGATTACAAGTTGTTTAACAGTAGTTTGTTTTAAGAGTTAATTTTTATTCCAACTAAGTAATTAGAAATTCAATTTCATTTTGCTGAATAGACAATCTTCTTTAGAAGAAAATACAAAACCACACCTCTGACCCTTTACGGATTCTTCAGTAGTTTTCACCAAGCAGGATTATTACCATAGTGTCATCACAAATTTGATTAATTGCACTCTATAAATCCAAAATTGTCCTACAACTCCAATTGGTTTTGACATTATTTTTTCACCACCCTATTATATAAATGTGCTGCTAATGATAAGTAATGAAACAGTTCATTCTCCCATATTGAAAAATGAACAAATGCTGTCATAAGAATGCATTCTCATTTTATGTTTGAATATGTGAAAAATGAACAATGAACCAGCTCATTTCACAGTTTATTACAGAAAACAAATATAGAAACTGGTTGCTTAAGTAGTTCAGTAGCTCAAGTTTTACATAAAGAGGTATAGAATAGCATACCCAATGCCTAACTGTCCACACAGGGGTTCGGGCAGCTGTAGGATAAGTCAACCCTAGAGAATGTCAGACCTCTAATTACAGTTAGCTTGGCATTGGCTGTAAGTCTGAAAATGCACAAAACATGTTGAGTCAGTTATGAAGATGCAATGAGAGTTTGAGAATTAAGTGTTATCTGTCTTTCCTCAGTAAAATTAAGCTCCAAAAGAGCAAGATTGATTTTTGTTCCTTCCTATGGTCTAGTGGCCAGTACAGTGCCTCAAAGAATAGGCATTCAGTAAGTATTTGCTGAAGGAATGGATAAATATATGAATGAAGTTATGGAGTTAATCTACAGAGATTTTTAAAAAAGAGTTGATATTCAGAGTTCATGAAAGCTCAGGCTACATTTATACAGGGTTATCCAGCAAATAAAAGCAGAAGAGATAATCAGAAGCAATCCAGGATTTAGGTAACTTACAGAAGTTCATATGAGCAGGACGAACAGGCCAACATAGATTCTGGAACACAAAGACAATAACAAACATGTCACTGCTATTCCTAAAATACAAGAACATCAGGATATTAATTGTGAATAATGACGATTCAAACAGGAATATGTGTATATGTGTTATATGAGATAGTTGTTGGAATATTCCTCTTATTTTTTCCATTGTTATCATGTGAGAGTGCAGATAAAATATGAGAATTAATGAGTGAATGTGTGAGATCAATTTGGGAAAATCAATTGTATTTCTATATATGGTGAACAAAGCAAAATTGAAAAATAATGTCATTTAAAATAGCATTGAAAACTGATAATAAATAATGTGTAAGAACTTTACCAAATAAACTACCTACATAAAAATAAACAACTTAATAAGTGGAGGATTATACCATATCCTGGTTTTGACAAATTCAATAATATGATATCACAAATTCTCCAAAATTAATTCATAGATATAATCTACTTCATTCAAAACATTAGCAGGTTTTAATGTTAAGTAAATAAGATGGTTGCAAAGTTTATATGGAAGTACCATAGGCAAAGAAGAGCAAATAAAATCTTGAAGAAGAAAAAAGCAGCAGGGGGGTGCCTGGGTGGCACAATCGTTAAGCATCTGCCTTTGGCTCAGGGCATGATCCCAGCGTTCTGGGATCGAGCCCCACATCAGGCTCCTCCACTATGAACCTGCTTCTTCCTCTCCCACTCCCCCTGCTTGTGTTCCCTCTCTCGCTGGCCGTCTCTATCTCTGTCGAATAAATAAATAAAATCTTAAAAAAAAAAAAAAGAATACACGAATGGAAATGTGTTTACTCATGCTTGTCCTAAGAACAAAAACATCACTTTAAAGTCATGTCTATTAGAAAATGTGAGACTTGATTCATGCAATTTGCCAAAATGTGTTAAACTACTCACAAAGAGCAGTTGACCCAGAAATTCTAAGACATCATGGTTTATGTGAGATATGCCTTAAAATCAAAATGATTTGGAATTCTAAAGAATAAGCAAAAGCAGCTTAATTGTGTTTCTGTATTACAAAGTTCCTCTTAGAGAAGATCAGAGTAAATCCACAGTATTGATGAGAAAGAGTTAATGTTCTGTTTGCCTAGAAAACCAAATTTGGTCTGTAATCTTTGGTTAATATCTTCAATATACTTTTCATTATATTTTACATGCCACATGTCTATTTCTCTAAACATATCTGAGGAAAGCTATTAAATCATAACATTTACCAAATATTCTTATTCATATTTCTATAACAAAATTGTATCATTCATTTCTGTAACATAATGGCATTACATTTTATTGTGAATCATATTATGAAGTTTAGGTAAGATTTTATGAATCTCAGAAGAAAAATTAAAGCACCTATTATCCACATTCTTATATTTTATTATACAAGATGTGCAATGTTGGGGGAAAAAGTCCTTATTCCT
The DNA here is from genome assembly GCF_024610735.1 of Ursus americanus. Lineage (NCBI taxonomy): Eukaryota > Metazoa > Chordata > Mammalia > Carnivora > Ursidae > Ursus > Ursus americanus. The sequence goes on from NC_142135.1 coordinate 26,167,716, forward strand.
TTAAATCAAAATATTTTTTGAAAATGCCAAGAATTCAGGTATTAGAAGAATCGTAAATAAAAGCCCAATCTGGATACTTAGAGAATAAAGAAATTTCCCAAGGCTATCATATTTTATAGAAATATTACCTTTACCAAGTAAAACAGAAGGAACAGTTGTCTACTGACAGTTATGTTCACATGGCTCTAGTCAGCAGGAATGTTATGAGTCCCTGATGCCCGTGCAAAGCATCAAAACATGTTTTCATTGAGAAGAGAGTAATTAGGGAACCATTTTTATGAAATAAGTCATGTTCTTGTGGAATAGCATCATGACTGAGAAATTTTTGCAATCTAGTTTATGTTTATTTTTCTTTTGCCTTCACTCTAAGTCAGAGATGAATTTGTTTTAATCTGATACTTAATGAATATAAATGCTATAAAAGTGCCTACCAAGCATGCTATAGTTTAGATGGAACCTTATTACAGGAAGTCAATAGACGTACGCACAGAACTGTAATAAAAAACCTAGGTGTTTTGTTGTTGTTGCTGTTGTGGTTTTCCTTCCACATATCTCCTTATCCATCCTCTGTATTGGCCTCATCATCACAGTGGTGTTAGGGTGACTTTAACCAAACAAGGCCTTATCACACCCAGGTGAAGAAGTTAGACGGTGTCTTCCTATGTCAAATTTCCCCTCATATTTCACTGGACAGAATGAAATGTGCCCGTTTCTGAAATGATCCCTGACAATATAAATGGGATTACCCTGAGGTCTGATATGACAGTGACTAGGGTTTCAGCCTACCCCCCATACAAGGCTGCAGAGGGGAGAGATGTAGACATGAATGGTTTAGATTCTGTAAGGAAGAGAGAAAGAAAGGATGCCAAGTAGGAAACTAACAGTTCCTATCATATGAGCTATACAAAATAGGCTAAAAATATTTATATACACTAATTGCTATAAAGCAATATGTCTCCAAATATATGTTACAATAGTGATCATTAAAACCAAATTCAACTACTTACCACACGTGATTTAGGGTCTAAATACCTATAATAAAGTCTTCGTATGGCCCAAGGAAAAAAGACATATAGACAGGGTGTTCTGTTCACAGAGATTATCTTCCCAGTACTGTTAATTTTTTTCAGTGCTTTAATCATTTAAAATTAATAATTTCCCCAGGGGGTGCCTGGGTGGCTCAGTCGTTAAGCTTCTGCCTTCGGCTCAGGGCGTGATCCCAGCGTTCTGGGATCGAGCCCCACATCAGGCTCCTCCACTAGGAGCCTGCTTCTTCCTCTCCCACTCCCCCTGCTTGTGTTCCCTCTCTCGCTGGCTGTCTCTCTCTGTCAAATTAATAAATAAAATCTTTAAAAAAAATAATTTCCCCAGAATATTTCTAAATAACCATTCATGTCAATCATTCACCAGCCACTGATTAAACATTCTTTAAAGCATGTGCATGCTATAATGGAATGAAAACAACATAAGTATCATTGAGCTTTTGGCTAACAATTAGCTCAGGTGTTACTGAGAACAACTAATAAACTACTAATAACACCTGATAGAGATTTTTTGAAACTAGGCAGGGAAATTTGGATTTGATTTAAGATGCAATGTGAACAGTCAAATAACTTTTGGCAGAATACTGAAAATTGTTAAAGAGGTCTAGAATCGATTATCAAGTAGTTTAAACAAACAATATAGGAACATGGGTAAGTTCTATGAGCAATTATATAATGTGGTACATTAAAAAAGTACAGAACCTTTAAGGAATGGACATGTATTTTTTCCAAGTCACTAATAAGCTGCATTCCTTCTTTTTGATTTTTTTAACAAGCAATATGTCCATCTTCACCATCCCTCTGTCTGCTTTGCCTTATCCTCATTTATCTCAAGTGTGTTTTCTCCGTATATCATTGGAGTGACTCTAATTGTTTAGGTTTTTGTAACTTTTACCACCCGTGCTTGCTTCTAGAGAAAGAAAGATTAAGTCTCTCTTCTCCAGCAACCATACCAATGTCTAAAAATGATTTCTGTTGGCTCAGCTATATTCTTATACCTGTAGCAAGGAAGGTGAAACAAGTTGACATGTGGTGGGAAAGCTGTTTTCAAAAGGAAGAGATGCTAAGGTAATGAAAGTAGATGTCTATTGCATGATACTCAGAAAGAAAAAGAGAACACCCTTATTCATAGTTTAAGTACAAATAGTAAAAGAGATGGAACTGGCCTGAATGTTAAGACTTGTATTGTGGGACTGAGAACGATAGAGATTTCACTAATAAAAATCAGAAGATATATTCTTTGTTTATAATCCAAAGCACTTAATTAAGTGGCTAGCAAAAGGTCAAAAATAGGACTTGAGTGAATGACTGAATGTATAGATGAGTGAAAAAAAGGTAAACTTCAACAGATGATTCAAATACTTGCTGTGTCAAGCCTTGTATTGAAAATGCAAGAAAGGGTGCCTGGGTGGCTCAGTTGGTTAAGCCTCTGCCTTCGGCTCAGGTCATGATCCCAGGGTCCTGGGATTGAGTCCCACTTCAGGCCTCCTGTACTTTGGGGATTCTGCTTCTTCCCCTGCCCCTCCTCTCTCTCTCTTTCTCAAATAAATACAATCTTAAAAAGAAAATGAATGAAATAAAATGGTTTCATGTCTATCTTCAAGGATTTGAACCCTACTGGAAAAGAGAATATATATATTATATATATTATTATATTATATATTATTATATTATATATGTTATATATATATAATATATTTATGATAAAAATCTAACAGACAATGATTGCCACAGGAAACATACCAGCAAAGTACTCTAGAGGTAAAGGCAAGATGATTAACTTCAGGTGGTCTGAAAAAGTTGAAAAAGAATCAAAGATCACTTTCTTAAATGAAATTGTATTTACTTTGGGTTTTCATGATGGAGAGAACAGTAATTAAGTATTGGTAAAGAGTCAGTATTCAAGAGTGGAATATATTCCATATATGACTTAATATGGGTCAATGCAATAAAAAATTATGGCATTCTTTTATGTACCGAACATTATCGAGTCCCTATGATGTCATCTAAAAAGTTCTCAGAACCAGGGTTATAGGGATGAATCAAATATTTCTCATTTCTTTTACATTTTAGTGGAGAGGGTCAAACAAATAAAGGAAGAATAAAAAAGTAGAAAACAATACACATCAAGAAATGTAGAAACTTTATGAATATTCATTATCTACTATCCTCCACAGGTACAAAATTAAGATTAAAATTAGTAGTTTCCTTGCAGCATAGATAATCAGTGCCATAAGCAACATTACATAAGCAACATGAGCAATATAATAACACTTTATGACCAGAGAATCCATATAACTATGGTAATATAAGTCCTGGAGCAAGTCAAACTGGCCAGAGAAATTTAACTTGACAATTCATCTTCTCTCTATAAATTAGGATATTAAAGATAATGCCGGGAGAATTGACTGAAATAGTTCTTAATTTATGGATGTTAGCTTCATACATTTTTATTATCCACATTATTGTCAATAAATACCACTTGGGATTTCAAATAAATGATGTCATGAAACTAAATACATTATGTGAGGCTCTGTAGTGGGTTGATAATAAAATAGTTATCTACAGTAGCTACACATTTAGAAAAATTACATGTTACTGTCGAAAGCTATATATGTAGTTACATTTATTGTATTAATAAACACAATATATCATATTGAATTTATATACATTTAAACCTAGATGATGTGAAATATATTAATGAGAAATTAGAAATTAAGGTATTTCACTGAAAAAGTAGCAGAGAAATATTTTGTCATCTTTTGAAACAGCAATTACAATATTGTGATGTCAAACTAAGTCTTCCTCTTTACTTAGAAAGTGGCTTTTGGGATTTAAGAGATAATAGTACACTAATTTTACATAGTGTTTTAAATATTGGCTTAAATATACATATGTTTTATTCATAATCAAGGTTAACCATTTATGAACTATTCTAGAAAACTTTAGTGTAATAAATCAATTTATCTAGCTACTCATTTTAATTTTTTCAAATAAATCTTTTAAGAAGAAGTCTCAGAATAGTTATAATTTTCATAGTTTTTTTCCCCTCATTGTTCTGAGTGTGTTCAGATACCTGTAGAGCGAGATTTATTAGGAACCAGCTGGGCTCCCTGTGCAATGGTCGACAGTGGCTTAAAGAAAGCTCTCCTGGTGTTAATTAGCAGTTCGATTTCACGGGACCACTGTGGCTAATTGATGTCCCTGGAGCTATAAGAAGGGAAGAAATGAAACAGAAACAACCCACTTCCCCACTCTGATTCCTTAATTCTAGAAGATTGCTGAAACAAACAAATAATACATATATATAATCTCCAAACTTCATTGCCCTCTATTCCCACTCAATTCTACATTCACTTCAGTAATGTGGATTCTGCTCACAGAATTTTATACCCAATGAAAACTGTTTATAAAAAAAATATTTTTCTCTTTTAGAAAGATGATACTGACATACTGCTGTAATATTCTGGGAAAATTAATATCCTATTCTGAAAGAGAGACATTGTTACATTAGGAAAACCAATATGTATTTATTCATTGCCAAGATTACAGGTATTATTTTAATGGGAACACAGCTTTTGTCTAAATACCCACATATATTTAAATAACCCACTACATATCTATCATTTGACTCAGAAGATTAACTTGATCTTCTAAGAGTATCACCCCACCCACATGCCATCTTGATCAACATAGTTACTTTAAAAATATCTTCTATAGAAACATTTATTGACTTGTATTTTATTTAATATTTTAGTATTTCTTCTGCAAACACTTTCTTTGATGTAATGGGGTGCTTTCATTTCTGTTTTAAGGGAAAAAATCAGAACAAATGTAATATGACTAATTGAAGATATGGAAATGTGTGGGCTCTATTTTCTTGCCATTTTTGGTCCATTCCTTTTCTCTACTTTATCAAGAGTATGGAATAACTAGACCACTTCACTAGGTAATTTTGCCCACCAGCTTCTCTTTGGGTTTGGTTAATGATGAGCACTAGCAAACTTTCAGGAGTGGGGAGACTGAAACTGGGCCATTTATTCATTTGACTCCTCTGCAGTTTGGTGAAGGGTGGCGTTTTTACACCACCCAAATCCAGAACTTCGTCCCCCTTGGTCCTTTTTTTCCTGGTTTTGTAAGTGATCCCTCCTGTCACCCAGAACAGAGCCAATGATGTACCAACCATACTAGCCCCAGGGACTGCATTATTTCTCTTGAGTTTCCTCATACTTTTATTAAATAGAGCCATAATTAGATTATTTTCAAAATAATTTGTGCACAGATCTCATTTTTCCAAGACTCTGCATGATATAGGAAACACTTTTTTTTTTCAGCCACTACTGTTCTTATTCTTATGATAAACTCTACTCACTTTATTAAACATCTATTAGGATTTCTTGGGGAATATAAAATGTATTACAGTAATTTGTATAGTTGCTTTTCATTATATTATATTATTAATATTTTGATAGCAAATACTTTGTTTAATTCATTTTACCCTCTATAGAATTACTAGCATAATACTTTCATTATAGAAACTTACGTAATATTTTCTAAGTGTAGGATTATGTATTGATAAAATAATTATAAATGAGTTTATTCATTTTTCCTTTTCATGCTGGGCAAACAAAACTCTCTTTAACACATATGCTTCTTTTACTCTCCAAAATAAGTTTTATTGAGTGAATAAGCAACTCATTGTCAAAGAAAATAATGCATTCTTTTCTACATTGAGTAATATGGCATTTAAAGTTTGTAAGTGGAAGCTACATAATGTAAAGAGCTTGTATTTCCTTTATAAATTTTAATCAAGGTAAATTGATGCTTAAAACATCGTATATGGAATGAAAATATGAATATTTATGATAAAATGTTCATATTACATACAGATTATTTAAACACATAAGAAAATCATCAAAATCCTAAAGGAGAAAACAGGCAGCAACCACTTTGACCTTGGCTGCTTAAAACATCGTATATGGAATGAAAATATGAATATTTATGATAAAATGTTCATATTACATACAGATTATTTAAACACATAAGAAAATCATCAAAATCCTAAAGGAGAAAACAGGCAGCAACCACTTTGACCTTGGCTGCGGAAACTTCTTACTAGACACATCTCCAGAGGCAATGGAAACGATAGATTTCTTTTAATCTCGATTAAGTGACTAACAAGAAGAAGGCTGACATCACGCATCTTGTACAGACGTGTAGCTATTCTCAAGAATTTGTTCCTTAGCTATTTTATTTCTTACACTATTTTATATTTCATCTAATCTGCTTACAACTTCTGCCTTGCATCTTGATAACAGCCATGTCAACAACTTCATCCCTGCCAATCCTGTATTCCAGAATATCCCCATTATTTGTGGCATAATAAACAGCTGTCCGAGATATTAAGCTTCACATTCTCAAAACACATTATTTCCACTTCTTGACTTTTCTATGTCAGTGTTGTTTCCAGCTTTAAATATCGGCATCACCAACTATCAATTTCTAAAGTTACTTAACTGATATTTTGCTTTTTATCACAAAATCCTATTGCTTCTAAATCTGGAATGCCTCCTGAATAAACTACTGCTTTCCATTTTTCTATGTTCATTGTTGCTCATTTTAGTTCTTCTCTGTACAATTGAAATAATCTCTCTCCTGTTTCTATTGTCCCCTCATTACTAATACACCTCAATTTTGAACTCCACAGTGCTGTCCTATTAGCCTGAAAACACACACACACACACACACACACACCTACTCATGTCCTGGGATCGAGTCCTGCCATGGGCTCCTTGCTCAGTGGGGAGTCTGCTTCTCCTTCTGCCTGCTGCTCCCCCTGCTTGTGTTCACTCTCTCTCTCTGACAAATAAATAAATAAAATCTTTAAAAAGTATTTTTTTGGTTACCTATTTGCTACTAAATGAAGTTCAAACTCTATAACTTAATATTTAAGCCCTTCAGATTCTGGTATTTTCAACCTCATCCCCCCTGCTGTGCCATCTCTAATATCTTATGTTCTGAACTCACTAGCCTTCTTGATGAACTTAAAATATTTTACATACTCTTACACATCAGAAAACTTACTCAACACCTTCCCTATACTCAGAATGTTCCTTAAAATTTACTAATATATTAAAATTCCACTCATCTTTTAAAGTCAAAATTAAATCTTACCTCATCTGTGGAGCTTTTCCACTGTCTACTTAGAAAAAAATTTTCAAAAATCATGTTGTGTTAATATTGTATATAGTACATTAAGATTAATTGATTAATGTAACACTACAGCAGTGGATCTCCACCTTTTTCCAACCCAAAACATATGGACATAGTTATTATTATTTAGCGACTCACTGTGGGAAATGATTCTTTTTATTATTATTATTATTAGTTTCAGAGGTAGAGTTTCATCAGTTGCATAGCTGCATAACACCCAGTGCTCATTACATGAAGTGGCCTTCTTAATGCCCATCACCCAGTTACCCCATCCTCCTACCCACATCCCCTCCAGCCACTCTGTTTCCTATAGTTAAGAGTTTCTTATGGTTTGCCTCCCTCTCTGATTTCATCTATTTTGTGACATTAATTCTTAATTGTGTATGTGTTGTATATGTGTTGTGTATAATTATTAGAGTTGGTCTTTGGCGGGAGTTTGTAGTTGGAAAGAAGCCTCATAAAATATTTTTGGTTTTGTTTTTTTTTTCAGATTTGACTTTCTTAAGCAGATTTTTTATTTTGTTGAATAAATCTAATTGCTATTTGCCAATTTTTGTTGAGTGCAGATTAAATGAGTAATTTACTACCTTAGAGCAGCAGTTCTTGATGAGGGTTGATTTCTCTCTAGGGGACATTTGGCAATATCTGGAGACAGTTTTGGCTATCAGACTGGGTAAAGAAAGCTACTGGCATCTTGCAGACAGAGGCCAGGAATACTGCTAAACATCTTACGAATAAGAGAGCCCTACAAACAAACAAATAAACAAACAAACAAACAAGCAAATTCTGGTCCAAAATATCAGTAATGCCAAATTTGAGAAGCTCAGTCTTAAATCTCATAGCTAATGTAGTTTAACATAATTGAAATTCAATACATATTTATGTAATTGGATTAAAAATTAGCATCATGGTCAATCTTCTTAGCAGGAACTGGCAGTATCAAGAAAAAATACATTCTTTAAAAGAAAAAATGTTTCATTTCTGGTGAAAATTAGTAAACAACAATCATTCCATAATTATATTTTTTTGTGTATGTAATCTCCCACCTCATTCAATTTGAATTTACTTTTCCAAATTATATGTGCATATATACCTACAGAAACACACATACCTATTGGACAAATTGTTTTTTAGGTTATGGTTTTAGAGAAACCATCAAAATGTTGAAATTCCTTAAGTATAGTTTGTTGGTCACAAATTATGCTGATTTTGTAAATGATAATAGCATCTTCTTAAGTGTTATCTATCATCAACTTTGTTAATTTATAATTTATCTAATATATCCAATTAAATAATAAAATTGAATAATCCATCATGTAACAATTCTTAGTCTTGCTTGCTCAAGTATGGCACCAAGAACTAAAGAAATTAATATTAAAATGGTATTGTGTAGCACAATATTTATTACATCTCCAAGGCTTTAATATTAATGTTTCTTTGTAAATCAAAAATAACTTTTCTTACTCTATCAGATAAATTTAATTAAAATTTGCAAATAAACTCTTGTCTCATAACTCCCTTTTGCTCTCAAAAGCAAAGAAATTCCTGAATTACTAAATGAATTCAATTTGTTTTATATCTCATTCAGCTGAATGCTTACCATTACCGCAATGATATCAGAAAATGACTTCTTAGGAGTTACTATTTACATTCATGGATCATAACTGAAGGAAAAAATATATTCTTGAATTACAACAACTATATGGTTTTTAAAGGAAAACCTGTACTATTTTTATGGGTTGGATTTAAAGATGGGGGTGTCTCAGCTTGTCTGTTTACCCATAGATCTTCACCATGTGTGAAGCAGGACTGTCAGGGGTCTAATTGCCTGACATAAAAGGAATGAGGAAAGAAATACACTTTAAAGAAAATGGGACAGTATGGAAAAGGAGTTTTGTGCACATAACTGTGGCTGCCACTCAAATTGACACATGGTACAGCCTTGAAGGAGACTAGACTGGAATAATTAGAAAAGTATTATTTTTCACTTAAATCTCTGGCAATGATAACCCAAGGCAACACAGTTTTATAGATTTGGAGAGTTTGGCTGAATGGTGATTATCCTAATGGAGTTACTTAGAATGGTGTTAGGGCATGGAATGAAGAGAGCGGTCTAGCCATAAAAGTGGACTAAACTCTATTTAAGGTTGAGGAAGAAATTGTCCAGTTCTCAAGTATAGGAACTAAGACCTAGACAGGAAGAGTGAGAGATGCCACGTTATCTCTGATATTTAGGTTAGGAATTTAAATGTACAATTGAATAGAATACATATTTAGAAGGTGAGAAAACAACTAACAAATGATGTTTGATGACTGTTGAATATCAACAGTTTTAATTATAATTTGTTATTAATTTAAAAATTGTTTTGTTATGCAATCTGTTCCCTTATTCTATTGACTAATCCGCATTACACATTTTGAGAGTCCCCTAAACAAAAAGTAAAGTTTTCATGGCTCTAGATAGATAGACTTGTTATATATATGATAAATTTCTTTTTTTTTTAAAGATTTTATTTATTTATTTGTGAGAGAGAGAGCAGAAGCAGGGGGAGCAGCAGGCAGAGGGAGAAGCAGGCTCCTTGCTGAGCTAGGAGCCTGATGTGAGACTCAATCTCAGGACCCTGAGATCATGACCTGAGCCAAAGACAGATGCTTAAATGACTGAGCCACCCAGGTTCCCTATATATGGTAAATTTCATTTGTGAAAATGTAAGTACATAAGTATATATGTGTACATGTATTCATATATATGAAATTTGATTTTCTTTATGTAAGCATTTTTTTCTATCACTGCGATAGTTACATTTTTTTCTGTGGTATTTTCTCTCTTAATATGCATTTTATAGTGAATAAACAATAATCAGATATCTATTTTTTCAAAAATTGTTTATGGAAATGGCCTAGAAGTCAGATATAATTAATTGTACATATTTATCAGATTTTCTCTTTCTGTAAGGAAAACACTTGAAATGAGCTAAATATCTTCAAAAATTATATAAAAATTTTAAGAATATTTTTCCATCTTCAGGATATTCCAAGTCCTGTTGACATTCTAGTTCAACATTTTTACTGTAAATTAGCATTTTTTTCTTCTTAAAAAAAACCTGTTTCACTTACTATCTTGTCCAAATTTAAAAGGTGACTGACTCTATCACTGTGGCATCTGTGAAATAAGCATTAATATAGTTCAGTGGTGAACAAATTATTTAGTCATGGAAAAGTACATTCATGATAATTTTTCTCTTTTAAAATAAATTTATATTGTTCCTTGAGGAAAATAAAGAAATACTTTAAGGTAGGTTACCTATTTTATAAAAGACTACACTAGAAAAAAATGCTCTTTTAAAATCATTAAAACACTAATATTTGAGGTTATAATATTTTGCCTGCTATTCCTATTACATCTGCATAGTATTTTAGAATTCACCAGATGTGGTCACATATATTATGTGTTTATATACTCAAAAAATAAAATAAACAGAAGAGTTCGGTTTGGAAGAAACCTTTTTTTTTTATCATCATAAAAAATTAAATATTCAACTCAGAATTGTCACATGGTTTTAATAAAAGGACTGGTTTAAGAATATGGGGAGATTCAGGAAATAACATAGTACCAAATTACCCAGATACTAGCAAAAACAAGAGGCCAGTCTGGCCAGTATGGCCCACAAGGGAAATAGGGGGTAAGTAGTATGTTCACAGACCAGTGAGAAGTGGAAGCCTGGAGAAGATCCCCTTTGACAAAAACTATGATCATTGAGGAATTCAGTCATTTCTGGAAAGGTGGCTCAGGAGGGGAAAAAGCAGAGAGTCAATGCCTAGACTTTCTCCCATTTACGAAATCTCTGATTTTTAGTTTGGTCCATTGCTGCCAGAAATAAAAATGAAATATTCCCACCTCCCTTGCAATGAATTGGTCATATAACCGAGTTCTGACCAATGTGATCAAAGTAGAAGTGTAGAGGACAATTTCTGAGATGTGTTCTTAAAGGAAATGAGCATGTCTTCTTTCATTTCTGGAATACTTGTGCTCAATGAAATGTAACTATATGGCTGCAACTTGATTGTTCCCTCAGTGGCTGCATCAAGTTGAGGATGGCTGAGCTAGTATCTTCCCTTTGCCCCTCCACATTGATTCTCCATCTTTCTGTGTCTTTTTTTCTGCCCTAGAAGGCTGATATGTACGGGCTTCATTAACCCTAACCTGCTCTCTTGCCCTCTCGTTTGCAATTGGATTTAGGCAATGGGAAACCTAGTCAGAATATTAGAGAAATAAATAAGAGTGAGCTGAGGCTGTTTCCCAGTTGCTTCCTCCCATTGCATCATCTTGTGCAAACAGTGCCCCACAACTAAAAATCCCAAGTCCTCCCAAAGTGGCCTACACCACAGGGCTATCTTCTTTTGGGTTTAGGTAACTCTTTCTCTGAAACTCTCCCTTCTGGCCTATGGTTGTTAATGACTCTGTTGCTTACTAGCCTTGGGTTTTTAGTGTATCTCAACCATACCCTTTAATATAATCATTTTATAAATAAACTGTTCGCATATTATTCTCATTTGAGTTATCCCTATGTTTCCTGTTGGAACTCTCAAGAGAGTGGTGGAATAACAAAGTAGAAGGATCCTGGGACCCATGGGAGGTCAGACCTACACTGCATTCCCTAAATATTGATTTATTTTATATGAGAGAGATCATATACTTCTAATTTTTAGTGTCTGATATAGTTTTGAATTTACTTTATCTGACTGATAATATTAAATCAATATTAAATTAACACAATGGGTATTGTGATTGCCTATTAAGATGGTCCAGTTGAAGTTTAGAAAGGGAAATGATTGATCAATGGGTATACGTTGATAGAAATGGGTCTACAGTTAGCTTGTTTTATTAAAATCATTATTTTCAGAGTATCTATTATGATCCAGATACTCTGTTATATATTGAAAATACAGGCAACAATGAATGTGGCTTTATAACGTCCTATTTTAGACCTCCCTCTGCAGTGATTGTAGGTAGGACTTTCTACGTGAGGGAATTGTAGGATGATCCCCATAGACAGAAGAGCACTCTTATTGTCCACTTTCTGGAAGGGGCAATTGTTTGGACATACAGTGACTCTAGTTTGAAAAAGACATTCTGTATAGGCCATCACCACTTCCCTCTTGTTCTTCCCCATATTCTCACTGTTTTGTTTGTTGTTTGGTTGGTTGGTTTCTTGCACTTCCCAAATATATTGCTTGCGCTTGAGTTTTTGTCTCAGGGTCTGCTTCTATAAGAACGAAATCTAAGGTGTTTTATTTATTTCTAGACTTTTTTTTTCCATTCACTTCAACAGAATGATTTTCTGCCTTCTGTCAGAACCACAGTGTCTCAATTATAATAAACTTGAAATAAGCCATGAGTATGGATAGAAGGCCCTGCTGCTTTTTTCTTTTTTTTTTTTTTTTAAAGATTGTATTTATTTATTTGACAGAGACAGACAGCCAGCGAGAGAGGGAACACAAGCAGGGGGAGTGGGAGAGGAAGAAGCAGGCTCATAGCAGAGGAGCCTGATGTGGGGCTCGATCCCACAACGCCGGGATCACGCCCTGAGCCGAAGGCAGACGCTTAACCACTGTGCCACCCAGGCGCCCCTCCATTCGTGTATTCTTAAAATTTATACTTTGATTGGTAAATAACTAAAGTATATAAAATATACCTAAAGTGACACCCTATTTCTATTTTCCAGTTTTTATATTTGACTTCCTTAAATGTAAGGACTTAATCTCTTCTTTAATTGTATAAATAGAGTAATGGCTGCTGTAATGTCCCTTAAATAACAATATCTTTAAGCATAATAGATTTGAATGGGTTGATAAAAGGTAAAGTATATGTGATGTGCTCCTATTAATTTCATAATTGAATGAAATGACAGTACAATTTTATGTAATTACTTTGAGTATATGTATTAAAATAAAAATATTACCTCCTTAAATATCAGTAGAGAACATTCATTTATTATTGAAATCTTTCCTTTAGAGCTTGTGTCTCTACTATCAATTTGCACTCCATAGTGTTAGAGCCAATATTCCACCATCTTATAAAACTTTTGCTCTGAAGCCACTCATTTTGTGCTGTTTTTTTCTATGGAGGTTCAGAGAGTCAAATATATGATTTATGTGTTTTAATGTAGAATAATTTACAAAAGTTAGCCTTAGGGTAATAGTGCATCTAGAGTAAGAATGTATAGTCTGTATTTTTCTACTTTTAAATATGATGCCACATACAACTACATGTTTAATCACTCTCTTTCTGTTCAGTGTTTCTAGTCTTATGTGCACCCTGAAAAACCAGAAATAAGTAATCTGTTTGACCTAATAGCTCATGAAATGCTGTTTGATACACTTTAAAATTCCGATTGAATATTTCAGTTAAAGTAAAAATGAATGACAGTGGTACTCCAAAATGCATTCTTTCACTTGTGTTCGCAAAATTGAATAGTTGGTGAAAGTTATTTGTTTTTTAATATTACTAGTTTGTTTATTCACTAAGGCATACTACAAGACAACTTAAAGAATTCTCACTATGCCTGAGATGATCTATACATGCTATATAATAATGAGTTGAATTTATTGAATAGCAATGCATAATTAATAATCTTGACAGCACCAGGAAATCTAGCCATGCAAAATACTATTGAAGCTTTTTAATAATTGCTCAAATATTGCTTTATTATTAGTCTGGTTATTGAAATCCTCACCATTTGGGAGAACTAGGCTGGGATAGCAGGTGGCCCAGTGCTGGTATCTTCTGCCTTGAGAACAGCTTGGTCTTTTCACTAATAATAATATTTATAATTACCTGAAGAGTTTGGATGATGAAAATGCTAGTTTACTGATGTCAAATTACTTCAAGGGCATAATATTCCACTTGGTATTACACATTTTGTGAAAATAACATAATATTCCACTTGGGATTACACATTTTGTGAGAATCTCAGATCAGATATGAATGATTTTGCTAACATCCTCTAATATATTCTATCAATTTAGGACACATTCAAGATGTAGCATAATTTATATGGTACTCATTCTTGAATCATGGTCTAGAGTCATCAAAAGGTCTAACTTTACGGCAAAATCAATTGTAAAGCTGTTCCAAATACATCCTGCTTTGTCCTGTCTACTTAGTGTTCAAATGATTATGCCAATCTCCTTATACTTTAGAAAGTCTGGTAGATGAGGTGGGGATCAGAATGGTTATTAGAATATTTTTATGTTCTTCAAAAGACAAAAATGTATTATTTGCTAGAATCTACTTGTATATTTAAGCTGTAAAAGTACAATCATCACCTTTTTTTTTTTAATATATCTCCAATCCTATTATGAAGGTTTTTGTTCCACTAACATATTTTCTGGTATAGTGTGCCTAATTGAAGTGATTTTGAGATGATGTGATGTTTACACACCTACAATTTTTTTTTTAAGAAAAAATATGTTGGAATGCAGTCTAACACATGCCCTGATTTGAGAAACTATTTACACTTACATAATGTTCTGTTAGTTAAAACGATACACAGGAGCCATATAATGTTTTTTATTTCCTTTATATTTCAATTAGTTCTTAAGAACGTTTGGATTTTTTTTTGAAAAATATTAAGAATTATAATAACCAACATCTACTATCTGCCATGCTTTGTTTTAAACTCTTATGTGGATTATCCCTTTCCCTCAAAATTGTGCAACAGGACAGGTAATAATTATTGGGTTCTGATGCAATCCAATAATAAAATAATACTTCTATTCTAATGTGGTTCTAAGCTAATTGAGACAGAAAACAAAAGAAAGATCACATAAGAAATGTAGTATCACTTTTCTTACTAATAAAGATGAAGGGGGGGGCGCCTGGGTGGCTCAGTCGGTTAAGCTGCTGCCTTCAGCTCAGGTCATGATCTCAGGGTCCTGGGACTGAGCCCTTCATCGGGCTCCTTGCTCAGCGGGGAGTCTGCTTCTCCCTCTCCCCCTGATTGTGCTCTCTCTCTATCTGTTTCTTTGTGTCAAATAAATAAATAAAATCTTAAAAAAAAAAAAAGATGAAGGTAATTGTGGTGGCTAAAATATAAGAATAAGATTGCTTACTCCCAACCTGCCACCTGAAGTAAAATTTAAATTTACAAGGAGGGACAACAGAATTAATATGACAGATTTAGGATATTTGATAGATTAGCAACACCCAGTTGAGGACTTTTTATTCAAGTTTGTCTTCCACGTATCAAGTAACTCCACAGGTAGTAGTTAAGTATAGGTCCAATGGCCAGAAGTATAGAGAGAAATATCTTTCTCTAGAAACAGTGGAATGGGGGAAAATGTTTTCCCTCCATAATAACAAGACAAGCTAATAATAATTCAGCTCTCTATGTAGTTCAGGATCTGTGCAAAGTCCTTTTCTTATTTTATTTCATTTCATCTTTAAAACACTCTATTGTAAATGAGAAAACTGAGATATATAAAGTTAACTTCATGCTAAGCAAACAAATAACAAATTGCTGAGCCAGGATTCAAACCTTGGTTTTCTTATTTTAAATTTGTATTTAACTTTTCTTCTTTCTTTCTTTCTTTCTTTCTTTCTTTCTTTCTTTCTTTCTTTCTTTCTTTCTTTCTTTCTATGAGTAGTAATTTAGTGAATTGGCTACTACAAAGCTTCTTAAATGGGTTGACTTATTGCTTCAATATAATCTGTGCTTTGAGAGAATTTATATCAACATTTTTGGTAATTTATCCTTTTACTTCACAGATTTGCCATTATGTTGATAATCACCAGAGATACCAACATTGTTTACCAGCTGCTCATATTATGGTTTTGGCTCAAATTTGAGAACCTGAATTGGAAACTCAAAACAATGTAGATAATTCTTCTACTATGATTCCTGCAATAAAGAGATTTAGGGCTCATTTACCATCTAATATTCAAATAATTCCAAGTCAAAATCATATTCCATGAATCCTCTCTTCAAAACATAAGGTAAATAGAACAATGGTGATCTGAATTTTTGCCTAACAAAATTGAGATACACTTCAAGGATAAATTTGCTATAGATTTGAAAATCTAAATTAAAAAATTAAAGAAATTCTAACAAAAAGATCTTATACTTGCTTTACAACTTAAATTTATGCATTTCAGATTCAAGCTGTGAATACATCTGATTGTTCTAGAATTTTGTGTGACAATTCCATTAATGAACTGTAGGGGCAATTCCACAATGAACTTTCACTACTTCTTTATGTAATGAAGCTTTTTGTTTTTCTGCTGCTACTTGATAACATTTTATTTACATAAAATAACAAGCCTGGTGATGTAGGCTTACGTGTGTCTTAAATCTGAAGATTTAGGAAATTCCTATGGTGGGCAGGTTTTGGGTTTTGGTTAGGTCCTATACTTACAGAGACTTGCTTCATAATCTTTAACAAAAACTTTGTATAGTATAAAGAAAAATAGAAAATATTAAATGAAAATAGTATACTTTATATCAGTCATAGGTTATATTCTAAACTTAAAGACAAAGTTATGTTACTTATCTTGATAATAATATATATGTTACCACTTAGCCATTACATGTCAGGAATCATTTGGTTTTGCTTTCAGAACTTCCAGAATCCATTTTTCAATAGCCCTAAAGAAAGAAAAAAAAGGTGGGATATGTTATATAGTGATTTTCTTTTCTCTGAAGCAGTCTTTTCTTTGAAATATAGTATGTTAAATGAAGCAGCATATTGCCAGTGCTTAGTAAGCTCTTGATATGAATCATTCTCATTTAGTTATATATAATTTTTCTCTTCTTAGGGAGAATGAGAACAGAGAACATTTTTTTGTGTGTGAATTATTGAAAAGGTACTTTTTTCTTCCATTATAAATAGCCCTAGGCCAAAGTTCCTGGCTTGGGAAAGGGAGCTCTGGAGTTTATAATACTATAAACTTTTGTCTGCTAATAATCATAAAAGCCTGTATTAAAACATTAAAACCATTCATGGGATGTTGAAACACGACTACACCTAGTTTGGTCAACTATAAACTGTTGTACATTAAGAATGCTGCAGCTCATGAATTAGACATGCAAAACTCCACAAATAGCAAAGAAACAAGTTTCTGCCACAACCATCTTATGTTCTCACCACATATTATACCACCAAACTACTGATCTGTTGCATATGCCCATTTATATCTGGACCACGCCCTAGGAGATGTGATGACGTTGAAATTGATTCTGCAGTTCTCCATTTCAAACTAAAGTGTTTGGACTGGTGCCATATCCTGTACCACCTGCAGAAAGGAGATGAGGAATATATACTTAAATGTTCAATTTATTACTCAGTATACCAAGACTTGCTGGAAAAAAAAATAAATGCCTAATATATGGGATCATCACTGTACAAAACTTCAGATTTATAAATTTAGAAACTGAATTTAAGAGTCCACTTATTTACTAAAGATTGTGTTCACCTTTACCAAGGTAATGTGATATACAGGAAATAGCATGGGCTTTTTTGTGTGTAGGTGTGGGTGTGGGTGGGTGTGAGTACTTATCTTGTGTATGCAGCTCCTCGGAGTCTAAAGTCACATGTTAACTCACACTTGGCCTTGAGCAGTTGGTTAAAGTTTGAAGCTGAATTCTTCCTTCCTGCCCCATTGTCCTCCTGTGGCTACAGGTGAGCCAGTGCTCATATCTGTCCTCCTCTCTGAGGCACCTATCTCTCCTTAGGATTTCATATTACCTGGTTGCTCTGTGACATATGATAATGTGGATTATCCAACTTTTTCCTATTAGAGTGCAAGAGATACTCTTTCTAGCTTTCTACATAGGGGGAGGTGAGGAAGGTCTGGAGTCACATCGTTTCAATCAAATTTCCTTCAAGCTTCCTTGAAAGCCAGAGGCTATGTATATCTGGTTTCTCATTGTAATCTAACATAGCAAATTGAGTGAGCCATGTATTTATTTAGAAAGATATATTTGTTTAATAACACATTATTATTCTAAATATTCTATTAATTCAATTGTAAATTATCCTCTTGATAGTATCCTGGTGAATGGAATCGCTCTTACCTTACACCTTATTTTTTCACCACTATTGAACTGTGTGTTTAGCGTGTTTCCAACACAGCACCATTTTCAAGCTAATTGCCTGTTTCAGTTAACAACTGATGCCAAACAAACCATCATAAAACTCAGTGGTTTGAAACAGCAATGATTTAATATTTGTTACACTTCTTTTGTGTAAATGTGATGGGTCCTTTGCTCCATGTGTCAGCTGGGTCATTCATCTGGCTGCATGTAAATGGGGAGAGAAGAACTGGGTTCTCAGTTTTCTTCCACGTGTTCTTCTCCCTTCATTTGATATCTCACACTCACACTTCTCTAGTAAGCCTTTCTATGCAGGAGGATAGTCTGCACTTCAGTGATAGTCTGGCCGGATACCAGATTTCACATTCCAAATCACAAGAAAATGCACGTCTTTGTCAGTTTGGACTAAATAGCATAGACTACATGGCTTACACAAAAGGAATTTATTTCTTATGGTTCTGGAGGCTAGAAGTACAAGATCAAGGTTGAAACTGATTCGGTTTCTGCTGAGAACTCTCTCTTCCTGGTTTACAAATGGCTGCATTCTTTCTCCATCCTCATATGGCCTTTCCTTGGTGCTTGCATGCAGAGAGAGAAAGTTTAGGGTTTCAACATATGAATTTGGATGGGGACGCAAACAGTGCATATAAACTTTTGGTGACATCACATTGCTAAGACCTCATTGGTTATAATTAGAAGCCATGCAGCTAAGGTCAGATCAATGTGGGCAGGACTCCACAAGGGTGTGAATAAAGGACGGCGGGGTTCATTGAGTTTTGCCAATGTGACTTCCCAGCACAGTGCCACTGAAAATGAAGACCATGCTTTCTTTGCTTAGATTACTACTGTTTTTCAGGAAGATTTATCTGTCACCTCCATGAAAAAGACTTTGCTAATCAATGCTGTTAAAGATCCCTCTTCTTTGCCCCCATTCCTTAGTATAGTCCAACTAGCACAAAGCCTGGTACATAGTAGTCTCTGGAATGAATAAAGAACTCCAAAGCCAACATTTTTATTCATAAGAATAATAAATATAGAGGTTGAAAACAATGTCTCATGCTTTTGTGTTTCTTCTATTCACACCTTGCCAGTATCCATGTACTCATAAAAAGGGTGACAGCAAATTGCAATAATGCTTGCATTGATTGTATTCCGCTCACTTGAAGAAGAGATCTCAGAATCAGTTTATTCTATCCTTTTAAAAAGCTACTTGTAAAAATACCTAAAGCTCTTCTTCAACCGGACAATGTATAAAGACTATAGATGAGTATGTTCAGAAATATACAGATAATGTACAGGTAATACCATAGTGTGAGACTGATGCTAACCCTTGGTGGCTCTTAATGAATATTAGGTGATACTTCTATACATATATTAGAAAAGTTAGTGTATCTGTCTTTGACTAAAGCCTCTTTTGCTCATTATCTTAGATACTATCTTACTCTCCTACATTTCATTCTAATCTGGTATTTTCTGCTATTGCACTTAATGACCTAATTACTCTGGGATTTTCTTTTATTTCCCATCCGTCTTAATATGCAGAAATATTCTGACTTACTTGCTCAGAATTCAGCAACAGTATAGTTATTTTTCTCATCTTAAGGGTTGCTGCTTATATCTGTATATTAGTCAGCATTTGGGACGACATGATTTTCTGTGTGCTACTTTGGAATACAAATGTATTCTTCAGATGCCCTCTGCCTGTGAATGCCCTTGGCAAGTTGCCTAGCATTACTGCAGATGATGGGGGCATCTGGGGAAGGCGGAGGGGTTCATAAACATGCCAGCCTTTAAGTGACTAAAAAAAATAACCGACAGATGGATTATTGCATGTAGAAGAACATGACTCAAAAGGCTTCTCATCTTTGGTTGTTTTCTGAATCTCAAAATTTAAAGTGTACTTGCCTCTCCATCTTACTTTCACCGCCCATTCCCTCCTATCTTGTGGCAACCTCTTACCTTCAGTAAAAACTACTACTTGCAGCCAGAAAGTTAACCCTCTAAGATTGCACGATTTAATGCTCCCATCCTGTGGACTGTAATATACTGTGATGATCTTTATTTGAATAAAGTTCTGTTTGGAGGCATTCTAAGTGGCATGGTAAAAGGGTGTTTTTTTTTTTTTTATTGGCTGATCAATGCAGATAGGAATTTCTGGAATAATTAAATCATCCTCCATCTGCGAAGTAGTTACATCACTGTAATCCAGATGTCTGTTTCCCCTTCTCTAAACTCAGTTTTCTCATTGTATTTGAGAAAAGGAGGCCAGCCCATGTAAATTATTCCCAAACTGCATCTTTATTGCAGTGCTTTAGCTCGGTGGTAGATAACTGTTCACCTTGGTGATGGTCATCGACCGAACCTTCAGGATCCACTTTCACTATGGATAAAAGGATACTACATATGCATAAGCATCAGCAATAGAGGGCTTAATACAGAACCGTTCACTCGTCCTCTTATTGCCTTATTCCTTTATGCCCCAAGTCACTACGATTATGAGTGTCAGACTCACTGAGAGTTCAGAGAATCGGAGTCTACAGGCAATGCCGCAAATTAAAATCACCTATTAGACATCTGGAAATCTCCTTAAATTCTAACTCTCAGCAAATCACCTTATCCCCAAATTTAATTACAGATTTTAAAGGTTTATACACTATTTTAAAATTCACATTTTTAATGTATTCTTTCACAGATTGCTTTTGAGGTGGAGTAAAAATATCTTTTGAGTTGAAATTTTAACTTTTCAAACAATTGTACAGATGTTTTATTGGTTTACTTAATGGGTAAAAGATGAGGCAGTAAGTTCAGGTTTCGGGGCTAATTTTTTTTTTAGCAAAAATAATAAACAGTATGATTCAGTTTTTAAACAGTCATATGGTATTATTTCATCAAAATAATTTCCTTTTATTAATATTATTTTATATACAGAACATAGTATTTATATTTCCAAGAAAAGAGAAATATTTTTTCTTAAAAATATATTTTTAGTTGTTTCTTTGGAAAATTAAACTTGTGTAAAATAAACATTCAGATAACTTGACATTAAGCACTAATTATTATCTTTAATAAATGCAATTCATTAACTTTTTTACATTTAAGAAAGTATTTTTTAAAATATGTATCTTAAAAGGCCATAATTATTAGGAATTGGGAATTGTTCTGAAAATACTTGCCTGAATTTTTTGTTTCTTTTTCTCTGCTTTGTATTATATGGATTAATTACATATTCATGATATCCTGATTTGTGGTACCCTAATCCATTCATAGTCTACTTTTATTTAAAGTAAGCTATTTGGTTATTTTTAGTAGTGTCACAAACTCCCAAGGCTTTCATTTTATCAATCAAAACAAAAAGCTAAGAGCTAGACAATAATATTAATCAGATTATGTGGCCTCTTAATCCCAACATATTTATTTCTCAACCTGAGGTAAATGATGATTTAAATTCCATATTCATCATTCCTTTGATTCATTTCCTAAAAATTGTGAAATTGTGTGTGTGTGTTTAGCTGCTTCTAATTTTATAAGTATATCACACTGCATATAGATCTTTAGGTTTTAATTATTTCACTGATATTATGATATTGTTGCAAGTCACTGGAGTTCATTTCTTTTCTTATTTTTTAAACCATTTTAGTGAAGTATGATTGAAATGTAAAAAAATATATATACTTCATATGTATAAAACTTAATGAGTTTGGGGATACGTATGCACCCATGTAACATCATCACCATCAAAGCCAGAGATGTACCCATCGCCTCCCCAAATTTCCTCCTGTCACCATTATTATTATTACTGTAACTATTATCAATATTGTTGGGTAAGAATACTTAACATAAGAACCACCTTCTTAGCAAACTTTAAGTATACAAAGCAGTATTGTCGGCCACAGCCACTATGCTGTATACTAGATCTCCAGAACTTATTTCTTTTGCTTAAATATAACTTTGTACCGTTCAACTATCATCTCATTTCCACCACCACACCCGCCCAGCTCCTGCCAGTTAACATTCTACTCTGCTTCTATGAGTTTGATGATTCTGTATTCCTCATATATGATATCATGCATATCTGTCCTTCTATGACTGGCTTATCTCACTTAGTATAACATCCTCAGGTCCCTCCATGTGGTCACAAATGTCAGGATTTCATTCTTTTTTTAAGACTGAAAGGAGTATTTACATACTCCTTTGTATGTAAATACCACATTCTTATAAATCCATTCATCTACTGGTAAACATTAAGGTTGTTTTCATATTTTGGCTATTGTGAATAGTGCTGCAATGAACACAGAAATGCAAGTATCTCTTCAAGATCCTGATTTTAGTTCCTTTGAATAAATACCTAGATGTGGGATTGCTGGACCTTATAGTGTCTTTATTTTTAATTTTTTGACAAACATCCATGCTATTTTCCATAGCATTTGTACTAATTTACAGATCCGCCAACAGCATACCAGGCTTCATTTTTCCCCACATCATTGCCAACACTTTCTCTCATCTTTTATATAATAGCCATCTTCACAGGTGTGAGGTGCTACCTCCCTATGGTTTTGATTTATATTTCACTGATGATTAGTGTGTTGAGCACCCTTTCACATACCTGTGAGCTATTTGTATGTCTTCTTTGGAGAAATATCTGTTCAAGTCCTTTGCCCATTTTAAATTCAAGTTATTTGTCTTTTTGCTATTGACTTGTAAGAGTTACTTATTATTTTAGATATACACCTCTTATCAGATATATGGTTTGCAATATTTGAAATCTGGTTTAAAGCAAATTAAAAATTAACAAAAAACCTGTACTCATGAATTGTCTTCCAATTATGGAAACAAACAAAAGAAGCAACATTTAGCTTCAAGTACCTTCTACAGCAGTGGGGGAGATAGGCAATCAACAAGTTAAAGTACAACATATATTACAGACTGTGATAAGTATAGAGAAGGAAATCAATAATGATGAGACTGAAATTCACAGAAGGAAACTGTTTTAGATAGGATGATCATAAATGTTATCTTTGGAAATATGACATTTGAACTGAGTCCTTGCAGAGGATATGGTAGTCACTGTCTCTCTCACTTGGAAATACTCTGATTTGTATTTGCATAACCATAATTCATATGTATTGAGGGATGCTAACAGCACCTAGGAATGAGGCAGATAATATAGGACTAATTAAAACAGTTCTTGATATTTCTTGTTCTATAGGCATTGATTTGGGAATGATTGTGAACTCTAATTTTGGCATATAAAGTTGCTTTTCTGAGGATATTAAGAATACTTGCATCTTGACATAAGTAGCAGAAACGAAACTTTCTCTTATGTATGATACTATGGTATGTAGCTATGAAGCCTGGAGATGCTGTAGCCATTTGTAAACACTATGAGAGCAAAGTCACCCCACCTTAGAAAATCACAGAGACATAGACCTAATGTCATTGGATTAAAATAACCTGAAGTCTGCATTACATGTGGATTTCCAATACAGGGAGCAATCCTTTTTTTTTTTTTTTATAGGCCATTTGAATAAAGTTTATACTGTTTGCAGGGGAAAACAGATTAAATGACAGAGACTTTAAGGAGAAAAATGAGACAATTTTGTGAAGAGCTAGAGGAAGAACAATAGCATTAGAGGAAACACTACGCAAACGCCCTAATTCAAAAATGTCCTGGAATGTCCAAAGAAAAGAGACTCTCCCATTGGTAGAGTATAGCAGGTCAAGAGAGATGTGGGATTACATGGGGTTGGAGAGCCTGTTACCACATCATGCAAGCAAGATTTTTCAATCTATGAGAAACGGTTTGGATTTTATCAATGATAAGTCATGATACATGTCTAATGGTGAAGTTTTATAGTATGTTTTTGTTTTGTTTTGTTGTTTTTGCTTTAATAGATTGCTTTGTGAAGAATCTATAGATCATAAAATAATCTATAAAATAACTTAATAAAAATGATAAATTTGGATGAATAATAGATAAAGTGGCTTGGGTTAAAGTTAATGTCAGTGGAAGTCAATAGAAATGGTCAGAATCAAAATATATGCTGGAGACAGAAGGAACAGAACTTTATAAAGAAGTGGAGGTGGGAGGAAAAGAAATGGAAAAAATCTCCTTATGAGCTGAGTCAGGAGGGTTGGTGGTGCCATTTTCAACTGTGGGAATCAGGAACATTGTTTTAGATATATTACCTTTGCTATTTTCTTCACAGTTCCAAGTAGAAATAGATATTAGATGGATAGCTGGATTAAAAACAGTGTGCAACTAAAGCAAGAGATATTGTCTAAAGATGCACTTGAGAAATACCAGTTTCTAACACTATTTCAAGCTATGGCATTTGTAGTAATCTCATAAGGAAAGATTTTGGACAAAGCAAAAGGAATTGTCCCAGGATAATCCTTGAAGAGCTTCAGTATATAGAATTAAGAATAGATGATAGATCTAATAATGGGGACAAAAAATGAGAGGTCATCGTGAGAGAATGAACACCAAAAGAGCATGGTTCCAAATGAAGAGGGCTTTCAATAGAATGAAGTGACCACTAATACTAATTAGCCACAGAATATTCGAAGAAGATGAGGGTACAATATATTGATATTTTGATATATATAGATATAGATATTGTGATTCTCACTGCGGAAGTTGGTGGGTACCTAGAATAGATAATTTTAGTGATAAAAAGCAAAAAAGTGATAAAAAGCAAAAAAAGTTTGTGTTTTTTGAAGCAACGAATGTATGTGAAAAAGTAGAGACTGCCAGTACAGAAAATTTATTTGAAAATTGTCTGGAATGGGAGCCAAATTAATGAGTAAGTAACAGGAGATACGTGGGATGAAATTTTTCTGTTTTGTTGTCCAGGATGAGATTTAATAGAGCATGATAGCATGTTTATAAGAATATTGGTGTACAAAAGAGATTGGCTATATGTGGGGACAGAGAAGCTAACTGAGGGAGAAGGTCATAGTTGAGAGAATAGGAGTGGGTAAGATCAGGCTCAAGGGCTGGTCCCACTGTAACAAGAGGGAAGGCGGAGAAACCAATAGAGAAACAAGTAAGTATTTTTGCATAAGATGTTAGGAATATGTGGATAAGCCTATCTGATAGCTTCTATTAATCAAATAGGAGGAGAGGTTATTGCAGAAATACATGTAATTGGAAATTTGAGAAAACAAAGTAGTTATAACATAGATTTATCAGATCATAGGAAATTCAGCATATCAGGCAACTGACATTGAATTGATGTTGTTGAGATAAGAATTTAAAATAAAATCACTGGACCCTAATTGTGAGAACTACTTCACAAAGATCATCCCCTGAGGCAAATCCATGAAGACTGCATAGAAAATTGTATACAGGATTGGAGTTTCATCCTGTGAATAAACTGAGAAAGACTTGAGAGGTGAGAAAAATGGAGAGAGACACAGAGAGGAGATGATTGAGGATATTTGCAAGTGCATGTTTATAATGATATGCTCTGAAATCTAACCTTGATAAGAAAGAGAATGAAAACAAAAGTAAAGTGCTAGATACTTAAAGGATATGGAGCAAATGTAACTGAAGTTCCAATGAGATTAATTATTTGTCAGGGAAGCACTACAGAGAATACTGAGATGATGATCAGAAAACAGGAGTCTGAAATTATTTCGGAGGTAGTATTGTTTTGGCGGAGAAAGCAAGGTCTTGGGTGTTATCACAGAAATGAAAATATTTTTGTAGTTAAGGAGTTAATCTCTTTCCCTTCCATGTCCTTTCTCCACATTAGTGAAAGCAAACACTCTTTTTTATTGTATAATATTCCATCATGTGATCATATCATAATTTATTCACTAATCCACTATTTTGCTGCTTCCAGTTTTTCTTCTATTACACACAATGTAACTCTTGTTAAAATATCGTGACAATTTGCTATTTTATCTAAAAGAAATATTTTTAAAGATATATTTTAGCAGTACATTTTGGTTTCCAAAAGTGTCCTCCAGACAATTGAACCAAATTGTACTCCCCAAAGTATTATATTAGATTGCAGGTCTCTCAAGACCCTCATCTACAAAGAGTATCAAAAAATTTTAAAATTTTCCAACTGAAAAGTGATACATCACATTGTTTCAATTTGCATATCCTCAGTCATGAAAGATTTGGGGCATTTACTCTCTCTTCTTTACAGTGAGATTGTTTATAATCTTTGTGCATTTATTCTTTTAAGTTATGCTTAGTTTTCCTATAAATATTATTTTTAAAAGATTTTATTTATTTATTATTTATTTATTTATTTTAGAGAGAGGGAGAGAGGGAGACAGTGCGAGTGGTGGGAGGTAGAAGAGGAGGGAGAGGGACAAGCAGACTCTGAGCTTAGCGCAGAGCCTCACTGAGGCTCAATTCCAGGACCCATGAGACATGACCTGAGCTGAAATACAGTCTACTGCTTATCCAACTGAGCCACCCAGGTGCCCCTATTCTTAGTCTTCTTATTGATTTCTAAGTGCATTAGGATAGTTTTCACTTGCAATATACACTGTTGGCAACATTGAAATGTTGTCATAACTTAGAAATTTATCCCTTGATTTAGGATTTAGATGAACATCTATTTTTGCATACCATTGGATAATTTCAATCTTTATGTTTTCCTATCTGATAACAAAATATATTCTACCATGATTTAAGGTTTGTCTTTTTGGCATTTCAAATTCTCAGAAAATGTACACTCTTTTCTATATGGATGATTACCAAATAAAAGTAATATTTTATGTAAAATGACCCAACCTCTAACGATATTTTCTTGGTACAGAGGGAGAAACTGGACACAACTAAGATGTGCAGAGCTCTTTGCTGATTTTATATATTATATATATATATATCATATATCTTATATATATATATATCATATATCTTATATATATATATCATATATACATATATCATATATCTTATATATATATCTTATATATATATATGATATATGATATATATATATATATATATATTTTTTTTTCTTCTAGATAATTGGTTCAGCTTCAGGTTAATGACTGAAACTCAGAGACCATAGTATTTGCAACTATGTAGACATATCAGCGTCACACAGAAAATCAGAGACGGGAGAAGAAAATGTCCTGAGAACTTTCCAGTCTCTTGTTCCTGTTCTTATTGACTTCCAGCAGAACTGATGCCCTTTCCTTAGTTAAGTGTGTCCTTTGAGAAAAACCAGCAACCTTCTAAGAAACTCCCCGATTTACTAAGCTATCTCTGCATTCAATAAAAATAACCCTAACATAGAAATACAAATATCCTTCTAACATATACACTATAAACTGAATTCCCACCTGGGTACCTTGACTGAAAAACTGGTAGATCAAATGGAATAGGGGATTTGTAATGGTTGAAAAGGTCTTTTCTGAGGCAACAAAATGTCACATTCTCCTGTTTCCTAAATCGTGCGAGATATATCTATGATATATGATTCTACCAGTTTTTCTAGAATCTAATTATATTTTATATTCTGTGAAGCAGGAATCATTGAATTTGTTTCTGTTCACCTTTATTTCTTAAGTTCCAAGTGATCCCCCTTTTTATTTCATTAGATTTTGCTTAAGCAGCTCCCACCCCACTCCCCTCTAAAACCCCAGTTTGTTTCCCGGAGTCCATAGTCTCTCATGGTTCATTTCCCCCTCTGTTTACCTCTCCTTCATTTTTCCCTTCCTTCTAAAGATCGCCCTGCTATGCCATAAGGGAATATACCTGGGTTTTTATTATTATTATTATTTTCAAAACTTCAAACTTGCCTTCCTTCAGTTTTGCTTTTCTACATTTAAGTTTTGTCTAATCATGTCTGTCTCCTCTCAGAAGTGAACTCTTCCATGCCTTTTACTACCCTCTTTGATTTTTTCAGCTATCTTTGATTTTTAGTGCTCTGTTATGTCTCACGAAAGGTCTATCATCAGCTGTATTAATAATTCTATTACTGTAAATGTTTTTGCTTTGATTTGCATACTGTTTAGCCTAGAAACAAATGAGTTCACATGCTCAGAGATAATATAGATGCCTAAATATAATATGTACAAGGAGGATATAGTCCGGCTTTTTGACAACTGAAAGCCTGTTGTTTTATGTGTGCATATCACAAAGCAAAATATAAAAGAGGAAAATATAAAAATAATTTAATTATAGCATCCTAGAACTTCATAACTGTTTGGACTATATACCTTCTGGGAATATCCACAATAATTTAGATTTTATTATGAGACTACTAGGGATCCGGTGCTATAAGCATGGTTTGTAATTTAAGTAAATTAACCTCAGTGCTGTAGACAAACATCCCTTTAAGATAAAAACCTCTTTTCTGGCTGTTTTTAATTGAGCATGGTTAATAAGGAAAGTGTAGCATTGCCCATGCAGCTGTTCTCTTTCCAATACTTGGATTTGTAGAAGGACAAGTTAAAGCAATGAGCTACAATTGGCCACAGCTGGATATAAATCTTTTTGTTTGTTTGTTTGTTTTTGCTTTGAATTTGTATTAAGTATGTTGCTGGCTGATATAGGAGTCCTACAGAGGCTCTATGGATGAAACTCCACAGATCACTGTTCAGACTAAATAGAGATTTTAAAGATTACTTACTCCAAGCCAGTAACTAGTGATAAATCCATGTTAAACAGATGGTAGAATGATGAATTAGACACAATCCAGAACTTTGTCTTAATCTTAGAAAATGTGCATGTTCTAGCATGAGACTTATGATTTCCCAGCACGTGAGCTTCTGTAGAATGGCAGCTACAAACAACATATAAAATCTATGAATATGTCAAAATGCTTATGTGACTGTCATCATTAATTCATAGAAAACTCTCCACCCCCAAATCTTAATTCATTTTCGCTATCTTAAAATTTAGATTTGTTAAACAGTTCAGCCGCCACCTGGTAAATGAACTTTGAAACTTGGAAATTTATCTTTCCCCCCTCCCCCCAGAAACCCCATAGATACTTCGCGGGGCTATTGACACAAAGTATCCGCCAGCTGCTTCTCTAAATATAGACTAGTTGAAGCTGCTTGAAAGATGGAAGGGCAAAAAGTAATAGACATGAATCTGAGGAAAGCTTCATATTTTTAATCCTAAACTTCCGTTTCCTCCATCAGTAGTAGAGAAACTGACTTCTATTTTGAGCTTTTATAATAAATCATATGCTGTAATGCTACACTCATATTGAAACACCCTCCTTGCCTTCTATGATAACTTAAAATTCTGAAGTCAGGTGACACTTTCATTATCATTTAATATGTGTATGAATGTTCAAAGTGCACTGAACCTTTCATGCTAAGCGGCTTTTGCTGTCCATCTTCAGAAAAATGTTATTGTATTTCAAGCTGGTTTCATGAAGCTGGTAATTGGAACTAACACTGTGTTAACTGAATTTAGATAAGAAATTACGACTACCATTTTTTTCCCACCCAAAAAATACTTTGAGAGATAAGGAAACTACTGGGGAAGACAAAGAAATATTTTTAAAAAAATATCTAGAAAATAAAATCAATACATAACAATATTTTTTGTTGTTTAGATGGAAGTTGAAATGTCCATTGGAAATACAGGAATGTAGTAATAAAATCAATTAAGGAAGCTACTTAACAATCTCTCAAAAATTAATGGCAGTGAGTAGTTCTATTGATTTTCAAATATAGGATATCAGAGCTTCTCATCTTCAAGCAGAGATAAATAACAGCTATATTTTAGGGTGGGGGCTCATCTGGCATAGGTTTAGAATTGGGATTAACAAAGATAGCAAATAAAGTTATTCTAGCATTGAGATTATTGGGATTGAGGTGTTAAATTATAGCTTTGCTAACACTTTTTTCTTGTGCTGTTATGTGGACACTGAAGTTATTGATCTCAGATTTTTTTCATAATGTATGCATTTAATGCTACAGTTTTCCCCCAAAGGACTGCTTTAGCAGTGCCTCATGAAGTTTGACGCGTTGCATTTTCATTTTTATTTAGTTCAAATTTTTTAAAATTTCCCTTGTATTCTACTTGGACTCAGATTGTTTATGAATGTGTTGTTTAATTTCCAGAATTTTGGAAATTTTCCAAATATTTTTCTATTATTGATTTCTAGTTTAACTTCATTGTAGTCCAACAACATACTTGTTATATCTATTTTTTAAAATTTCCTAGCATTAGTTTTATGGCCCAGAATATAATGTATCAGGGTGAATACTCTATTTGAACTCGAGAAGAATGTGTATTCTGCTAATGATGGATTGAGAGATCTATTGATATTCATTAGGTCAAGGTGGTTGATAGTGTGATTCAGGTTATCTATCTTCTTGGATAATTGACCTCTTTATCAGAATATAATGTCCCTTCTTATCCTAGCAATATTTCTTATTCAGAATATACTTGTTAGAGATTAATATTACTAGTCCTACAAAATAAGAGCACTTGAATTATTCAAAAGTTTGAATAGGTATTTGCAATCATTTTATCTATTCTGGTATGAATTGTTCAGTTTTGGAGAAAATATCTAAATGAAATACCCATAAGATTTAACCTGAGCCCTTTAGCAACAGACAAGGTCATTAGACTATACTGATCCTAAATTTTTTGAAAATTGTCCTGCTAAGAACAGTAAAATGATGAAAATTCAAAAATACAACCTTGAGTAAACTAGTAAAGTTTGCTTTGTATATTAGATTTGAGTTACGCTTAGTATATTAGATTTAAAAGAAATTTAAGTTATAGAGTGTATTTTTAATAGTATTTTATTACTCATGCTAAAATAAGTTTTGTTGTTGGTGGTGTTTTTTGTTGTTCTTCTTCTTCCCTAGAAAAAGCAAACTACAATTTTTGGAACACTTATACTGACAAAATTCTTTCCTTGACCAAATCTAGTCAGGCTCCTTTGAGCTCTCTTTCACCTAAGCCCTATCTTTGGGCATGTTCAATTTTAGCAAGAATTCTAAGCTATGTTGGTATAGCCAGAATCCCCCCCCCCCCTTGATATCTAATTACCCTCAATATCTGGCTAAATCCCTCATTCCCAACTAACCCTTAGGTGATATCTGATCACCCTGGCATGCCTTCAGCAAGAATTGTTAGGTCAGTTTAGCCAGAATTCCCGGTTACCCATGGTGTTTCCTCTTAGTAATTTTCCATCCACCAACCCTCTCCACCCTGTTCCTTGGCTATAAATTCCCACTTTTCCTTGCTGTTTTCAGAGTCCATTCTAATCTCTCCTTCCGATTTCAAAACCTGATTGCAGTGGTCCCTTTACCTATCCCTATGGTCCTGAGTAAAGTCTGTCTTACCAATTTTCAACAAGTATCATGAATAAGCTTTTTTCTTTAACAATTTAAAACCATTTTATCCTATGACAGATATTGCTGGTATTTCTTACATTTTGGCTGGTTTCAGCCTGCCATGGTATGTGAAGCAGAGGCAAACAACCTGAATGCAATGAGGTGGAAGCTGCATTCTACCCCACGCTGAGTACACAAGTTGAGAAATTCACTTCCTATGTGCAATATGAAGGCAAATATGTGAAATGGAAATGTGACATAAACATGTTCTAAATTTCTACCACTGCAAAAGATGACAGGAAATGTAGACTTTCCTTGTTAAATAGGATTAAATACATTATCTCACTATGCTTTCTCTTTGTTCCTCCATAGCTGCATACTCCTTTAACACCATGATTGAGCTTAACCGATATTTCTCCATCCCTCTCTCTCTCTCTTCTCCCCACCCCCTTCTCTCTTGTCCACTTAAACAGGGATAAATTCTCAGTATTCTGTGAGGAGGAATTGCATGTTGGCAAGAATAGATATTTGTACAAAAGTTGAAGTAATTGCGGTGACTCTTAATCAGTTCGAATATTTTCTAAATGAATTCCAAGGTTAGCTATCTCAATATTATTCACATTGGAAAGCAAAACCTAAAACAAGAAAAGTACAAAGTTTTCTCAAAGCTTAGAAACATCACTTTATAATTAAAAGTTATTCTCTATGAATTCTTTTTAACTTTATTAATATTGGTAAGTAATATACAATCTCTATATTCTCATTTGTAATTAGTTATTAAAAAGTCCTATTTGTTTTTCATCTTTTAAAAAATAGTTAAAGATAAATTAAAAACAAAATCCCTGTATATAATACAAATTTCCTCTGGTTAAAGAAAAATCCACAAAAAGGTATATCAATTACTAAAAAAGTATTTGTTATAAGATATAAATAATAAGGTGATTAGATTCTGCTAAATATTTTTGTGACAGTCATCACTAACATGGAAAAAATATGGCTATCCAGAATATTCTCAAAAGATATCACTGTGTGGTTCTTGCTTCTGAAAAAGAAAGAAAAAGACTGAGGAGAAATATAAAAATAATTATGAAATTATTTATTAATCTTTTAAATATCTGCAGGAAAATGTTAGTATCCAAAATCTATGAAAATTTTTCAAACTAAACATCCAAAAAGTAAATAATCCAGTCAAGAAATAGGCAGAAGACATGAACAGACATTTTTCCAGAGAAGACATCCAGATGGCCAACAGACACATCAACACCACTCATCATCAGGGAAATACAAATCAAAACCACAATGAGATACCACCTCACACCTAATACAATAGCTAAAATTACCAACACAGAAGATAACAGGTATTGGTGAGAATGTGGAGAAAGGGGAAACCTCTTACACACTGTTGGTGGGAATGCAAACTGGTGCAGCCACTCAGAAAAACAGTATGGAGATTCCTCAAAAAGTTAAAAATAGAACTATGCTATGATCCAGCAACTGCACTACTAAGCATTTACCCAAAGGATACAAAAATACTGATTTGAAGGGGAACACACACCCTGATATTTATGGCAGCATTATCAACAATAGCCAAATGATGGAAAGAGCCCAAAAGTCCTTTGACTGGTGAATGGATAAAGAAGTGGTGTGTGTGTGTGTGTGTGTGTGTGTGTGTGTGTGTGTGTGTATACAATGAAATATTAGTCATAAAAAAGAATGAAATCTTGCCATTTACAATGAAGTGAATGGAGCTAGAGTGTATTATGCTAAGTAAAATAAGTCAGTTAGAGAAAGACAAATACCATATATTTCACTCATATGTGGAATTTAAGAAACAAGACAGATGAACATAAGGAAAAGGGGAAAAAGAGAGAGAGGAAGAGAGAGAAGCAAGCTATAAGAGACTTAACTATAGAGAACAAACAGGGTTGGTGGAGGGAGATGAGCAGGGGATGGGCTAAATGGGTGATGGGTATTAAGAAGGGTACTTTTGATGAGCACTTAGTGTGTAAATGATGAATCACTAAATTCTATTCCTGAAACCAATTTTACCATACATGTTAACTAAATAGAATTTAAATAAAAACTTGAAATCAAAATTAATAAATAAATATCTTCAGGAACACAAGTTTTATCAACTTTTCTCTTTTCAAACCAAAAGGTCTTTATCATTGTTAAACAAATTAAAGTGAGTAAATTTTAAAGATCTTAATTGGCTTTATTCAGTGATTTATGAATCATGCAGCATCCAATACACAGATATAAAGGTATTCCTGGGGGTGGCTCAGTGGATTAAGCGTCTGCCTTTGGCTCTGGTCATGATCCCAGGGTCCTGGGATCTAGCCCCATGCTGGGCTCCCCGCTCAGCTGGGAGCCTGCTTCTCCTTCTCCCTCTGCCCCCCACCCACCACTTGTGCTCTTGCTCTCTCTCTCTTTCTCTCTCAAATAAATGAATAAAATCTTAAAAACAAATTAAAAAGAGGTCCTCCACAGAGTTACACAAAGCAAGAGATTTAATAGGCAGAAAGAAGCAGGAACAAGGAAGTTATTCTAGGCAGTAAGTAGATCTGTTAGTACAAGGTTACTTTCCCTACAAAGATGACAGAGGTCTATCAGGCAGATTACCGTACTAAGACTGATCAGGCCATTCCTGATTGCATGGTTTAATACTCCATTTCTGGGAGATCCAAACTGTAATTCAGTTAAATCTTAGTTTGGTGACATGGGACTTAGCATATAAGTGACTCCATTTGGGACCTTATTGTCTTGTCTTTAATACAGGCCACGGGAAAGAGAAATAAAATAACATTATCATTATATGGAAACAGTAAAGGCCTCAAGTATCCAAAAGGAAAGTTGTCAATAAAAATAGGTCTGGATACTACCTTGATTTATGTCAGACTTTGGATCATCAGGAGTGATTTCTAATTTTCACACAACCCTCAATTATCAGTCTTTTACATGTGAGGACATTAAGACTTGTCATGCTTAATTGACTTCCTGGATAGTTCACAGCTTGAAAGTGTCTGAGTGAGACTCAAATCAACGTATCTGTAACACTAAAGTCTCTTATCTTTCTTCCCTATCATCATAAATTCTCATTATCTGTATTTAAAAAATTCCCTTAAGCAATTCATCCTGGAGCCAAACTATCTGTCTTCAACAATCTGCTCTGCCATTTGCTTGTTGTGTGACCTCGGGCAAATTGCTTTGCTTCTCCACAGTCCTGTTTCATCATCTCTAAAATGGGGATGACAATGATAGTGATTGACTTACACAGTTTCTTTGAGATTCAAATGAGTTTATTCAGCCAAGAGTGAGCTAATGTTTGTAAAGAATATAGAACTGTGGATGGAGCATATTAAGTGCTATCTAGGTGCTATTACTCTAACCTTTCTCTTTAGGCCTTGATTTCCTTACACAGCTTGATTAATGAAGGTAATAATAACAGAATTTCAGTTCTAGTTAGTGATACCATCACATTTTAATAACCTTGAAAACATTAAGGGAGCAGTTCCCGCGTAACAACAATAATATATAATGTTGGAAGTAGGAGGTATGTATGTGTGTATGTTTGTGTACATGTGTGTGTTTTCTGATATTCAGGATAAGGAGAATAACTTGGATAGTGAATAACATTGAATTTTGAGATAAATAACTGGAAATTTAGAAGAGGCAATAAGCAAGAGAAGCTTCCTTTCCTTTGTGAGGATTAAGTCAATTAATAGAAGCAAATCACTTAGAAGGGTAGCTGGCATGTAGTAAATACTCAATAAATTTTAGCTATTGTTTTTGGGCATTATTCATCATTATACTACTCCAGTGTCTAATAAAACACCTAATATTAGGCACTCAATATAAATTTGTTAGGTTGTGTTACAAAGATGTAACATTAAACCTACCTAGGGGATACATAAATCAATGTCTACATCTTTGCATTTTCTAATCTAATGTAAAAGAATGGAAATCTACCTAGGATAATTATTTTAATTTGGAATTTGTCATAGATATGGGAATCCTTCCGACACTAGATAATAAACTGAAACACAGATTTTGCCAAGAAATTAGAATTCCTGGAGCAGTGGGCTTTAGTGATTATCATGGGTATAAACTTCTGCTTTCAGGTAGTTAAATCTCAAGATCTAAAGCCATTGAATTATTTTTTTTAGTAATAATCACTGTCAATATAGTGTCTCATACTCAATATTATGCAAGCCTTCATGACAGTAAGCATAAAAAAATTAACAGGAAAATATTGTTGGCTGCACTGAAAAATAGTTATTTATTGTGTCATATGAAACATTTTAGAGTATTTATCTAATATACAGGGGATTAGCAGATAAATTAGAGGTTAGTTTTTTTGTTTTGTTTTGTTTTTTTGCTTTTGTTTTAACTTTCAACTTAGGGAGGAAATTAATTTTCCCATCAAAAACAGACTATAAAAAATATTAATTGCTGGGTTTAGGCTTTATTTGCTGTTCTTTCCCCAACTCCCTTAGGTGTAAGGTTAGGTTGTGTATTTTAGAGCTTTCTTGTTTCTTGAAAAAGGCAGATATTGCTTTATAATTCCCTCTTAGCACTGCCTTTGCGGAATCCCAAAGGTTTTGAGCAGTTGTGTTTTCCTTTTCACTTGTTTCCATTATTTTTTTAATTCTTTAATTTCCTGGTTGACCCATTCATTCTTTAGTAGGATGCTCTTAAGCCTCTCTGTATTTGAGTTCTTTTCAAATTTCCTCTTGTGATTGAGTTCCAGTTTCAAAGCACTGTGGTCTGAAAATATGCAGGGAATGATCCCAATCTTTTGGTATTGGTTGAGTACTGATTTGTTACCCAGTATGTGATCTAATCTGGAGATTGTTGCATGTGCACTTGAGAAGAATGTGTATTCTATTGCTTTAGGATGGAATGCTCTGAATATATCTGTGAAGTCCATCTGGTCCACAGTGTCATTCAAAGCCCTTGTTTCCTTATTGATCTGCTTAGATGATCTGTCCATTGTAGTAAGTGGGGTGTTAAAGTCCCCACTATTATTGTAATATTATCAATGTGTTTCTTTGATTTTGTTATTACTTGGCTTATATAATTGGCTACTCCCATGTTAGAGGCATACATTTTATAATTGTTAGATCTTCTTGTTGGATAGACCCTTTAATTATGATACACTGTCCTTCCTCATCACTTATTACAGTCTTTGGCTTAAAATCTAATTTGTTTGATATAAGGATTGCCACTCTAGCTTTTTTTTGATGTCCATTAGCATGACAAATGATTTTCTACCCCCTCACTTTCAATCTGGAGGTGCCTTTGGGTCTAAAATGAGTCTCTTGAAGACAGCATGTTGATGGGTCTTGTGTTTTTATCCAATCCGATACCCTGTATCTTTTGATTAGAGCATTTAGCCCATTTACATTCACAGTTACTATTGAAAGATATGAAGTTAGTGCCATTGTATTTCCTGTAAAGTCATTATTTCTGTATATTGTCTCTATTCCTTTCTGGTCAATGCTACTTTTGGGCTCTCTCTTTGCTTAAAGGATCCCTTTTAATATTTCTTGTAGGGCTGGTTTAGTGATCACAAATTCTTTTAGTTTCTGTTTGTCCTGGAAGCTTTGTATCTCTCCTTCTATTCTGAATGCCATCCTAGTTGGATAAAGTATTCTTGGCTGCATATTTTTCTCATTTAGCACCCTGAATATATCATGCCAGTCCTTTCTAGCCTGCCAGGTGTCTGTGGATAGGTCTGCTGCCAATCTAATGTTTCTACCCTTGTAAGTTACAGACCTCTTTTCCCAAGCTGCTTTCAGGATTTTCTCTTTGTCTCTGAGATTGGCAAGTTTCACTCTAATATGTCAGGGTGTTGATCTATTTTTATTGATTTTGATGGGGGTTCTCTGTGCCTCCTGGACTTAAATGCCTCTTTCCTTCCCAAAGTTAGGGAAGTTCTCAGTTATAATTTGCTCAAATATACTATTCCCCCCTCCCCCTTTCTTTTTCCTCTTTTTCTGGGATCCCAATTAATCTAATATTGTTTCTCTTTATTGTACCACTTATGTCTTGAATTCTCCCCTTGTGACCCAGTAGTTGTTTATCTTTTTCTCAGCTTCTTTATTCTCCATCATTTTGTCTTCTATATCACTAATTCTCTTTTCTGCCTCATTTATCCTAGCAATTAGAGCCTCCATTTTTATTGCATCTCATTAATAGCCTTTTTTAAATTTCAACTTGATTAGATTTTAATTATTTTATTTTTCCAGAAAGGATTCTCTAGTGTCTTCTATGCTTTTTTCAAGCCCAGCTAGTATCTTTATAAATTGTTATTCTGAAATCTAGTTCCCACATCTTACTTATATCCATACTGATTAGGTGCCTGGAAGTCAGTGCTCCCTCTTGTCCTCTTTTTAGAGGTGAGTTTTTCTGCCTTGTCATTCTGTCCAGAAAAGAAGACGAATGAGAGAAAAAAATACTAAATGGCAACAACTACTTCAGAGAAATATACAGTAAACAAATCAGAAGAGATCCAAAACTGGAAAAAAATAATAAAATAAAATAAAAATTTAAATAAAAGAGAATATACTCAGACAGAAATCACTGACCTCTGCCTCTGAAACTAATAATACATTATATGTTAATTATTGAATTTATATTTAAAAAAGCATTACATAAAAAAAAAAACTTAATTGCTTCAACAGTACAAATAGTCACAAGATGCCCTTCATGAGAGACAAAGAAAATGTGAAAATGAGAATAAAAAGGGTAGGTCAGAATATGTCTGGGTTCTCTCCAAAATGGTATATATCACTTGGTTAAAATGTATTTTGCAGATCACATTAGATGAAAGAAAATTTTCCTTCCTGCCTGCCTTCCTACCTTCCTTCCTTCTATTCTCTTTCAACAATCTGTTTCAACTATTTGTTGAGCAGCAATTACTTTCCAGAAACTCCTTAAACATGAAGAATACTGTGAAGAACAAAACAAAAATCTCAGCTCACATTCTAGTGAGTGCTCACATTGAGCTCACATTCTAGTGGGAGAGAAAAAAAAATAGAGAACAACTAACAAATAAAATAATGTCCATTTTGGGATGTGTGATGCAAATAAATATGTCAGACAAATAGGACAGAGTACAATAGGGAAAATATTAGTATTGAGGGAGCATAGTCTGAAAAAAAGTCCTCAGAGATAACATTTGAGCAGAGGGGGGCGCCTGGGTGGCACAGCGGTTAGGCGTCTGCCTTCGGCTCAGGGCGTGATCCCGGTGTTATGGGATCGAGCCCCACATCAGGCTCCTCTGCTGTGAGCCTGCTTCTTCCTCTCCCACTACCCCTGCTTGTGTTCCCTCTCTCGCTGGCTGTCTCTACCTCTGTCAAATAAATAAATAAAATCTTTAAAAAAAATTTGAGCAGAGGAATATGAAGAATAACAATATGAAAGTCTAGGGCAAAGTTATGGTAGATGGAGGGAAAAGGCAAGTGTAAGTGCCTTTAGGTAGGTCTGATATTTTCCAGGAACAGCAAGGAAGCCACTGTTCCCTCAGAGGTGCTAGGATAGAGGGTGGGGAATGTGCAAAGATAGGATTGGCATATTAAGGAGTATAGACTATATTCTAAACATTAGGAGGAGCCACTAAAGGAATTTGAGCATAGCTTTGTTATCTGTTGTATAAATTTAGAGTGAACAGGCAAAGATTTGTTAATTTGGATGATTCATTTTTCCTAAGTGAAGGCTGTGAGTCTTCCTATCTTGGAGTGGGTCCAAACTCTTGAATGGAAAATTATTCTTATAACAGTTCTATATCATTTTTAAAATTTAAATTTGATGTCTCCATATTAAATCAAATCTTAAAATCTTATTTTTAATAACCCAAGTCAAAGGATGGAAATATTTCAGTCACTGTTTAGGTCAACATTCTCTGGATTTAAGTATGTTTAAAGTCATTTTTTGCTATCCTTTCTAAACAGATTCATTTCTCAAATGATTGATAGCCCAAGGAGATGCACTTAATGCTGATATTTGCACAATATATTAACCCTAAATAATGATTGTGTATAAACTTTTAATTAATGGGCAATATTTACTTAAATTTATATGACATTTATTTTTATAATTTATAGCAAATATTTTTAAAAGAAATACTTAAAAATGTTTCTCTCGGGGCGCCTGGGTGGCACAGCGGTTAGGCGTCTGCCTTCGGCTCAGGGCGTGATCCCGGCGTTCCGGGATCGAGCCCCACATCAGGCTCCTCTGCTATGAGCCTGCTTCTCCCTCTCCCACTCCCCCTGCTTGTGTTCCCTCTCTCACTGGCTGTCTCTATCTCTGTCAAATAAATAAACAAAATCTTTAAAAAAAAAAATATTTCTTTCATACAGTGATGGGCTAATAAATGTTTCCTCTGTGAGAAAAAATAGGTGTATATAAACTTACACAAATTTGTTATAAATTTTACCAATATAAGGAATATGTAGTACACAATTTATAAATAAGAATAAAATATACAATACTTTTCCTTGTAAATTCCATACAGCTATTGATTCTCACAGAATGTTTTCACTGTTTTTTGCTATACTCTTAATCTTAACCAACATACTCTTATACCTACCTACTCATAACCAACCTAGGGTTGGTTGCAACTCAACCATGATTTGACATTAATGTTGTAGTCCAATCAACTGACCCTTTTTT
This sequence comes from Ursus americanus, assembly GCF_024610735.1. Lineage (NCBI taxonomy): Eukaryota > Metazoa > Chordata > Mammalia > Carnivora > Ursidae > Ursus > Ursus americanus. The sequence goes on from NC_142135.1 coordinate 26,208,022, forward strand.
CAGATTTATTGCTACTAAGTCTGACATGATCTATGACCTACTATTTAGCTATTTTTCACCGTCATAAAAATTATATTAAACTAAAGCCTCTTTCAACATTCTACATATTTAGAAATTTACTCATTAATAATGGGAGAAATTTTCTGGTCAAATCAAGTTACACTGGAAGAATATTGCATCATTTTTTCTGCTATAGACCATCTACATTGTGATATATATCTGCTACAGACATGACAAACTTTATCTTTAATCTACATTGTTAATGTTTTCTCATCGCTTTGTTAAATCCGTACCAGAAGTTGGTAAACTGTTTTTGTAAAGGGACAGAGAGTAAGTATTTTAGGTTTTGCCGATCATAAGATTATAACTCAAATCTGTCTTTGTATTTCCAAAGTGACCCAAGGCAACATGTAAATAAATGGGTGGGGCTGTGTTAAAAAGATGTGTACAAGAAGAGGAACTGGGATAGGTTTGATCTACAGAATGTTTTTTATCAGCCTCTGTTTTATACAGTAGGACAATAAATCAAGTTCTGATTTATAGTTTCTGCCAATTTCTGAGGTGTAAATTATCTCACCACAGCTGAGTTCAATCTATCAAGTTGACATTGCTGAACACAAAGCTGAGAAAAGACACACAGCAGCACATCATTATTTAATATAATAATTCTACCATACAGATATAATAGGCATAAATACCTCGAGAGTATAGATAATTATAAAATACAGTCAGGAAGAAAGCAATGAGCTTTGAGTATTTATTACTTTAGTTTTAACACAATTTATTTAATTGCAAGTTTAAGTAATTTCACCATTAATAATTGGTGAGTTTAACATGTCCTGAAAATTTTCTGAAAATTTAACAGTCATAAGTTGGAAGCCACTTGCAAGATGGTTCTAGAATACTATTCTGTAAGTAAATATTTTGTGTATTTTTTGGATGGAAATATGAAGTGATAACTTACATACTTGGTCTAATTTAAAAAGTGAGAAACTAAGACTGGTAAAAAAAACTATGAATAGAATGATTTGATTTTTATGATTTGTGAAATAAAAACTTAATGTTTTAATTTCCTACTTTAGGCAAATTACATAACCGTCCAAGGATTAAGTGTGCTATTACTTAAAATGGAGATACAATATATGTCCTTCCTGAAAGAGGTAGGGAAGACCAAATTTGTCCTTGTGAATTTTTTTATGCTTGTGATTCCATATGTTAGGCATTGATTACGGAGTAGTCTTGTTGAGACCAGTTTATAGTACTAACCAACTGCCACACAATTCAGATTAGAGCCTTCAGAATTAGCATGGGGAGCAGATCAAATACAAATTACCTCGCAGTAAATTAGATTTTGTTAACTCACTTGATTTAAACTGTGCTTGAGATATTCTGTAGAGCTCTTATCATTTCAAAATTTTATCTTTGGATTATTTCTTTATAAGTCTGGAGAGTCAGGATTCAGCTTCAGACTTTGAGCTGATGAGATGATTGAGTTCCACAGTCTGGCATGTACTTGATATAACACGTGCTGCCAAAATTTCCAGCGTTCCTTCTTTCATTGATGGAGAGGAAAGTGATCGCTACTTCAGTGCATGCAGAAAGAATTCCAAGTTCTTGGACTTTATCTGTTTTCTTTGTGCATTAAGTCACTTAGATTGCTATGATATATTAGTTATTAAGTTATGACTTCTTAGTTCCAAACACAATCTTCTATACTCATCTTGAGAGGTTGCAATTGAAATTCTGCAAACCACTTTTCTGCTTTGCCAGCTGTGTCCTCTAAGCCTTTGCCAATAGGAATGCTAAGAGGAAATGGAAAAGCTGAGGAAGGAAGAGCGCACATTTGTTTGTTTGTTTGCATCTGGTTGACTTCCTGTATGTTTTCTGTTCTTGAAAGCATTACTCTGGCAATGCTTCTTCACCCTGGCATTGACAGTTTGTCACAATAGCTAGATTCAGTTTTTGTTTTGTTTAAAGAGAGAGAGAGCGTCCCATGCACACACATGAGCAGGAGGGGGAGAGGGGCAGTGGGAGAGCGAGAGAGAGAATCTTAAGCAGGCTCCATGCCCAGCACAGAGCCCTATGCAGGGCTTCATCTCACAACCCTGAGATCATGACCTGACCCGAAATCAAGATTTGGATGCTTAGCCAACTGAGCCACTAAGGCATCCCAATGGTTAAATCCAGTTTGTATTAAAATGAGTTCATGCTCCTTCGGAGATACCTGCCCCAGCCAGCCAGCACATTCTAAACAGAGTTTGGTGTCCTTGTCCCACAGGATTCCTCCTCTAAACATGGAGACATCATTCGTACCTGAACTCTGCTCCTTATCATCTGTTCTAGCCTCAGCTATGAGGCTCCTCCAAACTTCTAAGTTGTAATAATTCCAATGTTCCCTTCCTTTATTCTCTAGCCCTAGAAGTGGAAGCTGCTTTCTGTACTTGCTAACTATGTGACATGTTAGTGTTCTTTGTATTTTCATTTACATGTCACTTATTCAATTCTCATTAATCATTTTAATATTAAATTTTCTTTTTTAAGAATAATAACTGGTGGGATTTCTGTTTTCTGAATGGACCCTAATAAAAAATAATCACACACCATGATCTGGTAGGATTTATCACTCTGATGCAAGTATTATTCAACATATGCAAATAAATAAATGTGATATACTATACTAACAGAGTGAAGGATAAAAATCATAGGATAATCCTGATAGATGCAGAAAAGCATATGACAGAATTCAACATTTTTCATGACTAAATACTCTCAACAAATTAGGTATAGAAATAATGTACCTAAATGTAATAAATGCCATATATGAGAAGCCCATAGCTTACATCATACTCATGAAAAATTAAAAGTTTTTCCTTTTAAGATCAGCAACAAGACAAGGTTGTTTATTCTTGCCAGTTTTATTCAACATAGTACAGGTAGTCATAACTAGAGAAATTGGATAAGAAAAATAAATAAAAAGGCATCCAAATTGGAAAGGAAGAAGTATATTTGCTTCTCTTTGAGGTTACTCAATTTTATATACAAAAATCCTTCAGACTCTGTCAAAAAAACTGTTAGAAATAATGAATGAATTCAATAAAGTTGCAGGATACAAAAATCAACTTACAAAAATCAGTTACATTTCTTTTTAAAAAATATTTTATTTATTTGTCATAGCGAGAGAGGGCACAAACAGGGGGAGCAGCATGAAGAGGGAGAAGCAGCTCCCCACTGAGCAAGGAGCATGATGCAGGACTTGATCCCAGGACACTGGGATCATGACTTGAGCCAAAGGCAGACACTTAACAGACTGAGCCAGGCATCCCAAAACTCAGTTACCTTTCTATACACTAACAATGAACAACTGAAAAGAAGTTAAGAAAAAAATCCCATTTATAATAGCATCAGAAATTATAAAATAATTAAGAATAAATTTAACCAAGGAGGTGAAAAATCTGTACACTGAAACCTACGTCATTGATGAAAGAAGTTAAAGAAAACATAAATAAATAAAAAGACATCCTGTGTTCATGGGTTGGAAGACTTTATATTGTTAAACTTCCATATTACCCCATGTGATCTACAGTTCAATGCAAGCTCTATCAAAAACCCATGGCATCTTTTACAGAAATAGAAAAACAATATTAAAATTCATATGGAGCTACAGAGGACCCCAAATAATTAAAATAAAATTGAGAAAGCAAAACAAACCTCTGATACTTGCAGATATCAAGTTTCCTAATTTTAAAATATACTATAAAGCTACTGCTACTAAAACAGTATGGTACTGGTGTGTAAATAGACATAGAGACCAACGGAAGAGAATAGAAAGCCCAGAAATAAACCCACTCATAAATATTAAACTATTCTCTGACAAGGGTATCAAGAACACATGGGGAAAGAATGATCTCTTCAATGAAAGATCCTGGGAAAACTAGATATCCACATGCAAAAGAATGAAACTGGACCCCTATTATACACCACTCACAATAATTAACACAAAATGGATTAAAATTTTAAGTGTAAGATCTGAAGTCTTAAAATTCCTAGAGGAAGGGGAATTCTCCTTGTTATTGGTCTTAGCAATGATTTATTTTCTTCTTTTTGGGGCAATGATTTCTTGACTATAGTATCAAAAGCACATACAACAAAAGCAACATACGTAAGTGGAACTAAAGCAAATTAAGAAGTTTCTCCACAGCAAAGGAAACAATACACAAAATGAAAAGGCAACCTATGAAATGGGAGAAAATTCTTGTAAACTATATGTCTAATAAGGGATTAATATCTAAAGCATATAAAACATTCATATACATGAACATATAACTCAATATCAAAGACCAAATAATGCAATTAAAAAATTTCCCTTCAGGATAAAGATCTGAATAGACATATTTCTAAAGACATATAAATAGCCAACAATCACATAAAAAGATGTTTAACATCATCAATCATCAGGGAAATGCAAATCAAAATTGCAAAGAAATATCATTTCACATTTGGTAGGATAGCTGTTATCAAAAAGACGTGGTATAACAAGACTTAGTGAAGGTGAGGAAAAAAGGAAACCCTGGTACACTGTTGATGGGAATGAAAATTAAGACAGCCATTATGGAAACAATATGGAGTTTCTCCAAGAAATTAAAAATAGAACTACCCTATGATCCAGCATTCCCACTTATGGATATCAATCTGAAGGAAACAAAATCAGTATCTGGAAGAAATATCTGCACTCTCATATTCATTGTCGCATTACTCACAATAGCTGAGATATGAAAACAACCCAGGTGTTCCTCCACAGGTGAAGGAATAAAGAAAATGCAACATATATATATGATATATATGACATATGGATATAAAATATTGATGAATATATATTTTATATATTTATATCAATATATGTTTATATTATCTATCTATCTATCTATCTATCTATCTATCTATCTATCTATCTATATCTATCTATCATTTATCTATATGCAACAAAATCATCCTCAGTCATAAGAAATAAGGAAATCCTGCCATTGGTGACAACATGAATGAAGCCAAAGGACAAAATACTAAGTGAAATAAGCCAAACAAAGACAAATACTGTATGTTATCACTCATATGCATAATCTAAAAGAACAAATATAGTTAAACTCAATGAAACAGAGTAGAATGGCGGTTGGTAGGGCCTGTGGGGTGGGGGATATAGGGTCATGTTATTCAAATGGTATAAACTTTCAGTTATAAGATGAATAAGTTTGGGGGTATCTAAAATACATCATGGTGGCTATTGTTGATAATACCATATTGTATACTTAAAATTTGCTGAGACTAGATGCTAGGCATTCTTAACATACACACACACACACACACACACACACACACATACACACAAATGGCATGTGAGGTGATGGATATATTAAGGAGTTGTGGTAAATATTTCACAAAGTATATGTATACCAAAGCATCACACTGTACATTCTGAATAGATAGCTTTGTCAATTATATTTCAATATAGGGGGGAAATTACTGGTTCATCAATGTTAGGTATCACTGTAATCTATACTTCTGCTTATTTTGAACCATATTTTACTTATCAATATTGTAGAAGATGTTCTTTTTTAAAGATTTATTTATTTATTTATTTTTGTGAGAGAGAGCGCAAGAGCACAAGTGGGAGGAGGAGCAGAGGGAGAAGCAGACTCCCCACTAAGCAGGGAGACTGATGTGGGACTCGATCCCAGGGCCCTGGGATCATGACCTGAGCCAAAGGCAGAAGCTTAACTGACTGAGCCATCCAGGCACCCATGATTTTCTATAATAAATAGTTCTTTAATGATAGAGTTGAATGAGTAGTACCTCAAACCCTTAGCCAGCCCCTCAAAATCTTTCAAAGATTGATATGTATTCCTCCTGATGACTTCCAGAAACTCCCAGTACTGTTTGTGAAGGCATCTATGGTTGATATCACAGGAGTGAATTTTAAATGGGAAAAATTGAATTGAAATCAAAATATGCTCTCACTTTGATAAAAGAGGAAACTCGGAACATTATCAATTAATCAATAAATGCCTTAACATAGTTGCCTCAAACTTCAAGATAATTATGTTAAAGTTACTTTAGTTTTTCTTAAAATAACAGAGATGATTTCTACATTTTTTACCTTGCTTTGTCTAAATTAAACTCTTGTCACAGAAAACATGTCCTGGTTTTTGTATGTATGCATTTATTTATTGTTAACAGGGCATTTCCTCTACATTCAAAAAAAATCTTTTAATTTTAATTTCTTTTTAAGTTTTCAATTTTTATTATTTAATTAATTGGCTCCCAGTCGCTGACACCAAATGTTCTGTGAACTACTAATTACATTGTCAGATTATACAAATGTTTCACAAAAATGTGACAATAATAATTTTAGTAAAATTGCTATTTTCAAGCTAGAACTATGTAAGAGTTTAAGTAGGAAAATGATTCATGCATGGCGAAACTGGCCCTATTGATTTAGATTTTTTTGACACTTTAGCTGTTTGGGGGACCAGGGATATTGGACTTTCACTGGTACGAGTATACTCAAAAAACAAACAAGCTTACCTATTTGTTTACATAGGGCACTCACATTTTGACTCTGAAATCAGGATTTTGGTTTTATTATATTCGTATGAAGTACTACAAAATAATCACTTACATTTTGGTTTTTGTCTTGTCTTATTATGAACTTGGTATTGGTATGATATCTGCAGACATATTAAAGTTACTGATAAAATAATCATTATATGTATTGCTTTATAAAGCCTAACAAGTTTATTTCCTCACTGAACCTTTTTAAATAATTTATATATTTATTTTTGATTTATAACTATAGGGCTTGGCCTAAACATGAGATGTGTTTTCCATGGCCCATGTTCAGTATGTTCAATTACATGGTTCACATTCACATATCATCCAGTTTTGTGCTTGTCATGTTAAGTTAGGAATACAGTAACACCCCAATGCTATTAGCTCACAACGATATATGTACTGTCATCTAGCAATCAAGGTGTTTTACACATACTTTATTGCAGTAGTAACAAAGTACTAATGCAATTCATCAGAATTTATAGAACATAACCATCACTAAAAAAACTTTTAAATGAAGAAATGCAAAAATAAACTTCTAAAACACTTTGATGCATATCAATGACTTTATGTTCTAAATTGATCTATTTGTGATACCCTGCTTGACAGTCTTAATTTCTGCATCACCATTTTCTCTTTTTAAAATCTATTTTGTATTTTTAAATGTAGTTTTAGGTTCACAGCAAAACTGAGAGGAAGGTACAGATTTCCCATATTCATAGCCTCACCATTTGTTATGATTGATGAACCTATGTTGAAATATCATTATCTCCCCAAATCCATAGTTTATATTAGGGTTTGCTCTCAGTGTTATATGTACTATGAGTTTGGACAAATTTATAATGACATGTATCACCATTATAGTATCATACAGAATAATTTCACTGCCGTAAAAATTCCCTGTGCTCTATCATCATCCCTTTCAACATTAGTGATTGTTACATTTCTTTGAACTTACTTCTTTTGGAAATTTTGGTACAAAAATGAAGACTTCAGCCTTCTGTGTCATAAGTGAGTAGTCTTGGAGAGTCTCAACACTTCTCTGATGCAACATTACTTAAGTATTATCTACTGATTTTGATGATTCTATTATATTATATTGATAAAATTATCCTTTAAAAATGTAATATGTAATTATACTTATAAAATTTTGGAAAATATAGAATCATGAAGAATATTATCCATAATCTCTAATACAGAAAGAACTACTGCTAACATATTGGTATCATGTATTGTCCTCTCCAGACTAAATGTTTTTCATAAACACTATTTCTGATAAGAGAATAATAATTCACTGTTAAAATCTTCATTTCCTGCTTCTAGCTTTACGGTAATGATTACCTTTAGATATAAATCTTCCACACATTCTTGCTTTTTTTTTTTTTTTTTAACTTAGAGCTAATTTCTACAAGTGAAATTTCTAAATCACAGGTTTAAGCCAGTTTTAAGTTTCTGGATGGTTAAATTTGAATTCTGTAGTATTTCTAAATTTAGGATAATGCCTTGATGGAAGGGGAGAAAGTCATTTATAATAAATGACTCTGGGCACTATTTTATTTTATTGTATTTTTTTGCCTCACAGTTTAATGTGAATGCACAAGGTTATCTCAGCTTCTCTGACAGACTTGAATATCTAAAACTGATTCATTGATGAGATATACTCCATTTTCTTCAGAGAAATATTTTCAAATTTTAGTTAGTGTATATGATATGTATAATTAAAATAGGTTAGTGAAAAGGTAAAGAAACTGTCTACTGCTCTTCTTAATGGATTCAACAATGGCTCTGATGTTCTCTCCATGACCTATACCTGTTTATAAATTTTATTCTGAACTAGTTCTCCTTTGTGAATTCAGTGAGAAAGCCTTCTTTTTCCTTTGGTATTTTAGGCTACAGGCCTCTCTGTTATTGGGGGTAAGAGAATATAATTCATACTATTTAAGTCATTTGAAAATGCTGGAACTTGTCTTATAGCCCAGAATTGGGTATTTTAAATAAAATTTCTCTGTGCATTTTAAAAAAAATGAATATTATGATGGTTAAATGTTCTATATCTGTCAAATGATTATTAATCACATTGTTCAAATACTCTAGAAATTTGTTGTTTTTTTGTTAATTTTTTTTATCAGATATTGAGAGAGATATGTTAAAATATCCCATTATTCTTTAGGATTTATATCTCCTTTTATTTCTGAAAAGTTTTGTTTTATGTGTTTTAACCTGTGTTAGTATTTGTCCTGACTATGGCATTCCCCAGAAGAGCAAATCTATTCAAAGAAAATTGGATTAGTCTGTCATGATTTATTTTCCTTGCAGAGGTACTCAGAAATTTTAATAATAAACAGAAAATTCTAAAATAATTCATGATTGTGAACAAGGCAGCTTTATCTCTGATTTTCTTTACTTTCATGTATTTTTTTTAAAGATTCATTTATTCATTTTAGAGAGAGAGTGTGCATGGGGGTGAGGGGCAGAGGAAGAGAATGAGGGGAAGCAGACTCACCACTGAGCATCTGGGGGGGTTGTCTCAAGGGGCTCAATCCTAGGACCCCACCCTGAGATCATGACCTGAGCTGAAATCAAGAATCAGATGCTTAAACAACTGACCACCCAGCCACCCCTCTTTACTTCCATATTTATTTAATTATTTCTATACATTTGTCTATGATTAACTTTTCTCCTGAAATTCTTGGGGTCTTTATTAAAAAAAAAAAAAACCCAAAAAACAAAAAACAAAAGCAGGTCATTTCTGTGTTTCATTTCCCTGTCTCTTTCTGTCCTTTATTCCAAATACATTACAATGGAAAATAGTGATAGATAAATCAGAAAGCTCAGATATTTCTTTTCCTAATATTAGAAAGTTCCCAAACAAATGTGGTATCAAATCAGTTATGTTAAGTAGCGGGTTTTGGAATATTCTGTAATCACATTGACTAGAGAAAATAAGTTATTGTAGGCTATATTATTTGAAACTTTCTTTGTGAACTAAAATAACTAAATTATATCAGTTTTAGTTACATTATGCTGTGTTGTGAATGATGAAGACACATGGCAGTCAGTGGAGACATTTGAACTCTGGAGTTCTATAGCCCTGGGTTTCAATTTTATTCTCCACCACTTACTGGCTTTTTCAAATTGAGTCTCAGCTTTCTTACATACAAAACAGTATAAGGATATTTATTACATCAAATAGTTGTTATATTAATGAACTAAGGTAATTGTTAACTGCATAGATTTACACTACCAATTGTTTGACATAATAGGTGACATATTTAATGTAATATAATGATAAAGATATGTTCAGTTTATAATAAATATAAATCAATTAAATTAAAAATCAGATTCATCTGTCTTTCACTAGAAAATTATATTTTTTCCTTGAAGTTTTCATAATGTCAGAAGTATATGCTTTTATAAAAATATTTTCTATTTGTGGTATTTTAATATTTAGCAGGAATTTAATCAAACTTGAAGTAGGCTTATTGTACTAATTACAGCTTTTAGGAGAAAGGAGTTTAAGACCCAATACCATTTTAGTATACTGGAAGAGAGTCAATTCTAGCGGAATGTAAAGTGTTTGCTAATGCTTACTGCCAAGACGATAAGACATTTAATTTTGCAAGGCTTAGTTCCCTAGGATAAATATTTGGGGTATCTGTCTTGAAGTTAAAATATTTATTTTTCTACTTTAATTTTAAAACCACATTAGATGTGTTCAATAAGTATCTGAGAGACTTTCTTTTGGTACACAAAGGGAAATCCATCAATTAGTGTGTCTCATTTGCAGTAAATGAAAGTGGAAGAAAATCCTAATTACTGTATATTGTACGAAAACCTTCAAACCACAGCTGTACCCTACCAATGATTCATTAAAAAAATCTCTAAGTAACCAAATCTGTTCTTGCTAGTATTTTAAAACCTTAATATGCATAACATATGCCTCTCTCTGATTGGTAAATATAGTTAGAGTTTACTGTACATTAAATCATCATTGGAGTCATCAGAGATATTTAGAAGTTCTTATTTGTGAATGGTGAAATTTCCATGATACCACATAAACAAAATAATAGGTCACTTGACTGAATGATAACTCTGTGTCAGGTGATTATAATCCTTTATTTGCATTACCTCATTTTTTCTTCATAAAAACATTTTAAGACAGGTGTCCTTAATGCCACCATTTACAGATGATGGAACTGAGGAAGAAATAGGTAAGGTAACTTGCCCCAAATCACAGAATTTTACCATAGCTACAGAGGATTCCAGCCAGCTACTCTGACTCCACAGACCCAAGTGCTTAATCATTTACTTTATTAATATTAAGTAATTATTATTAATTTTCTTAATTAATTTTTAACTTAGAAAATATGATTTAAAATAATTTAAATATTATACATGTTTTCTCATCAAGCTCAAGGCAAGATAGTGTCATACTTAAAAGAGAGCTCAATTATCAGCTTCACAGGGAAAAGTCTCTGAATAAAGTGATACTCTCATATCACTCAAAAGGAAGGGACTGAAATGTTGATCTAATATACCTGGACTATATGACTGGTATAACTTTTTGTAGAGATAGCGGGTGTGAAAGAATGATAGGGTACTTGCAACTCAGCAATTTGGCCTTATGATCTTTAAAACCTTGATAGGAATTGCCAAAATGAGGGGGGGAGGAAGGTGTTACAAAGCTAGAAAGTAGAGGTCATAACTCAGCACCCAAGGAACCACGAAGTAAAGAAATAAACCAAGAAATGTTTAAGAATGTGTAAGAAATGAAAGAGTCATATATAAAGTGGGACTTCAAGAAGAAAATTGCTGTGTGATTATTTCAAAAGCCGTGTGCATGCAGCAAAATTGAAATTCTGCAAACAACATATATTTGGAGAAATTTTTTATACAATGTTTTCTATAATGTTGACACACACACACATATACACACACACATATGTATGTGTGTGTGTATTTAGTGTTTCATGTATCTTGATTAGTTTTGGTGAAGCATGGGTGTGTACAGTAATTACAACAAAGAACATTGGATAATCTTTATCTGATGCTGGAAGAATCACTAAATGGAATTGAATTTTTCTTGGTAAAGCTTAAATGTGTCTCTGATATTGTTCTTGTTAGACTTGTTGAAAACTGAACAACCAAGATGTGGATGGGAATAAATGGCTAGTCTTACAAGAGTACAGTCCAGGAAGTAGATATGAAAACAGCCATGTTTAAAACAGAGCAACACATAATTGAACCAAAGAGAAAATTAAGGTAAACAGTTTTTTTCCCCCAGAATCTAGTATTATGCATTGGCAGTAACCTGTGTCAGGGGCAGAAATCTGTAGTATGGTGCTAAGTATCACTGCTATCTGAGTCATTATCCAAGACTGATACAAGAGCAAAAGTAAGGGAATCTATGAGGAGAGATTGTGTCATCCTATTTTTAAGGGGCATACTATATTTCCTGGTGATAGGAGGCTTATCTGTTAAGGTAGATTTATAATCTATAATATACAAGCTGCTGCACCATGGAGGGAATTTATAATAATATAATAAATATTATATATAAATAATATATTATATATTATATAATAATATAATAAATATAATAATATCACAAATGTTCTACAGTTAAGAGGGTAAAATAAAGCTATGACTTTAGGTGCTTGCTTAGTGGAATGCAATAATCCTAATCAGGCAACAGTTTTGAGAAAATGGAATATAAATCTTCAGATTTCAGACAGAAAGTGGACAGAGCACTAAGTTCCTATCATAATAAATATATGAAAAAGTAGTAACTTTATCCTTGTTAACATATTTCCAAGACAAATGTAGCCACAAACCTAATTTTTTGTAGGAAGCAGTCAAATTTAAGTAATCTATCAGTCCTATAACCTGTTAGTTGGCAGTTTGTGATAAATAGTTGATAAAAGGTTTGAGTGAATGTGAGGAAAAAAAACTGAAAAGATCCTCAGGCCATTATAACAGGGGTTGGGATCTATTATTAACTAATTCACTGAAACTTATTAGATCCATATGCTAGACTACATGGATTTGGTTCTAGGGACACTAAGAATAAACAAATTTGGGGGCACCTGGGTGGCACAGCGGTTAAGCATCTGCCTTCGGCTCAGGGCGTGATCCTGGCGTTATGGGATCGAGCCCCACATCAGGCTCCTCCGCTGTGAGCCTGCTTCTTCCTCTCCCACCTCCCCCTGCTTGTGTTCCCTCTCTCGCTGGCTGTCTCTGTCTGTCAAATAAATAAATAAAATCTTTAAAAAAAAAAGAATAAACAAATTTGATGACAAATACCCACAGGAAAAGAAATAAGAAAATTTCTTCATAGGAACAAAAAGAAAGCCAATGTTAAGATATTAAAAATAAGTATCATGGAGATGTAATGCACAGCATGGTGACTACAGTTAATAATACAATATTGCATGTTTGAAAGATGCTAAGAGAGTAGATCTCAAAAGTACTTATCATAAAAAAGAAAAAAAACTGTAGCTATGTATGGGGATTGATGTTAACTAGATTAATTTTGGTGATCATTCCATAATATATATACCCAAACATCAAATCATTATGTTGTACACCTGAAACTAATACAATGTTATATGTCAATTTTACCTCAGTAATTAAGAAAAAAGCAAGGACAATTTGAGAAACAGTCACAGCCAAGAAGAGCCTAAGAAGGTGGTGGGGGGGAGATATGTGGTGTTACGGGAGTATAAAGAAAGCCAGTTAGAATGGTGACAGAGAATTATTCTCAAGGGAAATCATACCTCAGGTACATCTTGAAGGTCAGAGAGAAGTTAACTAGCTATAAATCTAGGCTTAGAGGAGTGAGATGACAGAAGACAGTGAAGGCAGACAGAATAGCTCATGAATATATTTTAAAATGAGAGATAATATTGTCAAGAACTGAGAGGAGTATAAGATTTTACCGTACTTGCAAGGTAACAAGTGGGCCTTCCATAGTTTCCTAGATATTGATATAAGACATGAGACCACAGAGTCAGATACAAAACTCTATTTCTCATTCCCAGAATGCTGGGAATCAGGATATCAACATTTTTGCACTGGATTTCCAAGCCCCAATTCCTACAAGATGAAGTAAAGAGAACCTGATGACGCCTGTAAACACAGTGGGTTTCATTAAAGGAAAGTAATACTGACTTGGGAGAACAAGAACCTATTATAATCGTGCCTATCCTTCGCTCCATAGGGAGGTACTATCTCTATCTTTCATTACTATAGGCAAACCTTCCCTTTGATCCTGAGGGGCATATCAACTCTGCCTTCAATGGGGTTCATTTTTTTTTTTCTGCTGGTGGAGTATTCATGGACTCTGATGGTTCAAGTGTCCAAATAGGGATTTTTCCATTCTTTTCTGTCTGGGCCCTGTAGTTTTCTTTTCTTTTCTTTTTTGTGAGAGGGAGAGAGAGTGTGAGAGCACAAGTCCGGGGAGAGGTACAGGGAGAGGAGAGAGAATCTCAAGCAGATTTCCCTCTGAGTGGGGAGCCCTACGAGGCACTCAATCCCATAATCATGAGATCATGACCTGAGCTGAAATCAAGAATCGGACAACTAACTGAGCCACCCAGGTACCCCTGGACCCTATAGTTTTCAGTGGTAGTGGAGAATTTTAATTATTTCTGGGCTTTGAAATTGGGCAACTTCCAGGAAGTATTAATTCAGCTCCAATACTCCCATACAGTGTGGGTATAGAATTTTTATTGCTCCTGGGTGATTTCTCCCCAAGAAAGAGATGAGGCAGATGGTATATAATCTTGTGATATTGCAGGAAATATGAACAAAGTTTTCCTAGTTCCCTTTTCAGAGATGGAGCCTTTTTAGAATAACCAATCTTTATACAAGAGTCTCAGTTCCAACTGCCTCCACTCAACACGCAGAAACCTGTTTCACATTTACATGTGGATGTTACATATTCAGCCTCTTTTATTTTTTTTTATTTTTTTTTAAAGATTTTATTTATTTATTTGATAGAGAGAGAGTCAGCGAGAGAGGGAACACAAGCAGGGGGAGTGGGAGAGGAAGAAGCAGGCTCCCAGCGCTCCCAGTGGAGCAGGGAGCCTGATGCAGAGCTTGATCCCAGGACCCTGGGATCACACCCTGAGTCGAAGGCAGACGCTTAACGACTGAGCCACCCAGGTGCCCCTTCAGCCTCTAACTTTTAGAACCCGTATCAGGATCTGGAACTTCAACTGGTTCCAGGATGAACTTATACTTACAATCTAACATTGTTTTTCCCTGTTATTTCTGGTAACTAGAGCACTTCATTTCATTCTTTCAAAGCCAGGTACATTTGCTGTTGGTGGTATCGGTATGGTTTATTTTATGTGTTCATTTCCTAGATGATTTCATCCAATTTCATGAGTTCAAATGCTATGTGCTGCTGAGTTCCTAATCTACATCCTCATCCAAATGTAGCCCCTGAATTCTACTTGTATATCCAGATGCTATCTTGAAACAACTAAGAGATTTGCCTAAGACATTTCTCAAAATTATTGAAATCTGAATTGTCTTAACTCAGATTTCTGCTCCTAGACGAAACTTTGTACTCTTGTTTTTTCCTATATTAGCAAATAATGCTCCAATTCTTCAACTTGCTTAGGCAGAAGACTTTGGAGTCATACTTGACTCCCCTTTTACTCTCACATTCATGTTAAACTGCCAAAAAATATTGTCGACAATTCCTCCTAAACATATCCAGAACCCAAAGACTTCTCAACACATGTAAAGTCCTGACACTCTTGGTCCAAAGTCTAAGAATTTTTATTGTAATAGTTTACAATATTTTTCTCCCCGCTTTCACTTTATCCCTCTGGCAACAGGGATTTGACATGGTGGTCTCAGGGACTTTTTGAAAATCCAAATCATATAATGTTATTCCTTTCCTTCAAATCTCTAATAGCTTCCCAATTCCCTCAGAGTGAACTCAAACATACATCTCAGGACTTACAAGGTGCTAAATGGTCTATTTCATAAACCTATCTTTCTGAACATTTCACTTATCATTGTTCATATTTACAGGCCCCTTCACAGTTCCTTGAAGGTTGTAAGGTTGAATTGTGACATAGGGGTTTAGATAGGCAAAAAAATGGTCAATTTATGGCTATTTTATAGGACTTAATTTAATAAGAAAACTGTCACCCTAGGATATTTGTACTTGATACTGTCTTTTCCCCCCCAATAATCATGTGAATCCCTCATTCTCTTCTTTCAAGCCTCTCTTGAATGTCATTTTAAAAGACACGTCTTCACTGATCTCCTTTGTAACAGAGTAGTACTGCCCATTTCTCTTTATTCTTACTCAGCTTTATTTTTCTTCATCTAGACATATCATCTCCTAACACTAATATTTATTTGTTTATTCAGTCTTCTTCCCCTAGAATATAAGCTCCTTGAGGGAAATGTCTATTTATCATATCAACTCTAATGCCTATAAAAGTGCTTACCTTGGTGACATCAGCAAGATGGCCTCATAAGACATTCCTTATTGTATTAGCCCCTCAACAACAACATTTTGGCATCTATCTTTGGAAAAAAAAGTGACTTTATGTGAGCTGTGGGATCTGGCACCATTTGCCAAGGGACTGGGGGAGGATTCTCAGCCACCTGTATGAGATTAGGCACAGATTGCTTAAGTATGAAACTAAATGTGTAATTAATAAAAGAATAAATTGATAAATTAGACTTCATTATAATTAAAAACTTCTGCTCTTTGAAAGACACGGATGAAAGAATGAAAAGACAAGCCAAAGAGTGAGTCAATATATTTTCAAATAACATATCTGATAAAAATATTGTACCATAGCTAATACAAGCGATTCAGAATTCAGTAATACCAATACAAATAATATACAAATTATATATTCATATCACTTCTTAGATATAAAACCAAGAAAAATAAAAGCATATGCTCATACAAAGACTTTTATAGTAGTGTCCCTATTATCTTTACTTGCAATAGTGTAAAACTAGAAATAATCCAAATATTCATCAACACTATAGTATGGCCATATGGTGCAATCTTACTCATCAAAAAGAAACTATTCAGTATTGATATACACTACAATATAGATAAATCTTAAAATAATTATTTTGATTGAAAGTGTACAGAGAAAAAAGACTATAAAGTATATGATTCTATTAATACTAAATTTTTAAAAAATTCAAACTAATCTGTATAGGGATAAAATAGATCAATAGTTGTTTGGGGACAAAGGGAAGAGTGGTTGTGCCAGGAGTGGCAGAAGGAGAGGGATTGTAAATAGACATTAGGAAACTTTCTGGTGGTGATGGATATGTTCTTTAATCTTGACTATGATAACATTTTCCTAAGTATAAACATAGAGGAAAATTAATCAACTTGAAGCATCTTAAAATTTGCAGTTTATTATAAGACAATTATATCTCATTAAAACTCTTCTTAAAAAGAAAATTAAACAAAATATGATGGTAAAAGGAATAAGATGCAGATGAATTCTGGTAGTTAATATTGTTAAACAAAGAGTTAATGCTGTCTCTCTTGGCCACTAACCCTTAAATGGAAGCATACTTCATTATAAGTTTTCTCTATCTGATGAAAGAAAGTAAATAGGTTTATCTGCATGAACAAACTTCTTCCAGTCACATTTGAAAGTTTATTATGTGGACTCTTATCAAAATGTTAATGTCTGCAACCACATATGTGCAACATACTCGAAAACATTCTTTACAATCTAAAATTCTCATACTGGCTTCCTATTAAAACTGAATGGCTAGGAATTACTTGGAATTTGGTAAAGGAATTACTGCAAGAAACTGAGTTAGGTATATTATTTCCAGACATTCTAATTAAAATAAATTTTAGGAAAGAAAGTTAAGAGAACATAAACAAATGAATACTTAGCATGTCCAACAGGTCAATTATCTCAAACATTAAATGTCCTAGGCAATTATCTGTCAACTGTTGCATTAGAATCACATTCTAGTTGTTAATTATTCACAATTTTGGGAGTGTGCATATTTTCTAACATTGCTTACAAAATCTATATAGTGTAGATATCCGAAGTCAGAGTGTGAAGGTGTTTAGAAATACAACTTGTATTCTTGCTCATGCTGTATGCTGTCATATATATGCATAACACATAGTTTTCATGGATACAATTTAAGACAGGTATCAGGAACTTTGATCATGAAGGAATTTTTGTGAGTCTTCTATAGATTGGCTTTGATATGAGATAATACTGTTATATGGAGTAAAATAAAATATTAAACTCTTTTTAAAAAAGATGTTATTTATTTATTTGTCAGAGAAAGAGAAAGAGAGAAAACACAAGCAGGGGGAGCAGCAGGCAAAGGGAGAAGCAGAATCCCCACTGAGTAAGGAGCCTGATGCAGGACTCCACCCCAGGTCCCTGGGATCATGACCTGAGCAGAAGGCAGATGCTTAACCGACTGAGCTACCCAGGCATTCTTAAAATGTTAAATTCTTGTATAAAATATAAGATTGATATATAAGAAATCAAATTTCTACTTAAAAGCAGAATGAGAAGTACTAACAACCATGAAAATTTGAAGACAGACAATGTATATTAAGACTTGAAAGTAAACTTCTAGCTCCATTTATTAAAATGACTTACTAATTTGTTGTCATTAACCCTGGGAACTTTTAAGGATAAGAGGACTATTAAATTCCTCTGATTTTTAATCTGTTAGAATTAAGCTCCTTAAATACAGAGTTTTGTTTTATCCATTTATATATTTGAAGTACTTATCAGAGTTTGATATATAATATATGCTAAACAAATATCTATATACCTTATCTATCTGTTTATATGTTTGTTATCTTGGTTTTACAAACTATTACCAATTAAAAAGATGGTTTCTTTTTATGTAAATGACTGATGCAGTGATCCCAAATTCATAAAATATTTTTTAAAACTGTGGTGATAAATAAGAACATTTTATTAACTACTTGAAATACCTAGGAAGGACAACAATCATTAGCAATAAGAAGATATTTTAAGCAAACTAAGCTTTTATGTCATTTTCAAATGACAGCAATTAACTAGAAAATTATTCTACTATTGAAAAGACTGTGCATCAGATATTATAATAAATCATTTACTGAAAACTACTAGAGTTTAAATTAAATTCATTTATAATTAAGTTCAAAGGAACCTTGAACATACTGCTTGATTTCAAAAAAATATGTTTGATATAAATTCCAGTAGCATTAACACTTCAAATAAGTGTCACACAAAGATTTGTATACTGTGTACAAGAACTGAATGAATTTAGCCAATTTTCCTAGATTAAAGCATTTAATGAAATTGGAAAGTAAGAGTTTTACTCCTCTTTTTCATAAGATTACTGGTGTAAACAAATCGTAAAAATGAATCTAAAGATTATTGAAATCTTTGCTGTGGAATGATACCATAGAAATGAAAGAACATATAACCAAACATCATTTAGTTGAGTCTCCATTTTACAAAAGAGATTTGATTGATAGCCCCATTTCTTACACGGAAACTCTTTTTTCACATAGAGTTACATAGGTATGGGATAGTCTTTCAGGGTCTGTGACCTATACAACACCAAGCAATTCTCAGACACCAGCAGAATGTCCAAGAATTTAACTCAATTCTGACATTATCCATTGGAGATAGCATCAGATTCCACAGGTTAAGGGTTCAGTCCTACAAGTCAGCCCTTCACCCTCTAACTTCAGATGGCAATCACAAGCCCCAGACTGTTACCTGCACTTGTGGCTCAACAGCTACAGATTAGAGGTTCCAATGACCTCCTCCTTAGGTTTGATTAATTTCTAGAAGGGCTCACAGAACTCAAGGAAAGACTTACATTTACCAGTTTATTAAAGAATATGATAACGATACAAATCATCAGCCAGATGAAAAGATATGAAGAGCAAGGTTAAACAAAAGAACTTCTGTCCTCATGGAGCTGGGAGCCTGGCTTGGTGGCATGTGGAAGCATTCTGGTTTCCCAAGAGTGGAAGCTCTCCAGAAATACCAAAAAGCTCCCCCCTTGCCTTTAATGGAAACTTCATTACATAGTCATGATTAACTAAGTCATTGGCCATAGGCTGATTCAACCTAGACATCCCCTCTGCTCCCCAGAAATCTGGGGGGGAGGGGGTTACTGAAAGTTCCAATCTTCTAATCATATGGTTGGTTCTCCTGGCAACTAGCCCCCATCCTTTGGTGGGATCCAAAAGTCACCTTGTTAACATAAGAAAGACACCTTTATCACTTTCAACACAGGAAATTCCAAGAGTTTGGGGAGCTGTGAGATAGGAACTGTGGATGAAGACCAGATATATATGAGAAATTAAAATAAATATGAATTATAAATCACACTATCACAGATGGCATCAGAGAGTAAATAAGCAAATATATAATATTAGAGAGAATAAAGACACAGAGCGTTTTCATGTAGTCATTGATCCATGGAATTCTTGTAACCATGGGACAAGACTTCCATTCCCCAACCACTGAGGGCACCAACCATCCATACTGGAAGTCTGATCACTGGTATATATTTTAATATATTAGAAATAATCAGTGTCTGATTTTATTCTGAAGCAGGTTTTGATGAGAGAAGGGGTGTGGGTACTTGAAAAATGCTAAGTTAGGAGACAGACTGGGAAAATAAGCTCCTAGTCCAGCATTTAAACACCTTAGAATAACAACTTACTTAAACCATATACTTAAATTAACAGTATAGTTGAAAAATCAAGGCTATATTTGTTCAATAATAAAAAAGAAAAAAATCACAAATTATTTATGAAATAAAGAAGAGAACTTTGGCAGCTTTATTTTATTTACTTGATTTTAAGAAAAGATTATGTACTGTTTGTTGGCTAACTGAACATAAAAAATTTAATAAAAGATTATGTAAAATAATTTGAATAATTTCACACAAATTTTAATAGGATGAAAACACAAAATGATTTATATGAAGTCAATCAATTAAGAAGCATGAATGAGTACTTACTTTAAGATTAATATATTCAGAAATTTTTCTAGAGAATATTAAACAGCTTGAAACAAGCACAGGTTTTGGAGCAGGTAGATCTGGTTTCAAAACTTAGGTCCTTCATTTAGGAGTAACTTGGGAAAGTTGTGTATCTGTATCTATATCTGTATCTATCTATATCATCTATATCTATATCTATCTATATCTATATCTATATCTATATCTATCATCTATATCTCTTCCTCGCTTGCCTTACCTTAAAAATAGGGAGTATGAAAATCAGAAATACTGTATGAAAAGTGTCTAAGCGTATCTGTGAGTATCATGAATTACTTTACAATTACTACTTCTATTGCTGCTACTACTACTACTGCTATTAATTATATTCTTACTAACACTGGCTTTCACAAGTATGAAACAAGGATCATAGATTTTGCTGGAGAAGAAAGAGTAGTGGGTAAAAAGCAAAGAGATCAGAAGAAAATTGAGTGAACAGTTTACGGCTACTTTGAAATTAGGAATGATATATTTTAGAGAAAACAGAGAATGAAAATAAGAAGGCTTTATTGAAGATCTAGGGCTTGACCAATACTTTAGAATGAGCAAGATCTGGTTGGTGAAGGAAAGATGCAACTATTCTAATGATAAAATTTAAGTAGGAGTGAAGACACAGTGAGAGTAAGATATCATCCTAATTGGAGTGGCTCTAGAGAATACAGGCTCATTTTGATGATTCACTGTGATCATGCATCATATCACAGACAACATACTTTTGGTATTTTAATTGTGATAATGTATGCATAACATAAAACTTACCATTTTAGCCATTTTATTTCTTTTTTCATTTTAACTATTTCAAATTGTACAATTTAGTGGAATCATATTCACAATTTTGTACAACCATCACCAGTTATTTCCAAATTTTTATTTCCAAATTTTTCATTAGAAACTTTTTAATCATTAAGCAATTACTCCCTATCCCCTCTCCGCACAACCTTGGTAACCTCTAATCTATTTTCTGTCTCTGTGAATTTGCCTATTCTAGGTAGTTCATATGAGTGGTCGCATAGGATATTTGTCCTTTTGTGTCTGATTTACTTCACTTAACCATAATGTCTTCAAACTTCATCCATATAATACCATGTATCAGACTAATATCCCATTACATATTATATACACCATACTTTTTTATTCATTCATAGGTTGTTTCTACTTTTTGACTATTGAGAATTATGCGGCAATGAACAGTGGTATACACATATATGTTCAAGACCCTGCCTTCAATTCCTTGGGTATATACTTAAGCATGAAATTGCTGGATCATATGGTAATTCTATGTTTAGCTTTTGAGAAGCAGCTAAACTTTTTTCATAGAGTTACAACATTTTACATTCCCATCAGCAAGGCACAGGAATACATACCAATTTCTCCACATCCTTGCCAATATTTGTTATTTTTCATTTGTTTCTTTATTTGATAATAGCCACCTTTTAGATGTGAAGTATCTCATTGGGTTTGATTTGCGTTTACCTAATGACTAGTAAAGTTCAGCATCTTTTCATGTGCAATATTGGCCATTATATGTGCTCTTTGGAAAAATGTCTATTCAGATACTCTGTCAATTTTTTTCCCCAAGATATATTTATTTATTTGAGAGAGACAGAGAGAGAAATTGCAGGGGGGAGGGGCAGAGAGAGTTTTAAGCAGATTCTGCACTGAGCATGGAGCCTGACCCGGGGCTTGACCTCATGACCCTGAGACCACAACCAGAGTGGAAACCAAGAGTCAGATGTCCAGCCAACTGTGCCACCCAGATGCCCAGTCCTCTGCCAATTTTGTAATCAGATTGTTTTTGTTTTGGGGTGCCTGGGTGGCTCAGTCGTTAAGCATCTGCCTTCAGCTCAGGGCGGAATCCCAGCATTCTGGGATCAAGCCCCACATTAGGCTCCTCCACTGGAAGCCTGCTTCTTCCTCTCCCACTCCCCCTGCTTGTGTTCCCTCTCTCGCTGGCAGTCTCTGTCAAATAAATAAATAAAATCTTTAAAAAAAAAGATTTTATTTATTTATGTGACAGAGATAGAGACAGCCAGTGAGAGAGGGAACACAAGCAGGGGGAGTGGGAGAGGAAGAAGCAGGCTCCCAGCAGAAGAGCCTGATGTGGGGCTCGATCCCAGAACGCTGGGATCACGCCCTGAGCCAAAGGCAGACGCTTAACGACTGCGCCACCCAGGCGCCCCAAATAAATAAAATCTTAAAAAAAAAATTGTTTTTGTTTTGTTACTGGGTTGTACAAATTCTTTATATATTTTGGATATTACCTCCTTATCAGATACATGATTTGAAAACCATATTTTTTAAATAGGACACAAAAAGGACAAACCATCCCTAGAAACATGGAGAATATGGACTACTTAAAAATTAAAAAATTCTGTTCATTAAAAGACGCTATTAATTTGTAGATACTGAGGAGATTATTTGCAAAACACAAAATATCTGGGACATATGATGAACTTCTGTAAATCTATAAGAAAAGAGTAGAATAGAAAAGTGAGCAAGAAATTTAAGTATTTCACAAAGGGAATAAGCTAACATCTAGTAAACAATTAAAAGTTATCAAGCTCATTATACTATGAAGTATAAAATAAAGCCAAAGTACAAATTAAATCATGCCAGAGGTATAAAATTAGATTAAAAATTACCTGATAATACTACCTGTGGAAATAATTGTGGCATGTTCATAGTTTGAGATGAATAAATAAACTGTACTTGACACAATATATGAGAGGATGAAGGGAATCACAGAAGCCATGTAATTCATGATTCTATTTAGATTTTAAAAATGCCAAAATTAATGTATAAAAGCTACACAAAATTTATAAAATAAAAGGTTTACAGGTATTGGGCAGAAATCAGTTGGAAACTTCCATTCTTAAGAGAAAGAAAACATGTGACAGGAGCCTCACATTCACCTCAGCTTTCTTTTTCAGGGTAATTTTCGAACAGTAGCAAAATGTATATCCCAAGCACAGAGTGCCAGCCTTACTGAGAAGAGAAGGAAGGGAAAGTTATGTAGGGAAAGACACTGAAATAAAGGCAAATGCATTTAAGCAGACCCAGGATTCTGTGTAAAAATTTACTTCAGGTTACTTGGCTGACTTCTGAGGTGTCCATGTACAAGGTGGGACAATGCAGTTCTGGGAGGAAGAACACTAAAAAGAAAGAGAATTGAAGAAAATACGGACCAAATAGCTTAACTTATGGAGAATTTCAACAGATATTTAACATCTACAAAAATAGTTCAAACAAACATTCTATTAAATAGTATGACTAAAATTAAGAATCATTAGATATAATTAACAACTAACTACAGAAGATAAAGAGTAGTAAACACAATGCTGAACAATAGAAAATGTTGAAACAGAAACACAGAGGGAAAAGATAAGAAATGGGCCATTGGAAAAAAAGTCTAATACATGTGTAAATAGAGGACAGAGATGACGGGGTGATGGGAAAGATCTATATGTCCACCTAGATGGAAGTTTACAGCGGTGTTTAAATGCATAAAATTTCATTAAATTGTACTGCTAAGATCTGTGCACTTTATTAAATGTAATTTATAACTGATTAAAATGAATTACATAGAAAAGCAATGATAGTTAATGTTATCATTGAATTTGACCCATTGGCTAATGATATGAAGCAGGGGGAAGCTTTTTACTGGAAAATAAAGTAATTTTTAAAAAGTCTTGAGTTTATGAGGCCATCTATTTTTCCACTGGAATAGTTAATATGATTAACAATGATAGCTAATATAAATATTTGGGCCAATTTCACCTTTTTATGCAATACAGTTTGGGACACAAATTTTACAGCCTCTCATATAAAACCTTACCATCTAGAAGCTGAAAGGGAGATAGACAACAGAAGGTAAATCTTCTAGAGTAAGAAAAGTAGAATAGAACTGTGGAACAGACAAATTTAATATTTACTATGTCCAGTACTCACAAGCAAACTTATTGGCTAATGACATAGAGCATTTTATATGATTAATGAAGTCTGCATTTGAATTGCAAAATACTGAACTTGGTCCATTTGGTGGACCAACTCACTGAACTAAAGAATGAACCTAACCGCAGATATTAATACATCACCAGGTGCTATTCTTTTATTGCCCTTATATGTGCATAGATTCTCATGGAGGAACACAAATACTGTTTATGTATGAAATGTCATTGGTAAAAGATAAACCTGTATGGGTGATGAAATGGCAAGTATTTTTTTTTTTAAGATTTTATTTATTTATTTGACAGAGAAAGAGACAGCTAGCAAGAGAGGGAACACAAGCAGGGGGAGTGGGAGAGGAAGAAGCAGGCTCCCAGAGGAGCAGGGAGCCCGATTCAGGGCTCGAAACCAGAACCCTGGAATCACGCCCTGAGCTGAAGGCAGACACTTAATGACTGGGCCACCCAGGTGCCCCTGAAATGGCAAATATTATAAAATGAAGATAGACAAAGAAAATCTTATGATTTCAACAAAACTGTGACTTGGAGAAAAGACAAAGTTCTAGTTAGACATATTATATTAGCATACTTTGGGAAATGTAAAGATCTTGTAATATGGCTCTCCTGGAAGGCAACAATCTGTTCTAATATAGAATTCCATCATGCCAACAAATTGGGCAATCTGGAAGAAATGGATAAATTCCTAGAAACATATAAACGATCAAAGCTGAAACAGGAAGAAATAGAAAACTTGAACAGATCCATAACCAGCAAAGATATTGAATCAGTAATAAAAAATCTCCCAAAAAACAAGAGTCTAGGGCTGAATGGCTTCTCAGGGAAATTCTACCAAACATTTAAAGAAGAGTTAACACCCTTTCTTTAACTGTTCCAAAAAATAGAAATGGAAGGAAAACTTCCAAACTCATTACAGGATGCCAGCATTACCTTGATTTCAAAACTACACAGCAATCCCATTAAAAAGGAGAATTACAGACCAATATCCCTGATGAACATGGATGTAAAAATTATCAACAAGATACTAGCAAATTGAATCCAACAGTACATTAAAATAATTATTCACCACAATCAACTGGGATTTATTCCTGGGCTGCAGGAGTGATTCAATATCTGCAAATCAGTCAATGTGATACACCACATTGATAAAAGAAAGGATAAGAACCTATGATCCTCTCCATAGAAGCAGAAAAAGCATTTGACAAAATGCAGTATCCTTTCTTGATAAAAACCCTCAAGAAAATAGGGATAGAAGGAACATACCTCAACATCATAAGGCCATATATGAAAGACCCACAGTGAATATCATCCTCAATGGGGAAAAATTGAGGGCTTTTCTCCTAAGGTCGGGAACATGACAGGGATGTCCACTCTCACCACTGTTCAACATAGTACTAGAAGTCCTAGCCTCAGCAATCAGACAACAAAAAAATAATAATAGGCATCCAAATCAGCAAAGAAGAGGTCAAACTTTCATCTTCACAGATGACATGATACTCTATGCTGAAAACCTGAGAGACTCCACCAAAAAATTGCTAGAACTGATAAATGAATTCAGTAAAGTGACAGGCTATAAAATCAACATACAGAACCTATTGCATTTCTACACACCAATAATGAAGCAGGAGAAAAAGAAACCAAGGCATCAATCCCATCGACAATTGTACCAAAAATGATAAGATACCTAGGAATAAACCTAACAAAAGAGGTAAAGGATCTATACTCTGAAAACTATAGAACACTTATGAAAGATATTGAAGAAGACACAAAGAAATGGAAAGACATTCCATGCACATGGATTAGAAGAGCATATATTGCTAAAATATCTATACTACTCAAAGCAATCTACACATTTAATGCAATCCCTATCAAAATAGCAGCAGCATTTTTCACAGAGCTAGAACAAACAATTCTAAAATTTGTATGGAACCAGAAAAGACCCCAAATAGCCAAAATAATGTTGAAAAGGAAAAGCAAAGAAGGAGGCATCACAATTCTGGATGTCAAGCTGTATTACAAACTTGTAGTAATCAAAACACTATGGTACTGGCACAAAAACAGACACATAGATCAATGGAACAGAACAGAGAACCCAAAGATGGACCTACAAATATATATGGTCAACTAATCTTTGACAAAGCAGGAAAGAATATCCAATAGAAAAAAAGACAGTCCTTTCAACAAATGGTGTTGGGAAACCTGGACAGCAACTTGCAGAACAATGAAACTGGACCACTTTCTTACACCATACACAAAAATAAATTCGAAATGGATGAAAGACCTAAATGTGAGATAGGAAACCCTCAAAACCCTAGAGGAGACCATAAGCAGCAACCTCTTTGACCTCGGCCATAGCAACTTCTTGCTAGATATGTCTCCAGAGACAAGAGAAACAAAGGCAAAAATGAACTATTGGGACTTCATCAAGATACAAAGCTTTTGCACAGCAAAGGAAACAGTTAACAAAACCAAAGACAACTGGAAGAATGGGAGAAGATATGTGAAAATAACTTATAAGATAAAGGGTTAGTATCCAAAATCTATAAAGAACTCAACACCCAAAGAACAAATAATCCAATCAAGAAATGGGAAGAAGACATGAACAGACATTTCTGCAAAGAAGACATAAATATATATAATGGAATTTTACCCAGCTGTAAAAAAGGATGCAATCTTGCCACTTGCAATTATGTGTATGGAACTAGACAATATTATACTAAATGAAATAAATCAGTCAGAAAAAGACAAATATCATATGATTTCGCTCATATGTGGAATTTAAGAAACGAAACAGATGAACATAGGGGAAGGGAAGAAAAAATAAAATAGAAACACAGAGAGAGGTGTACCACAAGATACCCTTTACTGTAGAGGACAATGTGAGGGTTTCTGGAGGAGAGGTCGGGGGCATGTGCTAAATAGATGATGGACATTAAGAAGGGCACTTATTGGGATGAACACTGGGTATTATATGTAAGTGTTTAATAACTAAATTCTACTCCTGAAACCAGGACTATAGTATATGTTATCTAACTTGAATTTAAATAAAAACTTAGAGGAAAAAAAATCCAGCACAATGCAGCGGTGATAAATAAGTAAGTAAGTAAGTAAATAAATAAATAAATAAATAAATAAATAAAGCCACAGATACATTAAGAATCTGAGGGATGAGGGTATAGACAGTGGTCAAAAAAAACTTCACGGAGGGGATAATATTCAATTTGAATATAGGAGGTTCAAGGTAGAGGCTGGTATGTAAGTAGAAAGGTAGAAAATTAGTTTGAAGGACAATGGTGAGCATTAGTTTATAATGTAGCTTAGATTATACATATAGTATAAAATTTATTATACTAGAAATTATGGCAATGAAAAACTTCAGGTATTTATTATGAGAGATTTAGTAGTACTGAACATAGGTTACCGGAAGTATTCATTTATTGCCCTCAATGCCTCAAAATATGGAACATTAATTTGTTTTATATTTTGTTTTATTTTTCTGTGTATAAATCTTGAGTGTTCTTTTTGCATTAGATATAAGTATTTGTGATTTTATGCATGTGCATTTGGCTGGCTCTGTCTCAAACCAAATTACTTGATAGGAATATTGACACTTTTTTTTCCAATATGTTTAATTTCCCCTTACAGCTAAGCAATTTTAGAGTTGGTTTTGTGTTTGTTTGCTCAGATAGGCAGAACAAATACACTAATCGGTTTTGAATGTGAATTGTGAATGGTGTTCAGCTAAACTGTAGGATTTTTCATGATATTATTTCTAAAGATAATCAGTTAGTTGGCTTCAAATGAATGGCTATTTGTTAACTCAATTACTTATGTAGGAAGTATAAAGGATGGAAAAGTGGGGGGCCAGTGGAAAGTACTTCACATAAAGCAGAGGAAAGCTTTTTACTGGAAAATAAAATAAAAAAATCTTGAGTTTATGAGACCATTTATTTCACCATTAGGAAACCAATTATCCCTAAACTAGCACTTTTACCTCGGAGGGAAGAAAGGAAACCAAAACAAAACAAACATGGGTTTGCTGAACTCTTACTATGTGCCAGGAATTGAGGTTGTAATATAGTTCAAAATCGTAAAATACTTCATTCAGTTCTATCTCTTTGAGAAAAGGGAGTTATCTTTCCCATTTTCTAAATGAGAATGAGGAACTTCAATAGAAATAAAGCTGCTTGGACAACTAATACGGTTTGAATGTCTATGTGACCAGGTATCAGAATTCAACGGGGAGAAGCTTGCTATTATGTAAGCTAGTAGTTTTTCTGATTCCTGCCCAGAGGGTCTCCTGTGTACTCTAGAGACAAGGAGGGTCTAAAAGTTTTACATATCTTCTGCCATTCCCCATCCTGTAGATACTTTCAAAACCCCTAAAATAAGTGGAAGAATAACTGAAACACAACATATCTCCGCATCATCTTTATATTTTAATAATTCACACAAACCTGGCTATTTCCCATTGATTTATCTTCTATTTCACTAATTTCCTTCCTCTTCTTGTGACTATGTATTTCTAATATGATATCTAATTAGTCTATTGATTTATTATTTTCAGTTTTAGAATATCCAATTGACTCATATTTTATTGATTCTGGTTTCTTCTGTAATTATCCATGTTTACCTCTGTTTTTCTGAATATACATAGTTATTGTAATATCCCTGTCTAAAATTCCATACCTGAATCCCCTTTGAATTTATTTCTTTTGCCAATTTTTCTTGTTCAATCATTTTTTAGCAAGTCATTTTGAATTGAACACAGAATATTGAGTCTGAAATTTGGTTAAGTTTCTAGAAGATATTGTCTTCCTCTACGGAAGATTATATTTTCTTCTGCCATGCAGAAAGAACACAAGGACGACATTTCTTCCTACCTTGGTTTTATGCTTTTCAATGGTTGTCATATTTAATCTTGATCCTTTTTCTTAATTATTTATTTGTTATATTTCATCTTAATCCATTACTTCTAAGATGTGGCCCTTCCTGGATTTCAACTAACAAAATCAGCACCTCTACCTTGGGTGAGCTCTAAACTCAACTTCTGCCACTGGCATCACATAGTAGCTAAAATTTCTGCTCAGCACTTTAGTCTTCAATGCCACTTTCTATGAAGGTATTTGTTTTTACCAGTTTGGTTATGCGCATTTGCATTCTAGGGTTCAGTAAGAACCTTGAGGGAGAATTTGAACACAGAGTTTGGGGCTCATGTTGCTGAATTCCCTCTTCCCTTTGATGTGACCCTTCAAATCACAGACTAGCTGCCCTGAACTCCTGTCTTTCTTCTTAATTAAGTTAAGACTACAGTTTTCTGCTGTAACTCTGCTTTCTAGAACTGTCAGCAATAATTTCCTTAGGGGGAAAAACCCCAGGATGAATGTGGAGCTAATCTTCCCTTCCCTTAGGGATTGCAGCCTGTCCCATTCTGCCTTTGCTGGTTTCTCTCCACTGTTTTAAAAAACTTGGGACACGCACACACTTTGTCCTTTCTATAAGAAGTTAGGCCAATAGAAGCTAGCTAGCCCTGGCTGACTCTTCTAATTATATATATTTCAATTACTAGAAAAATGATTAAAAACAAAAAGAATAAACAGGAATAATAGCATTTATGAAAAATACATTAGTTTTGGAGGTGAACATGTTCTCTGTGTGGAGACTAAATTAGAAATTGAGAGACTTATGTTATTCCTACTTTAGTTAAATCATTTTTGCCCTGGTCCTTATGACATTGGTGTTCTATACTCAGAAGAGAACTATGTGTCAAAAAATCATCCTCATTTCTTTCTTAATGCTCATTAGATCTGGGCAAGTCATTAATCATTGGTTTTCTAATCTATTAAGTATTCATACTTTACAGTTTTGTTTTGAAAAAATGTGGTGATATCATATTAATCTGTGCATTGATTTATTCAATAACGCTACCTATTATGTGCGAGGTTTCTTTCTAATTGTGAAGGGTAGAGAAGGTAGCAAAGAGATAAAGCCCTTAATTTCATAAAGCTCAAAAGTTTTTGAAAAGGAGACAGCATAAGTAAGTGAAATACATAAATATGATCACTTCGTATTTTAAATAAGATAATTTGATAGAAAATGGTCAATGTGGAAGGGAGACTAACATTAGATAAGCAAGCCTTACCTAAGCTTGGCATTTTAACTAAGACAAAAAACACGCAAAAACTGAAGACACTTCAGAGAGAGAGAATGCCAATGACAAAGGTTTTGAGAGACACTTTGTCTTAAAAGAGAAAACAATGGTCAGTGGGGCTAAAATATAATAAAGTAGGAAGAAAATGGAATAATAATAATAATAATAATAAAAGAGGGGCACCTGGTTGGCTGAGTTGGATAAGTGTCTGCCTTTGGTTCAGGTCATGTTCCCAAGGTCCTGGGATCGAGCCCTATGTCTGGCTCCCTGCTTAGCAGGGAGCCTGCTTCTCTCTCTCTCTCTGCCTGCCACTCTGCCGGCTTGCTCTCTCTCTGTCAAATAAACAAATAAAATCTTAAAAAAAAAAATAAAAGAGGCAGAGTGAGATCTAGTAAGATATTGCAGACCATTTGAGGGTTTTTTTGTTTGTTTGTTTGTTTGTTTATATAAAGTATAATGGAACCCATAGTGCAGTTACAGACAGGTGAATGCCATGATATGATTTATGTAAAGACAAATTAAATAAAAATCACCTTCACTGCTGCTGTGTAAAGAAGGAGATGGATCTCCAGAATGGAGTAGGAGAACCATTAGGAAAATACAATAGTTCTTGTGAGATTTGATGCTGGTTTAGATTAGACTGAAGAGATTAGAGATGGATAAATACAGATAATTCAGGATACATTTTGGATTTAGAATTCACCTTTGTGGTTGAAGGAAATATAAGGGGTAGGGATAAAAAGGGAAATCAAGAGTAATTTTTAGTTTTTATTCATAAAATTATATTTAACACCACAAAACCACACTTAAAAATATGGCTATTTAATAATATTTCTAAGGGGTCATAGAAATTACATTGAAAAAATCTTTACACGTGTGTCATTGAACTGTAGAGATAAGCTAATGCTATTTTTAATATAGTTTTATTTAGTTTATTTAGTTCTATTTATTTAGACTTCAAAATTACTCTCACTAAACTGCTCTAACATAAAAATATGCAAGCACTTCAAATGAGTGGTTAACTGTTGGTCAATATAGCCAAACAAAACTGCTGCAAATGTGTAACTTGAAAGGGAAAGCATGAAATTTAAATTAGGTATTGGTCACGTACAATTAATCATCCAGTGCAGTTTTCAACAGCCTTCAAGGTTTGGATTTCACTGATGATAATTGCATCCGTTGAAAAGACTTACATCTTTTTTTAAAAAAAATTAAATATTTCTGATATCATGTTATAAAATATGAATTACATAGTGTTCTAACAATTAAAAAATTTCTTCCTGATTTAAGGCATTTGAACGATTTTGAGAAATTCAAGTCTTGAAAAGTTCAGAACCAATTAAATAACCTGATCTATTTTTAAGCTAATCTGTATAATGGAAAACAACTAAGTTAATAGGTTCAAAATCATGCTAATAATAAACGCATTATTCCCCAGGAATTTCTCATGAATTTCCTTTCCTCCCTAGCTTTTATATTCTCCTTTGATTCTAAATGATCTTTTCCTCTCTAGTTCTCTCATACTCCTTTGATTCTAAATTAATACAAGAATGCCACAGAATCTCCTGAGTCATTTGGATATACAATGCCAGAATTGTGTTCTGCATAATCTTTTCTTTCTTTTTTTTTTTTTTTTAATGCAGAACTCACAGGACCAGGAGACTCTCAGAAATGCTTGCTTCCAGCTTGAGACCAAGTAGGTTAGACAGCAGGCTACCAATAGAAGGGCCCTAGACATCTAGATTCTAGATAATCATGGCTAGGATCCAAGTGGTAAGATACCACTTACAGCACATGGAATATTGGAATACTGATCAAATTAGCAAAGCCAAAGCTCAGAGACAGGAACACACATAGGGATCCAATTCCCACAGCTAAAACATGGAGAAAGCAACTTGGGATCTAGAAGAAAGCCCAGTTATAATAATTAGAGGAAAAATCAGGGCCAAATAGAGATAAAGTGTTGTGTAAGTTGTGCTTAATTAGCCCTTTAGTGTAGGGTTAGGCCAGAGACAAGCTTATGATTTATAGATGAGAATTAAGCCATCCCAGTTTTGAAGGAAGAAAAGTATTCCAGATAGATTCTTCCATGTTGTCCTTCAAGGAGCAAATGAAACTCAGAAATAATGCCTAAGAACACATGTTCATAAATATATAAATAGTAAAACTGTCAACAAACAATTTTTTTAATGTTTCCTAAATAATTAAAGAATTTTTCACTGTTTGCAACCTGTGAATGTTAGACAATTTTGTTTCCAGTAATATTCCTGGCTAGATATCTTAAGACATTCTCCCTTTAAAAAATAACATAAAATTCTGGCTGAAATATTTTACGCAATTTTGTCAAACACATAAAAGAGCTAGCTTGAGGGTAAGTGAATGCTGGAGCACAAGGAGGAATGGATAGTGGTGAACAGAGGTCAGCAGCATACTAAAGTTACCATTGCTTTGAGGGTGGTTGCAAAACTTGTGAATCTTGAGCTTTGAGCTTTGGTTTGCAGAACAAAATGCCCAGACACTACGCTACTAGGGGAGTCATATAGGAAGCCATCCTCCTTAAAGTTGGGACTCCAAATGCCTACAACCTCATTGTGAGGCCAACCAGGAGTAAATCCATTCTGAATGCTTACCATGCAGACAATATCTTCAAAGTACTGAAGAGGTCAAATGCCAAGAGGGAATCCTGCACTCAGTGAAAATATGTTTCAAAAACCAGTATGAAATAAAGACAATATTAAGTTAAAAATTTGGAGACTAAAATTGGCAGACCGTACTAGAAAAATTCTATGGGATGTACTTTAGGCAGAAGGAATGTGTTCCAAGCAGGATACAAATGAAAAGGAATAGCTAAAAATGGGGTAGGTACTTTAACATATCTAAATGCATATTAACTACACACACAAATTAACAATCATTTCATTGTACATGGACATGAATTATATTAAGAGTAAAATTAAAAATAAATAAGACAAACAAAAAATAGAAGAGTCAAGTGAAGACCAATGCCAAGAGTAGACTATGAAACAAGGATTATGATTAATCAGTTCTCTGCTCCAGAATGGAAATAATGAAAGTCAACGTACTTCATGTTAAAAATCCATTATAAAGGCATTATATATTTTTATGTATATTGTTTACAATAGTATATAAATACGACAATGCTTAGTAATAAATTCAATAATTTACTGAATTTATAATTTTATAATTCAATAATTATAAAACAAATTGTTATGTTATCATGGATAAATAAGGAATCAAGGAAGAACAAATAAATAAATATGCCATGTTCAAGACTGGAAGAATAACGTAATTTCCACCATAATCATGTGTAGTATTGATATGATCCCAATCATAATAATGTATGGTGATTCTGTGGACATTGACAAAAAGATCTAAAATTCTTCTTGAATAAAAACAATATAGTAGCACTAATTCTAACAGATATCAAGAATATATATCAATGCATAGAGGTAAACAGAACATTAGGATAGAATAGAAAACCCCAAAATAGACCCAGTTGCAATATGAACACTTATTTGTACAGATCAGTGAGTAAAGGATTAATTTCTCAATGAATGATGCTGAAACAACTGGGCATTTAAAAGAAAAAAAAATGGTACTGGACACCCACTTCATACTAGACAGAAACAGCCTCAGATGAAATAAAGATAATAATGGAAAAATGTTTATGCATTCAAATTATGGATATACTTTAAAAGACACATGCATTAAGAGGAAAGGAAAATTTTGATAAAGTTGAAGACATTAAGATGAGAACTTCTGCTCATCAAATAGCAGCATTACAACTGTAAAAACAGATCAAAAATTAGAGAAGATTTTGGCTTCAAAAATGCTTAATATAGGACTGGTATGTTACATGAAAACTCTAATAAAGCAAAATGAAAAATATAAATTGTGGGCGCCTGGGTGGCTCAGTTGGCTAAGCATCTGCCTTCGCCTCAGGTCATGATCCCAGAGTCCTGGGATCGAGCCCCATGTCGGGCTCCCTGCTCAGTGGGGAGTCTGCTTCTCCCTCTGCCCCTCCCCCCAATCATGCTCACTCTCTCCCTCTCTCTCTCAAAAATAAATAAAATCTTTTAAAAAAATATATAAATTGATATGTTTATAAAAATAGGGGCACCTGGGGGGCTCAGTCAGTTAAGTGTCCAACTTGATCTCAGCCCAAGCCTTGATCTCAGGGTCATGTGTTCAAGCCCCAAGTTGGGCTCTGCACTGGACATGGAGTCTACTTAAAAAAAAAATAAAATAAATGAAATAAAATAAAACAAAATAAAAAGTATATAGTGATGTAAATGGATGAACTATAGCTGCATATGTCGATATGGATGAATCCCAAACAGAACAGTAAAAAAACAGATCACAAAATAATTCATACGGTGTTCTTTTAATTGTCTAACATTTAAAAAGTCACAATGAAATTATATTGTTTAAGGTTGAACCCATGGATTGTAAAACTCCAAAGAAAAGCAATGGTATAATTATCACAAAAATGGGGATACTGGCTAACTCAGGGACAGAAGAAAATGTTCTGAGTTGCACTATGCAACTTGGCAGGTTCTTCTTACACCAACAGGGGTACATATTAACAACTACCTAAGCTATATTTGACTATAGTATAGAGAATACTAAACCTATTTACATATTAAATGCTATGCTGTGTTAATTTGGGTTACTGTTTTCAGTTGTTCGATCCCTTCTGCCTTGTGCAGGTGGGCACAATATTTCCTTCCAATATTTATACTGGTCTTGGCCATGACTTGTTTGGCCAAAGGAATATGGAAAGAAGTTACAGTACATTAGTTCTGAGCTGAAGTCACAAGAGGTGTTATGTTTTTCTGTTCAACTATTCTTTAGTCCTGTGATCTGCCATAAGAAGAGTGTGTTTCAGATTTTTGTTGATTCAAGGAGAATGTGGAGTGGTAAAGTAGAACTAAACCAGATCCACAGTCTGGATCTAGGTCAAGTACAATAGATCATGAGTGAGAAATAAGTACCAATTGTAAAAGCCACAGGGTGTGGGTGATTTGTTTCAAAACATCATTGCAGGAATAGTTAAGACATATTGGAACAGTCAAATGGAAATAATTAATTCTGCATTAGAGTAAAATGTTAAGCAAAGCATGACAGAGCAGATGACATTTCACCTGGACCTTGAAAGATGAGCTGACTTTGAACTGAACTGCCTAGCTCCTTATCTTATATTTATCAATTCAATCAGTGTAATGGAGTATGAAAATGTATTGACTGGTAACTTAAATAATGTAATTACCAATGTAGGTAATGAAATTGGAGAAAAGCTTTGGGAAAAGCATTTCCAAAATAATTATCAGTGTGGTGATGAGTGATACAATAAAGTTTACTGTGTGTTTTTAAAAGATAAAAACTTCACTTTGTAGCTCCCTAAATCAGTTTGTAATCTCTATTGTTAATCTCTGGAATATTATGATCTTATATATTTTTATGTCAGACTGTCTGGATAACCCCCTTCCCCTCACTGTCACCCACTAGGTTATATCCCTCTGTAATACATTCTCAAAGCCCTCTTCACATCGACAATCACTGCAATGACAAAATAACTTTTATAAGTATTTGTTAAGTGTTTTGCTCTCCTTCTCTAATGGGTCCTAAATGGGGCCAGAGTCTGTGTCTGTTTTGATCCCTATTATAGAATGCCTGGGGCATGAATGGCACTCAATAAATATTTACTGAAGAAGAGCATCAATAAATGAAGGAACATGGGCTTTGAAGTCAGATGAATCTAGATATGAAAACCTATTATATCTTTCACTAAATTTGGATCTTAGATAATTTATTCATGTTTTCAATGTTCTCAATTTGTCATATGCAAATTGGATATAGCCAGGATTGAAGAAATAGATGTAAACACATCACATAAATGGTAGTTCTCATTATTATTTAAATGCTTTATAGTACACATAGGAGTTTGGAAAAGAGACGTACATA
Organism: Ursus americanus; assembly: GCF_024610735.1. Classification (NCBI taxonomy): domain Eukaryota; kingdom Metazoa; phylum Chordata; class Mammalia; order Carnivora; family Ursidae; genus Ursus; species Ursus americanus. The sequence continues at coordinate 26,244,778 of NC_142135.1, forward strand.
TACAGTTTTTTTTTCCCAATTCAATTTGCTATAGAAGCTCCCAGGAAAAAATTCCTCATGCAGGAATAAGGACATTTGAATGAACAATATGTCTTTCCTGGGTCTTCCACTGCATAAATAATTGGTTTCTGCATTGCAAGTGGAGATCTAATAGCAGATTTCTATAATTGGCCTATGTATTCATCGTCTGTATTACCTAAACATCACCTTTCTGAGGTTATTCACTTTGCTTACTTGAAGCATTAACAAAGAACATAAATGGGAGCAAAAGAGTTCAGAAAGACTTTTCTTTCAAATGATTAAATTCATCTTCAGAAATATGATTTTGTATTTCATTCTATAATTACAGCATGTAAAGTTTGTCCTGAGAATTAAACACTTAGCTGCATCTTCCCATCTGTTTTCTGGAAAGCAAGTTTTCATAGATTTTCACCTCTGCCCTCTCATGATCACCCTTCATTATAAAATAGTTTTTTCATCGTCTTCAAGCTGCCTGGCAATTTAGGAATCAGTAATGAGAAGGCTGGAGTTTATTTGTTAAATTGTTTGCTTGAATTATGCAGAAGTGCCTTGCTGTGCTTTAATTTAAACTAATAGCATTTCTTCTAATGCTATTACACAAATAAAACGCTGATAATTTAGCCCTTGTCTGCCCCCCACTTGTTTTCCAAATATGAGATTATATATTTGAGGTGAAAAAAGATAGAAATTTACATGTTTTCTTTAGCTAAGTAATATTATGCATATTGGAAATAATTGCTATTCTTCTTCAATATCTTCAGGCTACTTCATATGCAAGAAATCTCTAAATAGTGTTTTCCCTGTTCACGGAGAATACAACTAGGGGGATGCTAAAATAGCTATGCTTTCATTCCTACAAGTGAATGTAGTTCAAAGACAGTTTTATCCCCCTAAAACAGAATTACATTCATTTATATATATATATATAATTATATATATATAAACATATATATATATAAATATATATAAATTTATGTGTAATTTATAAACCATACTCGTGTTAGTTTACAGTTCTGCAAGTTCTGACAAATACATATAGAGGTATGTTATCACCACTACAAAGAAGATATAGAATTACTCTACTACCCAAATAATTCCCTCATGCTATCTTTTCTACTCAACTGTTAACTCTACAACCTTTGAAAAACACGGAAATGTTCTCCTTAATTCAAAGAAGAAACATTTTTAAAAGAATTATAGATATTTGTATAGACATTTTTATTTATAGTCTGTTTTAATTTTATAGATTTTCACTCCTTTTACATCTAATCCAAACCTAGTATATTTTATGGGATTTTTATTTAATCACCATTCCCAGACTCATGCTCTGTAGAACATGTTTCTGCAGGATATGACTAGGTGTGCTATGAACAAATTGTTTCATGCCTTAGTAAGTTTAGAAATCTCTGAATTAAGCAATTTGTCTTTTCAGGGTCTTTTCTCCCTATGGTCACAATAAAATGCTTGTAGCATGGTTTCCATTGATCATTTGGATGCAGGGCAAGACATAGGAAACAATAGGCAAGTATGAGAAACAGATTTATTCCATTTAGAAATACAGTAGATAAAAAACAAAGTGGCTGAAACACACTAATTGAAATTTCTGTTTTGTGCATCAAAAATTACTGAGGATCTATATAAATTAAACCAGAATTTCATGCAGTTGTATATAACATAAACATATGTAAAGCAGTCTGTATTAAAGTGTGTGGATAGGAAGAACTTCCTCTAAGTCCTTACGACTATGGAGATTCAAAGCAAAAGTATGAGCACAGTATCTGAAATTGAGACTCAAAATTAGAAATTAGGAATGGACTTGAAAACTTGTGGAACATCAGCACAATACAAGCAATAGAAAGGGTTGTTGGTGTCAACGGAATTGAACGGAGTCTTATATTCAAGATGAAATGCTGCAATTGATTGCTTGCTTGTAACTGGCATTGGTGAATGTGTGTTTCTTTGCTATAAATTAGTAAACTTACATTTACATGATGTCAGTGAATAAAGTTCCTCAAAGAGCATTTCCTCAGAGTAGTCATGAGATTTTTACATCGAAAGTTATCAGCTTCAAACTACTAATACTACCTCTCCAATTTAAGGGGGAGAGGATGAAGGAGAGACTGGCAGTATACTTTGATGCTGCAATTTGATAAATAGCAATTACTTATCTAGCATATGAATATCTTTGTTAAAAATGGGGCACCTCGGTGGCTCAGTCGGTTGAGCATCTGACTCTTGGTTTTGGCTCAGGTCATGGTTTTGGGGTTGTAAGCTTGAGCCCTGTATCAGGCTTTGAGCTCAGTGTGGAGTCTGCTTGAGATTCTCTCCCTCTGCCCCTCCCCCTGCTTGCATTCTTTCTCTCCCTTCCTCTCTCTCTCTAAAATAAATAAGTAAAATCTTTTAAAAAAGGGACACACTTATATAAGCTTTAATATTATAGCAATCCATAGCTACATTTAAAATTAAGCACAATGGGTCAATTACAAGTCTAGTCAACTTTATGATTTGTAATTCCTTCAATAAAGGAGTAACTGATATGAGAATTGCTCTCCTGTTCTGCACAATAAGAACCAGGACATATATGAAACAATAATTTTCAGACACTGAACTACAGGCATCAGAGAACTTTCTGCCTGATAAAAAAGATTTTTAAAATGAGGTAAATCCTAGAATTGCTACTGCTTAATCACTGGAGTCAGTTTTCAGATCATAGAGCATAGGACTGAGGAAATAAAGACTAGATCTTGGGAAGGCCAAGGGAGATAGAATTTATAGTTCATAATAGTAGATAAGAGGAGTGCACAAAGAGGGTAGGAAAAGAGAGGGAGGAAAGAGGGTTTGAGAGAGAGAGTAGGGGGGAAAGGAGGAGGAGGAAGAGGAGGAGATTAAGGGAGAGGAGGAGTAGGCAGAAGCGGTGTGGTGGGGGGGGAGAAGGAGAAGAAAGGAGGAGGAGGAGCAGAAGGAGGAGGAAGGGGAGGAGGGGAGGAGGAGATGAAGGGTGGAGGGAGGTAGGAGGAAGGGGAGAAGAAAAAAATGAAGAAGAAGAGGAGGAGGAGGGGAAGAAAAAGAAGAGAAGGAAAAGAAATGGATGAGAAGGAGAACATGTTTGGCTGTGTACTGATCTGTGTATGAATGGGAGGAAACACCCTGAAGCCGGTGAGAATAGAATTGGGTTTCCAAGATCTCACAAAGGGTGGGGAATGTTTCATGATGACTCCACCTTTGATGGAGAGATAGAATAATACATGAGTCTTTGGAGAGAGTCAAAACCAAGCTTAAACAAGTCTTAAAAATATCAGACTGATCTGTAAGTAATTGCATTCTGGAACAAACTTCAGCACACTTTAAAAAAAGTAAAAGAAAAAATTATGTAACACCCAAGAATATTAAATCCACTATATTTGCAATGAAATCAACTAAATTAGCAGGCATGCAAACAGGTAGAAAAATATGACCCATGAGGATTTAAATCAATGAATAGAAACTGAACCAGAGGACAGAAATTATGGAAAACGTAATTCGTAATTTAAGACCTTAAAACAGCATTGAACCTACATATATTCAGTGAGGTAAAGAAAAAAGAAGCACAGTGAGGAAAAGAATGGACAATGTTTTTAGATGTATATGTTTTAGAAATACAAATAACTGATATTTTTAAAAGTTCACTAGCTATAATGAAAAGCACATTAAGCACTGCAGAAGTCAGTGAACTTGAAGACACAGAGACAAAATGCGAGAACTCTTTTCTCACTTTTATCCTACATTATACTGAGAGTCCTAACCATTGTTATAATAGCAGGGAAAAAAGTAGACATACAATTATAAAAGAAGTAAAATGGTCTTTATTCACAGTTGGCATGATTGTTTATGCAGGAAACTGTTTAATCATCTACCAAAAGTTACTACAACTAAAAAGTGAGTTTAGGAAGATCATAAAATGTCTACTTTAATATGTTAGCAATAAAAAAATGGAAATTGAAATTAATTTAACACTAATAATTTAATATCACATATTTTATCTATTATTTTCTTTTTTCAAGTTTTTATTTAAATTTCACTTCATTAACATACACTGTAATATTAGTTGCAGGCATAGAACTCAGTGATTCATCACTTAAATACAACATCCAGTGCTCATCACAAGTGCCCTCATTAATACCCATAACCCATTTAACCTACCTCCTCTACCTCCCTTCAGCAACCCTCAATTTGTTCTCTAGAGTTAAGGATCTCCTTTATGGTTTGCTCCTCTTTTGTTTTTCTCCTATGTTTATCTGTTTTGTTTCTTAAATTTCACATGAGTGAAATCATATGGTATTTGTCTTTCTCTGACTGACTTATTTCGCTTAGCATAATATACCCTAGCTCCATCCATGTTGTTGCAAATGGCAAGATTTCATTCTTTTTTATGGCTGAGTAATATTCCAGTGTGTGTGTGTGTGTGTGTGTGTGTGTGTGTGTGTGTGTGTGTGTATAACTTCTTGATCCATTCATCAGTTGATGCACTTTTGGTCTCTTTCTGTAATTTGGCTATTGCTGATAATGCTGCTATAAACATTGGGGTGCATGCATCCCTCTGAATCAGTATTTTTGTATCCTTTGGGTAAATACCTAGTAGTGGAATTGCTGGATCATTGGGTAGTTCTATTTTTAACTTTCTGAGGAACCTCAATACAATTTCCCCTTTCTCCACATCCTTGCCAACATCCATTTGTTCCTCTGTTGTTAATTTTAGCCATTCTGACAGGTGTGAGGTGATATCTAATTGTTTTGTATTTCCCAGATGATGAGTTATGTTGAGCATTTATTCATGTGTCCGTTGGCCATCTGTATGTCTTCTTTGGAAAAATGTCTATTCATATTTTCTGCCTACTTTTTAATTAGATCATTCGTTTTGGGTGTTGAGTATTATAAGTTCTTTATATATTTTGGATACTAACTCATTATCAGATATGACATTTGCAAATATCTTCTCCCATTCTGAAGGTTGTCTTTTAGTTTTGTTGATTGTTTCCTTCACTGTGAAGAAGCTTTTATCTTGATGAAGTCCCAATAGTTCATTTTTGCTTTTGTTTCCCTTACCTCAGGAGACATATCTAGTTAAGAAGTTGCTATGGCCAATGTCAAAGAGGTTGCTGCCTGTGTTCTCCTCTAGGATTTTGAGGGTTTCCTATCTCACATTTAGGTCTTGAATCCATTTTGAATTTATTTTTGTATATGGTGTAAGAAAGTGGTCCGTTTTCATTCTTCTGCATGTTGGTGTACTGTTTTCCCACCACCATTTGCTGAAGGGATTGTCTTTTTCCTATTGGATATTCTTTCCTGCTTTATTGAAGAATAGTTGACCATATAGCTGTGGGCCCATTGTTGGGGTTCTCTATTCTGTTCCATTGATCTATGTGTTAGTTTTTGTGTCAGTATCATGCCGTCTTTTTGATTACAGCTTTGTAATACAGCTTGAAGTTTGGAATTGTGATGCCTCTTGCTTTGCTTTTCCTTTTCAACATTACTTTGGCTATTTGGGGTCTTTTCTGGTTTCATACAAATTTTAGAATTGTTTGTTCTAGCTCTGTGAAAAATGCTGGTGGCATTTTAATAGGGATTACATTGAATCTGTAAATCACTTTGGGTAGTATAGACATTTAAATGATATTTGTTCTTCCAGTACATGAGAATGGAATGTCTTTCTGTTTCTTTGTGTCTTCTTCAATTTCTTTCATAAATATTCTATAATTTTCAGAATACAGATATTTCATTCCTTTGTTTAGGTTTATTCCTAGGTATCTTATGGTTTTTGGTGTCATTGTCAAAGGGATTGATTCCTTGATTTCTCTTTCTCCTGCTTCATTATTGGCGTATAGAAATGCAACAGATTTCTGCACATTGATTTTGTATGCTGTGACTTTACTGAATTCGTGTATTAGTTTTAGTAATTATTTGGTGGAGTCTTTCAGGTTTTCAACATAGAGTATCATGTCATCTGCAAAGAGTGAAAGTTTGACTTCTTCCTTGCTGATTTGTATGTCTATTATTTCTTTTTGCTATCTGATTGCTGAAGCTAGGACTTTCAGTACTATGTTAAATTACAATGGTGAGAGAGGACATCCATGTCTTGTTCCTGACTGTAGAGGAAAAGCTGTTTTTCCTTACTGGGGAAAATATTAGCTGTGGGTCTTTTGTATATGGCCTTTATGATATTGACGTATGGGACACCTGGGTGGCTCAGTTGGCTAAGCATATGCCTTTGGCTCAGGTCATGATCCCAGAGTCCTGGGCTCAAGCCCCATATCGGGCTCCCCAGTGAGTGGGGAGTCTGCTTCTCCCTCTCCCTCCACCCCTCCCCACACTCATGCTCTCTCTCTCATAAATAAAATTAAATAAATAAAAGAAATGATGTTGAGTTATGTTCCCTCCATCTCTACTGTGTTGAGGGTTTTTATCAAGAATGGATGCTATACTTTGTCAAGTGCTTTTTATCCTTTCATTTATTAATGTGGTATATCACATTGAATGATTTATGAATATTGAACCGCAATTGTAGCCCAGTAATAAATTCCAATTAATTGTGGTGAATGATCCTTTTCAGGTACTGTTGGATTTGACTTGCTGTTATTTTGTTGAGAATTTTTGCATCTGTGCTCATTGGGGATATTGGTCTGTAATTCTCTTTTTTAGTGGGTTCTTTGGTTTTGGAATCAAGGCAATGCTGGCCTCCAAGAATGAGTTTGAAAGTTTTCTTTCCATTTCTACTTTTTGGATAGTTTGAGAAGCATAGGTATTAATTCTTCTTTAAATGTTTGGTAGAATTTCCCTGGGAAGCCATCTAGCCTTGGACTTTTGTTTATTGGGAGATTTCCAATTCAATTTCTTTGATGGTTATGTAGCTATTCAAATTTTCTGTTTCTTCCTGTTTCAGTTTTGGTAGTTTTTATGTTTCTAGAAATTTATCCATTTCTTCCTGATTGTCCAATTTGTTGGCATATGATTTTTCATAATATTCTCTTATAGTTTGTATTTCTGTGGTGTTTGTTGATTTCTCCTCTCTCATTTGTGATTTTATTTATTTGGGTTCTTTCTCTTTTTGATAAGTCTGGCTAGGGTTTTATCAATTTTATTAATTATTTCAAAGAACAAGCCCCTAGTTTCATTGATCCATTCTAGTGTTGTTCTTTTTCTAGCTCCTTTAGGTGTAAGGTTAGGTTGTGTATTTGAGATTTTTCTTATTTCTTGAGGTAGGCCGGTATTGCTTTATACTTCCCTCTTAATGACAGCTTTTGCTGCATCCCAAAGGTTTTGGACCATTGTATTTTCATTTTTATTTGTTTCTATGTATTTTTAATTTCTTTTTAAGTTTCCTGGTTGACCCATTAATTGTTTAGTAGCATATTGTTTAACCTCCATGTAGGTCTTTCCAAATTTTTTCTTGTGGTTGACTTGACGTTTCAAAGTACTGTGGTTGGAAAATATGCATCGTATGTTCTCAATCTTTTTGTACTCGTTGAGCCCTTATTTGTGACCCAATATGTGATCTATTCTGGAGAATCTCCCATACGCAGTAGAAAAGAATGTGTGTTCTGCTGCTTTAAGATGAAATGTTCTGAATATATCTGTTAAGTCCATCTAGGCCAGTGTGTCATTTGAAGCCATTGTGTCCTTGCTGATTTTTTGCTTAAATGAGCTGACCATTGCTGTAAGTGGGGTGTTGAAGTCCTCTACTATTATTGTATTATTATCAATGAGTTTCTTTATGATTGTTATTATTTTATATATTTGGGTACTCCCAAGTGGGGGGCATAAATATTTACAATTGTTAGATATTCTTGTTGGATAGTCCCCTTTATTATGATATAGTGCCTTTTTTCATCTCTTGTTACAGTCTTTGATTCAAAATCTAGTTTGTCTGATAGAAATATTGCTACTCTGGCTTTCTTTTGACATCCATTTGCATTGTAAATGTTTCTCCATCCTCTCACTTTCAATCTGGAGGTGACTTTGGGTCTAAAATGAGTCTCTTGTAGGCAGCATATAGATGTTTTTTTTTTTTTTCATCAATTCTGATAAACTATGTCTTTTGATTAGGGCAATTAGTCCATTTAAATTCAGTGTAATTATGGATTGATATGAATTTAGTGCCATTTTACTACTTCTTTTGTTGTTGTTTTTGGAGATTTTCTCTGTTCCTTTCTAGTCTGCCACTTTTGGTCTTTCTTCCCCAAAAAGTCCCCTTTAATATTTCTTGCAGGGATGGTTTCTGGTCATGAACTTCTTTAATTTTTTTTATAAAGTTTTAAAAAAGATTTTATTTATTTATTAGACAGAGAGAGAAACAGAGAGAGAAAGAGACAGACAGAGACGGAGAGAAAGCACAAGCAGGAGGAGCAGCAGAGGGAGAGGGAGAGGCAGACTCCCCACTGAGCAGGGAACCCAATGTGGGGCTTGATCCCAGGACTCTGGGATCATGACCTGAGCCTAAGGCAGACACTCAACCAACTGAGCCACCCAGGCACCCCACTAACTCCTTTAATTTTTGTTTGTCTGGAAAATTCTTTCTTTTTCTATTCTGAATTATAGCCTTGATGGATACAGTATCCTTGGCTGCGTATTTTTCCCATTCAGCACGTTGACTATATCATGCCATTCTCTTCTGGCCTGCGAAGTTTCTGTGGAAAGATTTAGTGCTAACCTTATTTGTGTTTCCTTGCAAGTTAGGGACTTCATTTGTCTTGCTGCTTCTAGGATTTTTTCTTTATATTTTGAAAATTTAACTACAATAGGTCTTGGTATTGGTCTACTTTCATTGATTTTGATGGGAATTCTTTGTGCCCCCTCAATATAAATGTCTGTTTCCTTCCCCAGATTGGGAAGGTTTTCAGCTATAGTTTCCTCTAATAAATCTTCTGCCCCTTTTCTCTCCCTTCTTCTGGGACTCCTATGATAAGAATGTTATTACATTTGATGGCATCAGTGAGTTCCCTAAATCTACTTTCATGATCCAAGATTTTTCTTACCCTCTTTGTTATAGCTTCATTATTTTCCATATCTTCTGTATTACTTATTTGTTCCTTTGTTTCTTCCATGCTTGTGGTCATTACATCCAGTTGGTTTTGAATCTGGGCTATTGAATATTTCATTCTGACCTGATTAGTTTTAAGCTCTTTTAACTCTGCTGTAAGGATATCCCTCATGTCTTCTGTGCTTTTCTCAAGCCCAGCTAGTATCCTTATGATTATTACTTTAAATTCTTGGTCAGGTATATTACTTATATCTGATTAGATTATCTCCCTGGCTGTAACTTTTCTTGTTTTTACTTTTGGGATGAATTCCTTTACCTTGGCATTTTGTCTATGCCCCTGCTTTCCTCTCTGTGCTAGGAAAGTCTGTTAGGCATGCTTGCCTAAGAAAAACAGTACTAACCTAGCATAGGGGTGATAAGTAGGTGTAAGTAGGTTAGTCAGCCAGTGTTGGTGCTGTGCTGTGCTCTATTATGCTGAGGGGCAAGGGAATGAAATGGTGCCAGCCAGCTCCTTTGTCCCTGGAGAGAGAAGCTTGTGCTTCATGCTGTCAGAGAAGCCCTCCTAGCTCTCCTAGATGAGTAATTTTCCCTTATGGATCCTAGACACTTTTTAGATTGCTGCTTCCACACTGTCTGTGTCTGGGTTGCTTGTCTGCCTGGACCAGTGCCATGTACTTTGGGCTCTAGCCTAGCCAGGCTGGCTGAGTTTTAAAACTTATAAATTTAGGTATCTAGTGTAGCAGGGACCTGCACTGGTCTTTTGGGGAGGGTTTCACTGCAATGAGATTGATGCAGAAGGGCTGTGGCACCAGAGCACAGGAGTGTGGAATTTAGAGTAAGCACACTAAGCAGCCAGTGTCTGGACTAGCCACCCTCCGCAGGTGTCTCTGTGCCTATGCTGAGGAGCGGAGGGAAATGGCACCCACTGGCTTTTTTGTCCTCAGAGAGGCAATGCCACCCCTCTCAGATGTGCTCCAAGAAGAGGGAACAGTCTCTTCCAGTGTGTCTTAGGCAATCTTCAGATCATGCTCTCTGCCCCCAGGTTAGCTGTCTGCCTTCTCCACAGAAGCACTGCAGTGCCCTTAGGGTTCTATAATAGCCATGCCTCTAAAAACTTCAGTCTTTGAGCCCTACTCATAAAAACTCACAACGATCAGCCCCTCTTGCTTTCCCAGGCAATGGATTTGGGGAAGTATTCTCTTTGTGGGACTGCCTGTGTATTCCTCTCTCGCATGCGCGCCTTTCTCTGTGACCAGGGATTCCTTCCGTTCACAGCATCCATTATCTTTTTCTCCCCCAAACCACATCTCTGTACCTCCTACCTTCCACTATGTGGCCCCTTCTCTCACTCTGTTTGTGTAGTTTGTGTCTGTCTTCAGATTGATTTCTTGGATATTCATAATGAGTTGATGTTTCTCTAGCTATGTTGGAGGGACAAGGCAAGCTTAGGGTCCTCCTACTACTCTGACATCTTAGCTCCTCCACAGTTCTAAGATCACATATTTTAGCATCTAAATGCACAAAGTACTTAAGGGAGACTTTAGAAGGAAATATACAAAACCTATAAATTAAAAACTAAAATAGCAGTGTTGAGAGAAATTAATAATGATCTAAATGGAGAGATACACCATGTAAATGAATTGTAAAATTCAAAATTGTTAAGTGTTCAATTCCTTCTACATAGATCTATAGTTTCAATCTGAAAAGAAACATCCTACAAGCTTTTTGAAATTTTTTTGGGGTAAAATTTGACAAGTTATTTAAAATTTAAATGGAAATTCAAGTAGCTGAGAAGATCTAAAACAATTGTAGAAAAGAAAAACAAACATGATTTACATTCCTTGATATCAAGACTTACTATAAAGCTTTGGAAATCAGGACAGTGGTGATACTGGCTTGTAGATTAAAAAAACAAAAACAAATACAACACACAGATCAACTGAATAGAATAGGAGTCTACAAATTATATATAGTCAAATGATTTTTGACAAAGGGACCATGGGGATTCAGTGTGGACAGTATGATTCTTTCCACAAATGACGCTGGAAAAATGTAATATCCATACACAACAAAATAACCTCAATTATTAACTGATATACTATAAAAATGAAAAGTGATTATACTCCTAACTATAAGTGGTAAAAATCTGAAACATTTAGAAGAAAATATAGAAGACTACCTTTTCAAGTTTATGTAAATTTTTGCTAGTAGAAAATTTCTTAGATAACTCACAAAATCACAAACAATATACAAATGATTACTAACCTGCCTTTCATCAAAATCCAGCATTCTGCTATTTGAAAGATGCTCTTAGAAAATGAAAACTCCAGCTATTAGGAGAATATACTTACAAATCACATATATGATAATGGATTTGCATCCATGTGATGATTAATTTTATATGTCAACTTTGGCTACGTTAAAGTATGCCCAGATAGTTAATAAAATATTATTACTGGGTATGTCTGTGAAGATCAGTAGATTGAATAAAAAAGGTCTAGCCATACTAATGTGAGGTAGCCTCATCCAATCCACTGAGGGTCTCAGTGGAACAAGGGAAAATTCTCTTCTCTTCCTGAGCTGAGTTGTTGATGTTCTCCTGCTTTCAGACACTGGTGACCCTGTTCCTGGGTCTCTGACTCCAGGACTTAAACCAGCAACTCCCCCATTCTCAGACCATCGGCCTTAGTCTGGGAGTTTTAACATTGGCTTAACTGGTTTTCAGGCCTTCTTATTCAGATTGATTTATACCACTGACTTTCCTGGTTCTTCAGCCTACAGATGGCAGATGATGGGATTTTTTAGCCTTCAAAACTGTGTGAGCCAATTCTTATAATAAATCTCTTATCTGTATCTATCTATCCTATCCTGTCCTATCTTATTGGTTCTGTTTTTCTGGAGAACCCTGATTAATACAATCTAGTATATATAAAAAGTTAACACAACTCAAAACAAAAAAACTTTAAAATCCAATAGAAGAATGAACAAGCACTTTACCAAAGAAGAAACATGAGTGGCAAATAAGCATAAGAAACAATTCTCAACATTATTTACCATAAGGGAAAATGAACCTTAAAACTACAAAGAAACACCAATAAACACTACTAAAAGTTCATTATTAAAAATCTTGAAAATGCCAATTATGTGAGATTTGGAGAACTAAATCTCTCATACTTTGCTTGTGGGAATGCAAAATAGTACATTCATTTTGGAAAATAATTTAGCAGTTTCTCATAAGGCTAAATATAAATTTGCTGTAAGATTCAGTAATACTACCTCTAGGTGTTTACCCATAAAAATAAAACATATCCACACAAAATATGATATGTGAACATTCAAAACAGCTTTATTCCAAACAGCCCCAAACTGGAAGCATCCCAAAATGTCCATCAACTTCTGAATAAAAAGGATTACACACAAAAAATTGTGGTTAATATATAAATGGAATAATTCTTAGCAATAAAATAAACTATGGATTCAAAAACACTATAGTGAAAAAACAAACAAACACTATAGTTAATTTCTAAAAGACATGCTAAAGGAAATAAGTCAGATTCATATTACATATAGTATGATTTCATTTATATGAAATTCAAAAAAAAAAAGGAAAGAAAGAAAAACAAAACTATAAAGATAGAAAGTAGGGTAGTGGTTTCTAGGGATCTAGGTTCCAGTTCAGAACTTGGGGACAGGATTGAATGCAAAGCAGGTCAGAGGAAAATATGCAGTGATAGAAATATTATATATCATGGCTATGCAGTGGTTACATGACTATATAGGTTTATAAGACTTATTAAACTATAGACTTAGAGTGTGTGATTTTTAAGTAGCTAATTTTTAAAAAAGATTTATTTGTTTACTTTTTAGAGAGAGAGGGCAGGGGGAGGGGCAGAGAGTCTTAAGCAGACTCTGTGCTGAGTGCAGAGCCTGATGCAGAGCTCAGTCTCACAATCCTGAGATCAGGACCTGAGCCTAAACCAAGAGTCAGATGCTTAACTGACTGTACCATCCAGGTGCTCCTTTATGTAAATAATTTTTATTTTTAAAAAGAAGTTTGAGATTCACAGAAAAATTGAGAGAAAGGTACAAAGATTTCCCATAAAGTCCCTGCTCCTACACATGCATAGCTTCCCACATCACCAAAATCTCTCATGAGAGGGATACATTTGTTATAATTGATAACCCCCCAGATTGACACATCATAATCACCCAAAGTCCATAGTTTACTTACTGTTCATGCTAGGTGGTATATATTCTATAAGATGTTGTATATTTACTGGCTCTGACACAGGAGACCAAAGAGTATACAGAAATCAATTCTTACCATGGACATTTAAGATGTTGAATTTAAGGCATTATGTCTCAAGGAATAGAAAAAGCAAGATCAGTTCATGTTCAGACAGGTGAAAATTGTACATAATCAGGGGAAGGAGATGAAATATGGAAATAAAGAAAGAAATGATATTCTTAGGAAAGATTCTCCCTGTTAATAGCCACCCTATGATGATTGGGCCAAATTCCAGCATGGACAGCACTGGAGGAGATAATGCTAAGTGAAATAAGTCAAGCAGAGAAAGACAATTATCATATGGTTTCTCTCATCTACGGAACATAAGAACTAGGACGATGGGTAGGGGAAGAAAGGGATAAAGAAAGGGGCGGTAATCAGAAGGGGGAATGAAGCATGAGAGACTATGGACTATGAGAAACAAACTGAGGGCTACAGAGGGGAGGGGGGTGGGGGAATGAGATAGACTGGTGATGGGTAGTAAGGAGGGCACGTATTGCATGGTGCACTGGGTGTTATATGCAACTAATGAATCATCGAACTTTACGTCGGAAACCGGGGATGTACTGTATGGTGACTAACATAATATAATAAAAAAACATTAAAATAAAAAAAAAAAAGAAGAAGAGAGAATAAAAATCTTGACCAGTTTGGTGTGGTAAGCTAATTAATGTCCTTCCCAAAGATACCCACATTATAATCCCTGGACCCTGTGAGTATATTATTTTACATTGTCAGAGAGGCTTTTTGATGTGATTAAGGATCTTAAAATGGGGATATATGTTGGGTTATCTGGATGAGCCAAATGTAATCCACAAACTCCAGACTCCTCATAAGGGAGAGGCAGGAAGATTGGAGTAGATGTGACAGGAGAAAAGATGGTGGAGGAATAGGGGACCCTATTTCAACCAGTCCCCTGAATTAAGCTGGTTATCTATGAAACCATTCTGAACACTCACAAAATCAGCTTGAGATGTAAGGATATAATATATATCTGGATCTCTACAAACAGAATATCTCTGATGGTCTCGAGGTATGAAGCAGGTAGCCATAATTCTGTGTGCAGATATTGGAAGAGAAACAGAAGGGGGAGGGAGCCGCCATGAGCTCACATGGGAAGGTAATATAACACTGATGTGCAAAAGCGTCCCACACTGGGGACTGGGCAGAGACTTGCAGACCAGTAGTGGGGAGGGAAAGGACTTTAGTGCAGCCCCCAGACAGGATCCAGGAGCTGCATGTGCACGAACCAGGTGTGGCCTGCGGTTTTAGAAGCACAAAGGCCAGAGATGTGCCTGGCCCTGGATTCCACTGCTAGGAGTGTTGCTGTGGGGCACACAATTGGAGCAGCTGTGGTTTTTAGCAGCACAGACAGAAATGGAGACAGTGTGGCCTGGAGAGCTCAGTGAAGAGCACACTGCAATTTCTCTGCTCTGAGATGGAGGTCTGAATGCAGTCAGTTCTGTTCTTACTCTCAGAAGAGATGCAGAAAGCTGTCAGGAAAAGCTGCCAGAACAAAAGCCCCCCCCCCCCCAATGGTTTTCACTGAACCCATCTCCCTCACACAGGGGACAGAGCAACTCTGCCCAAGCAGGGTTGCCTGAGTAACCATGCAGCAGACCCCTCCCTCAGAAGACAGACTGGAAAAACAAGAGGATGACAACCCTAGGGTCCCTATAAAACAGGTGCATCTTGCTTGGGTCGTGGTTAATACTCTGGACTCTGTACATTCCCTCAACCACCCTTCAAAGGAATGACTAAGAGGAGGAACCCCCAATAAAGAAAAGAATCAGAGACTGTGGCCTCTGCCAAAGACCTAATGGATATGGGTATAAGCAAGATATCAGAAATAGACTTCAGAGTAACAATTATGAAGTTGATATCTAGACTTGAGAAAAATATTAGTGATAGTTTAGAATCTCTAAGGGCAGAGAAGAGATCTAATCAGCTGAACTTAAAAATGCTATGAATGAAATGCAGTCTAAACTGGATACTCTGACTGCCAGGGTAAATGAGGCAGAAGAATGAATTAGTGAGATAGAATATAAGATGATAGAAAAGAAGGAAACCAAGGAGGCCTGGGAAAAACAGATTAAAGCCCAAGGGATCAGACTGAGAGAGATTAATGATTCCATGGAACATTCCAATGTCAGAATTATTGTGATCTCCAAGGGGGTGGAGAGAGAGAGAGGTCTAGAAGATATATTTGAGCAAATTGTAGCTAAGAACTACCCTTATCTGGGGAAGGAAACAAGCATTTGTGTCCAGAAGGCAGAGATATGCTGCATTTGCTGTCTACAAGAGACTCATTTTGAACCTAAAGACACATCCAGACTGAAAGTAAGGGCATGGAGAAACATTTTTCATGCCAATGGACCTCAAAAGAAAGCTGGTGTAGCAATTCTCGTATCAGACAAATTAGATTTTAAGCTAAAGACTGTAGTAAGAGATATAGAAGGACACTATATCATTCTTAAAGGGTCTATCCAACAAGAAGATCTAACAATTGTAAATATCTACACCCCCAAAATGGGAATAGCCAACTACATAAGCCAACTGTTAGCCAAAATAAAGAAACATATTGATAATAATACTTTAATAGTAGGAGACCTCAACACTCTACTCTCAGCAATAGACAGATCATCTAAGCAGATGATCAACAAAGAAACAAGGGCTTTGAATGACACACTGGAACCAGGACTTCATAGATATATACAGAACATTCTACCCTAAAGCAACAGAATATTCATTCTTCTAGAATGCACATGGAACTTTCTCCAGAATTTACCACATACTGGGTCACCAATCAGGTCTCAATCAATACCAAAAGATTGAGATTATTCCCTGCATATTCTCAGACCACAATGCTTTGAAACTGGAACTCAATCACAAGAAAAAAAAATTGGAAGGAATTCAAACACTTGGAAGTTGAAGACCATCCTGCTTAAGAATGTTTGGGTCAACCAGGGAATTAAAGAAGAACTTAAACAATTCATGGAAACCAATGAGAACAAAAACACATTGGTCCAAAACCTATGGGATACTGCAAAGGCGGTTCTAAGAGGGAAATACATAGCCACCCAAGCCTCACTCAAAAAAAAAAAAAAAAAAAAAAAAAAAAAAGAAAAAGAAAAAGAAAAATCCCGAATACACAAGCTAAGTTTATACCTTAAGGAACTGGATAAATAACAACAAATAAAGCTTAAGCCAAGAAGGAGAAGAGAAATGATTAAGATTAGACCAGAGATCAATGAATTAGAAATCAGAAATATGGTAGAGCAGATCAACAAAACTAAAAGCTGGTTCTTTGAAAGAATAAGATCGATAAACCACCTACTAGACTTATCCAAAAGAAAAAAGAAAGGACCCAAATTAATAAAATTATGAATGAAAGGGGAGCGATCACAACTAACACCAAGGAAATAGAAACAATTACTAGAAATTATTATCAACAACTATATGCCAATAAATTAAGCAACCTGAAAGAAATGGATGCCTTCCTGGAAACATATAAACTACCAAGACTAAAACAGGAAGCAATTGACAATCTGAATAGAACCATAACCAGTAATGAAATTGAAGCAGTGATCAAAAACCTCCCAAAAAACAGGAGTCCAGGGCCCGATAGATTCTCAAGGGGAATTCTATTGAACATACAAAGAAGAAATAATACTTATTCTCCTGAAGCTGTTCCAAAAAATAGAAACAGAAGGAAAACTTCCAAACTCATTCTATGAGGCCAACATTACCTGGATCCCAAAACCAGGTAAAGACCCCATCAAAAAGGAGAATGACAGACCAATATCCCTGATGAATATGGAGGCCAAAATTCTCAACAAGATCCTAGCCAATAGGATCCAACAATACATTAAAAGGATTATCCATCACGACCAGGTAGGATTTATTCCTGGGATGCAAGGGTGGTTTAACATTTGCAAATCAATCAATGTGACAGAACACATTAATAAGAGAAGAGACAAGAATCATATGATCCTTTCAATTGATGCAGAAAAAGCATTTGACAAAATACAGCAGCCTTTCCTGATTAAAACCCTTCTGAGTGTAGGGATAGAGGGAACATTCCTCAAATTCATAAAAATCATCTATGAAAAGCCCACAGCAAATATCTTTCTTAATGGGGAAAAGCTGAGAGTTTTTCCCTTAAGATCAGGAACATGACAAGGACACCCATTCTCACCACTATTGTTCAACACAGTACTAGAAAATGAAGTGTTATATGGTGACTAACATAACATAAAAAAAAAGAAGTAGAGCTGACAAAACAGAAATAAGGGTTGGAGTGCTTTGAGAAACAGCAGTGAGCCAAGGAATGCAGGTGATCTCTTGAAGTTGAAAAAGGCAACATAAAGGATTCTCCTCTTAGCCTCCAGAAAGAACTCAGTCCTGTTAACATTTTCATTTTAGTTTTCTGACCACCAAAATGGTAAAAGAATAAATTTGTGTTGTTTTAAGCCATCAAATTTGTCATATGTTGTTACATCAACAATAGGAGCTAATTCATTTGGCAAAGACAAGCTGTACCCTGATTCCAAGTAGAACCTGTCGAGGAGACAAGAGCTTAGAGATTCCCAATAAACTGATGTGGGTTGGAAAAGTACAGTAGAAAATTGTAATTACAGAAAAACAGTGTTCTGAGATTGTTTTTGCCACCAGGCTGAATGGATGCTAATAAGAGAAAACGAGTTAATTCTAGACAAAGAAATTATATATTATTTAAACAGCATTTTTATTCCTACTAAGCAGACTTATTCTTTGGATTGATTAATTTAAGTCTGAACTTGAAGAAAACAGATTCTTTAACTCATTGTCAGCTTTCTTTCAGACATTAAAAATAAAAATGTTAAAATATTTACACTGAAACAGGCTTTTCTAACAGTGAAACTTTAATCTCTCATCAGTAGACTAGGGTAACAGTGCGTTTTGGTAAATAAGACACTTAGAGTTTGTCATTCAATTTCCAATTAAGAGAAAAATCCCCATGAGTTCCCCGAATGTCTCGTTAAGATTAAATCTTCAGTGGCTATATTTGCTCATTACTGTGTTATAGAAAGCATAAGATTGTTTGCTATAGAAAAGTGGTGATTTCTAAACCGATATGAAGAAAATAGCCATAAATAACAAACCTTCTTGATTCAGGACCAGAAACCAATCAATATACATAAATATTATTAAGTAATTAATAGCCATTTTAATTTATTTTAACTTTTATATAATACACATAAGGTAATATATGAATTATTCATTTGTGAATGTCTAAATGCCATTTTTATTCCCAACGCTGAAAAGATGTGTTATCCAAATCACCCGAAACTTATACTTACCAGGATTATTTATATTTTAAACTTAATTTCAATTTTCTGTATACAACGTTTTAGTTCCTATCAAATAAATGCGAGGCAAATAAATGAACGCAGATTGTCTAGAGAAGCAGAAATGGGTAGGGGACGTTTTTAGCACCTCCAAAACAATAATGCTCTGTAATTTGTTAATGATCCTAATATTTGTTAATTTATCCCCCCTGCCCCCAGAAACCTATAGTCTATTTTCTACCAAAAAAAGGGCATATTTAAAAAAAATCATAAATCCTCCACTCATTTTCCAATTAATAAGATTCTAAATTACTTGCTCCTTTCCTGAAAACGACCTCATCTGGTAGTACTTAGTTTTCTAAACTTTAGCCACACTGAACTTCTATCTACTGATTTTTAACTCAGGGTTACATCTGTCAACTTTCCTGTGTTGAGAGTATTAAACTCTTCTGTTATACACCAACATTTTTAAAATGTTATTTAAAGTATTAATTACTTTAATTAATTACTTTATTAATTACTTTTTGGATAACATGTGTAGCAATAAATATACTGTGTAATAGGAGAAGAGTTTTGAAGTATTCAAATATGCAGTTGCAATTATGTGTTTTATTTTGCTTAAAACATTATAAAATAACATTCTGCCTATATCTTAGAGTTTGGTAGTATTCTTTCTCTGAGGGTACTATTATTTAACATAATCAGATTCCTATGGAAAGGAATAATTTAAAAAATCAAGTCTGTTCTTTATGTAGGAATATATACTTAAACATTTGTTTTAATATTATGGACTGTAAATTGATAGAGGTAGAAAGCATTTCTTTTGGAATCAAAACTTTCTATAGATTTTAGATTTAATTATTTTGCCCAGTTTTATAGTCAATATGCCAGGAAATATCTGAAAAGGATTGTGTCTTACATTTCTTCAGGTATCAGTTAAAAAATTCCCAGAAAATTTCTAATTTATAGCTTATGATTAAAAAATAAAATATTGTAATAAACCTTTTTCCAGATATTTTAATAGTTCTATTTGGACTTGAACTTGCAGGTATATTCTATATCAGAACAAAATGATATAGCTAAAATCTCTTGTGTTAACTCTTTGTGAACAAATGAATATGTTTGTAGGAATCTAAATAATTTGCTTCAATTTTTCACTGGAAATTTTCTAAAACTTCGTGTTAAATAGCCAAATATTTTTAAAATGTAATAAATAATAGTTTAAATTTTTAAGAGGTTTAAAAACTTTAAAAGTCATAAAGATAAATGTTGGAGATCATTATAACAAGTATCAGTAGAAATAAAAGGAGTAATAATCCTTCAGGAAATATGCATTTTAACAAAACTTCTATCTATGTACTACAATCCATATCAAGTCAGATTCACAATTAACAAGCTTACTTCATTGTTCATTTGGATTATATTTGTATAATTAGCATGACTGCTATTTAGTTAGAATTTATACTATCTAAATATTACATACACATCTTTCTGAAAGTGCCATTCATTTTAAACATGTACCATGTGAAATAAAAGAAAAATGTAAGTGGTTTATCTAATTTTATATATTCTCCACTGTAACTTTTTTGTCATTGTCTTTTTGGTCTTCATACAAATTAAAACATTATTGTGTATGAAATTTTATTTGAGCATAATACTTTGAACACAATAAAGCTGGGAGCAATTTCCGTTTGGGTGAATTGCATTTGTCCTTTGCCATGTATTTAAAGTATGTAATAACAAACACCTTTAATCACAGGACATAGGATGTTATAAGTAAAGGAGAGATAAAATAAAATATAAAGTATGTAAACCAGTGAAAATATATTGAACTACCCAGAAGTAGTCATATATCACTTCCAAATACAAAAATCAGCACCAGTGACTGATATGAGTATTTATCAGAAACCTCCCCAAAAGTCAAAAGTACAAATAAGCATAATCTGTATGCTTAGTGTAATCATTGCTAAATCATATATAGTTTAGTAAAAGTAATTTAAAACCATATAATTTAATTGTAAAGCATCCCTGGATAGAAATGAAGACAAGCAAAATCTACGTTTGAGGTCACAATAGATTCCAGATGGTCTTATTAAGTGACAAAAATGTTAACTGAGTGAAGGATAATAACTATAATAAGAAGCTGGATTCTAACTTCAGATTTAAATTTCTCTCGGATGTGCTATCTTCCCTGGGGTTTTCTACTTGGAAGTCACTATTAGTTTATTATTGCTTAACAGCAGGAAGCCTTCTGAAGTTCAATTTTGTGAAGGTCTGAAATTCTCTTTGATTATCCTCCAGGACCCTAGGACTATTTTAAAAAACTTTGAGTTTTAGTATATTTGTCTTGATTCAATTTTACAAATTAAACTACATATTAAGCGCACCAAGAAAGTTCACTCTTTAAGCAACTCTTCACAAGACCCTTTTGGAAGACATGCATTCTTCCACAGCAATTTACATGGTCCCAAGCCAAACTGCAGATGGTGAATGTATTACTTACGTTTGCTGTTTGCCTTTTAAAATCTCTATATCAGATAGTCTTTAAAATGGTACACAGGGGCACCTGGGTGGCACAGCGGTTAAGCGTCTGCCTTCGGCTCAGGGCGTGATCCCGGCGTTATGGGATCGAGCCCCACATCAGGCTCTTCTGCTATGAGCCTGCTTCTTCCTCTCCCACTCCCCCTGCTTATGTTCCCTCTCTCACTGGCTGTCTCTCTCTCTGTCAAATAAATAAATAAAATCTTAAAAAAAAAAAAAAGACTTTAAAATGGTACACAATCTCTAATCAGAGTTTGATTTACAAATACTAAAGGAGTTATTGCTACTACCCCTACCATAAAATGTAAAATAACTGGTTTAACAGGAGTCAAAATATTGCTGTGAAAATAAAATCATAGCAGACTATTTTCTGTTTAAGCTTATGCACGGTACTGTTGTGTGATGGTCAGTATCTTGTGTCAACTTGTGTAGTCTATACTACTGTTATTTAAGGTATTTTGTAGATGCGGTTAACATCTACGATGAGGGACTTTAAGTAAAGATTATCCTCAATAATGTGAGTGGTTTCATCAAAGCAGTTGAAAACCTTAAGGACAAAACCTGACTTTTCCCAAAGAAGATATCCTGCCTGAGCCTCCAAGCCTACCTACTGGGCCTACAATATTAAGGTCAAGACTGGAACGTCAACCCTCTCTGGGTTTTGGTCTCAGCCTACCTATAGATTTTGGACTTGCCATGCCTTAGAATTGCATGAGCCAATTCCTTAAAATAAATCTCTCTTCTAGTTCTCTCACCCACCCTCTCTCTCAAGATATATATCCCATTATATTATACATACATATATCATACATTATAATTATTTATGTATGTTTGTACATTTATATCTTTATAATACATACATATAATATATAATATACTTACCTTTTATATATATCCTATATTTAATTTCATATCTACATATATATGTTTCTCTGGAGACACCTAACATAAACCAGCAATCATTAATCTGTTCTCTATTTCCATTGTTTTATAATTTTATCATTTCAAGAATTTTATATGAATGGAATCATACTATGCAACCTTTGAGTTCGGAGGGGAGCATTGTTTTTGTTGTTTTTGTTTTGATTTTTTGTTTTTTTACTCATTACAATTATCTAGAGATTCATACAGTTTGTTATGCCTATCAATACTTTGTTCCTTTTTATTTCTGAGTAGTATTCCATGGTAGAGACATACCACAGTTTATCATCTTATCCACTCAAGGACATCTGGGTTGTTTTCAGTTTGAGACTATCATGAATAAATTAGTTATGAACATTACTGTACAAATCTCTGTGTGAACATAAATCATTATTTCTCTGAGATAAATGTTTAAGACCCCAACTGCAGACTCATATGGTAGCTGCATGTTTAGTCATGTAATAAACTGCCTACCTAATTTCCAAAGTAGACTTCTCATGTTGTATTCGCATGGTCAATATAAAAGTGATCCCATTTCTCAGTATCCTCACCAGTGCTTGGTGTTGTCAGTATTTTCTTAAGTTTTATTGTAGCTGCTCTGATTAGTTTGTAGTACTGTCAGAATTTGGATATAATTTTCATTTTTCCCAATTGCTAATGATG
The DNA here is from genome assembly GCF_024610735.1 of Ursus americanus. Lineage (NCBI taxonomy): Eukaryota > Metazoa > Chordata > Mammalia > Carnivora > Ursidae > Ursus > Ursus americanus. The sequence continues at coordinate 26,267,555 of NC_142135.1, forward strand.
ATGAACATCTCTTTATGTTCTGATTTGCCATCTCTATGCCTTTTCAACTGAGGGAGGCTGATTCCATCCACTTGTGCTTTGTTAAAATTATTTTAGTTGTTCTAGTTCTTTCACTCTCCATATAAATTCTGGAATGATCTTGTCTAATCTACAAAGTATCTGGCTGGGATTTTGATAGTAATTACAGGAAACTTATATGTGAATGTGGAAAGAATTGACATATTTACTCTGTTGAATCTTCCAATTCTTGAATACAGTCCGTATTTCCTTTCATTTAGATTTTCTTTGATTTCTTTCATCAGAATATTTTGGTTTCAGCATGCAAGTTCTGTATGTTTTATTAAATTTACAACTTTTTTATGATAGTACATAGTATTTTAAGTTCACTTTTTGTGTCCGTGTACTTATTGCTAGTATATAGAAATACGATTTGTTTTGTATATTGATCTAAGTACACTGAAACCTTACTAAACACACTTATAAATTTTAGGATTTTAAAATAGATTCTTTGAGAGTGTCTACATAGGCAATCATTTCAATTGCGAATATACTCAGTTTTATTTCCTCCTTTTCAATCTGTATACATGTTATGTCTTTCTGTCCCCTTATTTCACTCAGCCCTATGTGGAATAAAAATTGAGGCAGTAGGCATCCTAGCCTTGTTTCTGATCTTAGGGGAAAAAACTTCAGTCTTTCACCATAAGTGTAATGTTAATTGTAAGGTTTATTCCCAGATGTTCTTTATCAAGTAGAGAAAGTTCTCTCTATACTTGTTTATGATTTTATCATGAGTGGTTGTTGAATTTTTGTCAAATGCATTCTTTGCATATGTCTACACATATGTCTATGCATATGTTATTCATATGTCAAATGCATATCGATTGATATAATTATGTGCTTTTTCTTCTTTTGACTGTCAATGTAGATTACATTGATGTTTGAATACTAAACCGGCCTTGCATACCTGAAATAAACCCCACTTGTTATGCTGTATAATTCTTTTTATATATTACTGAGTTATATTTGCTAATATTTGTCAAGGATTTTTCTGTCTACATATGTAGGTTTTCTGTTTGTTTTTCATACTGCGTTTGTTAGGTTTTGGTAGCAGGGAAATATTAAGTTCATAAAAAGAATTTACACAAATCCCCTCCTCTGCATTTTCTGGAAAAGATGGTGTAGAACTGGTATTCATTCTTCCTTAAGTATTTGATAGAATTATTTAGTGAAAACCTCTGGGCCCAGATAGTTTTGGGGGATAAATAAATAAAGAACATCAGAAATCACAAGTAACTGGAAAATATAAATAGACTATTTTATCCTCTTAAGTTATTTGAAAAATATTTTTCAGTTAAAAGTAAAAAAATATAGCATTGTATGATGGGATCTTCAATAGATGAGGGTTCAATATATACAAACAAAAACATCAAGAGGGAAAGTAAAAGGACACATTGTGGTAAGGTTTCTACATTCCATTTGAAGTGGTAAAACGTTGATTCTAAATAGACTGAAAGCTACAGTTCCTATATATAGTCCCTATAACAAATGGAAACAATACTATGCATAGATATATACAATGTATATTACACAATACATAAATTAAAATGGAATAGTAAATATGATTAGGTAAGGTTTCTACATTCCATTTGAAGTGGTAAAACGTTGATTCTAAATAGACTGAAAGCTACAGTTCCTATATATAGTCCCTATAACAAATGGAAACAATACTATGCATAGATATATACAATGTATATTACACAATACATAAATTAAAATGGAATAGTAAATATGATTAGGTAATCAAAATATAAAAGTAGAAATAAATGAAAAACAGAGGAAATAAAATGGTACATTTGATTTATGATATAAATATCAAAAATTACATTTAAATAATCTAAACACACAATTAAAAGACAGACAGTGTTAGTCTATATAAAGCATGGCCAAACTCAGGTGGTTTAAAGATTATTTATAATCCCATTTTTCTTAAATTTTCTCATAGATTTTCCATTTTACTTAATCTACATTCTTTAAAGATTTTATTTATTTATTTTGGAGAGAGAGAGAGAGAGAGAGAGTGAATGAGCCAGTAGGGGGAGGAGCAGAGGGGGAGGGAGAGGGATAAGACTTGGCTGAGTGCAGAGCTGATGCAGGGCTTGATCTCATGACCCTAAGATCCTGACCTGAGCCAAAACTGTTGGATGCTTAACCAACTGAGCCACCCAGGTGCCCCAAGCTACATTGTTTTATACCATTCCCTGAATGCATTCTTAAAACTATAAAGATTATTCCTAAGGAGATATTTGCATGCCAAAAAATTAAAGATTTTCTAATTTAAAAAATAACTTTGAAACATGGAAAGAGGAAAGGAAGGAAGGAAGGAAGGAAGGAAGGAAGGAAGGAAGGAAGGAAGGAAGGAAAGAAGGAAGGAAGGGAGGAGAGATGGAAATAAGTATAGAAAGATGTAAAAAGAAGGAAGGTAGGAAAAGGAAAGGAAAATGAGAAAAGTTTCACCATTACTTTGATAGTTTTTGGATAACTTGTGGATACATTTATTTTTAGCTGATGAAGATTTCTATTTTCAGCTAATGAATATTATTCTTTCTTTTTCGAAAATAGAACACTTTCATCTCTTATGTCAATAAGAAAAACAAAAAGTATACAGAATGTATTTTATCACATATAAAGAAAAGTATCAATATAGAAGTGTAGTGTCCTTTGTGTAAAGAATTGGAGGGATAATTATTTTAGAACAATTCTGCTGGAAATTAAGTCTCCTAGCCTTTCTTCATCTGCTAATATTTCTACTCCCTCATCCTGGAAAATATTTCAACCAGTTATAGAATTCTGGGTTGCCTTTTTTTTTTTTTCTTCAAGCATTCTAAAGATATTATGTCATTTCCTCCTGACTTCCCTAGTTACTGATGAGCAATCTTCTGTTGTTCAAATCACTAATCCCTCTAAGTAAATAGTCATATTTCTCTGGCTACTTTCAAGATTTTGCATTGTCTCTACTTTTTAGTAGTTTATGATGTGCTCATGTGTGGATTTCTTTGGTTTTGTTCTACTTGGGGATCACTGACCAAGGTATTGATTTACCTGTTGGTTCACTACTCACATTACTTGGGATGGGATTGGGGGCTCATTAAGATGGGATCCACATGGTGGGCTCAAGAGTTTATACTTTTAAAACTGAATGGGGTTATTTTCCAAGTTCTTTGTTATGATCTCCAAGATAGTTTCTGTTCCTTGTGGCCCTCTTTTCAATTATATGACCAGAAAGTGAAGTCTTTTTTCCCCCAGAAAGTAAAGTCTTTAGTCACCCTACTCTTTATGAAATTACATGGCTTTGATCCCTCATCTGGTGCCGAGCAGCATGAAAATCAGAAAAAATTCACTGCATTATTACTAGTAAATGAATTATGCTGGCAACATATAAATAACCCAAATACTCAAGAACTATTTATTTTTTCCTCTATTTACATTTCTGATAAACTTTTAGTTATCCATCCTTGAAGACTATGTCTAGAAGAATTCTAATTTATTTAACCCTTAATCCTTATTTGTCCAAAAATCTGGCTACAATATGATATATGGCAACTTACTGTATATTAAATATACAAAGTGATGTTTTTATTATTATAATGTAAATTAAGGCTTACATTGGATTAATGCAAACCTAAACAACTTTGAAATGTATATAGAATGATAAAATTCTGAAATCTTTGGAAAAAACAATAAGCTATATGGAAGATAAATTATTTGGAAAAAATTGTTTTGGAAATCGATCTGCATCTTTAAGCACTTGCATTTTTTAAGACTATGTTAATGGTGAGTAGATGAAGGAGGGTAGCAAAATATTCCAAGAAGAGTGAGTAGCATATTTAAAGGTACAGAGCCTTAAGAGAAAACCAGGAACTTGCAATCATTTGGTTTAGTTGGTGGGAAAATCCTAAATGATTTTGTTGAGTGTGTTTGAGAAGGGACTAGTTAGAAACTTCATAGGATTTTGGTCTTAACTGTCCAGCCTAATCATCACCTTTGCTATTGTCTCAAGGCCTTCTTTTGCACTTTATGTTTCCTTTGTCTTGACCACTACTAATTTCTCTGGGACTTGGGGCTAATTTCTCTTCATCATTCAAGTCTTCACTCAATTATCATCTATTGAATAAGGTCTTCCCTGACTACCCTATCTAAAGGAATTTTCATTCCTATCACTTTGTTTAATGTATTACTTTTAGAATACTTGCTCCCATTTTAAATTAACTTACTCATCATGTAATAATAGGTTTATTGTCTCTCCTCACTTGTGAAATGTGCATAAAATGGGAGGGATGCCCTTGTCTAACTTAAGTTCTGGATCACTAGTCACCTAAAAAACATCTAGCACAGTATATCCTATTAAAAATAAATGGATAAGGGGCACTGAGTCGCTCAGCCCATTAAACATCTGCCTTTGGCTCAGGTCATGATCCCAGGGTCCTGGGATCAAGCCCCACAGTGGGACTTCCTACTCCATGGGAAGCCTCTTTCTCCCTCTCCCCTTGCCCCTCTCCCAACTCATGCTCTTTCTTTCTCTCAAATAAAATCTTTAAAAAAAAATACAAAGAAATGGTAAAATGGATATAATATAAATATATAAACAAATTATGAGGTGCCTTGTATATCCTATTAAGGAGTTTGGAATTTTTGTTTTTGTTAAATGACAAATGATCAAAATAAACTGATGTTGTTAAAATATAAAATTGTTTTGTAGATAATTATTTTAGCAGTGGAGCATGCAACAGAAAGAGCAAGTGTATGGTCAGGAAAATATAAGAAATATTGCTTACATGTATTTGCACAATACCTGATGCATGTTAGTCCTCTATAATGGTTAGTTATCTTACTATTTCCAGATAGCAAAATAGACTTTGCTTAAGCATTTACATGGGTAGAATTTTTCTCTGGAGATGTAGTAACATTTGTCATAGCTAATTATTTGTCTTTAATTAAATTGCCTTTAACGGCAGTTCCCAAACTGATGTGTCTTGGGACACTGAAGCTGTGGGGCAAAACTAGAGTTTAAAATCAATTTTTAAAAATTCCTGTGGTTACATATATTTCTAAAATATTAGTTTGGACAAAGATAAGCTCCTTTTTTAAAGCTGACCACTATGGGTACTTTATATGCTAATATTTAAAGCAAATCTACAGAAAGTGGTGCTTTATGAAGAATTTCTTAAATTCATTTGACCATTAACTCTTCTCTACCCTTGACCTGTTATAACATTATCATTCTGCGGGATACCAGTAGTAGCTGGAGAAATGCTGCTTCAGAATTTGAAGTGTTTATATTCAGCTACCATTATAAATCTTGATTTCATCTTTTAGGGGAAAAACATGTTTTTCTAGAATTTTGGAATTTTTGATTTAAGTTTTATTTCATCTTTTTCAGTCTTGATGTAATTTCATCACTGTTACATAGACTGGATTTTACTCAAATAGCTAACATAACATTCATTATTATAATAGTACAACAGAGCACTGCATAAAATATCATCTAAAAACTGATATTTTTGGTTTTGAAAAGTGTTCAATTGAAACTTCTGTAGTATTTTTTTATTTAATTACGTAGGCTTTTGTTTAATTGTTACTCAACATTACTCAAAATTTCTTCTCCTTTTACAACTGCTTCTTAATCTAGGAAATACATTTTCATATTCATTATTGAAACCATACTGATTTATATTTGAAACTTGAATTTTTAAAAGATTTATTTATTTTAGACAGAGAAAGAGAGAAAGAGAGAGAAAACAAGCCAGGGAGGGGCAGAGGGAGAGAGAGAGCTCAAGCAGACTTCCTGTTGAGCACGGAGCCCATCATGGGGCTTGATCTCACGACCCTGAGAGCATGTCCTGAGCTGAAACCAAGACTTGGACACTCAACCAACTAAGCCAACCAGGTGTCCTGAAAATTGAATTTTTACTGCTGACAAAAATCAAGTATAAGACAAATTCAGTTAATTAATTTTTTAAAGATTTCATTTATTTGAGAGAGAGAGGGGGAGAGAACAAGTGGGGGGAAGGGCTGAGGGAGAAGCAGACTCCTGCAGGGCAAGGAACCATACTGGCACTTGATCCTAGGCCCCTGGGATCATGACCTGAGCCAAAGGCAGATGCTTAACCTATTGAGCCACCCAGGTGCCCACAAATTCCATTAATTTTTTAAACTTTTATTCAATTGTATTACTATCATTGTAGAATCCTCTATCTTAATAAAATGGAATAATTAACCCATTCATAGAAATATAATACTATAATGCAAGGATGTTTTATCTCTTCCCATTCAAAGAAGGAAAAAACTATTGAAATAGATACAAGTGAACCCAGGTATGTTGTTTTAAAGACATCTTTGTGATCAATCCTTAATGAGAAAGATTTTCAACCATACAGTTAAACATTTCTTCAGAAAGTGGATTTATTTGTTTTATATACTTTATTTAATGTATGGAATAAGTTAGGCTATAACAGAGTCAAACTCATTAAGTACAGTGTTTAACACTTCCTCTGTTGTTGTGAGGTAATATTGAGTACATTAAAAACAAAGGGTAAAAAGATGAAATAAAAAGTAAACAAAAACACAGATTCAAAAAGATATATGCACCTCTACATTTATTACAGAATTATTTATAGTAGCCAAGATATAGAAGCAACCCAAACATCCATTCAATAGATGAATGGGTAAAGATGCGATGCATAGGTACACACACACACACACACACACACACCCATACCCCCCCGCACACACACACCACTGGAATATTACTCAGCCATACAAAAGAATGAAACTGTGCCATTTGCAAGAACATTGATGGACCTAGAGGGTATCATGCTAAGTAAAATAAGTCATACAGATGAAGACAAATTTCAATGATTTCACTCATATGTGGAATCTAAACAAACAAATGAATAACCAAACAAACAAAAAGCAGAAACAAGTCTATAAATACAGATAACGAGGGATGACTGAAAAAATAGAGTGGGTGGGGGCATGGGCAAAGGGGTGAAGGGCAGTGGGAGATGCAGGTTTCCAGTTATGGTATGAATAAGTCACAGGAATAAAAGGTACAGCATAGGAAATACAGTCGATGATGTTGCAATAGTGTTGTATGGTGACAGATTGTAGCTACACTTGTAGTGACTTGTCAAATTACTATGTAATACACCCAAAACTAAAGTAACATTGTATGTCAACTATATCTCAATTTGAAAGAAAGTAAAACTTACCACATTTAATAATTTAAATGTACCTTATTTATTAAATTATACAAATAAATGTCAATTACAAAGGGATAATTACAGCAAATGGTTATTAAAGCATAAGATAATTCAGAGAAGGAATAAATTACTGTTTTCTCACATGATCTCAAAAGACAGTTGTGGAAGAAATGTGTATGTAGTTAACATTCCAAAACAGAGAAAGAATTTAGCCTTTTAATGTTTCCCTTTACCTACTTACCTAGTTGGATATAAGGTTTAAATATAGAATTATACTGTTTATATTCACTAAATACTTAGTAAAACAGAGAATGATACATGTGTTAAAGTCGTCAAGGCTCAAGTAATTTTGTTTAAAATCTTTTGATTGAAAACCAAAACCCAAGGTTTTATACCCAGATTTACCTTTATCACTATCACTTTAGAGGACAGATTTCTTTGAGGTGTAATTTTTTTAGAGTGAAACTGACATATTCAGTGCAGATACTGTCTATCTTTTGAACTAAGGATTTGAGTCTTCAGGTACTCTAGAATATACTGTAATCTCAAATTTTAGAATATGAAAATGAGATAGCTATATAATAATGATATCACTCACCAAATGGCACCAGCCTGGAAAATTTAGCTCAGGCATGATTTTTATCAAAGAATAACTTTTCTCTATGTGGGAAGAATATCTTCTTGGCAAAGTGAACATTTTCCAGAAAGCACAAGTTGCATATTAAAAAAAGAAAAGTACAACATAAATCAGACACCAGATCAACAGATGTAAACTTACTGATTCAAAGAGCCAATAGTGACAGTTTTATTTTCTGTATATCCTAATAATAAGTTTATTCTATATGCTAAACATACAATCTAAAATAATTGAATATTCATTATCTCTTTGCTCCTTTTTTTGATTATCAGATAGGAACTAGGCTAAAGTGCTAACTTTGTACTATATATTAAATATCTACTGAACAAATTTATATGTTTTTTTTTTAATTTTACTTATTTATTTATCAGAGACAGAGAGAGAGCACAAGCAGGAGGAGCAGTAAGCCCAGGGAGAAGGAGGCTCCTTGCTGAGCAATGAGCCCAGCGAGGGACTCAATCTCAGGACCCTGGGATCAAGACCTGAGCCAAGACACTTAACTGACTGAGCCACCCAGCCATTCCCAAATTTATAGTTTAGGCCTGATAGAAAATTACACTGTAGCATGGAATAATATTTTAATCTCAGTTATAAAAGATAAATTTTGGTGTGTTTAGTTTAATTATTATAAGTAGTTTAAATTAATTGACAGGAAGTTAAATAAAGATTTGCATAAACTATAGCTCAGTAATATTAATTAACACCCTGCATCATTTAACCAATATTTCCAATATTTAACCAATATTTCCTTTATTATGTTAAAGACTAGTCTCGTTTTAAGATTAACTAGGACATATAAATACCTATTTATGATTTCTTTTTTCTTGACTTTTCTTATAAAATGTCCATGTTAAATAACCATTTTATATTATACTTTCTCCTGCATACATTCCCTTTTAAAATACATAAGATACTTATAGGGAGAAATTTCCGTGTCAGAAAACAATGTTTTCCCAAAATAATAACTAGAAAAAACTGTAAAGAAGAAAATTAAGGATGGATGCCTGGGTGGCTCAGTCAGTTAGGTGTCTGCCTTTGGCTCAGGTCATGATCCCGGAGTCCCAGGATTGAGTCCAGTGTGTCAGGATCCCTGCTTGGGAGGGAGTCTGCTTCTGCCTCTGCCCCCCACCCAACTCTCTCTCTCTCTTGCACTCTCTCTCAAATAAATAAATATTTTTTTTAAAAAAGAAGAAAGTTTAAGGAACTGAGTTCTTTAAGAGTGATATATTAAAAAACTGTCTAACCTAATATGCAAATATTTCTGAGAAAGCAAGGGGTACTCAGATATCCTGAGCTCAGTTTTATCCTAAGAAAGGGTTTGGGTTATTAAAACATCTGAATATGAATTTAAGATTATTTAGAAGATTGAAAATTTTTGCATAACATGTCAGATTGTTATTTCAAACAGTGCTTACTAAGGAACTAATGAATATAATTTTATTCCATTATGCTATACTCTCTGTATTTTGGAAATGTCTGCCATAAATTTATGACTCTGGAAAAAATTCCATAATTTACAAAGCTCACGGTGCTGATAATGTCTTTTTTGTTTGTTTAGGAAATAAATTTACTTTACAGTTGAAGCTGTCCAGTAGTAGGGGGACTGTTAGAATAACAATTATAATTTTGTAAATTTATTTCCAGCTACAGTATATCCAGATGTAAGATATATATAAAATGTATATAATATATATGCATGCATTCATAAATGCACAGATTACATATATGTACACATATTCTTATGTGTGTGTATTCAATTTTTTATTTATGAGTAATATGTTAGATGCTATAGGCACAAGTCATCGTTTTAAGCTTTCAAATAAAGATTTTACTACTTGCAGAAAGCATAATTCTGGAAATTTTATGACTGACATGATTAACAAATGACTGAAAATCCAGATCACATGAAAGAGGGTTTTTTCTTTTATGCCTTTTAAGTAAGATGATCACAAGATTTAAGCTTGTTTTCTATGTATTATTCAACTTCTCTGCAAATTGCCTCATTATGTATAGTTTCTCTACTTAAAATTAAATGACCATGGGATCAGGACAGTTTACTATTATGAAGGCAAAACTGGCACCAAAGTCATTTCCTTGAGTTTACAAATGCACAAAATGAATGGCAGATGGTTATGTATTTTGATACTTGTAGCTACAAATAAAAGAAAATCCAACTCCAAATGGGCTTTTATCCTCATATATCTATAATTGTAGTGGGAGCAATGGCTCCAGAATTGTCTGATTTAACAGATCAACGATATCATCCATGACCCAGTTTCATTCTTTCTTTCCTTCCATTTTGCTGTCTTAAGTTCTGGCTTTATAACAAGATGGCTACAGCATTCTCAGAATTCATAACAAGCTTGACACTATCCAGAGAAAGAATACAAAGTGTCTCATTCTCTGAGACTCTCTTGCACCTCATTGGCCAGAACTTGATTATCTACCTATCTCTGAATCAATTACTGTCATGGCAAGTGAAAATATTCTTGGACTAATGAAACACTCTGCTGAAACTGGGTTAGAACTTTCCCTAAGGCACAGGACTGAAGAGGGGAAGGATAGATATCTGAACAAAATGGGATTCTATTGTGGAAAAGGAGAGAATAAATGCTGTGTAGACAACTTCCAAAGACCACTAATGAAAGGTACTTGAGGTGCAATGCAGGTGAATTAAAATGATATAATTGCTAATGGGTTCAGTAATTATATATTTTAAGGCACCTAGAGATAATTTGAAGAGATAACTGTGAACATCTATTGAATACGTATGGCAGGATATAAGCCAGGAACATGAAAATCACAAAATACTATATTATAGAAAGGTCATCAGATAGCTTAAAATCTGGAGTTTTACAGATGTTATTAAAAAAAGTGCTTAATAACAAATTAATTGATTTTTGTTTTCTTGTGTGGAAGGATACGTGACACATTCTTTCAGATAGCACCTATCCCCAAGAGCAGAAAATCTTAGTGCATTATAGAAAATAGAAGGTGGAATCTGTGTTAAAAACAAATAGCATGATAGTAAAATATTATATTATCCTAAAAAATGTGAAATCTCTGAAAGAAGAAATAAGTCTGGAGGTAGGAAAAATATCATACATAGGTACATGATGTATTTTCTAAGAAAGAAATTACTAACCTATTTTTTCAACAAATTCAGCCTCTTATTCCTTTCCTATGCACACAGTTCATATGTGTTATGGAATCAGAATGGCAGGATCTTGTAGGTCAACTCTCCTGGTTTTATTTTCTATCAAATGAACTCTATAAGTTTCATGTAATGTTCTCTATATAAAATCCAAGAATTTGCACAAGTCTGGCATTATATACACAGATTTCATATGGTTTTAACATTTCCTTCGGGTGGCTATTTTGAGCTTTCTGATTACACTGCAGTTCAGCCATGATGAGACAATCATCATGATAGACTCTTCTGATATCATATTTATTACTACCATTAGATGTCAGGGCATAACATGTCTGCTGATGATTTGCTGTTCCTGGTTGTATCTAGAACCGATAAAATGATACTAGGCATTCTTGCAAAGTGTACTTTCTACGTTACTTGGTGGAACTATTTCTTTGGATAGTTTTAGTCTATCAGTTTTCAAAATATACACTCTTTCTCATCCAGATTCTCATTTGTTCTCACTGAAATATGAAATGACAATCATTTTCTAATTTACTGTGCATTTGTGCACAATCAAACTTGTTTTAAATCACATAATAAAAATGTAGTAATCAAGATTGCATGTAGTTCGTTATCAATATGGTATTTTTTTCTCACTGATCTGATTGAGATTTATCTAAAGTCCCTACCCATCATTACCACAAACAAGATTCCAGAAAGACAGATTTTCAGAAAGCAAAAAAAAATTACATACAACTTCATTGTGAGAAAGAAATAAAAATGCTAATGAAAAATTCTGGTAAGTTATATTGGGCAAATGTGCAAGTTGGAAACTTATCTTCCTACATAAAATGGGCTCAAACATCACAGAAAAGTATGAGCCATCAGAATTCTATTTAATATATTACATATATTACATATAAAATATTAAATTAACATATTATGTAATAAATACACATTTATATATTGTTATGCAATATGTTTGCTATATATAGTATATATATTTTATCTATTTTTATATAACTTATACTTATGTTATATGATATATATAATACAGTCATATAATACAAATAATAAATATATATAAATTTCTATTTAGATTTTCTATTCTATATCTATTTAAATTTCTATTTATCTGGAGAATCCTGACTGGCACATTGAAACAAAGCACATCAGAGCACAAAAGGAGGAAAGGATGAGGATATGAGGAATTTTTGAGGAGTGGTAAATATATTTTATCCTAAATGTGCTACTGGTTTCACTGATGTATTAACTATCAAATTCATTTGTACACTTTAAATACATGGTATTTATGTAAATTATTTCTTAATAAAGTTGATCAAGGAAATAAAAAGAGTCCAACTCATGAAGTACAGCTTCTAGAAGAACAGTCTTTCTATCATGTGAGCCCTAGGGCATAAGGCATGTCTCAGTCACATACCAATCCATGCCTTAAATTTTGATCAATTTGGAAGCAGGAGTAGGAAAAACCTAAGAGAACAGAGAAATTATCCTCTGCCTAATTTTGCCAACATTACTGAAATAAAAAAATAGTTTTAAAAATGTATATGTATCCTCCTCTACCACAGTGGCACTGACTGATGAATATGGAGGAAATACTTTGATGATCAACAAACACTCTAAAAAACCCAGAGAAATTAAGTTCTCAGCAAACAATTTATCTCAATACTCCATTATTAACACAAAGTGCTATATTTTATTTGGCTGTTTGCTTGATTTTTTGAAGATTTTTTTCCTCAGGAAATTCAATAATTCCCAATTCCTTGAGTTCTTGATCTCAGTGTCCCTCCCTTATCCCCAAATTCACCACAGGAGTAAAAATGACTCACATTGTATCAATTATATTAGCATTATTTTCAATCACAGTAATTGCATTTTCATGGCCATTCAGAGTCCACTCCTGAAATTTGAGAGGTGAACTTTAGGACTGATAGGAAATTTCTTTCTTTTTGATATTGATTCACAATTTTAAGGTTTGGGATTGTCATAGGCCACCAGATGAAAAGAGTTTCACTGAACAGTGAAACTAATGATAAAGAAATGGAAAGAGGGAGAAAAGGAGATAATAGATCATCAGAAAAAAGAAAAAAAAGAGGGGACTATTTTTTATAAATATCTAATAAATTTCCATATATTAAAGCAATGATAATTGTAACATCTAGAAATAATTTTAATTTGCACATATTTGTTACACATTTCTGCAAAAAAGAGCATGGATCTTTTTATCTGTAACATCTAGCATAAAGTCTGATGCATAGAGACTGCTCTGAAAGCAAATGTTGAATAAAAGAACCAATTACACTGATGTTCAAAACAGACTACTTACCAATTGTGGGACGGAAGAATGCTGTCATAATTACCAGTACGTATACTCACTTGAAAATTCATTCTTCACTTTTTCATTTTTTTAAAAAAGATTTTATTTATTTAATTGACAGAGACAGACAGTGAGAGCGGGAACACAAGCAGGTGGAGTGGGAGAGGGAGAAGCAGGCTTCCCGCTAGGCAGGGAGCCCTATGTGGGCCTCAGTCCCAGGACTCAGGGATCATGACCTGAGCCAAAGGCAGACACTTAACGACTGAGCCACCCAAGTGCCCCATTTTTCATTTTTTAATAGGCACATGTGTAGAGGCTAGGGTAACATGTTCTGCTTCAATATATAGTCACTCTCTCTTATTCTATTGAGTATAAATTCAACATAAACATGGGTATAGCGCTTTTATGGGCTACCACTCTTGTAAGAGCATAGAAATTCCCATAATTTTTCATTCTTAAGGGAGTACATTCTAAGGAGTCCCAATATGTCTCTAGGATACTTGAATTATGTTTCTGGAATCTATCCCGTATGATAGCAGTTAACAGATATAGCAACTAACAGACCAAAATATACATATACCTCAAATATAATTTGGTTGTCTGCATAATATCAAAGAGTTTGGGCTTCTATATATTGATCCATAAATATGTTTACTAGCATGGTTACTGAAATAGCAGAATTTGCCATAAAGGAATTACTATCCAAAATTTTATTAGTGCAATTCATTATAACATGTATTTGACATTTTCATTGAAATAACAAATATATATTTACTGGGCATCAGGTTTTCCAGTGAGCTGACTATGTAAGCAGCAATCAAGACAATTAGGTCTGTAGCCTGCATAACTGTATGCTAAACCTAAAGACGTTGGTTTCATATAATTTAAATTTCTTTAATTAAATCATTTTTGGTTTAAGAAGTTTTTGCTTATTTCATTATAAATCTAATAAAATTTTCAGACAGGTTCACGGACTCAATCAATAAATTCATTGATCAGGGTTTCTATTTTTAGTATATCTGTGTAGGTCTACAACAGTCCAGCTCATCCACTAATAACAACTATATGCTTAAGATAAGTTGATTGATATGAGCATTGGAGTAGTAAACACATGAAGGCAGATTGTTGGAGGGATTTAATTATTGTAATTAGTTTAAAGTGAAACAGAACCTCCCCCATTATATTCTCAGAATATGACCCTTGCCTTCAGTTGCCAGCACATGACAGACCTTCAGATTTCTTATTTTAATGAAAAATAATCTGCCATTATTGTATTATTACTAATTATTTAAATACTTTTGGGTGATAATTCTCTACCCACAGTTGTAGGCATATATACATGCTCTTATTTAAGTATTAAAATGACTTCATAAATCTCATTATTCTTTATAATAGTAAATGCAGGGAAGTTAAGTAACTGAGGTCACACAGAAAGAAATACATAAGCATGTACTAGAAGAGCCCAGGCAGTTTTTCTTTCCTTTTCCTTCTTCCTTTTTTTTAAATGTGAAATGGACTTAACTTATAATTGACCATTTTAAACTGTATTTTAAAGTGGCTTTTAGTGCATTTATACCATTGTGCTACCACCACCCCTCTTCAGTTTTAAAACTATTTATCATCTCAGAACACCCTGTATGTTTTACTCCTCATTGTCCCCCCAGTGTCTATAAATCACAAATGTTCCTTTTTGTCTCTAAGTATTTGCCTAATCTAGATATGCCATACAAAAGGAATCATATAATATGCAATTTTTGTGTCTGTCTTCCTTCACTTAATATTTTTGAGATTAATTCGAGTTGTAGCATGTAGCAGTTTTAAATTACTTTTTATGCCTGAGTAATATTCCATTGTATACATATCCCATACTTTATATGCTCCTCCACTGATGGACATTTGGGTTGATTGCAACTCTTGGCTATTATGAATAATGCTACTATAAACATTTATGTACAAGTATCTGTGGGGGCATATATTTCCATTCCAGAAAGTTTGTCTATTTTAATAATATTTGATGGAACAAATTAGCTGATAATGTATCAAACAGTCATTAAATCCCACCATGCTTAGATCTTGGGGAAATTTAGTTACCATGGTTTGTAGCTAAACAGAATTACTTGACTTCTGGAGTCAGTGAATCTGTGTGTGAAATATGAAGACACTTAATTTAGAAACATGAAGCTCTGGTTCTGTTCACTGATACTCATTACTTGGAGAAATTACAATTTGATTTAAGTATCCACAGGCTATTCATTTCAAATGTATATATGAAGTACTTCTTATGGCCAGGCACTATCTTAGGAGTTAGAGATTTAAAGATGAAAATTCATTATTTTTGTTCTCATGAAGTCTGCATTCCTAAGAAATAATAAAAAAAAAATCTAAATACAATAAAATAATTGTTTAATGGATGTTTCTAAAAACTGCAGTGGAAGCATAAGGGAAAGAATAACTGAGATTGCCTAGAGGAGGTAATATTTTGCTGAGACTTAAACAACAAAAATGAATTTGCTAAGTAGGCAATCAACTGGAGACTTTTTCTAGTAAATTTAATAACATAAAGGCAACAAGGCAAAAAAAGAACATTTATTCTGAAGACCATCAGCAGTTTCTTATTGTTGCAGTATAAAGAAAGTTCTAAATCATTAAGGTTCCAGAAAACAATGCAGAGACATGTAAAGTTTATTCTTTAAGTGATGAGGAATACACAGACCTTTAGATTTCATTCCATATTTTACAGGGACTAACTTGGATATCTAAAAATACTACTCTGGCAACAATGCATTAAAAGGAGGAAAGGAGCTGGGGGTAGATGGCAGGAGAATATAAAAAGGTCATCATCTAGTTGAGAAAGGAAGATGTCTGAAAGTCAGTCCAGAGCAGTGTGAATATAGTAGAAGGAATGAATATAAACTATATTCAAAATCTAAATTAAAATTATTTAAGAATCAATTGTACCTTGGAAATAACAAATAGGGTGCCGTATGCAAGAATCTTTGGTAGTGCCTTTCACCATTCTAGAAAATACAGAAGGATAAGCAATTCTGGAGAAAGAAGATGGTCTTAGTGCGACATATTTAATATCTCTTTCTTGAGTATCATCGAGGTGAATGACTGTTAGGCTACGGAATTTGTAGATCTGGATCTCAGAAGCAGTCTACTTTGGAGACACATGGTTAGGAACAATGACCACATAGTGATTGGAGAAATACTGTAATCACTATAGAAACTGTTTCAAGTTATTCCTTCAAGCTATATTCCTGCCTTTCTAATTCAACATCTGCTTCAGGTCCTATAAGAATATTAGAATGTTGAAAAAGATCAAATTACACAAAACAATATAATTTAAAAATATTGTTATAGTACAAATATTAAGAAAATAAATTTTTCAACAAGAAAACTATTTGGAATGGATATTAATGATTTGGAATTCTACCTCAATATAAAAATGTAACCATAAAAGAATGTAACCATAAAAGAGAAATAATTATGTTGGTATAGGTAACTTTCTAATTTGGGAATTTTCTCGATGCTACAAACAAAAGTATAAATCATTCTATATATATTTTTAAAAAACTGCTAGAAATCAAAGTTGTCATGAAATTCCAACTTGAAGATGGCAGCATAGAAGATCCTAAACTCATGCCTTCCCAGAGACACAGCAAATCTACAGCTACATGTGAAATAATTCCTTCTGAAAAGATCTGAAAACTAGCTGAACAGTGCCACCAAAACAAAGAGGAAAAGGACCATATTCAGACAGGTAGAAAAGGCAGAAACAAGGTCTCACCAAAAACCCCATACCCGGTGCAGTGGCCCCCCCTGTTGGGAAGGATTTCACAAATATGGAGTTTCTCCCCGAGGAGCAAGGGGTTTATGCTCCACATAAGGAACGTCATTCCATGAGACCTGCCCCAAAGAGATGAGCCCCAAAAATGTTGGGCTTTGAAAACCAATGGGGTATATCCAGGAGAACGAAGGACTGGAGGAACTGAAATATAGCTCTTAAAGGACTCCCACCCAGACTGGCTTAGTCAATATATTGTATTGCAAATTTGAAGGATGTGAAGAAAGTAAATCTTAAAAGTTTCCATCACAAGAAAAAAAAAACAATTTGTAACTCTGGTGACAGATGGTAACTAGACTTATTGTGGTGATCATTTCATAATGCATACAAATTTGCATTGTTATGTTGTACATCTGAAGCTAATATAATGTTGTATTGTCAATTATACTTCAATAAAAAATCATCATAAACAAAATTTAAAGTGAAGTATGAGCCTGGTCAAAAATAAATGCAATAATCATTAACAGAATTTAGCAGTCAATAAGTGAAACACAAAAAAGACTGACATTCCGATATGAAATTTATATATGAAGAAAAACAATTGAGCACCACAGATGTTGAAAACAATTCACTCTACTAATTTAAATAAATATCAGAATAGAAATAAGATACTTATAAATCTTCATATACAATGGCACCATTTCATTTTTATAATAAAATAAACTTCAAAAACATTAATGACCAATATTAAGAGAGTATTTAAGTTATAGTATATTCATAGAGTGGAATATTATGCATACAATATAGCAAATATAAAATAATTTTATTGGCAATAAAATATTTACAATATATTTTTAAAGGAAAAAATGGCAAAATAATACGGGTATCTTGTTTCTAATTTATGTACAAGCATTGGAAATATGAATTATATTTGTGCTTTACTTCTAATTGATTTCTGCAAGAATATGTATAGATTTTTACCAAAATATTTTAAAATAGTAAAAAACAAACAAACATGGAGATGTATGTGTAGTATGAAATACCAGGAGAAAATAGATTTTATAAAAATTTTGAAAAGAGAGCATAGTAGTAATTGCAAATACCATTACATCCCATAAGATGATGAGTAATAGGTGACCATGTTACTTGTCAAATATGAAGGAACTGTAAAATTTGAGTGCTACGTTGGCATGATTAAATTGAAAGACGGGATACAATAAATTGAGGTGTATATAGTTTAAGAGAGTAGATCTAGTGGCATCAACTTTATCTGGTTCACTGAAATCACAAACCTAAAGTCTAGTATAAAGTAGGCCTATAACAAACATTTGCCAAATTAATGATATGATCAGGCAAATAATATATAGTTAAAATTTTTCTAGAAAAATAATGAATAAGAGGAGCATGAAGTTACTACTGTATTCTAAAGTGAATACATTGTTTTAGTTAGGATTTTCAGAAAAGGAGATTCTGACAAAAGATGTAAATGTAGAAGTTTATGTGGAAAGTCTTCCTAGGAAGCACAAAAAGAGGAAGTACAGAAAATGAGACAGGGAGTGGTAGGCAGATACATTTGATGGCCTCTTGATCTCCGGACCCTAGTGTCACATCCTATTTAATCTCTTCCCTTGAGGCTGTGAACGGTATGTGCAACTTGCTTCTGACCAATAGAATATGGCAAAGGTGGTGGAATGTCACACCCATAATTATGTTGTTATATGGCAAAATAAACCAATCTTCATCTTTATTCATTCATTCATGCATCCTCCAAATAATTGTTACATGTTCATTATGTGCCAGGAATAGTAAACTGTGATAAGGGCTAAAATGTGGGTGCATAGTCCATTATAAAAACGCAGGGAGTTCTAGCCCAAGCTCCATCTCATAGCTCTCACATACAACAGGAAATTTTTTCTTCTTGGAAGGGAGAAGAGTGCTCTTGGAGTCTTCATAGGAAAAATGACATTTCTAGCCCTCTTACACACAGCCACCTCACACAATAGTCCCTGTTTCCCCTCAGTACTTTCACATTTTCTCTTTTTATGAAGACCAGATATCTCAGAGAGATATCTGCATTCTCATGTTCATTTCAGCATTATTTATAATAGCCAAGATATGGAAACAACCAAAACATTTAATGGTTATGGGGCGCCTGGGTGGCACAGCAGTTAAGCGTCTGCCTTCGGCTCAGGGCGTGATCCCGGCGTTCCGGGATCGAGCCCCACATCAGGCTCCTCCTCTATGAGCCTGCTTCTTCCTCTCCCACTCCCCCTGCTTGTGTTCCCTCTCTCGCTGGCTGTCTCTATCTCTGTCAAATAAATAAATAAAATCTTAAAAAAAAAAAAACATTTAATGGTTATTGATGGGTGAATGGATAAAGAAGATATAGTAGGTATGCAGGTAGGTAGGTAAGTAGGTAGACAGATAGATAGATAGATAGATAGATAGATAATAGATAATAGATTGATATAAAATCATAAAAAATGTATAAAATATTAGAGTTAAAAAACTAATTCAGCAAGGTTGTAGGATAGAAGATCAATATATAAAAATGAGTTGTATTTCTATGCCCTCCCAATAAATAACCTGAACAGAAAATTAAGAAAACAATTTATTTACAGTTGCTACAAAAAGAATAAGACATGTAGCAATAAAAATAACCAAGAAGATGCAAAACATGTGTACTAAAAACTAGGAAATACTGCTGAAAGTAACTAAAGTATTTAGTAAAGTCCTAAGTAAATAGAAAGATATTTGTGTTCAAAGACGTTAAGGTAACAGTACTTCCCAGAACAATCTATAAATTCAATGACATCCCTAGCAAAATCCTAGTGGCCATTTTTACAGAAATAGAAAGCTAATTCTGACACTCACATGAAATTGCAAGCAACATCAAATAGGAAAAATATCCTTGGGGGGAAAAAGTTGGAAGCTTCACACTTCCCAATTCAAAATTATTACAAAGCTATAGTAATCAAAACAATGCGGTACCAGCATAACAGTGTGTGTGTGTATGTGTGTCTCTGTGTGTGTGTGTATGCATATATGTATATATATACACTAATAGCATTTAACTGAGAGTCTAGAAGTAAACCCATAGATCTGTATGACCTGTTGGCATTTCATGATGGAAAGAATAGTCTCTTCAAAAATTGGTACTGGGACACCTGGATATCTTCATGCAGAAAAATGAAATTAAACTTTACCTTACACCATATACAAAACTTAACTCAAAATAGATCAAGGGCCTAAACATAAGGGTTAAAAGTATAAAGCTAATAGGAGAAAATGTAGGGATAAATCTTCATGAACTTCAATTTGGTAATGGTTTCTTACATATGATACTAAAAATACAAACAGGTACATAAATAGGATTTTCTAAAAATTAAAAACATATGTGCATCAAATGACAGTATCAATAGTAAAAAAATACATAAATGAAACAAAATATTTGTAAATCATATATCTGATAAAGGTCTAATATCTAGAATATACGTAGAGCTCATATAATTCAACAACAAAAAGACAAACTACCCAATATAAAAAGGAACAAAGGACTCCTTTCTCCAAAGAATATAAACAAATGGCCAACAGGAACATGAAAATATAATCAACACAATTGACTATGTGTAAAATGCAAATCAAATCACAATGAGATACATTTCACAGCTACTGGAATGGCCATAAGTAACAGAAATGTTGGTGAAGATGTGAAGAAACTGAAATGCTTGTACATTACTAGTGGAAATGTGAAATGGTCAAGCTTCTATGAAAAGTTTGTCAGTTCCATAATAAATTAAACCCAGATTTTCTATATGACTCAGCAATTCCATTTGTAGATATATGCTCAAGAGTTCTGAAGACAGATGTTCAAACAAAACATGCACGTGAATGTTCATAGCAACACTCATCACCAGTGTAGTTGTAACCAATTCAAGTTTCTATCAATTGATGAATGGATAAACAAAATATGCTATACCCATATAATTGAATTCAGCCATAAATAGAAATTAAGTACTCATACATGCTACAACATGGATGATCCTTGAAAATGTTATGCTTAACATAAAAAGCCAGACACAAAAGGGCACATATTGTATGATTACTTTTATATGATATTTCCACAATATAAAAATCCATAGAAACAGAAAATAGGTTAGTGGTTGCCAGATGCTAGTGGGAGGGAGGGATGGGAATGACTGTTTGGGTATAGGGTTTCCTTTGGGATTATGAAAATGTACTGGAATTATAAAGTGGTAGTGATTACACACCATTGACAAAAGTAAATGCCTCAGATTTGTACACCTTAATATGGTCAAAATGTTCAATTCTGTGTGTATTTTACCATGACGAAAAGTATATGAATAGTATTTAAAAGTATATGAATGCCTTACCAAAAAAAAAAAAATTCATGGATTTTGTATCCTTAAAAATGTATAACACCTTTAGTGTAGAAGATAATTTACAAAGAAAACAAATTCTTTAAAAAAGTCATAAGTAAAAAAAGAAAAAGATCATGTGGTCTGGCAGAAAAAAGAAGTATTTTCAATTGAAGACAGAAAATATTTTATGAATTTTGCACTGGGCCAATAGTCTACACATGGTTTAAAGATGTAAACTAGTGGATATACAGTGTCAATCCAGAGAATACCATACAACCAAGCTATTATTTGAATAAATGAAAATTAGTGTATCTCACAAAGCCCCTTATCTTTCAAACCCTGAATTTAGTGTATTCACAACTTGAGCTCATGATCTTCTTCCAAGTATTTATGTTATTGTATTTTCAGGTTCATTTAGTGGCACAATCCAGAGATTTCAAAGCAGAAACTCAGCATTATCTTCCTTTTCTACCTATACATTAATGCCCTGTCAATTTTGTGTCTTGACTTTTGTTCTAAGAGCTCTGGGATTCAGACTTAACACATAAAGATCTAAGAGACGCATGACCTCTTCACTTACATAAGAAAATATTTTTAAGGAATATCTTCTTATACTCAATTAGCTACATAGTTTACTTGTGTTTCATAACCTCTGCTCCTTAAATATACAAATTGTGGACTTATTTATAATAAGTTCTCAGTCAGATTAAGTGTACCCTTTTAAAATTTTTTTTAAAATTTTTAATTAAAAAAAAGGTATTTATTTGGTCTAGAGAGAAAGAGAGAGAGCATGAGCAGGCAGAGGGACAGGGGGAGAATCCTTAAGCAGACTCCCCACTAAGCACAGAGCCCAAAGCTAGGTCTGTAAATTTGTCAAATCACCATGTTTAAGAGGGTATTTTCCTGATAATATCCTCCTTTCACTTTTAGGTATCTCTGGTATAGAAGAAAATATAATAAGGCATACTGTTCAACAATTCCTTCCCACAAATATTTAAATATTTTTTATCCCTTGCACTTTATGTTTAAATCATTTATGAAGACTTCCTCTATTACCCGAAGGAAAATTATAGTCTCTCCTTTCACTCACATTTAATCCATACACATTTATTTTAAGCATTCTAAGTCTAGATTGTAAGCCCGTCATGACATGGGGTATGTATTATTTTTCCAGGTATAAAGTACTAGGTAGCCTACAACATTGTGTGGCACTTAGTAATTGATTTATAAATGTTTGTGAAATGGCAGGAGAAAAAAAAATGGTTTCATGATAAACACTGCTGAACCAGGATTTATTGTAAATTCATAAAAATTAAAACAATGCTATAAATATGGTAGGCTCTCATGACAGCATCTAAGCAGTAGCAAATTAGGAATTGTTTCTCTTTACAAGTCATTTTTTTACTTTAAATTAAAGAGAATTTATAAACAAAGTAATAACTCCTTTTTAATTATAAATTTATAGAGATAATTATAGATTTACATGTAATTTTACAAAATAAAGCAGACAGATGCTATGTGCCTCCCCCTTACACAATTTCCCCCAATGGTAACTTCTTGCAAAACGCCAATATGACACCACAACAGGAGTTTACTTTTATACAATATACTAATCCTATTCAGATTTTCCTAGTCTTACTTATACTGATTTGTGTGTGGCTATGTGTATTCAGTTCTACACAATTTTACCACGTGTAGGTTTGTGTATCTACTACCGCAGTAAGATGTAGAACAGTTCCATCACTACAAGGATCCCTTTTGGAAAATAACTACTCTTTTTCAAAACATAGTAACTCTTTTTTTTTTTTTTTAAGATTTTATTTATCTATGTGACAGAGAGACAGCCAGCGAGAGAGGGAACATAGCAGGGGAGTGGGAGAGGGAGAAGCAGGCTCCCAGCGGCGAAGCCCGATGTGGGACTCGATCCCCAAACGCCAGGATCACGCGCTGACCCGAAGGCAGACGCTTAAGGACTGCGCTACCCAGGCACCCCGCAAAACACAGTAACTCTTAATCACTTATTAGATATATTTTATTTTTTGGTATCAAGTATGTTTAAAAGAGAGACCATATTACTTAAGAGACTGTATTTGTGTATACATGCGGACATATTCACATTAAAAGGATCGTAAAGAGAGTATCCTCTAAATTATTCACTGCCTTTAAAATAACTCTAGTATGAGAAATGTAACCAATATCTTGGGAGAAAAATGGGTGAATAATAAATACAGTTGTAACACAAATTATGTACTACTTTCACTTTGATTCTCCGACTGAGAACATCAACTTAAAATGTGATAAAAATAAAATTGCCTACTTTTCTCTGAAGCCAGGCTTATGTAATTTCCATGTCAATATCTTTCAAGCCTGGTGTTCCCAGGAACAGCTTTCATTAGAATAACACAGTAAAAGCTGGGAGGAAAGCTGAGCTGCCATTCAATGTAAAATGTACCTTATGAGTTGGTTTCCATAATTGTTACTCACACAGTACATGAGACAAAATGCAGGTTCATGATGTGATTGGGGAAATGAGATAAAAAGAACAAAGATGAATCTGTCAAATATATTCCTTTTTGGTTTTATTGCCTAATTTACCCTCTTAGAAAAAGGCAATGTAGAACACTTTTTATAACCTTACATAGACAGTTTTAAGGCTTAAAAAAAAATTAACTACTGGCGATTTCTAATGGACCTGTTAACATTTTTAATCAATGCTATTTTCAATGCATTATGAGAAGGTTTGCTGGATGTTATGCTTTTTATTATCAATTTATAATTTCCCAAATATGTGAAGATAGACGATAGATTTGCTCAAAATTAAAATAATATGTAATACCTGACATTGTTATAGTTACTTTCATTTCTATTACTCCAAAACCCCTTTTATGTATATTATGTATCTAGGATATAAGTGAATCACTGCTATGATTGTAGTAAAAAGAACTGAGAAATAAAGAAACTATGAAAAGCCATCCATTCAGTAACGGTGATATGATAGTATTAGAAGTTCTGTAACTAAATATCTATTAAATTCTTTTTTTTTAAAGATTTTATTTATTTATGTGACAGAGAGACAGCCAGCAAGAGAGGGAACACAGCAGGGGAGTGGGAGAGGAAGAAGCAGGCTCCCAGCAGAGGAGCCGGATGTGGGACTAGATCCCTGAACGCCAGGATCACGCCCTGAGCCCTGAGCCCAAGGCAGACGCTTAACGACTACGCTACCCAGGTGCCCCTATTAAACTCTTTAAAAAGTATCTGCCACAGTGCTTTCAAGTGCTTGAAAAAAAAAAAACCACTCCACATCTTGATTATTAGTATTTTATTAGGAACAAACCAACCATTTTGGACTTTTCTATCAAAAATAAAAATTAATTTATATAAATAATATTCAGTAAACAACTTTAATAATTGACCTCCTTAATTCTCCAAAACTCAATAAAATCTGGTTGGTATTGATATGGGATCATGCTAACATTTTCTTAGTGATGGTATTGGTTGAATATCACTGCATATAAACAAACACCCAAACTTAGTGGGTTCTATGGAGTAACAGAGCTTAGCTTCATGATTCTTTCCTGGGGTTTTTAATGGTGTTGCAATTTGATACCAGCTAAAGGTACACTCATCTGATGGTCCTACAGGACTAGATGTCCAAGAGAGTTCACACATAATTCATTATGAATTGATGTTAGCTGAGCCTCTGAGCTCAGATATCAACATCTATAGGATTACTCCTCCACTTGGGCTTCTTATAGATGATGGATGGGTTTCAATAGAAATGTCTTGAGAGAGAATCGCCAAAGAGTGAGCATATACGTACTGAAAAGGAAACTTAGGATAGTGTTCTAATAAATACCATTATTTTTTTAAAAATAGACACAAAAAAAAGAGTCTGAGAGAGAGAAGTAAACCAGAAGTGTAGGAAGAAAAAATAACATTATTTTGTCATGGAAGAAGTTTGATCAATGTTATTGAGAGGTCAAATAAGCATTAAATTCCATGTCTAGTGCTTAGCAAGAGGCAGATTATTGCAGACTTATGAAAGCAGTTGGATCATATGCACAAGAGTGAGAAATAAATGGTAAAGTGTAGAAAAGTGTAGATGACTTTAAAATAGAGGAGAGGGATAAAAAAAACGAGGGAGGAAGTATGCTAAAGAAGTCCATCATTTTTTTTTATTTGTTTCATTTTCTTTGTAGATTCTGTATTGTTTCAAGAAAGAAGGAGCATGCTTGTAATACTAAAAGGAAACCAATAAATAGAAATGTTGAGGACACAAAAGAAAAAAAAAGAAAATCTATGATTTAAATAATTTTAAATTCCTAATAGTTTTCATATTATGCTTTGAAAACACTGTTATGATAGTGATCGCAAGGAATTTTTGTTTAGGAACCATCCATAGTGGTTAAACTCTATATTCTTTAGGTTACAAGAGGAAATTTCCCATTTTATATATTTTTTCCCTTTTACTTTAGGTTCAAATATAATTTTCCTTAAGAAATTTTTTCCTGAGGTTCATTTATTTGTCCTGTTTTAAATATATATTCACATTCTCAGATTTTTTTGAAAGATTTTATTAGAAATAAAGGAAGCATTTGGGAAGAAAAGTAGAAATCTTAAATTATATCAAGGTGATATATACAACTAAATTTTCTGAATGACACAGATAATGTACATCATGAAATACCATTTAGTTTATTAAAATAAATATAAGCAGTAGTAGTAAGATGTATTCCATGTTGTAAGAGACTATGGACCCCAGAAAACAAACTGAAGGTTTCACAGGCTAAGGGTGGGGGATGGGATAACAGGGTGATGGGTAGTAAGGAGGGCATGTGTTGCGATGAGCACTGGGTGTGATACACGACTAATGAATCAGGGAACACTACATCAAAAACTAATGATGTACTATACAGTGGCTAACTGAACATAATAATGAAAAAAAAAAGATGTATTCCATGTTGGGGCACCAGGGTGGCTCAGACAGTTAAGCATCTGACCTTTGGTTTTGGCTCAGGTCATGATCTCACAGTCACGGGATCCAACCCAGCATAGGACTCCATGCTCAGCACGGAGTCTGCTTCAGATTTTCCTTCACCCTCCCATTCAGTCTCATTCTCTCTCAAATCAACAAATAAAGTCTTAAAAAAAAAAGTATTCAATGTCAAAAATATAAAAAATCAATAATTTATAATATTAAATAATAATTAGCTTACATGACTTATTTTAAGAGTACGTATGAACATTAACCAAAGTGAAACTTTATATTTTGCTTACACTATTGTGATACATGATGTTGGATGGCTTCCATTGATTAACCTAAATATAATCACTAATATTTATATAAACTTTCACTGACTCTTACTACGGTCAGGCAATAGGCACATTTTCATTTATAAAACAAAAGTAAATTATCTGTGAATTGTAATATCCACTATAGAATGAGGACATTAGAGTCAATGAATTCTTAATGAGTTCACGAGTTGAATATTTTACATTATTCCTTGTATTTCTAAAGCCACTGTCAGTAGATTGCAAATACGCTGCCTATATTATTTCCCTAGATTGAAGGATTGTGATCTCAATGACCTTCGTCCAAGGATGAGTTAACAAGATTGATTTAGAGATCTGTCAACAGAGCTATAAAGCTTTTGTTAAAATGTATTCATGATTATGAATAATTTATTAATATAAGCATTTAAAATCAAAGTATAGAAAAATTCATTATGACTCACTATTCTATAGATTCACTGGTTGATTAATCTGGGTGGGCTGGATAGTTCATTGAGATATGAAGGTAAATGTATAACTTATTGCTAATCCAGTAACATATATAGCTAGTTTTTATTTTGTCCACACTTTTAATTCTATTGCTTCAATTTTAATAGAACACTTAAAAATGTGAAGCCATAATTATGGATCTACTGAAATTACATTTATGATTAATTAATGTACTGTAACATTAGAATATTGGGGTTTTTGATATATTACAATAATAGTATTGCAATAGCAAACTTATGATGTATTGCCATAATATATCATCAAAGGGATATCAGAGAATTAAGGAGAATGGTGGCATTTATAGACTTTTGGGTAAAAAATATAACCTTGTGAACTATTTGTAACAGAAAGAAAGAAATGAAAAACTAAGAAAAATGCACATAAATTATGCAACGATCCAAAAGGTATGATATAATCAATCATGGGGGGGATACTTGGGGGAATAAATATAAGAGAAAAAAGAAAACACTTTTACTCAATAGCTTTCTATTAAGTTTTGGCAGAAATCTATAAGCAACATGAGAAAAAACATCAATTTGTATGTATTTATTTTGAGATATTTTACAGATTATGTGTGTATATCTATTTACACATCTAATATAAATGATCCAGATCTTGAGATCAATAAATTATGTTTAAAAGAAATATGAAATTGATATTAATTCTCTTCATACATTCTTTTTTTCTATTATCCAGTAGTAGAGTAGCATTGTAACTTAGAAATTGAAATATATTTATTATCACACTTTTCCCACTATTATAATTAATTCTTATGTAGTTTTAGCTTATACCATTTTTTTGAATGTACTGATTTCTCTTGGTACAATTAAAATAAAATAAACTATGACAAAGGTGATCCAATAATTACTAATTATTTTATAATGAAGTATTAAAATGAGAAAATGTGAACTCTATACTTTGAATGAATTTTTACTAATTTAATTTTGAAGATTTAGAGTGGTTTGTTAGAAAGCAAATTCAAGCTGATACTTTGGAAAGAGATATGCTAGAAAACATATATGTACTAATAATAACTTTGAATTATTTGAAAGCTTAATTGCAATGCATGTTTATTTTCTGATAATTTATAGTGATATCAATCAATCAATCTGTACATCTCCTTATAAAGTAACTGATGCCTATAAGAGATAAAGTGTACCTTATTTAAAAGGCATGTTACTACATTTAAACATGATCAACGTCATTTTCTATGTAATCAATTACAAAAGCAAACGCTGAAATGAAACCACAGCAACATATACTATGTATGACAAGGATGGCACTGAAATAAAATGGTAAAGGGGAAGCTTTATAAGTTTCATGGTAATAGAAAAGAAAAGCAGGTATGAAACAATTGATGTACATTCAGATGTTCATTTTAATAATATACAAAATATGGGTAATAGAAATGACTACTAAGATAATCTATAATAGAACTGGATTCATGTCTTTACTGAAGAAAACTATACTAGAAGAGTAATGTGAAAGAAAATAGACTTTATGGTTGTACATATTTGCTGGAAAATACAAGAATGTAATAAAAAAATTGTACCAAAAGCATTTGGATATTGAAAATAATAGGACAAAAAATATCTAAATTATAGGAATCTACTAAATTCTACCCAAGAGATTGGCTAAGTGCATTTGCTTATCTAACTGCAGATTATAAAAACTGAAAATTAAAACAAAGTACGACATTGGGAAATTACAACATTTTAACTTATTTTAATATGTTATACATTTAAATATATTATCTGATAATTACTTAAATTGTTTTAAAATAATTTTCTCCATTATGTATATATGGCTACAAATAATCAATATGTTTTATATAACTCTGTGCCATATGCTATTTTTGCCTTACAACAGTTATATGTATTAAGTATTAAGTATTAAGGTCAACATCATCTCAATTTTATACAAAGGAACTGAGATTAAGAAAAGCAAAATGATTAGAATAATGTCAAAACCAAGAACTTCTGATTTGAACGAACATATTTTCCCATGAGATCCAGTAATTTTCCAACATATTATATAAAGCTATGGGATAAGAAATATTTTTCTAGATGTGGTGTGTACACACACACACACACACACACACACACACACACACACACAGGAATATTACTCAGCTATCAAAAAGGATGAAATCTTACCATTTACATTGATGTGCATGAAACTGGAAGGTATTATGCTGAGTGAAATAAGTCAATCAGAGAAAGACAATTACCATTTGGTTTCACTCATATGTGGAATTTAAGAAACAAAACAGGGGATCATAGGAGAAGGAAGGGAAAAATAAAATAAAACAAAATCAGAGAGGGAGATAAACCATAAGAGACTCTTAACTATAGGGAACTGTAGGAGGGTTGCTGCGGGGGGGGGGGGGGATGGGGTAATTGGGTGATGGGCATTAAAGTGGGCATGTGATATAATGAGCACTGGGTGTTTTATTTGTCACATATAACAGTAAGAGAATGGAAAATAGAGCATAGTTCGAGTCTATGACTGGAGAAATAAAATTAATCTTTATTACAATATTGACCTTATGAATAGGAAGGATATGCATTTTGATTTTTTTAGTTTAGTAAGAAATCACCCAGAGAAATAAACAACTCTTTAACATCTGCTTAATGAGATCAGAAAATCCATAAGTGAAAATTTCAAGAACTGTACTGGAGAAAAAGGATACAAATTATATTATTCCTTTTTGTAACAATGAGGAAAATTATATTCTAAGAAGATGATTTTCTCAAACCCTCTCAACAGTATATTATAGAGATATCATTTACAGTGTTGCTCTCCATGACACACAATGCTCAATATATGACATCAGTGAAAAGTGGATATCCTGGACTTCACACCTTAAATAACTGCCTCAATATATGTTCTAGGTTTATTTTGTCATTGCATTTTTGGTGGTGGTGTCAACAGAGATATTGAGAAGAGGCTGAAATAATTAAATGTGCCAAAATTCTAGGGGATCAATTTTATAGTTTTAAGTTTACATCATCAATGTAGGGATGTTATTTTCACTATAGCTAAAAAAAAAAAAAAAAAAAAAAGATAGTGTAACAACACTATATAATACAATACAGTTTGGAAGTTTAACACATTCTCCCTAAAACTTAAGAGCAGGTAGTTTTGTATCTCTCTTAATGCTTATAGGAATGGGAGATTTGTGATGAAGCAGAAAGTTATTTTTGTGGTCTGAATTTGAAGATGTTATAAGCTAGGATGCTCTGCTTTGTTGTGAAAAAAGAAAGACAAGGAGAGGACTTCTGAAGAAGATGATAGAATAGGAGGACTCTAAGCTCACCTCTTCCCACAGATATAACTAGATAACAGCCACATCAGTGTCAATGACCTAGAAAACAACCTGAGGACTGACAGAACAAACTCTCCACAGCTAAATGTAGACAAGGGGCCATTGGGAGGGTAGGGCAGGTGAAGGCATGGTCATCAGCTATAGGACTGGTGTGAATGTCCACAGGAAAGGACACCATAGGGATGAAGAAAAGGAGAAACAGGATCTTAGCTCTGAAAACCAGAGGGACTAAATTTTGCAAGTTCTTACAAACAACAGGGCTTAACACCTGTAATATTAAAAATCAGCAGGCTCCTGGGAGAGCTAGGAGGGTGAGAGGAAAAGGAGTTCCCACACTTAAAGAGACAGCACAACAAATAGCCCCTCAGAGATACAGCACAGAAGCACAAAAATACCGGGGGTACAAAGGAAGAAATTTAATTACAGATTTCAGAACACATACTAGAGGGGTGGGGATCATTGGGAAACCTTTCCAGGAACAAAGGAGCTGGTGGACATCATTTCCCTCTCCTGCTCCCTGGCATAAATATAGGGACACCTGCAGGAACCAGCACTACTCCAACTCTCACTACTGAATTTGCTAACAGCATGCCACAGCAATATGTTCTCCTGAGGACATGTCCCCTCCAGTCAATCCTCAGCTCCAGGGCCCCTCACACAGCAGGCCCAGCAAACCCTGCTAGCACCGTATGACTAGAATCTGGAGAAGGAAACAGAAACCCAGATCCAGGGGGCACAGAGATCTCCCAGCAAAATCAACCCAAGGAGGACCACACTAATACACATAGTAATTCAAATGGCAAAAAGTTAAAGTAATTAAAATGGCACCTGGGTGGCTCACTCAGTTAAGCATCCAACTCTTGACTTGCGCTCACGTCATAATCTCAGGGTTGTGAGATCAAGCCCCCACGTCAGGCTCCACACTGGGAATGGAGTCTGCTTAAGATTCTCTCCCTCTCACAGTGCCCTTCCCCCCTCAAAAAAAAAAAAAGAAAAAAACCTAAAATGGCAAAAAGTAGTGATAAAGAGAAAATTTTAAAAGTAGCAAAAGAAAAGAAAACAGTTACATACAAAAGAAACCCCATAAGGCTATCAGCAGATTTTTTAGCAGAAACTTTGCAGGCCAGAAGAGACTGACATGATATATTCTGTGGGAATTCATAATGCCTGGCTAGATAACATTTAATAAACACATGCCTCCTGGTATGAGACTAGCTGAATAGCAAAGAAGGAATGTCCAGAAAACTGGGCTTTCTTTAAAGTTTCTGGGCTGAAAATAGCTAGATCCTTGCTGCAGCTTAATACCCTCATCCAGAGAGTAAATGGTCATGCCCTCCATATACTCCCTGCCTGCACGCACGTCATGGGCATGCACCCCATATACTCCCTGTCTGCACATCCATCATGAGCACAGTTTGTTCTAACCACATGATACTCCCTATGTCACTGTCCTGATTATTAAGGCTTGTCATTCATTTTTGTTTTTCTTAGTTCCTTCTTGTATTGAAAACATTCACAATAAAAGTGAAGGCAGAGTTTGGCTTGAGGCCTTTTTTCCCTAGAGCATCTGGTCCCCATGCCCTCTCCTTTCTCCTACCAAGGTGTCTGGAGTAATCTTTTCATTTGCCACCACAGGGTTTGCTAGCCAAACCCAACAATATTCAAAGTGCCAAAAGAAAGAAAGAAAGAAAAAAAACTGTAGCCAAGAATACTCTATCCACCAACACTATCATTCAGAATAGGAGAGATAAAGATATTGCCAGACAAACAAAAGTTAAAGGAATTCATCACCATTAAACCAGCCCTAGAAGAAATTTTAAAGGAACACTTTGAGGGGAAAGGAATGACCATAAGCAGGATCAAGAAAAGTAGGAAGCAGAGAAACAGTAAAATTAAATCTATAAAAATCAGTCAAGGGATTGACAAAATAAAAGGAAATAAAAGTATGACAACATATTCCTAAAACATGGGGGCAGAGGAGTAAAGACTGGGTCAAACTTAAGCAACGATCAACCTAATATAGATAACTGTATACATAAGATGTTATTACAAACCTAGTGGTAACCACAAATCAAAACCCAGTAACAGATATGCAAAAAATAAAGAGAAAGGAATCCAAGTAAATTACTAAAGAAAGCCAAAAACCATGAGAAAATAGGGCAAGCAAAGAAAGGAACAAAGAACTCCAAAAACAACCATAAAACAAGTAAAAAAAATTGCAATGAGTGCATCCCTATCAAGAATTATTTTGATGTAAGTGGAGTAAGCACTCTAATCAAAAGACCTGAGGGCAGAACAGATGAAAAAGCAAGACCAATTTATACGCTGCCTATGAGAGATTCATTACAGCCCTAAAGACACTGCAGATTTAAAGTAAAGGGATGGAAAAGCATTTATTATGCAAATGGAAGTGAAAAGAAAGCCAGGGTAGCAATACTTACATCAGAGAAAATAGACTTTAAAACAAAGATGGTAATAAAAGACAAAGTAGGAAACTAGGGAACAATCCAACAAGATATAACAACTGTAAATATTTATGCACCCAACATGGGAGTACCCAAATACATAAAGCAACAAGAAACATAAAGGAAGTAATTGATAGTTATACAATAATAATAGGGGACTTTAACACCCCACTTACATCAATGGATAGAATATTCAAACAGAAATCAACATGGAAACAGTCGCTTTGAGGACCAGATGGATCTAATAGATATATCTAGAACATTCCATCCTAAAACAGCAGAATACGCTTTCTTCTCAAGTGTACGTGGAACATTCTCCAACATCATATCAGGTCACAAAACATATCTCAATGAATTAAAAAAAAACCTAAAGTCCATCCATCTTTTCTGACCATAGTGTTATGAAACTAGATCAACCACAAAAAAAAACATCTGGAAAGAACACAAATACATGTAGGCTAAATGAAATCCTACTAAACAATGAATTGGTCAACCAAGATATCAAAAGAGGAAATTTAAAAATACATGGAGACAAAATTAAAAAAAAAATTAAGAAGATCCAAAATCTTTGAGATACAGCACAAGCTGTTCTGATATGAAAGTTTATAGCGTACCTCAAGAAGCAAGAAAAATCTCAAATAAACAACCTAACCTTACAATTAAAGGAGCTAGAAAACAAGGAATAAACAAAACCCAAAACCAAAAGGGGGAAGGAAATAATAAAGATCACAGCAGAAATAAAGTAGAAACAAAACAGAACAAAACAAAACCAACAGAATAGATCCATGAACCAGGAGCTGGTCTTTGAAAAAAATCAACAAAATTGATAAACCTTTGGCTAGTCTCATTAAAAAGAGAGAGAGAGAGAGAGAGGGAGAGAGGACTCAATTCTCAAATAAACAAAATCAGAAATGAAAGGAGAAATAACAACTGATACCACAGAACTACAAAGGATTTTTAGAGAATATTATGAGGTTGCCTGGCTGGCTCAGTCGGTTAAGGGTCTGCCATCAGCTCGGGTCATGATCTTGGGGTCCTGGGACTAAGCCCCACATTGGGCTCCCTGCTCAGCTGGGAGTCTGCTTCTCCCTCTCCTTCTGCTCATCCCCCCATTCCCACTCATGCTCTCTTACTCTCTCAAATAAACAAATAAAATATTTTTTTAAAAAAGAGAATATTATGAAAAAATATATGCCAATAACTTGGAAAGCCTAAAAGAAAAGGATAAATTTCTAGAACCATAAACTCCCAAAACTCAATCAGGAAGAACTAGAGAATTAGAACACACTGATCATCAGCAATGAAACTGAATCAGTAATCAAAAAACTCTCCACAAAAAAAGTCCAGGACCAGATAACTTCACAGGTGAATTCTACCAAACATTTAAAGAAGAGTTACTATGGACTCTGAGAAACAAACTGAGGGCTTCAGAGGGGAGGGGGATGGGGGAATGGGATAGGCTGGTGATGGGTAGTAAGGAGGGCACATATTGCATGGTGCACTGGGTGTTATACGCAACTAATGAATCATCGAACTTTACATCAGAAACCAGGGATGTACTGTATGGTGACTAACATAATATAATAAAAAAATTTTTAAAAATAAATAAAGAAAGAAGATTTAATTTATTCTTCTCAAACTATTCTAAAAAATAGAAGAAGGAAAGCTTCTGAATTCATTCTATGAGGTCAGCATTGCCCTGATACCAAAAGCAGATAAAGGCACTGCTAAAAAAAGACAACGATAGGCCAATATCTCGGATGCACATAGATACAAAAATTCTCAAACCAAATCAAGCAATACATTAAAAAGAAATCATTCACCACAGTCAGGTGGGATTTATTCCTGGGATGCAAAGGTAATTCAATATATGCAAATCAATCAACGTCATACACCATCAACAAAAGAAAGGATAAATACCATATAATCATTCAATAGATGCAGAAAAAGAATTTGACAAACTACAAAATCCATCCATGATAAAACCTTCAATGGAGTACATTTAGAGGAAACATACCTCAACATAATAAAGGCCATCTATAGAAAACCCACAGCTAACATCATATTCAATGATGAAAAACTGAGAGCTTTTCCCTGAAGACCAGGAACAACACAAAAATGTCTGCTGTCACCATTTTTACTCAATGTAGTACTGGAAGTCCTTCCACAGCAATAAGATAAGAAAAAGGAATAAAAGACAGCTAAATTGGTAAGGAAGAAGTAAAACTTCCATTATTTGCAGATGACACAATAACATAGATAGAAAACCCTAAAAACCACCAAAAAACTACTGGAAGTGATAAATGAATTCACTAAATTTGCAGGATACAAAATCAATATATAGAAATTTGTGGCATTTCTACACAGTAATACTGAGGTAAAGAGAAATTAAGAAAACAATCCTATTTACAGTTGCACCCAAAATATACCTAGGAATAAACTTAACCAAGGAGTTAATGGACTTGGACTCTGAAAACTTTACACTGTCGAAAGAAATTAAGACAACACAAACAAATAGGGGCGCCTGGGTGGCGCAGTCGTTAAGCGTCTGCCTTCGGCTCAGGGCGTGATCCCGGCATTCTAGGATCGAGCCCCACATCAGGCTGCTCTGCTAGGAGCCTGCTTCTTCCTCTCCTACACCCCTGCTTGTGTTCCCTCTCTCACTGGCTCTCTCTCTCTCTCTGTCAAATAAATAAATAAAATCTTAAAAAAAAAAAAAGACAACACAAACAAATAGAAACAGATTTCACGCTTATAAAACGGAATAAAAAAATGTGAAACGTCTATACTACCTAAAGTAATCTACAGATTTAATGCAATCACTATCAAAATTACAACAATATTTTTCACTAAACTAGAACAAATAATCCTAAAATTTGTGTAGAACCACAGGAGACCCAAATAGCCAATGCAATTTTGAAAAAGAACAAAATTGGAGATATCAAAATCTGATATTTCAAGTTATACTACAAAGCTGTAGTAATCAAAACAAATGGCACAAAAACAGGCACAAAACAGGCACAAAAACAGGCACACAGATGAATGGAAAAGGATATAAAGCACAAAAATAAAACCACAATTTTATGGTCAATTAATCTTCAACAAAGGAGGCAAGAATTTACAATGGGAAAAAGGTAGTCTTTTCAACAAATGGTGTTGAGAAATCTGGACAGCTACTTGCAAAAGAATGAACCTAGACCACTTTCTTATACCATATGTAAAAATAAACTTAAAGCAGATTAAAGACCTGAATATGAGACCTGAAACCATTAAAATCCTAGAAGGGAGCACAGGTAGTAAACTCTCTGACATCAGCATAAGCAATATTTTTCTAGATATGTTTTCTGAGTCAAGGAAAACAAAAATAAAACTATTGGGACCACATCAAAATAAAAAGTTTCTGCACAGTAAATGAACGACCAACAAAACTAAAAGACAACCTACTGAATGGACAAAGATATTTGCAAATGACATATCTGATTAAGGGTTAGTATCCAAAATATATAAAAAGTTTATAGGACTCAACACCAAGAAAAACAAATAGTATGATTAAAAAATGGGCAGAAGGCATGAACAGACCCTTCTCCAAAGAAGACATACAAATGGCCAACAAAAACATGAAAAGATGCTCAACATCACTAATCATCAGGGAAATGCAATTCAAGATCACAAAGAGACCAATATCATCTGAGAACTATCAGAATGGGTAAAATAAAAAACACAAGAAGCAAGAAGTGTTGGTGGATGTGGAGAAAAAGAAACCCTCATGCACTGGTGGTAGGAAGGCAAACTGGTACAGCATCTGTGAAAAACAGTATAGAGGTTCCTCAAAAAAATTAAAAATAGAACCACCATATGATATAGTAATTCCACTAGTGTGTATCTACCCAAAGAATATGAAAACAATAATTTGAAAAGATATATGCACCCCTATGTTTATTGCAGCCTTATTTACAATACGAAATTACAGAAGCAGCCCAGGTGTCCATCAATTGATGAATGGATAAAGATGTGGTACACACACCCCCCCCACAACACAGGAATATTACTCAGCCATATAAAGAATGAAATCTTGCCCATTTGCAACAACACAAATGGATCTAGAGAGTATAATTCTAGTGCAATAAGTCAGAGAAAGAAATACCATGTATTTTACTCACATATGGAATTTAAGAAATATAAAAAATGAATTAAAAAAGAAAGAAATAAAAAAGAGAAGACTCTAATAAATAATAAATTGATGGTTATCAAGAGGAGGTAGATGGCAGAATGGGTTAACTACTTGAAGGGAATTAATGTTACACTTATCACAATGAGCACTGAGTAAGTTATAGAACTACTGAATCACTATATTGTACAACTGAGACTAATATAATATTGTATGTTAAATATACCAGAATTAAAATAAAGAAAAAAAGAAAAACAAGGACACGAATGTGAGTAATGATATACATTTGTTTACAGTGTGTATATACTCTGCTGTTAATGATCTGCTGACCTCAAGAAGTGGGTAGCAAAGTGTAGTATTGTGGCAATGCACTGTGCTAATACAGATTGGCCTTTGCGGGTAGGACTTCTCTCCAAGCAGGAAGAAGGATGAAACTAATTGATAGAAGAAAGGATAGACCATTATTTGAATGGACATATTAGATCCAAAGTTTTGCTTGACTTTTAAATATAATTCCTATTATTATATAAGGGTCTAGACACCAGATAATGCTATCGACCAAGTATGTTCTTAAACACTCTTAGACATACATACATACCAAATAAACAAAAATATTACCCACATAATTTTAATTGATGCCCATTTGTGCATTTCCTACTATACCCAGAGGCCAAGGTCATCCTTAGTTCTTTTTGCATTCGATATTAATGTTTTTCTTACTGTACCTGTTTTATATTGTTTTCCAAGTTACTTTAAAATTTCTTTAATTTTCCAGAATTTTAAAATTATATTGAAGCCCCTACATGAATAAACTAATTTATGTACATGATAACGTCAAATCCTTTGAATAAATAATGCTACAGCAGTTAAATCATTTATCAACTAAAGAAAGCTAATGTGATAAATAGGAGAAAAACAGTAGTTCATCATTTGTAAGCATATTCCATAAACCTGAAATGAATAGAATTCTGTTGAAAAATTTAAAAATTAAAGGATGGCTATTTCTATGAAAGATTATCTGCTTAAATGCATTGAACATTCAATCACAAACTCAGTGTTACATTCTGAGTTATAAGTGATGTTTTTCATGGCATCTATTCTATTCCCTTGAGAAAAGGAAAAATAACCTGTAAAAGCAACATAGAAAAAGAAAGAAATCCGATCAGATCACATTAGTCATTTCTCATCAGGTTGCTACTTTTCTTAGTAATTTTGTTGGTATTGGAGGCTACTATTATTAGTCTATTAATGTTTGCCTGTTATTATATGGATATGTTTAATCATATTAGAAGAGTTTATATCACATTAATAATGACAAATATTAATGTTATAATAAGTAGACTTTAAATATTAAAGCGCTTCCATAATGATTAATAACGTTATTTTCAAATTCATTCTTCTGAGTTGTAGTCAGATATCGAAAACTTCTTTTTTCTAATTATACACAGTCAACTACTTGTAAGGTGATTTTGAAATCATACTTCTATTTTATTTCTTGGTAGAGTCTTAATAAATGTTACATGTACTTATGATCATGGATGTTATCCTATCATGAAAAATTAAGTATTTTTATCTCTCTCTATGCATCGATAAATACTATTGGATCAATAATCTTTCTTAAATTCAGGAATCAAGGCCAATGTAAAATACAGAAGTGAATATGCTCTACCTTATATGCTCAGTAATAAATATGTAAAATAAATATGTTAAAATACCATATATTTTATAGATATATTGAGGTAGTGTTGAGATGTCTCATACATAGATATGTTGAGGTATATGTTTTGAGTGTTAAAGCACTCTTTATGATAAAAGAGTCCAATGATGAAAAGGAAAAAAAATCAGCATTATAAAATGTTCTCTTGAATCAACAACAACAAAAAAAGGATTTCTTGATTTAATCAAATTTCAAAAGCAAATATTAGAAACATTAAAAATAAATTATTTATCTCATATATTTTCTTATCTTTATAATATGCTCAAGAAATTAGTTTATTTCTATATTTAGTATTTACCTCTGGATTTCCTATGCAATAGATCATAGTTGTGGCATATTTAACATTAAACATCTTAACTAACCTAGTACTCCACTAAAGTTTCATAGCATATAATAAAATTTACATTTGCTGAGGCAGAGAAGTCAGTTCACTTGCTCAGAAATTGGCAAAACAGTTTGTCAGGTAGTGATTGAGCCTACCAAACTACTCAAACTACTCAACATACGCACTGCAATAAGGCTTTTTAGTCTGCTGTATTTCCAGCAACATTAGGAAGTCATAAAAATGTTTGTTTCAAAAATAAAATTACCCTGAAATCAACCACTTGTTTGGCTGATGAGACTGGTAATAAAATGAAGAGGCCCAGTATAAATAACTCTTAGCCTTTAGACTAAGGGTAGGATTAATGAAACAGTGACCATCTGATTTAGTAATTGCATCAATATGTGTTGTGAATAAATAAGTGTATGCCTTTATAGAATTTTTTAAAAGGAATTATGAAACTATTATACCCAGTATTCCTGCCAATGCCTAAATCCCTCATTCAGTAAGAACGCATTTGAAGAAGAATTGAGTTAATAAGAGTTAAGCACATTTGTAGAGAAAGAAAATTCTCAGGAGATTCTTTGTTCTTGAGAGAATCTATCTATGAACTAAGAGATTATAGGGGAACTAATATGGTCAATAGTCTAAACTTCAAAAAGAATCAGTATTGGTTTAAATATTTTAAAAAGTAATATTCTCTTTTAACTGTATATTAACGGGAAAGGAAGCTGCCAAATTACTATAAAATAGTGTTCTTGCATTAAAGAACGATAAAAAAAGAATAGATTTTAGTCTAATTTTAGAAGAAAATGCCTTCATAAAGCTATAAATCTGGGAGAAAAGAATGTGTTTAAAGAACTTTAAGAAAAACTGGCTATCTAAATCAATGGGAGGTCATATATCAGAATTTATGATTATGTTATGCTTGCCCTATCATTATGAATAATATATGTGAGTTCTAAAAGTAAGAACTTCTTTTCATATAGGTTAAGTCCAATTAAAAATCTCTACTTCTAATGCACTTTTGGGTTTGATTTTATATGTACTGAAAATAGAGAAATACATTTTTTCATAGGCATTTACGTTAGGGTCTATTCATCACAGATGATTTATTGTACCATTGACAAAAGTGACCACTGTAATAATGATTATTAAGTAAGTGTTACTTATGTCTATTAATTCCATGGAGTTCAGCTCCATTGATAGAAAATTT
This sequence comes from Ursus americanus, assembly GCF_024610735.1. NCBI lineage: Eukaryota > Metazoa > Chordata > Mammalia > Carnivora > Ursidae > Ursus > Ursus americanus. The sequence goes on from NC_142135.1 coordinate 26,308,091, forward strand.
AAGGTACTTTGGATTTAAACAGATGACACTTGGCAAAAATTTCAAGAAATGGCTGAAAGTGAAATGAAAGAGACAACTAACTGGTGAGTATACATTAAAAAGAAAGAGAATTATTTTAAAAAAAATTTCCATGGAGACCATACTGAAATTTAGGGTGGCTAAATTTTTGTAAAAACAATAATAAAAGTAGTATTAACTGACATCTGTTGTTTTTGTACTATGTGCTGGACACTGGGTATTTAACATGAAGTATCTCAGTGAGTCTCCCACCTATGCTTAAAATTAGTCTTGAATTGTTAAAACTTTAAAAAAAAATTTTGTTGGGTAGAACTTGTATTTTTATTGGTATATATGTTTATATACCAAGTTTCAAGTTTTCATGCCTATGCTGCTTAGTTTCAAATAAATGAATAAACACTTGCAAACAGTATATATGTATATAAAATATATAATTTAAAATATTTTATTTTACCAGATAATGCTATTATCTAAAAAACATCTAAAAAAACATCTAAACATCTAAAAAAATATAAAATATCTAAATCTAAAAAAATCTTGAAGTTATATGTTAAAACAATTTATTTGCTAGAAAAGTATGCCCTTAATTTCTTCTTCTTTTTTTGCTGTTTTAAGCTTTCTTTTTCCTCCTAAGACTCTCAAATATCAAGAGACCCTGAGAATATTATCTCATTAATCTGTGAAACTTTTTGGTGACCTCAGTGACAAATGTTTTAGTCCCCATTTCACAGATGAAGAAACTTGGATAGAGAAAGGTTAATTTGTTTGTGTAAGTTGACACATCATGTCGATTGCTATGTTCTTAGAAGAATATAGGATTCTTGCCTTGTTGGCTACTATATTATCTACTATATCATTTTTGCAACATTGAGAGACAAAGTAACAGAATAAACACCTCATAATCAGTTGGTCTCAACCACACTTTAGGCCTGTGGTTATATCCCCCCAACATAATATTGCTCATTCTAATATTCTTTTATCTCATTCATCTTTATAAACACACAACAGAAGGAAGAAATAAATAGACAAAAGCATGGCGCTAAATATATATATATATATACACACACACACACACACACACACACACATATATATATGTATTATGAAACTATTATCAATATATATAAATAAATCAATATATATAAATATATATATATTTATATGAGAGAGAGAGAAGGAGAGAGAAAGAGTGAGCTGGTATAATCACTTTCTTGAAAGGCAAGAGTCTAAAAGAAGAGGTCAGGGATACAAAAATAATTATCTGTCTTGAAAAAACAGTAACAAATTGAATAGGATTAATTCTAAAAACAAGACTGAGTGGTCCACAGTGGGTAAAATAAAGTACATCAAGTATATCTGCTTTTCTGCAGCCTAACTGATCATACAGAGACCTATGTAAGCAAAAATATTATTTTATATACCTAAACTACTTGGTAATGAAATTTTTAACAATTAAATTAAGTTTTCCAAATTTTTCAAACAGCTTTCTACATTTCTGACAAAGTAGGGTAGAAGGAAATTTCAATGCTGTCAAATATGATCAATGTAAACATACTAAAATAAGCTTTTCCATCTGGAAAATCTAAGACCAAGTTTATAAAACTTGTCATAAACTATATTATCAATCCATAATCTAACAGACATCTTAAACAAAAGCATCAATAATTTCATTTCTAAAGTAATCACTTTTTTTCCTGATTGGCAAAAGTATTCATTTTATATTAAAAGAAGTCATGTTGCATAAACTTCCTCTGGCAATCTAATTGGGAATCAGGGCTATATGTCAGTTGATAAATTCACATGTAATTTATTTGTTTAAGTCCTGTTTTCCACATCTTTGTGAAATGGAACTGGGGATAGAATGGGTATCTGACTATCAGATACCATCCCACTATCTTTAGCACAGCTTTAGTGTTGGAGTGGAAGACACTGAGCCAACAAGGTTCAAGCTGTATATTGATTCATAAGTCTAAGGCCAGGGAAAGATGGAATTTGCTAATGCAGAGGGATCACTGTCAGACGATGTCGCTAGTTCTTCACTACCATCAAGGCCCTCTAGGTATTTTACACATCTTCACTTGAGCTTTTGGCATCACCATAAAAAAAAGATACACCTGAGCAGGGGGAGGGATGAACAGACAGAACACAGAGGATTTTGAGAAGACTGAAAATACTCTGTATGGTACCATAATGACAGATAGATGCTATTATATAGTTGTCTAAATCCATAGAATGTAACACACCAAAAGTGAAATGCAATGCAAACTATGGACTTTGGGTGATTATGATATGTCCATGTAGGTTTATCAGTTGTATCAAATGTATCACTCTGGTAGGGGATGTTGATGATGGGAAAGCCCATACATGTGTGGTGGCAGGGGGCATATAGAAAATTTCTGTGCCTTCCTCTTAATTTTGTTTTGAACTTAAAACTGCTATAAAATATTTTAATTAAAAAATTATGACATTGAAAGAAAGAAAGAAAGAAAGAAGAAAGAAAAGAAAAGAAAAGAGAAAGAAAGAAAGAAAGGAAGGAAGAAAGAAAGAAAAAGAAAGAGGGAGGGAGGGAGGAAGGAAAGAAGGAAGAAAAGGAAGGAAGCAAGGAAGGAAGCAAGGAAGCAAGGAAGGAAGGAAATCCTTGAAAAAGTTCACTGGTCTCAAAAGGAGGATGAGAAATAGAGAAGAGCTCTTCACTGACTCTCATATGCATGAGCAAGAAGAGCCAAATCACCTAAGCTCAGCCTACATCAGCTGACAACCAGTCAGCTCAAAAGTACATAAGCTATAATGATAAATTTGGAATATTGTTTAGAAAAATTAATTGTGGTATTTCCTGTTATGTATTTGTTATGTGTTTTGTGTTTGCAACTCCTTTCATTCCCCACTCCTTAAACCCTTCCTTTAAGCAACAGTATGTGGTAGCATTAACTTGTGCCTGTTGTTAGTTAGCCTAAGCCACTTCTGTTCATTCTCTTGTCACACATTATGTGACAAGAAAAAGGTACCCTGCTGGAGAAAAAGAAACCATGCTGTTGTGAATATAGTTTATGTATTCATTCCAGCTGAGGCCCTCGAGGTGTAAGAAATCTCAACCAAGATCATAACTTCCACTATCTGGTATGCAACCAACTTCAGTCTCATGGGAAGTCCAGATAAGGCCAGAAGTACCACTCAACCAGAACAGCCTAAATCACTGACCCACATATTTACAACTTATTGTTATAAGTCACTACATTTAGAGAAGGTTTGTTATGCTGCAATTGCTACATCATATTATAAATAATTGTTGTTTTATGTGCTTGAGTTTTAGGTTAGTTGGTTTTGCTTCAAAGATAACTATGATGGCATGTTTGTTAATGAATTTTCATGTTGTTTTAGAACAGAGAAAATTCTATACATTTCTAGGAAAATACTGGTTATATGGGAAAAGAAAATCACACTTACACATTCCAAAGGGAGAAAACACCTCTTACAAATATCTACAATGGGACCCAGAGGAAAATTTCAAGAAATGATAGCATCCTCAATAGAACATAGGAAAACATATTGGAAACAAGTTTAACAATTCTTAAAAATAAGGAGATATTGGAATAAGCATTAATGGCAAAATAACGAGACTACAGAAGGAGATGGATAATCTCAGTCAAAATAATCAAGGTAATGTTGTCGTGAAGCAACATTAAAATCTTAGTGTCTGCTAACAGGAGAGTTTCATTTCTTTCTCTCAGTATAGATCGACTTCAGGTTAGTTTGAGAGGAGACATTTTCTTATTTTTCCCTCCAGGTGTCTAATGTATTGAACAAAAATAATAATGGTGATAGGGGACAGAGGTTGGGAAAGACCATCCACTCTCCATTTCCACTGATTGTAGTTTTGATGTAGGGTAATAATGGTCTCATCAAAATAATTGTGAAAAGATTTCTCCCTGTTCCACTTTTTGGAAGAGGCGTGAAGGACTATTATTATTCTTTAAACATTTAGTAAGATTAAACAGTTGAGAAATCTGCATGGTTTTCCTCTTTTTTATGCCTTATAATTTCTTGTTGAAAACTAGATACTTTCAATGGTATATGTAGCTACTTTGAAATCAGATTCATTCCTCTCCCCAGTGTTCATTGTTGTTGCTGTTTGTTTAGTGGCTCTCCTGATCTAATTCTTTAAAGACTATATTCTTTGTCATGTGTGACTAATGCAGCTTCTGTGTGGTTAGCTTAGTGGCTAATGATTGGAAAAATTTCTCCTTATTCATCTGGGACCATTAAGCTACCCAGTCTTTGTTGAGGGCCTCTGTGTACACATTGGGGAATATATTCAACACTCACCTGACAACTCTGCTTTAGTTTTCAGCTCCTGCTTGCACAGGGCCTCAAGATCAGCTAGATGTGAGATATTAGGCCCTCTTCAGGTCTTTCCTGAACATGTAGATAGCCTTTGGCATGTACACAACCCTATATATATGTTTGTCTTTTTTGGATCCCAGGAATATGTCAGAGCTTTAAAAAGTCCTAGGGACATCATATTCCTCAACTTTTCTTTTTAAGCTTTTCATTTAATCTTTTCATTACCCCAACTGCTATGCACTGCTTAGGCAGTCACAAAGATAAATATACTCCTGTTGTTGATTTCAATAAACATCTCCAAAGAAAAGACATTTTGCACTGGGTGAATTGGGTCAAATACAGATGGGCTTGCAAGTGTGGTCTTCCAGGGAAATAACAGGTTAAATCATGTCTATCTGCTGGGAATGTGGCTTTGAAGGGGCTCTTCTATTTTGTCCCACTCTGCTGGCTGCTAAGCTGTTGATTTTTAGTGTGATTGTTAGTTTTCAGGAGTACTATAAACTGGAATAGGGAGGATGGGGCTAATGCAAGTTAAAGCACCACAAAGCTTACTCTGCTTACCAATATCTAACTATCCCTAGATTGTTGCAAGCTTTTGCTTAGTTTCCAGAGTTGGAAAAAAGTTGATTCTGATTTGGGGGGGGGAGCATTTTCCTTGTTTTATAGAGGTCTTTAATCTGTCATTTCCACTAATATTCATGGGCTCTAAAAGTTTCCACTTATATTCATTGGTTAAAATAAGTCTCAGGACACATTAAACTTCAAAGAATGCAGATATATTACCTTACTATGAGCCTAGAAGAAGAGAAAAAATGGGAGTACTTTTATACGGTTCTATTTACTATTACAATCCTCTCTTCTGATCACCAAATATTTTGTTATTCTTCACACAGACACAGACACACACACACACACACACACACACACACACACACACACACACAAATACAGTTACTCCCCTCATTGAGATAATCCAAAGTACCATAAATCTTGGCATCAGATTCCAAGTCCAGAATACCTGAAGTGTATACAGTTTTCTCTACTTTACATCCACATATGGATACTACTAATGTAATAAATTTGAATGAAAAGAGCAAATTATATATCCCCCATGCCAATATCCACTGGCATAAGATCAAAGTGATACCCTCACACCTTAACCCCTATTTAGAAAGAATAATATAGATGTCCTACCACAGTCATTGTCCATGGTAATTGTAGGATCTTGCTGGGCAGTTTTTATGTCTTCTGACAAAGTTTAAGAAGTATTCTTTGGCTATACCCAGTTTTTTTTCTGTGAATGGGGTTTCCTAGGTTATTCTCTTATTTGTTCTTGGCTCTCCCTTACCCTCTATCTCTACTTCCATTATTCCCTTAGCCCTGAAAAAGTGAGGTCTGTTCTGAGTACTATCAGAAAGATAACACAGTAAAAAATAGCAAATACTTGAAGGCAAAGAGCTTACAAGGTAGTGAAAGATCATGGACCCCAAAATAAGGAACACAAGAGAAACCTGTAAGTATTAACTCAAACTTTGGGGCCACCTTTTCCCCAGAAGAAGACAGAGTGGATGAAAAAGCTAAATGAAATTTCTAAGAGGACACAATTAGAAGCAAGGGTCCACTGTTTTCAAAAAATCTGTCCTCAATACAACTTAGCCAGACTCGTCTTGACTGGCTTCAGTCTTTGTAAATAACAAAGAAGATAATAGAAAATTAAGCAAAAGTTATAAACAAGCAATTCAGGGAAGATAAATTGATATTAAATACATTTATAAAAAGTTTAAAGTCACGAGAGAGAAGAATTAGAAATTAAAGGCATAATGTGGTAACAATGTATATGTATATATGATTGTCAATCATTTTAAAATGTGACAATATTGAAATGCTCATTAATGTGTAGAGCAAGGGAGCTATTTGTGGATTGCTGGTGGAAGAGTTTGGTATAAACAACCTCTCGAGATTATTTTATCAATATCAAGTAAATGTGAATGAATGCAAAATATACTTCTCATCAACTTAACTGCAAAGCATCAACACTTGATAATCTTTCATACACATGTATCAGGAGATATGTATGCCAATACTTGTCATAGAAAGTGGTTACAATCTACCTTAAGGCCCATCAACAGGATAATGGATAAATAAAATTTAATAACATCATAAGTTAATGCTAATCATTAATGAATATGAAATAAATTCACAAATATAATATAAAAATAGAATAATTATTTCAATATGAGGCTTATACAATGTTACTTTTTATTTTATCAATGGTAGAAGCAATGTTTAATGAGTGGTTACCCAGTACTTAGAACTATGCATTTTATACAGTGCCTTAAAATAGTCCATGAAGCTAGGTATATTTGTGATCATAAGAAATTTGAGGAGAACCCATGTAGCTCAGTCAGTTAAGCATATGCCTTTGGCTCAGGTCATGATCTCGGGGTCCTGGGATTGAGCCCTGAGATGGGCTCCCTGCTTAGCGAGGAACCTGCTTCTCTCTCTCCCTCTGCCGCTATCTTGCTCTCTTGCTCTCTCTCTCTCTCTCAAATAAATAAATAAAGTCTTTTAAAAAAAAAGTAAATTGAAGGTAAGAGAACAAAGGAGTAATTTCTCTGACATTGGCCAAAGTGACATTTTTCTAGACATATCTCCTAAGGCAAGAGAAACAAAAGCAAAAATAAATTATTGGGACTACCATCAAAATAAAAAGCTTTTGCACGGCAAAGGAAACCATCAACAAAACAAAAAGAAAGCCCACTGAATGGGAGAAGATATTTGTAAATGATATATCCAATAAGAGATTAATATCCAAAATATGTAAAGAACTTACACAACTCAACGCCCACCAAAACACAATCCAATTAAGAAATGGGCAGAAGATCTGAATAGACATTTCTCCAAAGACAACACACAGATGGCCAACAGTTAATTGAAGAGATGCTCAGAATCACTGATCATCAGGGAAATGCAAATCAAAACCACAATGAGATATCAGCACACACCTGTCAGAATGGCTAAAAAAAGAAAAGAAACAAGTGTTAGTGAGGATGTGGAGAAAAAGGAAACCTCGTGCACTGTTGATGGGAATGTAAATTGGTATAACTACTATGGAAAATAGTACGAGGTTCTTCAAACAATTAAAAACAGAGTTACCATATGTTCCTATAATTTCACTATTGGGTATTTACCCAAAGAAAATGAAAATACTAATTTGAAAAGATATATGCACCTCTATGTTTATTGCAACATTATTTACAATAGTCAAAATATGGAAGCAACCTAAGTGTCCACTAAATGATGAATGGATAAGGAATATGTGATACACATACATTATCACATCAATCATGAACATGTAGATATGTACTTTCTTTACTTCCCTGAAAAGGAAACATGGAAATGTCAGGGTTGAAGGTCAGGTAAATATGTTAGGTAAATATATTGAACTTTTAGTGAAGTCCAATGTTTACTGAAGTTAGGATGGTAAGAGAGTTGATGGTAGTCAGAGAGTGGGATGTTTGAAACTAACATGTGGAGGCACTGAACTTCTTGGTGATGATAAATTTGAGTATTTGACAAGCAGAGGACCTCATACAAGGTGGAAGATGAAATCATGGAATAAAAGGAGGCAATGAAAATGAGAAGTTGGGTTCTAGAAGGATCATCTTCATGGGTATTACATCACAAAATACAATGACAGGAGTAATGTGGACAAGAGTAACAACAGTCCGAAAGCTAAGATCTTCAAGGTTCAAAGGATGGGAGCATGCCACAGGGAGTACATGACTGTAAAAGGTATATTGGGAAATATAATCTGATAATGTGGGATCAAAAGCTGGGAGGATAAATATAAAATATAATGGAAGCAGCAATAAACACATAGAGCTTATTTTGACCTTCTCCATGCTGTGGTATGCATATTATGGCATAAAAATAATGGCCTTACTTAAAAGTCTACAAGGAACACTGAGTGTAGAGCCAGGTTTAACTTCAAGTAAGAAAGAGAATTCAGCATTCACAGAATTTGAGACTATGAAGACTTGTTGAAGACTGAGGCTTTAGTTCTGGAGGGTAAAGTGAGAAAGTCTAAAGAGTACGATGAGAAAAGTAAATTTAAAAAACAATGTAGGAGGATTACAGTTGGATGAAAGAGATGCCTTGGGAATTCTGAGAGTTTTCTTATAATTTATGTGGAAGGAATGGAAGGCAAAGATTAAAGCAGAGATTCCCAAAGCAGTTATACTAGTGGAGAGCCTGTAATCATTGCTTTGGAAAAGGATAGGGGTATCTTGTCAGGAGCATTCAGAATTGTGATTTCAATTTAGCTGTTGCCAATGAAAGGTCAAGTTTCTTCATGAAAGCAGTTAGTCCTTCTCTTTCTTCTATTCTAGAAATATTTTTGAAAAGGTATACTGTGCCTTATATGATGTTAGATGATGACTAGAGAGTGGTAAACCATTTTTGGTCTTCTTTATAAATGGTGAAAGAGAATGAGAAAGGTACAGGAACTGAGAATATAATCTTTAAGAAAACCGTCACTGTCACATTAGTTTTTGTTAACCAGATTTTTTAAAATAAATTCAAAGTAAAGAAGATATGATTAGGATAAAGAATATTTTGGTCTTAAAGCTGGTTTAAAAATGCCAACTTCCTCTTTTAGGTGGTAAGTTTTAAACCGGGAATTATATGACAAAAGCATCTTAAAGCTTACACTGGCAGTGATGTGGAATGGATTGAAAAGGGAAGAGACCAGGAGCAGGAGGGAGGCTGAGGACAGCCTGTTTGAAGTAAATTAAGTGGTTGCAGTGGGAGTGAAATAGAGAAAACATTAGCAAAACATTGTGAAGAATTGATAGGACATGGTGAGAAAATTTCATATGGACATAAAATCATGAGAGCTGTGATGCTGCAATGTTCTACAATTTCCAAAGTCATTCAGAATATATCTGTTTAACAATAATGGAAAATTTGTATCTGTATTCCAAAGAGACCAAATTATTATTTAATCGACTATTGCATTGGGTTTTAAAAACTTGGGAAAATGTATTTTATTAAAAATAAAAGTTGTAGTAAGATTCGATAAGACATAAGTGTTTTTGTGAAGTATGTTATTATTGCCACCATTTAGCAGCTTGTTAGATCATAATTCTCAAAATAAAAAATTCAGGTTTGGAGTGCATTACTCAGTCCTAAAGGATATTTTACTGGGAAAAATATGGTATTGTGCTGTTCAAATAGAACTTTTTAATGAGCTCTTTTTTTATTTTACTTTGGTTTTATAGTTATTGAAAGCATTGATTTTATGAGGGTTTCAAAATTATTATTCCTGCTGCTATATTATAAATAGAAAGTGCATTAGTCTGAGTCACAGAGCTAAATTTGTTAAATTGGTTAATTGTGATATAGCATGCACAGCTTGAATGTGAAAATAATTATAATTTGCATATATATATTAAACAAAAAATAAACCCAACAATTCTTAGTAGCTGAAGGAAAATATATTTATTACAGGGCATCTATACAAGATTTATTCTAACATAGAAATTAGTAATCCTACATACACAACATTTAACTCAGTTTTTCCCTGTGAATTATGGACACGGTGAATATATTTCTAAATTAATACCTACTAAGCAAAATCTGAAGATCTAAGTCAAACTTGTGTGGGGGTGTGCTACTGAAAGTTTTTTCTTAAATTAGAACTGTCTCATTAATCTTTGGATATGTACTAGTATAGCGGAAAATATTTTGAAAGGGGGTAGTTTTATAAGTCAATTCAAAATCTGGTTCCACCACTTTCTAATTACTAGACCTCTTGTAGGTATTTCTTTTTTCCAGTCTTCTCATTTGTAAAATAAAGATAAGCCACATGTCCTACAAGGTTGCATTCAAAATCAATAGTGACATTTATAAAATAGAGAACACAGACCCTAGGAGATTGTAAATGATTGATGATGGTAATCACATTAATGATACAACAGATAATATTTATTGAGCATTTATGTGTCAGTGACAACAAAAAGTGTTTTATGTACATTTTTGTCAAAATTTCTTCAAAACGACTCTATGTAGAATGTATTATTTTAGTTTTCACTTTAGAGATGAAGAAACTGAAATTTAAAATTTTGCATAACTGTTTAAAGCTACACTAACTAAAAAAAGAGCGAAGCTAGGATCTAAAATCAAACCTGAATCAATCTGAGATTTAATAAACTTGATAGGTTGTCATGCTAATAAAATACATTCTCTCCATCTTCCATTACTCTAAATTTTAAATTCTAAATTTGGCTAAGATATATATTCTACTTACCATATTGAGATGAAAATATGTTTTGAAAATCCCATAGTTAGGAAAGGCAGATTTGGGATCTTACCAAGGTAGCTTTAAATGCTAAATGCGATCTTGACTCTCCATGGAATTATAGGTTTCATTTTGTTCATACTTTTAGGTAACTTGCTAATGTTCCACAGTTCTTAGTATTTTAGCTCCTGTCTTTGAAAGCATTTTTCCTTTTTGCTTTCTGTATTTTAATTAAAATCTACATTCCTTTTTATTAGATGCAAATACTGTCACACTCGTGTCTACCTCAAAAGTCCAATCTCAAGCACTGTAGCAACAATGGAGTCATATCAAACTACTTGTCTTTTCTTTAACATGCTTGTTGCTTTATGCTTCCTTGCTTATATGCTTCCTTGCTTATATGTGTTATTATCTTGTCACTTAACCAATTCATTAAACACTTCTTGAATTAACTGAAAGAATAAAAATGAGAAAAGTATATAAAATTATTGACATCATGCCTACTACATATTACCTGCTTATTATGTATTTATATTTTAGCTAGTACAACATTAGGCCAAAATTTTGTTGGCATCTTTGCCTCCTTGCTTTCTCTAACTTAAAAATTTGTCCAGAATCTGGTCATTCACCACATCCACTGTTACCACATTAGTCCAAGCCAAGATAATTCTCTTTCATCTGAATTAAAGTGGGTACCTCTCAGCTAATCTGCCATACTCAATTTTTAAGATAGTCTTTCACTTTTTTCAAATGACAGCAAGAATGATCTTGTTAAAATTGATAGGTAACTTTCCTCCTCAAAATACTAATGTTCCCTTGACTTCCCATCTCATGTATTATAATTTTTCCCCTCCCTCTCTGCCCTCCCTACTGCCTATCCCTGTTTCTATCTCTATCTTTCACTCTGTTCCTGTCGTACCTATACTAACCTTCCTTACTGTTCCTTACATATACTGGGCATGATCCTAATTCAGGATGTGTGGACAGGCAGCTTTATCTTACCAAAACACTCTTCCCCTGACATCTGTGTGGTTCACTTGTCTATATCTTTTAAGTCTTTCCCAAAATGTCAGATATTTGATGAGGTTTTGTTTGTGGTTTTTATCATCATCTAACATGCTATAGGCTCACTTATTTATACTGCATATTACCTAAATTCCCCCCAGACCATGAAAGATTAGAATTTTGTTTGTTTTTATATCAACAGAGCTGGACACATAAAAAACATCCAACAATATTTGTTAAATGAATATATCAACTTCTTCATTTTACTAAAGATTAAATAATGAGGAATTCCCTAGATTATCATAACCTCTTCCCAAACATAATGATAGCAAGTGATACTCCGATTATTTTGGTTGCAATGAACAGATATCCAATTTACACTACCTAGGGAGAAAGAAATACATTTGCTTAATTAATTTGCAAAGGTAGGACTCTGTAGTTTTGTCATCCACAGTCAGGGGCTCTGAACCACCAAGACTCTTTACTTCTCTATTTTGGCTAAATTCTTTCCCGTTGTCAAGAGTCTATCTCCAAATGGGAGAAACAGGGTCATCTTCATGGGCATGAAAGCCATGTAGTTGCACAGAGCTCTATGCTCAGAAGAGTCCTGTGTTTGGTTTAAAATTCTCCTGTTACTGTCTTGAGATTTGAACAATGAGCCCTCCATTTTCATCTTGCCCTAGGCACTCAGCATTAGGTAACTAGTATTCAGTAGAGGCCATGGTCCAGTCAGCTATGGACTCTATTTACACAATTTATCTACTCCCAAGAAAAAGGTTTTCTTCTTCCTCTTTTGTCTGACATTAGTATCAGCTAAAGATACGTGGGGACTCCACTGGCCCACATTGAGACCCTTCTCATTTCTCTGCAAAGAATTGTATTTGGAAAGGGAGAGACATTTAAGGAGATGAATGTTTCTCCTGGAAAAAAGGGGAGATCACAGATGTAAATAGGATATATCCACAAGATAAAATTCGAGAAGTGATGCTAATCAAATAAAAACAATATATGTACATTACCTTATATAAATGTTGGCATTTGAGGAGGTATCAATTTTGTTAACAATTCCTCTCTTGTTTACACATCTAACCTGCTTTCATTTTTCAACATTATAAACAACCACTATGAAATCTTAGTATGTAAATCTTTACCCATATTTTGATATTTTTCTTAGAATGAAGTCATAGAAGCTGAACTTATAATTTATACTATATGAATAAATTTAGCCTTTTGATTAATATTTTCAAATTGATTCCAACAAATATTATGACAATTTATGTCCTTACAGTCAATCATGAAGATGCTATACTCTCCATATATTTCTCAGATTTCAATATTACCTTGAACATGTCTTTAAACATAATTTGATAGTTAAAAAAAATTCAATCTCTATAACCTAAGTATATTGATTTGCCTTTCTTTGATTGCTAGAAAGGTGGAACATAGTTGTTATATATTCGTTATTTTATGTTTCATATTTCTACTTAGGTTCTTTGCTCATTTCTCTGTTGTTTTTTCTTATCAGTTTATGGGGAGGGTTTCAATTTTGTCTCCTTCACAATTGTGGCAGTTTTCCATGATGATTTATGTATACTTCTTTTATGTTTGATTTACCATGAACCTTTGATGTGTTGCTTTTTTTAGGGGAGGGAGTGAAAATGTGATTGACTAATGTTATACTGTGACTTCCGTAATATGCCAAATGTATAATTTCAAACTTGAGTTTATAAAATAATTCTAATAAATCAATTTCATTAAAAAACCCATTAACTATCCACCTAAATTCTCACTGCTGACTCCCACAAAGTTGTATATCAATCTCATGAATTGGTAAAGGAATGAATTAAAATATGTCAAGATTTTAACCCAGTTTCCATGCATAAAGCACATGATCATCATTTCTCTTTGTCTTTTCTTTTCCTCTTTTCTAAATAATGTTATTGAATATGAATCATTTGTATTTGAAGAGCAAGTTACCAATAAGGAAGAAAGCACATGGAGGTAGACTCCACAGCTCCCTTAAAATTCTTCTGGAGTCATCGACAATCTCTTAAATTGCACATACACACTCCGTGAAACTACACATGAACCTCCCTCTCCTCCACACAAAACAAACAAAACAAAATAAAAACAGCAAAGGGGGAACAAAAAATAAGATTCACTATTTCTACATTTTATTATTTAACATCCTGGCTGATTCAAGAAAGAAGAATAGCACAAGAAAGAGAAATAGGTGGAATAAGATTGGAGAAAATAAGAAAATAAGAAAGAAAGTCAATAGAGGATAGTAAAAATAAGAAAATATTCATTACTTGCAGGTAATGACTGTTTAGCTAGAATATAAAGTTTTACAAATTATTAGAAATAAGTTAATTTAGCAAGGTTGTTAAAAGTCAATATGCAAAAATCAATTGTACATTACATATACTAGCAACAGACAAAGAAAATTAAAAAAAAAAAAAGAACTTCAGAGAAATGTAATTAGAATCTAATAGGAAACACACACCAAAAAGTATAAAATTAAGAAGAATTTCAAAGCCAAGTGTTGGTGATAATGTGCAGCAATTGGAATTTGCTAATGTTTCTGATGGAAGTCTAAAATAGTACAATTGCTTTGGAATATTGATTGACAGTATTAAACCTAAGTATATGCATACACAATAAATCAGCAGTTCCCTCTCTGAATCAGAAATGATTACTTCTGTCCACCAAAAAAAATTCACAAATATTTATAATGGTTTTATTTGTAATAGTCACAATGGAAACAACTGCCCATCAAAAATGGAATAGGTAAATATAGTGTGATATATTTGTATATAGGAATATTACAGAGCAATAGAGAAGAATGAACTCCTGATACACAGTGCAGATAAACTCATAGGCAGAACTTTTAGGGAAAGAATTAGTATAATGATTTGTAATTCGTAATTTCAATTATATTAAGTTCAAAACCACAGTAAAGTAATCTGTGGAAGGAATCAGAACAATTACCATTGTGGGGTTTACTGTTTGATAGCTTTGTGGTGTGGAAATACTCTACATTCTTACCTGGGTAAATGCTTACATGAATGTTTTCTAAATGTGAGCTTAAGATTATTAAAATTTATTTTTTAAGTTTTAGCACAATAAAATAATTATTATCCAAAATTGGTTATGTAGTCTTGCTTTTCTTTTTTCCTTATTCAACAATACATATTTACCTACACTCTCTTCCCTGGATAAATTTTCCTTTAACTCTGAAAATGTCATTGTATTTTTATAGTCCCCTGAAGATTTTAACTAAAACATTTAAGACCATTCAACTGAATAACATGTATGCATACTAAAAAGGAAAGAAAATATATGATTCTTGTTCCAATCAATGTTATTTTATACAAGGAATGACCACAGTGCTTATGAAGAAAGGTGAGCAAAACTGACCAAAAATACAAGAAACTATGCAGGATTGTACCATGAACTAAGAATTTGCACTCTGTATCGTTGCATTTTTTCCCATTATATTATAGGTTTTCTTGGTAAGTTATCCTGTCTTTTTCCTACATTTTATTTATAAATGAAAATGTTTATTCCCATCATTTATTGAGCTGGCATAGTCTATAGCTACTGGCAAAGAGCAATTGACTAGGACTCAAACAAATTTTAACCTAACCTCATTAGCTCTGCGTTATCATTCAACAAACAACTCACAGGCAGTAAGATGATGCCAACGTCAGTCAAGGGATATTTACATTATGAGTTCATATTACTGGAGAACTAGGGTCTTTAGTTTTTCAGATGGAAAATATTATATGGAGACAGATCATTCATTTGATTGAGAAAGAATTTGAAACTCCTATGGATTACATAAAGGAAGGAATGAAGTGAAAAATACTGGTGTGATTATAAAGTAAAGATCTGCCTAATTGGGGATTAGTCTAAAATGTTTTTTGGTAAGGAGGGCACGTATTGCATGGTGCACTGGGTGTTATACGCAACTAATGAATCATCAAACTTTACATCAATCAATCAATCAATCAATCAATAAATAAATAAATAAAATAAAAAAATAAAATGTTTTTTGGGGAGAAAATGAGACTTAATGATAATGAGACTAAATAACAGATTTAGTGGTAATAAGCAAGAAGGATTTGAAACAGTGGTAAAGTCCTGTAGGATTGCTGATGGTCAGGGGAAAAGAAATTCACATTTATTGACCACTTTCTATTGATAAAAGCATTAATCAAGTAAAGAAGAGTGATTTTTACAAAATATGGTAATGCCTCACTAGACTAAAAATATAATAAAAATATACCTCACTAGAATAAAAATATAAACCTCCAATGTGAAGAAAGAATAATTGATTTTTTCTTGATAGAATTTTAATTTGCTAATGACTTGGCAATATTTATTTCATTCATAGCACAACTAAAGTACTTTTATCTCTTGAGAATAACCCTTGCCATATTATTCACTTGCTTTCATTTATTTTGAAAGTACTAAAATTTAATCAGAAAAGTTAAATCTTAAAAAAAAGAAAATTTAAATACTACTAGAAAATACTAAAAAATTTAAATACTAAGTGGATAGTGGATAATGAAAATTTAAATCTAAAATAATAAAGCATCTAAATCAAATAATAAATGCCTAAGGATACAGCCAGTTTCTCTACACTTAAAAGTGTATATTCTATAAATGAAAGCTATGAGTTACTGTTCAGTTAATAAAAATACAATAACAATTGGGAAAGTTAAGAAGAATACAAAAGTAAAAATGATTGAGAGTATTTTATAAGCTATGATAATGTCTGTACTTAACTTGCTTTGTTCTTTACAACAATTCTTTGAGGTAAGTACTTGCCATAGATGGGTTTTCCAGGAGATTAGCATGTAGGAAGTATAGTAGTGTTCTTGGGGGGAAAAAGAAAACACCTATAGGAAGGCAGACAGGAAGTAGGAATGAGTAGGGGAAGAATTTGAGCTGAGATGCTCAGGATTTTCTATAAGAAGTTCTAATGCTGCAATGGCATTTCATGACTGTATCCTCGGGATAAGTGATAGGGTCTGTGTATCTCCACCAGAGAAGTAATTGTGTGGAATCTGGTGGAAGTATGACTGGTCAAGGTTGTTCCCTTCAACCAAGAAGCTTCTCAGTAACTGAAAGAAAACAGGTAAGAGGGCCACGAAATTCACATTGGCCCTTTATCTATAAAAATTTCCTGACAGTATCGTTGAGAGGCAAAGCCCAAACTGAGAACTAAACGAAGGAGGCAACAGTGAGATGGATCTGCTGAAGCAACTGAAACTTGCAGGGAGAACTCCAGGGAGGAAGAAACAGCACAGAAGAAGGGCCCCAAATTCAGGGTAGGGGCCAGGTTTCCCAAGGTTTACTTGGCTAAGAGTTGAACTGCACACGAACAGAATAAAATTCTGTCAGACTTCTAAAGTGATGAAAGTGGAAAAACATACTTAATGTGACATAGTGCTGGAATTCTGGTCCAACCAGAGGTGAGAAATTTTATTAATTCCCAAGACACTCAAAACAGGCACCAGAAATACCACACACTAGGACTAAGGTTACTATAAACCTTAATAAAAACTAAAGACATGGAAAGAAGGAAAGTTGTCTATGAATTAAAATTTTGCAGGAAAAAAAAATTCAACCTTGTTAAAAGAAAGACAGAATAAGCCAGATCCCTGATATAATCCAGATAGGAAAAGAAAGTCAAAGAACTTTAGGGGCGCCTGGGTGGCACAGCGGTTAAGCGTCTGCCTTCGGCTCAGGGCGTGATCCTGGCGTTATGGGATCGAGCCCCACATCAGGCTCTTCCGCAACATCAGGCTCTTCCGCAAGGAGCCTGCTTCTTTCTGTCCCACTCCCCCTGCTTGTGTTCCCTCTCTCGCTGGCTGTCTGTATCTCTGTCAAATAAATAAAAAATCTTAAAAAAAAAAAAGAACTTCAAATAAATCTTTCTGATGTGATAAAATAATTGATGAAAAGGGTCATAGTGATATGTAGGAATATATTGAGTGGTCTGGTGTTCATGTCCCAGAATAAGAGAATGGAGAAAAAGGCAGGAAAAAATATTTAAAGACATAATTGCTGAAAATTTCCCACTTTTTAAAAAAGATTTTATTTATTTATTTATGAGAGAGAGAGAGGGAGGGAGAGAGAGAGAGAGAGAGGGAGAGGGATCCGGTGCAGGGGGAGGGGCAGTGGGAGAAGCAGACTCCCCGCTGAGCAGGGAGCGGCTGCTGGGATCACGACCTGCGCTGAAGGCAAATACTTAACCAACTGAGCCACCAAGGTGCCTGAAAATTTCCCACTTTTAATGAAAAATCAATTTATAGATAGCAGAAGCCAGTGAACTCAAACAGACCCAACATGGTGAAACAGAAACAAAAGAAAGAGAGAGAGACAGAGACAGAGACAGAGACAGAGAGAGAGAAGAAGGCAGGAAGTAAGAAAGGAAGGAAAGTTACCAACCCAGGATTCTATACCAACCAAAAAGATGAAATAAATCAAATTCAGATAAAAACTGAATATGAATGAAAATTCTTCAGTCTGAACACGAATATATTTTTTGACATAAAACAGACTCCACAGGAAATAATGAAGAGCACTAGCAACAATAAGTATATGCTAAATATAAAGACCAAGTTTTACCCTTAATTTGTTCAAATGTCAATACCTATCTAAAGTAAGTTATATCATTATAATGTGTGACTTATAAGTATATGAAAGTAAAATCTATGATAATAATACCAAAGGATAGTCAAAAAAGTGGAGTTTAATTCTTGTAATAGTACGTTTGTAAAGTGTGAATTGTGAAGAATAAAGTATGAACTAGTGATACGGTAATTCTAATTCCTAGGAATGAACATTTTAATATACAGTCTAACCACAAAAAATGTAATTAAAAGAAAATTTAGCTAAAAAGCTCATTGTGAATATAAAATGTAATCAAGAGCTAATTTATGAAATGATGAAATAAAATAAAAATAAATAATAAAAATAATGTGGAACAGATAAATAAAACCGAGTTGGGCAAAAAAGAAAGAAAAAACTAGCAATATAGTACATTAACATCAACACCAACCAGAGACCACATTAAGTGATATCAAATAATTAAAATAAATCAACTCAAAATGTAGTACGATTTTATAAAACCTTAGGCAGCTTCTAAACAGTTCAAACATAGATCTATCCGATTATCCAGAAATTCTACTTCTATGTGTATACTCATAATAGAATACATGTATCCACAAAATTATTTTTTGTAAGATTTTATTTATCTGACACCAAGAGAGCAAGCAAGAGCACAAACAGGGGAAATGGTAGGCAGAAGGAGAGGGAGAAGGAGGCTCCCTGCTGAGCAGAGAGCCCAATGTAGGGCTCTATCCCAGGACCCTGGGATCATGACCTGAGCCAAAGGCAGACACCTAACCTAGGCAGATACTTAACCTTAAATGACTGAGCCACCCAGGCACCCCTCCACAAAATTATTTAAACAAGGATGTTCACAGTAGCCTTATTCATAATAGCCTAACACTCAAAATAATCTGAATGTCTCTCAATAGACAGAATATGGTATAGCCATATAATAGATTAGTACAGAGCAATAAATTAAAAGAATAAACTACAGATATACATTAACATGGATGTACTTTAGGGCATTGTACTAAATTAGTGAAAAAAAGTATAAAATTGTGTGTTTCCATTTATATGAATTTCAGTAATGGATAGATGTAATGCATGATGACATAATTAAGAATGGTCATCTCTGGGGAGGGGATGATTATTAATTAGGAAGTGTCATAGAACACTTTGGAGTTATCTGGGTGCTGGCATATAGTAATTTGGTTTAATTTTTCCTATCAATTTTTAGATGATTTCTATTTAGTTATTAGTAGTGTTATTAACCTTTTCCCTATCTTAAGTGTTTATTTTCCAACCTAACATTTGTTTTTCTACTTTGTTATACTGGTGTTTTTTGTTTGTTTTTGTTTTTTGCAAAAAAGATATAATACATTGTCATTTAAATCAAATTTGCTGATATTGCTTATGCTATGTATATTATATTTCTTAAATGCTTTTGTTATTTAAACCATTCTAAGTATTTCTTAAAAATTGGGTTGATTTAGATTTTTAATACATTTAATTTTTTGAATATAGTATTAGGTCACAATATGATGTTTATAATTTTTCTATTCACTAGTTTAACGGGTTACTTCTTAGCTTGCCGTAATATTATGACACTCTCTGGAGTGATCAATATTATATTGACAGTGATATTAGAGTAGCTGTAGATACTTCACATTATTCTTACTGAAAAAAGGAACTGATAATTTATTCTGACTCAATGTGAATAACTTCATTGGAGTTTTATAGAACAATTGTGTTTCTCATATTTCCAAATAACTATAAACCAAAACACTGAGTAATGTTTTTATTTAGACAATGAATGCATGTTTACCTGTTGTTTTTTTCTCTATGTACAGTAACTAGGTTGAGAAATAACAGGACAAGGATTTGCTTTTAAATTAGGTCTTCACCATTGAAATAACTGGAAAATATTAACAGGCACTTGTAATCTTCTTATACTGGAATAGTTGTTTTAATGGTAAAGACTTCCTGCTGTGGCTATTTGAATCCCTGCAGAGTTCCTGAGACATTTTTATGCCACATTCACTAAGAAGAAGATATGGAGAATGAAGCTATGGAGAAACCATTTCTAAGTTAATCACTTTTCTTCAATAAAACAACAGTTGGGCTCTAAAGGACTGTAATGTAGTTTTAGAAAATTGAATTGTCATGAAATAAATTTTTAAGAATTATGCAATGTGCTTTTCATTTAACATTAGCCCAAAACTACATTTTTAAAGATTCATGGTACTGAAGTTTAGAAGCTATCATGAGGCAGCTATCACATTCATGTTGTGATCCCTATGGCAGTGATCTGAACGTTGTTGATTAATCCATTAAACTCATTTAATCCACCACCACTGATACTCCTTTGTGAACATAATCATCCAAATTACTAGGACTTACTTCTGCACATTTTTGTATAAAGCTTTGCAAATAGGTATCATCACATGGAGGATTATTTTCCTGATTTCATAAGACAAAATGCTGGATCCCATTCCTACATTAAAGTGATTATGGGAAAATATGAATATACATATGATTAATAAAACTAGAAAGATTGTTCTATAACTGTAGATAATATATAAATATTAATCTTCTCTATATTTTCTGTGAAATATTCTGGAAATATGAGAGAACTGTGGTGTAGAAATAAAAGTTGAATAATTAGAAGAGACTTCAGTTAAATATTTCATTATATTAACTTTAGAATATATAAAAATAAATAATATTTCATCCATAGCAGTTATATATAAGAAAACAATTTGAGATACTGAAGAATCTACATGGTATGCATATTTGTACAACCAACTGCAACACCCCAAAAAACTTGAGCCAAATCATTTTCAGATGATGGTTATGATTCTATTTCAAAATTGGTATGAAGAGATAGGTTAGCACTTAGAACATTTTAATGTTTCAGAGATTACTGTCGGACTTCAGTTCAGATACTAGGAGAACAGCAAAGGAAGGAATAAAATGCAAAATCAATCTTATTAGAGCTCAGTAGTGATATTAATTCTTTTTTTTTAATGTATTTATTTTAGAGAGAAAGAGTGCTTGCCCACATCAGGGGAGGGGCAGAGTATTACAATCTTTAAGCTAAATCTTAGCTGAGCACAGAGCCCACTGGAGTCTATGCCATGCCCCATCTCAGACTCAAAAATTCTTGGAACCTCCAAGAAGCTAACATTACATAAGAAAACTATGATAGGCATAATACCAAAAGTAGTAGAATTACTTCTATTTATATACTACATGATAGTATATTTAAAAAATTCAAGAGAATAATAAATATAAAAAGTGAATATTGTAGCAGACTATAAAGCATATTTAAAAAATCAATTTCTGTCATTAACAAAAACCAGGATCTGAATAGTCAATGTATAATAAACTTCTATTTGTAATAGCAACAAAGATAAAATGCTAAGAAATAAACTCAACAAGAAATTTGAAAAAAATTTATGGGAGCAAATTAACTCTGAACCAATCTTTACAGACAGAAAAATAGATGAAAACATGTTTTATATTTGGATATGAATTATCATTCTCAAAAGGTTAATAATTCTGCTTGTTAAGTTCACACCATCCTTATAAAGTCTGTTTTAAACCTGGAGTTTAAAAATCTGATTCAAATTTCACATGGAAAAATATTCAAAAAGAATAAGAAAATACATGAAAATAACA
The DNA here is from genome assembly GCF_024610735.1 of Ursus americanus. NCBI lineage: Eukaryota > Metazoa > Chordata > Mammalia > Carnivora > Ursidae > Ursus > Ursus americanus. Next base: position 26,330,064 of record NC_142135.1, read on the forward strand.
ATTCCAATGATTGACACCATACTTAATTGGAATTATGACCATGGCATATAAACATTCATTTTACAACTTTAATAAAAGTAATGATACAATAATGACATAATTACCACAAAATAGCATCAACAAAAAAAATAACTAAAAATAATTAAAATAGCACAATAAAGCTTTTTTTCTGGAACATAACCCAATATTTTTAAAGAATAAATTATACATAGATAAAATTATGATAGTCCCTGCTGGGATCTAAATTATTTGACCATAAGATCCAAAGGAAAAAATATCTCAAAATACAAAACAAATGCTAAGCTAAAGCCAGGGCATCCATAAAACAAATAATAAAAGTTTCAGAAAGAGAAAAAACGGCAAAAAGGAGAGGCATAAACTAATAATAAAGAAATGTTTTTTTGAGCTGGAGAATGACTTAAGTCTTCAAAAGAAAAGGGAATACTCTGGTCTTTGCAGAACTGATGAATAAAGAGGTGTGTTTTGTTTGTTTAGTTTATGTTTTCTTTTTTCTTTTTTTTTTTAAAGATTTTTTATTTATTTGACAGAGAGAGACAGCCAGCTAGAGAGGGAACACAAGCAGGGGGAGTGGGAGAGGAAGAAGCAGGCTCCCAGCGGAAGAGCCTGACATGGGGCTTGATCCCAGGACTCCGGGATCACGCCCTGAGCCCAAGGCTGACGCTTAACGACTGAGCCACCCAGGCGCCCCTAGTTTATGTTTTCTAAATTAATAATCTTGAATACCAAGTCTAAAGAAAAAAAAAAAAGCTCAGGAAAGAGCATGTTATCTTCCATGAATTAGGGTCAGTCAGGCTGACTTCTTGGCATATCTGGAATCTAGAAAGTAGTCTTTTTCTCATAAAGTTTGCCTGACTATGCAAAACTCCTTATAGTCATGAATAATGTAAAATGTTCACTATTTTTTAGCTGCCACTTTTAGACAAAGAAAATAAGTCAATGGTTTAACTGATACTAATCCTGACAATTTGTAGAGGTAACAAAGGTAGAGAGAAAGAAGAAAAGTAGAAAAGAGATGGAATTAAGTGGAGTGAAATGACTCTAATAGCTTCATATTGTAAGAAAATCTGAAAGTTGATTTATCTATAGCTGATGGGACAAAAATTTAAAAAATATATCAATAGCTCTTTAGATATACCGAGTTAACAAAAAAAGGAAAGAAAACAGTGATGAAACTCTGCTGGAGTTTAGAAGTAAAAAATCTGTGGATACTATGTGGTGACATTTTATTTAAAGATGTAAAGGAAGTTATGATCAGAACTAAAAACAGAAAATCATTACATATTCTTAGCAGGAATGAAACCAGGTGGCTGGTTTGGGCAGGGGAGACACTTGTTGCTCTTTCTTAAAAGTACTTTAGTATGGTTTGATATGTATTCTTTGCAAATTTAAAGACACAATGAGAATACCCAGAATAATAATCAGATATAAGCCTAAGAAAAAGCAATCAATTCCTAATACAAAAATAAAAATATTTAGAAACTAGAAAGGAATATAATATACAATTTATGAAAGTAAGTGCTCCAGTACCATTTGTTGAAAGACTATCCTTGAATTACTATTGCATCTTTGTCAAAGGTCAATTGTGTGGTCTATTTATGGGTTCTCTAGTCTATTCCACTGATCTCTGTGTTTACCCCTCTGCCAATACCACACTCCTTTGATTGCTGTAGCTATTTAGTAAACTCATTAGGTCTTGTTAATTATTCAGATGGAGTGATTGCTTCCACTTCTTACATTTTTTTCCCAGAATTATTTAGCTATTTTTGATCCTGTGCATTTCCATAGGTGTCAGAATAAACTTTGGGGGGAAAAAATCCTTGGGATTTTTATAAAAATTGCATTCAACTTATAGATCAATTTGGAAGGATTTGACCTTTACTATATTGAGACGTCCAATCCACAAACAAGTTATGTTTCTACATATATTTCATTCTTGATTTCTTTCATTAGCACTTTGTAACTTTCAGCATACAGGTCTTACACATGTTTTGTTCAGTATATAACAAAGTATTTAATTTTTTGAGTGATTATAAATGCTACTGCATTTTAAATTTTGGTTTCCATAAAATCGCCTATTCTTTAACATAATTCTACTTTGAATAAATTAAGAAATATAAAACTCATTTATTGTATTTACTCACATATTTGACATATTCTGCTGTGTTTTGTTTTGTTTTGTTTTGTTTGGTAAATTCAAGTTTCAATCTTACGTCATTGTACTTAAGCCTTAAGAGTTTCCTTTAACATTTTTGAATTGCAGACCTCGTTGATGAATTCTCTCAACTTCTATATATATGAAAATGTCTTTATTTTTCTTTCATTTATGAAGGATAATTTTCAGTAGTTATTTTAGGATAATTTTTCAGTAGTAGTTCCAGAATAATAAACTTTTCTTCTTCCTTCTCCTCATTATCTTTATTATATTCTTTTACCATCTTATAGGCTTTTACTGGTTTTGGTGAGAAGTCTGTGGTTATTTGTGTTCTTCCCCTCAACATGTAATATATACCTTCACCAGCTATTCTTGAGAATTTTTCTTTATATTTGTTTTCAACAACTTGGCCATGGTATGCCCCAGAATATTTACTTTGTATTTATCCTGTTTGGGGTTCACTGAGCTTCCTACATTTCCAGATTACTATTTTTCAGAACATTTAGAAAGGTTAGTTACTTTTTAATTAAACAGTTCAATACCCCATTCTGAGTTTCTTCTCCCTCTGGGACTCTATTTCAACATAATTTCCATTAAATGTTATTACAAACACCACTGAAATTCTGCATATTTCCTTTTTGTCCTGCATATTCTCCCTGTACTTCACAATAGAGAAGAAGAGGAAAAACTAAACAAACTATATCATTAGTTATAATATAAAATTAGTAGATGTCATCTAAAATGATTGAAAACAACAGAAGAAAAACAACACATTGTAATCATGAAAAAAATAACATAAAAAATCACAAAGAATAAACCACAAGTGGAATATTACCAAAAAAGCCATTAAACAGCAAGTATAACATAAAATGACCTACGAGAATTAAGAATATATTTGTCTTTATAAAAATGACATTTGGTTATTAAAAGAAACTTGTAGAGAAAAGAGTTTTGAGAAGATGAATTCATTCATGTTGTAAATGCCTAGGTGTTTAAATCGGAGCTCTTGTCAATGACATTTTCTCTTTTTAAGAAACAGGTGTGTAAACACTAAACAGAGATACTAAATCCTGGTGCTTCTGTCTTTCTTCAACTAAATTTTATGTAAATACCTTTTAACCAGATTGTTCTTTGACTCTCCATAGTTTGTTTCCAATAGTTTCACATTATTTTCTACACCAGAATTAAGAATAGGAATTATTTTTAAATCACTCTAAGTTCTGTTAGGAGGATTTCCTAAAATAACTAATAGCAAAATGATCATTAAATTATAAAATCTTATACCAGAATTATGTAGTGGTTTTCAATAGAGGTGTCCAATCTTTTATCTTCCATAATTATATAGATACTCATTATTTAAGTAAAAAAAAAAGGTGATTCTACAAATATAATCAGGTACTAGAATGGATATCTGAGAAAAGATGCAGCATACTTGGCCTTGACAATTTTAAAAAGTATGGTAGGATAAGTCTAACTCAATTGGTTACATGCTTTGAACTTCTCTGTTTTTATATTTAGCAGTAATGGGATTGTATTCTTGAAAAACGGATTTTTTTTTAGGAATACAATTTCCTCTACCAAAGAGTACTTTTCTGAACAGTGTTCACCAAGAATTTTGACTGATCTAATTAAAACTGTAATAATCCAGTCACACTTCTCATATAATGCCCCTTATTAGCCTTTCAGGTAGTTTCCTTTGCAATATAGCAAGCCATGGCCAGGTCTGGGTTAAGGAAAATTAGATTCATTGTGGCAGTAATGACAAATTATCTTCTGCAAGAATTGTTTAACACAATGGGTCAAGAGAGAGAAAAAAAAAACTAAACAAATGAAAGGAATGGCATAGGAATGAATAAAGAATAAAACTGCATATTAAAAAACCAAAGCAATAGAAGAAATTTTAAAAACCAAATAAAAAGGTAATGCACAACTGTGGTATAATGAGCTTTTCTTGTCATTAGAGGTTATTACATTCTCATTTCTTTTATGATCATATGTGGCATATTCCAGTCTTTAAGGGCCTTCAACATATTCAGTAAAAGCAATATATGCAAAATTACAGGAAACTCTTAGCTTTGAAATAATGGCTTGTAGGCCATAATGAACCACTAATTTTCTTCAGCAAAAGTTGATAGCAGTTAGTATGGGTTAAAAGTTCAATCTGGCCCAGTTATTTGATTTGCTCAAAGTAATCATTAAATATTAGAAAAGCATTTTCCTATCTTCTTATGATATATTTTGCCAATATCAAAAACTGGAAAAGGGATTTTAATATTTTTTGACATTTTTGTGCTATTCATGCACTAACGATTTTGTTAAATACACCTTGGGATAAAATCATCCCAGGCATACTTAATATAAAATGGATTTCAACTGATATTTGGATTCAGCACAAAGTAATAATACAGTATTAAATAAATTGTTCAAATGATTAATTTAATAAATTGTGTAGTGCTCTCACGATGCCTTAAAAATGGGCACATTCAATACTGTTGATTTTGCTGCAAAATTGTGGATCTTCTAAAATTTCTTTTGACATTCGTAAAAAAAAACTGTGATATAGATAATAGATGCACTTATACCTATATTAGATAAAAGGAAACTAAATCTTTGAGAAAGTGAAACAAATTTCTGATACACTATAATTATTTCATAATTTAGCAAGAATTTAAGGTTACTTTTATGAATAACATCTCTGTGCTTTCACCCAAGACTATAAAATATATAATACATATTAATACGTGATACATGTGTAACTGTAATATATAATAGGGATTATGGAACACATTAAAAATAGTTATACATTTGGTTTTCTATGTAGGTGTTGAATTTTAGAAAAAAAATCGAAACTGGCAATATCTTTGTCTAATTTTTTTAAACTAAATGTAATAGGTCAAGATGGTCAGTAATATGTACTTTGGTAGACTCTGCAGTAGGCTCATTCATTATGATGTCCCTTATCAAAGGAATAATATTTGGGGATCTGGATGGCTCAGTCAGTTAAGCATCTGCCCTAGGCTCAGATCATGATCCCAGGGTCCCTGGGATGGAGGCCCGCATTTCATAAGCAAGGAGTCTGCTTCTCCCTCTCCCTCCACCTGTGGCTCCCCCGACTTGTGCTCACTCCCTCTTTCTATCTCTCTCTGTCAAATAAATAAAATCTTTTTTAAAAAAGGAATGATATTTATAAATGGAAATTTGAATATTTACTCAACAAATACTCAACTGTGAGCATTGCATTGGAGAATTTCTGTAAAGAGACACACAGGTAAAGAAAATGAGGCTATGTGAGTATGAATGAGTTTTCAAGTCAGAAAGATAAATCACGTACACATACACCTAAAATTTGAGATATACTTTATGTGCTTTATGAGTGAAATAAATTAGGTAAATTGTGAGGATAAATTTGATAAAATAAAAGGATAGGAAGTTAATTACAAGTTTTAAGTAGGGAAGTAACATGATTAAATTTGGGTTTAAAAAGGTAACTCCGGATGAAATTAGGTGAACTGAATGTTGGAAGAATCAAGAAAGGAGGGAGGGATAAAAATTATGTTCCTTTTCTTGTTATGTAATCAGAAGTGCCATACACCATGACAAAATACAGAAATGTCAGGTTTCTAGAAGCAGACCCGGCAGGACTTAGACATGGGTTGACTGTGGGAAGGGGAAGAAGAGAGATAATGAATAAATTTTATGTTCAGGATTCAGGATTGGGCAAAGTAGAAGAATGCAGGAGAAGGAGCAGGCAGCATAATTGATGACATTCAGTATCACACAACATTAACAGAAATGTGGAATGTAAAGAAGCCCTTTGGAGAAGTGTTGAGCTTTGTTCTAGACGTACTAATTTAAGATGCTAGTAGGACATTTGGATAGAAATATGTCAGGCAGTTAGAATCAAAAGATCTTCCTCAAGGGAAAGAGATAGTCTTTGTATGTACATTTAGGTTTTTAGTGGCTCTTTTTTTTTCCCCCAAATTCTTTCCTTGTTGTTCCAATGGGACCTACTGGCTTTTGGAGTGGATATGCGGTCAAGGGCTGACCAACGAGTATACAGCATTCTATTTAAACCCTTGCCAGGACTGTTGCAAAGATACACATAGGACCCAAGCCACTCCTACCAAATGCAATATATTTAGGCAGAAGCTTTTACTATAGCTACGTTGGGAAAGCAGTTTGCTCTTTCAGGGATTTCAAAGTCATATGCTGTAAACTTGGTGGTGCTGGTAGTCTTATTTTCTAATGCACTGGTAAACATTTTATGAAAATGAAACACAAAACATAGCCTACAGAAGGAGGGGAACAGACTGATGGAACTATTTAACCAACTGAATCCAACCATGGCTGAATCCATAAAGGTTCTTTTCAATTATATGAGCCAATTGTTTTCTTCAATATTTAAGCTCATTAGAATTGTGTTATGATGACTTGCATCTGACACAGTACTGACAAATATAGGAGTCATTCATAGGAGGTTACATTCAGAAGCCATGCAATTTTCAAAGAAAAGGTGAGCTATGCCTGTGATAAGAGCATGAGAGTCAATAAAATTATGAAGTACTGTAAAACCACTGAGAAAATAGTCTTTTAATGATAACAATGAATTTCAAATTGCAAAGATACATGAAATGAAATATGAGAAAGTCAAGGTAATATTCTTTTAATTTTTTTAAACAGGGAAATGCTTTTTAAAGAATTTTGTTAAATAAAAGTAGTTATCCAAGTAAAGAAATACCAAAGGAAGATTTTTTTAAAAAATGGAAAGATTTGGGCACATTTGTAAACTAAAAAAAAATAATCCACTGCAGATGGAGAAAATGATAGCATACAGAAAATAAATGATAGTAAATTCTATAACCAGATAAAAATATGAGTTCAAAGGGAGAAATACTATATGCTTATTAATAATTTTGAAATAGTATACCCTAAATTATTTATAAAATCTTGTTTTATCCCATTATTCTTCCATAAAAGTATAAGCTCATTCATAGAAGTTGATGACCTATTCACATTCCATATTATCTCTTTTACATAATAAGCCTGTAAGGCCCAAATATTTGTTGATTTGCTATATGTATTTCCATATATATTTAATAATTTGTGTAATAGTGCTTTTCGTAAACAATGAATGAGATTAGATGCTATCTGCAAAGTAAAATTTGTGCTCCTAAAAATGGGCATTTCCATTGTGTCTATCAAATAATAGATATTCTATTTAAAAGATCTTATTTCTTAGGAGGCCTGGGTGGCTCACTCTGTTAAACGACTGCCTTTGGCGTAGGTCAGTTATGATCTTACCTTCCCAGGATAGAGCCCCATCTCAGGCTCCCTACTCAGCAGGGAGTCTGCATTCTCCCTCTCCCCCCCCCCCATAATCTCTCTCTCCCTCACTCACTCTTTCTCTCCCTCAAATAAATAAATAAAATCTTTTAAAAACAAAAGATCTTATTTCTTATAACTAACCTAAAAGAATTCATAAAAAAGCTAAAGAGGGTAAAATAAAACTTCATTTAATTATGGGAAATAGTTTTTCTGTTTCCTTTACTATCTTGGTTGATGTAGATACAGTTAAGTGTCACAATGAGATGATTTAGTTCAAAAATTAACACTTTTTCTTAAGTCAACTATGAATCTGAGGTAAGACATTATTTTCACCTACTGATGTCTTCCTCTGTGATCCAAACATTTGTCTTCTCTATTTTATTTTACATGTTGAGCTTGTGTAGTTTGGGAGTGGGTGCCTAATGGGATTCATCAGTGCTTTTGGATTTTACGCATCCAAGATTATCCAGATTGTTCTTTTATTCATCTCCATCTGGTCAAGTGATTACAACCATTTCTATCCAATGTAGGTTCCACAGCAGCTGTTACCCTAACCTCTGGGCATCATTAATATAATGCATACAATAAGTAAATCATCTGCAGATTACTTCAAAGTTTAAGTAGTAATGAAATGTGGTAGCCAGAAATAAATCAAATAATTAATTCTTAATATGGACGAAAATTGCTTTATTAGTTTACAGATTTGGAAACTATATAGTCATCACTTATTTTTTATAGCTTCTATCAGGATTGAAAGTTATTTTGGTAATTGACATACATAAGCCATATATGTAAAGGTAGGGAGAACAATATGTAAAGGTAGGGGAAAAATAATACAACTTAAAGAATTATAATAAAATTGAACAAAAATGGAATTAGCAGAGTTGTCATCCACAATTACTAACCATTTATACTTGTACTTTTCTTTTTAAAGTTTGATGCAGTTTTTATTGTTTTTTCAATTATATTTTATTCTAACTCAAATTCTTAAGGTACACAATGCTGGAAAACAAATTCCTACTTTGCTCATTTCCTACCCTGTACAGAAGAAACAATGTGCTCTAACTCTGTTTCCTGCTTCCCTTTTAGTTCCAAGAGCTTTACATGTTTCTCATGTGAGTGCCTTCAATATGTTAAAATAACAAACAAATGGAGACCAGCCTTGAAGATTCCATAAGCAGACAAAACCAATTAAGTCATACAAAGCTTAATTTAGCTTATTTTGCAAGACTAACGCAAGCTGGGTCATTTCTTGCTTATGCTTCTGGAAATCACAAGCAAAACTTAAAAACTGTTTTCCCAAATTGAGATAACAACTAACCAACTCCCTATCATTTAAGAAAATTCTAATATTATAACCAATCACCGTAAAGAATAAACACTCACTGCCTTCTCATGAGATAAACTGCATTGTAACGATATACCTGGAGACTCTTTCCATGTTTTGGGTTGGCATGCTCTAGGTTTGCAAACTATCTTTTTGATGTGTGAGCAATAAACTTTTACTATTTACTACCTCAGTGATTCATTGGCTTTACTTCTGTTATTTCTGACTTTTTAACAAATATAAAAGACAAATGCAGGAACATACCTGGTTTTGTGTGAATGGCCTGCAAATAGATGTGAATTCCAGTATTTGAGGTCTTTCCTAACGGCCTCTCTTGAGGGTGTTCTTCTTGGCTTTGGCATTCTGGTCAAAAGGCACTCGGGAGGGTGCAGAGGCAGCTTCACACTCGCCCCCACAGTTGCGTTGGTGCACAAGAGCAGCTGCTGTGCACCCTGGGTGCTGCCTTGTTGGGTCCTAGCCACAACTCTTAAGCCTGCCTCTAAATTCCACTCAGTCTTTTTTTTTTTAACATTTTATTTATTTATTTGACAGAGAAAGAGACAGCCAGCGAGAGAGGGAACACAAGCAGGGGGAGTGGGAGAGGAAGAAGCAGGCTCACAGTGGAAGAGCCTGATGTGGGGCTCGATCCCATAACGCCGGGACCACGCCCTGAGCCGAAGGCAGACGCCTAACCGCTGTGCCACCCAGGCGCCCCAATTCCACTCAGTCTTATTGCATTTGTCTAATGGTATTACATGTAGCTGTCTTAAATCTAAAGATCACTTATGTCTACTCAGTCTTTTAAAAGTGATAATTTTATGTGTTATGTGCATGTGTGGAAACTCTCTAAATTTTATTTATATTCTGAATGACGTAATACATAATTTGGGGAGTTATTTTCAGATTTATAGAGCAATTTGACGATTATATACTATATATATACTTTTGGAAATGTATGGGTCATTTATGCACTTAAATTTTGGATTTAAATACCACGTACTCAGGTGTCAAGCATTTCTACAATTGCATACTAGGTTTCTAACAATCTTCAGTGATATTTGTCTTGGCGAAGTGAAGCGGAATAAGTGATTACCTGCAGAACCTTGTTGGTTGGTATACATAAGTGCTATGTATCTTTTAGGTTAAAGTGCTCAGTTTTACCTAGGTAAACGTATATGTTTCCATATAAGTTTCTCCTACCTGTTTATTCTGACAGTTTCTTTCTTTGTTTTACATTGCCTCCTTGACCACCACAAAAATCAATGTTTGGAAGAAATTTAGTGTAGGGGCGCCTGGGTGACGCAGTTGTTCAGCGTCTGCCTCCGGCTCAGGGCGTGATCCCAGCATTCTGGGATGGAGCCCCACATCGGGCTCCTCCGGTGGGAGCCTGCTTCTTCCTCTCCCACTCCCCCTGCTTATGTTTCCTCTCTCGCTGGCTGTCTCTCCCTGTCAAATAAATAAATAAAATCTTAAAAAAAAAAAGAAATTTAGTGTATAAAACGTCAGGAGTCAGCTTCTACACAGAACACCCATTCTTTAATTGCTTTTTAGAGATGGTACAAAACCTTGCTTATTTGTGGGTGTTTATTCAGTTTCTTTGTTCGTAAAGTAGCTGCCTAGACATGCCTAAACCAATCTTGTTAAATTTGAGAAAATTAGAAAATAACTACTTTCAATATATCTAGCCATTTATCTGACACGTACTTCCCCATTTATGTAAAAAATATCTAATTTATAATTAATCAAACGGCTTCATGGTAATTATGTATTTCCAAATTTCACTATTTTTACTTAATAATCTACCTAGTCATCAGCATTATTAAAATTAAGTGGTTAATCATCAAATATTTATCTATCTGGCTCTCTCTCACTATTAATGATCAGCAGCAATATGGTTTTACACAGATAACTGCAAACGGTAACCTAAACAAATATGACATACAGATTTCAAAATATATAGATTTTTAAATTATTATCCTTTATTATTATGTGAAAACTTGGCTAATTCTTAAACAATTTTTGATAAAATATAACTACCTAAATCTAAAAAAAAGAAAAACAAAAAAACCCGAAATGACCCAGCAATTGCAGTACTGGGTATTTACCCCAAAGATACAAATGTAGTGAAAAGAAGGGGCACATGCACCCCAATGTTCATAGCAGCAATGTCCACAATAGCCAAACTGTGGAAGGAGCCGAGATGCCCTTCAACAGATGAGTGGATAAAGAAGATGTGGTCCATATATACAACGGAATATTACTCATCTATCAGAAAGGATGAATACCCACCATTTGCATCAACATGGATGGAAGTGGAGGGAATTATGCTAAGTGAAATAAGTCAAGCAGAGAAAGACAATTATCATATGGTTTCACTTATGTGTGGAACATTAGGAATAGCATGGAGGACATTAGGAGAAGGAAGGGAAAAATGAAGGGGCGGAATCAGAAGGGGAGATGAACCATGAGAGACTATGGTCTCCAGGAAACAAACTGAGGGTTTCAGAGGGTTTTCAGAGAGGTGATGGGTTAGCATGGTGATGGGTATTAAGAAGGGCACATACTGCTATGGGGACTGGGTTTTATATGACAACAATGAAGCATGCTACACTACATCAAAAACTAATGAAGTACTGTATGGTAACTAACATAACATAATTTAAAAATATATGAAATGTTAAATCTTCCTTTTTATACCTAACCAAAATATAGTCAAAAGCATTGGATACATTCAAGGTTTATTTGAAAAAAAACTTTTTCTAAGATATCATAGGTATCTACATATGTTTATCTGTTAAATTCTTCACTTTGATAGGCTTAGCCAATTTTCACATGCATATCTTAGGAATAAAGAAAAGAAGAGAATAAGAAAAATATAGAGAAGAAATAATATAAATAATGCCATTGTTCTGAATTATTTTCATAAGCAGATATTATGTTCTACATGTGTATAACTTTTCCCAAATTTGTAATCATCATATATATAAAATACTCAAATAATTTGCATTCTTATTTTAGCCATCATAAATATGTCACAAATAGTTCCACAGTGGGTACTTGTTGTGGTGGCCCTTCAATCTGACAGTTCCATTTCTGGTCTAACAATTGGTCAATGAGGAAGTGTAAACTCTCATTCATCATTTTAAGGTCATGGGAAACTTTGTAAGACACTTTCGGGTTTATTTGTATAGACAGACCACGTACCCAATTATCTTCATTTAATGGTTACTGTGCTGGTATAACATGGCAGAAATTGCATGGTTTAACAACATCTAGGAATATATGAAATCTAGGTATATAGGAAATATTTACTATTGAATTCCCAAACATTATCTCATTATCCAGATGTTGGTGCATATTGCATTTTCTCTTCCCCAAAACCTTGGCAACCTGAAGCCATATCACTTTATTATCTGAGTTTCTTATACCTCAATCCATTACAACTTCTGGGATACTAACAAATTCTGCCTTAATTAATATTGTGATTTCGGTAACCATAATAGAGAAGGCCCAGATATTCACAACTCAAAAAGTTCTTGGGGTGTCTGGGTGGCTAATTAGGGTAAGCATCTGACTTTGGCTCAGGTCACAATCTCGGAGTCCTGGGATCAAGTTGGGCTCCACACTCAGTGGGGAGTCTGTTTTTCCCTCTCCCTTTGCCCCTCCCCCTGCTTGTACTCTCTCTCCCTCTCTCTCTCAAATAAATAAACTCTCTTTAAAAATGTTCTTATCTCTCAATGTTTTGATTTTTGTGACAAGTTTCCCAAGTTTACTTAAAAAGGAAAATAGCTGAGTATTGCTTCTGTTTTTGTTTTGTTTTGTTTATAATTCTGACCAACTATCTTATACTTAGCCTAGTGAGTGTTGACTTCTGGACTTCTTGGTTCCTACCTATCTGAGAGTTAGTATATAAAGTATCTGAAAATACCCAAGAAGAGCTACTTATTAATATTAAAATATTTTAAGATCTATGTAGATTATTTTACTTCCATGATTGATTATTAAATCTGGCCTATTTGGTCTTTCTTTAAAGACTACTCATCAAGAAGAACCGTTCAAAAATGATTAAAACTCACTTAGATTACCTGGATTACAAGCCACCTGGAGACAGAACTATCTATCCCCTTCTATTAATGGGGAGAGTTGCACCCACACCCATTTTCTGCAGAAATGGTCTCCCAGTCTTTGCCCCTCTCCAAATCACACACAAAAAAAGACTTACAGAAATTCTCACACACTTCATTATCACCTTAGAGTGTTTGGGAGCTGGCTTTGTCAAATTATCCCTGGAAAGAGCTGACCTTTGAAGCCATACAAACTAGCACTTCAATAATCTGTATTCCCACTTACAAGATTGCTTTTGTACTTACTGTATAAAATTGGTGAGGGAGGCAATATACCTCTCCCCTTGAATACAAATCCATTGTGTGAGTTAATAGAGGTCTCTGGCTCTTCTGCGGAAACAATGATAAATTGAGCAACACGTGGCTTCTCTTTTCTTTTCTTTTTTTTTTTTTCTTTAGCATGCCTTCTCTTTTCTTACTATAAATTTGGCCTGTAAGTTTTCACAGTTAAACCTATTACTTAATTCACACCATATGATGGAAATTGACCGAAGCACTATTATCTGATAGGTGTAACCACAAAGAAACTCAAATTGTGTAATGTTGTACATTCTTTCTCATGACTGCCATATTCCTTCACACCTATTTTGTTCCTTTTTAATTCCTCAGATACTCAATGTGTATAAATGTTTCACAAATTTGGATCCTTTCGTCATTAATTCTGTTGCTTCAAGAGGTCATACATACACTTACTTAAGAAAACCCAACCTAGGGGTGCCTGGGTGGCACAGCGGTTAAGCGTCTGCCTTTGGCTCAGGGCGTGATCCTGGCGTTATGATCATAGCTCCTCTGCTATGAGCCTGCTTCTTCCTCTCCCACTCCCCGTGCTTGTGTTCCCTCTCTCGCTGGCTGTCTCTATCTCTGTCAAATAAATAAATAAAATAAAAAAAAAAAAAAGAAAGAAAACCCAACCTATTCAATCTCATAATTATGTGGGTTTTTTTCCCTTGAATATATTTCACATCCATTAGTCCTAAGAGTTTAATGTTCACTGAAAAGGAGTCATTTCCGTATTTTTATTTGACTTCTTTACTCCTTTTTTTCTTTTGAATTGCAGAATCATTAAAGTCATCTCTCTCCCCCTCTTCTTCCTTCTCATCTTTCTTCCCTCCCCCCCTCTCTTTCTCTCTCTCTGTTTTGCATTCTGGGACTTATCAGAGAAATTTGAATTTCACACAGTTTGTTCTAGCAGTGATATTGTATCAAAGTTTAGAGATTTACTTCAAGAGTTCTTTCTCTCTGTCTCCGTCCGCAGTCTCACCACCCCATTTCAATGTTTTCACTACACATATTAGGACAAATTTTACTTAGAAACTATACATTGTTTTCTCTTTTTCCATTTATCCCTTCCAGTTCACATGCTACTATAAAAGTAGAGTTGAATCTCAGCTTCCCTAGAGTGGTCTGTGGTCTGCGTCTTATGTTGCTTGGTTTCAAGTATTAAGCTAAAGTTCAAAAGCTGGAGGAATCCCGTCTACTTTAGTGCTATTTCTGAGTCTTCAGGCTGTATTTGGAGCCAAATGCAAATTTGGAACCCAATACAATCCCCACATATATTTCCATTCATTGATAATGATTTGGAACTGGAATCACATTGGTCTCATTTACATTTACTGAATCATGGGGCAAGAAGTTTAGGATAAAGAGTTTGGAGCTCAGTTTAGATTTTAAGACTATCAAAATTCTGTCTCCTTATTCTGGAAATGATTAGAAATTTCTTCTAAGAATGGATTATACTTGATTATTTTTTTTAAAAAGATTTTATTTATTTATTTGAGAGAGAGTGAGTGAGAGAAAGAGAGAAGGAGCAGGGGGAGGGGCAGAGGGAGAGGGAAAAGCAGACTCCCCACAGGCTCCATTCCAGGACCCTGGGATCATGACCTGAGCCAAAGATAGATGCTTAACTGAATGAGCCACATGGGTGCTACAGATTATACGTGATTCTTATTTCAATTGAGATTGTCTTTGTAGTTTCTTTCATGGTTCTCAATAAATCATACTACTATACCTAATCAGATCCCTTAAACCTAGATACTAGACCTAGGACTTGTTTTAATTAACAAGATGAAACAGAAGTAAAGTTGTGTTAATTCCAGTGACCTAAACCCTAGAGGCATCCACTTTGAACTCTTGAAATTCCTAGTTGCCATTTGAAAGTTAGACTAACTTGCTGAACAGATCAGGCAAAGAGAACAGCTTAAACATTCCAGTTTCTTAGCTGAACACAGAACTCAGTAGAATTTCAGTTCAATTCACATACATAAGTAACATTAGCAGAAATACCATAAAAACCACCTAGCTGAGCACAGTCCAGATAGCAGGCTTGTGAGCAAAGGAAGTGGTTATTGTTTAAAATCAAAAAGTTTTAAAGTAGTTTCTTACTAAGCAACAGATAATTAAAAGATGCATAATTTTGAAAGTATTATTTGAATAATTTGATAGGTTATTTGCTTCAAATGCATAAATTGGAAAAATAGTGAGGTACAATTTTACACAAAGGGAAACACTGCAATGCTAATTTTAAATATTATAATGTACTGCCACCTACTGGAGCATGATTAATCAATTCGATTCCTTTACTGACTGTTATATTGTTATATACTCATGACATTTTGATGACTAGAGAACCAACAGTCATGTTTTTGGAGCTAAAAGGAAACTTTTTTTCAAATGTTTCAGAGTAAATGTCAGAAAAAATAATAATCTCTCTCTCACTTTCATTCTAGACACACACACATTCACACGTCTATCATTTCTGTAGTGGTTATGGGAATAAAAAAATAATGCCCAGTTTATGGCATGATTACTATGAACAAAGATTTTCCAAACTTTTTAATCAAGAGAAACAAAATACATTTACATAACAAAGGAAAACAGTGAAATAAAATATCTAATTAAATGTTATAAAAGTCTTATAAAATATTGTAAAAGTCAGTAATATAGTATTTAATGTTAAATTTTGGATTGAGACAAGAGTGAATCTTATGTCGCTATGTAATTGATATATCATCATGTAAAATTATTCTACAAGCTTCAATTTCCTTTAAGGTATTACCTGAATAATTAGGTAATACCATTAATTTGTTATGAGGATTAAATATAATAATGACCGTAAATAGTTCAAACAGCATTATTTATACAGTGGTTAGCAATATTATTGTTTTTATTACTATATTCTTGACTAAAAATTTCATAGAAGTTTGAAGACGATACTCGAATGTGATCTGTAGTAGCTAAACAAGGAATTTGAACTAGGCTTTGAAAGACGGAAATAATTTGGATGGGTAGTGATTAGGCATTGATATGTTACGACATTTACATTTTCATGCATTTAATGAATGCAATATTGAGGACTTGGGAAGAGTTTTATCTTCTCTCCTGAAACTAGCTGAATAATTTAGCAGAAACAAGCTGGTGAATTTTGTAGAGCTAGGACTTACAGCTGGCTTGGTACTTCCCGTGCACTTGCAAGAGAAGAGAAAATGAAGCATTTATATTTCTGAAAACAGGAATTTAGGAGACACAAAATGAAACATTGCTTTTAAATACAAAGAGTTACTGCATTCTGCTGATAGGAAAACATATAGTGTCTTATTTCTCTTAGGCTGCTATAACGAATTACCATAAACTACTTTCTCATAAACAATAGAAATTTATTTCTCACAGTTCTGGAGACTGGGATGTCCAAAATCAAGGAACAGCAGACTCCACGTCTGGTGAGGGCCCACTTCCTGGCTCATAGATGGCTGTTTTCTCCCTGTGTCCACATAGGACAGAAGGGGCAAGCGAACCAACTCTGTAGGCTCTCATATTTTATAAGGGCTAATCCCATTCATGAGGGCCACACCCTCCTGACCCAGTCACTTCCCCAAAGGCTCCATATTCAAATACCATTACACTGGGGATATGGTTTCAAGATACGAATTTTGAAGGTCACAAAACTTGTCTATAGCATATGGTGCCCCCAATTTAATAAAAGAAAAATATCCACCCAGAGAGGGAAAGAAAGCTTCACATTAACAGTGAAGTCAAAGATGTAAGAAGATGGAAAAGGAACTAGCAGTGAGATTGGTATCAAAAACTTTCAATCCAAAGGTCAGAATCTTTAGAACCAAAAATGAAGATACCATAGGTGTGGCAAGTATACCAGCTTTGTAATTTTACAGGTCTAGGTTCAAAGCAAGACTTTTATATTGAATAGTGGTGTGCTATTTGATCTTGGATAAATTATCTTATCTTTTGAGGCTTTAAATTTTTCATGTCATTTGTTATAACTTAATGAATCAAATACCATCAGATATAAGCCTGTTGTCTGACAATATCAGATTTATTGACTTGGTGCAGTGAGGGTGGAAATTCCAGAGAAATGTCTTTAAATTTGCTGTGGATTCCTTGTGATTCTGGTGGGGCTATCAATCACATAGTCTTTCTCTCCCTATTAAAGTGGTGGGCACCTCACCCTGGCCATCCATTTGTGTTCTTTTCAGGAATAGGAACAGACTCTGGATTGGAGAGTGCTGCTTTCTGTTTTCTGAGATACTAGGATATGAAGATCATTTAAACCTGGAGATTAAGTGCCCAACCTTATATCACATGGAGAAAAAAGTTGCTAAAAATGGAAACAATACAGAAGAGATAAGAGCCAAGACAGGAAAAGATAATCAGCTAGGCATAAAAGGAGGCTCATCTCTTAGTTTTGTAGCTATAAAAGGCAATCTATTCCTTTCTTTTTTTTTTCTTAAACTAGTTTAAGTTGAGATTTTCAAGAGACTGAAAATAACTATTTTCATGAAGAAGATACATTTAAGCACCTCTGAGAAAAATAAAAGGGGTAAAATCACTTCATGTTGAAATAGAAGTAGCTTTGGATAATAGAATTATAGTAAATGTGGACTGTAGTAGATGTGTTGTATGTATGGAAGATAAAGTCAGGAATATAAATTAGGGAAAGATCCTGAAGGATTAGAGGGTTTGGACTTTATTCCATAATCAGTGGATGATATTAAAGTTTTTGAAGATATATTTTGTCTCCAAAAGAAACTGAACATCTAGATAGAATAAGTAGCTCCACTTATGACTAAATACTAGGAAATGCCGAGAGCAAGAGACAACAATTAGGACATTGATCAAGATACCTGTTTATTTGTATTGAAAGGTACAATTATTTTGGTTTTTAAATAACTTGGTAGAGGTTGTTAAAACCTTTTGCTGCTCTTAAGTGTATGAAAATGTGTTTCAATTTTCACAAATATATTTGACACATTTTTCTTGTCACTGTGGGGAGACAGGCTTGAGTAACACTTTAAATATCCCATATTACCAACATAAAGGACTCTCTTAATTTTATGTATTATCAGTCTTGGTCTTAGAGGAGGATTATACTTTCATATTTTGTTACTTTTTTTTCTCTTCAAGTATCAGGATTCAGTTATTAGCTACTATGGGTTCATATTCAAAGCTGACATCATGGTGACTTCCATCCCCATATATGGGTATAGTAAACTGACTTTTAATTGTTAATAGTGAGTTGCTTTCCCTAATGTAAATCTTGTTATGGATATCTGTTCCTCCTAAATTCTGTGATAGAGAATATATAATCAATAAGTAAGTGAAATACAGTGAAAATAATTTTCAGTTAAAAAATGAGATAACCTGAAACAGAAACAGACTCTGAATTTTCAAGGCCATAAATCATTTTTGTCAATTTCTGTCCATATTCCCTAAACCTCATTAAAAATAATTACTTATATGTAGTCTAGGTTTCTGTCTGAAATGTAGTCAAGAAACTTGTGTCAGGGTTCCTCAGACAACACCCAGATTTGGAGACTTGCCAGAAAGACTCACAGAACCCAGTATATAATCATACATATGGCTAATATTTATTACAGTGAACAAATTCATGGTAACAGAAGCAAGGGGAAAAAGCACATGAGTGAAGTTCAGAGGAAACCAGCTTCTGAGACTCCTATTCCATAGAGTGATCAGGACATGCTTAATGCTTCCAGCAACAAATTGTGCCAATAGGCAAATGTTGTCCAACTGGGAAGCCCATTTGAGGGTTTTTTTGGTGGCTGGTCATGTATCGAAATTCCAGACTTCTGAAAGGATAGCAAGTGTTCTGCATAAATCACTTTCACCCCCCAAAAACCTTTGAACCACAATGATCTGCTCATATTTATAGAAACTTGCATTTCAGTGTAGGAAACTGATAACCAGCCAAGTTCCCAGACACCAGTCAAGGACCAATCTTGTTAGGAGGTCTTCTAAAAACAGTTTTCTTGAACCTGCTGTGTTACCAGGTTTTCTGCATTACCCTCTTGTGCTTTTCTGGTGAAAGATACTACAAATGTAGCCAAGTGTGAAATAGGGGATTAGGAATAATGGGTAATATGGTCTTGAATACTAACATCCTTAATAATTCATGGTATAAACAGTAAATAAAGTGATAATTATCCATTGTCTTCATAATGGATAAATAATAGAGCCCTCACAAAGACAATCTTTAACTCTGCATTTTTAGATTTAATCTGGACTGGTAATAAACTAAAATTGAATTATTATACCAGTGGTACTTAACTATGGCTATGTTTAAGAATTATTGAGGGCATGTTTAACTATGCCTCCTGGGGGGCATCTGGGTGGCTCAGTTGGTTCAGCATCTGCCTTCAGCTCAGGTCATGATCCCAGGGTTCTGAGATCGAGCCCTATGTTAGGCTCCCAGGCTCAGGAGGGAGTCTGCTTCTCTCTCTTCCCACTTGTACTTTCTCTCTCATTTTCTCTCTCTCTCAAATAAATAAATAAAATAAAATAAAAAAAAGGATGCCTCCTGGGTACCTCTCTAGTTTGGGGGTCCAGACATCAGTATTTTTTTGAACTTCCCAGTTAATTATAATGTGCTGCCAATATTGAAAACTGCAGCTATAGATTAGATAGATATTAATAACTGGGTTTTAGGAGGCAAAATTACTGAGGTTTGGGTGTGGAGTTGATAAAAGCTAATTAGAATATTGCTTCCCTATGGGACAACTTTCCTAAGAACCCCCATAGAAGAGCTTGCTGTAAGGGTTCAAAGCTTCTAAAGAAGTCTTAATCGCTCACTAACACCTTATTAAGCAGTTCTGTCTGTTCTTTTGAAGTGTTTTCAGAGAAATTAGTGATGTTTTCCAAGAAGTGAATTCTCACCATAGGAACTAACTATATTAAGGAGACTGAAAATTTGTAATTAGTAAATTTGCAATTGCTGGAAAATGTAAGTCTAATCCCAATATGAATCCAATTACGTTAGTAATGTTTATTGGCTGTTTACAGTAGATCCCCCTTATCCATAGCAAGTATGTTCCAAGACCCCAGTGGACACCTGAAACCATAGTTTGTACCGAATCCTATATATATATCTGTGGGGTTTTTCAATAAAAACATACCTATGATAGAGTTTAATATAAAAATCAAGCACAGGAGATTAACAATGATAACTAATAAGAAAGTAGAACAATTATAATAATACACTGTAATAAAGTTATGCAAATGTGGCCTATCTCTCAAAAGATCTTACTGAACTATATTCACTCTTCTTATGGTGATATGAGATGATTAATGCTTAAGGGATAAGACAAAGTGAGATAAATGATGTAGGCACTGTGACATAGCATTAGGCTAATATTGACCAGACAATACTTCAGAGGGAGGACCATTTGCACAGGTGACCTTGGATAACTGATATTGTAGAATGCAAAATCACAGATGAGGGTGAACTGCTGTATTTTGCTCAGGCATTAGGTGAGGTATCTGATGCCAACATTAAAAAAACAATGGTTCCCATTCTTAATGTGCTTACAGACTAGTTCTAGATATCTAGTTGGGCCATTGTCATCCTATGGAGCCCACACTCATTATCAAGACTTTACCTACTTCCTTTTTTAGTAGTTTAATATGGTTTTATCTGACTTTCCCTCGAAAAGGAGGTTATTTTCAATTAGTATTTCATTCAGTTTTTCCTCTTAATAGGATCAAAGTAAAAGGAATGCTCATTTTAATCCTTAGGACCTCCATCATCAGTTCCGAAAAATTAAATTCTAAATGCTGTGGAACAGATTTGATAAGGTGACCACTAATTCAATTTTGTAAATGATTATTCTGATTTTGATGATTTTTTCTTAATTAAATGGAAAGCTGTGAGCTTAATATTCAACCAAAATAGCTTCCTAATTAGAGAATTTTTTTTAATTTGAAAATATTTTTACTTCCTTTTTTGATTCTTTTACCTTCAATCACTCCTTAACTCCCCAAATGAGGATAAAGGAAACCAAAGGAAAAGAAATATATTAATCATCCTTTCTTTGCTCTCATCAGACTTCATCACGACCACTTTCCTCCCTGAAGAAAGGAAGCAACTTTCCAAACCTAAATCTTGAAATCATTACATTTTACACTCTTAAGGATATAGAAAATAATTATCTGGGCACTTGTTAAGAAATGAAACATAACGTATTATAAATCAAGTTTATTAGGTTCTGTACAAATATGCACTGCTTCTCACTTTTCTCATTAACATCATTTTTACTATTTCCTATTTATTTTTGGAAAATTTGATTTATAAAATATTTTTGACAACTATTTTACTTTCTACACATTTTCGATCATCAAGTCAGTTAATTTTTTCTGGAATGTATCTATCCCTTTGCCTCGTTTTTTTTTTTAAATCCGTATCTCCTATAATTTTCATTCTCTCGGCAATAACTATAGTATCTTTCGTAGACATATCAACTCTTTCATCATCTTTATTATAACCAAAATACACATTTCTATCATAATAATATTAAATATGATTACAATGTTATTTCATATGAATAATAATAATCAATATGATGCCAACTGATGCTAAGTAAGGAAGATTATAGAATGAAACATTTTATACCAATTTACCAAAGTGTTGAATTTATAAAGTCAAAAATATTCAGACTATCATGATACTTACAAATGCTTCATTACGCAGCCAAACATCTACAATTTTATTCTTTTCTATTACTTAAGTGACTAGGATCATATTTTGCTCTATTATATCACAAGATATCTGTGAGATCCAGTATGGATACCATATAACCTATAGCTTAAAACTTATTAATGGACATGTGGTGCCTGGGTGGCTCAATCACTTAAGTGTCCAACTTTTGGTTTCACCCCAGGTCACGATCTCATGGGTTGTGAGATCGAGCCCCACGTTGGGCTCTGGGCTCAGTGCGGAGTCTGCTTGCAGATTCTCTCCCTCTGCCCCTCCTGCAACTGATGCACATGCTCTCTCTCTCTGAAACAAATAAACAGGGACACCTGGGTGGCTCAATTGGTTAAGCATCTGCCTTCAGCTCAGGTCATGATACCAGGGTCCTGGGATCGAGTCCCACATCTGGCTCCTTGCTCAGCAGGGAGCCTGCTTCTCCCTCTGCCTGACATTCCCACTGCTTGTGCTCTCTCTCTGATAAATAAATAAAATCTTCTAAAAATAAATAAATAAATAAATCTTTAAAAATAATCTTATTAATGGAAGCATTTCATCAGTCCTTTGACTTGTCAGAAGGGCAGCGCTGATGAAATGAAAAAATACACTGTGGAGATAAAAGAAATCTTGATTTAATGCTGTCTTTTTTTTTTTTTTTTTTTAGACCAGAACCATGATTAAGTGTAGTTTCTCATCTGTGAATTTGAGCTAACATTGAATTTAAAAATAAAAAAGTGTCTATATATTTTTCAGTAAAAATATTAGCCATTGTTTTTGTACAAATATTTCAACCTCACTTCTTATTTTAGCCCAAGCCACCATCTCTATTCAACCAACCAAGCCTTTAAATCATCCAGCACACACCATTTGTTGAACTAATGTGCAGAAAATACCACAAAAAATTATAAAGTGATCTTCAAAGTATTTTTGTGGTCACAATAGCTATGTTTCTGTTTCTGGCACATATGAAACATGACTGGTCTTTCTTCCTATTCTTTAAAAACATGGCTCTCAATAATTCATTACTTAATCTAAAACTCAATCCCATCAATGTAATTATATATGTAGATTTTATATATATTTACATACACATACATAAATGAATATATGAAAAACTCCTCTTTGATTAAAATTGTAAGTTAGAAAAATATCCTGACAATTAAAGAGAATAAATTACCAGAATCCAAAATGGTTTTATGAAAGCTTGATGCATGTACAAGTCACTTAGCAAGTCAGTGAGTCTGGTCAATCATGATAACTATGTGGCTTCATTGATTGCATTTAGTACATGGAATCACATTATTATAATAAAGACCGCATGAAGTACATGAGAAAACTCATAATCATTTACATTTTAGTGCGACTGAAAAACTTGGGAAAAAATGCCAGAGATCTACTATTCTGTTTAAATCTAAAGTAATACTCAATGAATTAATTCATATACCTAAAATTTCTTTTATACCTGCTTTTTAAAAGAATTAGAATATATGCTGCTTGACATCAAATCCCACAGCATTTGGTTTCTTATTTAAATAACTCCAGTTTCTGAGTAGGTCTAATAAATGTTGATTGAATAATTTGCTGATTATATAAGCCACTATTTCTAGTGGAGAGATTGTATATGTCATATAAAAACAAATGATTTGTAATTCAAATGAAAGACACCAATTGGTATATGTAAGGAAGAATCTGGAACAATTTATGTTATATACTGCGCTATACCAATTTCTAAATTATCGAATATTTAAAGTCAAAACATATTCAGAATATCATAAAACATATAATGCTGCACTAAAGACATATATGCCAATAGTTTTATTATATTATTTAAATGATTGAGGTTATTTTTTTACCCTAAAACATGAAGTAAATATTTATCTTTTGCGTTCATGGTAGAATTATCGTTTTGGAGATCTCATCATTTATTCAGAAAATAAACTTTGCATCAGTACAGGATATGAAATGCTATATACAATATTAAAAAAGATAAAATAAAGATAACAAAAATAATGTAGCTTTGGAATATTTTTGTTCTCTCCAAATGTTTTCCTCTAGTTAGCATGTTGGGTCTCTCTTAGAAAATAAGCTTTTAGAATTCTATAGAAACTATACTAAGTCATCTAATAGCTTTATTTTCATTATTTTGAAATATACCATTTGGGATGTACATTTGCTATATATTTTTTAAACCAGTAAGCTATAATAAAATGCAATGAATTATTGATAGAATTGAAATATAAAATATTTCAATTTTAAGTGAGAAAAGAATCTAATGACCATAAAGTGTAACGCAGAGCCAAAAGTCATGGCAGATGTAGAAAATGGCCTAGGGTTAACATTCATTAGAAAACTATTTTTATCTATTCTGCTTTATTTCCTAGCTAAATACAAAATTTAACCTTAATGATTCCTTGTTAACGTGTATGGAGAGCCTTGAAGAAGAAAAGTATTACATCAGAACCCGGTCTTACTTATCATTGCATATAACAAGATTTCAGCAACATAGATTAACTCTCACTTTACAAATGACATTTCTGATTGTAGCCAAAGTAAATGTGTCTTCTTCTTTCGAATCTCACATACTTGTCTATTTAGCAGTAATTTATTTGACTCTCTTTGGTATTTTCAAAGATAGATTATTTTTGCATCTTTTAAAAGTGACATTTGTTTCCTGGAAAAGGCATTTATAATTGATTAATGTTCTAATTAAATCCAATAAAATTAATTGTCCATTAAAATATTTGACACTATATATTATTTTTTGATATAAATTATTTTGTTTTTCTGAGCTTAAGTAGTTTGAGAAGCTCCTTTTTCCCTGTAGGATATTGAGAATACTTGACAAAAAATGGCTAGTCCCTAAACTTGCCCTGCATTTGCACCACTTCACTCAGATGCACACTTACTTGCTTCCCAGTTGACCTAAGTAACTCACTCTGAATACTTATTTATTTATATATCAGAGGTAAGGGTTGCTCCTCTCTCAAAGCCTTTTGCAAACTGGCATCTATAATGAATTTTTGTACTTGCATTCCTTTGTCTTTTAAAGATTAATCAAATTCTTTCCTGTTTATTTGCTTATTTCTGTCTCTATTGATTGACTTTCCTTTTAATAGGAGTGTCCTTCCATACTTGCCAATTGCCTGTCGGTGATCAACTTCATGTGGCGTGACTTCTGCAGCTCTGCTTTTTCTATTTTTAGTTTTCTGCTTTTTAGTTTTCCTAACCTGACTGTGTCTAACTTCTACCCCTCACGGAGGTAAGACCAAATTACCCTGTTCCATAATTTTCATCATATCCACTACTGACAGTCATCTGGAATCAATACACACTATTTAGAACAACCAAAATTGTGCACAATGTTAACTACAGATGGATCCGAATGAACAGAAATAACATGATTTTAATGAAATTTTCCACAATTATCATAATAAAATGCCTAACATTTTCGAACATTGAAATGAAACAAATTTACAATGATACATGGAAATGTAGTGAATACCAAACAAACAATTATCAAGTGTTTATTATAAAATATGTGGGGTGCTGGGGTGCGTAGGTGGCTCAGTCAGTTAAGCATCTGACTCTTGATTTTGGCTCAGGTCTTGATCTCAGAGTTGTGAGATCAAACCCTGCGTTGGGCTCCATACTCAGGGGAAAATCTGTTTCTCTCCCTATCCCTCTGCCTCTCCCCATGCTCATATTCTCTCCTTCCAAAATAAATAAATAAATCTTTAAAAAAATATATGTGGCGTGCTGAAGAAGTGGGTCTAAGAAAAAAAAAATTAACCCTGAAATATTATAGTAGATTCAGACAGGCAGAAGTACTAAATAATATCTAGACTGCAATAAATTATAAAATCATAAACAGATAATTGTAAAATAAAAAGAAATATTATTTCTAATTTGTTTACCATTACATATCCATTAGGATATACGTGAGAAAGAAAGAAAGAAAGAAAGAAAAAAAGAAAGAAAGAAAGAAAGAAAGAAAAGTGTTGGAGAGGATATTGAGAAATTAGAACTCTCTTAACACTGCTAGTGGGAATGTGAAATGGTGCAGCCGTTGTGGAAAACAGTATGACAGTTCCTCAAAAAATCAACCATAGAATTACCAAATGATCCAGCAATTCCAATTCTGTTTATATTCGAAAAGAATTGAAAGCAGGGACACAAACAGATATTTGTATATCAAAGCAGGATTACTCACAATAGCCAAAAGGTGGAAACAACCCCAGGGTCCATCAACAGATGAATAGATAAACCAAACAAAATGTGGCTTACACATAAATATTATTCAGCCTTAAAAAGGAATGAAATTCTCATACATGTTTCAACATGTATGAACCTTGAAAACATTATGCTAAGGGAAATAAATTAGAAAAAAATAACAAATATTGTATGATTTCACTTATATGAGGTCCCTACAATACTCAAATTCATAGAGATGTAAGGTAGAATGCTGGTTAGCAGAGGATGGAGAAGGAAGAGTGAGGAGTTTTTGTTTAATGGGTAAAGAGTTTCAGCTTGGGATGTTGAAGAAGATAGTGATGATGGTTGCACAACAATGTGAATGCACTTATTGCCAATGAATTACACACTGAAAAATAGTTGAAATGGTAAATTTTATTACTTGTATTTTAACACACACCCAGGAAATACAAAAGAAGAAGAAAGAGGAAGAGGAGGATGTGTGCAGGATATCAGATAGTGATGTGTGTAAGATATGAGCTCACATGGAGAACAGAGATGACTGGAGAAGAGAATTTGGGGCAGAAAGAAAATAGCTGAGCAAAAGCTCAGACTTTTGAAGTCCAGGGAACAACAGAATTTTCGGTGTGGCTGGAGTATAAGATCTACACATGGATGTGAACTAAACTCTGCAAGAAATGCTGAAGCCAGGTAAGTATATCCTGAATGTCTAAGTGTTTGGGCATTATGTATTATATACTAAAAAGAGTGGGTGGCTATTTGCAGACACTGCAAAAATAACAAAGACAGATCCAACTGAAAAAAGAAAAAAAAGTGTAATAAAATATATATTTATATATATAATATGTTATACATATTTTATATATATATATATATATATATATATATATATATATATATATATATATATATATATATATATATAATATCAGAACCTGCCCCTTCATGTATATGTGAATGTGTTTTAGGAAACATACAGGATTGATTGATTAAGACATTGTTTATTCCTCAAGAACATAGGAACAATGATAGAGAAAATTTGGGACTGAATCTTAAGATGAATCTGGCAAAGAGTTACAGACAGCTTCATAAGTTCTGTTCTTTAGTCCTAATTAATCAGTTAGATTAAATTCAGAAGTATTTATTGAGCAGACTAGCTGGCACATAAAATGTGCTCAATACGGATATAAATATATAAGTATGTAACAGTAAGTCTGACAAGTAGATTCACATCTTTCACAGAGTATATTGCTGTACACAGACTCCAAATAGAAGTATCCATCCCTGAGATTGCATACATCATCCACCAGCATGTAAAAAGAATATATGGGAACACTTACTTAAATAGGTATAATTTTTTGTAATTCATATTTTCCTGAGTGAGTTTTATAATTAAATAATGTTTATGTATTTATACATATTTGTGAATAAATATACATATGATGAGTTTATATACTAAAGTTGTTAAATACACTAATAAAAATTTCTCAGACAACTGCTTTCCCATTTCTTTCAAGTGCTAGAATTTATTCAGCTTTATTCTTGAGCCTGAGGCCAAGAACAGATAAATACAGGGACAAAAAGGAATAAGCATCTCCCTGCCCAGCAATCTTCTTCCATGACTCAAGATATGCAGACATTTGATGAAAGGAAAATATTTCCTAGTCCAGGAGAATGAAAAATAATTTTTTAAAGTGTTTTAGAAGCTTATATCATAGGACATGTTCTCTTCTCCAGTATATAATAAAAAATATATGTCATATAGCGTGGCTATCCTCAAGAAATGTGCTACTTTTAGAAAATATCATTTTATCTGGTATTTACTGAATTTGCCAATAAGTTTTAAAGAGCAAAGAATAAATGGACAGTTATTTAATTTGACGTATCATCTCCTCAAAAAACCTCTCCAGATATATTATATATTATTTTAAAACCACAAATAAAAATTAACCAATATAAATATATTTTTGATGACAATATATTATTTATTTTAAAGAATAAGGATTAAGTTGGCTAATGCTAAAGTTGATACTTTATGAATCTAGGATGAATAAAGAGGTTATAAATAGATATATGGATAGATGTATAGATGCAGCTATCGAACTATAATGCTAAAAGCATTCAATATCTAGCAAAGATATGTCAGTTATTTTCACTATATTGATTGATATTTTATCTTTTAATGTTATTTTGCATTGAATTTTATATATATAAGAAGCTTTAACAATCTGCAAATATAACTTTTTTATTTTACAAATGGTTCAACTGACATCTGAATAATTTGTATATACTTGTGTAACTTGTGCATATAGCTATCAAGTATAAAAATAAATGGTTGAATTGTGTCTTCTTGAGTATTGCTTTTGCTATTTCTTAATAACTATATTATAAATATAATTCATTTACTCTTAACAGGTACATCCTGTTGCATCTAATACTTGTTAAGGTTAAGTGATCTGAGTATTCCTTTCCCTCAATCAGTGCTTTTCACTGAATTCTTATTACTCAAATAATTACACTAGGTGAATATTTATGGGTACTAGTATATGAATCTCACTAAAACGTCTAAATAGTGTAAGTTCACTTTATTTTGCAAGCTATAAAGTTACAAAACAAACCAATAAAAATTATATCTTTCCCATGATGCCTTTTTGAGTACAAATTAAGGAATTTTTATTCTTATAGTAAAAGTTAGGACACATATATTCTTACAATAAAAAATCTATTAATATTTTAGTATATTCTAAATATATTAAGCAATGTTAACTGAAAACTGTTGAATGAATAAGAATTTTTTCTTCCTCTATGCTATACTTCAAGCTAACATTTTATCTACATAATATACGATTGTATTAGCAGCCATGTTATTCCCTATTATTTACTTTTCGTCTAATTTTACTATGTTCTAATGTAAATCAAATTAAACTAGTGCTTACCCACTGGCTTAATAACTATCTCAGCAATCCTGGCAGTATATAGGGGGAACCACAAAGGAAAAAGAAAATTATTTGTAGACTACAATGGGAATCATATCTTCTCTTACCCCTAAAGAACTACATGTATTATGTAATTCAAACCTTTCAGAATACAGATGAGCAAACTAAAGTTTGTGGTGGCTAGTGACTTCCTTGCATTAGAAAGTGTTAGGAGAAATATTACAACCCAAATCCTCTGGCTTTTTGTTCAATGCTTTAAAATACCAAACTTGGCAGAAAGTATTTTCCAAATTTGGCTACCATCACAGTGTCTCCTGCACAATATACTCTCTACTCTGCTCTCCTCATCAAAATCTGGAGTCTAATCCTTTCTTATTATATCTCTGCTGGCCTCACGACTGCTTGTAACCAAAAGAGTAACCAAAAGAGTATGGCATGATTTCAGAGGCTGGGCCAGAAAAGTGCATGTGGTAGCCTCTGGCTCTCTTGGAACAACTCTGGTTATCACAACACCCCCTTTCATGGCATTTCCACTCAGATACTGATGCCATGTTGGAAGGAGCCAAACTCACATGAAGAGGGCTCTGTAGATGCTCTGAACAGTCCCAGCTATTTCAAACCTTTGGCTGATCCAGCCTAGGTACTAAGTATCAAGGAAGAGGGTATCTGGGAATTAAATCTTCTAGAACAAATTGTTCCAGCTCTCAGGCATTCTTATCTTCAAAGACAGAGATAAACCATCACCACTGAGCCTTTTATGAATTCTGTCCAACAGAATATGAAGCATAATAAAGCTTTTGTGATTTTATCACTGACTTTTGGAGTGATTATTATGCAGCAATAGTAACTGAAATATTACTTGAAAGAATACACATGTTGGATGTGAAAGATGGAGCAGAACACCAAGACTTCAACTTGCAGGACACATTTTATATATAGTGAAAACCTGAAGTGATGTTCTGGGTGATATAAACAGTAATTCCCCATCATCCCACTTCTTTTTTTTTTTTTTTTTTTTGGAGGGAGAGAGAGTACACATGCATGCATGAGTTGGGGAGGGGGGCAGAGGGAGTTGGAGGGAGAGAAACTTAAGCAGGCTCCATGCCCAGTGTGGAGCCAGATGCAGAGCAATCCCATGACCCTGAGATCATGACCTGAATGGAAACCAAGAGTCTGATGCTTAACTGATTGTGCCACCCAGGCCCCCTGCATAATTATCTTCATTTCCCCCTGAATTATATCTAGGAAACTTATCTATTGAGTATAGAATATAATTCAATTACCCACATATTGAAGAATTAGGTATCTAAAGAGAGGTTTTTATTCACCAAGTTTTATTTGCCAAGTACTCTATGGGAGTACATAAGCTAAGTAGTTAACCAGTTAAAGCAGATTTGTAGACACAGGAAAGACTTCCCAAACAGCTGAGTGTGGTCAGGAAGAATGAACTTCACAGAGCCTTGCACTGAAATAACATGGCGGTACAAGCTAGAATTTACTCTCTTCCTTAGGTTTGTTTCATAGTAGATCAGGTATATATGTGTGTCACAAATATATATACATATACTTTCTATCCTGTTTAGGGTCTCATGTGACTGCAATCCAGGTATGCATGTGGGCCAGAGTCTTATCAAAGGTTCAAGTGGGGAGAAATCTGCTTGTAAAATCAGGTTATGGGCAGAATTCATCTCCTTGTGGCTTGAGGACTAAGAGCCCCATGTTCTTTTTGGCTGTCAGCCAGCAGTTGACTCGCAATCTTTGTCACATGGACATTTGTGACATACACTCACCTTTGCCATATAACATAACTTAATCACTGGATTGACATCCTATCACATTTCCCATATTTTGTTAGCTTAGAATCAAGTAATAGGTCCTGCCCATACTCACTCTGAGAAGGACCTTCACAAGACATGCCTCCTTGGTGGGTTCGCTCTAGGGTTTCTCCACCAAAAATGCCTTTTGAAAAATGTTTTCAGTCACATAAAAAACATGATTACAGACACAGAAGCCTATAGTGCCTACTTTCAAAAGTAGAGGCACTTGAGTTTATGCCAAGAATCCAAAGATTTTTTTTTCTCTTCATCTTTTCTTAAACAAGTGAATATTTGATTATTAACATTATCTAATATGTGACTGTTCCTCATGTGCAGATATCCTAAATCACAATAACCCAATGTAGCATGTTTTACTGTCATAATTTTATATATGAAGAAAATTAGGCATGAGATACTACCAACTTAAACTCACATAGTTAAGAAGGAAATTGAGATTTAAAGAAAGGACATCTTTCCACAATTCCTCATTGCTTATTCTGTTTTTTTAAGCTTTTATTTAAATTCCAGTTAGTTAACATACGGTGTAATATTAGCTTTGGGTATACAACATAGTGATTCAACACTTCCATACAACAGCTGGTGCTTATCACAAGTGCACTCTTTAATCCTCATTACCTATTTAATCCATACCCACCAACTCCCTTCTGGTAACCAAGAGTTTGTTCTCTATAGTTAGGAGTCTGTTTCTTGGTTTGTCTCTCTCTTTCTTTCCCCTTTATTCATTTGTTTTGTTTCTCAAATTCCACATTTGAGTGAAATCATATGGTATAAATGTTTTTCTCTGACTAATTTCACTTAGCATAATACTCTCTAGAACCATCCATGTTGTTGTAAATGGCAAGCTTTCATTCTTTTTGTGTCTGAGTAGTATTCCATTATATATATAAACTATGTCTTCTTTATCCATTCATAAGTTTATGGACATTTGGGCTATCTCCATAATTTGGCTATTGTAGATAAGGCTGCTATAAACATCAGGGTGCATGTGTCCCTTCCAATTAGTATTTTTGTAGTCTTTGGGCAAATATCAAATAGTGCAACTGCTGGATCATAGGGATAGTTC
Source organism: Ursus americanus (assembly GCF_024610735.1). Taxonomy (NCBI): domain Eukaryota; kingdom Metazoa; phylum Chordata; class Mammalia; order Carnivora; family Ursidae; genus Ursus; species Ursus americanus. Next base: position 26,362,054 of record NC_142135.1, read on the forward strand.
TATTTCTAACTTTTTAGGAAACGCCATATTATTTTTCGGAATGGCTGCACCAGTTTGCTTTTCCACCAACGGTGCAAGAGGGTTCCCCTTTCTCCACATCCCTGCTAACACCTGTTGTTTTCTGTGTTGTTGATTTTAGCCATTCTGACAGGTCTGAGGTGATATCTCATTGTAGTTTTCATTTGCATTTTCTTGATGATGAGTGATATTGAACATCTTTTCATGTGTCTGTTGGTCATCTCTATGTTTTCTTTGGAAAAACGTCTATTCATGTCTTTGCCCATTCATTCATGATTTAAAAAACCCTCAAGAAAGTAGGTTTACAGGGAACATACCTCAATATAATAAAGGCCATATATGAAAAACCCACATCTAATGTCATCCTCAATGAGGAAAAACTGAGACTTTTTCCTCTATGGTCAGAAAAAAACAGAGATGTCACCTCTCACCATTGTTATTTAACATAGTACTGGAAGTCCTAGCCTTAGCAATAAGACAACAAAAACTAATAAAAGGCATCAAAAATGGCAAGGAAGAAGTCAAACTTTCACTCGTTGCAGATGACATGATACTATATACAGAAAATCCAAAAGACTCCACCAAAAAACTGCTAGAACTAATAAACAAACTCAGTAAAGTCATAGGATACAAAATCAATGTACAGAAATCTGTTGCATTTCTATACACCAATAATGAAGCAGCAGAAAAACAAATCAAGGAATTGATCCCATTTAGTATTACAGCAAAAACCATAAGATACCTAGAAATAAACCTAACAAAGTGAAAGACTTGTACTCTGAAAACTATAAAACACTGATGAAAGAATAATTAAAGATGACAAAGAAATGGAAAGACATTCCACTCTCATAGATTGGAAGAACAAATATTATTAAAATGTCTATACTACTCATGGCAATCTATGCATTTAATGCAATCCCTATCAAAATACCAATAGCATTTTTCACAGAACTAGAACAAACTTAAAATTTGGGTGGAACCAGGAAAGATTCCAAATAGCCAAAATAATGCTGAAAAGGAAAAGCAAAGAGGGAGGTATCACAATTCTGGACATCAAGCTGTATTACAAAGCTGTAGTAATCAAAACAGTATGGTACTGGCACAAAAATGGACACATAGATCAACAGAACATAACAGAAATGAACCCACAACTATATGGTAAATTAATCTTGGACAAAGCAGGAAAGAATATTTAATGGGAAAAAGAATGTCTCTTCAACAAGTGGTGTTTGGAAAACTGGACAGAAACATGCAGAAAAATGAAATTGGACCACTTTCTTACCCCAACACAAAAATAAATTCAAAAATGGATGTAAGACTAAATGTGAGACCTGAAACCATCAAAATCCTAGAAGAGAACCAGGCAGTAACTTCTTTGACATTGGCTGTACCAACTTCTTTCTAGATATGTCTCAGGAGGCAAGGGAAACAAAAGCAAAAATTCTAAACTGAAGAGGTTTAGTATCCAAAATATATAAAAAGAAATTATAAACTCAACATCCAAAAAAAATGAATAACTCAATTAAAAATGAGCAGAGACATAAATAGCCATTTTTTCACTGCTTTTTAAAAAGATTTTATTTATTTATTTGAGACAGAAAGAAAGAAACAGAGAGAGAGAGAGAGCCCAAGCAGTGGGGAGGGGCAGAGGGAGAGGGAGAAGCAGACTACCCCTGAGCAGGGAGCCCACTGCGGGGCTTGATCTCAGTAACTTGGGATCATGACCTGAGCTGAAGGAAGACACTTAACAGACTGAGCCACCCAGGTGCCCTCACTGCTTTTCTTATAATTGCTGTTGAAGATAATCTCCATTAATTTAGGCTGAATGTATTGTAGACCTTAAAACCATACCTAAAAATGTGAAACACATTTTCTATGTTCAATAAATATACATTATTTCTCCTTTATGTACAGCCACTGAAGGCCTTTCTCAATACCTATGTACTGATCCTTATGGAAACTTTGGTTTCTGAACTGACCATGATTCATTTTGCATCAAGTATTATCTCACAGTGAATGATGTAGAAAATGTATTAAAACCCATCTTGTATAATTTGCCACAACCTGACCTTTTATCTCCTTGATAGAATCAGCATTAGAGACTACTTGCTTCCTACACAGTATTTGCAAACTGATTACAATATATTCCTTGACCTTTTTTATTTTGTGACTTTGTATGCTACCTGCCTATTCTGTTTCAGCCCTTGTTTCTTTTAAACATCACATTTTATTGGCTGTTCTCTATGTTCTGTATTAAGTTGTATTGTCCCCCTCAATAAAATCACCTATGATGCTTTGAGCTATTTTTACTACTAATTTTATTAGCTAGGAACTCAGTGTCTCTCTTCTTCCCTCTCCTTTCTCTGTTCTACCCTCCTTCTTTCCTTCCTCCCTCCATTCCTCCCTCTTCCATTTCTTCCTCCTTCCTCTCCCTTTCCTCTCCTGCTATCTCCCCTATGTCTCCCAACTTCCCATTGAGAACTATGTTTCACAAAGGAAATGGTCACTTATGAAGAGTTGTAGATGGTGCATAGAGATAAAAACACATGCTACAATTAGATGTGTGTGTTTTTTTTTAAAGGGAAGAGAACTGTTGGTCAGTCATAATTTAATATTACCATAGACCTAAATTAATTCACTTGATTTAAACAGTTAAAGTAATATTTGAATTCACGTTAGAGTAATTCTGACAAGCAATTCTATTTTTTGTTTGTGACATCCTTGAATTCTCAGGGAGCCACAGGAAGTTGTGTGTGACTTGGATCATCACTTAATTCCCTATTAATTTATTTTGAGTTTTGTTTTCCACCATATAGAAAACATTTGAAAAGTATGAAATTAATAAAACCAGACCTGGATGTCACAATTAAGGAAGGGTCTTTGGATAGAAAGTATAGGAAAAATTTTTTGGCTTCCTCTGTAGCCAGTACATGAGGGGGTTTTCTGCTACAGTGTTCACAAGTCTGTGGATGCTAAGCAAAAAAAAAAAAAAAAAAAAGAAAAAAAAAGAAAAAAAAGAAACATCTAATTTACTAAACAACAAGTTTACTAATAATTTGAATATAATGTAAAATTCTGAAACATTTTCACACTTAAAAGCCTATACTATAATATAAAAAAATTATGATCATTGGAATCCAAGACCTTAAGCATAAAAGAAACTAAAATGTATAAAACAAGTCTTTCTAAATTAAAATTGGAAATAAGCCTATCAACTTGAGATGAACTTTTTTGAAAATAATATTTATTTAAAAAAATCTATCTGACCTCTAACTACTGAAATATGGAAACAATGTCTAATATAGTATTGACAAGTACCCTTAGTTCCCAGACTATGTTCTCTAAATACCACTTCCCCCTAAGGGTATGAGGACTAATGTAATGTTTGAAGTAGTGGTATCAGTAAGATAAGCAACATCCTGTTACACAAGACAGATATGAAAGATTATTGTTCAATGATGTGACAGTGTGAACATCAAAAATACTATCTGAATGATTGAAACATACCAAATATGATAAAAAACTTCAATTAAAATTATGTTAACATATAGGACAACAGAGGATAATCGTGAATCAAACCACTATTATGTAATAATTTCCCTAATTTTTTAAAATTTTAACTCAAACTACACTTTTTTGTCAAGGCTTGTGCCACAGAACTTGTTACTGATTGAGAAAATTCAGGTTTATGACCTCAACTTAGACTAATATAGACATACATAGGGGATGATGTAAAGAAGTGTCTGTGTTTTTATTTAAAACATAGGGAATAGTATTATGAGCAAAATTTAAGACCTGGACTTATGTTCCTTCAAACATGGACTTCTAGTTAGAACCTATATCCATAAGCTCCCATCTCTGGGATCGGGGCTCTCATTATCTGTTACAGAGAATATTGTATCGCTACTCCAACTCTTCTCCATGCTTCTAGATTTTCTTCACTTTATACATTTCCTTTACCAATAACACTGAACTTTGAATGTTGAGATTAAACTTACTCTTTATCTTATAAAAAGAAACATCTTTTCATTGCCAAAATGATTATTTTTTCATAGTGACTAAAATTAAAATCTCTGCTGCATTTCCTGAATCATTTTTATCCTCTTCCTTCATGAACATGTGTTTCAGCAAATCTGAGAAACTACCATACCTAGAAGGGCATCACATATATGTTAAGTGCCAAACAAATACTTGCTGAATGAATAAACAAGTGGTCATTTATAATGACAATTTACTTCCTAAAAATCACCATTATAAGACAGTGTGATATATTTTAATGCGCTTAGTCTAGTATGGTATCTTCAAAGAGACAAAGCTATTGTGTACTTTGTAAATAGCCCCTAAAATAACCACCTACTTGAAAAAAAGGAAAAGTGAAGGACAGCATCTTCTAAAGAATCCCTTATCCCTAGATATTATAAGAAAGAAGATAGAAACATATTATCTACTTGAGATTTGAAAAATCTATGTTAAACTAAAGTGGAAAATCTAAAAGTGGTGGTTATTAAAACATATAAATTTACTCCTCTGTTTTATTGCCTTAATATATTATCAAACCAGTATTAATATACTTTTATCTAAAGAGCAATAAATAGTATAGACATCATGAAATTATTTTTGTCAAGCCTGATCATTTTTTGATGCTTAGGTCAACTAACTCAGACAGTACTACAATTTAATCTTATTCTATACATGTATTATGTGACCATTATTTTTTAACAAAGGTTTTCCTTACTGTCTAGAGATGCTACTTTATAATATTAAATGTTTTTATTATATTAATAATCATTATTTAAATAATTCAATTGAATACTCAATAAAAAATTAGTGATATGGGCAAGAGAATTTCAGTACCTGGCTCTATTTCTCTATGCAGGGAGGGGGAGGTGCTTTTCTGAGCAGCACTGTTGGCCTCTGTACATCCCATCAGAGAGGATTGGCTTATCTGAGAGTGGAGTTAGGAGAAGCTGATTATGTTTAGCTCAGCCCCTCCCTCCTTCACTCCTTCATACTTGCCACCTGCACAGAGGATCTATTCTCATCCTTTCTAGGCCATGGATTAGATTAAGTAGGACAGGTTCCCATCACAGAGACCTTTTGGATTTTAGTAATTTCTGTGCCTACTAAGTACGCTTATTCAGGGGTATAATATAAACAAGCCACTTTATTATTAAACCTATAGCCATGTATGCAAATCTAGACTTTGCCAGCATATTTTTATATATATATATATATTCTACCCATTTGAAGTCTGTGTCCCTCCATTTATGGAAGATCAACACAGATAAGGGAAATAATTCATTTCTTATTTGAGTTAATCCTAGATTCTGTTGTATTTGTCTGTGAATCTGCAGGCAGAGACAAAGAATAATACTAGGAAGTTAAATCACATGCAATGTGAATGGGTACATGCCTTTAAGGTTTGGTGGAACTTAGGCTCAATTCATGCAGAATTTATAGGGAATTGTATTGTACCATGAGGATGCTTTAACAAAATTGTGTATTTGGATTTTAACAATGCAGCTCTAGTAGGTTATTTTTATAGTAGGAATGCCACAGTTTGACTGTGAACTAGTGTGTCCCTTCCCTCTCAATTCAATGCAATACTGGTCACTGGGTAGTCAAAGTGTGGAACTTAGAAAGAAAATAAGAATTTTCAAAAATGCTTGAAGAGAAAGTATTTAAAATAAGGCATAAATTTCTTAAAGAGTCAGAAATACCTCAAAAAATAGAATTGAGAGTCTATGCCTAGGTGAATTTTTATCCAGATATAATCAACAATGTGTCAGAAATATACTCCTCATAGACACTTTCTCACATTTAAATTTACATTCCAAGGCTCTAGTCTCCAAGAAACTGGCATAGATTAACAGACATCCTGGTAAAACTGAAGCCAAATGATTTTCCTCATTGATCTGTTTAACTAAGATACCATTAAGACTGCCAGCTTCTTTGGCAATACAAGGTCCTAGATTATTAGACTATAATTTTGTCAGGAATAATTTTGCCATAGAAACTAATGATAGTAAATTACTTGGGTATGAGCCTGTCCTTTCTTATGCACTTGCTGGGCTTTTTGATAGACCCAGGAAACACTTATGGTTGAATATAACACTAAGATCTCAAAGAGACTTTGATTCTTTCCTAATATATCATATAGGTTATAATCCTTGAAGGAATCCCAATTCCACCTAGGTATCCTGCATGTCTCAGCATTAGATTGAGTACAGGGGGAAAAAGAAGTAACATTTTCGAGCTTCATTAGTTTTATAATCAGATTCTTTTTACTTTAACTTATGTCGAAATAATTAATTTTAAACTTTATTTCATCAAGAACTTTGAACTCCACTTACCTCAAGGACATAAAGGCACCTAAACTATCTTTAGTACTTTAATATTTGATCAAACTTTCTTTCTTCCTAAAGTGCTAATGGTGGAAATTCAAATTGAGGACACTTCATTATGTTTGGCATTTTAGTTTTAGAGTATCTGTATTTTATCATTTAATCTCATCATAAAACTTTGGTTAATATATATGGATAAAAGTTTGAACTCGTGGTCTGAGGTAGCCTTGGAGTTAATTAAATTAAGGTACTCAGTGACTTTTTTTAAAATATCTTTTTCTGTGGAAAAATTTAACTTTGCCTTCAGTGATCTTAGGATGATCAATAAATGATTGGGGTACAATGAAGTAGCATGCAGAATGGTTCAATTACATTCTCTCTTTTAAGCCATCATGCCCACAGGGAGCTAATATTTACTACATTCTCTCTCTTTCCCTCTCTCTCCCTGTGTGTGTGTTCTCTGTATACTAATGGTGAATAGCATTACTGTAAAAATATGCATTATCTTCCTGTTACGCTTTTTCCTTTTGAAACTCTCACTACCAGGTCCCTGTCTACTGGACCTCTCCATGGTAAGTTTCATACTAACGTTCCCTAGAATCTGCTAGGTGAATTGCTTTAGACTTTTAACTCTCAAGAAGAGACTGTTTTGTCCCCAGGAAACACTTAGTAACGTCTGGAGACATTTTTATTTCTTATGACTTGGGGGTTGCTATTGGTATCTCATGGGTAAAAACCAAGGACACTGTTAAACAAAAATGTACAAGACAACCTTCAAAAACAAAGAATTATCTGGTCTCAAATGTTAGTAATGCTGAGTTCGAGGAACTCTGTTTTAGACAATGAAATGTATCAAGTGACATGAATCATTTCTCAACAGAAGTCCTTAAAAGCTGAAGTATGATTCTGCCATTGCTCCTTTTTTTCCACCATGAGATGAGTAGGGGCTTAGACAGGGGCTGCTCCTATTTCCTAGACCCCAAAATGAAGAAGACATGGAACAGAGCCATAGTCAAGCCACTATGGAAATGTAATATGGTCAAGAAATAAACATTTTTGTTGTTGTAAGCCACTAAAAGTGAGGGTCTTTTGTTACCTTATGTTAACATAAACTGATTCATTAACTACCTATTGTTCTTCAGTAATAAAATGGACATTTTAATGTCCATTATGGTGAATTCTATATCTGCCTCTTACCTGGTTCTGAATTCAGTTGGGAAAGAAGCATTTTATTTGTTGCCCTGACTACAATTTAAAAAATATATGCTATGATAAGGTTGCTGATTCAGGAAAATGTGAACATTCCTATTAGAAGGGTTTTAATCTCCTAATGATGCCTGAGAGTTTTAAATATGGAAAAATCAAGTTCTATTTAAAGGCTAAAGCACGTCAACGGCCGGCTTAACTGAGTAAATTATCTTAAATGTGATGTAGTTTTAATATGGTTTTACTCAAATCCAAAGTAATTTGTAACTTATTAAATAGTTCATGGATGTTGGTTCTCAATTGACTTGGAGAAATGAAGGTTTGAAAATTATTTTCTATGGTATCTAGTGGACAGTATTTTCATAGTTTCTTTTTTTTTTAAGATTTTATTTATTTATTTGACACAGAGATAGAGACAGCCAGCGAGAGAGGGAACACAAGCAGGGGGAGTGGGAGAGGAAGAAGCAGGCTCCCAGCAGAGTAGCCTGATGTGGGGCTCGATCCCAGAACCCTGGGATCACGCCCTGAGCCGAAGGCAGATGCTTAATGACTGCGCCACCCAGGCACCCCTTCATAGTTTTTTTTTTTATGAAACCAAACTTATGGGAGTGACTGGCAAGTTCAGCTCAGAGGTAAAATGGCTAACACAAAATTTATCTAAGCTTCCAATTAAGAGAGCAAAAAAGCTTGAATATCTATAGCCAAGTGAAGGAAGACAGTTTCAGGGTCTCTTAGCTTAAAAGTTGTCTTCTACTTTTCTGTGCCAGTGCTTTTCTCTTTATTTAACAAAATACGTGGTGAACAAACACAAACACATGTGTTAGTTTGTGTTCTGTTCTACTTGGCCTCTGTGATGTGTTGCTCTACACTTGATCTTAGCCAAAAGGCCAAGAAGCGATGATGATACATTGCTCTTCACCAGACTGCAAGTTCCTTTTTGAAGGGAGTTCTGCTTATGAATACCTAATTCAAAGTACTTGGCACACAGCAAGTATCAATGTTTCATGATGGAATTAGTGAACACAAGTGAATAGATGATTTTAATTTATGCTTATTCTCACAAATGAGGTGAACACTCAGATAAACGCGAACATTAGAAATTTAGAGCCAATCTAATGTTTCTATTTTTATAATAGTTTTGCATATTTATTTTCCCCTAAATCCATACTTTACAAGAAAAAGAAATGAAAGATTTTACCGTAACATTTTTAAGATCAGGAGTTGACCTCCATTTCCATGAGATTAGGGGTGGATCATGGCTACTGAGTTTCTTAAAATGGACTTCAAGCATAGCTATGAGATAAGCCAAGGAACGTAGTAGTATAGAGAACACAATCAGAACTTGAAAAATATAGTTCTCCCACCTGGAAAATTCTTTCAAAGAGAGAACTCCAAACTTGTAACCTCCCTTGTCCTCATGACAAGGTTACACCACGCTGATGCTTAAATTTTCAAACTGGGCTTTTTTGCTATATTATGATTGTGCACTACCCTTTTGAAACCATGTTAGATCCCTTGGTTTCAGTTGAAGGATGGTATCTATACTATATTTTTTGTGTTCTAATATAAGAGAATTTGAAGTTACTCTAATAAAAACATAAAGGAAATAATTTTCCTTAGTGGTTTAGACCTTATAAAAAATTTAGAAAAGTTGAGAGTTCTGGACCTCAAACTTCTTTATATTCGATATAACATTATTTTATCTCAAAGCCTTGTGTATTTCAGAGGGAATTTAATTTTGCAAAATCTTCTTTGTTATCTAAATGAAAGTCTGTACCCTGGACACCCACACTATCCTTCTACTAGTGCTATATTGTTTGTCTCTTAGATTGCTAGTTTGCAGAGCAAAGAGAATGTTTTCCTCTGAATTCACACACACATAAAAATAGTCCTTCTTTCTGATGCTCATTAATATTGTATTATAATAATATGTTTTTTTCTTGCCATCCAATTTACCTACATGAACCGGTCCACATTTGTTTAGTTGCAAGTATGAAGACTTTAGTCTAAAAAAATTTAGGTAAGTGGGGTACCTGGCTGGCTCAGTCAGTAGAGTGTGTGACTCTTGAGCTCAGGGTTCTAAGTTCAAGCCCCATGTTGGGTGAGGGGCCTACTTAAAATAAAAATTTTTTAAAAAATTAAAAATTAGGCGAGGAATATTTTATAGATCATTTGAGTTTAAAGTATGTAAAATATGAATCACTATGAGCTCTAATTGTTTTCGGTAAGAAGGCATATTCTTCTTGGCTATGATTATCCCCTGAATCACTATTCTGCCCCATGTTTTACCAATATGCAAAAATAAAAGTTTAGATTCTCTGATTTTTTCATTGACATTTTTGAAAATGTTCATGTAAACTGGAAAGCTCCATTTAAAGTCACTTTACTTTGCAAAATAACAGGAAGGTGTTGAAAAAGTTAAAGATTTACTTCCTATTCTGGAATAAATTCTTATAAAGATGTTTTTAATTTCAGAAAATACATTTACCAGAGAAAAGTCTATCAACAAGAACATATAAAAATACACAACAGGGTGCCTGGGTGGCTCAGTCAGTTAAGTGTTCAACTCTTGATCTCATCTCAGCTCAGGTCTTGATCTCAGGGTCATGAGTTCAAGCCCCACAGTGGGCTCCATGCTGGGTGTGGAATCTACTTAAAAACAAACAAAACCACACAACTACACAACTTATTTCTTTAAATAAAGCATTATAACCTTCCCTTCTGTAATGCTTTTATATAGTATATATATTACCTATAATATAATATATACTTGTGTATTACATATAGCTTATATATGTATATCATCTGTGTGTGTATATACCGTCTAAAAATTTTATGAACATGTGAGTTAATTAAAAAGTTACAATCCACAAGATAAATGAAGGAACAAGATACATAATAATCCCATTTTTATTTACGAAGTCATTAGTTTATTAAAAGATAATTAACTAGAACATTAAGATTGATAAAAATCTCAGAATAGAAATAGGATCCAATGCAACTAAAGCCTGCCAATCCTCTCAGGAGAAGGGCTAACTCAAAGGGTCTTCTACTAGGTCCCATGCTAACCAGATAATGTGTAAAAGTAGTTAAAAAACTAATTTGCCTACTTCAAGTAAGGAAAATAACCACAAGGATATTCAGAAAACTCATGTTTTTGTTGCTGCTTTATTGTTACCTTGTTGTTGTTTCTTGAATTTATTTTCCTTGTTGTAGTTGACTTGTCAGTTCAGGTCTGGGTCAGTTTGGTTTCCCTAATTCAGTGTCATAATCAACCCCCTCAACAGCAATCATGTGCAATGTATCAATTGTATGGCTGTAACAGAATTTATACAATGCAGCATGTTTACTGAGGTATAGGTATTTGTCTTAATGCACCTTCATAAGCAAACTCATACTTTTTGCTCCTGATCATGGTTGCAACAGAAATAGGGTTTTTAAAATTTTTCTCCCAAGGCCTTTGGCCAAATGATGAATGACTCTTTGGAATCCTCTGAGTTCCCAGAAATGCTCCCTCCTTTTTGTGTACTTTAGCTAATAAGAACTTTGAAATCCAGGATGAAGTATTCATATGTAACATACATGACACATATTCTGCCTTATATTTGTACACTTGATATATTATCCACTATGAGTCTGGCGTCATGATGGTTATTGAAGATAAAGACAAAGCAGATGGCTGCCTCAAGGATTTCATAACATAGAAAAGGACATAGCCAAATAAATTAATAACTGTCTTGAATAATTGCTAAGCCAAAGTGCACTATAAATGAACTTAATTATTTGAATATAGGTTGATTCTTAATATTTTTGCTTTCTTTTGATATTCTATAAATGTATGACTCAACTAAAATCTGATTTTAAGTCAACTAACAGAGGTGACTGGAGATTTCACCATAATCATTTTCTGTATTTATTTCTACAAGATTAATCAAAGGAGATGACAGATGGAAGAGGCCTCACTGATTATGAGAATACGCTTTCCAGTTGTGCCAGTTCCCATGGCTCTCTCAGGTCCATGGGGATCTGCTGCTTCAGGCCATGCAGGAAGCAGGGTGAACTTGGGCATGCCTAGAGGGCCCTATGTCTGAGACTCACTCTCCCTCGGTGTACCTCATAGTTACCTCCTCAGCAATATTGCTACTTCACAAGAGTGCTTCCCCTTCTATGTGCATTGGTAACTTTCAGCCTCCTTCCTATCACTTCCCTCCCCTCATCTCTTTGATTCCATTTATTTTCACCTACTACAAGAATCTAAATAAGAAAACCATAGGTTTTAGAAAACTAAAATAAAACAAAATGCCAAGAATTAAAGTACATTCAGCCAGTTTATCTTTAGAGAAGAATCCTAACCTACCCCAGGAAAAATTGAGTGCGGGAAAGTTGGCCTGTTTCATGAATGTGGGGATGAGTGAAGAGATAATTTGAGTATAAAACACTATTTCATATTTTAGCTTTTCTAACACATTTAATAAATGTAAGCCAAAGATTATAATGCCATGCACCAGCCAGAGAAATTATCAGCCACAAGACAAAGAAGATACCAGTAACTCCTAACCATGAGCAAGTCAGGTGCCAAAAGTTCAGAAATAGCCAAAGCAAAACCAATGACTCACCGAAGTAGTAATTAGTATAAATTTACTGAGCACACATCAAAAAGACAGTTTGCACGGGGTGCGTGGGTGGCTCAGTTGGTGAAGTGTCCAACTCTTGATTTCAGCTCAGGGGCATGGGATGGAGATGAGCCTGCTTAAGATTTTCTCTTTCCCTCTCCCTTGGATTAACCCCCAACCCCCAGAAAAAAGATGGAAAAACAGACAGTTTGCAAACTGGGCACACCCAAACTAAAACATGAAATGAGGCTGAGGGTATATTTTTCAAAAGCAGCTTATTGAGAGAAAAGCAGTGGTTATTTTTTCTTCATGGAGATTGGTTATAATATTGGCATTTTCTTAAATGATAAGGAATTTGTCAGTGGTTACCTCATATCAACTTTGGAAACAGTTTAAATTTTGCTTATGATTTCCAGAGGCATAAGCAAGAAATGACCCAGGTCAAGTTACTCCTGAAAAATAAGCTAAATTAAGCTTGTTAGTATGACTGAAATGGTTTTGTCTGCTCAGGGATTTTCTGGGCCGGTCTTCTTTTTTTTTTTTTTTTTTAAACACCAGGAAGGGTCTGAAGTTTTTGCTGGGAAGGACTCCAGAAGGATTTTCAGATACAGCTGAGTCTTAAAAGAATGAGTTAATCAGGTGGTTGAAAGGCATGGGTTTATTCTAAATATAAGAAGCAAGAAGTACTACTAGTGAACATTCTGATCGGTTTAAGCACTCACATTCTGATCAGAACAGACCCTACACAGAACATGGAGAGTGGCGAGAGGGAAGGCTGGGGAAATAATGGCCAAATCATAAAAGTTCTTGCTTACTCTAGAGATTTTATTTTGACTTTAAGACCAATAAGACACTCATGTACAATCTTATGAAGGGTCCTTTATTTTTACTTATTGCTTTAATTATTATACTTTCTTTCAACCATTCATATACTAGCGAAAACTGTGAGATCTCTAAATAAAAGAAAAAACAACAACAAAAAAACCCTTTTGTTTCCTATGAGTGTTAATACAATGTCACTTAAATAGCAATCCTTTAGTAATAGTTTGAGAACATTTGACTCTTGCTATTTTTATTATGCATTTAGGCATCGTATATTTGTTTATTTTATTTAAGCTCCTCTATGTTTCCAAACCAAATTTTACTTATTGAGCCAAATTTTATGTATTGAGATCATTTTGAATTCTCCTATTCCCCAACTTTCTACTTATCTAACTATAATTTTATTGTTTACAATTGAATCAATAACCCCCATACATCTTGGTTTCTCTTTTGGAAATCGAGGACATTTTAGCATAGGAGGTAATATTAGAAAGCATCATAATTTCATCATTAGAGATAATTCAGTAAAAAGGAAAAAAAGAAAAAGAGAAAAATAATACTAACTTCCCCTAACTATATGCTGAATCAATTTTAGTTATGAAATTGTAATTATATTGAGCATTTGCTTACTCAAAGTCAAACTCTATCCATAAATTTTTTGGCTTTTTGAGGCTAGACAAATTGACATTATACTCTCTCCACATTTAGTGAACAGAAAGAATTATCTTCTTATTTAGCATAGCAGCAAATAATTATTACCCTAGGGGATCGTTAAGACAGTAGACTACATTAAAAAACGGAGGAAAAATTCACTGCCTTACATGATATTTTGTTACTTTTTGTGATGTGTAGATTTGGTTCATGTAAATTCTGAGATGTTTTCCTTCTTCCAATATGTGAATCTACCCATTCATGTGCACCCCTGTATGCGTGTGTATGTGTGTGTGTGTGAGTAGTCAACATAAATAAATTAGTGAAGAGACTGCTAATGTCGCCACATATTTATTCTCTCTTTTCCTTACTGATATCCCCACCTGTTATCTGGGTACAGAATGGGAAGAATAATAAAGAAGTGACTTGGGTTTCTCCAGAATGCCGACCTACACAATCTGCCAGAATCTGTTCATCATCTTAACCACACAAACCTCAGAATCAAAGAGAACAAATAGAGATTAAAAAAAAAAATGAGACAAACAAACAAACAGACTCTTAAACGCAGAGAACAAACTGGTGCTTACCAGAAGGGAGGTGGGTAGGAAGTTGGGTGAAAAAGATAAAAGGGGATTAAGAGTACGTTTATCATGATGAGCACTGAGTGCTGTACAGAGTTCTTGATCATTATATTGCACATGTGAAACTAATAGAACGCTGTACGTTAATCATACTTCAGTTAAAAAAAAAAAGCCGATAAGGGAAATTTTACGGTTACTAATTCCAGAACCAGGCAACTTGGACTGCGCCCACAAACTACATCCTGTACCCCCCTTCCATGAAATTTGGTTCTGAATCAAGACAGTTGCAAGACAGTTTTGGAAATCTCATTTTTAAATTAGTAGCCTCTGTATGGTAGAAGAGGTCTGCAGTATTTAACAACAGAAATTTTATAAAGATGTTCAAGGCTACTACATATAGGAAATTAGACATGTCACACACCATTCTTATACCCCTTTTCCAATTAAGCCACTAATCTCTGTCACCCCATGGGACAAATAAGATCAAATTCTGTTTCTGGTGCTTGTGACTGGACCCTTAGAAAATAAAAATGAGGAGAGCAGCTTACATAGTGAAACACTATTAGTGAAAGAAATTCAGGGACCATCTAGAATTACAAAGCATTTTAAACACCTCCTTCCTAATTCCACATGGTTGGTCCCTAAACATCAGTCTCCACTTCTCTTTGACTACTTTGATAATATGATTTCTAAATTTCTTGATTTATTTTATGTCTTAAATGACACTGGCAATTGTACAAATCATGTGTTAAACTTACTGTCTAAGATGACAAGAATAAACAGGCTTCTATGTTATTTAGAGTATAAATGACATCTTCCTAGTATAAAAGAAAAGTATGTCAGAAAATGTTTATTATTTAACTGGAAGAGTGAAGAATAACAAGTGTTTCACTACTGTCTTGAATCTCATTTTTCTCGGCTCCTAATCACATCCAGTGTGTTGCAATAGAAAGATGACCAAATTTAGAAACATATCTATGTCTTTCTCTATACATATAAAGAATATCTGGCCGTGGCCCAACCAATTCATCACTTTGACTGACTTAGTAGTTAGTTCTGATTCACTCTAAAGCTAGTTTTCCCAGAATTTAAATAACAAACAAATATATATAACTGCTATATTAGGTTATTATTCTTCAAAGAGAGGAGATATACAAGCTATTAGCAAACAACTTTTGGTATACACCATTCAGAGTCTGACGACATGGAATGAGTGATTCCTTCAGATGTTTCGCATTACCACAGCTTCCCAGAAGCCATAGCTACTTGGATACTTTCACACTGAATCTGAGACCATCTCTCAAAACCTACTTCCTTCTGAGGAAACAAACCTCAACATTGTACTATGTCTTTCAATTTTATTCCCTTAAAGCCACATCTTCACTATAAACCACCAGTTTACTACACCAGGGTCTTGCCTTTTTCTCCTCAACCTACACCTGGAGCTATTAATCTTTTGTCCAAAATATTACCATATTTGAGCATCTGGGATAGGAGTTGAGGGTGGGAAAGAGTAGCTGCTGCTTTTTTGAGCCCTTACAACACATTGCTAACAATTTCTCTGTTTCTGTCTGTTGCTCTGAATTGAGTCACATTAATAAGTGTCCCTCTGCTTTGTTACCTTGGATTTGTGCCAAGCCCCAGAAAGGGGGATGGATTAGGGTTAAAAAAATACCCTTCATCAGGGGTGCCTGGGTGGCTCAGTCATTAAGCCTTAGGCTCAAGGCGTGATCCCAGGGTCCTGGGATTGAGCCCTGCATCTGGCTCCCTGCTCTGCTGGGAGCCGGCTTCTTCCTCTCTCACTCCCCCTGCTTGTGTTCCCTCTCTCGCTGGCTGTCTCTCTCTCTGTCAAATAAATAAATAAAATCTTAAAAAAGAAATACCCATCATCTCATTAATATTGGCCTTATAATCTTCAGGAGAAAAAAAAGTGCATTGTAAAAACTGCACTATTGTGCACTGCATGATTTTATCAGTCAAAAAGGAAGTAGGTAACAAAAAAAAGTTTGGTTGGTTTCTGTCTCTGGTTACAGAGGGTAAATTTTTGTGATGATTAATTTTATGTGTTAACTTGGTTGAGCCACCGTGCCCAGACATTTGCTCAAACATTACTCTGGGTGTTTCTGTGAAGGCGTGCTTTGGATGAGACTGAGATTTAACTTGGTGGACTTTGAGTAACACAGATTACTCTCAGTCTGTGGGCAAGTCTCAGTCAGTCAGTTGAAGGCTTTACTAGAAAGACTGACACTCTTGGAGGGTGAGGGATATCTGCTAGCAGACTGCCTTTGGACTCAAACTCCCGTTCGTTCCTGGGTCTCTAGCCTGCTGGCCTGCTTTACAGATTTTAGACTTGCCAAGCCTCCACAACTGCATGAGTCAATTCCTAAAAATAAAATATATATGGTTTTAAAATGTATATGTTTTATTTTCATGTTTTACTTATTTATATATAGTTTTAAAATGTTTTATTTTATATATAATATATTACAATTTTTATGTATATGGTAAAATATATGTATTTTGTATATGATATGTTTTAAAAACTATACATATATTTAAAATTGAGAGAGGAAGAGAGAGAGACAGACACACAGACATCCTGTTGGTTCTATTTCTCTAGAGAGCCCTGACTAATATAACTCTAAATTTTGGGGATTTACTGATGATAGGAGTTCCTTTGTTATTCATGGTGGGCCCTTTGTTACACTAATGAGATGATTCATTATGAAGCCTTAGACAGTTTATACTAATCAGATGACTGAGGATAGTGCTGGCCATGCCAGAAAGACCAACTGTATGATTAGAGGGTTCAGGCTTTGAGCCACATGGTATCAGCTGGAACTCTAGCTGGAAACTGAGTCACATGGACAAGGGTTCATTCAATCACACCTATATATAGAAGCTCAATGAAAACTCTGAACACAGAAACTCAATTGTGTTTCTCTGCTTGGCTATACTCTTTAAGTTTTGTCACACATTAGCACTAGCAGGGAATGCTTCCCTGAAGATGACGGAAGCCTTCACATCTAGAACCCTTCCAGACTTTGCCTGTGAGGCTCTTTTTTTGGCTAGTTATCACTGTTACGTTTTTGTCAAAATATGATTGCAACTGTGAGGGTAGCACTTGAAGTGAGTTCTGTGTACCTTTCTAGCAAGTTATGGAATCTGAGAATAATGTGGGAACCCCCAAATTTGTATCCGGTTTGTCTGAAGTGAGGGTGACCCTGGAGACCCCTGAGTTTGTGGCTGGCATCTAAAGTGAGGGCAGTCTTATGGATGACTATGTCATTAAACTTGACTTTGGCAAACTCATTGCAGGTAGAGATATGCTACATTAACTTTTAAGTAAAATATCTTCTTATTTAAATTTCCAAATTATAAAGATTACATTATGTTTTAGGCTTCAGGGGGCTTATATCCAGGGATATGAGTTGAATAAGAATCTCATAACGTTCTGACTACAGCATGTCTATAGAATCATTCCTCTTTCGTTTTCACCGGAAATTCAAAATTTGCCTCCTCCATAGTCTAGCTTTCTGACCTTGCCGAAACCATTTAACCTATTCCATCAAATTTTTCATCTGTAAAATAAAAACAAATATCTACTTCTCTTAATTTCTATGAGGATTTCATTAGATGATGTATGCAAAGTAACTAACAATTTGGCTCATAAGGATCTCCTGATAAAATAACAACTCTGAATGTCATTTTACGAATGTTTAATGATAAATAAAGTGCTAACACGCAATTGAAAACTCAAGTTATACTAACATAGTGTTTCCTTATAGGAAGACCTACACAGGAAGTAAACAGTATCATTTGATGTTGGTTAAAGAAAATAGAGGGAGTTAAATTATCTTAAGCTTTAAATACTGAAGCTATGAATAACTAATGTATTTAGCTAAAATATAGGTGGTATTGATGAAGGGATGATAATATGTTCCACTGTTTGAGACAGTGTATGAATGAACACTGTCCAAATTGCGATGTTTACTTTTCTCTTTGTTATGTATCTCTTTTTCTTCAATGTTGTTCCAATCAAGATTGACTACAGCAAAAATATGAAATATACAATCGAATTAAATTGTATGCTAATCTAAATGTATTTTCTCCCACTTCAGTTGATACCATATACAAACTCCCAGCATGTTCTGTTTATAAAAGATAAACCCACACAGACCATGCTTTTGCACAGAGTTCCCACAAGAAGTGGCTTCCTATCCATAATGTGAATTTGGCCATCGAGGGGTAAGTAGATGTATCTGACTTTTATTATTAAACTTTAATCTGCATACAGAAAACATTTTAAATAAGTATAAAATATGAGCATTTTAATAAATGATATTACTCAGATTACTTAAGAGTAGCATAGACACACGAGTGATTCAAAGTACAAATTTGAGTTAGCACATTAAAAATTTGTCTAAAATTATATTGAATCTGCAAGTTTAGATTTTCTTTAATATTATTAAATAAGCTGGCATCATCCTTGTATATTAGATATGCTAATATGTGTATTCATTTTCTTAAGTAGGTGTTAAAAGTCAATAAAATATTCTGAGTATTTAAGGAAAGAGGATATGTGGATAAAATAATTTATCACTAGTGTATCAGAAAATTAATAAGCACAATTTTCTCTAAGAAATTTTAAGAAGAACTAATCACATCATACTTAAGGCACCGATAGGCAAGTAATATGAAAAACATACGTCATGCTTATTTCATCATCACATGGTAATCTGCTCCACTCAATACTGCTCAGAGTAAAAAACTTCAGATAAAACTACTAAAAATATACATTTTTATTACCAGTCAGAATGACATGTTGCACTTAGCTGTGGGCTAAAATCCAGAATTCCAACTTAATTTGTTTAACTCAATATTTTTATTTTATTCTTTAAATCCATTGTTTTTCACACTATCAACTTCATAAATCAATTCAGCATCAATTGGCTATTATACCTAAAAATCCATATGGCTATCAATTTGTAAAAATCTACAGGCTCTTTTATGAAACAAAATAATAAATATTTTAAAGCCAAAACCATTATTTTTCAATAATTCTGAAATGTCACATTATACTCAATAATTTGGTACCAATTTTAGTACAATGTTAACTTGCAATTACAACAGATAAGTAACAAGAAAACATAGACATAGTTTAAATTTCGGAAACATTCTTGCTGATTCCAATGGTAATGTAAAAAAAATGAAATAAGCATACTAAACAAAGCAAAAAACAACTGCTCTGTGTATTTTCAAAATAAACCTTTAAAATTCAGTATCAGAGACAATATATGCAAACCGCTGTCCCCCCCCCCCCCCCGCCCAAATTCTGATAGGTAATTGGCCTTAAATGTTGGTGGCCTAAATGATTTTTTAATATACTATGACTTACTTTGAAGTTTTCTTTAGGAACATAGATTTCTGAATTATGAAATATCTACTGGAAATTACTAACCCAACCGAATAATCAACAGGCATAACATAATACTGACATCCAGTGGCCATTTGGGCTAATTGCATAATGATGCTCTTTTTCAGATTACTCAAAGCAGAGGGTTGGTAAAAGATTTGTCACGATAATTTAACTTGATGTTATCCATGTGAAAAGCAATTTCCTTATTGATCACAACATAGGTAACAAATGTAAGGTTAAGATTGTTTGCTATTAGTATTTTTTTCTAATAATTCCCACAATTATTAACAAACTCCCAGAGTATTAAACAAACAAACAAAAACTACCATAAAATAGTTAAATCTCCCCCAGGTTAATTCAGTATCTCTATACATACATATTTGCCAGTGTTTCACTTTTGAAAAATAATCCCATGGATGTGTTTTGATTTTCAATTTGCTTTTATAGTTTTTTTCACATGCTCCTTTGAATATATGTTTCTATTTGTAGCTGAGGTACATGTTTCAGCCAGGATAGGTTGGTTTATACAATTATAAGTAACAACACACACATTTATTCTTTGTTCAAATCACTGATTAGTGGAGGAATTGTGTTCTTTGGAATTACTTATGAGTCCAGACTGAGCACCCACCATCATGAAGTTACTATTTGCAGTGAATAAAGAAAGCGTGAAAAAGTGAGAGAACCTTGAAGAATTTCATGTGTCAACTCAATGCTATCGTTCACAATGGCCACAGACTGTATTGGTGGAACCAGTGACGCAGCACCACCCAAGAGCAGGGGCCAGGAAGTGATTCTTACCATGTATCTAAATGGGGAACAAACAGTTGAACATCAGCATCCATGGAATCAGACTTTCCTGTCTTTGTTTCTTTGCCTTGGTTGGTTAGTCCTTCTCCAACATTATTCTAAATGTTCAAGTCCTTCAGTTTGAATCCCTACTTTAAATAACATTCATAGTGATGATTCTTAAATTTATATTTTCAGCCCATACATTTCTTCAGCACTTCAAATCCATTTAGCCAACTTGATATATCCACTTGACACTATCAAACCCCTTAAATGCAAAGTGGCTATATTAGAAATTACAGTAACACTCCTAAACCTTTTTATCTCTTTTGAAGTTTCCTATATTGTTAAAAGACATCATCATTTGGTTAAACTGGCTCCAAATCTAGTAATCATCCTTGAAATCGTGGACTATCATTGGCTCAAAAAGACATTTATGGTTTTGTTTTTTTCAGCAAATGCTTTTTTCCTTGATTGAAGTATAATTAACATACAGTGTTACATGTACACTTTCAGTCATAAAACATTTTGATTCAACAATTCTATACATTACTCAGTGCTCACTATAACTGTAGTCAGCAGCTATCACTGTACAATGTTATTACAATATTATTGACTATATTCCTTATGCTATACTTTTTATCTCTGGGACATTTATTTTATAACTGGAAGTTTGTACTTCTTTCATTTTTTTTTTTATTTGAGTATAGTTGACCAACAATGTTACATCAGTTACAGGTGTATGACATAGTGTTTCAACGTTATATGTTATGCTCACCATAAGTGTAATTACAATCGATTAGCATTTAACAATATTATAATACCATTGACTATATTCCCTATGCTGTACCATTTATTCCTGTGACTTATTCATTCCATAACTGAGAGCCTGTATCTCCCATTCCCCTTCACCTATTTTTGCCCATTCCCCGACTCTCCTCTCCTCTGGCAACCACCAGTTTGTTCTCTGTATTTATAGGTCAGATTCTCGTTTTTGTTTGTTTATTCGTGTTTCATTTTTTTTAGATTCCACATGTAAGCGAAATCGTATGGTGTTTGTCTTTCTCAGTCTGACTTCTTTCACTTAGCCTAATTCCCTTTACGGGATTCCCGTCCCATGTTGTTGCAAATGGCAAGGTCTGGGCCACATTCTAACACTATACACAAAAATAAACACAGCAAAATGAATTAAAGACCTGAATGTGGGAACTGAAATCATAAAATTCCTAGAAGAAAACATAGGAAGTAATTTCTTTGACATTGTCCATAGAAACATTTTTCTAGATATGTCTATGAAGGCAAGAGAAACAAAAGCAAAAATAAACTATTTGGTCTACATTAAAATAAAAAGATCTGCACAGCAAAGAAAACCATCAACAAAACAAAAAGACAACCTATTGAGTGGGAGAAGATATTTGAAATGATATATTTGATAAGGAGTTAATATCCAAAATCTATAATGAATTTATACAACTCAACACCAAAAAAACAAATAATCCAATTGAAAAATGGGCAGTGGACCTGAATAGACATTTTTCTAAAGAAGACATACAGACTGCCAACAGGACAAGATGCTCAACATCACTCGTCATCAGAGAAATGCAAATCAAAACTACAGTGAGATATCACCTTGAACCTGTCAGAATGGCTAAAATAAAAAAAGACAAGAAATAACAAGTACTGGCAAGGATGTGGAGAAAAAGGAACTCTCATGCACTCACTATTGGTGGGAACGTAAATTGGTGTAGCCACTGTGAAAAATAGTATGGAGTTTCCTCAAAAAATTAAAAATAGAAATACCGTGTGATTCAATAATTCCACTACTGGCTATTTACCTGAAGTAAATAAAAACACTAGTTGATAAAGAAATGTGCACCCCTATGCTTATTACAGCATTATTTGTAGTAACCAAGATATGGAAGCAACCTAAGTATCCATCGATGGATGAATGGATACAAAGAATGTGTGGCATTCACAGGTTCTGTTCGGCGTACTGACATTCCCCTGTCCACAGGGAGAGGTTTGAGGCTGGTTCATGGAACAAACTAAGCAACGAAGCAATTCAGATCTCACTGGTAATGCTAGAATAGTTAGCGATAATGAAACTTGGTAGATTTAAACCTGGGAGACTAAAAACAGCATCTACAGCCATCAAATCTCCACATAGTCTTGAAAACAAATACATTCAGGTAAAGAAAGTCAAGTCAACAGATACAGTAAATGCAAATATTCTTGTGTTTGTGTGTTTGTTTCAAAATTTAATACAGTTGTGCTTGAATCTAACTGTAGTCCTGGATTTTCATTTACATAGTCAATATCTTTCTTTATTTTAAGGCAATTTGATTTAGCTTTTCTATCACTTGCATCCAAACAAGTTCTAAATGAAATATGTTATTCTCACATATAAAGACACATATACTTATAGCAGTATTGTAATATTTAAGTAACTTAAATAATTATATATAACACAGAATATATAATATTGTTATATACAGCATATAGTACTGTTGTGATATATTACACATATGATAACATGAAAGTATTTAGAAAAGTTCTATATAGTATTACTCATGCATGTGTGTATGTTTTGTTTTGTTTTTTAAATAACAGATGGGGTATTTCAAGTTAATGGAGACATAATGGGTATTTATTAAATACCCACAGGATCATAACATAAAACAAGTTGTGATTACATATATTTATAAGGGTTTTAATTGTAATTGGGTCTGTGGTCTTAGCTTCCACTTTAGCAATCAAATTGATAGAATTACTAGTCTCCAAAGTGATCCTTATTTGTATGTTTCTTCACATATACAGTGCTTGTACACTTACATATATGTCATGGGTATGGTGGTCTCGATAAACCTGTGTGTGCCATTACTATTTATCTGAGCATGTGATCGAAGGCAGGGGTGCAAGTTCTAGCTCCTAGTAGACATCTACTTTTACATCACTTGAGTAAGCCAACACTCATAAGGAAATAGTGCTCAGATTTCTGAGTGGAGTCTGAGATTTTCCTATATATCCCTATTTAAGAATTTTTCTTTCCTAGCTCCAGTCATTTCATATTGGTAGTGGTTATTGAAAAAGAGTTAAACTAAGAACATTTTAAAATGATACACTGGAGGGACCCCTGGATGGTTCAGCCAGTTAAGTATCTGGTCATGATCCTGGGGTCCTGGGATCGAGTCGCATTTAGACAGAAGGAGCTCCTTCACTTCTCCCTGATGTGATGATTTTAGCTTCACAAGGAAAAAAACAAAAAAACAAACAAAAAAAAAAATTCACAGCCAGCATACATCAGATCAATTTTGTCTGTTCAGTTTTTTAAGTTACCTGAGGGCCACAAATTCATGGTACCTAAAATAATACCTTCCTTTCTCTCAAAGTTACAGTTTATAATCCATGGGCCACAGGTCTCTTAATCAGATGCTCTGAGTGGAGTTCAGGTATCTGCATTTTAAGAAATGTACCCAGTAATACTATGTTCCACCAAGTTAAAAATCTTATGTCCCAACTTAGTTGCTTAAAAGATGCAAAAGAAAAAAGAATCCTCTGTACTTACCATATTTAAGATCAACCATATTACTGGTTGAAATCTTGGGAAGTTGAGAAATATATTTTATTTGTGTGTCTTTCTTATTAATTCATTTATACCACAGATAAAATTCTGACAAGCTGTAGCTGGCACTGATCACATGAAAAAGCTGATAAATAAATAGAACTTTGGGCAAAACTTTACTACCAAATTTCCTAGTACTGTTTTCTTGAGCTGGTTAGTAAAACAAAATTTTGTCATAGTAGGCTAATGTGATCTAACCATTTGTTCACAACTCCTATTGTAAAATTGATTACCTCTAGGAGTTAAGCTAGAGGCTCAGTATCAATTAGTAATTGTAATTGAAGCTGCATGTAATTAATTATATAATTTAGGGATATTAATGTTAAATCCCATTCTAATTACATGATGAAATTGAATCATTATGAAGAATTTACTTAGGTACGAGTAAAACTCTGTAAGGGATTTGTTGGACATTTTTATTAAGAAAAACAATAAAATTACCTGTAGAATACATGTTCCACTGCAGGCAGTTCTTAATTATAATAAATGAAATCTGTCTCTCTCTTCTCATATCATATACTCTTCTGTATTCCCTAACTCTTCTTAAATATAATTTAAGAAAATATCATTCTGATTGAGTGAAACCAATTTCTTCCTTTCCCCTTTCTATAGTTAACACCTAATAATTTAAAAAATTTAATTCACACACATTTTAAAAAAATAACTGCATATAGTAAGTAAATTAGGTTCAACATATGTAATACACAACAAATGTATAAAGACTCACCCGTTCTTTACCCATGGCTGATACCACTAGTTTGAAAAGGAGACTTTTCCACTGTGTATAACAGTTAAGTAATGTTTTTCATGTAGAGCTCTAAGCAACCAGCAACAATAGATTAGACAAAGCAAATTAAATGAAAGCTATTTGCCAACCCATCATTAGTTTATTAGCTATTCAGATAAAAGGAAAATTTCCCATTAATTTTTGTATGCTCAACACCCAGCACATAGGGCCCTATATTAATTATGCTGAAAGATAATATGAGGAGATGGAAACTTACTTCTGTATCATCTGTCTTCTGCATATTCATACCAGAACTGAGATCACTGAAAGAAAAAAAAAAAAGACTCTTGAGTGGACGTGATTGTTTCAAATATAAATTTAACATAACTACTTCTTCCCCTATCTTCACTGGATCTCTGTAACTGGTCCTCTTTGTGACCTTCATTCTCCCATTGAGATCACTACATCTTTGGGTAAAAACATATAATTTACCTGAAATAATGGTGGCTATCTGAAATTTTATTCTTGTTCAATGTTTTTGCTTTCTTTTTTCTTTCAAATAAGTAAAAACAAAAAACCCCAAAAAAAGAAAAAGAAAAAGAAAAAAAAAGCTTAAACTCCCCAAATCATGGATTAATAATGTATGAAAATTAATCTTTTATATTAAAACTGCTCTAAAAAGAAACCAAAAATTACATATGACAGGTGACAGTTTTAATTTTGTGATTAAAGACTACTTTCTGTTTGAGACTTTATTCAGTATTTAGTATTTTTTGAAGTGCATTACTTACAATATAGTTTTTATAACATCTCCTTACAAGTAAACTATTTTAAAGTAAGTATCTACTGTGTTTTGTGGTCCGAGTCTGAATCTCCATTTCCTCAGTAATGTTGAAGATTACTTTTATATATTTTAAATAGCATATTATCTGTGTGACTGTTGTCTGTCAGTATAGCATTTAAAACGATTATAATTGAGATAACTTCCCTAACTACCTCTTTTCATTCTGTATTTTTTACTGAGATTTAAATTCCTTCATTTTAAAATCTCAAATAAGATATATATTGTGTATTTTCTCTTTCTCTCATTACAATGTAAACTTGAGGAGAGAAGCTTTCTATTTTGTCTTTGGTTTATCCACTATGTGTAAATAAAACAACTCTTGGAATATAGTAGATGCTAAATAAATATTTCTTGAAGAAATATGTAGTTAGTGCTAAACTGAAAATGTGCAAAAGAATAGTTTTAATTTAAAACTAATCTAATTTTTTATCACAGCTTTTTTGTTGTTGAGATATGCAACAAAACTAAAATGATGGGATTATTCTAAAAATCTACATTTAAAATTGGGCTAAAATTTTACAATCCAATTATAGTGGTATTTATTAAGTAAGCAAAATTATTATCTTATAAAACTTAAGAGGGAGCGTCTGGGTGGCTCAGTTGGTTAAGCATCAGAGTCTTTTTTTTTTTTTTTTTAAAGATTGTATTTATTTATTTATTTGACAGAGACAGCCAGCAAAAGAGGGAACATAAGCAGGGGGAGTGGGAGAGGAAGAGGAAGAAGCAGGCTCCCAGCAGAGGAGCCTGATGTGGGGCTCGATCCCAGAACACTGGGATCACTCCCTGAGCCGAAGGCAGACGCTTAATGACTGCCACCCAGGCACCCCAGCATCAGACTCTTGATCTTGGCTCAGGTCTTGCTCATGGGGTTGTGAGTTCAAGACCCACATTGGGCTATGTGGTGGGCTACATGCTGGGCCTGGAGATAACTTTGTAGCATTCAAAATGAAAACTTAAGAGGAAAATGGAAATACAATAAACCTCATCTTTGAAGTTAAAATATTGGTATGGAATTTAAAACACCCACTGAGGCCAAGCTTACCATTTTCCCTATAAATATTTTGAAAGATATATGACTCATCATTTCTGTTTTCCATTTCCTTGTACTCATGGTATTTGTGAAGGAAAGCAGACACTACGGTTTGCATGTAATGAGACATTTCCATTCTAACCTAAGAAAAAAGATTTCTTTAAATTTATTATCCCAAGAGGCAATATTAGACATGGCTAACACCATTAGGAGGTTGTCGTGTTGTAGTCTACAGTCCTGTTCAACCAGGAGTTTGGATATTTAACAATGTGACCTACAGTAAATTTTCACCTAGGGTTAATAGGATTGTTTTTAAGGAGTAGTTTTAACATGGTCTTTTCTTCTTTCTTTATCACCCTTTGTAGCCTTTGTTCAATACTGTTTTATATTCCTGGTTAAAAGCTCTTGGGAAAAAAGCTCTAACACTAGAAAGTTGTTTTTCCACTTGGGTTACTTTGTCACTGCTTATTCAGACCTTGCTTTGTAGTAGGGACAAGCAAAGGAAGACGAACAAGGAACAGTTGAGGTTTCCTTTTTATTAATCCCAATTGAAAATAATCCTGCTAGCAAGTTCCTTAGTGCATGGTGCCACAGCAACCAAAACGAACATAAGCATGAAAGGAAGTCAGATAAAGCTTTCAAAATTCAAATTCTATTATGATCATTCTTTGTGATGTCTACAGCTACAGAATGTCAAGAGATTAGTTCAATCACTGTATTCTGCTCAACAGTTTTATTACCATTTATAGGGGATGCGGTAGGCAGAAGAATGGCCCCCCCCCCAAAGATCTCCATGGGCTAATCCTTGGAAGACATATGCTATGGTCCATGGAGAGGGGGAATAATGGTTGCAGGTGGAATTAAGGTTGATAATCAGCTGAACTGGAGATGGGGAGATTATTCTGGATTATTCGGGCAGGTCTAATGTAACCACCAGGATTTTTATAAGTGAAAGAGGATGACAGGAGAGTCAATGTCACAGTGATGTGATATGAGGGATATTTGGCCAATCCTTGTCTGCTTTATAGTTGTAAGGGGGCTATGGCCTAAAGAATGTGAGTGGCCTCTAGAAATGGAGGAGGCAAGAAAACAAAATCTCCTACAGGGCTTCCAGCAAGAAACACAGCCCTGCCAATGCTTGATTTTAGCCAAATGAGACCCATTTTGGACTTCTGATCTCCAGAACTCTTAAGACACTAAATTTGTTTTAAGCTACCAATGTTATGGTAAATTGTTACAGGAAAAATAGGAAATGAATACAGATACTTGATTGAATTGGTAGTTTTTCCTGTACCAAAGTTTATAGCATTCAAAAACACAGATTTGTAAGTGACTTTAACACTTAATCTTTCTTCAAACGGAACTATGTGAACTAACTTCTTAAAAAAAATGGCAAAACATCACAGAAATCTAGGTTGAGGTGAAAACTTCCTAGACTTGATACCAAAAACATATCCCTAAATGGAAACTTGGAAATTGGGCCTCATCAAAACTAAAAACTTTTGCTTTGCAAAAGACCTTGTTAACTTGGGTAAAAAAACAAACTATAGACTGGGAGAAAAGATTTGCAAACCAAATACCCAACAAAGACCTAGTGTTTAGAATATACAAAGAACTCTCAAAACTCAATATTAAAAAGAAATCCACTTGGAAAATGAACATATGCTATGGTTAAACAATAGACCCCAGTATATGAGCATGACAAAATTCATAATTATTATTTCATCACCACATTTGAAACCTTTAGGTATATATTGATTTAAGGTTCTTGGTTTACCATATCTTCAGTGCCAAAAACCAACAACAAATACTACCAATTTTGTTTTCTTTAAACACATACACATACTTTTATTGGTTTGGATGTGGTTTGTACCAGTTACCATAATTTGATTACTTTGTGGACCTGGGTTGCCTCATCGGCTGCTAATTGAGGTATCCTTCAAACCTGGCTTCATGTCAGAAAATATTCTTCTTCTCTGTTCCTAGAGAGGTGAAGTAGTACTTAACCCATTCTCCCGGAAGTAACTACATTCTTTTTTTTTTTCTTCTTCTTCTCTATATTCCTGCCTTCCCAGGTGGTGGCCCTATGACTTTTAGTTTCCCTTGGTTTCACTATTCTTCTAAGTCTCCACTCCTCTAGAAATGAGCCCATGATTTGAAATGGGCCAAGTAAATGAAAAAAAGAAATGTGGAAGGCTGAAAAGTGGGCCCTTGAAGATATCCACATCCCAACCCTAGAACCTGTGAATATATTACCTTACATGGTAAAAAGGGCTTTGTAGATCTAATTAAATTAAGGATCTTGAATTAGGGAGATTACCCTGGATTATCCAGATGGGCCCAGTGTAATTACAAATGTCCTTGTAAAACAGGGGCAGAGGGAGATCTGCCCACAAAAGAGGAGTGTCAGAATAATGCCATGTGAAAAAAGACCCAACCAGCCTTTGCTGGCTTTGATGATGGAGAGAGTGGCCACAAGCCAAAGAATGCAGGTGACCTCTAAAAGCTGGAAAAGGTAAGGAAATAGATTATTTCCTCTGAGGCTCCAGAGGGAACCATCCCAGCCTCTGCCTTGACTTTGGTCAGCAAGACTAATTTGGGATTTTTGACCTTCTTTTTTTTGTTGTTGTTGTCGTTAATAATAATTTTTTTATTATGTTTGTTAGTCACCATACAGTATATCTTTAGTTTTTGACATAATGTTCTATGACCTTCTGGTAATACATTTGTGTTGCTTTCAAGTGAGTGTGTAGTGATTTGTTTCAGCAGCAATAAGAAACTACCAGGAAGAATATGGTAGAGACAGTTACTGAGGATTTATATTTGGGGTGAATTTTAAGGAAAAGATGCCTAAAATATAATTATTATAATGAATCATTATTCATACTTGTCCTGTTTTAATGTATCCCCATATTGTTTTGGTGAATCTAATTCTTAATAATTTATTATAACTTGAAGACAACCTTTTTTTTCAGTTTTTAAATAGCAATTTTCTATATTATATACTTCTGAAGGTGTTATTTTCATTTTTTATCGAGTTGTCACACAAGTCAAAGTAAAAAAATTCAAGGAAAATCAGAGGCTCACCTTAACGTAGGTGTAACTTTGAAATACCATCATCATTTTTGGATGTGAGGTTTGTGCATAAAATTTTGCTTTTAATATTTATTTTCCAAATATGAAGATAATTATGTTTTGATCATTTTGCTACTCAAGCTGAGTTGAAATTCATGCAGTTAATTTTTGTTTATTATTACACTTGTATAACTGACATAATTGCATTTTTAATAGTGTTATACTAAAGCCCAAAGCTAAAAGAAATCTCAACATAAATAATAGTTTTATATATCTTTAGAGATACTAATTGAATTACGTTTGAGTTAAGATATTGAAGCATTTATTTATTGCCACCATAAACAGAATATTTAAAAAAAAAAACCCACTTCTAATGAGAACTTTTTAGCATATAGTTGATTGCACATAAAAATATAGTTTTATTTGTATGGGCATGATAGACATTTTGAATGGTATTTTACAATATTTTAAGTGCTTGAACTAGAGTTTACATAAATTAAATTTCATCAGGGTTTATCATAAAACTACATATTATACAACTAAAATTCTATGAAATCATTTTTTACTTTTATAATTAAAGTGTAATAAACATATTGTTAACAACACACATTGTAAATGCATTAGTGAGTTTTTACAAAGTGAACACATCCATGGAATCTCTAAATATCAAGATGGAAAATTTTCTGAATCCCAAAAGCCTCATTGTGTTCCTTCCCAGTCATTAATCTCATCAAAGATAAATACTAAATATTAATCTTCTAATATCATAATTTATTTTTGTATATTTAAAAAGTTACATGTGTGAGGAAATTATCCAACATATATATGTCTGACTTATTTCATGAAATTTATGTTTGTAACTTCATCTGTGTTGTTATCTATAGCCATAGTTTACTTTTATTCTTTATTGATCTTATCAATACAGCCAGGTAGTGACTATGCTTGACAGATAGCTGTTCTTTTTTCCCCCAGTTTGGAGCAACACTACTCAATGTATGTATGTATGTATGTATGTATTTTTGTGTATGTCTTTTGGAATAATCTTGTAGGTATATTAGTAAAAGTGGAATTGCTTTGTCTTGTAGTAGAGTATGATCAGTTTTGGTAGACATTACTAAACAATTTCTTAAAACAGTGATTCTAATTTATATAATCACCCACATTACATGATATTTCTAGTTTTTTCTATTATTACCAAGCTTGATTTTGACATGTTCTTCAAATTTAGCTAGTCTATTTGATTAGTATTATATTTGTTGGAAGGAATTTTCCTTGTATGTATGGAGGCATTACACATCCAGATATTATCTGTATAAGTATATGTAAGTATGAAGCCCCGGAAACATGGGGGCAGGAAATTCCTCAGGAGCAAAATTATTTACTTTTCTGGACAAATAAAGATAAAGACAGTAATTCCCTCCAGAGACATTTAGAAACATCACTCCCAGAAGCAATTTCCTTACATTTCAGGGCAATTAGCTTAGGCATATCTTCGTCCCCTCCCCAGAAACATTTGCTTTTATTTCAGGATAATCCAAGTAATGTTTGTCTTTGCACAAGGTGGGGAAGAAGGGGTGGGCAAGTTTCCCAGAAGTTTCTATGTAACATAGTCTTCCAGCCTTGTGGTTTCTATCCTGTAACATTCTGGCACTGTAAGAACAGTTATCAACTGCAACTAATTACATCACCCTGTGGGAATTGGGACTCAAGGAATCAGGGACTCTAGGGACTCTAGGAATCTAGGAATCAGCATTATAATTCTACTCCAGTTTCTGCTTTGCCATAAGTAATAAACTTGGTCTTCAAACCAAAGATCTTGTATTTTCTCTGTTTCTGTCTCTCTCCTTCCATGTATGTATGTATGGCTACAGAGTGAAATGGTCCTGTTTCCAACATAGTGAGAAGTCACAGGTCTGGGAAACAGATGATGGAATGCCAATGGCCTCTCTCATTATTATACCTAACCATTCATTTAGGGAATTTTTGTTCATATCTTCATGGCACTAGACTCAGAGGGTACATACCATACTTACATACCTAAGTATTCCTAGTACCCAAGGAATACTTCTATCAGGTAACTATCAGCTGAATTAAGAGCTGTTTACTACATGGACATCTTAGGCTCTACTGACTCTAGTGGACAGAATGATTTATCCAAGAGGAAATTGGATAAATGTTATATAATGAGCACAAGAAAGTCTTGAAACCAGGAGATCCCGTTAATACTCCCATTGCTAATATTATTGGTGGGAAAATGCTTAGGACCAGTAAGGAGCTGGATTTTGAGAGTATTAAATTAGGGTCACACCGTTTGGTAAACATCTTTGTTCCACTATGTTGCTACAAGGACCAGTAACAGGAAATGGGTAGTCCAGGCAGGACTTTGATTATCAACATAATCTCCTGTGACCAAGAAATAGAAGATAAGACTAAAAAGCTATATTTTAGGTTAATTTATTTCTTACTCCTCTTATATTCTCATAATTTTTCTTGCTAACTTATGTAAAGGAACTGTTGGTTGTTAACATTTTAAATTTTAAATGGGATTTGTATTAGTTTCTGAGGGTTACCATAACAAAGTACCACAGATGGGATGACTGAAAACAGCATAAATTTATTCTCTCAGAGTTTTGGAGGTTAGAATACTGAAGTCAGTGTGTTGGCAGGGCCACACCCTCTTCAAAGGCTCTAGAGGAGAAATCCTCCTTGCCTCTTACAGTTCCTGGTAACCCCAGGGGATTGTGGCTGATAGCAGCATAACTCCAGTTTGCCTCTCCCTTTAAGGGCAAAAACAAAAGCAAGAGGCTTAATTTCAGTTGAAAATGGGGGAAGAGATTCTTTTCCTCTCCTTTTCCTTGGAGCATCTAATTTAGAAAATTTAACATTGTAAATACTTTCTCCTCTTTGAAATTTAAATAGATCATTTTGAAAACTAGACTAGTTAGGCATCATATCGGCTTTATGAGCCAGGAATGTTTATCTCAAATAAATGGAAGTCTCTTTGAAATGTAAGCCTCAGACAAAATAGTTCGCTTTTTCCTCTGGATAAAGCCATTTAGCTGACAGAAGGTGACCTCGATTACTACGTAAAGTTAGTATGAACTGTGTGTGACAAATGGTACTATCAAGGCCTCTTACTTGAGGACTAGTTATAGTTTATCTTGAGAACATGTATGTATTGGTTATATGTGCTTGAATAAATAAATGAGTGAAATTTTTTTCTGTCTTCGCAATCTCCTGGCAGATTATCTGTTTTGCACATCACAATCCTATTTAATGCTCATTCAATAGTAAAAAAAAAAAAAAAAAAAGAATTAAATAACTTCTCTAGTAACTTTGTGGAGAGGATGTCTGGATCCATAGATTTTTTTAAAATTATATTTCCTCAGCAGTCTTCACATGACCATCTTCCTCTGTGGCTGTGTCTTCACATGACATTCACTATATGTGTGTCTGTGTCCAAATTCCTCTTTTCTTATAAGGACGGAGTCATTTTAAATTAGGGATCTGATGGCCTCATTTTAACCTGATTATATCTTTAAAGACCTTATTTCTAAACAAAGTCACACTCACTAGGAACCAAGCATTAGGGTTTCAGTATATTTTGAGAAGGGGAGGGAACACAGTTCAACCCATAACAGGAGTATATATGAATTGAAATCACTGCGTAATGGTATAGTTGTTGATAGAACTCTGTCTTTGGGATTTGGAGGAAAAACTTTTCATTTGAACAAAGATTAAGTATGGATGCTGTGAGACTCAAGAGTGATGTGTTCTGAGTATCCTTTTGTTTCTCTGGATCTGTTCTGTGCTCTGCATCCTTGGCATTTGATTTCTATATATGGCATTATCTGGAAGTCATATGACCTCTGCTTATAGTCAGGTTCACACAGTCAGGTTCACACAGTCATATGATCTCTGCTTAAAGTCAGGTTCACACAGGAGGAGGTGACAGGAGTTACAATGATGTGAAGATAGGTTGGATTATTTATCACTGTTCTTCCCATATGCCAGTGCCTCTGTTCCTTTACCCAAGTCTACAAATACCATCCAGTGGTCATCTTCTACAAATGCAGTTCTTGTTTAATTCTAATGGCTCCTTCTGCATGCCTCTTCAATTCCAAAAGTGACAAAAGTTTCCCATTGCTCCTAGACCTAGAGTTCCTTATCATCATTTTGTAGTTCTCTTTCACCCTATCCACACTGGTAATCCTTCCTCTTTTAAACTCCTCCATCACCCCTTTTAAGCATGACATTATTTCTTACCAAGATCCTCACAATTATACCTACCTTAACTTAAATAATACAATGCATCTGTAAATCTGCTTCTACTTAAGCTTACGGGTAAATGAATTCTTCATGCTCTAGGGTGAAAATAACCTTTTGGCTCTTTTCATAGAGAGACCAAAATGGGGAAAAAAATATCTTTCAACAATGTTTCCAAACACAGGACCCCAACACTCATTTAGGTGAACTAGCCAAGTATTGCCGGGAAATTCTTGATGGAAGGTTGCAACTGAGTACAGTTGGCTGCATTCACTGTCTATGTGCATGAAAAAGACCATGTAGGCCAACTAAACCACTGGCTCTTGATCTCTCTCTACTCAGGTACACAGTAATGCTTTGTAAGCATTATAAAAACAGATGCTTTAGGCATGTTCTAAACCATGCATGAGAGCCCAATTTTTATTGTAAATTACACAGTGGGGTTTCTATTTAAATGAGATAATTCCTTCCATATTTACTTATTTGCAATCTTCATGCTTCATGGTCATACAACCAGAACAAGCAATTTCAAATTATTTATAAAAACAGATTCTTCCCTAGAGAATAAGTAATATCTCAATCTCTTTACTCTGCTCTAGGATAAAATGTCCCTAAGATAAAATGTCTTTCTCTCTTTTTTTAAAATTTAAAATAGTATAAAATTTAAAGTGTTTTTATTATGAATGTCTTATATTTTTGTATGACTTTCTCATCTTGTGATTCACATAGTTAACAGACATTAAGATTAATTAATAAAGAAAGAAAACAAGCAGACGTGTCTTTAAAGATTTCTCCTTTCCCTCTATTTTCTTACTTAACATTGCCTTTTTCTTCCCATCATTCACTTGATTTATCTTTTCTTCTACTTCAGTCAACAATAATTTTGAACACTTCATCTACCACTTACTGAATTTTTAATTAAAAGCTTCTTGTTTTCTGTTTTGCAGACTATGCTTGAATAGCTCTGAAAATTTATATGCAGGTTTTTGATTCATCTCATCCAATTCAAAGAAATAAATTTTAATTTGCATATAAAATTCCTTGATAATGAGATTTTCTTCTATCCATGTTACTCTCCCCATAAGTACTGTAATATCCTACAGTGGTATTTCATTAATTATAAATATAAGAAACTTGTAAGAACTTTCTATATATTCAAGTTTCTCAAAGATAAAACTTCAAAATGAATGTCTTTGTCTATTTATGGAGAATATATAAGAAAGGGTTTTAGTTAATATTTTATCAAAATACTGTTCATTATTTCAATGCTCTATTGAACCACACTTCATGTAACAATTGAGTTTGTGAAACTGTTTAACACTTCATAAACTTAGAGTTGTCAATGTCTCTGAGCACTATCATTCAATAAAAGACAATATTTGACCTAGCCTTGAGATTAAATTAATTTCTGCCTCAAAAAAATATCACCTTGGGGGGGAAAACTATAGCTAGACATAGAATGAGAAATATCCAAGTATTACACAACTGGCTAGGATTTTAAAATAATACTGACCTTATAGCCCTAGTCTAGAAAATGAATAATATTTTCAGGGAACTTCTTTGTATCACAAATATTCATCCAGGGAATTGAATTGTCTCTGGAGAACTCTTCCCCAAAACCAAATAAGAGTCTTCCTTCAAAATTCAGCCTTAGAAAGACGTTTTCTGGAGTATTTCAAAGGTATAGATTATGGATATATTCCTATAAAGACATATACCACCTGTATATTTTTGCTTCTGTAGCATCTCTGGAAACATAATGCTTGCTGGAAAAAATAAATCTAAATTGATCCCAATTATACATTCTGGGTTACAGAGCAGCTGGCTATCATACTTCCGCTTTCCTAAAGCATTTTTACTGGTTTGGGTATGGAAAGGAGACTCATCTGCTATTATTCCAAATTACCAATTCAGTAGGTATTAGTGGGAACTGGAGACAAACATCCCTGGGGACACAATTCTTTTGTACAGTATACCACAGTATGGAAATTATTTTGAAATAATTCAGTGAGCTCATGCAAACACACCATTGTTCTGTTTCCTCTTAGGCTGGGGAAGCCCATAAAGATAATCAGTGTCTGGTCCAGAGCAGACAATGAATAAAAACTGTCCATGAAAGATGGTGGATTTGTCTGTTCTGTATGACTCTAAAACAACTTCTATATTTACAGCTATTATTAGGCTGTTCAGTAAATTTCATCAGTTGCCCTGGACTGTCCTCCTTGGGGGAGGTGCTTCATAGGGAACTGATTAAGACTGTGTGCTCTGTAGTTAGACATCTCTGAGATTGAATCCCTGTAGTATCACTGAAATTCTATCGGGTAGGACAGGCAAACTAGATGGAAGGCAGTGGGGAAAAGGTGAGAATTTTTTTGATGCTATTTTTTCATCATAGGCCCTCTGATTTTATATAGAATACCAGTTGTTTGATGTGGTTAATTGACGTTGAAGCAGATTCAATAATACAAACTTTCCTTTCTATCAAACCACTCTCTGATGATGCCTCACATATACAAAGAAATGAACTTAAAAAAAAAGGCGAATATATGATAAATTTAAATAAGATATATGGCATGCAAATATTAATGAAAAGAAACAGTGAATCAAAACAGTGTGGTACTGTCACCAAAACAGATGTATAGACCAGTAGAATAGAATAAAGAAGGACGTATATATGTGATATATATACACACACACAAATTCACATATACCTATATATGCACACAAATATATCACTCAAAAGGATTTTCACCTAGGTGCCAAGACCATTCAATGGGGAAAGGGTAGTTTTTTCAACAACTGAAACTGGGGAAACTGGTATACACATGAAAAAGAATGAAATTGGACATTTACTTAAAAAAAATTAAACTTAAAATACAAAATTTAACAAAATAGATTAAATATCTAAACATTATAACCATAAAGCTGTAGAAGAAGATATAGAGCAAAGGTTTACAACACTGAATTTGGCAATGACTTCTTAGATATTGCACTAAGCACAAGCAAGCAAAAATTAGATAAATTGGACTTTATCATAATTAAGAACTTTTGTGCATCAAAGTACACTATCAACTGAATGAAAAAGCACACCAGAGAATGGAAGAAAATATTTGCAAGTCAATACCTGATAAGGGATTAAAATCCAGAATATTTAGAGGACTCCTAAAACTCAACAGCCACCACTACAACAAAATCTATTTGAAAATCCACAAAACACTTGAATAGAGATTTTAACAAAGAAAATATACAAATGGCTAATAAGCAAATGAAAAGATACTCAACATGACTATCATTAGAGAAATGCAAATCAAAACTACAATGAGATACCACTTCATAACATTAACATAGCTTATTCTTCCCCCCTCTGCCCCCCACCCCCACAAAAAGCCCACAGAACATAATAAGGGTTGGTGAGGATGTGGAGAACTTGAACTCTTATGCATTGATGGTTGGAATGCAAACCAGTGCAGCCACTGTGGAAAACATTACAGAGGTTCCTCAAAAAACTAAACATAGAAATATCCTATGATACAGCAATTCCACTTCTAGGTGTATACCCCACAGAATTGAGCAGGGTCTCAAAAAGATATTTGTACAACATTGTTCACAGCAGCAATATTCAAAATAGCCTAAAGGCAAAAACAACCCAAATGTTCATCAATGTTAGAAAGTGTCATACATGTACACACAATGGAATATCATTCAGCTTTAAAAGGAAATGGAATTCAGACAAGTTACAACATGGAAAAACTGTGAAATCATTATGCTAAGTGAAATAAGCCAGACACAAAAGGGAAAATATTACATGATTTCATCATGTAGGATACCTATAATTGTCAAATATATAGAAACAGAAAGTAGAATGCAGAGGGGAAGAGAGGGAGTTATTGTTTAGTGACTACAGAATTTAAGATGATGAAAATCTCGAGATGAATAGTGGTGACAGTTGCATAGCAATGTGAATGCACTAATGTCATTGAATTGTATACTCAAAAATGGTTAAAATGGTAAATTTCATGTATATTTCACCACAATGAAAAAAAGAAAAGAACAGAAAACTGAAGTGGCCTTATTAGTATCAGATAAATGCTCAGGCTAAAGAATGTTACCAGAGACAAAGTGGTAAATTTCATGGTCAAAAGTGTCAGTTTATCAGGAAGGATTACATACTTCCTAATTGTGCAAGTGCCAAATGAGAGATGTTTCAAATAATTAAAGTAAAAACTTTCAGAACTTAAAGGAGAAACAAATAAATCCACAATTATATTTGGGACTTCTAACACTCCTCTCAGAGAAATGGATAAAATGAGTACCACCAACCACTTTCCCCATTTGTCATTTATAGAATACTACCCAACAGCAGCAAAATACCTATTCTTTCCAAGTACTCACTGACCATTGGACCAATAAAGGAGTCTCAAATTAAAAGGACTGAAACCATCTATACTTTGTGATTGAATACAGTAGAATTGCATGAGAAATCAATAAGTGGGGAGCCTGGTGGCTCAGTCAGTTAAGCAGCTGCCTTCAGCTCAGGTCATGATCCCAGGGTTTTGGGATCCAGTCCCCCATCATGCTCCTTGCTCAGCAGGGAGCCTGCTTCTCTCTCTGCCTGCCGCTCCCCCTGCTTGTGCTCTCTCTCTCTCTGAAAAATAAATTAAAATCTTAAAAAAAAATCAATAAAATGATATATGAGAATTCTCTAAATATTGGAAAGTAAATAGCACAACACTAAATGATACAAATGTCAAAGAAAAAAATTCAAAACGAAAATTAGAAGATATTTTTAACAGGATGTCAATGCAACGAAACATCGAAATTTGTGGGATGTTGTTAAGGCAGTCATGACAGGAAAATATTTAGTTTTAAATGTTTATATAGAAAATGACAAAAGGGTTTAAATGCTGATCTAAGTTTCCACCTTAAGAAGCTAGAAATAGAAGAGTAAATTAAACAAAAGAAAGTGGGAAAAGGAAACACTACTGATAAAAGTATAAATTAATGAAAAAGCAAAGGAACAACAGTACAGAAAATTAATGAAACCAGATGATGTTTTTTGAAAATATCAATAAAATTGGTAAACTTCTAGCTAGACTGAGCATGAAAAAATGAGATAAATGGATTTCTAACAGCAGGAGTGCAATAAAATCGTTGGGGTTAATGTAGAGCATGAAATTAGCCATAATACCTAGCTTGCTAAAATGTAACAAGGCGGGTGCTGAGGGCAGGGAAGGTTTCCGAGAAGGGCATCGGCCTTTGGAATTCTGAGGCCTGTGTAACCACTCTGCCCTTGGAATGCCGCAGGGAGTTGCCTTCCTGAAACTTTCTTAGCCCAAACAGTTGCCCTGTGATCTAAGAGATGTAGGCATTATCCCTACATGATTAGCAGAACTCGCAGAACATGCAAATTAGCATATAGTATCTTTGCTGTAAACACATCCTCCCAGTTTCAGTAACACCCCTTGTCACACATCATGTGCTTGAGAAACAGTGATAAGGATTTGTGATTATCCTGAAGGACCAATAAAAGCAAAAAGAGCAAAGAGTCTTCGCCTCTGAGTGTTGACGCCTCTGAGTGTTGACTCTTTCACAGCAAAGTTTGGAGTAATCTTTCATCTGTTGGTACTGGGATTGCTGGCCATTCTCGGCAGAAAATGTCTCTACAGTTCTTAAGGTCATTGAAAAGATTATAATGGGGCGCCTGGGTGGCTCAGTCTATTAGGCGTCTGCTTTTGGC
Organism: Ursus americanus; assembly: GCF_024610735.1. Taxonomy (NCBI): domain Eukaryota; kingdom Metazoa; phylum Chordata; class Mammalia; order Carnivora; family Ursidae; genus Ursus; species Ursus americanus. The sequence continues at coordinate 26,401,798 of NC_142135.1, forward strand.
TTAGGTTATGATCCTGGGATCGAGCCCTGTATCGGGCTCCCTGCTCAGCAGAGAGCCTGCTTCTCCCTCTCCCATCCCCCCTGCTTGTGCTCTCTGTCTCTCTGTGTGTGTGTTAGATAAATAAAATCTTAAAAATAAGTTAATTTAAAAAATAAAAAGATTATAATAAAGGCCTGTTTTCCAATAAGTTTGATACCTAGATAATTTGAGCAAATTCCTTGAAAGAAATAAAACTATCTGAAGGAAAAAAAAAAAGAAAACCTAGATAGTACTGCATCTATTAAAAAACTGAATTGGGATTAAAAAATTTACTACACTTTTGCCTACTTCCTGTCAAAAAGAGAAAAGATTTAGACGATGTTTCCACTGGCAAATCCCATCAAAATTTTAATGTAAAAATAATAAAAGGCTAATACTGGATGAAAAAACAACTTATAAATCAAGTTTGCTATTATTTTCTTCTGTGACCTGTTTATTCATTCAGTTTCCTATTTTGGGTAGGAATATTGGTTTTACTGTTGTGAGAAGCTATTAGATTAGTGTAGTAATCCCTAATTGTGGTATAAACAGAAAATATTATTCCCAGTTTGTCAATTTTTTACTATACTTACTCAAAATAATGCTGATTCTGAGTGTGAAATTTACATCTTATGTTCCATACAGAACCATCATGGGAAAAAAAGGTGATGTTTATGATACTATTAATATTCCACTTAAGTTTTTGTTTTTGCTGTTTTTAAAATGTATTCTCTTCCTGTGTTGAGCACTGGGTGTTATATGTAAGAGATGAATCACTAAATTCTACTCCCGAAACCAATATTATACTATATGTGAACTAACCAGAATTTAAATAAAAATTTGAAAAAAATAAAATTTCTAGATGCTTGCAGAAAAAATAAAATTTATTCTCTTACTCCATTTTTAAATTAATTCACTTTATTTGTTCTAGTAACAAATTTCAGGTTCAAATACAAAGTTTCTATTATTGAAGATTTTCATTTCAGTTAAATTTTAGAGAAAGCTAATTCAAATTGTACACAAAAAATAAGAAGTCAATTCACCTAATTTATATGGAAGCATGTATCTACTTATTGGATGTCAGAGCTCACAACGGAGTATATGTTTTACTTTCACCTTCCATCACACGAATGCCTTTTCTCTGTGTGATGTTCATTCTCAAATATTCTCTCACCGTATTAGTTTCTGGTAGCTCACAGTTTAGCAGCCTGTGTTAAAAGACAACTTTTCTTCCTAGAGGATTCATTCAGGTAGAGTCTAGCTACATTAACTTATCTGCCCATATGTGAACGAGTCAATGGCCAAGGAGAGTAGACCAGTTTATCGGTCAGACGTCTATCATATGAGATGTGTCGTACAGAACAAAGTACTGAAAGTAAAGACTTGGTGTTTCCTCAAAGATAAACCAATGCAGAATTTAGGTAGATTAAAAACAATACATGTACACACAGACATATACACACACATACAACACAATCCCATTACAGTATCTTTATCTGACAATAACGGTGATTCACTCTGGGGAAAGATGCCTTTAAATAGACAACCACACAATTAAAACAAATATGAACAAATACACATTTTAATCACTAAAATATGAGACACTCCATGCTGCATTAGAGAATATGAAAAAATGAGGTTTTGGTTACAGAGTGAATAAAAACGGGGAAAATTGCATATCTCAGGAAGCAATTTTCAGAGTAGGTAAGGTATTCAGGAAACATGTAACTTGCAAAGATTATTGAGTTGAGTACAGCTTTCTTTTCCCCCCTCCCTTCTTTTCCCTTCTCTTCCCTTTTCCTCTCTTCCCTCCTTTCTTTTTTGCTTTTCTTGTTTGTTTGTTTTTTTTTTTTCAGGCTACCATTATGTAAAAAAAGGACATTCTTCCATAAAATAGCCATTTATTCCCCAGCCATTAAATAAACATTGTAAGAGTTAAAACATTATATTTCTAATTCTATCTTTTTATTTTAAAATAGATTATTTCTGGGGCACCTGGGTGACTCAGTTCAACCACCAACTCTTGATTTCAGCTCAAGTCACAATCTCAGGGTTGTGAGACAGCCCTGCATTGGGTGAGGAGCCTACTTAAAATCTTTTCTCTCTCTCCCTCTCCCTCTACCACTCTTTCTGCCCCTCCCCTGAACCCTCTGCCCACATGTGTGCATGCTCTCTCTCTCAAAAAAAGAAAAAAAAAAAAAAAGGAAAAAATAGATTCTTTATTTTTTCTTGTTTAATTATTTGGTTATTTAATCCTCAAATCCAAGTTTCTTAAATATAGATTCACACAGAGAAGAAAAAAAAATGGCAAGAGAAAATTAAGAAGTTTTAGGAAAGAAAAGAGTTCCTTCAGAGTAAGTAGAGCCCACTTCGACTCTCTTTTAAGGACATCACTGAAGGTATTTCAATTACCTTATTTTTTCTATATTTGTATAACATGCAAATTAATATGAACTAAATAATGGATATGTCTTTAACCTTTAAAAATTCAACCTTGTTCACAAAGCGTATTCAAGACAATTAAAATTTTTGTCCTGTCAGCAAGAGCTATTTTATATTAAAATATGTTGTAAGCATTTAATTAAGTCTTGCAGTTGTTATATGGAAATTATAGAGCAGCTACCCATTTCTCACTTAGCAATACTCATCAGTAGTTCTCTACATGCAGATTTATATTTAGATATCTCCTGCTGTTTTGTCTGCAATATTAAAATCTAAAAGTTATACAATTCTATTTGGTGATGTTGGAGATTTTCTATTTAAAATAAAATGTGTTAATGTAAATTAGAAAACCCCATCTTTTACTCTTTACCATAGAGTGCCGACTCCAGCATTGCATCTCTACTTCTGTAGTCTTTAATATGGACCTACTTTCTATCTTAGGCCATTAAGATTTAATTTCAACATGCCAGGTGTTTAATGTGTTTAAAGCAATAGAATATACATGTTTTTCCTTCATTTTGTTTTTGTTCCTGTAAAAACATTCTGATCATAAAGTAATAAATAGCCACACACACACACACACACACACACACACACTAAATCAAGAGGCAATTTTTTCTCACTACATTGTTTAAGAATACTGCAGGTGAAATCTTTATTAATCCATCAATTTATTAGCGATTAGATATTAATTTTCTAAAATAGGTTAAAAATCTATGCTTTATTAGTCTATGACACACTTTGTTGACAATGCGGAGAGGAAAAAACATGTGTCATTAATTATTCACAAAAAAATATCTTCAATTCTTTTCCTTAATTTGCTGATGGTCTCACTTTCTTTCTCCAGTTGCTAGAAGGCATTTTATCACCAGGCAGCTACTAATCAACTTAGACTATTCTATAAAATGTGCTTTTTTTTTTTTTGTTAGAGAGAGACAGAGACAGAGGGAGCGAGAGAGAGTGAGAGAGAGAAATCACACGTGCAAACTGGGAAGGGGGAAGGGGCAGAAGGAGAGGGAGAGAAAGAATCTCAAGCAGGCTCCACACTCAGCGGGGAGGCTGATGCAGGGCTGGATCTCAGGACCCTGAGATCATGATCTGAGCCAATATCAAGAAAACCATGTTTAACCAACTGAGTGACAGAGGCGCACATGTTTTTCACTGATTTAAATTTACAATTGTTTTATGGTTTAATTTTAAATACTCATATCTTAAATTCATTTTGATTTAAAAAACACATACAAAAATTTTCAACACTTAAAAGTAGAAAGAATAGTGTGATAAGTACTCTCATATGGTCATCATTTAGCTTCAACAATTATCAAGATTTTGAATAAACACTTTTTAATATACTTTTCATATGGTATCTCTTTCCCAATATTTTCCCTTTCATCTTTCACTATTTTTAAGTGACATAATTTAAAGTAACTTAATATAATTTTTCCCATAAATGTTTAGTAAAGGATTGCTGTATTTCTAGTGTGGATTGCTCTTATATTTTAATTCTATCAGTAATTATAATAATATTTATTGTTTATATTTTTCTTAAAATATATGGTATTTTGACATGTACATATCACACATGGTAAATGCTATTTCAGGATTTTAAAAAATCATTTAAATTTAATCAGTTCTGTTTTAGGGGATTCAGTTGTGTAAGTGAAGATGCCACTGTTTCTTGCCTAGATCATTTCATTAGTCTTTTAAATGACCTCCTTTTTTCACACATTTTCTTCCTCGGTCAATTCCAAACACAGCTACTGGAGTAATCTATTTAAAAGGTAAATTGGATTATACCATATCTGTGCTTATAATCATCTAATAGCTTTTTATATCATTCTAAACAAAAACCAAAGGACTGGCTTCTGACCTCTAATGTTTCCTCTTCTTCCTCTTTTGGCTTATTCTGCTTCAGTCTCGCCATCTTTTTGCCTTTTCTCTCCCATATTCTGAATTCAGGACTTTCTCCCTCCCTATTCTTTATGCGAAGAATGCTAATGGCTTACTTCCTCATCTCCTTCAAATCTTTATTCCAATTAACATCCCCATTGAGGCCTTCTTTAAAAATAAATAAAACATAACTCCCCATCCATTCCAGGACTCCAGGACACCTTATCCCCCTTCCCTGCCTTTTTTTAAAATCATTGTCACAATCTGACCCCCGATATTGTTTATTTGTTCTGTTTAATGTCTACCTCCTCCCACAAGAATTAGGGAAGAAGACAAGAGATTTTTTTCAGTTGTTTCGAAAATGCCTGGGGCATGATAGGCAACCAATAAATAATGTTTAAATGAATTGAGTTAAATAATCAAACTAGGTTACTTTCTTAGTCCTCCTTTTAGGAATTAAATATGGGGTTCTCAAAACTCCACATTAGTGGTCCCTGATAATGGTGACCCTGCGCAGATTATGATGATTTGTATAATTGGTTGTTTTCTTATTTTTACCTTACCTAGGGTAAAAGGTGGAAGCAAGCTATCACCTTGCTTCTGTTAGTACTATTTTTCTTTTCAGTTTTTCATTATGAGCAGAGTTGAAAGAATTTTACTGTGACTACTCTAAAAATACCACCTTGATTCTACCACTGATACTTATCTTTATACTTCCATTAGCATGTATCTACCTAACCATCCCTCTATACATCCATTCTTCCATCTTACAACATGATGTATTTGAAAGTAAGTTTCAGTAAGTTTCTGGGAATACTTCAGCATGCCTACATTACTAAAGCTCAATATTTTAACATGTCTTCCCTTGACATGAAATTTAAATACAATGAATTGCACAAATATTAAGTGCATATTTGTCGAGTTTTGACATATTCAAGACTCCAAAATGTTACCTTATGGCTCTTCCTAGTAATTCTCACTCACACACACACCAAGTACCCATATTTCCAGTTTTTGAATATCCTTGTCTGTTCCAAAACATCATATAAATAAACAATCTGTTTATACATTTTACATAAAGTTTATTTCACATAACATAATGTTTTTGAGATTCATACATGTTTTGGGGGTGGATCAGTATTCCATTTCTTTTCATTACTGAGCAATATTCCATTATATGGATATACTACTGCTAATTCTAGTATTCTATTAATGGACACCTGGACTGGTCCAAATTTCTGCCATGAACATCTATTCAAGTCTTTTTGTAGACATATATTTTCTTGTCTCTTATGCAAATACCTAATAATAGAATGGTTGGGTTATACTCTAAGTATATGTTTACTTTTATAAGAAATAACCAGAGCTGTTTTTGGTTATACTATTTTGCATTCCCACCAACAATATACATTTATTTTAAAAAATTTTTAAGATTTTTTTATTTATTAGAGAGAGAGAGCACATAAGCAGGGGAAGGAGCAGAGGTAGAGGGAGAAGGAGGCTCCCTGCTCTATTCCAGGACCCTGAAACCATGACCCGAGCTGAAGGCAGATGCTTACTGATTGAGTCACCAAGGCGCACCCCCCCACCAATAATATATGAAAGTTCTAATCTTTAGCAACGTTTGATATTTGTGGCCTTTTTAATTTTAATCATTTGGCTAGTCATAATTTTTATCTTTTTATGATATTATTTGTATTTTTCTGATGTCTAATGATGTTGAAAATCTTTTACATGTGTTTATTATTCATACATCTTCTGTTGTGAAGTGTGTATTCAAATTATTGACCTTTTAAAATTGCTGAATTTATAAATAAGTTCTTTCTATGTTCTGAGATGAATGTTGAATAAGTATTCTCCCTTATTCCGTGGCTTTTCCATTCATTTTCTTACAATTAATTTTGATGGACAGAAGTTTTCAAATTGATGAAGTCTAATTTATCATTATTTCCTGTCATTTTTATTGTATTTTATGTCCTAAGAATCTTTGCTTACCTGTAACTTATAAAATTATTTTCTCATATTTTCTTTATGCCTTTGGTTTTTATGATTATGTCTATGATGAATTTTAAGTTGATTTTTGTTTATGGTATGAGGTCAAAGTTTATGGTATATTGTTTATGGTAGAGGTCAAAATTCCTTTAAAAAAGGAAGTGGATATCCACTTACATTAGTACCATTTCTTTTAAAGACTTTCCTTTTCCCATTGAATTGATTTGCCAGCTATTAAAAAAAAATAAAGTGATGATACAGGTGTGGTTGATTTATGGGAAGTATAATATATACTACTTACCTCTTTGTTAAGTTTTATGTCAAAATCACACCTTGATTTCTTTGGCTTCTTTCTAGCTTCTAACTTCTGCTTTTAGTCTGAAGTCAGACAATGTATATTCTCTACCTTTGTTCTACTTTTCCAAGATTGCCTTTGCTATTCTAATTCTTTACTATTGCAATATAAATCTCAAAATTGACTTGTCAATTTCTACAAAACATATGAAAAAGTTTTTTTCTTTTTTTGTGTGCTTTTGCATTGAAGAACTTCCCACGGTTTCAGACTTACATTCCCATTTAATTATTAACCTGGTAAAGAAAAAAATCTAATCAAATTTTATCTCCATGTTGTCTTATTATAGATACTAATAGATTAATCAATATACCAATATAGTCATAATATTAGCAAGGTATTACTAAATTTTAATAAACAGATAATGAATTGCTTATATTAAGAATACTTTGATACCATGGTCTTGTGATTTCCTACCTATTAAGTAGTTTACTGAGATTTTAAGCTACCAAATATTAGAAGTTAATTAGACTCTCAAAACATATTTAATAAAAATAACTGATCCACAAAAGCCATTTTTTTGATCCAACAGCTGCCTCAGTTCTCCAATTTCATTTCTTAGTACTGAAATTTCAATTCTGGAAGTTAAAATTAAAAGCCATAAATGTATTATTAAACATATTGAAATCTGTTTCAAAATTAGCTATTACTGTATTTTGTTTTTCTGCAATTTGCAAATGATATCTGTTGATGATGTCAAGGTAATTATTCTGCATCCCAGGTACATTTTATTGTAGGCAGTCATCAAAATTATGTTGATAATAATATGGTATTTAATGAGTTCTCATAGCTAAGCCTTGCATTTTTTTTCGTCCTAAGGTGGATCATTTTATAGAGTTATAATACATGCTAAATAATGGCATGGTATATTCCCAGTTTACATTTTACTGGAAGTAAAATGATATCCATTTTAGTCAAATACTCTTTGATATAAAAAATCACTTATTTAGAAAAAAAAGAGTATTCCCAGTTACTTAAAAAGACTGAATCATTGATACATTACCTAGCTAGGTTTGCTATCATCTGATTGCTATAAAAGGTATAATTAAATCTTTTCTAAAGAACAGAAAAACCTCATTTTAAGAAACTATGAAAATCATTCTATTTAGGGAAAGGCAGTTTTTTTTTTTTTTTTTAGCCTTATAATGTTTGATAGATACATTTTAAATTTATTTATATTTCTCTTTTATCTTAAAATACTTGAGAAATATCAATAAAATCATAACAAATCTACTTCTATGGGCTCAAATTGTTAATAGATGCATATGCTAATTAATTTTAAAGTACACATTTACTAAGCTACTATTTTGTGTCATGCACTGTGCTCAGCTTTTTTTGTACAAACATGAATAATGTAGTATGGTTGGGTAGAAAAATACAGAAAGCAAAAATAGTACAAATGCTAGACTGTGCAATATATAATATGAGTAGTGGTAAATTGAATTCTAGGATGCCTCCACAGATTCTACACACCCATGTGTACCTGTCCATATAATTCCCTGGATGTGAAATGATAGATTTTACTTCCATGGTGAGGTTTTATTACATGGCACCAATGAATTTAAGAAAGAGAGGGACTAGCACTTCTCTAACCAATAATGCCAAGCTGGTTGTAAAGGGAAACATGCTAAGTTTTGCTACATCACATTGCAGATTTTGTCCTGGCTTCTGATTATGCAAGAGCAGTGGATTTTGCCTGCTTAAACATGAGGCTTAGGAGACAGAGAGCTCACGGATCAGGTTCTCTCTCCTGGAAGCAGGTGTCCGGACCTGCTAAGTCTCTGTGTACCCTAATGCAACAGACAATGAGGCACTTGGTTACCCACCCTACACCTGAGTTTCACTGAGTTTCCCTCCAGTGAAAACTTCTCAGGTTAGCCTAGTGCATTTTCTCTCTGGCTATTTTCTTTTGTTTGCATGAAATTTCAAGACTCATAAGAAAAATGGATGCTACCCACTGAACCCCAGAAACACTGCAACACGTGTCTACTAATGATGAAAGAATTGGACGAATAATCTCAACTTTACAAAAGTATTAGATCAGGGGTGAATGAAATAACTGTATTCACTATGAATAAATCCTATAAATACCAACCAATGATGTCTCAAGGCCCAGGTTTTGTTCCCACGTGTAGTTAAGCTGTAGTAAATAGAGTAATCTGAAAATTTGGAGTCAAATTGTGTGCTGAACAGTGGATCTGCAGGCACTCTATTATCAGCCACCTGCCAGAAAACTTCACTTCCATGATAAAAACACCAAAGTTAATCCATTTGTCACTCCTTTATCATGGCTCACTGCTTTGCTCTTGCTAGATCACAAAGGAATGTGCAACTTCCCTTTCAAGTAAATGTCTCCTGACAGAAGGATGAGCTTTATTTTACATTTTACTTTTGTTTACTTCCTGACCTGCCCACCTTTTCTTTACTGCTAAGCTTCCATGATCTTATCTCCTGATGGCTCCTTATAGTGGTTTCTTTTGATCTAGTATCTCTACTTTTTCTGCTTGTCTCTCGTCTCTCTTTCACTCTCTCTCTCTCTTCTAATTTATTTGACTCCCGGACCTCATTACAGTCATGAGTTTGAACCTTCTGTTATCAAACCACAATCTATTCTATCTTCTAATCCCAGCTTCCTCTTTGATCACCATCTTGTGGGCACATTTCCTTTGTAACCCTTAACCTTCATTTTCATCTTTGTATTAGCTCCAAGTGTCATACTTTGTCTGATCTAGTCTGTATGCCATATAGGATTTTGGGCTTAAAAGTAATGTACAGAATCGTCACTGTCACCAAGCATCTCTGAGGGGATAAATCACCCTCAATAGAAGTCATTCCGTATATTCATTTTAAAAAAAAGCAGCAATAAAACTGAAAACTTCTACGAAGGCATCCTTAAGATATTTTATAGTGTACATGAAGAATGAATGAGGTTAATAAAAAATGTCTTAAAAAATTCAGTGATGGATGAAATAATTCAAATAATTTAATGCATTCTCAGAAGAGAATCTAAAATTATCACTGACTACTGAGTGTAAAGGTAATCAACACCTAAGATGAAGATATACGTTTCTGAAGGGGATAAATGGAAGAAATTAATTCTATTCTTCAAATAATTATTAAATTGAACCAAAAAAAAAAAAAATCCAAAACCAGGCAAACAAGGAATCAAAAACAAGCCGAAGAACAGACTCCCATTTTTACCATAAAAATAGGAGATATTATGTACATTTTAAATTATCAATTTTATCACACCTCCACCTTCCTTAAAAACATGATTTTACCTCTATGCTTCATTGATAAATAATTGTATGCAGATAATAATTATGTGTTGGAAATTTTAAGTGATATTTCATTTTTAAAATAACTTATTAAGGTTGCATGCAACAAACTGAAGTTTTGGAGTGCATAATTTGCTAAATTTTGACATACATCATGAAACTAACCACAATCAGGTAAATGGACATATTCATCACTTGTAAATTTGTTTCCTCGATTCCCTTTTGTCCCTGTACAAGGCAGCCATTGGTCTCCTTTTGTCCTGATCACCACAGATTAGCTTGCATTTTGTAGAATTTTATATGAGAGGGATCATACACTATATAATCTTTTGTTTCGTCTGACTTTTAAAACTCAGAATAGTTACTCATCTATGTCATTGCATGTATCAATAATGTGTTCATTTTTCCTAATGAATCAAGTTCCATTATACGTATATGTCACAATTGGTTGATCTATTCATTTGCTACTGGATTTTTAAAATTATTTTCAGTTTTGGCTATTATAAATAAAGTTACTATGCACATTCATGTAGAAGTGTTTGTGTGGACATATATTACGTACTTAGGAGTAGAATGGCTAGATCATATGATAGGTAGGTGTATCTTAAATTTTTAACAAACTACCATATTGTTTTCCAAGGTTGTTGTACATTTTACATTCTACCAACAGTGTATGAGAGTTCTAATTTTCCAACATCCTAATCAACGGTCACTCTTTTTAATTTGGACATTGTAATAGGTGTGCAGTGATATCTCTCTGGGGTTTTAATTTGCATTTTCCTTATAATTAATGATGTTGGAACACTTTTAAGTGCTTATTTGCCACCTGATTATTCGTAGAGTACATTTGTTAAAATATGTTGCCGTTTTTATTGGATTATTTGTTTTCTTACTCAGCTTTGAAATTTAAAAAAAATGTGTGTGTATATCATTATATATATTAACTATGTTTTATTTTTTGAAAGCCAAATATACGATTGCATATATATGCATTTATGTGTATTAAAACATATGTGCCTGTGTGTATACGTGTATGTTTTATTCTTTTGCAAGCCAAATTTGCTAAACAAATTATGCAATAATTCCTCATAGGGCTCTATATAGGAATAAGAGGATACTATCTATAATGTATTTATCACACAGTATGGCACATAGTAACCCATCAGGGTAAATGCTTATTTTTTAGTTATTTTTGCTATTGTCGCAAGTAAACACAAACTCTGAATGTCACTACTATATTGAGGAAAAGTAAGCAATTATTGCAAGTTTTCTCTGCTCTGTTATGAGAATAATGGTTATGCTTCTAAAAGGAAAAAAGAAGAACTGAAAGCCCACTTGAAATCAAATATACAGAAAAATATTTTAGGGATTTTAAACTGATTCTAAGTGTGTCTTTTCCTCCAAAACACATAACATTATACTTGAAAATTAAGGAACATTAGGAGAAATCAATATTTCTGAGTTTTACCTAAAGAGAAAATGAGGCAGAGAATAGGGTAGATGGTGAAATGACAGCTTTCTCACTCTGGTACATTTGATTACAAAATGAGTATATAAAAGTGGAAATCACATTTTTGCATTATCTCTAATTTAGAGAGAGTTATTTTTATATAATTTAATATGGTATAAAGACTGGCTATTCATTAGTGGAGTTATTTGGCTATATCTATTTAGTGCACTTGACATTTTAAATAAACTCAAATTCATACATTTTCAAAGAACATTCTCATGTACCAACAATAAATCTAATTTATATAATTTTGTTTCAAGTGAATTAGAAGACCTAATTTAACTTCCACCGAAAATATCTTTTTAAAGAGTATACTTATCATGATGAGCACTGAGGAATGTATAGAATTGTTGAATCACTATATTGTACACCTGAAACTAATGTAACTCTGTATATTAACTATAGTGGAATTAAAATTTAAAAACTTAATAAAAAAAAGAAAAATAATCTTAGTTAAATTATAAAAGAAGAAGTGAAGTATAAAATGGGAGAGCGGCATAAAGGAATTAAATACATTTTTTATTGCTTTAACTCTTACTTTTGGGGTAACTTTTGGCTGTAAAAAAAAGTTTGGAAAATTGTACACAGAATTCGTCTGTATGCTTCACCCAATGTCCCTAAATGTTAACATGTTTCATAACCATTTTAACATTACCCAAATGAGGAAATTAATACTAATAAAATACTATTAAATATTCTACAGATCTTGTTCAAATTCCAACAGTCTGGTGTCCTTTCCCTGTTTCGGAACCCAATAAAGGTTTCCACACTACGTTAATTTTCAAGTTTCCTTAATATATTCCAATCTGAAAGAGTTCTGCAGTCGTTTAGGATCTTGTTATTCTTGAAACAAACTGGCCCATTATTCTGTAGAATATCCTTCAATTTGGGTTTGTCTGATATGTTTCATGATAAGATTAAAGCTATTAAATTTGGAGCAAGAATACCAGAGAAATGATGTTATGACCTATTCAAAGCATTATATCAGGGATTACATGATTCATTAATGGTGATGGTGATATTCATCTCTTGGTAAAGATGCTGTCTGCCAGGTTTCCAAACTATAGCCTACTTTTTTTTTTTGTAATTAATAATTATCTTGTGGGAGGATAATTTGAGGCTATATACTTTATTTGTCATCACTGTTTCATCCAGTAATACTAGCATGCATGAAAAATCATTGCTTTAACAATTCTTACTGTAGTGTGTGTCTAATGGTGAGTTTTTATTTATATCTTTCCTTCCGTGTTTTTAAATAGGAATTCCACTGTTAGGAAGAGCTATCTCTTTTCCCCTAATTAATTAATTATCTTTATATAGATTCGAGAATATTTATTTATTCTATAGGTTATAATCCATTATTATCCTTATTTATTTTGTTGCTGAATTTGTCATAAGTTTAGCTACTGGAAATTAATTCAAGTTGGCTCTTTTGTCCTTTCAACATCTTTTGAACACTTTTTTCTTATGCCCTTATAGCATATGCCCTCATCCTGCACTTTTGTTACTCCAGTGTATCGGTAATTTTTCCAAGGGTTTATTTAGAAAATATTATTTAGATATTAAAATCTGGGGCACCTGGGTGGTTCAGTCGGTTTAGCACCCAACTCTTGATTTCAGCTCAGATCATGGTCTGAGGGTCCTAAGTCCACACTGGGTGTAGAGCCTGCTTGGGATTCTTTCTCTCTCCGTTCTTTTGCCCCTCCCCCAACTCTCTGGCTCTCTCTCTCTCAAAATAAAAAAGAAGAAAGAAAGAAAGAAAGAAAGAAAGAAAGAAAGAAAGAAAGAAAGAAAGAAAGAGAAAGAAAGAAAGAAAGAAAGAAAGAAAGAAAGAAAGAAAGAAAGAAAGAAAGAAAGAAAGAAAAATATGGGCATTACATGTGCTTATTACTTCTGGAGTGTAATGACTTCTATGCCCTTATGGTGAACAGACATAGGAAATACATGTATATATGCATACATCTATCTATGCATATTTCCATACTTATCTGTGTATTTACTTGAAACCATGTATTCAAACCAATACCTCTAATTTGAATTCAACATCACAAGGTTCACTATGGTTGTCATCCTTTCGTCACAAGTGAGAAACCTGGCACTCATTCTTAACAATATACTGATTTGTTCAAACTAGAATACACATAATATGGTTTCAAATTTCTTAACCCACACTACCAGGGGGAATTTGCTAACTCAAGTATCACTGTTTTAATTGGGCATTAGATTCTGTTTACTAATATTTTATTTAATGTTTTACCTTAATATTCATAAGTAATATTGGTCTTTTTTGTACTATTTTTGCACTATATCATTTTCAGAATATGACATTACACAGGCTTTATAAGAAGATTTAGAACATTTTCTTTCATTTTCAATCTCTGAAACAATTTGTAGAATATTGGAGCCATCTGTTTTTGAAGGATGTATAGTCTTCTGTGAACAAGCTAGGCTTGATGATTTCTGTGGGTGAGTTAATTATTTAAACCGTAGAAACTGGACTATTTAAATTTTCTTTTCTTTCTTTTTTTTTTTTTTAAGATTTTATTTATTTATTTGACAGAGATAGAGACAGCCAGCGAGAGAGGGAACACAAGCAGGGGGACTGGGAGAGGAAGAAGCAGGCTCATAGCAGAGGAGCCTGACGTGGGGCTGATCCCATAACGCCGGGATCACGCCCTGAGCAGAAGGCAGACGCTTAACCGCTGTGCCACCCAGGCGCCCCTGGACTATTTAAATTTTCTATTGTGAATGACATTTGTTGGTTTTTGTTTTTGTTTCTGTTTTTGTTGTTAAGGAATAATCTATTTCTTCAAGATTTTCAACATTTTATTTGTATAGATGTCCGCAAATAAGTCATTTATTTATTTATTTACTCGTTCAATGGTTATTTCCCACTTCAAAATTCTTATTTTTTGTACATATGTGATTCTATTTTTTACTAAATTGTTAAGCAGTGGTTTACCAGGAAAAAAAAAAAAAAAAGCCCAGAATATTGTCTTATTAATTGTAACTACTTTTCTTCTATTCTCTACTTCACTAATTTCTGCTTTTACTTTTATTATTTTCTTCCTTTGCATTCTTTATGGCTTACTTTGTTATTCTTTTTCTACTTTTTTTGCACTAGACATTTATTTAATTTATTTTAATTTTTTTAGCTTTTTTAATAATAAAATTATTTAGAACTATGCATTTTTTTCTGGTCATTGCTCTAAATTTATTCCATAGATTCCAATACATAGTGTTTCTCTTTTTATTGCTTCTTAGGAGTTCTGTTGCTTTAATTTATATTTCACCTTTTATCCTAGAGTGTTTTGATAAAAGGTTTAATTTCCATATAGTAGGGTCATATTAATTCTATTTTAATTAACAATATCTTTATTGAATTACATCACTTTCCATAAATTTGAATTTTTTAATGGAAACCTGAATATGCCAGCTCCAATACAGCTAGTTTCTTAAGCTATTAAAAATTATGGAAGTGGGGGCGCCTGGGTGGCTCAGTTGTTAAGCGTCTGCCTTCAGCTCAGGGTGTGATCCCGGTGTTCTGGGATCGAGCCCCACATCAGGCTCCTCCAATGGGAGCCTGCTTCTTCCTCTCCCACTCCCCCTGCTTGTGTTCCCTCGCTCGCTGGCTGTCTCTCTCTCTCTGTCAAATAAATAAATAAAATCTTAAAAAAAAATTATGGAAGTGGTATGAGGCATTGACTCTCTTATAGGTATGTTAAAATTTTGGTATATGGATCAGTGGAAAGAAACAGGAAACTAGGATGAGAAGTTATGTTGGCTGAAAATAAACAGCAATGAAGAAAATTAAAGGTAGGGCTCTTCTGATGAAATGTGAACATTACGATATACATTATCTAACACAGTAGCAATTTCAATAGAAATGAAGGATATAATCTAGCAATAAATGAAAAAAAAAATAGTCCAGGTAATAGATTCTGGGAAACATTTCTAATGGATGGAATTGTATTTTCTAGAAGAGTCCTTATTCAATACAGAGGCTATGTAATGCAAGAAGAATCTAGTTACTAGATGTTAGGTGTGTAGTCAAATGGGATTCAAGGCTATCTTATAGCCACAAAAGAAAAGAGAGTCCTAGACAAGAAAAGAGAAACAGAATTCCAATTTTATAGGCAGATAACATGATCTATAAGAAGAAAGTGACCAATGATATAAATGAACGACTAATTCTGTATATCGAATATGTGCTTGTGCTTCCAAGTGGTTTTAATACAATTCTATACAAGGTATAAAATTGAACTTCCTAATGTACTTTATGTGTTCTTCAAGACTGACTTAGATATTTTGGTAGAGAGATCTGTGCAGAGCTGAAGAGTATAAAAAGAAAGAAGAAACTCTGTAAATTAACATTTAACATATGGCCAAAAGACCAGTTTGTCCCATTAGACATAATTCAAGGTCTTAGTAGCCACAGCTGGATAGTGGTTAGAGTATACAATATCCACTATCATAAAAAGTATATTGGACAGATCTGTTCTAGATCATTAAAAAAATATATGACATTCAGGGTAATAATCTTAAGTGATCATAGAGGTTATTTCTGGCTGGAACTGCTAAATTGGGCAACAGTCATCCTCATCTCCCCCACTGTTATTCCTATCTCCCCCACTCACGCTCCCTCCTCAGACTAGAAATTGATAATTTTGGTAATAGATTTTTCTCTCATTCCTTTATAACTTCAGTGGCAATTTATTAAGTCATGGGTTCCACATGAAATATATTTGTAGGAATCATTAAAAATTATAGTATAATGTAATGTTTTATAATGCAAATGCGTCTTATGTAACTCCACAGTGATATATTTTTAAATAAGATATTAAATTTGACTTCTTCAGTTGTTATAGTGCCACAGTATAATAAAATGCAAAGCCATTTAGAAAATGGAGTAAAAATATTTCAATATACAGCATAGGGAATATAGTCGATAATATTGTGATAATTTTGTATGGTGACAAACAGTGACTAGTCTTACTGTAGCAATCATGATCATTTCATAATATATATAAATATCAAATCATTATTATGTACACCTGAAATTGTTAATTATACTTCAATAAAAAAAGGAATTATACAATTCCAAAAAAACTACAAAAATATTTGTCCTACTTATTTCATTTTATAAACTGTTTAGTATTATCTACTTCATTACAAAAGTACAATTATATTCTAATTGCTCAACTAATTATTTTTTAGCAATAGTTTCTCTCATTTAATATATAGGAAAAGTATAATTATGATGTTTTGGTATATTGATATTGTTAGCTCAGAGCTTTAAAATGTGATTTTTAGTTAATTATTCTCACATGGTAAGCATACGTACTAAGAAAAATTTACTGAAGGCATACCATATGTTACTTCATAAATAAATCTTAACTAGACAATATGTTGGATTATAACAGGCTAAGGAATAAGAAATAAATTTTCTTGTTTTTATTAATCAGTATGGTACAGATAAGTAAATTATAGAATTTTAATTTTTACTACCTTTTGTTCTTATTTCTTGTTATGAATATTAAGACACCTGAATTGAAAAACGAACGCAGACTCTTTCTGAAACTTGAATTGGACTATTGTTGGCAAGAGACAACTAGTTTTGCTTATTAGATTTTTTCTAGACCATTATACACAAATTGAAGGAGCCAAATCTGTAGCTCCAAGATTTCAACTGAAATAGTTATTTAAGCATGTGATAAACTGTAAGCATTCAATAAAAAATATTATTATAGAAAAATATTTTAAACATTTTGTGTGGTCAGAGAAAAATAATTGAGAAATGCTAACCTCTTTCTCCCACAAATTGAGCTAATTTATTATTTGTGATTTCCATAATTGAATTAAGGAACCATTATTTTTATGGAAATCAATTACATCTGGTAAAATACTCAATTTTTAAACAGGCTGCAAAATGTTCTTGGTAGAAAAAATTTACCAAATTAAGTGACTCTTTCCTGAATGATATATAATAAAGATTAGTGACACTCTGTCTTTAAGAATGAGAGTATTTAATTAGTTTCCCAGATAATTTCTTTATGAGAACAAAATTTACAAGTATAGTGAGACTTTGTCATCCAACATCATCATATATTTAGTTGGATTTCCTTGACAATTCATTATTTTATTCTGTCATTGGTTGTCAGATTATGTGAGATTTTGCTCTTCTTTCATTCTTAAAGCAATTTAGAATAAAATAATTGTTATTTCCTGGATCTCATATTCCCAATTAGCTGATATCTTTTAATCATTAAGCTTCCAATACTGTATATAATTATCTTCAAATGGGTTTGTAATAGGTAGACATTTAATTATTGAGGTAACAGACAACTGAAAACTGGTTAATTCTATCACATAATTTGTTGTTTTCTTTTTTTAAAGAATTTATTTATTTATTTTATAGACGGAGAGAGCATGAGTAGGGGGAGAGGCAGAGGGAGAGGGAGAAGAACACAATCTCAAGCAGACTCCCTGCTAAGTGCAGGGCCCGGTAGGGGGCTCAATCCAAGGGCCCTGAGATCATGACCTGAGCCAAAATCAAGAGTTGGATGCTTAATTGAGTTAGCCACCCAGGAGCCCCATAATTTATTGTATTCTTAAAAAGATTCTGTAATATAGAACCCAGTATATGTGATTGTGTAAAACACACATATTTATGTGCTTATTCACTGGAAATACTTTATGTTATTTGTTAAGGGATATAGTACACAGATTTGGGTGAAGATATATTTTTCCAAATATTAGGACAATATTGGCTCTCATATTTCTTATATGACAAAAGCTCTATATATCTGTGTATTTCAAGATTTCTCAAAATGAATTCACAAAAAACTGAGGTGAGCATTTTCTCACAGTTTCATCAAAATGTGTTTCCCCATAGAGCTTTAGGGGAAAAAAAAATTGTGTTTTGAATGTTATCACTCACTTCGGTTTTATGCTTGATTATTTCTGGTAGAGAAATCATTTAAAGTAAAAATGTATGTTATTGTTTTATGCACCAGTGCTTAAAAATCCTTTGGGTTTATTACAAAGCACAAGAACACAAAGCACATATGCATAAATACAAATGCCTTAAGTCATTGATTTGTTGAACAGGACATTTATCCAAACTCCCAAATAAGAGCAGGAAAAAAAAAGGGGGGGGGAGTGTCTTCTGGCCAAATAATAAATGGTTTACACTGCCCAATGATTTTAAAAAGAAAAAGATGAAGAAGAAAATTTATGAAGACTAAAGACATTCATTCTTTGAATACAAAAAAATTAAAAAATATTATTTCCAGAGATTATGAAACTTTAATATCCTTTCATCTGACAATATAGATAAACACAGATTAGGGAATGAAGAATATTAAGGAAATCTCAGTTCAGTTAGTTTCCATAGAAAAGGAACTTCCATGACTAAAATAGCAACTTTTGAAAATATCTTTATCTGTAATAGAAAGATAATAACAATATTTGCCTCATGGAATAATTGTATAATTTAAATAAGCTGTTGCATGCAAAATTGCCTATGGAATAGCTTAAGTTACATATTAATATCAACATTACTGTGGTTGTTGTTTTGGTTATAATTATTATTAAGTTATTGTTTTGATGTATAACATGCAATTACACTAAAATGAGTCTTTAGAGTACTTCAAACATGTTTTCAGATGAGTACTCTCTCTGGTGCTCTGCAAACCCCATGACAAAACAATTAAGATTCTAAACAAAGGGGTATTGTTTCAGGAAAGTCAGAAAGGGCTGCTTGCCACAAAATAGGCATTGAGATCTGTCTTGACTGTGGTAGTAATAGCAATGTACTTGAGGTCGCATATATAATGATTAAACTCTTGGCTCTTGAAAATAGACTGGCTCAGATTTCTGCTACTCATAATATGTGTGACCTTGGACCTATCATCAAACCTGTTGAAGCTATTGTTTGTTTATCTATATAGATCACACCCACAAAGGCATCTTTTGAATATATAAACTACTTATTACAGTGCCTGCCACTTAAGTTAGCATGCAGTATTTAAAAATAAATAGTGTATATTATTATTTGAAAGAAAAGAGTCTACTTAATATTTCAGAAGTATCCAAAATGCCTTAACATTTTTACTCCATAAACTTTAAATTCTCCATTAGTAAATACCAGGGGAGTGGAATATATGGGACGGATTTTAATGTTTGTTATTTATCTCACAGCTTCTGGTCCTCAGATCCAGAAGTTTGGGTTCCACATCAGTACTTTTTGGTTGTCAGGCCACAGGGAAGAGGTGTAAATTAAATAGTCGTAAAAACTACAGACATTAGGAATTGGTCTTACAGTCTCATAAGCAATATATAAGCCACTGCAATATAGGCAAATTATTGGATTCATCCATTCCCAATATTTATGAGTACTTTTCTGCTTATGGTGATGGTTACAGTCTCAGAGAAGTAGGAAATATCAAAGAAATCACAATAAGACCTAGAGATCCTCATATCTATTAAAGAAGACAAAAACTCAATTTGGAATGTAACAAGCTTATTATGTTAAAATTATGTAGACATTTACTTCAACCACTTCTGAAATACAAGTATGGCTGGAAATGTGTATTCATTTGTGATATTTAGTTATTAGTCTTTAGTATCTTGGAATAAGTTAGTCTATTAGATCTCTTTACAATACAAATAGAGATGAGAATGCAGGAGTGCCTGGGTGGCTCAGTTGGTTAGGTGTCTGACTCTTCATTTCAGCTCAGGTCATGATCTCAAGGTCCTGAGATCAAGCCCTGTGGTGGGCTCTGTGCTCAGCAGGGAATCTGCTGGAGGTTCTCTCTCTCTCTCACTTTCCCTCTGCCCCTCTCTGCTCCTGCATGTATGCGCGCGCTCTCCCTCTCTCCCAAATAAATAAATAAATCTTTAAAAAAAAAACAAAAAGAAATGAGAATACATGTGAATAAGACCATGATATGAACAGGCTCTGAATTGGCTAAGGTGGAATAAGATAGAGCCTATGAATTAATTATTAATTGAAGGATAAATCTAGCTTATTAGACACCATCCTGTGAAATGGTAGCATTGTACAGTTGAGCAATATCCTGGGACATTGAGAAGACAATGTTGTATATAGTAAAACAAATATTAGGGAACTTGAATTTAAACTGCTGGATTCAGTGCATCCCTCCACATGTAACTTTCAATCATACACTCAACCCTTTTCATAATCAATTTCCTCTTGTATAAGATAAAGGCATAGTTAACCCATGAAGTCATTCTAAGTATTGAAGGGGATAAGTAATATAAAATTGAGTGAACTTTAAATAATCAGTCAAATTTAAGTATAGATACACTCATAACAGAAAGATATCTCACATTCTTTTGTGTCAGTTTTTGGACACTGAACCATATCATATAACCAGAGAAAATAGGGTCTGAGTATCTAATCTTGAATGAATGAAAACTTTAACAAACTTGATGCTTTCTTTGCTGGTGAATTCTTATTTTTCCCTTAAGTTCACTAATTTATAACATTATCCCTTCTAGTAGATTATTCCACTCTCTTCCAGGAATAATGTTTCCAAATTCAAAGGATGATTTGGTGGATACTATCTTTAAAAATTTTAGACTGCTATATTCATTTGAATTTGAGGCACTTTTACTAATGAAAGTACCTAAAATGTTTACTTAATTACAGGAATAATTATTTTATCATAAGTAATGCATTTCATGAAATTCTGTGAGTTATAACATTTTCCAGTGGGTGTAAAATGATCATAAAGAGTATTACAAATGATAATCTTATTATTAATTTGTAAGGATACCAAGACAATCACTGGTTGGCTTATTAAATAATTCGTATGATAATCACATAACTACCCTTGAGCTCTACCACTGTCATATTGAGGAAATCACACTATACCATTGCACACCTCTCATTTTCTCATGTTGTTCATCAGCCTGGAAGGCCTTTCATTTATTTCCTACCATGCAAGCACATAATCAATTTTCAGGACTCTTTTTAGGAATAAACCTCTACTTAATATCTTTTCTGAATCCCTATGGGAAAATAATCTGCTATTTCCTTTGATATTGTACCATAATCTCTGCTCACTTCTCTTGCCATTGTTATGATACTTTTCAGCATTATTGACATATATTCTGTTTCTCATTTGTGGACCTATTCATGTCCTGAAAACACGCTTTGATCTTATTCTGTATTTTCCCTTGCCTTAGTACTTACTTTTTGGAATCTAGAAGTTATTCTGCAACTGTTTGATGAATAAATGATTGATTCTGCCTACCTATGATACTGTGAGAAATATTGTGTGGAATGTTGAAAATAATGAAGTAATTTTCAAGATAAATTTCCATAATTGACCAGACCTGTAGTATATCTAACATTATTTTGAATTCTTTATTCCTAATAATATTTATCTGTGCCCTTTCTTTCCCAATAGTATAAATAGTATAAATTGTTCTGTACGTATATTGAGAGAAATTCATTCTTGCAATGAAATGAAGGCAGCAGAGCCTGAGGTATGTGTGATAGTAAGAAAAATAACTGTCTTTTTTGAATTGTGAATTGGGACAAATTATGAGGTTAGATAAGCAAGCAGGGAAAAATATTTTTTGAAAATACATCACAGTAAGTCATCAACAATATTTACTTTAAATGTGCAGATTTAGCATACAATTTTCATGCAACAAAAGTCACAATTAAAACATCTGCCAACTAGTATAAAATATAAATTAATATATTAAGCAATTTATTAATAAAATATACAGTAATATTTTGTTATTTTTATCTTATATGTGATAAAATATCTTAGCAAATAATCCAAGCTGTAGTATGGATCATGGATCAAAATATTATTGTAATTTCCAAAACATTTGCTGGATTTTAGAAATTGCTGATGTTATTAGCTTAAGAATGCCCCCTGTTTGAGCCATGATTTGATAAAAGATACATCAAACATTTTCAACAAATTTCAACTAAATTAACATTATTATTAACACACTAGCATTGGGAGCTTCAGGTGAAGCTGAGAATCAGAGTTCCCAAAGCTGATGTCTCAGTCCAAATGAAAAATATTGACACCAATGTTACCTGCATTGCTATCCTAGGCCACTCTGGAGTAGTGGATGGGATATGCACTTGCCCACCACCCTCATTGCTATCTACTCAGGAGCTCCAGGGAGCTACCAGTACGTAACCTTGAAACTTATTAGTTAATTAGTGGTCTTAGCAAATTACATTTATTTTTCAGAATGGAGATGTTCAAATAGTCTAACAAATCAATCTATACTTATGCATACTGAACAAACTCTATTCTAAAATAATTGCTGTTTTCAGCGGCAGTATCCCTATGGAAAGCCCAAGAAGAAAAATCTTCTATAAAACATGGGAGTTGAATCAATTTATTGAATAGTATTACTATATATATATTACAACATTATAAAAATACTGATATATATGAATTTTTATTGTAAAATTATATCAATTTTTGACATTTTTGAGACTTTTCATAAATATTGAAAAAAATCAGACAAACCAAAAGAATACACGTCTGAATTTGATAAATACACCTTTGCTAGAAAGGATTTTTATAGAAGGATTTTATTTTTCAAAGTGGTAAAACTGAATGGAAAAATACTGTTTTCATTTTGTATTTTACTGAGTATTTGCTACACCTTTGAAAATCTATGCTTTCAAAATATAACTATTTTCATTAGTTACAACATTCATTTATCAAATGCCTATTTGGTGCATCTGATGTGCCAGGGGTGGTTCTAAGTGCTTTTTATATCAATTACTTTAAACAAAGACTTTAAAAAATAGATTATAACCCACTGAAAATCCTTGATTTTTGAAATAAAATGAATATTATTTTCTGAGTTATTTAGAGGGACATATGGATAAATTTAAATAATTTTAGTCTGTTCATGAGGGGAAAAAATGTATCTATAATCTCCTTACTGATGACACTGCAAACCTATTTCTGTACAGTTATGTGAAAATGTGATTTTGTTTTTTTTCTACTCTTTTTTAAAATTTTTTTATTATGTTCAATTAGTCAGGATATAGTAGTACATCATAGGTTTTTGTTGTAGTGTTCAATGATTCATTAGTTGCGTATAACACCCAGTGTTTTTTAGTTTAGAAAACTACTAAAGATATTTTGAATTTTAAGGTATCTAAAAGATAAGATACCCATATGAAAGAAATCTTCAGGACTGGAATTGATTAGCAGATCTCTCTCAGGTACCTTAAAGGAGAGAGCGGCGCGGGAGGGGGGAAGGAGAGAAAGAGAGAGAGAGAAGAAATATCTGGAATTTTGATGTTCTGTTCAATCGCTAAACCCAAAACTACTGGCATTAGCTTTGATTTTCCCCTTTATCTTGCCCAAGCCAATTGTTACTGTCCCAATTCTATCTCTTTACTATCTTCTTAACAACTTCAGGAATAACTTTCTCTTCTGTATCCAAATTGACACTGCCTGCTTTCAGGTCATCCAGTCTCTTATTGGGCTTGTTGGAAAGGTACTCTTACCGGCCTGTCTCTAAATTCACGACCTTCCAGTTCATCTCCAAACCATGCCAGATGTATCATTCTAAAGGATAAATGTGATCGTAATATTTACCTGTTTGAGATTCTACAACAGACCACTATTGCCTAATAAAGTTCAAACAGTTTAGCTTGGCACACAGATATCTCCCTGATCGGGTCTCCAAAACCACTGCAGTGTCTTCTCAACCTAGCTTTCCTTATATTTCAAGAATAAGAAATTACTTACTGCTTGCCAAATGTTATGCATATTTTCAGGGCCTTCTAAGCTTTGTGCATGTTTATTTTTCAAACTATAATTTCCCATCACATTCTCTCAAGGAAATACCTAATAATATGTAATGTAAATCCTGCATCATCTCATCTATGATGACTCAGTGACCACCATTCATCTTTACAAGAATGAATCATTCACATTAATTTTCCACACTGTATGCTATGTGAGCAATATTAATGTGCATAGCACTTAATACCATTTTATTCCTTTTTCCTCTATGAGACAATGCTTTTACCTATAGGCAGTTATTCTGTCTTATTTCTTGTATTTCCAGAAACTGACAGAATTAAAAATCATTAAATAGACTAGCATGTCTAAATAACATAGAGGTATTCCTGAAGAATATTTTTGTAACATTCCCTTCTCCTCCTCCATCTATGTCTTCTTCTTAATAAGTAATAAACAACTGGTTACAGTAACAAATAATTAAAAGTTGGGGAAATGAGAAACTTTCCTCACCTAAAAGGGTATGCTTTTTTCCCCCGTGTCTTTTTGGTTGAATTGTTCTATAAAATCCTAATTTCCCAGGTTCTTTAGTACTATTTTTGTCTATAAATATTTTAACTATAAAGAAGGAGCATTTCAGTATCTGGTAATGATGGATGAGCTAGTATTTAATAATCTTCCTACAAGTAACAGTTATACTATCTGAATTTAAAAAATACATATCTGAAGGCACTCTGAGACAGAAAAAAAAGGTAGAAATTGGGGAATCTTTAAAGAGTGGAGTTGTAATAGGTGGAATGATCATGGATGCAGATTTTTCTTTGAAGTTATGCAAGACATCTGGAAGTCCAACAGGAATCTGCAGTGTACCACCCTGAGGTGTTGGAGGACAAAGTTGACACAAAAGAACAGCTGGAATGAAGAGGATAAATGCTCTGAAAGAGGAGTTACAGTGAAAGGCTCCAAAATCTGTGTGTAAACTCTCTTCACATCTTTAAACTTCTGATTTATACAGAAGTGTGGGATATTTCAGAGAACCCAGTGGCAGAGAATAATAGCTCAGAAGCTAAAAGAACTTAGCAAAATCCAGAGCTTCAACAATCAAGCATCTACAATATCCAGTATACAACCAGAATTTGCTATACTTGTGAAGAAACAGGAAAATATAACCAACATTCAAGGGAAAAAGAAGTGAATAAAAAAAAACAACCATGAGACTTTAGAATTTACAAATAGAGAATTTGAAGCACTTATTTTAAGGAAGCTGAAGAATTCAACGGAAAATACAGGCACTCTGAATAAATGTGTGAGTTAGCCACAATTGTGAAATGAATGTAATGCACAAGAAGGGAATGGAAATTCTAGAACTGAGAAGAAAAATATTAAAATGGATAGGCTTGACATCCTATTGTAGATTGCACAAAAACATGACTGTTATCCAGTGTAACAGTCTTGTTATCTTGTAATCCAAGACAGAACACTAGAAATTTTAAAACCAGGAAAGATAGAGCAAAAAAAAAAACAAAAAACAAAAAACAAACAAAAAAAAAACACCATTAAAAAAAAACACCTTTTAAAAAATGAATAGACTCTAGACTCTCAGTTTCCTGTAGTGCAATTTGAAACAGTCAGCATGTATACAACTGGTATTTAGGAAAAGATGAGAGACAATGCGGCAGGTTAAAAAAAAAAAAAAGATTAATGGCTTCAAATCTTCAAAATATGTGAGAACTGCACACTTACTGATCCAAGTTCAGTGAACTTCAATTGGGTAAAACAAAGAAAATCACATCCAGATGAATTATACTCAAATTGCCGAAAAAATCAAGACAAATTAAAAAATTTGAAAGCTGTCAGAAATAAAAGACTATTATTACATACAGGAGAACAATTATATAGAAAAAAATGACTGGTTGTCCTTAAAAAAGGAGAAAGCCAATGGAACAACATCTGTAAAGTACAAAAAACCCCACAAAACAGAACAATACTGTCAACTAAGAATTCTATGTCATATAAGGCAGACACACAACCCTTTGTACAATATGAAAAAGACCTGGGACTTGCTTCAGCAACTTCACTTTACATTTTTACCAAAAGAAACAAGAGCATAGATAAATAAATTCCACATGGATTTTTGTAGCAGCTTATTCATAAAATGCCCAAAGTGGAAGTGAAAAACAAGTCTGTTAACAGGTGAAAGAATTAAAAAATATATATGTTATATTCATACAATGTAATACTGTTCAGCATTACAAAGTGACATGGAACTGACACAGTCAACAGCATGGGTGGGTCTCACATACATGCTGAGTGAAAGAAGTTGAACGTAGAACAGTACATTCTATAACTTTCCCTGTATATGAAATTCTAGAACTGGAAAACCTAATCATGAAAATAATAATAAAAATTGTCATTTGTGGGTGGCTCATTGACTGATGAAAAGGGTCACTGGCTGTCTTTATACAGTGAAGGAAACATACTACACCTACAGAAGAATGTGACTTTACATGACTTATGTGTTTGTCAAGGTTCATGTTCATAGGTCAGGTGACCCAGAGAGCAGATTCTGAGGTGAAGGTGAGTTGATGGCAGCTGAAGGAATCACAGGCCCAGCTGCTGTTTTCAATTAAAGCTCATTAAAGACTGACATCATATTTTATAATCCATCATTCCATTGATACATTAATATATTTTAGCATTTAATGATATACTAAATAATAATTTTTTTCTATTTCATAAGGAAAGAAATAATATAACTGAATTACAATTTCATCTCTATTCTCTCATCCACTAGTATTAAGCTAAACCAATGACCCAAGATCTGAGAAAAAAATGAAGTAGAAAGTATTGTTTAACTTTCTGAATGTGAAATATTAATTTTAATTGCCTCAGACATGGCAAGTTCAAACTCTCTTTTTCTGAAGAGTGATTTTAAATATAGCTTTTTTTTTTATTTTAGTGATTTGTCAAAGGTGGGAAAACCTATTATTCTCAAGTAAACTCTTTTATTTTAATGGAATGAAATATGGTTTCTCAACAACAGAAAGAGTGCATCAGTGACCTTTATCGTTGAGTAGGAACTTATCAAGAGTTAAGGCATAAATAAAAATAATGATACACAGATGAAAATGAATTAGAGAAACAACATTACTACATTCTTGCAGAACAGGTGATTAATTACTAACTGTGAACTCATCCAGGTTCTCAAATGGTTATAGCTTACACTGGAATAAACATTTAAATCAATCTTTTATATTTTATTTTATTTTATTTTATTTTTATTTTTATTCCAGTGGAGTAAACATGCAATGTTAATTTCAGGTGTACATTATAGTGATTCAACAAATCTATAGATTACTCAGTGCTGTGGTGATAAGTGTACTCTTAATCCCCTTCACCTATTTCACCCATCCCTCCACTCACCTCCCCTCTAATAATCATCCATTTGTTCTCTACAGTTGAGAGTCTGTTTTTTGTTTGTCTTTCTCTCTATTTTCCTTTGTTCATTTGTTTTGCTTCTTAAATTCTGCATATGACTGAAATCATATTGTATGGTTTGTCTTTCTCTGACTGGCTTATTTTGTTTGGCATTATATGCTCTAGATCCATCCATGTTGTTGCAAATGTTAAAATTTCATTCATTTTTTATGGCCAAATAATATTCCAGTGTGTGTGTGTGTGTGTGTGTGTGTGAGTGTGTGTGTGTGTGTGTGTACACACCCCCCACATCTTCTTGTTGATGAACACTTGGGCTGCTGCCGTAATTTGGCTATTGTAAATACTGCCACAATAAGTATAGGGGTGCACATATCCCTTCAAATTAGTGTTTTCATATTCTTTTGGTAAATTTCCAGTAGTGTGGTTACTAGATCATAGGGCAGTTCTATTTTTAACTTTTTGAGGAACCTCCATACTGTTTTCCCGAGTGGCTGCAGCAGTTTGCACCCCCACCGTGCATGAGTGTTCCCTTTTCTCTATATCCTCTCTATCTAAACAACATTTGTTGTTTCTTGAGATCAATCTCTTATATTTTAAAGAATAAGAAAATTCTCAGGTTTATATGTAAATACCTATATATATAGGAACAAACACTTCTGGTACACCAAAAAAGCAGTATATTCTCATAAGCCATCATTATTTTATTAACATCGTTTATTTCCAGGCCTACGCCTATTATTGGGTGTTAAGTCTTCAACATTAATGTTTTATATTTTATCACTTACCATAGCTTTAATTAGCTATGTTTTGAAGATCTTCAGTTAGTACCTGATAAATACTGTTATGCAAATATTAGTAGCTTTATTAATTATAATATAAATTCACTTAAAATTCGTAGAATCACAATACTATATTTCTGATACATTATTATGCATTTAGATTGCTGTAACATGCCCCCAGTAAACACTTGTGATATCATGGTTTTGTCTATTTCTTCCTCAATATATCCCCAGACTGTGGTAGAGTATTTTCCAATTAATAGACACATATTAATTTTTTAAACAAAAGAATGAGTATATATATAATAAAATTATTTAGATTTAACATAATTAGTATTTATAATACATTTGGTGATATTTTATTTTATATTCAAAGTATTTCACATAGCTATCTCTACTGCAAAGTAAGTCTGTATATATTCAGAAACTCCATAAAGGAGCAGTTTTAAGGAATAACTTTTAAATAGGTGGCCTTTCCACAAACTGTGATATCAGGATACACCTGACTTGACTGGATTTGAATGTTCTTAACATGGATAATATCTCTCCCACAGAGTTAGTTGGGAGATTTGGGACAAATAGTCCAAACTCTTACAATAAAGAGGTATCAAGGGGAAGATGATAATATTTTCCTACTATGAGGGAAATTCAGGGTGGCTTTAATAACTGCAAAATGTTGTAAGAGATGTGTACTTGTCCTTAATAGTCTACTCCAAGGTCATTTAACTTCACAGAATCAATCTGGAAATAAAACTTGTGAAATTCACTGTGCATCATAATCAAAATTATAATTATATATTTTATCCCACTTCTGCTCTCCCTCACCATGTTAGATTTCATTTTGGGGAATGTGTTAGTAGAGTTTGCACATTTGTCTAGGCAAAAAGAACTGTGGAAATGTACCAGAATGAGATAATTTTAACTGCATTATTAAAGAAACTACTCTCTTTTTATAACACATACATCACCTGGACATGCCAAGGCTTTAACTCAAGTTTTCCTTATGAATCATTAGCGCTTTCATTTCACACCCCCACTCTCCCCCCAAAAGTGTGCTTCCTAGTATGGTAGACATTAGTACTGCTCACCAATAATTTCATTTGTCCACCTTCAGTACAGCGAGGGATTGCATTATTTTGTTCTCAGAACTATGCCCATTTTGACCACCTTTGGCCAAAGAAATGGGAGAGTAAGTGATGTTTGTCACCTCTCTATGAAAATATGTCCTTTCTTGTGCAAATCTCTAGATGCCCTGTACCAATGGTTGTGGAAGCAGTTGTTGACATTTAGGTGTACATGGAGCCATCACTTGAAGGATAACTAACTATTCTGCAGAGTAATCAGAAGCTGCAGTACACTTTATATGACCAATAAATACCTTTGAAGTTCAGAGGATTTTTTGTTGTTGTTGCCGTAGCTGTCGTTATTGCAATATATCTTATCATACATTGATGGATAACTTCTGTGTTATTTCTATCGGTAAGTTCTAGTAGGGAAGAAAAATCATGAACTTTCTGTCTAATAAAGAGGACGAAGTGAGCTGATTCTTGAGATACTAAATATCAAGAAGGATAATAATATCAATGCCCACAAGAGAAAGGAGCATAGTTTACATTCAGGTGTGCATTCTAGCACTAACACAAATAGTAGTTTCAGCTGGAGAAGAGGAGGTATATTTTAGGGACACTATGTATCCAATGATACTTTAACCATCCTTTTAATATAAAACTTTGACTCCTTTTTTCTTAAGGCATATTTTATTATAAGAGTCAGACTATGCATCATACAAAATGAAAAAGAAGTCACTAATTTCCAGATATTATGTGTATTACTTAGAAAGATATGCTATTAATATGCTGACATCAATAAATTGTCTAATAACTTTTGGTAGCAAGGTGAATGTTCATTATAGAGTCTTACCTTAATCTCTGAACAACCTTACAAGATAGTTTGTCATCTATATATCAGTATATATGAGAAAGCTGAAACTTGGAATGCTAAGTAGATTATAGGTAGTGATAGATCTAGAAAGGTTATATAATACTGAAGAACATGCTATTAGACAGTAAATACATATGTTATCTGTTCATCACCCTTGGCTGGTATAGGAATGGTGACACCAGAAATGTTTGCAGAGGGACAGAATCTTAAGAATGATTTTCCTAAATTAGTCCGTTATGTGAAATTGTTTCTCTAATCTGGTTAAAGTTATTTATTATCCTGGTTCCAATCCAATAGCTAAGGAGCAGTTTTCTATGGTATGCATGGTACGCACCAGTAAAGTAGTTACTTCTATTATCTATCATCAAGAGAATATAGAAAGAAGACTCCGGGTGATTAAGTATGCATTGCCTTAAAACACTTAATAGAAACAAGGAGTAAAAGTTGTTGATTGGTTGCTCCTATTTACCATATATTCTACAGAATTTGGGGAAAGAAAATGATGGGCTCAAAATTTTATATTTTTAGCTCAAGGTCTGTATAAGAAATCTAAAAGCTTCTAGGACTATTCTAAAATAAATCTTTATCTCATGGGGCCTTGAAATTTTAAAGTCTAACCCTGTGGGTGGCTGAATTATAATGTAAATTGAACTATCAAACCTGCAACATCTTTTTAGAATTAGTTTAAAGTTAGGGCTTAGTTTAGGGAGGAATATGATCATGAAGACTGGTATAAGGGCAGATTCTGACAATGTTTAGGACCTTTGCCTAGAAAAGCAACTCTTCTACCACATTCTTATAAAGTTATTCTACTCTTGATTGAACAACCTGTAATGATACCCATTTAAGTAGTTACTTCACAAAGGACAAATGATCTGTCTTAAAATCTATCAGCGTTCACTGCTTGGGACATATAACAAGACACCGACTACATAGAGGCCAACATAAGCAACTAGTTCAGTGTTGTGTCAATAAATAATGAGTTTTGATAAATTCAGGCATCTCTGAAACCACAACAAAATAAAGTAGGATTTAATCCCCCAAAACTTTATGTTCTATCCTGACTGAATCCTCTATTCCCTTGGCCCAGGAAAGCACCGATCTCCACCCTGTTTCAATAAATATACCTTTATATAAAAGAAATTAAATAGGGCATACTTTTTTTTCTGGCTTTGCTGATCAATATTATTTTTCAGAATCATCCACATTGTTTGGTTTTGGTACTTTGGTCCTCTTCATTGCTGAGTAGTATTCAAATGAGCGAATATGTCACAACTTTTTATCCACTCATATGTTAATAAACATATACTTTTTCTAGGTTTTGCTTTTATTAATACATGTACAAGATTTCATGTGGATGTTTGTTCTTAGTTCCCATGTATAATTGCCTAGGTATGGAACTGTTGGGTTGTAACAAAGCTTACGCTAATATTATAAGATGACACATTCTCAAATTAATATCATTTTCATTCTACTAGTGGATATGAAAATTCTAGTTGCTCCATATCCTCACCAGCACCTGGAGATCATTATATTTTAAAATTTTGTTTTTCTAAAGGGTGTATAGTAATATCTCATTGTGGTTAAAATTTGTATTGCCCAATAACTAATGATTTTAGGAATGTTCTTTTTAGTTTTTGGCCATTTGTGTATCTTCTTTTGTGAAATGTTTGTTGAAACAATTTTCCCAATATTTATGTTGTTATTGCATTATAAAATTATAAGAATATTTTTTATAATCTACATACAAATTCTTTAGCAAATAAATACATAGAAGTAGTGATGAGCACTGGGTGTTATACACAACTGATGAATCATTGAACACTATATCTGAAACTAATGATGTACTATATGTTGGCTAATTGAATTTAAATTAAAAAAAAGAAAAATATTTTTAATAATTTTAGAATTTCTAGGTATAATAGATATATGAACCCATAATTTAGTATTATAGAAATAACTGTTAGAAGAGCAAAAAAGACAATCAATGAAATGAATCAGTGTTTCTCTTTGAGGTTAAGGAGATTTTTTTTAAAATGTGTACAGTGTTACGTGAATTTTTTTATTCCAGGTGCATATTTCACTTTGTAATGGAACATATAATGTTTACAATTTTTGCCCACTTTTATGACATTGGAATACATAGAGTTGCAGAAATTCAGAAATAGACATATCATTTTTGTCCTTAAGGCACTAACAACATGCACATTCTAATATGAAGGTGTCATATATGACCTAAGGCAATTGAGGAACTTAGCTTTCCACATTGGGCAGGAAAAAAAAAAAAAACCCAAAAAACAAAAACACTTCTGCCAACCTGAAACATTCTAAAGTTTTCTGATAAATAAAAATACAAGCACTACTGTTTCTGAAAATCTGAAAATTATTATTTAATGGCTATAGATATTATTGAATAGATGACAGGTAATAGATTAAACTCATTTGAAAAATGAGAGTAATTAGAATGTTTAAATAAAATCCTTATTTTATTGTTAGTATTGACACTGTAAAATAAGTAATCAAACATCCTCAAAGCAATTACCTTTCTTTTCTCTCTTCCCCTTTCTGAAATTTGAACCCATAAGAAGTTATAAGGTAGCAATAATATATTTTAATTCCACTACCAAGGTAATCACTATGCTTGTCTTTTATGAGGTAGAATTATGTTTGCCTTGATGATATGGAGGAGTTTATACTATGTTACAAGGGGCTTTGGGGAATATTAGTGTTTAAGAGAAAGGTATAAAAACTGGAACTGATAAAATACTTTATTCAGAAGATGAAACTACTATTCCTTGAATGTCCCTGCTGAGGGAGAGAGGGACAGAAACAAAAACTGTTTACTGATATGGGAATACAAGGAAATCAGCTTGTGCCCAGGATCCATGCTGATAAAAAATAATAACAAATAAATAAAATAAATTCTAATATTGTTGGGGAAGTGTCAGAAAATACCTCCCCACAAATATAAGCCAGAGATATCTAAACTTAATATACCCCAAATTTAAAAATCTACCTGAGTTTTGACTTTCCAGTTCTATGCCCAAAGATATGCAAATAAAATATAATAATTTCTTGTATATCTCTTCATGTCAGAGAGTTTCTAAAGATGCACTGTCTGATTTAATGGCAAAATAAATTTTGTATCAATAACAACTGAAATTAATTATATTCAATATAACGTATATCAAAATAATTTATACTCTCCAGTGTAAGATTAAATATGCATAGATGAAATTCTGGAAAATGTTAAAATTGTGGAAATGATTAAAATTGCTCTTCTTTCCTTCCCTAGTAACAGAGCTAATCTATGACTGTGGCCATATAGACAGAGAACATATTTTCCTTTTTTTTTTTTTTTAATTGTTACTTCTGACCATATGCATAAATTCACACAAATAGAGGCTAAATGTAAGAGTTGTGTAACTATTTCACCTCCTTTGATTAAAAGAAAATTTCTCCCTTGGATTTTGTCTCTACTTTTCTTGAGATATGGATCTTGAACATTCCAGAAATCATCACTGAAAAAGTAAATATGGATAAAGCTCCAGCAAAAGGTGAAATAATAGCATATTGAAGAAACTAAGATCCTTAAATAACCATGTGGAGCAGAGCCATTACAACATTTTGACCACTGATTTCAAAAGTTATAATTTGAGAAAGAAGCCTCTATGAGTTTTTTTAGTCACATTTATTTTAGGGTTCTTGATTAGAGCCTATTAGCAAATAATAATAGCAATAATAATAACAATTGAAAAAATATAACAAATATAACAAAATAATTTCTAATGAGACAATATATTATTAGGATGATATAATTTTCATGTCTGAACACTATATCCTAATTGCAGTATATGTAATAACCTTAAATATATATAAAATATACATATATATATATATATAATGAAATAATTCTTTATACCACATTTTAGTCAAAAAAGTATTTTAATGGAGTTGAAAGGATGGCACTATGATGTGAAAATTAACTTTCTAAAAGTATGTTGATACTTATCTATAAAAACTAATATAACACACACATATATGATATAGGGTTACAATACACTAACCCATTTTTAATTAGACTTAAATCATATGATTACTAATTTTAAGATATTTTCCTGTAATCTTAAGATATAGATAGCTTTTAATTTTACTACTGGAAAAATTGTAAATGCATTTTGCTAAAAACACCTTTTTTGTCCTACTCAAAATGCAAAAAAGAAATATAATATATCCTCTATTTTTTTCTCCTTTGCTCATTTCTTTTGTTTCTTAAACTCCACATATAAGTGAAATCATATGGTATTTGTCTTTCTCCGACTGGTTTATCTTGCTCAACGTTATACTCTGTACATCCATCCATGTTGTTGCAAATGGCAAGATTTCATTCTTTTTTATGGCTGAATAATTTTCTGTCATATATATAGATATTTATCTATATCTATCTATCTATCTATCTATCTATCTATCTATCTATCTATCTATCTATCTCACATCTTATTATCCATTCATCAACTGATGGACACTTGGGCTGCTGCCATAATATGGCTATTGTAAATAATGCAGCTATAAACATAGGGGTGCATGTATCACTCTGAAGTAGTGTTTATGTGTTCTTTGGGTAAATAACCAGCAGTGTAATTGCTGGATCAGAGGGTAGTTCTATTTTTAAATTTTTTTGGGAGCCTCCCTACTGTTTTCCTGAGTGGCTGAACCAGTTTACATTCCCAACAACAGATCATAAGGGTTCCTTTTTCTCTACATCCTTGTCAACACCTGTTGTTTCTTGTGTTGTTGATTTTAGCCATTGTTGTGAGGTCATATCTCATTGTAACTTTGATGTGCATTTATCTGATGGTAAGTGATGACGAACATCTTAGCATGCATCTATTGCCATTTGTACGTTTCCTTGGGAAAATGTTCATACCTCTGACCATTTTTAATTGGATTATTTGTTTATTGGATATTGAGTTTTATAACTTCTTTATATGTTTTGGATCCTAACCCTTTATTGGACACATCATTTGCAAATATCTTCTCCCATTCCATAGGTTGTCTTTTAGCTTAGTTGATTGTTTCCTTTGCTATGCAGAAGCTTTTTATTTTGATGTAGCTCCAATAGTTCATTTTTACTTTTGTTTCCCTTGCCTCAGGAGACATCTAGAAAAATGTTGTTATGGCCAATGTCAAAGAAGTTACTGCCTATGCTCCCTTCTAGGATTTTGATGGTTGCAAGTCTCATATTTAGATCTTTCATCCATTTTGAATTTATTTTTGTGTATGGTGGAAGAAAGTGGTCCAGTTTCATTCTTCTTCATGTTGCTGTCAGTTTTCTCAACACCATTTGTTGAAGCGACTGTCTTTTTTCCATTGGATATTCTTTCCTGCTTTATTGAAGAGTACTTGACCATGTGGTTGTGGGTTTATTTTTGGGTTTTCTAGTGTGTTCCACTGATCTATATACCTATTTTTCTACCAGTCCAATATTGTTTTGATTACTACAGCTTTGTAATATAATGTGAAGTCTAGAATTGCAATGCTTCCAGCTTTACTTTTCTTTTTCAAGATTGCTTTGGCTATTCAGGATCTTTGTGGTTCCATACAAATTTTAGATTTGTTTGTTTTAGTTCTGTGAAAATGCTCATGGTATTTTGATAGGGATTGCATTAAATGTGTAGATTACTTTGGGTAATATAGACATTTTAACAATATTTGTTCTTCCAATCCATGAGCATGGAATATCTTCCCATTTCTTTGTGTCATCTTCAATTTCTTTCATCAGCATTTATAGTTTTCAGAGTGCAGGTCTTTCACCTCTTTGGGTGGGTTTATCCCTGGTATCTTATTATATTTTGTACAATTTTAAATGGGATTATTTTCTTAATTTCTCTTTAAATTATTTCAGTATTACTGTATAGAAATGTAACATGTTTCTGTACATTATTTTGTATCCTGTGACTTTACTGAATTTGTTCAACAGTTCTAGTTGTTTTTTGGTGGAGTTTTTCAGGTTCTACATATAGTGGAAAGTTTTACTTCTTTACTGGTTTCAATGCCTTTTATTACGTTTTTTTGTCTGACTGCTGTGGCTAAGACTTTCAGTACTACATTGAATAAAAGTGGTGAGAGTGGACATCCTTGTTTTGTTCCTGACCTTGGGGGAAAAGCTCTCAGTTTTCACCATTAAGGATGATGTTAGCTGTGGGACTTTCATAGATGGCCTTTATTATGTAATCCCACTGTAACCTCACTTTGTTGAGGGTTTTTATCATGAATGGATGTTGTACTTTGTCAAATGCTTTTTCTACATCTATTAAAATGATCATTTGGTTCTTAACCTTTCTCTTATAGATTTTATGTTCCATGTTGATTGATTTGCAAATATTGAAACCACCCTTGCAACCCAGGAATAAAATTCACTTGATTGTGGTGAATGATTTTTTTAATGGATTGTGGATTGGACTTGCTTGTATTTTGCTGAGGAATTTTGCATCTATGTTCATTAGGGATATTGGCCTCTGGTTCTCTTTTTTAGTTGTGTCTTTTTCTGGTTTTGGGATCATGGTGAAATGTAACATATCCTAAAATAAATCATTAGTGCCATAAAACTGCCAGTTATAACAGAATAATAAAAAATCATTTTATTAGGAAAGAATGTTGGTTTTAGCAATTCTCTAACTTTTTGCTCCATGAACCCATCATGTACCTTCAGTAGAGCATATTCTTCAAGCTGACACTCCAGTTAGGGTTTTTACGGACAGCAGAAGATGACAAAAGAAAGTTGTTCTTTGGAAAAGTCAGTGGGAATTATGCAAAGCTCACTTTAATAGGCAGTCAGCTAGTACATCTCCAAAATCTTCTGACTCTACTGGAATATAAATAAGATTCTAACTTGAGCATCCAAATTAATCAACAAATTTTTACATGGGCTCATTTTAAAAATAGACAAAATACCAGCCACACAAAAAAATAGCTATAACATGTATAAAATTCAGATAAAAGACACATTTCATATTTTATTTCAATACTGGCCTCCTGCTAAGGTTCAATCACTTTTGTCTTCACTGAAGAATAATAAATGGTAAGTTTAAATGTTCAATATCAAACTAGTATGTGTAAAATTGAAAAAAAAATTGATGTGGAAACTTGTCTAAATCAGACTATGAGAAATAAATGGGAGGTTATTATTTATAATTTTAGAGGAGAAACTGAAGAATGGGTTATGCCAACAAAACTAATTATATAATATCCCTATACTCAATTCAGTAGACATAATGCTCTGAAATTTCAAATATGAGCAATCATTGAACAGATACTATAAAAAACACCATCATAATAAATTTGAAACCTTATGATTTGAAACCTTACGATTTCATCAAATTCAAGGTGAGTTAACTATTATCATTATCTAGAATAGCAATTCTACTTGTTTGACTAAATAACAAAAGCAGTACCAAAAATGAATACATTTTTCAAGACAAATATTCAAGGAAGAAGAAAGAGTAAAGAGCAAAGCAAACCATATAATTTTCAAAAGCTTACTGAGTAGTTATTACTAATCAAAATCAAAATCAATCCTTCTCCCTCTCTCTCTTTCCCCTTTCCTATTTATGACTATTAATGTGCACTTTTAATTCTACCTCTAACTTTCAAATAAAGATTAAGTAAAATTTGGCCATGATAATGGAAAAAGAGGCCATTTCAGCAGTGACAGATTACGTTAGAAATAATTTTATAATTTAATGTATAAATTATTCACTCTGATAATAGATGATAATGGTAGTTTTAATTTTTGCACATTGTGCGACAAGATAATTTTTAAAAAGATGGCATTCTCCTCTATCTTTGTAAAATCTTCTGACCAATTGCTCTTGGAAAAATTACTTTAACTTTCTTTTCCTCAGTTTCCTTAACTATAAAGTTAGTATAATAATAATTCCTAAATTCTAAATGTGTATTTTCTATTTATTTGTAAGTCTGAAAATCAAGGTTTTGGCAGGGTTATGCTTTCTCTGAAGCATTCAGGGAAGAATCTTTTCATGCTTCTTTCTAGCTCATGGTGTCTCCCAGCAATCTTTAGAGTACCTTGGTTTGTAGCACCATAAATCCAATCTCTGTCTTTATCTTCACATGGCTTTCTTTTCTGTGTCTCCTCTTTTTTTTAAGGGCACCAGTCACTGGATTAAGAGCCCACTTTAGTATAAACTCATCTTAATTAAACCACATCTGCAAAGATCTTATTTCCAAGTAAGATCACATCTGAGGTTGTGCGTAAACATGAAGTTTGTCTATTCAATCCACTACACTATTAGAGTATTATTAACAATTCATTGTTTTTTTTTTTACAGTATTAATTTTATCTAACACATTCATGTAATCTAAGATTCCCGAAATTTCCCCCCCAAGATTCTTGATGTTATTTCTGTCTAAACATCATAGCCCTATATATAAGTTGAATGTTGAAAAGGAAACCAAAATTTGGAGAACTTTACTAAGAAAAGGTTTTGTGACTTCACTTCAGAAATGAGAAAGCAGTTTACAATGGACCAATGTGACAGCCAAATTCAATAAAGAAAAGTGTTCAATTAAAAATATTCATGCTTTAAAAACTTTAGAGAGTTATTAAATCAAAAACTTATGAGGATGTTTAAACTTATGAGGTCATGATGAAATAGCTGAGACCATATTTACTGTGTACCATAAAAAACTAGAAAACTGAACAGAATATATTTAGCAACTGCTCTTAACTATTGGACGATATGTAGCAAATGCCTGTGATCTCTGAAACAAATGAAAAAAGTGAGGTGTATATTAGTATCACTGCAGCTTCTTCTTTGGGGACATTTCCCAGTCCAATGTTCAGAAAGGAGAAGCCCATATAGAGAATGCTTGTCTCATAGTTAAAGAGATAGAGACTGGATTTGAAAAGCTGGAAGTTGCTGGAAATTGTTGGCATAATCTCTGACATGCAATAGATATATAGAATAAGAAGTATAAAACTTCAGAATATTTTCTGGATTCTTTGACTTAATAACATTCTACTCACACATAAAGTAAATGCCACTAGTCCAGGAAAAAAAAAAAAAAAAAAAAAGCAGGCAAACAAAACAGCTGCCAGTAACAGATGATTCCCAGGGCACATATAGGATGGGAGAAGTTTGAGTTCATACAGTCACAATCAAGAGATCTGCTGAAAAGTTGATGGACCAGTGGAGAACTAGAAAGATTATGTTTTAGCAATAAGGCTAAATTAATCCAAGATAAGTCCATAATATTTATAAAAAGCTTCAAAAGGATAGGTCTGATTTGCAAGTAACTTGACACTTATTTTAAAGGTAGAAAAAATCCAAACCTCAATAATTTAATAGCCACAATGTCTGGCATCTAATCATATGTTACTATATTCATAAAGAAGCAGCAAATTTGATTGCTAAACAGGAGAACTTTAAGAGATAATCAAAACAGATTTAAAAATGACAGAAGATGAGACTGGCAGGAGCTATTAGAAATATGTTCAATAATTTAAAGAATATCTGAATGTAAGGAGAGAAGAAATAGGTAGAACCACTAGAAATGGAAAATCAAGTATCTTAAAGAAAAATTTTATTCAATGAGATTAAGATCTTAAAGGTTGCAAGAGGAAAAACCATTAAACTTGAAGACAGCAAAAGAACCCAGATAAACTAAATCAAAGAGAAAGGAAAAAAAAAAAAAGAATTAAAAATTTAAATATACCTTCATTGATCTGAGAGACATTATCAGGCTAAACAACATAAATGCTATTGTAGTTTCAAAAGACAGGGGGACATAAAAAAAATATATATATATAAAGAAAAATAGTTGCAATTTCAAGTTTGAAGAAAAAATGCACAGAAACAAGTAGCTCAACAAACTCTAAGTAAAATAAACCCAAGGAAAATCACTAAGTCACATCACAACTGAAGAAAAAATAGTAATAAAAAACATCTTTTAAGGATCAGTATAAAAAAGTCACAATGCATACAAAGTAACAATTAAAAAGAATGACTTCAGGTTTCTCATCAGAAAATGTACAATTAAAAAAACAGTAGAGAAACATCTCTAATGTGATAAAAGAAAGAATTGTCAACCAAGATTTTATTTTATTTTATTTTATTTTATTTAAAGATTTTACTTGTGAGAAAGACAGAGCGTGAGCATGACAGGTAAGAAGGGCAAAGAGACAAGCAGACTCCCTGCTGAGCACAGAGCCAAGAGCAGAACACAGATTGTTTTCAAGTGCACATGGAACATTCTTCAGAATAACATCTGAGGTCACAAAACAAGTCTCAACAAATTCAAAAAGACTGATGTCATATCATGCATCTTTTCTAACTACAATGCTGTAAAACTAAAAATCAACCACCGAAAAAATCTAGAAAGAAGACAAATATATGGAAGTTAAATAACATGATACTAAATGATGACTGGGTCAACTAAGAAATCAGAGGAAATAAAAAAATACATGGAAACACATGAAAATGAAAATACAAGAGTCCAAATTGTTTGAGATGTAGCCAAAGCA
The DNA here is from genome assembly GCF_024610735.1 of Ursus americanus. Taxonomy (NCBI): domain Eukaryota; kingdom Metazoa; phylum Chordata; class Mammalia; order Carnivora; family Ursidae; genus Ursus; species Ursus americanus. The sequence goes on from NC_142135.1 coordinate 26,442,751, forward strand.
GTTCTAATGGGAAAGTTTATAGAAATACAGGTCTACCTCAAGAAGAAGAAAAAAAAAATCCCAAACAAACAACCTAACTTTACACCTAAAGGGGACAGCATGAGAAGAGCAAACAGAAAACCAGTAGGAGGAATGAAATAATAAAGATTAGAGCAGAAATAAATGATATAGAAACTAAACAAACAAACATACAAACAAAATTAAAACAGATCAATGAAACCAGGAGTTGGTTCTTTGAAAAGATCAACAAAATTGATAAAACATTAGCCAGACTCATAAAAAAAAAAAAAAAAAAAAAAAAAAAAAAAAAAAAAAAAAAAAAAAAAAGAGGACTCAAGCAAATTGGGAAATGAATGAGAATAACAGCCGACCAACAGAAATACAAAGGATTATAAGAGAATACGATGAAAAATTATATGCCAACAACTTGGACAACCTAGAAGAAATGGATAAATCTGTAGAAGCATATCAGGAAGAAATAGAAAATTTGAACAGATTACCAGCAATGAAATTGAATCAGTAATCAAAAAACTCACAAGAAACAGAAATCAAGAATGAGACAGCTTCAGGTGAATTCTCCCACACATTTAAAGAAGAGTTAATACATATTTTTCCCAAAGTATTAAAAAAAATAGATGCAAAAGAATAAAACTGGACCATTTTCTTATACCATACACAAAAATAAATTCAAAATGGATTCAAGGCCTAAATATGAGACCTGAAAACAGAAAGTCCTAGAAGGGAGCACAGGCATTTTTCTAGATATGTCTCCTAAGACAAGGGAAACAAGCAAAATAAACTATTGGGACTACATCAAAATGAAAAGCTTCTGCACAGCAAAGGAAACAACCAACAAAACTAAAAGACAACCTATTGAATGGGAGAAGATATTTACAAAAAACATATCTGATAAAGGGTTAGTATCCAAAATATATAAAGAACTTATATGACTCAACACAACAACCCCCAAATAATCCAATTAAAAGAGGACAGAAGACATGAATAGATATTTCTCAAAGGAGACATACAGTTACATGGTCAACAGACACATGAAAAGATGCTCAACATCACTAATCATCAGGGAAAGCAATTTGCAACCACAATGAGATGGTATTACCTCACATCTGTCAGAAGGGCTAAAATAAAAAACAGAAGAAACAAATGTTGGTGAGGATGTTTAGAAAAAGGAAGCCTTGTGCACTGTTGGTGGGAAAGCAAACTGGGGTATTCACTTTGAAAACACTGTGGAGGTTCCTCAAAATATTCAAAACAGAACTACCCTATGATCCAATAATTCTGCTACTGGGTGTTTATGCAAAGAATATGAAAACAGTAATTTGAAAAGATATATGCACCCCTATGTTTTTGCAACATTATTTACTATAGCCAAATTATGGAAACAGGGCACATTTCCATTGATAGATGAATGGATAAAGATGTGATATATATATATAGATATATATTGCATATCTATACCTGTATCTATATATCTAGAATATAATATCTATATATCTATATATATCTATACCTATATATAGAATATTATATCTGTCTATATCTCTCTATCCTTATCTATATCCCTATATCTCAATCCATATAGAATATTATCTCTATCTAGATATCTCTATCTATCTTATCTATTTATAGAATGGAATATTATTTAGTCATAAAAAAGAATGAAATTTTGCCATTTGCAGCAACATGGATGTATCTAGAGAGTGTAATGAAATAAGCCAGTCAGAAAAAGACAAATAGCATGTGACTGCAGTGATCCAATGTGGAATTTAGGAAACATTAACAAAAAAAATAGAGACAAACCAAAAATCAGACTTTTCACTATAGAGAACAAATTGATGGTTACCAGAAGGAGGTGGGTGGGAGGGATCAGGGAAATAGATAAGGGTATTAAGAGTACACTTATCATGATGAGCACAGAGTAATGTACAGAATTACTGAATCACTAAACTATACACCTGATACTAACGTAAGACTGTATGTTAACTTTACTGGAATTAAAACAATCTATGGTTCCCTAATAGCTAGAATATATAGAGAACTATAACTCAGCAACAACAAAAAATAAATAACCTCATGAAAAATAATTACTGAATATTTCTGTTCAGGAAACTTTGCAAGATAACTTGGTGATAATCAAAGATACCTGAGAAATAATCTCTGTTCTCCAAGATATTAAAATCTACTGTAGCATCAAAATATTTTATATAAGCAACACATTTTTAAAATTTTACTTTATTTAAAGATTTATTTATTTGAGAGAGAGAGAAAGAGAGTACAAGTGGGGGGAGGGGCAGAGAGAGAGGGAGACAAACAGACTCCCCGCTAAGCAGGGAGCCCAACGCAGAGCTCAATCTCAGGACTCTGAGGTCATGACCTGAGCTGGAACCAAGACTCAGATGTTTAACTGACTGAGACACCCAGATGCCCCAGTAACATCTTTTAAAAGATAACAAGGAAGCATTTTTATAAATTAAATATATCAAATAAGTACAACAAATTATAATGATAAATACTGCACAGTTTGAGAGGGGAAATACATCCTTGTGAAATGAGTTAGGAGAGATTGTGTGTGACGATAGCCTACACATAAAAGGGAAATAGGAATTGCATGTCCTATTACAAATAAGATAGCATAATATTGGGTCATTATATATATTTATATTTATATTTATATTTATATTTTATTTATTTATCTGACAGATAGAGAGAGAGCACAAGCAGAGGGAGAGACAGAGGGAGAAGCCGATTTCCTGCTGAGCAGGGAGCCTGATGCAGGACTTGATCCCAGAACTCTGAGATCATGACCTGAGCCAAAGGCAGATGCTTAACCAACTAAGCCACCCAGGCACCCCCAGGTCATGGAAAATTTTAAAGGATGTATATTCACGCAGATACAACTTCGAATTAAACAAAAGGCAATGTTTCATATTTATGTGCATGGAAACTTAGAGTAAGGATGACAACATTGCTAAGACAGAATGAGCATAAACTAGTTTAAGGCATGTTTATGTCCCTAATGAGGTTGGCTATTCATTCAGCCATCTCTAAGAACCTGCTGTAATCTTTGTTAGAGAGATACTGTCCATTCCCTAATAACATTAAGTGCTCTGACAGATATTAGATTCTCCTGTAGTCTAAAATGAAATTTGCAATTCTTTATACCTGTGTCCTGCTATACATATAAATTCTTTGCTTTATACTATGTCCTATGCCCCACATTTTGCATTAAGAATGTATTATTATAACTGCTTACTGTGATCATGGCACCTAAACTACTACTTTTTTTTCCCTCTCCAATTGTGTGCTCATGGTTGTCTTGATCAGAATCACTTAGGTCCTACACAAACATGCCCTACTGTCTATGTCTATTTGGGCCATAACTACATACCAAAAACTGGGTGGCTTAAAAAAATTTCATTTTTCACAGTTGTGGAGACTGGAAGTCTAACATCAGGGTGCTAACATGGTTGAGTTCTGGTGAGGCGTCTCTTTCTGGCATACTGATAGTTGCCTTTTCACTGTGTGTTCATATGGCCTTTCCTTGGCATGTAAGTATGGAAATGACAAAGAGAAAAGAGAAGAGAGAGGAGAGAAGGGAGAGAGAAGAGAGAAAAGAGAGAGAGAAAGAGAGACATAGAGAAAGAGACAGAGATGGGGTCGGGGACAGTGGAAGGTACAGAAGAAGGGAGAAGTGCTCTCTGGTGCCTCTTTCTGTAAAGGCATTGATCCCATTATGAAGACTCCACCCTCACAACTTCATTAAAAACTAATTGCCCCCCAAAAGTCCCATCTCCAAATACCATCACTTTGGGGGTTAGGGCTTCAGAATTTGAATTTAAGGGGGACACAATTCAATTAATAACAACCACCTTTTAGGGAGAGGTAGATACAAAAACTTTCTGCCCCTGTGGCAAGGACTAGAAACCTACTCATTGTCAGAATCCTGAACTGAAGCAAAGTGGAGGTCTGCTGTTGTGAGGGAGGAGCAGGACATTCTTGCCTATTCAAGTTCCCCCCCACAGATGCAGGCTAAAGTTGTCTATGTCTTTACTTTCCCACCTTTCCATTTTTCAACAGTACTAGGTTATGTGCGGAACTAATAATAAATATTCATGTTTAGGAAACTGCCTTAGCTATTATCTGGATTCTACTGAATATGTAAAAATGGGATATGCTTTTATAATAATGAATCCAATTTTTGCTTGAGGAGATGAAATAGTTGTGAGAAAATTGAAAAATGAATGGAATTTCATATTTTCTATATTATTATATACCTTATTTGTTATATACATATAGCATTTGCTTTATTATTGAGAGGGATCAGGAGAAAAATTATTAAAAAAAGGAAGCTAAAATATATTATAATGCTATCTGAATAAGTATGACTTAGGTTATCTTGTCAGCTTGCAGCATAGAAATTGTTTTTCCTTATAGACTCAAATGGAAGCCCTGCATTCTTTGATATATTTTAATAAGCTAATATTTTGTATAGTCTTATAGTAGATATTGACTCTTTTTCAAAAGAACAAGTACCCTAGGGAGCACTTTATGTCATCAGTAAGTAAAGTAAAATACATATTACGTATAGTAGATAATAAAAGAGCCTTGAGAGACTAGTTTGTCATTCCAATTGGGGAAAAGTAGATAGCTGGAGCCATAATACAACTCAGTATTGTAATTATGAGGTTTTAAATATGTGGACCTATGTCATACATCAAAGGTGAATTATTTGCCAGTAAAACAGTAACAGCCAAAAGCAAGCAAATATCTGTGCTCTTAACACCAATATCAATGAGCAATTTTTTTTTTCTCCATTTAGTCACTCATGGTAATAGCATGAAGGATTACTCTTAATAAGAACACTATAAAGATTTGAGGGGCAAAGAGAGGGAAGCAGAATAAACAACAAACAATAAACAAACATATGTAAGGAGTGAAATATTCTCTATTCAATGCTTCTGTTCACATTTCCACTTTAAAATTCCAACTAACCTGGCTTTTTTTTCAGTGGATGCAAGTAGTTAGACAGCAAGGCTAAAATGGCTATCAGAGAGTACTGTCTGGTAGCCTATACCATAAAAATATGGTTATCAAATTAAAATTAAAATCCTTTAATTGGTGAGGAATGAGTATCTTCCCCCATGATAACATTTAATTCAGTTCTGAAAGAATGTACAAATATAGTTGCACTATAGAACTTTCTCCGAAATATAAGATACAATCTAGTGACCCAGCAGAAGTTAAAAAATTTGAAATATTCTTACTTTAAAAGGAGCAAAATTTGGGAATTAGTAAAAATAGAATGGCAAAATAGGATATTTATAAATTCTAATCTAATAATTATCAAAAGGAGCCATGATAGTAAATGACATGCTGGTGAGTATAAGACCATGTTACCATTATTGAAATCTTGCTATAAAATAATTACATCCACCATTCCATCAGGATGGAATTTATGATCAACAGAGTCCAGAAAAGCACAAAGAAATAAAAGTAAATTGTTCTTTTTATAAAAATCTACATTAATGGGGATTAATTCAGCAGATCATCTTTTGACATCAAGCAGAAAGTATTCACCTTATGATATTATTTTTCTCTTTATGTTAAAACAATGTTTGAATATAGACTCAATCTCAACAGGGAATGAGGTTGCTCTTTTTATATCTCTGCCTGATTTCTAGGGAGCTGGAATCAAAGCTGCTCTAATCAAATCTACTTCCTCATTATGTTCAAGTATTAAACAGTGTGGAAGTCCTTATGTCTTCAGATTTCTTGCTTAATATTTTCTTCATTTGATTTACAATATCTGTGTGATTTTGAAATTCATCTGATATATTAACGTATTAATGGCAATGGAAATGAAGCAAAAACCTTAAAAATAAAAATATGTAATTGAGTCCAAAGTAACTCAAAATACAGGGAAACATAAGTTACCAGGCTTTCTGAAAACAACAACAACAAAAACACTTAAGCAGCAAATGAAAGAGTGTTTGCGCTTTCTCATAAATTTTTTTTCAGAATTAATTAATTAATTAATATCAGTTTGGCTGTGATACCCCAATCGTGGCTTGAATAATTATTTGTGTACCACGGTTCGTAAATAAATCTCACCTGCAAGCAGTTTTCCCTAAAGGATAAATCTTACAAAATTGTAGTATAATATCAAAACCAGGAAGTTGATATGGGTACGTTTGTATGTTATTCTACATTATTTTATCATATGTGTAAATTTATGAAAGCTATACTACACTCAGGATATAGATCTGTACCATCACCACCAATATCACCGTCTACTACCCCTTTATATTTATACTCCCCACCAGCCCGACACCAGCATTCCTAATGACACCCATCAGAGATTTTGTGTGTATCAGTAGTCAGTTCTTTCTTATTGCATGAATATACCACATTTAGTTTATTCACCTATTAGGGACATTTTGGTTGTTTGCAGATATTGGCTATTACAAATAAAGCTGCTATAAACAATCCTGTTAGGTTGTATGCAGACATAAATTTTTGTTTTCCCAGGATAAATATCAAAGAGTGCTATTGGTGAATTGTCTGGCAATTCTATGTTTGGTTTTTCACAAAACTGCCAAGCTATTTTTCATAGTGGTAGCACTATTCTACATTTTGACCAGAAATGTATGAGAAATAGTGTCTTCTCAACCTCACCAGCATTTACAATATCACTATTAAAAAAATAAATAACTGCTCTAATAAGTGTACACTGATTTATTATGGTTTTAATTTGAATTCGCCTAATGGCTAGTGATGTTAAACATCTTTCCATGTGCTTATTTGCAATCCATATATCCTCTTCAGTGAAATGTCACTTTATCTCCATAGTTTTGTTCATTTGCTAATTTTTTTTCATTATTGAGTTTTGAGAATATATTCTATATATAAGTACTTTATCAGATATGTGGTTTGGTAATATTTTCTCCAAGTCCGTAGCTCGTCTTCCACCCTCTTAACAAATAATTCACAGCTCAAAACTTCAATTTTGATAAAATCCAATTTATTATATTTACTTTTATGTATCACGTCTTTATTGTCATGTTTAAGAACTCTTCACCAAGTCCTAAGTTATCAAAAACAAACTAAGTCTGAGGAACTGTCATTGCCAAAAAGACTGTATGGAAGCACGACAACTAAAAAAAAAATGTGGCTTCTAGGTGGGATCCTGGGACAGAAAATAAAAATAGATAAAACTTAAGGAAAACTGAAACGAAATACTTATATCATCTATCAATATTGCTTAATTAATTGTAACAAATAAACCATACTACTGTGTAGAACAGTGTAACTTGAATTCGTTCAATTCAATGTATTCAAATAGAAAGTCCTCTAAGAGTGACTTAACTAGATCATCAACCTCCCAAACACTGAGGTTCAAAATCATAGGGCACCTGGATGGCTCAGTCAGTAGGGCGTCGGATTCCAGATTTCAGCTCAGGTCATGACCTCAGGGTTGTGAGATTGAGCCCATTGTCCAGCTGGGCATGGAGCCTGCTTAGGATTCCCCCTCTCCCTCTCTCTCTCTGTTCGTCCCCACCTACCCTCCCCCTCTCTTAAAAAAATAAAAATAAATCAAAATCTTAGGAATGACATCTCCTCCTGCCTCTTAGCCATTATTTCTCTTTGGTCACTAATGTAACTCTACTTTGCTATGTGAACTATAAATCTGTACTTTCTTTTATATCCCCATTACTAACCATCTGTAAGCCCTTATTCTCTCCAGGGTTTATTTTCAAAAATAAGAAATTGTAGTATTAATAAGTAAGGCATGAGATTTAAAATCAGATACAGACTGAATTAAACTTACTATGTTACTATGTACTAGCTAAAACCTTGGTGCTACAGACTGGAATGTTAATGTCCCCTCAAATTCATCTGTTGAGATCTTAACCCCCAATGTGATGGTATTAGGAGGCTGGGCTTTGGTAGGTGATTAGGTCATGAGGACTACACTCTGGTGAAAGATATTAGTCCTAAGGTCCCTCACCAAATTCTATGCGGACACCTTTATCTCAGACTCCCCATCTCCAGAATTAAAATAAATACATTTCTGTTGTTTAAGCCATTCAAACTATGACACTTTGTTATAGCAGCCTGAACTGACTAAGATACTTGGACATGTTCCCTAATGTACTTAAACTCAGTAATCTCTTACATATAAATGAAAAAAAAAAGTACATAGTATTGCTATAAAGATTAAATGATAACATATGTGAAAGTACCTGGCATATATATTGGTGGTCCTTCCATAAATTTCCATTGTACCATTTGCTGTCCTAGACAACCACAGCCTTTTGAGGACAGCATAATCATTTATCCCCTATTTTTTTTTTTCTCTACCCAGCTTCATGACTTACATCTGGACTAGTTTACATGAGATATGTTTCTGTGATTGTCTGAAATTGATATACCCCTTAGAGAAACACCAGAGCTAATTAAGTCTAGATAAGGACATTCAGTATATTTAATAAGAAAGCCTCATTTTTTGCACAGTGAGGACAAATATTTAGTTTACATAATCATCAAATCTAAAGAGATGATTGCTTTGGGATAGGAATATCCTAGATGTGATATTTTTGCCAAAAAAAGGTATTATACATAATATTAATGACAGCATCAACAGCAGTGACAGTGACTACTGGTCTAACTCTATGCAAGGCATAGGGCAAGTAGGAGGATGACCGTGTATCTTTTTCACAGTCCTCAAGCTTAATTCCCTTACTGTGTGGCAAGCAAGGAGGTTAACAAAAGTCCTTCTCTGTTTATTCCCCAAAATGTATGATCACGGCATTTTCCTATGCAAGCCAGATTTATAGAGCAATGTATCTTTTCTCCGGCCTGCTCATAATTCTTGGTTAAAGGCTGAGAAGCATGTGAGCATTGTATGTAATTAACCAAGTGTTTCAGATAAGACAACTTTCCATTTTCCTGCATCAAGGTGAATGTCTTTAAGTCAATTCAGTTATATTCAATAGAAAAAAATTTTTTCACTGGTTATATGAAAGACATTAGCAAAGATTATAACTGGCTGGATGGTGGTGTTCATAGAAACAGGAATTAAACATGGTCTTTGCATTCATTTTACTTCAGAAATTGTCCATTATAGACATGTTAGCAGAACCTTAGACTGTTCTAGGCAAATTATATTTCTTTTTTAAGAAAAATGAAGAAGTTTAAAAAATTTAATATTAATTTTCAATTATAAAGATGGAATTTCTTGAATGCCTTTTTCCTTTGATATTTCTCTTGCCTAATCCTTTTCAAATTTAATTTCTTTTGCCACTGCTACATAAGTTATTCTTAGGGAGGAGAAAAATAAAAATAAGTCATTTGATACATATGGTCATTAAAACAGCCCAAACAGACAGGATAAGCTTTTCTTTTGTGTCTTTCAGAATCTGATTCCTAGAGACATGGAAGCTATTTAGTCTATTTCATATTGATATGAAGCTGGGATAAAACTAAGCTGTGTTTTTTTGTTTTTTAAGATTTTATTTATTTATTTGACAGAGATAGAGACAGCCAGCGAGAGAGGGAACACAAGCAGGGGGAGTGGGAGAAGAAGAAGCAGGCTCATAGAAGAAGAGCCTGATGTGGGGCTCGATCCCATAACGCCGGGATCACGCCCTGAGCCGAAGGCAGACGCTTAACCGCTGTGCCACCCAGGTGCCCCAAAACTAAGCTGTTTTATGTCTTATCTCAGCACTGATCAAATTTAGAATGTGGATCCATACACCCAAGCAAAATTAAAAGTTAACTTAAATGTTTTCATTAAAAATGTCAAAAAAGATTATATTCCTAAACTAAAGGAAGCCTCTTAGATCAATTGAATTATCTATCACTAAATATCTAATGGCTTCAACAAAAGAACTCTCCCAAATCTTGCTTCCTTTTATCCCTCATGCTCCCTCAACTGTTTCCCAAATCCACTTCTCACTGTTTGCCATAATTGTTGCTTGTTCCAGTTCTACTCCTTTCCTTCATCAGATATTCCTATACCCTCACCAATTTTGGTAAATCATGTTGGTTTCCCTTCTCTCAAACTCTTCCACTAGCATGTTCTTTCCTGGACAGAGAAGTCAGAGAGCTTATGATAAATCAAATTTTGATTGGTTTTTCATATGGTATGTTTAAATAAGCATGCAACAAGGTGTTGTTTTCCTGGATTTTCATATGTACTCCAGCAACCACATTGTGCAAGTCTTATGGGATTTGTATAGTGGTTACAAGAATTGGTGCATGATCTTGCATAGAGACGGTAATCTTGGAATTGGTCAGGCCACACCAGATTCGATTTAGCTAGATAATCTAGGATATTCTCCCTATTTTAAGGTTTATAACCCTAATTACATCTTAAAGACATTTTTTGGCAAGAAAAGTAACATATTCACAGGTTTCAGCAATTTGGGCAAGGGCATCTTGGAAGGTTGGTGGTTAAGGCAGGGCATTCACTTATAACAGAATCAGACAATAATAATGTTCACCAAGTAAATAATTCATTGTTAATAAAATTCAGCAAGTAAACCCAGGGTCCTACCTGCTTTACCATTTTCATGTTAGTCATCAAGTTTAGATAATCAGTAGCAGGACTTTAATAAATGGTCTTTAAACCATTTTCAAAACTGGTTTACACAAAAGATATATTACTGTAAAATAATTAGGTAACTTCGAATTGCATTAACTGAGATGTGTTGGCAACTTATTAACACAGGAGCCATTTAGATCAATGGAACATCAGGGTCCCTGGCTGGCTTAGATGGAAGGGCATGAGACTCTTGATCTCAGGGCTGTGAATTCGAGCCCCATATAGAGATTACTCAGAAATAAAATCTTAAAAAAAAATCATGGAACATCATCATTTTAAACTCAGATATATATATATATATATATATATAACCTCAGCATTTTCAGAATACATTGCTTAAAAATTATACAAAATGTTTATCCTATTTAAAATGTCATGTGCTTTTATTGCTTTGATGTTACTGTGATCATATGAAAATTGTACATTATTCTTTTTCAGTTTCCCTTAACATAAAACTCAGAAGAAAAAAGAAAGAAAGAAAGAAAGAAAGAAAGAAAGAAAGAAAGAAAGAAAGAAAGAAATCCAGATTCTACTTTTGATTTAAGTAATAAGACCTTTCTAATTTAATCATGTAATTATTTGCAATCATTCAAGTCAAATGGTTATCTTTCATTATTTCACTTAATATCTTTAACAAAAAGAACTGTCAGCTGGAATCTGTTTTCAAACAGTACATTATTTTTTAAACTTTTTTAGTGTCACATATTGTTAAAAATTTTTAAAAGCATTTTTAAAAATGTTAAATTAAAATTTTATCTTTCTTCTACTATGATATAAAGATAGCATACCTGGTTTTTTAGCTGTGGCCTTATTAAGCACGGTTCAGTAGTAATATCTTTCTGGTTATCTCAGGAAGTCAGATTTGCTCCATTAACACCAATACAGAAAGCAAGCTCTGAAAATAGAACATTAAAAATTTGAGGTGTATCAACTAAACTTTTTGAATTTTCCATTATAACCTCGAGAAACATTTTTTTTAGGATTTTGTTTATTTATTTGTGAGAGAAAAACAGAATGAGAAAGAGAGCAAGTGAGCACAAGCTGGGGGGAAGGGCAGAGGGAGAGGGAAAAGAAGCAGAGAGCCTGACATGGGGCTCGACTCCAGGACCCCAGATTCATGACATGAGCCAAAGGCAGACACTTAACCAACTGAGTCACCCAGGTACCCCTCAAGAAACATTTTACCAAACTATTTCATATTAAACCTCAAAGAAAAAACACTAATGTTAATTTTCAACATCTATGTCAATGGAAGGGGTTCTTGTCTCAGCTACCTAACCTGTCAGAAACTATGGCCTTGTCCCTCTCCCAAACCTAAACGTGATTAAAGCAACACCCGGTGATTACTGTGACAGCTTTAATTTACCAGAGGTGAGTTAAAGATCAACTTGAAATAGACATAGTCCTCACACCCTTGCTTACAAGTCTCAAAGGAGCAGAACAGGTACATTTTGAGTTCTAGTGTCTGAAATGTGATCTTTATAAACTTTCATATTACTCAATTAGCCAATATTTTATAAGTTGATCCAATAAGCACTGATGAAGCCTGACAGAATTGAATTTTATATGGACTTTGGTCCTGATTTTTCTTTTTTACCCCAGTTAGCAAGAGTAAAGGAATACAAATATTCACTTATATCCCTTTCAGCTTTGTACCTCTTATCTATCCATTTAGCCACTTTCTCTGAATTAAGTCTATTTTCCCCAAATACCATTGCTAAATTTATCCCTCCCTCCCCATGCCCCATCCTCATGATATTTCTGGAAGCGTCTATGTCTTCATAGTAAAAGACTAACCATTCTAAACAGCCATCTGACATAAAGTCCTTCTAAGGGTTTTATCGTTCTCTATCTTGCTAAACAGTGTGTTAGCAATTGTGACTCATGGGCATAAAAGACAATCTTGCTCACAGTAGCATTTTGGAGATTACACAATATATGAGATATCCATATCATACTCCTCCTATACATCAGTGATATTAACCAGTCAAGCTTTACTAATAATTTTTAAGGACCCAAAAATTATGTGTCACAAATGAAACAGGCAAGTCCAGGACACTCAACATATCACGACAGGTTTTGTCCTTCTGCAATCAGGCTACTCTGATACAGGTTAACAGACAGGACCCGTAAGTGAGATGTGTAGTCACCTTATTTACACAGGAGCCATTTAGATCATGGAAAATCACCATTTTAAACTGAGACATTTATACAAGTTCCACGGTATTTTCCAGAGATATTCTCCTCATAAATTCTTAGATTCCATGTATTTTTACATTAAATAAATCCAGACAACTAGGTCCATTCTGTTGAAAACATTTTACACGTAGAGACTATCCTCCTAGCAAAAAACATTTAGGTTATTCACCAGGAAGTGTGTCATAAACATGTCTACAAAAAGATTTGACAGGTTCAGCTGCCCTACTATTTTCTTGTGAGTGTCTTACCCTCAGAATTTCAGAACAACTTTTTAACCATGTTATCATCCTGCTTTTTAAAAAATATTCTTACTGATTTGCCATGAAGACAAATAAAAACAAAACAAAGTGAAGTTTATTTTATGATAGTAAATGTTCTTAACGGAGTTTAGTTTCTTTTTCTCCCATTCTTTGCAATACAGTTTTTTACTGTATATTCCTGTGGAAATTAGCTATAAATATTTTCTCCCCATGTGTTCCTAATACATACTTTCTTTGTGGATATAGGGGCTCTAGAGAGGGAATAAATACAAGTGAATATAATTCTGACAAAATATTTTTCCAACAGTTAATAAACCACTGAATGCTTTTATTTTCTATGTTTAAGCATCAAATATCATCTTTATCTCTACCAACAGGAGTAATTATTTAAAATAATTTTGGTTCTATGAATGACTTACTGCACTTAGCTTAATATCCTATAGGTTTATCCACATGGTTGCATATGGCAGGATTTCCTTCTGAAAAAGTGAATAATATTCCACTGAATGCATATGGCACATTTTCTTTATCCAATCATCTGTTGATAGACATTTATGTCATTTCCATATCTTGGCTATTGTACATGTGATGCAATGTACATGGGAGTACAGATATCTCTGACTTCATTTCTTTTGGATATACATCCAGAAATGTGATTGCTTTATCATATGATAGTTCTGTTTTTAATCTTTAAGAACCTCCATACTGTTTTCCATAGTACCTGCACAATTTTAGATTCCCACTAACAATGTTTAAAGGTTCTAATCTTTTTTCCCTTTTTTTTTTTTTAAGTAGACTCCATGTCCAGCATGGAGCCCAATGCAGGGTTTGAACTCATGACCCCAAGGATCAAGACATAAGCTGAAATCATTAAGCTTAACCAACTCAGCCACCCAGGTGTCACTAAAAGTTCTAATTTTTATGCATCCTTGACAACACTGTTACTAGTTTTTTCATAATAGCTATCCTAACAGACATGAGGTGATATTTCACTATGACTTTGATTTGCATTTCCCTGATGATTAGTGATGTTGAACATCTTTTCATGTACTATCTTTATATGTTGACCATTTGCATGTCTTCCTTGGAGAGATGTATATCCAAGAACTTTGTCCATTTTTGATAAGGTTATTCGCTTTTTTGTGTGTGTTTTTGTTTGGTTTTGCTACTGAGTTATAAGAGTTGCTTATATGTTTTAGATAGTAATTCCTGATCAGATATATGGTTTAGGAATATTTTCTTCCAATTTGTAGGTTGCCTTTTCACTCTGTTGATTATTTCCTTCGTTGTTTAGTTAGATGTAATCATACTTGCCTAATTTGGTATTCTTCCTTGTGCTTTTGATGTCAATCCAAGAAATCATGGTGAGTCTAGTGTCATGAAACTTTTCCCCACATTTTCTTCTAGGAGTTTTACAGTTCCAAGTATTATGTTTAAATCTTTAACCCATTTTGAGTTGATTTTTGTTTATGGTGTAAAATAAGGGTCCACTTTCATTCTTTTGCATGTGGATATCCTGTTTTCACAATAATATTCATTGAAGAGCCTATCCTTTTCTTTTTATATATTCTAAGTACCCTTGTTGAAGACTAATTTATCATAATCATTTATAGGAAGTATCTAAAATAGTCAAACTCATAGAAACAGAGTAGAGTAGTGGTTTCCAGGGACTTGGGAGTTGGTGAAACAGGAAGCCTCTGTTCCAAAGATACAGTTTTAGTTATGCAAGATAAGTAGTTCTAGTGATCTGCTGCACAACATAGTGTGTATAGTTAATGACATTGCATTTTGTGTACTGTTTTAACTTAAAAATTTGTTGACAGTAGATCTCATGTTAAGTTGCTCTTACTGTATTAAAAAAATTAAAAATCATTAAATTAGGGTCTATATATTCAAACGTGATAATTTTAGCAATGTCTTATATCTTAATTTTAAACCTTTCTTTAAGGATTTTTTCTTAGTATACTAAAAATTAAAAAGCATAATATCCTTTTTAGTTGAAATTAAACATTACTACTGAGAAAATACAGAGTGGCTCTATGAATGTTAATTTACACAAAATGCAGAATTCATTTAATCCCTCATCAAGCAATTCATTAAACTGACTATAAATTGTCTCAATTTAATAATGTCCATTGAATTAGTCAGGTAAAATTTTCATGCCTATGGACATTTAGGTTCTTACCACTCTTTATTTGTTATTCTAGTATTGTATTATTCAAACTTCAAACCTAGCATAGACATTTTAAATGTTACCTTATAAAGATATACTAGGAAAAATCTTTCATTTATGACTTTTTCGTGAATACATATTTGAACTCATAATGGTTACATCTGGATACAGATTTGACTCAAAATATACCTAATGATTGATTTTTTTTAACTGAATGTAACCACTCAATAAAATATAATTAAGATCAAATGTTTAAAGGTTAGTCAGTCATCTTGTTAAAATAATATTTTATAGGCCATTATAGATTTAAAATAAGATGTCTTAGAATCAGTTATCAATCTTTGCACATTTGCCTGGGGATACATCATAACAAAACAATGTACTTAAGATAATTTCAAGGCATATTCTTTTTTTTTTTTTTTTTAAGATTTTATTTATTTATGTGACACAGAGACAGCCAGTGAGAGAGGGAACACAGCAGGGGGAGTGGGAAAGGAAGAAGCAGGCTCCCAGCAGAGGAGCCCGATGTGGGCGATGTGGGACTCGATCCTTGAACGCCAGGATCACGCCCTGAGCCGAAGGCAGCCGCCTAACGACTGCGCTACCCAGGCGCCCCTCAAGGCATATTCTTAAATCTTGTTGATTGTTACAAAGAACTGAAGATTTACACATGTACTTTTTTAGCAAAAATGTTTCAGCAGTCCCTTCTAGCTTTTCAAAAGTATTGAGTGACTAAACGCAGTAAAGATTGTTACTCTTTCCTTTCTGCTCCTAAATATATGCCTAATGAATAAATCTAAGTTGTTGTCGTCCTAATGATAGCAAATATGAAAAACTAGGTAGACACATGGACACGATTAAATTACCTAAGTTCTTAAAGAAAATTATGGATTCAGAAAAATTGTAAGACTATAACATCATATTGAAAAATTTAGTAGTTAATGAAAGTTAATAGATTAGATAGTAATGTCGTACTAGAATGCACTAATTATGTTGTCTTTTATTTCTAAATTTTAAAATTTAAGTGGATATGTATAGTTAGAATGGTCTCCCACTATTTCATCCATATAAATTACAGTTAACTCCTACAAGACATGTCCAATTTACCAGGAAATAATTCTTATTTAAATAATCTTACAGAGAAGTGCAAGATTATTCTTTCAAATATCATGCTATTTTCTAAAAAGTCAGTAGGTTTTAATAAAAAGTGTATGGGCTTTGGATCAAACTTAAAATATATTCATATTTTATTTTTTAAATTTAGTATTTGAATTGTTAGTGATATATTTATTATTATATTATTATATTATTATTATTAAGTAAGCTGTACACCCAAATTGGAGCTTGAATTCATGACCCCAAGATCAGGAGTTGCATGCTCTATTGACTGACCATCAGCAATATATACCAATATCAGATTCTGTACACCATCACACACGTTGTATGTCAAAATTGTAGGGCCTTTCCAATCTGGTAAATAATTTCTGTATAGAGAATTGTTCTTCTAATTTAAGTTTCCTTTATTAGAAGTAATTTGGGGATATTTTCATGACTCTTAAAGCATTTTAGAAATATCTGTGATCTGTAAGCTTGTGTATTTTGTCCATTTCATTTTTCCCAATATATTTTTGTAATTCTTACTGTGTGGTAAGAATGTTTATTATATTAAAGAGATAAAGTGCTCGCTATATGCATTGTCCATATTTTTCCCAATACAGCATGTACTTTTGGTTTTATTTACAAATATTTTTTCTTTGTGTGTATGTCAAATTTATAACTTATGGTTTAATTTTTAATTTAGGATTTCAGAGCTACAAAATAATGGTTAAGCAATAAATAGTATATGTAAATAAAACTATATAAATATATAAAATGTATAAAGTTATACATATGCATATATATATTTATATTTAAACACTGAGAGTACTCAAGAAAATAAGAATTGTTGTGCAAAACACTGCATAAAGATGTAGCTTTCTTCTTTTTGCCAGATGGCTACTCAGTTGGAATTAACAGCCTTTAGTTTAAATTATTTTAATATAATTTAAGCATTTTGTAATGTATTCTACTATCTGGTAGGGTAAGATATCTGGATGTTATTCTTCTGTTTTCAGAAGTTTCCATGCCATCTGTTTATATGTTGCGTATTTACTTTTCCACATCAAATTTAAGAACAGTTAGCTAATCAACATTGAAAAAGTATGCCTACCTAGTATTTTTATAGGAATCATTCCTTTTCAACATGTCTAGGGAAAAAGTACTTATTACACTGAGATTTTCTATCAGAGGATAAATGATGCAGTCAGATGAAGACTAAATATAAATGTTCGTTCTAGCAATATTCCTTTAACAGGAGCTGCATGAAATGAAGCGAATCAGAGACAAAGGTGAGAGGGAGAAAACTGATTCTTTTCCTTCCTTTGATCTATCAATATACTTACACAATGACATATCAGTATATACAATTATGTATACATCAATATATGCAACATACCTATGAAAAATATTATTTTTTAAAGATTTTACTTATTTATTTGTCAGAGAGAGAGAGAGGGAGAGAGAACACAAGCTGGGGGAGCAGCAAGCAGAGGGAGAAGAAGACTCCCTGCTGAGCAAGGAGCCCAATGCGGGACTTAATCCCAGGTACCTGGGATCATGACCTGAGCTGGAGGCAGATGCTTAATGGACTGAGCCACCCCGGCATCCAGAAAAAGTTGTTTTTTAAAAGCATGTGTGTATGTGACTATATGTGTGTGTATGCAGTTACTCAAACTGATGGATAGTTTAATATATTATTAGCCAGAAGTTTGGTTATAATCCATAGAAAATGAGTAAATATATACAAACATTCTCTCTCTATATACACACACACACACTAATATTAATATTAAGTACATACATATGTATACTTTACCTAGTTTTCTGTGGAGTGCAACCAAAATATAAGGCTATTATCTATCATTCATAGATATACTTGGAAATCAGATAAGTAATTGCATTAGGAATGAGATAACAAGAAGATCTTGCATGTGATAAGGGAAATCAGTTTTGCTGAGTTGTCATAAGTGTAATAATATAAAAGACGGTTTGTTTTCTTGGAAAAGGAAAACCTTCCTAGTTCTCCGTTCTGTTATTTACAAAGAATTTACAAAATAACATACTATTTTCCCTAGGATAATACTGTGGTAATCTTTGGGGTTGGAAGGTGCAAATCATAAGGGCCATGCTTATGGAGAATGGTGGGTCTCTGTTCTGCTATCACAGACTTCTTTTGTTAAGTGTCATTCACAAGGTGATAAAAATGCCTTCAACTAACAGATGAAAATATGGAAGATGAGAAATGGAGAGAAATGTGAGTGCTAGCAAGAGAGATTTAGGGATGAAAAATTAGAGGACTAATAGGAAATTTATACATTTTAAAATTTTAGTATGTAATGAAAGTGCCTTTTTCTTGATATAATATCTTCAATCAAACTTACATTTCTACTTAAATCTTTTAGATGTTTTGGAGATACATGAAAAATTGAGAAGTCTTCTTTGAAGGTGAGATAAGGGCATGGATAGAGGCTTGTCTTTAAGGTACAGGCATCCACTAGAACATAAAACCTTTGTCTCCCTTTTACAGTTTTATTGATTTCATGTAATAAACCTTATTTATGAACATGTAGTAAGGGGTATGTAATAGCTGGCTCATAGAAGAGTTTTCAAAAGTATGTGCTGCATGAATAGATGAGTTAATTAATGAGCTAACCAGCTAATATAACTGTGTTATGAAAGGAAAGATGGGCAAGTATAAAAAAAAAAAAAAAGTAGTCCTTGACAGTGTTGTTTTTAAACTTGTGGCTTGTGAACAGATTTCTTGTGATGATGTACACAGAGGAAAGTGTGGTTATTTAAATAAAAACTATCAAATAAAAAAAATCTGCTAACTGTGGAGAAGGAAGACTTCAACAATCAGGGTCAAGAAACTGGATACAAAGTTTGGCATTGTAACATTTAATGTAAACCTAGTGACAGGTTTTGGTTACTGTCTTCCAATATATTCAAAACAATACTCAGAGACCCTATTCAAATCACCCCTGGGATTCTGAGTAGTTACATTCATTATCCTTGGCCAAAATACTGTCAGAATTGCTTCCACAATTAGTGGGTAAACTATATTATATGTTGGTTCTTGATATAAAGTTATTGCCTTTCTAGGATCTGAAGTCCTAGATTTAAGGGCCAGATGGGACTTATTTGTCATAAAGCAAACAAAAAATGTCTCGGAAGAATAATCCTCTAGTTTATACTCATTTACTTCCATGCCTCAGTACTAAGTTATAACACCTGCTATTACCCTAACACCTTTGTTTGTTTTAAATCCCAGGAGGCACTTATACATCTGTGGATTATTTATACATTTATTTTTATTTTGAAACAGATGTGCAGATAAACAATGGAGCTGTTAAGAAAGATTTTTATTGTTAGGAAAAAGCAATAGAGCTGCTACATCTCAAATGAATAATAGATATAGAATGTTTCTACTATGTTGTTTTGTTTAAAATTTATTTTCTTTTCCAAAGACCCATGTGCTTTCTAATATGGATATGTAAGAATTGATTCATGAGCTCTGGAAAACATTTTGGAAATAAATGCAACATAACAAAGTTACACATAGTAAGGTGTGCAGATTAATATATTTTTAGGTATGTATTTTCCCATGAAATCTCTACTCAGATTATGGTATTTAGCATTATCAACAATCCCGAAGCATCAGTTCCCAGTCAGTAATCCCAAAATATTAACTGCTATTCTAACCTCTTATCACCGTAGAATAATTCTTCCTGATTTTGATCTCTATATAAACAGAACAATAAAGCATAAACAAACTCTATTGTTTATGGTTTCCTTTGCTCGATATCTTATCTGTGAGATTCATCACCCTTGTTGTGTTTCATACGTTTTCATCACCGTGTAGTATTCTGTTGTGTAGATTAACGATTTCTTAATTTATGTACCCATTCTGTTCTTATTAGAAATCTTTGTTTCAAGTCTTGGATATTATGAATAAAACTGCTATGAACATGTTGTATTTGGTTTTTAGAATTCCTTTCTCTTAGAAATGTACTAAGATGTGAAATTGCTAAATCACAGATTATATATACATATATAGTAGATACAGTAAAACCTTAGTAGATACTGCAAAAATTTTTTGAAGACGTTACCCTAATTAAAAATCTCACCAACAATGTGTATTTGAGTTCATGTACACTCTTTCTTTGTGGTGTCAATCCTTTTAATTATAGCCATTCCAATGGGAGTGTAATGGTATTTCATTGTGTTCTTGATTTGCATCTCCCTAATTAATGAAATTGAGGCATTTAAAAATATTTATTGACCATTTTGGTGGTTTCCTTTAAAAAATACCTGATCAATTCTTCAGCCCTTTGAGTTCTTTGTCAGTATAATGTTTTGCAAATGTTTTCTCCATGTCAGTGGCTTGAATTTTTCCTAATTTATGTTACTTTATATGTTTTTTTTGACAACTTTAATAGATTTAGAATGCTTCCATTTATTCATAATTTTTTGGGTGTTTATAACATGAAATGAACAGCGTTTTTTTTTTTTATCAGATGTGTTTCTGGATGTAGTGATTTTCCTAAAATGTATGATTTTTCTAACATCAACTTTGTCTGATTTTAAAGTTTATTTTTTTATGAACAGAATATATGCCCTAACGTATAATCATGTTAGAGTTTGTAAGATTTTATATATGTATATATACATACACATATATCCTAATTTGATAATCTTTTTTAATTACAGTATTTGGCTGATGAATATTAATGTAATTATCAATACATTTAGGTGGAATATGAATCTCTAACTATGTTTTTCTATTTATGGAATTTTTCCCTTATTCCTTTCTCTCAGATATTGCCTTCTTCTGGCTAAACCATATAAATTTTTTTCACTTATTACCTTTATGTTCTAGTAGACAAAGAAGAAATTTTCTTGAGCAGATCCACAATAAGAGATATAATGAAATTAATAGTTAATTTAGGGGGGAAAAATGGTCATTGAAGGAATCACAGAAATGCCAGAAAGAAGGAATATCACTGGAAAGCATGAACCTTCAGGTAGACATATGAATATATTAATTTTTAAAGCAATAATGATAATGTCCCATATAATTAAATGGCAATAATAGTATAATAATAATGTTTTGTGGTTATAAATATGTGACAATAGTATTTCAAAAGACATGACAGCTTAAATAAATTTGTATAAATTGTTCAGGAAGAGGTAAATATGTCAATATGAGGTATAATGCAATAGAACAAGCATATATATAAATTCTAATGTTGGGGGCAATGCTAGTATGTTGCTGCCTTTACACTTTTAGAACTTTTTGAATATGTGATTTTACATCTTCTATAAGTTCTGGAAAATCCTTGACTAAATGTTCAAATTTTTATTTTGCTACCATTCCATTCCTTCATCTCCCAGCACTATATCACCAAGATATTTTCACTATCTAACTTGTCACATAAACTTGCTTTTCATGTATTTCATCTTTTTTTCTCTTTGTAATTCTTTCTGGATATTTTCTCCTGATCTGTTGCCAATGACTAAATACGTTTTCTATTTTATCTATTTTTAAAAATAGATTTTATTGAGGGGTGCCTGGGTGGCTCAGTTGGTTGAGCGTCTGACTCTTGATTTGGGCTCAGGTCATGATCTCAGGGTTGTGGGATCCAGCCCCCAGTCCTTGAGCTCAGCACTCAGAGGGGAGTCTGCTTCTCTCCCTCTCCTTCTGTGCCCCCCCCCCAACTCATGCACACACACTCTCTCTCTCCCTCCCCCTTAAATAAATCTTTTAAAAAATAAATTTTATTGAGGTATACTTTATATACAATAAAAGCATAGATTTCAGGTTTATAGTTTTATGAGTTAATTACTGATATACAGAAACATCTTACTTTTGTGTGTTTATGAATTCA
Organism: Ursus americanus; assembly: GCF_024610735.1. NCBI lineage: Eukaryota > Metazoa > Chordata > Mammalia > Carnivora > Ursidae > Ursus > Ursus americanus. Next base: position 26,464,993 of record NC_142135.1, read on the forward strand.
TTTATTAGTTTTAATAGCTTTTTTGTGGAGTCTCATGGAATATATACATATATATATACACACATACACACACACACACAACCTTGTTATATATGAATAGAGATAGTTGTACCTCTTCTTTCTAAATTGGATTAATTTAATTTTTTTCTTATCTAATTGGCTGGGTAAAATTTGCCATACAATTTTAATAGCAGTGGTGAAAGCAGGCATCCTGACATTTTTCTTACTCTTGGAGAAAAGCTTTCAGTCTTTCATCATTGATTATGATGCTAGCTGTTGGTTTTTTATAAATGTCCCTCATCGTGTTGACAAACTTTCCTTCTAGTCTTAGTATTCTGAAAGCTTTTTTATCATGAAGGATATTACCTTTTGTCAAATACCTTTGATGTGTCAATTGAGATGAGCATATCTTTTTTTCCACTCATTCTATTAATGTGATATATTACACACACTTATTTTTTATGTTAAACAACTTTTGCATTCCTAGGATAAATCTCACTTGACTATGGTATATAATACTTTTAATGTGTTGTTGGATTCAATTGCTAGTATTTTGTGTAGAATTTTTGTATCTAAATAATTATTGGTCTAAAATTTTATTCCAGTGTGATATCTTTATCTGGCTTTGGTATCAGGATAATGCTGGCCTCATAGAATGTGTTAGAAAGTGTTCCTTCTTCCATTCTTTAGAAAAGTTTAAAATCAGTGAAACCTTCTAAAGAATTTTGTTTTCCATTTGTTTTAACTCTGGACATTTTTTTTGTTTCCTTTTTATAATTTAGTTCTCTTTACTCATATTTTAATTTTTTCTTGCAGTATACCCCTGATTTCCATGGTTTCCTTTAGCTTTTTGAGCATAATTAAGCTAATTAACCAAAGTCTTTGTCTAGTAAATATAATCCCTGTTTTTCTTAGAGAATAGTTTTTATTCATTTATATTTTTCCTATAAGTGCAGCCATACTTTCCTTTATATTCTTTGTGAAATTTTGTTGAAAACTGAATACTTGAATATTGTAATGTAGTAACTACAGAAATTTGTTTCTTCATCTTCCCCAGGGTTTGCTGTTCTTGGTTATTGAAGGCTGCTATCATCTGTTTTAGTTACTTTTTCCAAACTATTGTTTCAAAAATGTATTCTGCATTGTGTCTGGTCATTGAAGTCCCTGCTCCTTTAGTGTTTATTCACATAGAATTCTGACAGAGATTTTCTTGAATGGCAGGAACATTTTTATTTATTTGTTTGTTATTTAGATTCAATTAGCCAACTTATATTAGTTTCAGACGTAGTGTTCAATAAATTATTAGTTGCGTATCACACCCAGCACATCATGTGCCTTCCTTAATGCCCATCACCCAATTACCCATCCCCCCACCCACTTCCCCTTCAGCAAGCCTGTTTGTTTCCTATAGTTAAGAGTCTTTCATGGTTTTTCTCCCTCTCTAATGACTTCTCATTCTGTTTTACCTCCCTTCCACTATGGTCTTCTGCCCTGTTTCTTATACTCCCCATATGAATTTGCTTGTTTTAGATTGATTGATTCATTTGGAAGAGAGCAGGGGGACAGGACAGAGGGGGAGGGGGAGGGAATCTTAAGCAGACTCCCTTCTGAGCACAGAGCCCAAGGTGGATGGGACTCAATCCCACTACCCTTAGCTGAGATCAAATCAGAGGCTAAACTGACTGAGCCACCCAGGAGGCCCCATGCAGGAACATTTTTTTAATTGCCTTTTTTTTTTTTTAATTCAGTGTTAACTTAGTGCTACAAACCATTGACTTTTTCTAGAGTTCTAACAAGGTTGTTTCTGACAATTTTTGCTTGTTTTTCCAGTTTGTGTGGAGGGACAGGAGTTAGGAGCTGGCTACTCTGCCATTTTGTTGCCTTGGTCTTATTATTGATTGATTGATGAAATATATTACATTTAAGTTATAATTTTAAAAGCTCCAGAAAATAATTTAATAATAAAGGTCTTTTATGTGAAATTATAGACTAAATTTGTTAATAATTTTAAATTCTGTTTCTGCTAATATATTTCCATTTAGCCTACTTTAGGGCTTTATTGTATCTAACTGAAAGCCTAGGTGTTTACTGGGCCCCACCACCTTGGCTGACTTAGATTTCCAACCTCTGTTGTCCTAGTACTCCACAGTTGCTGAATTCCCTGCTAAATTCCTTAATATCCCAATACTATTTTCTCTTATCTTGGAGTCCCTTACAGCTTAGGAACTGCTAAATATGTCAAGGGCCACAACACATATTTTCAAGCATTTCATGCAGGGCAGGACTTCTGTGGTTTCTCCTTTGTAAGACTTTGTCCCTGAAGTTCCTGTGAAATTGAAAGCATAAATTCCACCTGCCTCCTGCTAGGACTCTAGTCCCAGGTACTGTCTACTTCTTGTGAATTGTTAAATGTGCTTAGAGAAAAATCTGGTTTCAGTGTGGAATTTTCCATAATATATATTCCTTCTCTCAGGAACCACAGCCTCCACGTCATTCTTCTTTAATTGACCTCTCATGTCTATGAAAAATGTTTTCACATTTTTTCCAAGTTTTATTTTTGTTTAGAGTGGTTAGTATCATTCAAGTTACTTCACTCACTGTTGGTGTTTAGTCATCTATGTAGAGTCTGAATTCATGTGTTAAGATCCACATATTCAGCTGTCTGCTTGGCTCCTAGATGACCAAATACCTCCTGGGAAAAATGACTGCAAACCTACCTCTCTCACTTCTCTTTCTGGAATATAGCCCTGCATTTCCCATGCTCTGGAAGCTTTCTGTGAATTCAAGTACATTAATTCTTAAGTTGTCCTTAGGAAGACCAATGGTCTAAAGCCAGCTATTCCAAACTACCTAGGACTGGAACATTGATACACATATTTTAAGTGGTAAAATTAAGTATCTTCCAGCATTATTGTTAATGGGGACTCTAGAGAACGAGGAGGTCATTTGTGGAATATAAATAAGCTATATTATATTCACACTTCAGTAACTGTGTAAATTTTAACTCTACCATAAATATAAAGTAAATGGATATCTTTTCTAATTTTTCATATGTATCCCAAAGTTTTCACCCATATCCCAAAGTTTTGTTTAAAAGTATTTTCATTAGAATTTTCAGTCAATATTTAATTGTCCAGAATCACTTAAACAACTACACACACATACACAGACATTGACTTGACTATTATATATATATACACTTGAGAAGTCACAATGACAACGTGAATATAAGACCAATACCAATTTTTACCTCTTCCCAACTCGCCACCTAATAATAGCTTTTTAATATACCCTAAGAATTTAAGTCAGTCATAATTTTCTCACTGTTACTGAAATGTGGATTACTTCTTAGGACAATGTTTCCTTAAAAACCTTCCTTTGAAAACTTGTTCTCTATCCTACCACTAATGCCATTGATAGCAGGTTGGTAAACTCTTCTCTCCTCTTTTTAGACCATTCTCCCTTGCTATTTACAATAGATTTTGGGAAAAAAATCTTAATTAATTAGGCTATTTGAACCACTGGCCTTTCTTATTACAGTCAGTTATAAAACTTTCTCCCATCACCTTCCTCATCCCATAAAGATTTTGGTTCCTGTCTTGCCATCACTCTTCCTAATGCAACTCCTTTTCAAATCTCTAGACACTGCAAAATGTATGTAGATTATACTTCAAATGTTCTGGCCTCACCAAGACATGGCCTCTTCTCTGCTGTGATTTTATCATCCTCCATTCCTCTCCTATTCACACACATTGATTTTAAAAATGTCAAACCTATAATTTATACTATCAGTTACAGCTACTCAATTTCTTGCTTATTCTAATAATACTGGCACAAATAAATTTTAGTCTCCGTAGATACTACAGTCTATTAATGCTCACTACTATTTTCTGACCCTCATTTTTCTGTGTTCTGATTTGTCTGTTTATCCAGTATAGATTCCATAGCCCACCAATACGTTTGATTCCTTCTCTATAAAATTTTAACTTCATTTTTCCATTCTCAATTTATTTTTCTTCATTGGAAAGAACAGCAACCCCAGTTAAATTTCATCTCTTCCTAGTAAGGAGCTTATACCAAAGAGGCTGTATATGAAAAACAAATAGTCATTGCTGATTGATCTTATTTTAAATTCAGGACTAGCAAACTTAAATGGCTATTGGTTGTTTTTGTTTTTTGTTTTTTGTTTTATCTCATAAGACTTCTTACTGTCTTAGACAGCTATTGATTGTTATAGCCTCTCCACTCAAAGCTACAATAATGCCTCTAACATCCTCACTGTTAGTTAATAATTTAACTTCCTATATACTGAGAAAATAGAAACTATTAGAATATAATTTCCATAAACCATAATCCAACAGCTAGGCAGCTGTGTGGACATTTGCTCATATATTCTGCTTTCTTCTGTTATGTTCTCCTATATTAGGCAAATCCTTCCACATTTGCAGTCCAGCATTTTTCTGTTCTCTGTCTCCCAAATAACTTTTCCCTCTCCTTTATTTTCACCATTAAACAAACATGATGAAATTCATCTTAAGCAACACATAACTAAAATAACAACAACAAAAAACCCCCTCTTGATTCCACATTTCCCTTTAGCTAACACTCCATTTATTTATTCTCCTTGAAAAATCAAGTTTCCTCAAAAGAAATACCTAAATATTTTAGGTATTTTAGTTCAGTCTAATACCTTTCCTCCAGTTTGCTAGTATTCCATTACAGGAAGGTTTTATTTGTAATAGTCCATGAAGATTACTCTTGTATAAAACACCAATGACCTTTATTTTGGAAACCCAATGGTTATCCCCAGGGCTTATCACACTTGACTTATTTGGTGTATTTGACATAGTTTCTCACACGTTTCTTCTTTTCCTTTATTTGAAATGCTTTCTTTCTTTGTCTTAACTCTTACTGACTGTTCTTTCTTAGCTTTCTTTTCTGCCTTTCCTCTTATTAAAATGGAATTTTAGAGTGCCTCAAGAATCAGTCCTGAAACTTTTATCTGTGTCTCTCAGTACAATATCTTTTTTCTTTTTCTAGAGAGAGAGAGCAAGATAGAGAGAGAACATGTATAGGAGCGGGATGGGGGAGGGCAAAATGAGAGGGAGATTCTTAAGCAGGCTCTACACCCAGCGCAGAGCCCAAGGCGGGGCTTGATGTCAAGACCGGGAGATTATGACCTGGCCAAAATCAAGAGTCCAATGCTCCACCGACTGCACCTCCAGGTCCCCCCTCAGTACAATGCTTTTTGGTGATCTCACCCAAGTTCATGGTTTAGAATGCCTATCACATATATTTCCAAACACATATCCTCACTCTTGATCTCTTGATGAAAGCTGAGCTCATATAACAAATGCTTCCTTAATTGCTCACGGATTACTGAAATCTTGATATACCTCCCTTAACTTTTTTTTTTTTTTCACTTTTTGTTTTTTACTTCCTATTTAAGTAAAAGGCAAATTTACCCTGCCAAGTTTTCAGGCCAAATTTTAAAGACACCATTTAGGTCTCTTTTTCTCTCACATACCACATCCAAGGCATGAAAAAATTGTGCCAGTTCTCACCATTATTGCCTTTACCAACACCCTTGACTAAGATTTCATCACTTTTCACTGATCATGGTAATAATTTTCTCAAAAGTCTCTCCTTCCACACTTAGCTTCTTATTCTCAGCCAGCAGACTGATCCTTTAAAAAACATGCGTATCATGTAATTTCTCTGTCAACAAATTTGAAATGGCTTTCCATCTTACTGAAAATAACATCCAAAATTCTTGTAATGTCTGTATTCTCTGTGTGTATGTGTGTGTATAAAATCTTCTGTATTTATGATGTTTTGACATCTTAAAAAAAACTTCTTAGCTCGGGAGAGATTGCCTCTTCCTGGGCCAGCCAATTCTTAAAGATAGCAAAGGGCCCTGCATGGAATATACTTTTGATATGCAAATTAACCAATTCAAGGTCATGCATCCTCATTCTAGCCAATGTACCCCAGGAGGCAATATTTTTCAGCCTTAATAATCCCAGCACCAGGTACCAGGCAACTAGAGACCACCCCTATCACCCAAAGCCTGCTTAAATTATTCAAACTACCCAATCATAAAGTGTTCATCCTGTTCTACTGTGCTTTTTCCAGAAACACAAATAAAGGCTGTGGCCTAAGCACCCTCCTTCTCCCACTGCTCCCGTCTTCTGCCAACACAGCCTTAGCAATCCCATTTCTGGGTACATATCCCCCCCCCCCCCCCAAAATGACACCACTATCTCAAAGAGATATCTGAACTGCAGCATTACTCACAATAGCCAAGATATGGAAACAACCTAAGTACCCACTGATATGGATAAAAATTAATGGATAAAGAAACAGTGGTATACATATACAATGGAATATCACTCAGCCATTAAATGGGGAATCCTTCCGTTTGTGACAGCATTTATGGATCTTGAGAGCATTATACTAAGTGAAATATGTCGGAAGAGAAAGACTCATACTATATGTTCTCACTTTGATATGCAATCTAAAAAAAGCTGAATTCATAAAAATAGAGGGGAGAGTGGTGGTTACCAGGAGCAAGAGAGTGGCAGAAATGGAGTGATGTTGATCAAAGGGTACACACTTCCAGCTACAAGATGAATAATTTCTGGAGATTTAATCTACATCATGGTGATAATTAATAGTACTGTATTATATAATTGTAAGTTGTTGAGAGAATAGATCTTATCACCACACACACACACACACACACACACACACACACACACACGATAATTATGTGAGAGACTGGAGATATTAACAAACCTTATTGTGGTAATCATTCCACAATATATACATGCATCAAATCAATCATAGTGTACACTTTCAACTTACATATGTTATATGTTAATAATATCTCAATAAGGCTGTTAAAGAAAAAATTTAAAATGCAAATATTTTTGACCAAAGAATGACCAGACCAGAATAGTCACTCCAAAGTATATACTAGTAAAATTATTAAACTTTAAAGCTGTATAAATAATGCCCCTGGCTTTTAGACAGAAATAACAGGTAACTTGCAATGGTAAGAGAAACAGGCAGCTTTGGAATTCTGGAGACTACATAAATAGCAAAACAAAAGAATATTTTCAACAAACTTGAGGAGAAAAAAGTATCTGCCCAAGATTTAATATCCAGTCAAGCTGCTCTTTTTGTGTCAATGTTAGGGTAAGAAATAAAGTGTTCATAGATTACTGTACTCACAAATCTTTCCTCTGGATTCTACTAGAGGATGAAATTCATCCAAGAAAGAGAGGATTAGAAGTACTGGTTTCTATTAGAAAAAAAAAAGACTACTAATGAACATATATATATATTCGAATTAGATCTAAAATTCAGGTGGGAACAAGGGTATAAAAATAATGTATGAATTCTATATTTTGCACTAAGTATAAAGAATGCAACCAAGTAATTGCTAGAGACAAGAAAAAGGAAAAGTAGGACAAATTTAATCAATGATTGTTGTATGTATACTTTGTGGGACCAAAAAATATAATTTAAAAGAAAACAAAACAAAATATACATAAGGAAAAAAATTTCAAATCATATTAGTTAAAAGATAATTACTGGAACAAACATACAAATTTCACTAAGTATAACATTTCCACAATAAAAAATAAAAGGAAAAGTTTATGTAGAAAAATAGATTAAATACAGTATAACACATATAGTAAATATTACAAAACAATGAGACTCTTGTAGTGTTGTGACCAATAAATATGAAGTAGCTTAAATATGCCATTGTAAGATGAATATTTGATATGTGAGTCAAATGGGGAAAAATAAGGAAGAGGAAATGCTTTTGTGCTATTAGAAAAGATACATTTTAAATCATTAAGCATTCAGAACTGTCACAGTTTCCAATGTTAATGACACAATTTTGAATATTCACCAGACAAAATAGTAACAACTTTTACAAAGCAGAAACTGAAGTAGATTCAGGGAGAAAAATTCAGTAACATGTTAATGATAGATGGTATTTAACATACCCACACAAATTCATGAGACATCTAATAGATAAAATAAGGAAGTGTATATAATATGCATATTACATAATCTGTAATGTGGGTTTTATGAATATTTATTAACACTTCCATATTAACATATACATCTTTTCTCAAGTGTACATTAAACATTCACACAAAGTGATGAATCAAAGCATGAATAAGCTTCATATAGGAAGAACAAATAACCACAAATTAGTAAAACTAGATATTAACACTAACAGTGAAGACTCATCTATAGGGAAATTTAAAAATATTTTATCATTTTGATGAAAGGGGTAAGGCAAAACAAAACCAGAACTTAGAAAAAAAAGTCATGGTACTATTAGAGAAAAATGTACAGCCTTTAACAGAAACAAAATAATATAAAACAAATTCCTGTTTGTTTACTTGTTTTTAGCATAGTTGACACAGGATGTTACATTAGTTTCAGGTATACAACATCGTGATTCATAACTCTGCCTGTTATGCTACGATTATAAGTGTAACTAGCATGTGTCACTATGCAATGCTATTATAATACAATTGACTAGATTCCCTATGCTGTACCTTTTATTCTCATGACTTATTCATTCCATACCTGGAAGCCTGTATCTCCCACTCCCCTTCACTCGTTCTGCCTATACTCCTATCATCCTCTTCTCTGGTCATAATCAGTTTGTTCTGTGTATTTACATGTCTATTTCTGCTTTTTGTTTATTCATTTTGTTTTTTAGATTCTATATATAAATGAAATCATATGGTATTTATCTTTCTCTGATTTAATTTAGCATAACGCCCATGTTGTTGGAAATGGCAAGACCTCATCCTTTTCATAGCTGAGTAATATTCCTTCTTTATCCATTAATCCATCAGTGGACACTGGGGCTGCTTCCATATCTTGGCTATTGTAAACAATGCTGCAATAAACATATGGGTGCATATATCTTTTCAGGTTAATGTTTTAGTTTTCTTTGGGTAAATACTCAGTAGCGAAATTACTGGATCATATGGTATTTCAATTTTCAATTTTTTGAGAAAACTCCATACTCTTTTTTACAATGGCTGTACCAAGTTACATTCCCTCCAACAGTACATGAGGATTCTGTTTTCTCTATAGCCTCACCAACACTTTTTGTTATCTTTTTGATTCTAGCCATTCTGACAGGTGTAAGGTGGTAGTTCATTGTGGTTTTGAAATTCTAAATTCAAAAAGTGAGAGAAATACAAAGTAAATCAAAAGAAGGAGCATAAATAAGATCAATGGAACACAGTTTATCCCTTGGGACACAAGTTTAATTAACTAGAAACAAAACCTGAGACAGGAGTTTAAACACATATAAACAGAATAGAGAACCTGGGAAACTTTGCACAAGTATGTTTTTAGGTACCTTGGAGCCTTGATCTGATTTGAAAGAACTCAAAGAAATGTACATTATATTGCAGAATTATCTCACTTTGAAGGAAGGGGGCTGGGCTACTGAATTTACATCTCAGTCAGTCAGTAATTAGGCAAGAAAAAGAAGCAAAAGGCACCAAACTGAAAAAGAATATTTAAAACTGTCACTGTTTATAGATGGCATGAAATTATATATAGAAAACCCTATCTAGTCCATCAGAAAATTAAAAACTAATAGAGAAATTCAGTAAATTTCCAGGACACAAAATTGATACATGAAAATCGGTTGCATTTCTATATATGAATAATAACTATCAGTAAGAGAAATTAAAAAAGCAATCCCATCTGCAATTGCATCTAAAAGAATAAAATACTTACGAATAAATTTAATGAAAGAGGTGATAGACTTGCATATAATGAAAACTAGATGATATTAATGAAAAAAAATGGAGGAAGGCACAGATAAATGGAAATGTATTCTATGCTCACGGGTCAGAAGAATTAATATTATTGAAATATCCATACTATGCAAAGCAGTCTAAAGATTTAAGTTCAATCCTTATTAAAACTCCAATGGCATTTTTCATGGCAAATAGAACAAACAGTCCTAAAATTTGTATAAAATCTTAAAAGATCTCAAATAACCAATGCAATCTTGAGAAAGAACAAAGCTGAAGACATCATGCTGCCTGATTTCAAACTATTGCAAAGCTATAGTAATTAAAGCAGCGCAATACTCATGTTCAGTGCAGACACACAGAACAATGGGACAGAATAGAAAGTCCATGAAAAAAAAAATATATATATATATGAAAGCTCAAACATGCAGACAACAGATTTGTGGTTTCTAGAGGTGGGGTTGGGGGTCAGAGAAATGGGTATTTTTTTAAATTTAAATAAACTGGAAAAAAAAGAAAAGTTACTCAGTTACCTAACTATATGTCAATGTTTGTTCTGTTTTTCTTAAATATATAAATATGATTGATGACCTTTAAGTCTTGCTCTTACTTTAAAGAGAAAACATTTCTGAAAATATTTAACCATAGTACGAATGTATTCAATGTCCATAACATATATATATGTATGCATATGAATATGTATGTGTGTACATTCACATATTTGTATAAGCATATACCATACATATATATGTGTAATCTATATAATATGTAACATATATAATACACTTACCATATATCCCTCTTCTCTCTTTTTCACCCTCTAATTCTGCAGGGGATTCAAATGAGGAGATGAGTTTGAAAAGCAATGGAGAAATTCAGTTTTTTTACATTAGGAGACAAGGGGATCAAAATCATTCTCCATTTAGTTGTCCTCATTCCCCACTCCCTCAATTCCACCAAATATTGGCTTCTTGGAAAATGGAAGTTCCTCCTGCTTGGATGTGAACTATGAGATACTTTGTACAAGTTTCAGGGTTAATAAAAAGCTTGAGTTGAGCCCTGACTTTTTCAACTTTTTATTACTAGTTTCATGATTTTGAATAAGTAAACCTCTTGAGACTTGGTTCCCCATCAGTAACAGAAAAATATGATTTACCTCATGTTGTGATTTGTGGATTAAGTAATGCACCAAAAAGGCTTAACAGAGTACTTCAGATATATTAGCTACCTAAAAACTGTAGCATCTTGTGGTGATGGTACAGTTAAGTATTGTGATTAGGATGGTGGTTACATGAAGCTACGCATGTAATAAGATTGCACAGAGCTATGCACACATGGATACACAAACACAGGCATGCACACACACATACACACACCCACAGATAATGCCCATATAACTGCTAAAATCTAGTAAGCTATTTGGATTGTACCAAGCCAGTTTTTATATTCTACTATAGGTATGCAAGGTATTAACATTAGGGGAAGCTGGTGAAGGATGAAGGGGATTCACAATACATGACGTTGCAGGTTTCTGTGAATCTGTGATCTTTTCACAACATAAAATTAAAAAAAATATATGAAGTTCAAACTCCTGGTTATAAAACAAATAAGTCATGGAGATGAAACTGCTGCACAGGGAATTGTTAGTAATATTGTAATAATGTGAATGGTGACAAATGGTGACTATCCTTATTGTGGTGAGTACTGAGTAATGCATGGCATTGTTGAATCAACATGTTGCACACCTGAAACTAATACATTATATGTTAATTTTACTTGAATGAAATAATTTAAAAAGTAGCATAGCTTGATGCTTTGATTTTTTAATAGTAGTGATGGTTGAGGGTGTGCGGATTATGACAAATGTGCATATGAGATTTGGGGTCAAAGATGTGTTGTCTGTGAGGGCTCTGCTTCAGGACACACTCTTCAGACTTCCACAAATCTGAAGAGGAGAATCTACAAGGCTGACTGTGAAAACACGGGAATCCTAGAGAAGGAAATCCAGGGTAGCATCTTTATTTCTGTCTGGGTTAGCTCTTTCGTTAATGGGTCAATGTGTACCCAAAGATTTTCTGTTTTTTAAACTCCATTTGGCAGTGTAGATAAAACAAGGATTGGGGTTTCATTCTTTAATAAAATTAAAGGGGGATGTTTTTCAGAGATACCATATCATTTAGTCATAAATCTCAGTGGTAGAGATGATATGACATGGCCAGTTTGGGGAAATAACTGGATTTAAAAGGCACATGTCCTGGAATGTGGACAGGAGTATGCATCAAATATTTAATAGTTTTATTCCATAACAGGAGAAAATGATATGCTTTAAAATTGCCAGCTGAGATGGACTTCAGTCAGTTCAAATGATGCTTTTCCAAATTCCCAAAGGCATCCTCAATGAAAGGCATTTATTTTTCAATAAAGACCCTTTTTGCTTAGACCTGCATACATAGTTAGCCACAAGGAAAAAAATATATGTATATACACACAAATGATTCATTTATCTCTGTAACTAAAATTATTTTACATAGTAAAGGATGTATATTCCTTGTAAAATTCCATAACCAAAGCCTTTTCATTTTTCTGTCAATATATTTTCCTTTAATCTTATTAAACACTCCTCTACTCCTACACTCATGAGATGACCTTATGGCATCCTTTTATCTATTCTATACTTCAGTTTCCTCGAGAGCTGTTTAAGGTGAAGAACATTCAATTTTTTGGCCTCATGGAAAGGAACTAAATATTTACAATAATCATAAAGATCCTTGACAGTGGAAAAAGTGCTACATAACTGTCGTATAGGAAATGGCTTAAACATAATTCAACATTTAGTCGTAGTATTCCTGTGCTTTAAATTTATGCTGCTTTTTGCATGCTGCTTTCTACTAGATCCACTAAAATACATATGCAGCTGTGATAGTGACAGCTTTAAGTTGAGTAGATTGACATAAAAGCCAAATAAAAATGCAGTGCAACCCTGTGAAGGGCATAGAGAGAAGACTTGGGTTTAAAAGTCATTTTTTCCATATTAGGTTGCATTTTCAATTTTAGAAATACATTTTTATAGTCTTCAATAATTTCATTAAAGAACTATCATATTAGAAATAATTTCTAGGAGACTAAATAAAAGATATTTGATAGTTAATATTTTCACATATTTTTCCAAATGAATATATTTCTTCATTAAAATGTTTTACAAAAATATTGAAACGTGTTTAAGCTCTCCAAAATAATTTAAATTCACTAAAGAAAAATATAAATTGTGTCTGATATTAATATTTTAATAAATACAATGGGGCAATAAGCCCTCTTTCAAACAGAGTCTTTGGCTAAGTTACCTTCAGAGAGATACAACTAGAAATTAATCTGTATAACTGAAGTCACATGGCAATATGGCAATCCTAGGTCTAATACTACACCACTATAGAGAGAACAGTAAATCCTATCAACAAAGAGTTGTCTATTTGAACTTTTTTTTAGTTATTATGATGACAATTATATTTGAGAACTCTTTCTTCTCATCCATTCCATCCTTTCTTTCCTTTCTTCATTTTTTTTTCCTTCCAAAGATATCTTTGGATTAGATTTTTTTACACTAATAGAATTCCAAAGGGCAAAATATCTGGTAAATGAAGTCCAGGAAATTTTCTGATTATTTTACCTTGATTTATGTGGCCTTTCCTGAATTATCATAGCAAACAGTGGAAAAATATTTTTTGTAATATTTTATTTAGAGAGAGACCATACACATGTGCACAAGTTGGGGGAGTGGTAAAGGAGGAGGGAAAGGGAGAGAGAATCTGAAGCAGACCCTGCACTGTGTGGGGAGCCTGAGAGAGGGCTCCATCCTATGACCAGGAGATCATCACCTGAGCCCAGACCAAGAGTCAGATGCTTAGGTGACTGAGCCACCCAGGCAACCCTTCAGACACGTTTTGATTTACCGTTTGATTTCTTATTTGCTCTATTGCTTATACTTACGTAGAGTTTAATATTTACATATTAAATATTTAACACTTACATTGTAGATTTTTCCAGCTTTTTTATTGTTGATCTTTAGTTTTTTATCATTGTGGTTGAAAAAAAATAAATACTTGGTATGATTTCAGTCTTCTTAAATTTATCATATTTGTTCTGTCTCTTTTTATGTGATTTAACCAGGGGATTCTTCTGTGTGTACTTGAAGAAAATGTGTATTTTCTGTTTTTCTTGGATAGAAAGTTTTATATATATATTTTAGAACCATGTATTCTGAAGTATAATTTAAGTAAAAAATGTTCTCATTGAAAAACAACAACAAAACCTTTACTGAGAGTACTTGTTTAAAATAAAGCATATCAGAGGGAAGGTGGGTGGGGGACAGGTGAAATAGGTAAGGAAGTTAAGAGTACACTTATGATGAGCACTGAGTAATGATGTGTAGAATTGTTGAATCAATATAGTGTACACCTGAAACTAATATAACACTGTATGTTAGTTATATTGGAATTAAAATTAAAAAAATAGTAAAAAATTAAATTCAAAAATAATATAGGTAAAATGCTATTAATAAGAAGAATTTATAAGTATGATTTATTACATTTCCTAGGTGTTGAAGATTTTGTATCTAATTTCTGCTGTAAACACTACCTATATTTTATATATAAGCAGTGAGTATTGTCCATAATTTCTATTAAGTTTTCAGTTTGAGATAAATGTAAATTAACATGCAGTTCTAAGAAATAACACATAGAGCTTTTGGGTACCCTTTGCTCAAATTCTACCAATTTAACATATTGCAAAACTATAATAAAATATCACTACCAGGAAATTGCTAAACTGCAATACTGCAGAATCTATATTTGCAAAATGCAAAATACAATATTTTCATCACTAAAGAGATCTCTCCTATTATCTTTCTAATAACTACACCTTCTTCCCTCCCATCCTACCACTTCCTTAGCTACTGGCAACCAGTCATCTGCTGCCCAATTCTAAAATTTTATCATTTTAAGAATTTTATGTAAATAAAATCATACTATGTGTAAGCTTTTTGTTACTGGATTTTTTAAAAACTCAGTAATATTCTCTGAACATTCATGCATATTTATTCATTTTTTTTTGATTGAAGAGTGGGAAGAAAATATGACTTCACACAGATAATGTAGCTTGAAAAACAAGGAATATTTTATTCTTCCTTTGAAATGATTGCAATTATCCTACTTTGATACTACACTACAAAATTCAAAAACAAAAAAAAGGTAGTTTCTTCAAGGATAGTTGCAAGTTGAATTCTGAAATCATATTAAAAAATTTTTCATATTTGGTTACTTTAAAATCCATTTTTCTATCTTGTACTTTGAGTGGATATTATACATACCATGCTTCATTTTGTAACATTATAAATTGGTCATTTGGAAAATACTGAATCACTGATATTGAAAGCTCTTCCACATACCGGCAAATCATATGGTACAATGTTAAAAACAATCACATTTATTAATATCACCACCCATTCCCCTAGAAAAATTTTTAAGCATTGAAAATCTATTCAGCTCTTGGTCTTGGATATGTTTTTCAAAATTCTTACTTTCCTTGGAAGTTCAAATTTTATCACTGATGCCAAAAGTACAGATTTTTTCCCCCTTGTAGTGACAGGCTCACTTCAAGGTTTTTTTTTTGAGAGTATCCCTGTCAAATGCCCAAATCTGAATACCATTATTAGTCTGTCAGTTGTTCTTTTAAGTGAAAGTGGTATTCCATAAGATAAATCAGCTAGGTCAGCTGACAAATCAATCACACAAATGTTTTTTCCCCAAGATAACCATTTTATTTCAGTGCACAGAAGAGCTTTACAATACAAGAGAATATTTTTTAAATATTAACTCAAGTTCAACATATGAGAAAGCTAATTATTTTATTTTTTGTTTGTTTCTTGTGAGTAGGTGACAGTTTAAAGCACAATGACTATTACACGGTGGCGGAGGTGTTTTGATTTGCACTGAGTAGTTGACAATTTTTCCTACCACTGCTTTCGTATGAGTGCAAAAATTAACACACTAAAAAGAAAAGAAAAGAATGCCTTAGTATTATTATCTAAAAACTATTATAAAATAGCTTTGGCCTTTCAGACCCCTGAATACATCTCAGGGACCTACAGGCACCAAATAATTCAACTTTTAGAATAACATTTCACATATGTGTCCTGTCTATTGAACCCCACTTAAAGTTCAACTTGCTAATGCCTACAGCTACCAAAACACCACCTGTCACAAATGTCATCAAAGTCCTATCTTCCCACAATCTCACAATCCCTAGAACTTCAACCATTGCTAGCAACATAACAAACTAAATCTTAATAACTACCATATTTAGTAAGTAACTAAAATAACTCAAGGAGTCTGTTACCTTCCACCTTCATATGCATTGTTTAATTCCCTCATGTACCATTGTTTCAGAGGGTTGCTTACAAAACAACAAAACCAGAAAACAAAACAAAACAAAACAAAAAGCTGTGGATTAAATCCAGCACTTTATAACTCTAAAATTTCTATTTTTAACCAACTCATCACAATATTTCTCCAGGAGTTCGTACCCCAGGCAGGAAGCAATGTTAGGTTTCATCTTCCCAAAAATCCAAAAATCCAAAAATCCAAATGGGACAAAAAAAACACAAAAAACAACCCACAAACCAGAACTATGATCCTAAGGTCTTAGATCATGAGATAAAAGCCTCAACCCTTTCTAATAATACTTCTCAACCATGGTTTCACATCTGAATCTATGGAGATAAGGAATTCTGTGGAGATGTATTTATTCAGAAACATTTCCCTTCTAATACATGCAGGAAAGACTGAAATGTAGATGTCTCAGAAAAACAACAGAGTAGGCACTGCCACCCCTTCAGTTAAGCTGAGTAATTTGACTATATATATTGTCAAATATCTGTTATCTGCTGTTTGTCACTTGGAGACCTGTTTACTTTGCTTCACTTGGCAGTTAGTTGTCAGAACCCGGAAATGTTTTTCACTCAGAGTTGGCTGTTTGTTTAGCAATATACTTAGAGTAAACTCAACTCAATTACATATTAAGAAAGATCCTTTTTCACATTTTCTGCAATGCTTTGAAAATTCTGGGTGGATGTCTCAAGCAAATACGTTTTTTTGCCAAATCCAGTGTCCCCTTAATTCACTCTTCCCTACTCAATAATTTCCTAGGCCAGGGATATTCTTTCCTTATTCCTCTTTCATGGACTTCACATATGTTTTACCTATTTTATATTAAAATGTAGTGAAATAATCATCTGCCATTGTAGCTTGCCAGTGAAATTCACCCATCTGCTAGTTAGGTACCAGATATTGAGTTAAAATCTGTATTTGCTAACTTTCACACAGTCTCTCAAAATTTCTGATATTCACAATGTTAAATACATTTCTATTAGAATGAAGGGTGATAATGAATAAAAATATAATAGATCCCAGGAAGATTAACGGCCATTTACTATAATAAGCCTTAATAAGCCATATCTTTATGCAAGGAGGGATACATTAGGGAGTTATGCAAAGGACCCATAGTCTCAACTTTCCAGATTGATTGCCAGTAGAGTTTTTTCTATCATCTGTAAGTTAGGAAGTTAATGTTTAAACATCATAATTAAATCAATTTACACAACACGAAATAATTAAAAGATAATTACTCTATTGGGAAGGCTGAACGTGAGGAGTAGGAATTGGAATACTGATAGTTTTCTATCATATGCCTTTCTAGAACAAGGTAAGGGCTTACTGGGTATATTTATTCATTTAACAAAACAAAATTTTGTGGTTTCTTATCTGGCATGTAAGAAGCTTGGAAGTTACCACTCTGTCCTAACAACAACTGAAAAACACAACAAAACAAAACAAAAGAAAAACAAAAACTAGATAAACTGAAAAGGCAACAACTCTTAGATCCATGAGAAGTGAGGTCACAGGGCAAACCGCTCCCCCCCCCCCCCAAATGGAGATACAGACAAACAAATATAGATAATCGCAACTTACCATGAGCTGAAACCTGTGTCGAAATCAGTACTGGGGTAGGGAAACCTAAAATGTAGTTGATGCATTGTTGGACTCAGTGTGGACAAATCTGAGAGTTAACAACTACAGAGGGAATCAGTAAGATGGGGACCCTCACACTTTTATAAATTTTACCTCCAGGAGACCAACCAGGCCCTGGCAGTAAATATCTGAGGAAAATCCCCTCATACTTGCAGCAGGGGGAAGGGAAAAGGAGACACTTTTTAAATAGAACATCTGTTCTTGACAAGGTCTGTCCTCAAGAGAAACTATTTAAGCAGAACTGAATCTGTTGGGGTTTTATCAGAAACTAAGTGATCTGGAGGAAGGGAAATACCCAATTTCAGCTGGCTCCAGCCTTCCACATGGAGGAAGGGAAATATCCAACTCCAGCCCACGTTAGCCATTTTGTCTCACTTCAGGAAAGGGGGTCTGAGAAGCACAGGTAAAGTTCATAGTCCAGAGGCACAGGCTCGAAAGACAAAAATCTAATCATAGAACTACAGAAAGATTCCTCTCCCTAACACCTTACCACTGCATCACAAAAAGTCCGTTTTATAGGGTTCCTTTTACCTAATGTCTGCCTATCAAGAAAAAAAATGACAAGACCTATTAAAAGGCAAAAACACAGTTTGAGAAGACAGAGCAAGCATCAAAACCAGATTCAGATATGGCAGGGATGCTGGAATAATCAGATCAGGAATTTAAAACAACTATAACTGACATGCTAAGGGCTGTAAAGGAAAGTGAATTGCACGCAAGAATAGACGGCAATGTACAGAAAGAAATGGAAATTCTAAGAAAGCACCAAAAAGAAATGCTAGAAATGAAAACCACTAACAGAAATGCTTCTGTATTCTTTTACCTGTTTCTATTGACTTAAATCTTCTTGGTTATAGGTCACATTTTCTTGCTTTTTAAAATATTGTAATTTTTTAATAAATGCCACACATTGTGAATTTAATATTTGTGTGCTGGGTTTTCTTGAATAAAATCTTAAATATTAATATGCTCTATTTGGTATGCAGTTAAGTTACTTGGAAATATTTGATTATTTTGAGGCTTTCTTTCAATACTATTTTAGCAAGTTTATAATAATCTTTTGTCTAGGACTAATTTAGCCCCACTACTGAGTTTGTAGGCAAAACAATATTGTACAACATTTATATTTACCACATTGTTTTCTTTTCTTTTCTTTTTTAAGATTTATTTATTTATTTTGGAGAGAAAGTCAGGGGGAGGGGCAGAGAGAGGGAGACAAGGTCTTAAGCACATTCCACACAGCGCTGAGCCAGTCGTGGGGCTCAATCTCATGACCCTAAGATCATGCCTGAGCCAAAACCAAGAGTCCAGCGCTTAACTGATGGCACTACCCATTACCGCATTGTTTTCTGCCCTCATATTATTTATTTTTACTTCTTTTCTTTTTGCTGTGTCTGAGCATAACTGCATCCTATGCACACCCATTTCCTGTTGCGGAACAGAACACCTTCCTCTCCCTTAGGATCTGAAGTGCTAAAAGTTGGGGGCCTGCCTCAGGGCCACTGACACAAATGCTTAAGCAGAAAAAAGGAACTATCACTGACCATGAACCAGGGAAAGATGTTCCCATACAAGGTGATAAACCTGGCACAGGCTATGCAGGCTCTTTAAGAAAAGTATTCCAAGTCCAATGTCCATTCTTATTTGGTTTCGGGTGAGGGATATAAAACTGTGTGCATGAGACTGCCTTTCTTGACAACTGTTCCATCTCTTAGGGAGTAGATACATAAGGTATTAGCCATAAATGCATTTGCTTCAAAGAGGCATGAATACCTTCGGTGTAAATAATCAATTTTGACTCAATTCTTAGTGGATAGTTGATTGGTAGTAGTTATAAGCAATCATACATTTATCACATGTTTAACACAGGTTTAAGTATCAACTTTCTGTTCTAGAAGGAGAAATATTAAATAAAGATGGCTAGAAATGTTTGTTTTTTGTTTTGAGGTTATATACAATTTAACTTTATATACAATTTATATACAAATCTACCTTTAAAATTTGGGCACAGAAATCTTAGAAAGAAAATTCTTGAAGAGTTTTATTTAACAGCCCCAATTTGTCTATTTCATTATTTCCAAGAGAAAGGAAAATAATCATGAGTTATATAGTATTAATGCGGTGTTAGATCAATAATAGAAAATATGACAGAGCATCTCTTGACTCAATGAAATGTTCAATAATATTAATCCTAAAATGATAAGAAACAGCAACGTTTATCAAATATAACCCATGACTCTACATTTACAATTGCTTTTAGATTTCTCTCTGAATTCATTCACATTTTAACTACTCATTTCTCAAGAAATGAAATAAATTTGTAGTCGGTATTCCACTTAAAGATTTTTCATTCTTTTTTTATTTTATAATGTAATTTAAATAAGGTTACTAATATATGGGAGCTATTTTCGCTGATTTTATTTTTTTCCTAAAATCATGACTGTATGATTCCAACCATAAAAGTGTCTCTATTAAAATATAAAAACACTTTAATTAAGATGCAGTTACAAGCGATTTCTTCCTCAACAACAATGACTCTTAAAAGTATTTCAGAATGTTCTCCTTGCTCATACTGTGTAAAAGGTTCACAAATCAACCTTTTTCTTTTCAAAAAATAAAAATCTAGCATTTTAAAAAGTTTTCATATATAAGAAAAAATTGACTGTTATGTCATTAGTATTTTCATGCAATAGAAAGAGAATTGACAGAATTTGGATTTGGAAAGGCATTAGAAACCATGAACTCCACAGCTCTCATTTGGTGAATTAGGACATTGAGCCTCAAAGGCACACAAGGGCTCAGAAAAATAGTGAATTAACACTTCAATATCCATTAAATTTTATCACACTTTATCCCCAGCCTAAAACTAGTTTGTTTTCTTAATTTATATTTGAAATAACAGTGGTATGTGAACAGAGTTTTCAATTTAACACATGGTTAAATATGAAATACAACCAGCAATAACCCATTTCTCTGTCATCCACTCTTTCTAAACTCTTGCTTTCTATACTCCCCTTGGAAAGAACAGCACAGACGACATTCATTGCTTAAAAAAAAAAAAAAAAAAAAAAAAAAAAAAGTGTGTGTGGTGGGGGCTAGGTGCTGGGACCCAAGTAGCAAAGAATAGAGTCCTAAGAGTAATGGGAAAAGTACTTTAAGCTGAGGCCTCTGATGGCTAAGTCACATGCCCAGGCCCATGAAGAGAGGAAGACTATGTTCAAGGGCCTCAAAAACCTTATCAGGCTTCCGTAGATCCACGGAAGTAGAAATCATTGTATAAATAACATATCAGTTTGCTTTGTAAAAATACATTTTGCTTTGTAAAACACTATCAGATATATTTTGGCATCAGATGCATTTAGGAGACAGCACATATAATGGAAAACGGACAGGATTCAGGGTTAATCATAAATATGTAAGTTGTTACTTATTGTGACAATTAAGATGCTTTTAACCCCTAATGGGTTTAAAAATGTGTTTAAATAACAGATTTTTCCCCCCTTAACCTCACATATGCTGATGGGTGCTGATAGGGAGGATCCAGGATTGCTTAATTCCTAAATGAAGTGAAGTCCTCAAGGATCTGTGTTCTCCATCTTTTCTCTGTCATTCTTAGCATTTTTTCACCTTTATACATGGAGATACAATATTTAGGCAATTTATCTTCATATCCTAGTATATAATATAAGTATGAAAATATCCCTCTCTTGACCTGTCCTTTAAGCACAAGAAAAGCCTTCCAAGAAGTCCCCTAAGAATCATGCCCCCGCACTTTTTCACAGAACTACTTCAGAATGCCAACCATGCAAAGGCTAGTGAGAACACACGGATTTGTTTAACTTTTTCCCACCAGGTTTACAGGACAAAATAAAGTACTATAAAACACTATGTTCTCAATTTTTCCAAGGACAGTACATGGTCAGCACCATTTCAGATACATGGGAGAGAAGTTACTTTATTACATAAAATGAATGTCTCAGGGCATTAGGATTTAATTCTCTCCCAGAACCCCAATGGAAAAGAGCTGTTTGTATTAACCATATTTTTTTTTCTCTGAGTCTGGGATCTGGGGATACAAACATCTTCCCTGACATAAATAAAGGTTAGAGTAATTTCAACTAAATTGAGGTTCTATTAGAAAAAAAAAAAAAGTGGAAAATGGCTGTGGGGTAGGATATTAACTTTCTTCTACATTTGTTTTTTAAGAATGGTATGCATTACACTGTGATATGCCACCAAGATCCTCCTTCAAGACTAAGGGAATTATTCTGCCTGTTGTTGGAAGTGCTGCTGGCAGATATCCCTCCACTGTCAGACCTCTCTAGGAACTGTCTCAGCTAAAAAGATTTGTCTTACTAAATATCACACACTTTTCCCAGGGAAATTTGCATCTAATGACTGGTTAATGCAGGCAAACAAAGACCTGACTTTTTGCCCTAATTTGAGACAACAATAAAGGGACATTCTGTCTCCAAAGTTTCCTGTGGTGTCAGATGACAATTTTGCTGGACAGCATCATGGCCTAACTATTCCCTTCACCCAGACCAGTTCCCTTTCTTTTCCTTTCAAGGGTGGTGTCCCAAGAGCACACCCTAATAAACCTCCTGCATGCTTGCTTGCATCTGCAACTGAGTGTCTTTTTCTTAGGCTAAATCTTGGATACCTCTCTCAACCATTTGGTGTCTAAATGTCCAAATGTACAAAGGGGGCCATAATAATATCAAATTTGTGGAAAATGGCAAATACATACGTGTATATGTGTATGTATACACATACACACACACAGAGCAGTCTTAGCAACTTAGCAACATGTCTGACAGTGGCACATGAATGGAAATACACAAATATATATATTAACATGCGGTTTTTAAAAAAATTCACATCTTAGTATTTTTATTTACTTTTAAATAAATCTCAGGAAAAAAATGTGCTTTGCTTATGATTATAAAGCCAGTATGTGTCACAGCTACTAACATCTGCATCTTAATACAAATCTCATATTCATTCTATTATATCCCACTGCCTTTCTTGTTAAAATGAATAATACAACCCAATCATAGGGAGAAAACATGCTAATCAGAAACTGACAAGAAAGAATTCCTAACAAAAACTGTAAATTAGAAAAATCTCTTTCGATGTAAAACATATTTGACTCTAAATCTGAAAACCAGAAAGGAATTTAAAAAAATTCCTGTAACAAGTTTATTCATGTGATGACTTTATTTTTATATTTTATATTTTTACTACTATTTTACTATAAATATATATATAGTTTTGAAAAATCATAATTCAAAATTTATGGTGATATCAGTTCTTTAAAAAATTTCAATTTCAATTTTGAGGAAAGAATAAGAATTTATGTCAGTAAATTTTGTTGAGAATATAAAATATTCTAACGATAGCTAAAATATCTAATGGCCGGAAGTCATTCTCAAGGAATTACCTGATTTCTAACTATTGCATCTGATTTCTAACTAGACATTTGGCTTAAATATATACATACACACACACACGCACACACATATACAGTAAAACATATATAATGTAAAAAAATATATAAATAATGTAAAAAAATATATATAATACATATATAGAAAATATCAATATAATTTAAATAAGCATATGTAAATATCACACATATATTAATTCTTCATCATCCTCCTAAGGAGCTATAGGGTGAAATAAAGGAATAAAGAGCGATGTTATAAAATTATGTTTGTTGAATTTTCCAGAAGGAAGAAGTTTCAAATAAAACAGAATAGAATGCAAGATGATTATGTTAAATTCAAGAAAGTGGGAGTATAACATTTAAGTTTTAATTGGTAAGAGGTAGGCAGATGCTATACTTCAACGTGCAAATATTCAGCCAATTTAATTGACTGCTTTGTAAATAAAGACATGAGAATATCTTAGTGTAGGATTAAATTTAAGAGACATTCAAAACAGCATTTGCATCAGATGACTTTGATTGGATAGATTACAAAATGTAGTACTTCATTAGGAGGCTCAAAATGTTTTAGTGCTGATATGCAAGGCATAAAACTTAAGAGGTCAGCACTCCTTAGTCTCAAGACGAGCTTGTTACCTTTGTTGAATAGTTTCAATACACAAGACTTCTGGTTACTCTCTAGTATTAACCTGGGCCTCCTATATTGAACATCTTATATCCACTGCTTGATTCTTTAACTTTATACTATCAAATTTGCATAGTACCAGAGCATATATATTCATGGTAAAACAGCGTTCCCTGTCCCTTTTATCACTTTCACTTCCGCGTATTCACAATAAGATAAGGTTGGTTTCCTTTCTCCTTCCCCTCTTTCTGTCTCAATTCTTCTATTATCTTAGAATTAAAAGAAGAAAATACGTTAAAATTTGTCAGAGAATCAATTCAACTTTGATAAAAGAAGTCAATTAATAATATATTTATTTTTTCTCTGATGCATTTACCACCTCCTCAAAAATAGTGGGTGTAGAGAAAAACCAGGACCATGGACTGAGAAGGAATAAAAAACAGAAAAGAGAGGAGCATCAAAGTTCTAAATTGTTATTTGTTTCATTCTGGAAGTGAACTGCACCTGAATACCTTTCTCACTTCTGGAAAATAACATCATGTTATCCAGGATATAGAATAAGAATTCAAGTCTTTGTGTGACTTTGCTTCAAACATCTAAACTGACAACATCAGGACCTATCAGCCCAAAGTTCATGTGAGAATAGGACTACTTCCATATAAAATCTGGTGATTTTCTTTAAAATTGTTCTCCCCTTTGGCCAACCCAACCTTGATGAAAAACACATCAGAGGAAACTACAATATCTTAAACTCAGCAAATACCATACTGTAGTATCCTCACATTGTAGTGTCCTAGCACACCACAATGTACATATATGGAACTCATAAGGTCTTTTTCTTTGCCACCCAAACATACATGAATCATGGAACACAGCACTACAAAATCTCTCCCTAAACGAGTTTTGCAACCCCTAAAATATTTTAAATTCACTATGTCTATTTTGTTTGAATCTCACTCCACATTTTCTCTACTGTAGTTTTTGTTTACTCTCATGACTCTATATCAGTTCTTTTATTTTTAACAATTTATTCTATAAACATTGGTCTAAGATAAATCCGTTGTGCCATAATTTGAGTGTAGTTCATCATTAAAAATGTTTATTAAACTATTGGCATTTATGTCATATGAAAAGTGATGAAGGATACAAAGATACAGTATTTGCATTCTATAAATTTGTGATTTAAGAACACTAAGATATTTTGCTTTTAATTCCCCATTACCAATTTTAATTTCTCATTTTAGAAATGGAAATTGATTAATTTTTATTAACAAAAATTGAGGTTTTAAAGATACTAAGTCTCAAATATTTTGGCCAAGTACACAAAAACTAATTGTAGCAAATGTAGAACTGGTGTGTGTGTGTATGTGTGTGGGTGGCTGTTTAAAGGTACCCCTATCCTTGTGCTAAATATTTTGAAAGCAGATGTCCCATTTTCTTGTTTTTTAAGTCTATTCTAAAGCTTCAGGGAACATATATTCTGGGATGTTATAGGTCAATCATATTTGTTGATAGTGCTTCTTGCTTTTACAAATGGGTTTTCCAGTTTGATGTGATACACTTGTGAAGTAATTCTACACAGTACTTTGTCAAGTAGCAGGCATTAGAGCTGACCATAGAGAAGAAAAAAATGAAACACTGTCCAAACCAGACAACACTTCAAAGTAAGATTTTGTGAAGAATAAAGGTTGTCATATGAATAGCAAGACACTTTGACATCATTCAAAATATATTGAAGAATAACAGTCTTTTATCAGATGTGTCTTGTAAATTTTTTCTCTCAGTTTGTGACTTTTTTTTTTTTCTCATTCTCTGGACATTGCCTTTCCAAGAGCAGAGGTTTTTAATTTTACTGAAACCAAACTTATCAATTATTTCTCCTACAGATTGTTTCTTTGGTGTTGCACCTAAAAAGTCATTGCCATTCCCAAGGTCACTTAGGTTTTCTTCTATATTATATTCCAAGAATTTTATAGTTTTGTAATTTACATTTAGGTCCGTGATAATTTTGAGTTGATTTTTGTGAAAGGTATGAGGCTTCTTCTAGATCCACTTTTTTTTTGCATGTAGATGTCCAGTTATCCCAGTACCATTTGTTGAAAAGATCATCTTTGCTCCATTGTATTGCCTTTGTTTCTTTGTCAAAGATTAATTGACTATATTTATGTAGATCTATTTCTATCTGCAAATCTTTTTGTCTACTCTTTCACTGATACCACACTGTCTTGATTAATGCAGGTTTACAGGCAAGTCTTGATATTGGTTAGTATCAATCATCCCACTTTATTCTTTTCCTTCAGTACTGTGTTGACTATTTTGCATCTGTTATACAAAATATACAAAGCAAGCATTGCTTGCTTACAAGATGCTGTGTAGTTTGACTTCTTCTAGATTTTCAGTCACCTTTCTACACATCCCTCTTGATTTCCAGACCCCTGATATCCTGGCTTCCTTTAGTTCCTCTAAATCACCATGGTTCCTCTTCTTGTGTTTCTACTGTGACACCCATTTCCATACCTTTTCCTTCTGTTAATAATACTTGTCTTTCAGATCTCAGCTTAAATACCTGTCCTAGACCTAATGTCCTCACTTGTCTTTCAGATCTCAGCTTAAATACCTGTCCTAGACCTAATGTCCTGGTTGAGATTATATTCACTTACATTTTATTCCTATCATCCTGCCCAGTGCCTAGTATTTAGTAGACTGTCAATAAATATTAGTTAAGAGAATGAATAAATATTCCTAACATCACACTTTCACCTGGCCCCTTTTTCTCTATTTAGAATAACGTATCCCAGATACTCTCCACCTGTAAGAATCATACTCTTCTACATGCTAACTCAAATGTTACTTCTTTCATTATTCTACTCAGTCCCTCAGATAGAAGCAATTTCTTCCTTCCTGAATGCAAATTGTACTTTTTTTAGTGATAAAAGCAATTATAACCTCCTTAATGAGAAACATCAGCATCAAAGTAAAAAAAATGCTTATCTTCATAACTTCCATAATATTTAGCATGATTCCTAACATTTCATGTCATCAATATAATCAACATTGTTATCAGTGTAAATTCATTATGCATATATTATTCATCCAGATAATTATCTTTACAAATTTCTTATACACCACTTTCATGTTTTCCCTTGAACAGAAGGAACACAACCCTTTCTGATTTCTGAAGTCTCTAAAATATGGTATAAGAGAAGCAAGATTATTCTGGATGCTACTATGGAAAGTAAGAGCAACCTAATTTGATCAATTCTATAGTAATGACAACAATTGGCCATCTGTTAAATGTTTAGCGTATGCTTGTCATTTTCTATGTATTTACATGCATTATAGAGTTAAATCCTTACGCAATTCTCTGAGGTGTAGCTGTTAATCACATTTCACAGTTGAGGAAACCAGGGTTAAGAAATGTCAAATAATTTGTTCAAGCGTGCTGTATAGTTCACAATATAAAAGGAAATAAACATATATAAACCAGCATCTATTTTGATCTTATATTATACTGCAAAGACATATTTGAAATATCTCTCTATATAAAGTAGGTAAACTTTATTGTATGGGATAATTTATTTAATTATTATTCTTTACCATTTATTTCAGCCAATTTCTTAAGTAATTTAAATTATAAGTAGACCTCCCTATCCTTGGTTTGAATTCCACAATTCTATAAACTTTAGAAATATAAAGCACTTCTTTTTTTTTTTTTTAAATGATTTTTTATTATGTTAGTCACCATACAGTACATCCCCGGTTTCCGATGTAAGGCTCGATGATTCATTAGTTGTGTATAACACCCAGTGCACCATGCAATACGTGCCCTCCTTACTACCCATCACCGGTCTATCCCATTCCCCCACCCTCCTCCCCTCTGAGGCCCTCAGTTTGTTTCTCATAGTCCATAGTCTCTCATGTTTCATTCCCCCTTCTGATTACCCCTTTCTTTATCCCTTTCTTCCCCTATTGATCATCCTAGTTCTTATGTTCCATAGATGAGAGAAATCATATGATAGTTGTCTTTCTCTGCTTGACTTATTTCACTTAGCATTATCTCCCCCAGTGCCGTCCATGTTGCAGCAAATGTTGAGAACTCGTTCTTTCTGATAGCTGAGTAATATTCCATTGTATACATGGACCACAACTTCTTAATCCAGTCATCTGTTGAAGGGCATCTCGGCTCCTTCCACGATTTAGCTATTGTGGACATTGCTGCTATGAACATTGGGGTGCATATGGCCCTTCTCTTCACTACGTCTGTAACTTTGGGGTAAACACCCAGTAGTGCAATGGCTGGATCATAGGGTAGCTCAATTTTTAACTTTTTAAGGGACCTCCACACTGTTTTCCAGAGTGGCTGTACCAACTTGCATTCCCACCAACAATGGAGGAGGGATCCCCTTTCTCCACATCCTCTCCAACAATTGTTGTTTCTTGCTTTGTCTATTTTTGCCATTCTAACTGGCGTAAGGTGGTATCTCAGTGTGGTTTTGATTTGAATTTCCTTGATGGCTAATGATTTTGAACATTTTTTCATGTGTCGTTAGCCATTTGTATGTCTTCATTGGAAAAGGGTCTGTTCATATCTTCTGCCCATTTTTTGATTTGTTTATTTGTTTCTCGTGTGTTGAGTTTGAGAAGTTCTTTGTAGATCTTGGATACCAGTCCTTTATCTGTAGTGTCATTTGCAAATATCTTCTCCCATTCCGTGGGCTGCCTCTTAGTTTTTCTGACTGTTTCCTTGGCTGTGCAGAAACTTTTAATCTTGATGAAGTCCCATAAATTCATTTTATCTTTTGTTTCTCTTGCCTTTGGAGATGTGTCATGAAAAAGGTTGCTGTGGCCGATGTCGTAGAGGTTGCTGCCTATGTTCTCCTCTAGAATTTTGATGGATTCCTGTCTTGCATCGAGGTCTTTCATCCATTTGGAGTTTATTTTTGTGTATGGTGTGAGAGAGTGGTCAAGTTTCATTCTTTTGCATGTAGCTGTCCAATTTTCCCAGCACATTTATTGAAGAGACTGTCTTTTTCCCACCGGATGTTTTTTCCTGCTTTGTCAAAGATTAGTTGCCCAAAGAGCCAAGGGTCCATTTCTTGGTTCTCTATTTTGTTCCATTGGTCTATGTGTCTGTTTTTGTGCCAGTACCATGCTGTCTTTGTGATCACAGCTTTGTAGTACAGCTTGAAATCCGGCATTGTGATGCCCCCAGCTTTGTTTTAGAAATATAAAGCACTTCTAAAGATCTCTACAAATGTTGAAGAAAGTTGAAATCTAATTAATAGAGGCTCTTACCCTTGTAGTATTTGTTTAATAGGGGTTTCTGCTTCCATTCTATCTGTAATGCTTCTTGTAAAACTATGTCAGTCTAACATGAGATCATAATGTGAGTGCACACATATGTTCAAATTCAAATCATAACTATTCCAGAAAAAAATCACCATAAATAATTTATGAGTTTTTCGTTAATGGCAATTGCAAAAGAGAGCATAGGAGACGATATCAAAAATAACCCTTCCTCAAGTACTCTTATCAGTCTTCTTCATTCCTATCTGATTGACTTCCATTCTTTCTTTGTCTGCTACATTCCATTCTCTTTTAGAACAGTAACAAATTTATGTCCATGCAGAGAACCTCTAGTATAAGATGCTAAAATAATACTATTGTACATATATATGTATATATGCCTACATTCAATCATTTCTTTAGTCAACTAGTTATTAACTAAATATAGTTAATATTTAAAAAAAAACTTTTAATCATCCTTGCAATAGTAATGAAGCGATGATATATGAAATCTAGGAAAACAGTCACAAGGAAATATAGTTTTAATTATCTTTTAGAGATATTGGTTACCTAAGAAATACCAGCTGGAGAAAGCACAATTAACATGTCTTTTCAACTATATTATTAAAATTGAAAAATGCAGTACAAAGTATGCAACCTTTTTTCATTCATTACATTTTTCTCTACACTTGATTGTAGTTAATGAAATTTCTAGTAGTTCCTTAATTGTCTTTAATGTATAACATTTGACTTAGTCACGAATGGATAGAGTAAAAGTTTTAAGATATTATAACCTAATTCTTGATTTTTTAAAATAGTTTTGAAACATGGTATTTCCCTATAAGGAGGATAATTTTAGTGTACTTAACATTTTTTTTTCAAAAACTCTACCTACAGCATTCAGAAAATGTCAGAGAATTCAAACCTAATTTTTTTGTTCTACTGTTTACTCTATAGATCCTGTTACCAATACTCTTAGTAATATAGGTAATTTTATAGTGAAATACCAAATATTTTTAAAGATATGAAAAAGCATTCCACATAAAATCAAAAGTCAAATTTGTTTCTACTTTCTATGTCCACTATCCTAAAGGAGCTTGATTATTTCTGCATGTTCATTTGTATGTGTGAGCATGCGTGAGCATGTGCATGTATGCATATGTGTATTTTGTTTTTTGTTTGTTTCAAGTTTTTATTTAAATTATAGTTATTTAACATATAGTGTAATATTGGTTTCAGGAGTAGAATTTAGTAATTCATCACTTTAGTATAACACCTACTGCTCATTACAACAAATGCCCTCCTTCATTCCCATCACCTATTTAACCCATCCCTCCACCCACCTCCCCTCTATCAAAGCTCAGTTTGTTCTCTATAATTAATAGTCTCTTATGGTTTACCTCTCTCTCTCTTTTTTTTCCCCTCCCTATGTTCATTTGTTTTGTCCCTAATAAATTCCACATATGAGTGAAATCGTGTGGTATTTGTGTTTCTCTGACTGACTGACTTTGCTTAGCATAATACAATCTAGCTCCACCCACATTGTTGCAAATGGTGTGTGTTGTGTTTCATGTGTTGATGGAATGAATCCTATACCTTAAGCTTTTAATTAGAACAGTACCTATAGAAGAGTTGGCTAGAATCTAGAAAGAAAAGTGATGTATTTAAGGATAATAATAGAGATTAATACTAACCTTTCAGAGGTAAAAATTTATTTATTTAATACATAATCCCAAGAAAGTTAACAATAAAGTAAAAAATTTAAATTTTGAAGAAAAGTTAAAGTAAAATACATTTTTATAAAGAAGTAAAAAGGCTCATTAGGGAAACATCATAGATTAATACATACATTCGCAAAAAGTGGTGAGGAGCAACACAAAATGCATATTAATAGCATTTATATTTTTATATATACTGATAAGAAATGCCATGTGTACTATACTGATTTTTAAATGATAAAGTAAATTTAGAGAGGTTAAGCAATTTGTTCAAGTCTTTCCTTAAGCAGGCTGGAGGATCAGAAGCAATTTCCATAATATCTTTATTCTAGTATAGTATACCTAGGCATTTTTTTTCTTTTTCTTTTCTCCCTTCTCCTCCCCTATCCTCCCCTCCCGTCCTTTCCTTCTTCTCCCCTTCTCTCCCCTCCCCTCTCCTCTTTTCTCTTTTCCTTTTCTTTTCTCTTCTACCAGTCTTTCTGTTTTGTTTTGTTTGTCTTTGTAAAGGTTCTATTTTGAATGGTATCAAAATTACAAAACCCAGTCAGTTGATACATTAACTCTTAAAATAGATCTATCACTATTGTTTTCCAGCCTGTGATCATTATTATTCCCCATATTTACAGCACATTATTTGAGTGCTTCATTTTTTTTTTTTAAGATTTTATTTATTTTTTCGACAGAGATAGAGACAGCCAGAGAGAGAGGGAACACAAGCAGGGGGAGTGGGAGAGGAAGAAGCAGGCTCCTAGCGGAGGAGCCTGATGTGGGTCTCGATCCCATTACGCTGGGATCACGCCCTGAGCCGAAGGCAGACGCTTAACCGCTGTGCCACCCAGGCGCCCCTGAGTGCTTCATTTTTAAAGTAAATCATAGCTGCTGCTGCTGCTTCTTCTATTTTTTTTTTTTTTTATTCTTAGGAGGTTAGAAAATACGTCAAAGATGTTTGAAAACAATATTTACTGATGACATTTTTTTCTGTTATTTCAGCTTTAGTAACCAATGAAATTCTGGAACTCGTTAAGTGATTCAAAATAGTCAAGAAGAAAATATTTTAAATAAGAAAACATCAGGAAAGTATACAACTAATGCCAGCTAAAACAGAACCTAATTTGTTTTCCCTGACAGGAAATTATGCTGTTTCACCATTATTGAATAGTTTTGCGTAATTCCTTTTTTATTCTAGTAGCCAGATTTGAATTTACACAGTACATCTTTTTATAACTTAAACATAGAACTCTGTAAATATTTCAGTTGACATACCTATGTTGTCATAGAGTACCAACTGCTTAGCCTAGAGAAGGCAAACTTGCAGATGAGGCAAAAGAAAGTTAGATCTAAAGCCCTTTCACATTAAAATACTTCTCTTCCAAACAATGAATTCATTTTTTCAGAATGTATAAACTAAATATTGTAGTTTTGCAAAGTTCTTGAAGAATTTATTAGAAAAACTCTCTATTTTTTGTTGTGCAACTTCAAATCTCCTAGATACAATTGCACAGATTTGTGCTGTTTCCAATTTTCTGTCAATTGATAATACTTATAATGATGTTGTATATTATTCTCAGTACCAATTATATTTTGTCATTCATCATTTTCCTGGTTAAGTTTCACTATTTAAAATCCAAAAAAAGAAAACAGTTCATCAAAAAAACCTTGGGTATGTATGCAATTAGAACTACCTTAAATTTTTCTTGATTCAAACATCAAGAGATGTGATTCTCTTTAAGGGGTCTCACTCTTCCTTGACTGTTTTCCCTAACCTCATTCTTTATCTCCATTGTATCATTGGTAATTCTTAAAATTTACATAAGATTCTTATATGGGCAAGGTTTGGATATACTGTGGATAGTAAAGCATAGGAAAGCTAAGATAAAATAAAGATCAAAGGAGTGGCTATGTCTGGGTAAAAGACAGGAAAGTGGTAACACTTTATAACAAAGTCTGTTTTTAAGATAAGATAAAAAATGTATCCAAAATTGATGTTTCACTATCTGAAACCAGCAAACCAGTATGGGTATTTTTAAGTGAATCTTTATCATGTGCTAAATTTATATAAACACTTGAAGTTTTTGGCCTTTTATTATTCATATTTATTTGTCTGCTGTGGCATAAATTAAACATTATTCTGTGTATAATTGTTAATATATTTTAATGCCAGGGTGTGTTTCTTTTCATTCTTTTTTAATATTTTGACTCTTCAGTTGTACTTGTTCATTCAAATAAAGTTTATATTTTATAAACTTTTGAAATCTATATTTGGAAACTTTATTCAAATTATAATAATTTCATGGATTATTTTAGAAGATAATCTTCCATATAAAAAGTATATTGAAAATGGGTTTTACATGTTGGAAAGTAGTATGTTTCTCCATTTGTTTCCAGATTATTTTTTCAGTTCTAAGTAAGGTATTTCTGGTTTTTCTATGTAGGTATATTAGTTTTATTCTAGTAATTTATCTTTTGCTCTCTACTGTTGCATATGAATCATTTTGCTTGCCTACATGGAAACCATTGATATATGTATATGTGATTATGATATTCACCCTAAATAAAATTCATTTATTATTTGTAATGATTTTTAAAATAGTTTTCTCATATTCTTCAAGTAGGAGATCTTAAAATACATGAATACATTTATTATTATTATTTTAGAGAGGGGGAGGGGAAGAGGGAGGGAGAGAGAGAGAGAGAGAGAGAGAGAGAGAGAGAGAGAGAGAGGCTCTACACCTAGCGAGGGGCTCAATCTCACAACCCGGAGATCATGACCTGAGCCAAAACCAACAGCTGGATGCTTAATCAACTGAGCCACCCAGGTGCCCCATTTAGTTTTTTTATTGTGGCAAAAAAAGGTAACATGAGATCAACTCTTTCAACAAATTTTAGATGTACAGTGCAGTACTGTTAACTACACATGCAATGTCATATAGAAGATACCTAGAATTTGTTTATATTGCATAACCGAAATTTTATTCACATTGTACAGCAACTCCTCTTTTCCACCTCTCCCCAGCTCTGGATACCACATTTTACTTTCTCAGTTCCTAATCAAATATGATAAATATACCTCACCTTGGGAAACCCCAGCACCAGGTCATTCTCTTAAATGTGGTTACTTCATAACCTCCGGTCTCATCTCAAATTCTACCTGCCCTGAGAAAATACCTCTGACAATGCTACCTAAATTCTTCCTGAACTTCTTGACTCCATTATATAAATTTATGCAATTCAATCTCTAAACATCACTTTCTGTAATCAATATTTTTAAACTTAATTTGTTCTGTTTTTTTTTTTTTTTCTATCTAATTTTTCTTTGATTTTTTGGTACATGGCACAAAGGTAGTTCAAAATAATAGTAATTTTAATCCACCAGTCATTATCCTAGGCTTTGTCTTTCAACTGGGGCATTTCATCAATTTTCTTCAATGTTCAAACTAGTGAATGTATACTTAAATCTATATTATTGACTGATTTCTGATTTTGAATTCCTCATTATTCATTCCTTTTTGGCTTTTTCTATATGAAATATATTTTTGAGTGCTGGATTACTCATTTTATTTTTTAAAATTATTTCTTTCCAGAGTTATTATGAAATAGTATATTTTGAATCCTTTTTATTTTAATAAAGAATTTAGCATCTAGTTATTCTTCTTTATTGACTTCAGGTATTTTGATTCTAATTTGCATGCATATATTGTTATTATTATAGTATGTCTTCTTTCAAAAACTTATGTGCTCTTAATTAAGGAGATTTAGAAAAAAATGTTTTGACATAATATAATTACTTCACCATATAGAAGCATTATTATTATTTTCTTTATTAGTTAACTGGAACTACTTAAAACTAAGTTCATCAGTTTGGAGTTAAGATGGCGAAGGAGTAGGGGACCCCTTTTTCAGCCGGTCCCCTGAGTGGAGTTGGATAGGTACCAGACCAGCCTGAACATCCACGGAATCAGCCTGAGACGCAGGAAGATACATCTGGATCTCTACAAATGAACATCTCCAGTGCTGAGTATTGAGGTATGAAGAGGGGAGCCATGAAACCACGCACAGATATCAGAAGACAAACGGAAGGGGGAGGGAGCCGCCGTGTTCGGGTGCTGGGAAGCGGTAGCCACCTGCACGGGGAAGCAGGCGGACTCGAGCACCGGCACCCACGAGACAGCACTGAGACCGT
Organism: Ursus americanus; assembly: GCF_024610735.1. Lineage (NCBI taxonomy): Eukaryota > Metazoa > Chordata > Mammalia > Carnivora > Ursidae > Ursus > Ursus americanus. The sequence goes on from NC_142135.1 coordinate 26,500,144, forward strand.
GAGCCGGGAGCCTGGACCACCAGGCTTCTCACGGAACTCCGGAACTCCTGTACTCCTGTGTGCTTGCTGGAACCAGACTGAGACCGGGAGCTCCGGGAGCACGCGGGGCGGCTGGAGGCTGGCGGTGTTAGAAACACAAAGGACAGAGACGCGCCAGCCCTGGAAGTGAGGGCTGGGACACCGGGTGTGGGGCGCACATCCCAGGTCGCTGCAGGGTTGAGCAGCACCAACAGTAACAGAGTTAAAGTGGCCAGAACATCAGTGGAGAATGGTCTGCAATCCCTCTGTTCTGAGACAGAGGCTGGGACTTGGCCACTGCTGCTCTGACTTTTTAGAAGAGGCACAGAAAACAGCCAGGGAAAGCCGCCAGAGAACAAAAGCCTGGAAATACCGGCTCAGAGAGAGCCCATCCCAATCCCCCCTCGCAGGGGACACGGAGACTCTACCCAAATAGGGTTGCCTGAGTATCGACGCGGCAGGCCCCTCTCCCAGAAGGCAGGCTGAAAAATCAAGAAGCCCACAACCCGGGCGCCTGGGTGGCACAGTCACTGAGCGCCTGTCTTCGGCTTAGGGCGTGATCGTGGCATTCCGGAAAGGAGTCCCTCATCGGGCTCCTCCGCTGGGAGCCTGCTTTTTCCTCTCCCACTCCCCTGCATGCGTTCCCTCTCTCACTGGTTGGCTCTCTGCCACACAAACAAATAAAATCTTTAGAGAAGAAGCCCACATCCCTAAGATCCCTATAAAACAAGGGCGCACGGCCTGGGTCCCAATCAATAATTTGGGCTCAGGACAACCCCATAACCTTTCCTCATCAGAATGACGAGAAGGAGAAGTTCCCCCCAGCAAAGAAAAGACAATGAGTCTGTGGCCTCTGCCACAGAAATAATGGATATGGATGTAACCAAATTATCAGAAATGGAATTCAGAGTAACAATGGTCAAGATGATGTGTAGACTTGAAAAAAGTATTAACGAAAATGTTAATGAGAATATAGAATCCCTAAGGGCAGAAATGAGAGCGAATCTGACAGAAATTAAAAATTCTATGAGCCAAATGCAGGCAAAACTAGAGGCTCTGACGGCCAGGGTCACCGAGACGGAGGGACGTATTAGTGAATTGAAGGATGGGTTAGTAGAAGATTAAACAAAAATAGAATCTGGACTTAAAAAAATCCACGCCCACGAATGTAGGTTATGGGAGATTACTGACTCAATGAAACGATCCAATGTCAGAATCATCAACATCCCCGAGGGGGTGGAGAATAACAGAGGTCTAGAAGAGATATTTGAACAAATTGTAGCTGAAAACTTCCCTAATCTAGCGAGCGAAACAAACATTCCTGTCCAAGAGGCAGAGAGGACCCCTCCCAAGCTCAACCACGACAAACCTACGACACACCACGTCATAGTGCATTTCCCATATATTAGATCCAAGGATACAGTATTGAAAGCGGCCAGGGCAAAGAAATTTCTCACATACCAAGGCAAAGGTATCACAATTACGGCAGACCTGTCTACACAGACCTGGAATGAGAGAAAGGGTTGGGGGAGCATTTTTAAAGCTCTTTCAGAGAAAAACATGCAGCCAAGGATCCTTTTATCCAGCAAGGCTGACATTCAGAATTGATGGAGAAATAAAGACGTTCCAGAATCGCCAGTCATTAACCAATTTCGTAACCACGAAACCAGCCCTACAGGAGATATTAAGGGGGGTTCTATAAAGGTAAAAAGGCCCCAAGAGGGATACAGAACAGAAAGTCACAACCAATAAAAAGACTTTAAGGACAATATGGCATCATTAAAATCTTATCTCTCAGTATTCAGTCTTAATGTGAATGGCTTAAATGCTCCCATAAAATAGCACAGGGTTGCAGATTGGATAAAAAGAAATGACCCATCCATTTGCTGTTTACAAGAGACTCATTTTGAATCCAAATATATATTCAGACTGTCAGTAAAGGGATGGAGTACCATCTTTCACGCAAATGGACCTCAAAATAAAGCTGGGGTAGCAATTCTCATATCAGATAGATTGGATTTTAAACTAAAGACTAGAGTTAGAGACACAGAAGGGCACTATATTATTCTTAAAGGATGTATCAAACAAGTGGATATGACAATTATAAATATATATGCCCCCACCAGGGGAGCAGCAAGATACACAAGCCAACTCTTAACCAGAATAAAGAGACATATAGATAAAAATACATTAATAGTAGGGGACCTCAATAACCAACTATCAGAAATAGACAGAACACCATGGCAAAAACTAAGCAAAGAATGAAAGGCTTTGAATGCCATACTCGATGAGTTGGACCTCATAGATAAATATAGAACACTACACCCCAGAACCAAAGAATACTCATTTCATTCTAATGCCCATGGAACATTCTCAAGAATAGACCACGTTCTGGGACACAAAACAGGTCTCAACCGATACCAAAAGATTGAAATTATCCCCTGCATATTCTCGGACCACAACGCTCTGAAACTGGAACTCAACCACAAGGAAAAATTTGGAAGAAACTCAAACACTTGGAGACTAAGAACCATCCTGCTCAGGAATGACTCGATAAACCAGGAAATCAAAAATCAATTTAAACAATTTATGGAGACCAACGAGAATGAAAACACAATAGTCCAAAACCTATGGGATACTGCAAAGGCAGTCCTAAGGGGGAAATACATAGCCATCCAAGCCTCACTCAAAAGAATAGAAAAATCTAAAATGCAGTTTTTATATTCTCACCTCAAGAAGCTGGAACAGCAACAGAGGGACAGGCCTAATCCACGCACGAGGAAGCAGTTGACCAAGATGAGAGCAGAAATCAATAATTAGAAACCAGAAGTACAGTAGAGCAAATCAACAGGACTAGAAGCTGGTTCTTTGAGAAAATCAATAAAATTGACAGACCACTGGAAAGACTTATCCAAAAGAAAAGAGAAAGGACCCAGATTATTAAAATTATGAATGAAAAAGGAGAGGTCATGACCAACACCAATGAAATTGGAAGGATTATTAGAAACTTTTATCAACAGCTATATGCCAAAAAACTAAGCAATCTGGAAGAGATGGAGGCCTTCCTGGAAACCTATAAACTACCAAGACTGAAACAGGAAGAAATTGATTTCTTAAACAGGCCAATTAATTATGAAGAGATTGAGTCAGTGATAAACAACCTTCCAAATAACAAAAATCCAGGCCTGGACGGTTTTCCTGGGGAATTCTACCAAACATTCAAAAAAGAAATAATACCTATTCTCCTAAAGCTATTTCAAAAAATAGAAACAGAAGGAAAGCTACCAAACTCATTCTATGAGGCCAATATTACCTTGATCCCCAAACCAGGCAAAGACCCCCTCAAAAAGGAGAATTACAGACTGATTTCCCTAATGAATATGGATGCCAAAATCCTCAACAAGATCCTTGCTAATAGAATCCAACAGTACATTAAAAGGATTATCCATCATGACCAAGTGGGATTCATACCTGGGATGAAAGTGTGGTTCAACATTTGCAAATCGATCAACGTGATACATCATATCAACAAGACAAGACTCAGGAACCATATGATCCTCTCAATTGATGCCGAAAAAGCATTTGACAAAATACAGCATCCTTTCCTGATTAAAACCCTTCAGAGTATAGGAATAGTGGGTACATTTCTCAATCTCATAAAAGCCATCTATGAAAAGCCTACTGCAAATATACTCAATGGGGAAAAGCTGGAATCCTTTCCCTTAAGATCAGGAACACGACAAGGATGCACACTCTCGCCACTATTATTCAACATAGTACTAGAAGTCCTTGCAACAGCAATCAGACAACAAAAAGGGATAAAAGGTATCCAAATTGGCAAAGAAGAAGTCAAAATGTCTCTCTTCGCAGATGACATGATACTCTATATGGAAAACCGATAAGAATCCAATCCCAAACTATTAGAAGTTATAGAGCAATTCAGTAATGTGGCGGGATAAAAATCAATGCCCAGAAATCAGTTGCATTTCTATACACGAACAATGAGACTGAAGAAAGAGAAATTAGGGCATCCATCCCATTTATAATAGCACCAAAAACCATACGTTACCTTGGAATTAACTTAACCAGAGACGTAAAGGACCTATATTCTAGAAACTATAAATCACTCTTGAAAGACATTGAGGAAGACATAAAAAGATGGAAAAATATTCCATGCTCATGGATCGGAAGAATTAACATAGTTAAAATGTCCATGCTACCCAGAGCAATCTACACTTTCAATGCTATCCCGATCAAAATACCGAGGACACTTTTCAAAGAACTGGAACAAATAGTCCTTAAATTTGTATGGAAACAGAAAAGGCCCCGAATCTCCAAGGAAGTGTTGAAAAGGAAAAACAAAGCTGGGGGCATCACAATGCCAGATTTCGAGCTGTACTACAAAGCTGTGATCACAAAGACAGCATGGTACTGGCACAAAAACAGACACATAGACCAATGGAACAAAATAGAGAACCAAGAAATGGACCCTTGGCTCTTTGGGCAACTAATCTTTGATAAAGCAGGAAAAAACATCCAGTGGATAAAAGACAGTCTCTTCAATAAATGGTGCTGGGAAAATTGGACAGCTACATGCAAAAGAATGAAACTTGACCACTCCCTCACACCATACACAAAAATAAACTCCAAATGGATGAAAGACCTTGATGTGAGACAGGAATCCATCAAAATTCTAGAGGAGAACATAGGCAGCAACCTCTACGACATCGGCCAAAGCAACCTTTTCCATGACACATCCCCAAAGGCAAGAGAAACAAAAGATAAAATGAACTTATGGGATTTCATCAAGATAAAAAGCTTCTGCACAGCCAAGGAAACAGTCAGAAAAACTAAGAGGCAGCCCACGGAATGGGAGAAGATATTTGCAAATGACACAACAGGTAAAAGACTGGTATCCAAGATCTACAAAGAACTTCTCAAACTCAACACACGAGAAACAAATAAACAAATCAAAAAATGGGCAGAAGATATGAACAGACCCTTTTCCAATGAAGACATACAAATGGCTAACGACACATGAAAAAATGTTCAAAATCATTAGCCATCAAGGAAATTCAAATCAAAACCACACTGAGATACCACCTTACGCCAGTTAGAATGGCAAAAATAGACAAAGCAAGAAACAACAAATGTTGGAGAGGATGTGGAGAAAGGGGATCCCTCCTACATTGTTGGTGGGAATGCAAGTTGGTACAGCCACTCTGGAAAACAGTGTGGAGGTCCCTTAAAAAGTTAAAAATTGAGCTACCCTATGATCCAGCCATTGCACTACTGGGTGTTTACCCCAAAGATACAGACATAGTGAAGAGGAGGGCCATATGCACCCCAATGTTCATAGCAGCATTGTCCACAATAGCTAAATCGTGGAAGGAGCCGAGATGCCCTTCAACAGATGACTGGATTAAGAAGTTGTGGTCCATATATACAATGGAATATTACTCAGCTATCAGAAAAAACGAATTCTCAACATTTGCTGCAACATGGACGGCACTGGAGGAGATAATGCTAAGTGAAATAAGTCAAGCAGAGAAAGACAATTATTGTATGATTTCTCTTATCTATGGAATATAAGAACTAGGATGATCGGTAGTGGAAGAAAGGGATAAGGGGGGGGAAATCAGAGGGGGGAATGAAACATGAGAGACTATGGACTATGAGAAACAAACTGAGGGCCTCAGAGGGGAGGGGGGTGGGGGAATGGGATAGACCGGTGATGGGTAGTAAGGAGGGCACGTATTGCATGGTGCTCTGGGTGTTATACACAACTAATGAATCATCGAGCCTTACATCGGAAACCGGGGATGTACTGTATGGTGACTAACATAATATAATAAAAAATCATTAAAAAAAAAAGTAAGTTCATCAGCAAATATGCAAAAAAATATGAGTATATGTTGAAGTTGATGTTGAGATTAAAATTTTTGATAAGCAGAAAATAATATTCTATGAATGGAAGACAGAAACATTTTAAATAATTTATAAATTTAATATAATACCAATATGATTACTAACTCCTCCTGTAAAAAGGTATGTTACCACATGTCAAAATGATACTGATATATGAAAAATAGTAAATATATAAGGACAGCTTAGTTAGCCATTGTATCTCTTACTTGGAATATATAATTCTAAAATCACGTTTACATCTAATTTTCTGCCTACATTTTTCTATGAATAACTTGTCTTTGATAGGCTGATATGTAATGTGTGTACCCTAATTTCATCATTTCAAGCTAATCTGTGTTAGTGTTACAAGAAGGATTGCATGCACATGTACACAAATGTGTATGGGTGTGTGCATGCATACCCCCCTCCACATAAACGTCTGTATAATGTCCTGCCTAGACTCTTCAAGTACTCCCTTCACCAGCATTTTCAAATGATGAAATTAAAACCATATGGTGATAAATTTCTTGCAATTTGTTTTTTACCATTCACAAACCGTGTTTCATTTAATTTTTTTTTTTTTTTGATCTCTCCAAAGAATTCTTAGATAAAAGTACCTTTCTTGCAGTGACAAATATCATGGTCATTGACCAGGAATAATAAATATATTGTAATTAATATGCTATTATAATTAATAAGTAGGAATACTAAATATATTGCAATTAGTAAATATATTAAATATTAATCAGTAAATACGGTTAATTATAAGACAATAAGAACATATTGCTGTGCTTGGAAAGTGGGTAAAAGGCATTTAGGAAATATGATGAAAATATTTGCCAACTTTTGTTCAGAGAAAAAGTATATCTTGACAGCTGACTTCTCAAAAAAGGAAAGAAAAGCAAAATAAGATTATAAGCCAGAAAAATACGGAATGCCATTCTGGAAATCATAGAGAAAAAAATATATATCATATCCATTGAAATTATCCCTCAGAAATAAAGATTCCCCCCAAAAGAAACTTCAGCCCAGAAATTTTAGTTGCAGAATACTACCAAACAATAAAAGGAGGATTAATATAAGATTTACACAGTATTTCCCTCATCCCAGCAAAGAAAAAAAAATATTGCCCACTGCATTTTCTAAGGCTGCATTACCCTATTACCAAAAGGAGAGAAACCAATACAAAAAAAGAAAACTCCAGATGAATATTACTCATGAACTTCTATGAAAAGTTCATTTAAAATATTAGTAAAACAAATCCAACAATGTATAAATATAATTTATACGTGATGACAAGTGAAATTTAGTCCAGGAAAACTGGTTCAACATTAGAAAATCTATCAGTGTGGGGCACCTGGGTGGCCCAGTTGGTTAAGTGTCCAACTCTTGATTTCAGCTCAGGTGGTGATCTCAGGGTTGTGAGATTGAACCCTGCATTAGACTTCGTGCTGGGCATGGAGCCTGCTTAAGAGTCTCTGTCTCCCTCTCCCTCTGCCCCTCCCCCACCTGACCTCTTTAAAAATAAGAAAGAGGCGCCTGGGTGGCACAGCGGTTAAGCGCCTGCCTTCGGCTCAGGGCGTGATCCTGGCGTTATGGGATCGAGCCCCACATCAGGCTCCTCCACTATGAGCCTGCTTCTTCCTCTCCCACTCCCCCTGCTGTGTTCCCTCTCTCGCTGGCTATCTCTGTTAAATAAATAAATAAAATCTTTAAAAATAAAGAAAAGAAAAAGAAAATCAATCAATATAACCAAACACAAAAGGCTAAAAAAGAAAAATTATGATTATATCAACTGACTAAAAACTAGCATTTAACAAAATCCACAAACAAAATTCTCAAAGAACTAAAAATAGAGGGGAATCTTATTAACTTCATATACAGCATGTACAGAGAACCCATTGCTAAGTGGCTAAAAATTTAATGCTTTCTCCCTAAGATCTCTCTAAGGTCTAGAAGAAAAGAAGGTTTTTGTTTTGTTTTGTTTTGTTTTTTAAGAAGGACGTATGCTTTTATCCAACATGGTCCTGGAAGTTCAAATCACTATAATAAAATAAGAAAAATAAATAAAATCATGAATATTGGAAATAAAGTCTACAATTATATTTATTTGCAAATAGCATGATTTTCTACATTGAAAATCCCAAGAAATCTAAAAAAAATCCTTCCTAGACTAATACTTGAGTTCAATAATGATGCAAGATAAGACCAATGTACACAAAGATCAACAGAATTTCTAAATACTAACAATGAACATGTGGAAAACAAAATTCAAAACACAGTATCACTTACACTTACTACACAGATAATGAAATACTTTGCTATAACAAAAGCAAACAAAAATTACAAATAAAAAATAAATTCTAATGATTGTAAAATGTTGATGAAAGAAATAAAAAGACCTAAATAATTAGGGATAAATCCCATGTTCATAATTTAGAAGAATCAGCATAATAAAGGCAAATTATTTTCAAGTCAATTTTGTAAGTTTATCACAATTTCTATCAAAATCCAAGCAAGATTTTTTACATAGATGAGTTATAGTATAATTCATATAGAAAGTCACAGAGACCAGAAGAGCGAAAACAACTTTGAAAAAGAAAGAAGGAGGAGGAGGAGGAGGAGGAGGAGGAGGAGGAGAAAAGAAGAAGAAGAAGAAGAAGAAGAAGAAGAAGAAGAAGAAGAAGAAGAAGAAGAAGAAGAAGGGGAAGAAGAAGAAGAAGAAGAAGAAGAAGAAGAAGAAGAAGAAGAAGAAGAAGAAGAAGAAGAAGAGGAGGAGGAGAGGAGGAGGAGGAGGAGGAGGAGGAGGAGGAGGAGGAGGAGGAGGAGGAGGAGGAGGAGGAGGAGGAGGAAGAAGAAGAAGAAGAAGAAGAAGAAGAAGAAGAAGAAGAAGAAGAAGAAGAAGGAGGAGGGAAATACCATTTTTCTTAATTATAATGCTTATTATACTATATAGCTACAGAATTAAAAAGAATGTGATATAGGGGATGCCTGGGTGGCTCAGTTGGTTAAATGTCTGACTCTTGGTTCTGACTAAGATCTTAGGGTCATGAGATTGAGTCCTGAGTAGGCTGCACTCTGCACAGAGTCTGCTTGAGATTCTTTCCCCATCCCTCTTCCTTCCCCTCTGCTCCCCCCCAACTCATGTGCATGCACACACACTCACATGTGATATTGGCAGAGAGATAGACACATAGATCAATGGAATAGGATAGAAAATTCAGAAATAGACCTGTAAAATTATGGCTAATTTTGACAAAGAGGCAAAATCAATTAAAAAAAAAAAAAAAGGATAGTCACATAGTCTTTGCAAGTAATGGTGCTAAAACAATGGGATATCCATGAGCAAAAATGAGTTGATTGACCAATCAAGGCTTAGACAAAGCACTATGATACTTAGAAAATCAGTTAACTGGAAATGTGTGGAATTATTTCTGAGGTGTCTCTTCTATTCCATTGGTATACACGTCTGTTTTTATGCCTGTTTTGATTACTATAGATTTATAATATACATATTTTTTCTCTATTTTTATTTTTACTTTTAAAAGATTTTACTTATTTTTTTGACACAGAGAGAGAGAGCATGAGGAGCAGGGAAGAGAGGGAGAAGCAGACTCCCTACTGAGCAGGGAGCCCTATGCGGGGCTCAATCTCAGGACCCTGGGATCATAACCTGAGCGGAAGGCAGCCAATTAACTGACTGAGCCACTCAGCACCCCTAATTTTTTTTTTAAGATTTTATTTATTTAAATGAGAGACAGAGAGCATGAGCGGGGGGGGGGGGGCAGAGGGACAAGCAGATTCTCCGCTGGGCAGGGAGTCCGACACAGGGCCAAATCCAGGACCCTGAGTTTATGACTTGAGCCAAAGTCAGATGCTTAACCAATTAAGCCACCCAGGCACCCCAGGTTTGTAATATATTTTAAAATCAGGAAGTATGATCCCTCTAGTTTTGTTCTTGCTCAAATTGCTTTCACTTCTTCCAACCCATGGACATAGGGTATTTTCCCATTTATCCAAGTCTTCTTTAACTTCCTTCATCATTGTTTATCATTTTCAGTGTACAATTCTTTCACCTTTTTGGTTATATCTATTGTTAAGTATTTGATTCTATTTGTTGCTATTGTAAATGAGTTTGTTTTCTTAATTTCCTTATCACATAGTTTATTGTTATTGTATAGAAGTGTAATTTTTGTATGTTGATTTTGTATCTTAAAACTTTAATGAATTTGTTCATTAGTTCTGACATTTTGTTTTGTTTTGTTTTTGTTTTTGTTTTGTTTTAGTTGAGTCTTTAAGGTTTTTTAGTACACTATCAAGTCATTTGCAAACAGAGATAATTTTATTTCTTCCTTACTAATTGGATACCTTTTATTTCTATTTCTCATCTAATTGCCCTGGTTAAGACTTCCAATACTATGTTAAATAGCAGAAGTGAGAGTGGTTACCAGATCTTAGAGGAAAAGCTTTAAGTCACCACTCCAAATAAATCCACACATTTATAGTCAACTAATCTTCAATGAGGGTACCAATAATTTACAGTGGGGAAGGGTAGTCTCTTCAACAAATGGTGCTGGGAAAAATGTATATCCACACGCAGAGAATGAAACTGGACCCTTGTCTCACACCACACAAAAGATCAACTCAAATGATTTAAGACTTAAAAAGAAGACCTGAAACCATAACTCTACTAGAAGAAAACATAGGAAAAAAGTGTTTTGACACACGTTTTGGCAACAATTTTTTGGATGTGACATCAAAAGAACAAGCAACGAAAGCAAAAATGGACAAACTGGATTGCATCAAACTAAAAAGACTTCTGCATAGAAGAAGAAACAGAGTGAAAAGGCAACCAATCTCCCAACTGAATGGGAGAAAATATTTGCAAGCCACATAACTGACATGGGATTAATTTCCAAAATATATAAGGAAATCACACAACTCAATAGTAAGAAAACAACTGGTCAAAGTGGACAAAGGACTTTTAATTTCTCCAAAGAAGAAACACAAATGGCCAATAGATATGTGAAAAATGCTCATTATAGCTAATCATCAGGGAAATGTAAATTAAATTGCAACGAGACATCACCTCATACCTGTTAGGTAAGCTATTATAAAAAATAAATGTCTTGGCAAGTTTGTGGATAAATTGAAATCCTTCTATACTATACTATTACTAGGAATGTAAAATAATATAGCTCTTTTGGAAAACAATATTTAGGTTCCTCAAAAAATTAAAACTAGAACTACTATACAATCCAGCAATCTCACTTTTGGGTATGTATCCAAATAACTGAAATCAGGATTTCAAAGAGATATCTGCATTTCCATGTTCAATGCACCAAAATTCACAATATCCAAGATGCAGAAACCAAATAAATGTCCAAGAGATGAACAGATAAAGAAAATGTGGTATATACTGATAACAGAATATTATTCAGCCTTTAAAAAGAAAGTAATCCTGCTGTTTATGATAATATGGATGAACCTGGATGACATTATGTCAAGCAAGATAAGTCAATCATAGGACAAACACTACTATATGAGACATCTTAAATGGTCAAAGGTACAGAAGTATATAATAGAGTGGTGGTTACCATTAATGGAGGATATGGAAAGGGGAATATGGACAGTTGTTGTTCAGTAGGCATACAGTTACAGTTATATAAGACAAGGAAGTTACAAAGGTCTGCTCTACAAAGTGCCTATAGTTAACGATAAACTGCATACTTAAAAATGTATTAAGAAGGTAGATCTCATGTTAAGTGTTCTTACTATGAAAGAAAGAAAAGAAAACAAGAGAAAAGAAAGGAAGAGAGAAAAAAAGAAGAGAAAGGAGGAAGGAAAGAAGGAAGGAAGGAGAAGAAAAAAGATCACATCAAAAAAGGGGCACAAAGAAACTTTTGGTGGTGACAGGTATAGTTCTTTCCTGCATTGTGGTGATGGCAATATGAGTGTATACTTACATCCAACTCACCAAATTATGTGCATTAATTACATGTCGCTTTTTGTATACCAATATACCTCAATGAAGATGAAAAAAGCCATTAATAGACATCTCAATGGAGAGGATATATAGAGAGCAAATAAATACAAAAAGATGTTCAACATAATTAGTTGTTAGGGAAATGCAAAATAAAACCACAATGAGATGTCACTACACACCAAACTCTTGTTAAAAACTGAATAAAATTAAAAATCCAGTTTCTCAGCGGCACTAGTCTCATTTCAATTACTCAATAGCCACTTGTGGCCAGTAGCTACTATAATGCATAGCACAGATACAGGATATTTCCAACCTAATTGTAGTACATTTAGGATAATACAACTCTCCTGGCCAATTTTCCACATAAACTTTATTTACCAAAATGAGGTTATGCCCTTAACCATTGACATCCAACAACAATATCCAGAGGTTAATCCCACACAAATAAATGTGCAATGGTAGGATGGGTCCATAACCAATTTATTTGACCCAAGTCTGAATGCAATGGCAGATAAAGCCTAAGCTTATCTGACAATATTATAGGTTCCAATCAGCACCACTTAGAATTGCACTACCCTATGCAAACTTATTTTCATAAAAACACAGAATACAGGCAGCAGAGGGAGTCTGGTGAACCTGTAACTTGCTGAAAGCTTCCCTCATCCAACTTTGGACAGTATTTCCTGTACTTGGGTTTGGCTCAAAATTCCAATAGATTTTTATTGAGCAGTGAAACCCCCAAGTACTTGACCCTAAAACCCATACTAGCTGCAACCCTCCAATACCACAAAGCAGCTTTCCTAATAGTCCTCCTGGTATTATCCACCCTAGGATCCATGGTTTTTGAGGCAGTAAGAACAGCATATGTGTGGGGCACCACACAACAGTTAAAGGAAACACCAGGTAGCCATGTTCAAGGGATTATCTACACAAAGCTGTGTATAAAAAGCATGGAGCCAAGGGATGAGTTATATATATGGGCCAAAGATGGTAACTGTTTATAGGCCCCTTCATCGATCACTTCATAGCAAGCTCGGATCATTAGCTTAAAGGCTGCTGGCACAAAATTAAAATTCTTAAACATCCAATTACTTGAAATACAGCTCAAATCAGCAAAGTTTTAGCCATATATATCCTACCTGCTTCTTAAAACATTCACTCAACATACAATAGCCATGAAAGAAAAAAACTTGTAACTATAGAAGACCACAAACTGCTTCTGTTCTTTGGAGCTCAGTGATTCATATTCCTCACCTTGCTGCTAAGCAACATCATTTAGACATATTAAATCCACTCTCCAAATTCCTTTTCTCATGGGAGTTCCCTTGGCCATTTCCATTTCTAGACTATGGCCCTACACTGCTGCCTCTGGAGGGTCTCTTGGTGTGAATGAATCCCTCAGGCAATTCTTTCTAAGTGGCCACACAATAAAGCTTACTATGCAATATTGCCTTCTCATGGTCACTTTTTTTTTTTTCCAATAGGCTCCGAAATCCTCAAAGGTATCACATTCACTCACAGCTCTCAGCCATCCCTTCACATTTGCATCATGGACACAATTTCTATATTCCTGTACTTTTCTAAGTAGTAGACTACTGTTTCCTGTTTCTTCATAACTGCAAGTTTGGTGGGAAGGACAGAACATCATTTAATAAAATATTAAATAATATTGAACAAAATATTAAATAATTAAAGAGGGCCTACAGGTAAATCATAGGGAAATCAGAATAGTAGCGTAAGATTTATGTAAAAATGTAGTTTCCAATGGAAACCAGTCATATATATATATATATATATATATATATATATATATATATATATATATATATTTTTTTTTTTTTTAGTTTTTTTTTTTTTCTTTTTAGTAAAATGAATGGAAGTGATGCCTAGAAATCTATACTCATCTGAATAGTCTCCTTTTCCCCAACAGTCATTGATATTTAGCATTTTAAACAATGTGATTCTCCATGGGCCCAGGGGCTGTCACATTCTTTTCTAAGAAAGACTACAGGGGTGTCAGAGTTTCAAGACAGCATCATTAGAATAAAACCTTATACTCATATCAAGCATATCAGAAAATCACTGTTGTATAACAGCTTGAAAGCTCTGGGCTTTGTTAAGTAGATAGCATCACAGCTTGTCAGAATCATCAACCACCAACTGGGACTGTGATATAAGAGTTTAAAGAAGCACTGTTACCTTTCCAGTGGAAGGAATTAATATTTAAAACGGCGGTTTTCACCCTCTTTTATATTTCCCTGAATTGAGTTAGTTGATCGTTTTACTCTGGGCAAAACCATTCATAGGCTTACTGTGAATTTAATCATTGTATTCCTTTCCCAAATGCCTGCCTTTATAAAATAGTTTCCTTTTAATATTTCTCCAGTTTAAGTATTTGTGACTAAAGAACAATTAGAGTTATTCTATCTAAAAGTTTTAAAAATTAATTTAAATGGTAACAAAGGAAAGTCTCCTGTCTCTTCCAGTTTTGTCATCCGTAGCCTCAACACTAGGTAGTTGTATTAGAAAATGACAAAACTTATTTGATAAGTTGCACATGCCATCCCATAATTAAATCTAAAATTAATGAAAAATTATTTCTCAATTTATATGAATAACCATTGCTTTTATCCTGCAATCTATTCCACCCAAATATTCAATTGAAGGGAAGAACTTAAATATGATACATCATTTGTTTTAATCACTGTACTATTTAAAAATTGTTCAAATGTGATAACTTGATGGATAAAAACTGTAACATTTACTTTCTTAAGTAGAAATGTGTACTTTAGCCTAGGATTTATAATATTCAGTTTTATTCTAGTTTTTGACTTGGGTGATGCTATAGGTGCTCCACCTACAGCCCTTAGGCCTTAACAATTCTGGAGTCCTGGAGAAATTCCAGGGGCCACTATCTCTACCTCTGCCTGCGGGCTTTCTCCAGGGAAGGCTACTATATGCTGTCAGAGCTGGGAGTTCAGGACTGGGAGAAGCTCTCAAGTAAGTTTATACCAACCTCCTGCCTCTTGTATGGAATAACAAATGTGTGTTCTACACTATTTCTCATAGGGCTAGCTCCTTGGACAACACAACTTTATTGGCTTCTTTCTGTTCCAATTTCAATTTCCCACTGCCCTACTAGTGATTCTGTACCTTCTAAAAAACTACTTCTTGAATTCTTACCTCAGTATGGTTTAAAACATTCATCAATTAGCCTTTGGTAGTCTTTCTTTGCATCAACAAATTTTCAACTTCCATTTGTTTATTTTCAAGATAAATGAATTTCTCTATTTTTTTATTATGTGAATTTCTCTATTCTTATAATAACCCAGAATAGCTCCCCTACCCATTTCTTTTTAAATATTTTTTTTTTCTTTTTTTGACAGAGAGAGATAGCACAAGCAGGGGGAGCAGCAGGCAGAGGGAGAGGGAGAAGCAGGTTCCCTGCTGAGCAAGGATCCTGATGTGAGTCTTGATCCCAGGACCCTGGGATCATGACCTGAGCTGAAGGCGGACGCTTAACCGACTGAGCCACCCAGGCACCCCAACGCACTTATTTTTTAAACATCATGTTCCCCTCCCTCCCAAAAGAGACATCATATTCTCCTCCAGATTTTCTCATTTCTCTGTTCAGCTTCAATAAACACTTGATAAAAATTTCTATCACCCAGGTGCCCTTCCTCTTCCTGGGCACATGGCCACAAGGTGTCTCACTCAAACTTCTTTCTCTGCACCCTGAGCACTGTGGGAATAACTCCAGGCTACAGAAAGAGGGATTAATGAACTGGCTTGGTCCATGACTCACACCAACCTAGAGGTGTTAGAAACATGGGGGCAGGAGGTATGGTGAGAAACACTGCACATGAGCCGGCTCCTCCACCCAACCTGCAGGCAGCCTCCCACGGACTGGCTCAGGGCATGAACCCTTCAGGGCTCACTGTAGCAAAGGTGGCGACCTATGGGGAAACACCATTAATAAACACTTCTTGATAGCAGTAATTATAGAGTATCACCTCCTATCACCTTATTGACTCTTCAACCCACTCCAATCTAGCAAAAAAGCACTAATCTTTACAAATTATTAAATATGTTCTTGCCAAAGTACCTATTTTTAGATCCACTGAACACATCTCTGACTGCATCAATATCAGCAGAATTTGGTGTTATTGAGCACACCCTACCTCTTGTGAACCTTTGCACTTCTCTGGGTCTGAACCATTCAGACACTTCCTCTCTTTTTCTTTGATGAGTTCTCCTGATACATGCTTTACAAAAGCCATGGATGTCTCTTTAAGTTTTATTCTTTCTTATATTTGTAAACAGACAAACAATTTACCCAGCGGCTCAAGACTAATACCCATGAATCTATATAACTTGTTCTATGTAGCCCTGACCATATACTTTAAAAACAAAACAAAAACCTTGTTCATTTATAGCACTTTATTTCATCCCTTTCTCTAAGCTTTCTATATCTTCTCAATCTCATCATGAAATTCTGGACTAGGTTACCATCATCTTAAAGCTGAATAATAAAATACATTTTCAACTGGTATCTGATTCTGTGCTTGCTGTCTCTCCCTAATCTATTCTTCACACCAGGACCAGAATGACTTCTTCCTTTCTTTTCCGCCCTAACACAAGCTCAGTGCTGTAAGAATATGACTTAAATTCATTCCTGTAGCCTAAGAGTCCAACAGAATCTGACTGTGCACTAGCTTTCACCTATCATTTCTCAACGCTCTTCCTTTTCTGAGTAAGCTTTAGCTACACAATCATACAGGATTCAGTACTGTAAGACTCTTAATATAAATATAAAAATATTCAAAAGTTATGTATGAGAATGAATACTAATTTAGAATGCAGAGAAATCACAACAAATTACATATTTTTGAAGACTTACAAATGCTGTAACATCACAAAATATAAGAAAACAACACATTCCTATTTATTACCTGCTTGAACTACTCTATAAAATTTTCTCTGTGTTTCATTGTTGGATACTCTAATTGTGTTTTCATATCACAATAATTTTGTAATATAATTTTCTAAAGAAAGAGGAGAAAGATAATTCAGTCTAATATCATGACTGGCCTTTATTTATTATTATGTATTGTTCGATGCATAAGCCACAAACATTTAAAAATAGACATACTCTGGTTTAGGTGCCCAACAGATGCACAGATTCTGATCATTCTAATTTCAGGTTATTTCAATCAGCCAAGAAAAATAAATTCTGTGTTTATGATTTTATATACTATGTGGGGCACTCCAATCTGATGGGGGGGCCACCAAATGTGGGGCATCCTAATTGGGTGGGGGCCGGTGGTGCGCATGGTGAAAGAATTCACCTAAGGCAGAACAAAAGAGATACAAATTTATTGAATACACCACAAGGGAGTGATAGGCAGGACAGCAAAGGAGAGACTGCTACTAGACGGTGGTGAGGCACCACAGTTATAGGGTGGAGTGAAGGAGTATGGGGATATATGGAATTTTCCCTTTTGGTAATAGGAACCATGAGTGGTTGTAATAGGTCATTAGGGCCTATGGCTATTTTGAGGTGGGTCACTTAATAAGCCTGTCTGCATTTAGCTGGGTGGTCACTGTGGGCCCTTTTGCCTTGCTCAAGTTTCCATTGCTCAATCCTGTTGCCTCAAAGTGGCCTCTACATACTACAGTATCAGTTCCTGATGGGTGAGAACTTCCATTTCAACTAGGCCTCAAAGGGAAATAAATCTTCCATAATATGATTGGTACTTTTTCTGCCAACTGCCTCTTGCCTGCGAACATTTCAAATTTTGTTTCTCCTCTACTGTACCTCATCCTTCCAGTATGCAGTGCCAAAGCCCACATTTTTTTTTCAAGGTTGTAAGTGTATCCACAAAATGAAGGAGGGATATCCCTAGAAGACATCTGCACTCAAGAATGGTTAATAATAACTTAACTGTGTACTGAAGAGACTGGTATGTATCTACATCTACATCCATGTCCTGCTAAATGCAAACCAAATATATCGCCAACTACGAGGCATCCACACTGATGGGAAGAAAAAGAGACTTTTAAAATGGGAATTCAAGGAACAAATGTTAGTTATTGTTCAGTTTTTTGACACATAACAAAGGCATTTGGAAATGAAAAAGGAAGGTCTGAGAGAAATGCTACTAGAAGTTAGAAATCTAACAAATGAGACTAAGAGAAATTGAGAGAGAGGGAGAGGGACAGAAACCACCAAAAGTCTTCAGAAAGTTTGTATTGGAGAAAATGGGGATCCATAAACATTCACTCTTGAATTTTGGGTGTGGGCCTTAAGGACACAGTTATGTGCACACAGCCTGTAATTCAACTGAAAAGCACTCTCCTTGGCCCAAAACCTTGTTGAGTACCATTCAAACTATCCTACATGTAAATTCTTTTATAGGGAGGCAGGGGGCTTTGACAAAGAGTGTGTCGTTGGTGGTGTGGTAGGTTAAAGTCGTAGCAATAATGGTTTTATGTAATTGGTCAAGGGTGGAAACTACTATCATATAATTTATTACTTTTCCACTCTGTGTCATGACTACCTATTAGAAATAGCTACCTTGAAGGACAAAGACAATGTGTAAAAAGCAATAAATGTCCATAGAATGAATGAATGAATGAATGAACGAATAATATTTGTCTCCCTCATAGTCCTGAACATTTATGTTAGGAAATAATTAAAACAAGTTTTAGAATACACCCACCATGAATTTGAATCACTGCTCTATTGCTTACTATTCTCTCTTATCCTCATTTGGAATGAATAGAAAAGAAATAACAAGAGATAGATTTATCTAATATGACTAGTCACAATACATGTAAATGATCTAACTTTAATTAAAAGATAGAGATTATAAGATCTGATGAAATAGCAAGACCAAATAGAACCCAAATTAAATAGAAAGTCATAAATAGATTAAAAGTAAAGAATGAAAGCACACAGTAGAGTTAGGACTTTTAATACTCCTTTCTTAATAATTGATAGATCAGTAAGACAAAACAAACAAACAGCATAGATGAATACTATCACAAACTTAACCTAATTAACATGTACAGAGCACTCTAGCCAATAAAAAAAGGATATACTTTTTTTCAAGTGTACAAAGATTTACCAAAATAGCCCATATTCTGGGCCATAAAATAACTCTGAAAAAATTTAAAGGATTTAAATCATTCAAAGTATGTTCTCTGATTACAAAGGAGTTTTACTAGAAGTCAATGACAGAAAGATCTCTGGAAAAATCCCAAGTAATATGAAACAAATTAACAACTTTTAAATAATGCATGGATTGAAGAAGGTATTAAAAAGGAAGTTAGAGAATATTTTTACTGAATGAAAATGAAGATGGCATTAAAAATGCAATGCATTTTGTACTCAGTGAAAGTAAAAAACAGAAATATAAAAAAAAAATGTTTGTAGACTGCCACTAAGGAATGAGGTAGTGGTAAATGTATAGTAGTATATGCCAATACTAGAGAAGAAAAATAGTTTATACCAATGACTTTAACTTACAACATTATAAATACAAAAAGGATGAGTAAATTTAACCTAAAGTAAGTAGAGGAAAGTCAGTGATACAGGTGAGATTAAAATCACTAAAATAGAAAATACAAAGAAAGTAGCAAAAATCAATTATAACAAAATTTGCTGTAGTTGTTAAAAGCATAATGTCTTAGTTCAGGCTGCTATAACAAAATATGATGGACTGGGTCACTTATAAACAACAGAAATTTATTTCTTACAGTTCTAGAGGCTGAGAAGTCCAAGATTAAAGTGCCAGCAGATTCAGTGTCTAGTAATAGCAGCTTCTTGGTTCGTAGGTGGCCTTTTATCCCCCCTCTGTGTCTCCACATGGTAGAAGTGGCAAGGAAACCCTTGGGATATGTTTTAATAAGGGCACTAATCTTTTATAAGGGAGAAGTCCTCATGACCACAAGACCCAAAGGCCCCACCTCCAAAAATCATCACACTGGGAATTAGGTTTTAACATGTGAATTTTGAGGGAACACAGATATTCAGCTTGTAAGAGAATAAGGAATTATGAATTACATGTCAGTAATTCTACAAAATGTGAAACAGACACTTGCCCAAGACAAAATTACCAGTTATTCAAGAAGAAATGTATAATATGAGTAGGCTCATATCTATTAAACAAATTAAACTTGTATTTTTAAGTCTTACTGCAAAGTCTAGGTTCACAGGCTTCACTGTGGAATCCTACCAAACATCAAACAATCTAGCAGAAAGTATTTCCAAAAACTGAAAAAGAGGGAATACATTCCAACTTATTCTGTGAAGTCAGTATTACCTTTAACCAAAATCAAAGGCATTATAAGAAAACTACAGATTATTATCCTCCATGGATATAAATGTAGACATTTTAAATAAAATTTTTGCAAATCAAATTCAGTTATAAATATAACGGGGAAAGCATTATAACCAAGTGAGGTTTATCTCATTAATGTAAGGTTGCTTTACATTAAAAAAAAATCAGCCAACATAATTTATAATAATAGCAAGATTTAAAAGAGAAAGAAATATGATAATCTTAAATGATTGAATAACACCAAATAACATTTGATCAATTCCAACACCCATTACTGATAAAAACTCAACACTCTAGGTGTAGAGAAGGTAACTTTCTTAACCTGAAGAAGGGCATTTATGAAAAACCTTTCACTAACATCATTCCAAATGGCAAAAGAATATACCCACCCTAAGATCAAGAACGAAACAAGTATATCCATATTCACTGCTTCTGTTCAACATTGTACTAGAAGTTCTTGCTGATGCAATAGGGCAAGTAAGTGAAAGACAAAAAGACATGCAGAATGGAAAGGAATCACAAAACTGTCTTTATTCACAGATGACATGAATAACTATATCAGTGGTTTTACATTAGGGGTGATATTGCCACCAGGAGATATTTGGCAATATCTGGAGATAGTTTTATTACAGAAACTAGTGGGGTACTACTGACATCTAGTGTGTAGAGGCCAAGGACGCTGTTAAAGATGCTACAATGCACAGAACAGCCTCACACAACAAATAATTACACAGTCCAAAATGCCAGTAGAGTTGCTGCTGGAGAACTCTGTTCTAGCAGGAAATGTAATGAGATCTACAAATAAGCTAGTTAAAACTATTAGGTGAGTTCAGACAGATTTGTATGATACAATACCAATATACACACATCGATTGTATTTGTATATAAGAGCAGTGGACAAACGGAAATTGAAATTTTAAGTCATCACTTAACAGAGCATCAAAAAATATAAAATACTTAGAGACATATAACAAAAGTAGAAGAATACCTATATAACTGGAACTACAAATATTGAGGTAAACTTATGAATACATAATACAGAAACACATAATACATAAATAAATGAAGATATGTACCTTGTTCATTGTCAGAAGAGTCTGCATGACCATACCAAGTCTAAGCAAGGATGTGGAGTGCTTTTCTCATTCACTGTTATTAGGAATATAAAATGGCACAAACACTTAGGAAATCTAACAGGTTCTTAAAAAGTTAAAAACATACGTTTTATATGACCCAGCCATTTTCTTGCTAAGTATTTACTCAAGGGAAATGATGGCATATGCACTTAAAAAACTTTGCATTAAGGTTTATAACTGGTTTATTGTAATATCTAAAACCTGGAAACTAACCAAATGTTTATCAATCGGTGAATAGATAAATAAATTGTGGGATATCTGTGCAATGGAATACTACTCGGCAATAAACAAAAAAGACTATTTGTATCCACAATAGATTTATGAATCTTAAAAAACAATTCTGCTAAGCATAAGAAGCCAGACTATTAATCACAAACAGCAACAACTTATATAAAAGTACATAAAGTAAACTTATGTAAACTTATGTAAAATTACAGAACACGAGAACTAATGTGCAGTGAGAGAAGATCTATGGTTTACTGAGGACAGGGTCATGATGGGTAGTAGGGAGGAATTCCAAAAGGGCCTGTGGAAATTTATGAGATTATGGATACATTATCTTGATTGTAGCTTCAAAACCCATCAGTTTGTACATGTTAAATACATGCAGTCTACTGTATGCAAATTATACTTCAATAAAGCTGCTAAAAATCTAAATAAAATGCCTATACATTTTCAAAGTACTACAATTTAGCTTCAAATATTTCTAACTTATTTTTTAAAAGATTTATACAACTGTAAAAACCCATTTCCTCTCTTCTTGCTTCTGTGTTATTTTTTATTTTATTTTACCTTATTTTTTTTTTTCTTTATATGCTGTTTTATTGTACGTTTCATAACACATTTTGTTGTAAACCACAAAATACATTGTGTATATTTTTAATCTAAGTTGTCACTCTTAATATTCTTGAAAAGATACGGAACAATGTTTTATATTTACTTACATATTCATAATTCTTTGTATTTTCTATTTTGAATATCCACATTTCCATTAAGTAAAATTTTATAGAATTCATAATTATAAATCTCAAATTCTCTGTAGGCATGAGGTGCATGAGCTGAGATCATTTTTTTAGTGCATCAGAAAAATACAAGACTACAGAGGAATGCAATAATTTGGAATATTCCCCTTAAGTCATGGGAGATAAATATGACTTAAATATGTCATTTGGGCAAGAATGATAAATATTTCACTATGGGTTATGCTCAAAAGCTTGTCAAAGGACATAATTTCTTCATTTTTACTAGCCTGACCTCCTTAAGAAAACATTTAAAGCATGTAAATGTGCATTTAGCATTTCTATTGTTCTTTCAATTAGCAGAATATTCTAAGCTGTTCTTAGTCAATGTTTGGGGAAATTCTAACAGTTTGGAAGAATAATTAATAAAATACTTTTATAAATATTGAATGTATATTTTTGTAGTATCAATATCATCAGTAATGAAAATATTAACAATTTAGTAAACTTGACAAGCATTACTAATAAGTAATATATTTTTTAATGTTATTGAATAAGTATGAAATAACAAAGATAAAATCCATATGCAAAAAAGTTCTTAAATAGTTTATTTTATAATTAACTTCTTTTCCACTTTTGTTGGAGATAACAATTCTGTGAATGGTCAGCTGTTTAGAAAGAGAATGAGAGCTATTAAACTTCTTGTTATCTTTTATTTTTCGAGAACACAGGGATGTTACTCAAAATAAGTGGTAAAAATTATAACATTACTATAATTATTTAACAATAAGCAATGAGATAGTACTACTAACAATAGTTAATTTTTGAGCACTAATTATGCTAAACACTGTTCCAAGAACTTTATGGGACTTACCTAATTTAATTTTATAGGCTTTCTTTGAAAAAGACATGTATCAACAACTCTTATGTATGGATGAGGAAGCTCTGTTGCAAAGAAGTAACTAGTATAGGATTCTAAGCTAGAAAGTTGGGAAGCCAACGTTTGAACATAGGCAAATAGGACACAAGGTCACATTGTGTGTTTTTTTTAAATTACAATTCAACATATAAATTACAATTCAATATATATATTGCAATTCAATGTATAAATTACAATATAGTGTAATATTAGTTTCAGGGTAGAGTTCAGTGATTTATCAGTTGCATTTAACACCCAGTGCTCATTATATCAAGTACTGTCCTTAATGCCCATCACCCAATTACCCCCATTCCCCCATCCACCTCCCCTCCAGCAACCCGCAGTTTATTCCCTAAAGTTGAGAGTCTCTTACCATTTGACTCTCCCTCTGTTTTTATCTTATTTAATTTTTACTTCCCTTCCCTTATGTTTATGTTTTATTTCTTAAATTCCACATATGAGTGAAATCATGTGGTATCTTTCTCTGATTTATTTCATTTAACATAATACACTCTAGTTCCATCCAAGTCATTGCAAATAGCAAACAGCAAGATCTCATTCTTTTTGATGGCTGAGTAATATTCCATACACTCAATGGAGTGTGTGTGTGTGTGTGTGTGTGTGTACCTTTATCCATTTATCTGTTGAAGGACATCGGGGCTCTTTCCATATTTTGGCTATTGTGGGCATTGCTGCTATAAACATTGGGGTGTAGGTGTCCCTTCAAATCACGATGTTTGTATCCTTTGGATAAATACCTACTAGTGTGATTGCTGTATTGTAGGGTAGCTCTATTTTTAACTTTTTAAGGAACCTCCATACTGTTTTCCAGAGTGGCTGCACCAGTTTCCATTCCCACCAACAGCGTTAAGAGGGTTCCCCTTTCTCTACATCTTCACCAACATCTGCTCTTTCCTGAGTTGTTCATTTTAGCCATTCTGACTGGTGCTAGATGGTATCTCATTGTGGTTTTGATCTATATTTCTCTGATGATGAGTGCTGTTGAGCATTTTTTCATATGACTATTAGCCATTAGAATGCCTTCTTTGGAGAAATGTCTGTTTGTGTCTTCTGCCCATTTCTTGACTGGATTTTTTATTTTTTGCGAGGAGTTTGGTTAAGTTCTTTATCAATTTTGAATACTAGCCTTTTATCTGATATGTCACTTGCAAATATCTTCTCCTATTCCATAGTTTACCTTTTTGTTTTGTTGATTGTTTCCTTTGCTGTCCAAAGCTTTTTATCCTGATGAAGACCCAATAGTTCATTTTTAATTTCCCTTGCCTTTGGAGCTGTGTCTAGCAAGAAGTTGCTACAGCCAAGGTCAGAGAGACTGCTGACTGTGTTCTCCTCTAGGATTTTGATAGAATAACATTTAAGTCTTTCATCCATTTTGAACTTATTTTTGTGTATGGTGTAAGAAAGTGGTTCGGTTTCATTCTTCTGCATGTGGCTGTCCAATTTTCCCAACACCATTGGTTGAAGAGACTGTCTTTTTTTCATCAAAGTTCACATTCTTTTTTTTTTTTTTAAGGTTTTATTTATTTTACAGAGTGAGAGAGTGAGCTCAAGTGTGGTAGGGGCAGAGGGAGAGAATCTCAAGCAGACTCCATGCTGAGCATGGGAGCCCAATGTGGGGCTCGATCTCAGGACCCTGGTATCATGACCCAAGCTGAAATCAAGAGTCAGTCATTCAACCAACTGAGCCATCCAGGCACCCCCAAAGTTCACACATTCTTAATTATATGCTTAACTATATCTATGAGACATATAAGAACATAAAATAAAATAAATTTACTTTGTTTAAAGTCCAAACTTAGCTGGTCTGCTTTCATAATGTTAATATTTTAATGAGAAGACTTTTAATCTGAAAGCAGTGCTGAGCTCCTGGATGACAGTGACATGCTGCTCAAACTATTATAGCTGTGCTTAGGCATTTCATCCCTAAAGCGCCACAGTAATTGTCACAATATCATATAATTATCTGCCTTGGAAATGAAAAGACCTGAAAAAACATCCATCAAATGTCTGTTTTTTTTTTTTTTTCTATGAGCTTAGGACCTTCTGACAATAGTTGTACATTTCAAGCCAATAGCTCAAAATCCCACGATACTGAAGAATCTGAAAATTGACATTATGCATTTTACCCTACAGCAACATGCCTTATTATATAGATGACTTCATCTATTTCAAAATGTGCTCCAATTTAAATATCCTCCTAAAATGCCTTCATATTTTGCACTTATCCTTAAATTTGAGACTAAAATAAAGTTCTTTGCTTGTGGTTTCTGTGGGGATGGTTTGGGAAAGTAAAGTAAAAGAAAATGAAAAGTTCCTTGACCTCACTTTATCCTAATTATTTGAAACACTTTTTCACAACAAATTCATAACATAGATATAAATATTTACTGTGAAAACTTTCATGAATTGGCATTGAAGACAGTGCTAAAGAGTGAGGAATTTCTATAACTTTTAAAGCCACAAATAACAATATTTCCTTACATATTTGAGGTATTCATCCATGAAAACATCAGGACATAAAGTAAAATCCAATAAAAACAGCAACAAAGTTGAATAAATCGTAGTCTTTACAAGGAATGCATGCTATTTTCAAATATACAAAACAAGGGTACCCAGATAAAAATATTTAATGGAATTTTTAAAAAGCATGCCATAGAAGAAATAAGAAAAAAATATAATAATATGGTCACACTAAATACTGCTTTGTACATACACGTATTTTTTAAAAATAGACATTATTTTTTAGAGTGATTTTATGTTCATAGCAAAATTGAGAAAAAGTACAGAATTCCCTCCTGCCTTACACATGCATAGCCTCCCTACTATCAACATGCTTTACCAGGGTGGTACACCTGTTACACCCATTGTGACATATTTTATTTTATTTTATTTTATTTATTTATTTATTTATTTATTTATTTATTTATTTATTTATTAAAAGATTTTATTTATTTATTTATTTGACAGAGAGACAGCCAGAGAGAGAGGGAACACAAGCAGGTGGAGTGGGAGAGGGAACACAAGCAGGCAGAGTGGGAGAGGAAGAAGCAGGCTCACAGTGGAGGAGCCTGATGCGGGACTCGATCCCATAACACTGGGATCACGCCCTTAGCCGAAGGCAGATGCTTAACCGCTGTGCCACCCAGGCGCCCCATGCCACCCAGGCGCCCCTTTTGTGACATATTTTATTTATTTATTTATTTATTTTTTTTTAAAGATTTTTTTTATTTGACAGAGATAGAGACAGCCAGCGAGAGAGGGAACACAAGCAGGGGGAGTGGGAGAGGAAGAGCAGGCTCCCAGCAGAGGAGCCTGATGTGGGGCTCGATCCCACAACGCCGGGATCACGCCCTGAGCCGAAGGCAGGCGCTTAACCGCTGTGCCACCCAGGCGCCCCATGCCACCCAGCCGCCCCTTTTGTGACATATTTTAATTCTACACTGACACATATTTACAGAAGGACTCACTCTTTGTGTTTATATTCTATGGGTTTTGATAAATGTAAAAGGATATTTTTCTATTACTAGAGTATCAATCATACAGACAAGTTTTATTGCCCTAAAAATCCACTGGTCTCTATACATTCTTATTTATTCTTTGACTATTCATTCTTCTCTATCTCCCAACACTTGACATCCATTGATATTTTAACTCTCCCTATGGTTTATCCTTTCTAGAATGTCATATAGCTGGAATCATATAGTTTTATATCCTTTTCACATTGGCTTCCGTTACTTAGTAATATGCATTTAAGTTTCCTTCATGTTTTTTTCGTGTCTTGATCTCTCTCTCTCTTTTTTTTTTTAAGCACTGAATACTATATCATTGTCTGGATGTATCACAGTTTATTGATGCATTCACCTACTGAAGGACCTCCTGGTGGCTTTTAAGTTTTAGCAATTATGAAGAAAGCAATTATTCACATGCAGGTTTTTGTGTACACACAAATTTTCACTCATATCAAGAATCAAAACTGCTAGACTGTATGGTAATAGTATATTTAATGTTGTAAGAAACTACCAAAATGTCTTCCAAAGTATCTGTACCATTTTGCATTCCCTGTAGCAAACAAAGTGAATTCCCGTTGCTCTACATGCTCCCCAATATTAGCACGCCCTACAGGCTCACCTCACATAATTACCATTTTGTTGTTGCTATTATGGTGACAATATTACAACTCTACTCTCAGCAACGTCCAAGTATACAGTGCATTATTGTTAACTATAGTTACAGATAACTATAACTATAGTATCCATATAATATAGATATACTATAAATCTATGTGTACATGGGATTCCCAGAACTTATTTCTCTTATAACTGAAAGTTTTTACCCTTTGACCAATATCTCCCATTTCCTACATTCTTCAGCCCTTAGCAACTACCATTCTACTCTGTTCCTGGTTTGATGTTTTTAGATTCCACTTAAAAGTGAAATCATATGGTATTTGTCTCTCTGTCTCACTTATTTCACTTAACGTAATATCCTCAGGTTCCACCTATGTTATTGTCAATGTTAGGATTTCCTTCTTTTTGTGGCTGAATAATATTCCATTCTATTAATTAATTAAATATCTATCATCTATCTATCTATCTATCTATCTATCTATCTATCTATCTATCTATCATTACATTTTTTAATCCCTTCATCTGTCAAAGGACACTTAGGTTGTTTCCATGTCTATTGTGAATAATCATGATGCAATAAACATGGGAGTGTAGATATGTCTTTGAGGCATTGATTTCATCTTCTTTGGATTTATATCCAGAAATGGGATTGCTGGATCATATCAGTTGTATTTTTAATTTTTAAGGAAACGCCATACTGCTTTTCAAAGTGGCTGTACCAATTTAGCTTTCTACTAACAGTGTACCAGGATTCTCTCTTCTCTATATTCTCACCAGCATTTGTTGATATTTCATTGTGGTTTTGATGTGCATTTCTCTGATTAGTGATATTGAGTATCTTTTCATATACCTGTTGGCCAGTTGTATGTCTTCTTTGGAAAAATGTCTATTCAAATTATCTCTCCAATTTTTAATCTGAGATTAAAGTTGTAGGATTTCTTTGAGATTGAGTTGTAGGAGTTCCTTATATATCTTAGATATCAACCCTTGTCAGACATATAGTTTGCAAATATTTTCTTCTACTCCGTAGTTATTTTATTTTGTTGATTGTTCCTTTTTCTGTGAGGAACTTTTTTAGTATGTTGCAGTCATACTGGGTTTTTTTTTTTTTTTTTTTTTTTGCTTATGTTATTTTTTCTGTTATTGTTTTATTTATTTTTTATAGTAATTTTTTATTATGCTATGTTAGTCACCATACAGTACATCCTTAGTTTTTGATTCAATGTTCCATGATTCATTATTGCATATAGTACCCAGTGCTCCATGCAATATGTGCCCTCCTTAATACCCATCACCAGCCTATCCCAATCCCCCGCCTCCTTCCCCTCTGAAGCCCTCAGTTTGTTTCCCAGAGTCCATAGTCTCTCATGGTTTATTCCCCCTTCTGTTTCCCCCCCTTCATTCTTTCCTTCCTTCTCCTACTGATCTTCCTGCTATTTCTTATGTTCCATAAATGAGTGAAACTGTATGATAATTGTCTTTCTCTGCTTGACTTATTTCACTTAGCATAATCTCCTCCAGTCCCGTCCATGTTGCTGCAAATGTTGGGTAATCGTTCATTCTGATGGCTGAGTAATATTCCATTGTATATATGTACCATATCTTCTTAATCCAGTCATCTGTTGAAGGGCAACTCGGCTCCTTCCACAATTTAGCCATTGTGGACATGCTGCTATGAACATTGGGGTGCATATGGCCCTTCTCTTCACTACATCTGTATCTTTGGGGTAAATACCTAGTAGTGCAATGGCTGGATCGTAGGGTAGCTCAATTTTTAACTTTTTAAGGGACCTCCACACTGTTTTCCAGAGTGGCTGTACCAACTTGCATTCCCACCAACAATGTAGGAGGGATCCCCTTTCTCCACATTCTCTCCAACATTTGTTGTTTCCTGCCTTGTCCATTTTAGCCATTCTAACTGGCGTAAGGTGGTATCTTGATGTGGTTTTGATTTGAATTTCCCTGATGGCTCATGATTTTGAACATTTTTTCATGTGTTGTTAGCCATTTGTATGTCTTCATTGGAAAAGTGTCTGTTCATATCTTCTGCCCATTTTTTGATTTGTTTATTTGTTTCTCGTGTATTGAGTTTGAGAAGTTCTTTGTAGATCTTGGATACCAGTCTTTTACCTGTTGTGTCATTTGCAAATATCTTCTCCCATTCCGTGGGCTGCCTCTTAGTTTTTTTGACTGTTTCCTTGGCTGTGCAGAAGCTTTTTATCTTGATGAGGTCCCACAAGTTCATTTTTTCTTTTGTTTCTCTTGCCTTTGGAGATGTGTCATGAAAAAAGTTGCTGTGGCTGATGTCAAAGAGGTTACGGCCTATTTCTCCTCTATGATTTTGATGGATTCCTGTCTCACATCGAGGTCTTTCATCCATTTGGAGTTTATCTTTGTGTATGGTGTGAGAGAGTGGTCAAGTTTCATTCTTTTGCATGTAGCTGTCCAATTTTCCCAGCACCATTTATTGAAGAGACGGTCTTTTTTCCACTGGATGTTTTTTCCTGCTTTGTCAAAGATTAGTTGCCCAAAGAGCCGAGGGTCCATTTCTTGGTTCTCTATTCTGTTCCATTGGTCTATGTGTCTGTTTTTGTGCCAGTACCATGCTGTCTTTGTGATCACAGCTTTGTAGTACAGCTTGAAATCCGGCAATGTGATGCTCCCAGCTTTGTTTTTCCTTTTCAGCAATTCCTTGGCGATACGGGGCCTTTTCTGGTTCCACACAAATTTAAGTGCTGTTTGTTACAGTTCTTTTTTAATCAGGTTGTTTTCTGACACTTTTGAACATCTTGTATGTGTCTAAGTTTTATGTGTTTAGAACTTTATAAAAGTTTTCATACTTAATATGATAGAATTTTATTAAAACACATGAAACTCTCATGATTGGCAATTGTAAAACAATTGTACTCTGCATGAATTGCCCATGTAATTGCAGTTGGAAAGACTGTTACTCAAAAGTAATTCCATCCAAGCCTTTTCAGTTCACTCCACTTCACTTCCATTAGGGAGTCATAGTGCTATGAGGATATATTCTATGATTTTTAATATAGAATTCTTAAGCAATTGTTTTACCTTGGAGATACAATGTCATTTAATATAAAATTACTCACATATTCATGGAATTAAAAGTAAAATTTACTTTTATTTGCAAACTTAATTTTGAAATTTGAACTGAAATCAATTTGTGAACTAAAGTAATACTTTGTAAAAAAACATAATACTTTGTTGAATGTATCAAAATTATTAAAACTTTACAATGTGTTAACCAAGTAACTCCTAGAAATAAATTTAGGAACTAAACTATGTTGTTAAGGGTTTCTGTTCATAGATGTTCCTTACAGCCCTATTTATATTGATGAAGAACTGAAAAAATTGACATAGCAAATATCAGGAGACTATGTAAGTTGTGCAAAACACAAGCATCTTTTACCATTTTTTAAAATCAGATGTCCAGAAAAATATTTATGACATATGTCACTAAATTAAAGATTAGGTTTAGGACTATCTCCATTATATTTATTTTTATTTTTATTTTTTAAAAGATGAAAAGGAGTTAGAGGGATAGGGAGAGAGGTGTGGAGTGTGCAGAAAACTTTAAAATTTATTCTAGGTGTTCTGATCTTGTTTTATTTTGTTCTTTTTTGTTATGTTACTGTAAATGAAATTATTTTTTTAATTCAATTTTGAATTGTTCATTTTTAGTTAATAAAACACAAATGATTTTGTATATAATCATGGGTTTTTAAAAAACCTTTTTTATAGTGATTACCGATACAAATCTTACATTCATTCAAAGACTACCTTAAGGACAAACTCTACTTTGATACATTCTCTGACAACTTATCCTTACTAATACAACTAATACTAATTCAGTAAATGCTCAAGGATATCAATCATTATCAGTGTATTAGTTGACTCTATAATATCACATAATTTTCTATGTGGTTCACATTTACCTTGTAATCTCATTAACACTGTCAACTCTTGGTACTGAAGAACAGGACCCAGTGCATAGTGCATTATATGTGATGGTAGTGCCCTGTGAGTGAAGCAATAAGGTATTATTTTTTGATTGATGATCTGTTTCCTTTCCTCTTTACTCTGATTGACTAGCCTGTAAAGTCTTGTCTGACAATCATATACCACTATCAAGTACATACTATTTTTCCTTTATAATTTTTCCTTATGATTTATTCAACAAAAGAGAAGAAAAACTTTGCTAAAACCTGACTAAGTAAACATGCTTCATTTGCAACCATACCTATAAGTAATCCCTAGGAATAGGACAATGAGTTAGAGCTTAATTTTTCATTTTCCTATTTTCTATGGTTCCTTAATTCTATTATTCTTACTTTACTCTGTTATCATATTCACAAAATACTCCTAAATACAAAGATGAGAAAAGATGGGGTGTAATGTTAGTTACTATACAGTGCCATGTATAGTAGCCATGATTTGGCAATACATATGAAGAATTCCAATCTGTAAAAGAAAACTGATTGTGTGTGTGTGTGTGTGTGTGTGTGTATACACATATATACACGTATATAACAAATATACGTACATATATTATATATATATGCATATATTTATATATATAATACAAATATACTTTACTTTGGTTATTTAAAAATAAGGTAGAGATTATGTTACCCTCAAATTTTAGTACTTAATGTTATATATTCTAATTCACTCATAATAAATTTAATTTCAGTATTTTATTTTTTATTCATGTAATCAGAGTGAGGAGTTTCTTTTCAAAACTCAGGATCAATTTGAGAACAACTCTCAAATATGTTGAATGACTAGGTGGTTCTTTGATGGTTATTTTTAACATTCTTTTTGTTCTCATTCTCATAACACTTTCACTGTGTATTCAAAGAAATATCCAAACTTATAACAATAATTTGGAAAAATGAGTTTATACTACTTTGACCTCTATTTAATAAATGAATATTTCTGTCATTGCAATAAAATTTCATCAGACATTGTAATATAAAAGTATGACAAACTTTAATGAGTAGAGGGGAAAAAAACATTCTCTTATGCAAAGTTCTGATAAGAATTTGTTTTTATAAGAGATTTTAACCTTTTCTAATTGGAAAAGTCTAATCCTCACAAATTAAAGACCAACTGTAATAATATATTACTCTCATTATATTTCTTTAGAAGACTAAGAAATTTGACATTACTTATGTATATCTTTACTTTTTATAAATCAGTTCTTTGTACTAAATTTAAATTATTTTTATCAATATTATGCTTTTTTAATTGAAGTATAATTAATATGCAGTGTTATATTAGTTTCAGGTATACAAAATAATGATTCAACAACACTACATTACTCAGTGTTAATTAGTATTACGTTTTCAGGTTAGATTGAGGTTATCAACACAATAATACATGTTTTAAATACTGTGGTGTATATATACTTTAATATCTATGATAGTATAATCCAAAATGTAAATGTCTCGTATTTTTCAAAAAACTTTGGTGGCACCAAACAAAACAATTTACATTGCATTGCATTTACAGTATATTGTATTTCATAGCAAAGTTATATTTAAAATTGCACACACGTGCTTATTTCATCCATGTGAGGTATATTTTGGCCAGGCTTTCAGACAAAATCTTAAAAAACCCTGATAAAATAACACACATGTAACCTACACTCCGTAGTACTTCATTTTCTCTGTTTTACTGGTGGATATTTTTTAATTCCTCTTTTTGCCTATGGACATTATCCACATCATTAAGATTCAATAAGAAATTCAAAAACTTAGAAAAAAGATTCATACGTGATCCTTAAAATAGTAAATAGTGATAAAGTTCTGAGTGTGAGAACAAAAATGTTTGTAAAGATGCTTCAAATTTGTCAAATAGGGGCTAAAATATGTTTTTTGAGGTGTGCACTATCAATCTTCATCATTTCCTTTGGCAAATTTTAAATAATAATTAATGACAGTGTTTATTTATTTTTTATTTAAAACTCTGATTTTATAGCTTCACTGGTGAAAAAGAGAATCTGGTGTGACAAAGCCTGTATGGTGGCACAGGAACAATCGGACCAAGCTGAGAGTCTTCTGTTCCGTTTGGGGCAAGGCATTGCTTCCTTCCTAGTACTCACTATTCCCTCTTTATCTCCCTGAATCTGAGACTGAGGGTGTCATCACTTATCATCTGTTAACACTCTTGTATTCTTCTCATTGGAATTTAGAAGTAAATGAAAATATACTTATTTAAATAACATAGTACCTGATGAAAAGATCCGATATTTAATTAAAATGGTTTTTTTGTATATTAAACCATCTTCAATATAAGAAACATGCTCCCGTCCCAAAGAGAAAAATCTCTATTTTTTTTTAAAGATTTTATTTATTTGACAGAGAGAGACACAGTAAGAGAGGGAACACAAGCAGGGGGAGTGGGAGAGGGAGAAGCAGGCTTCCCATGAGCAGGGAGCCCCAGGCAGGGCTCAATCCCAGGACCCTGGGATCATGACCTGAGCTAAAGGCAGAGGCTTAACGACTGAGCCACCCAGGTGCCCCAGAATTTCTCCTATTTTTTTTTTTTTGGTTGTTTATCTTTCTTTGAAATTCTTGAATATGTTAGCTTTAAAGAGTGTAAAGGAAATAGAAAAACTCCTACAATAATGCATAATTCATGGATTTACTAGAAAGCATACATTTAAATATATCCTACACAAACTAACATAATAAACACTGTTGTTTTATATATGTTCATTTCATAAAGCCAGTGTACTCAAGCTTTCACATTCTTCAAATGTGCTTCTTCATTATTACTAGAGCCAACTTGTCAGAATTAGTCATTTTATCTTCATGTCTACTTAACTGTTCGAGGTATAATAAAATTTAACCATCTTAATATAGCTGGAACTGTAACCAATTGCCATATTGTATTTTAAAGTGTTATATATACTTGGAAGAAGTTAGCAATAGTAGCAAAATATTCAGTTGATTTAAGATGCCATAATATTAGAGCAATAAGGGTAGTAAAGCCAAAATCTCTAGGACCAAAAAAAAAAAAAAAAAAGCTTAAAAAAAAAAAAAAAAGAACCTAGACAAGGTGTCTTAACAAAATCCAAGAGTGGCATGTGGGAAATGCCACTGATACAAGACTTCCATTGTATTAGCAACTACAGAAATCAGAGAAAA
The DNA here is from genome assembly GCF_024610735.1 of Ursus americanus. Classification (NCBI taxonomy): domain Eukaryota; kingdom Metazoa; phylum Chordata; class Mammalia; order Carnivora; family Ursidae; genus Ursus; species Ursus americanus. Next base: position 26,534,737 of record NC_142135.1, read on the forward strand.
AACATAATGACTAAGGTAAGAAAAAAAACTTCTGGGAGTAGAAACTGAAATGAACAGGGCAGGTACAATAGGGAGAAAGGAAAGAGAAGATGAAAATTAAAATGGTGAAGTATTCTAGGAGATGTATATGAAAGCATATTTTTATTTGAGAGAGAGAAAGCAAGGGGAGGGGCAGAGAGAAAGTAGAGAGTGAATCCCAAGCTGACTCTGTGTCGAGAGCAGAGCCCTACACGGTACTTATCTCACAAACCTGAGATAATGAGCTGAGCTGAAACCAAGAGTTGGATGCTTAACTAACTGAGCCACCCAGTTACCCCCATGAATGTTTTTCTTTCTCTTTCTCTCTCTCTCTCTCTCTTTTTTTTTTTTAAGATTTATTTATTTTAGAGAGAGAGAGAGAAAGAATGTGTTATGGGTGAGCAGGGGGAGGGGCAGAACTAGAGGGAGGGAGAGAATATTCAAGCAGACTTCTCTCTCCCTCCCCCTGCTCGTGATTTTTCTCTCTCTCTCTCACACTCTAATAAATAAACACAATCTTTAAAAAATGGATTTAATTTGCTTCTTTGAAACATGTAAACCTGGAGAGAATGAAAATCAAAAGAAAAAATAAAACAAAGTAGGAAATGAAGTTTAATTAAGTTCACTAAGCTATAATCTATTAATGAATTGGTTAATTTTATATCTCCAGTAAATCCTCATTGGAAGTCTGTAACATGTTTGATTCATTTGGTTCTGGGACAAAAGAAAATAAAAAAAAAATAATAATAAAATAAAATAAATATATATCTGGCACAAAGAAGCTCATTCTTCAAAATCCTTTCTAATCAAAAATCAAATAAATATTCACTTCAATTTCCTTCTGATTTTTATTTATTGATTTGTTTTATATCAAAATACTTAACAGATTTGAATATTACTTGATGTGAGGCTTTTTCTCTAAAAACTTTTTATACCAATTTTTACATTCTCCACTCCTCCCATTGATTTATGATGCTTCCTTCAAATTGTATTTATGCATTATATTAGCAGACTTTCTTGATACACTTTGTTTCTTTATCCTCTCTGTTGCTTCATCTGCTTGTATTACACCATTTTATTTTTTAGCTTAATATTTTTAAGTTTTTTTTTTTTTTAAGTAATCTCTACACCCAATGTGGGGTTTGAACTCACAACCCTAAGATCAAGAGTCGCATGCTCTACCAACTGAGTTAGCCAGATGCCCCATTTTTAGCTTAATATTTTTAACATATGTAATGTTAGAAATAAAATGGATACGCAAGAAGAACTTCAATCTGGGGCATTAAAGATTGACAGAACTTGGGGCGCTTGGGTTAATTAAGCATCTGACTCTTGACTGCAACTCAGGTCATGATCTCGGGGTCATGAGTTGGAGCCCCACATCAGCCTCCATGCTCAGCATGGAGTCTGCCTGAGATTCTCTTCCTCTCCCTCTGCCCCTCCCCCCTGCTCACATGCACTCTCTCTCTAAAATAAATAAATCTTTAAAAAAAACAGACAAAAGTCAACATTTAAAAAAATTAAAAAAATAAAAGAAGATAAAATTAAGAGCTAGGAAAATAAGTAGTAGAATAATACATAAATTCTAATTGTCCTTTTATAAGTTCTCTCCCTGAGGATTTTTGAAAACCCAGACTTCTAGCAAAAAAAAGCTCTGGTTTGATTCTTTTACCATACTCCTCTTTTTGTATTTTTTCTTTTAGTAGTTTAACTTCCAAGTGTTTCCTACTAAACTTGATGCATATTGCCTTTTACAGATAATGCTCAGTCTAGAATAGGACACTTGCTTTATCAGTGGATTTATATAAAAGCCTTGTTTGGCATGTTAGTAGCTTGCTTTCAGTATTAATTCTGAATTCTTTTGTTTTGGACCTTTAATTCCTTCTGTAATGGTCCCCAGAATTCTGCATTTGTGTTTGCTGCAAAGATTGGTGCTTTAATCTAGACTGTGGCTCTGAACTAGATTACATTTGCTTTCTTTGCTAGAAAGTGTTGCTATTCAAATTGGGGATAGGGGTGAAGCTGAAATCAATATCCTTGTACAGGGTGATGCTTCATGAAGTAACATCACTAAAAATCAAGAGGAATCAATAGTTCAGCAGCCTTTAGAAATCCAATGCTCACCAACATGTGGTCTATAAAAACACAGAGATATACAATGTAAGCTACAGAGCCAGTGCGTATTGGCAAAACTTGCCATAAAAATGGTTTTAAAGTGTTTATCCTCAGAGAAAATTCTATTCTGTTTTCTGATTTGCACTCATGTAAGTACCCCATATCTACTGAATCAACACATCTGTTCAAGCTTTCCTATGATTATTCCTCATATTGATACTGAAACATTGAATTTGCAGGGCTTTATTATATGACAATTTTAAAATTAAGGTGTAGAAACTGTTACTAATGAATTTATGCACACACAATTATGATTTATGAATGTGCAAACTCTTTAACACATTTGTATTAAATAATATGGTTATATTAAGCCTTACCAACTATTAATTCTATGACAATATTATGCATATCAAGATAAAATTTCATTTTTTTAAAGATTTTATTTATTTGAGAGAGAGAGCAAGTACAAGTGGGGGGCAGAGGCAGAGGGAGAGGGAGAAGCAGACCCCGCACTAAGCAGGGAGCCTGATGTGGGGCTTGATCCCAGTATCCTGGGATCATGACCCGAGTTGAAGACAAACACTTAACCGACTGAGCCCCAAAATTTCATATTCTAAGAATAACATAATAGTTGGGTTTTAACTGAATAAATATTTACTCTGAATTTTTTACAGATTATTTTTCTGTAATTTCTTTGTTTTTGGTAAATATATTATCTAAGTTAGTTTCAAGTTATCATTTCATATGTAACTTTTTTCTGATTTATTAAGAAGGCTAGAACAGTTCATATAATTTCTATTTCATATTATTTTAAAATAACACTATAGTATTATTAACTACTATTTATTTAGTATATATGAAATTGCAACGTAAAGGTTAATAAAAATCTCTTCCATTTATTTACCTAGATTTTTAACTCTGTAGGAAATCAGAACCATATTGAACCTCTACCTCATCTAAATAGATGTTAATAAATTGAGTATTGTAAAGAACATGATTTGCTTCCTAAATGAATTTTAGTGGGGTTTGAAATCTGAAATGTTGGGGTGGCTGGGTCAGTTGAGTGTCTGACTTTTGATTTTGGCTCAGGTCATGAACTTAGGGTCAGTAGGATCGAGCCCCACGTTGGGCTCAGAGCTCACTGGGAAGTCTGCTTGAGGATTCTCTCCCTCTCCCTCTGCCCCTCCTCTCATTTGCACTCTCTCTGTCTCTAAAATAAATAAATAAATCTTTTGTAAAAAATCTGAAAGGTTAAGTTTCAAATTACAGCCCAAACTTAAAATAGAGCCAATTCAAATATTAATTTGTTAGGAAACCAGAATCAATACATTTATTCACAAATTAATTTTTAGTCTTTTATGCAATCTACTTCCTAAATGAAAACCTCTAATCAAATGATACAAACCTTTGAAATGAATATCTATATTCTTTTTCTTTTAATGAAAATAGTTTTCTAATAATCTTAAACTTTTCATCATTTTGCAATGGCTCTATTATTTGTACTTTAACTTTGCATTATTGACTATAAATATATGTTGAATCATAATCATTAAATTAAAAAGTTAATTAAATAATGGATTCTTATTTCTAATAAAGTAAGTTACATGTAGATTTCAAAATGCCTACTTTTGTTCTTGCAAATTATAAATGATTAGAATTCCAAATTATGTTTGGCTAATGTAATGAATTTCTAATTCAAAGTAGAAAATAAAGGGCGCCTGGATGGCTCAGTTGGTTAAGAGTCTGATTCTTGGTCTCTTAGAGTTGTGAGTTCAAGCTCCACATTGGGCTCCACACTGGGCATGGAGCCTACTTAAAAAAAAAAAATAGAAATCAAACTATAAAGTGATATTATTTACTCTGGAAATATTTCTGAAAGATGTGAAAATGAATGAATTTATTTATTAAATTTAAATTACAATTTAAAATGTATACAATGACTATAAAATAATGTTTAGAAGCTTTTTAAATTCAATTGAGAACTTTAATAATATCACATATATGAAGCCTTATATTTATAGCTTTATAAATATTACAGTTGAAAGTTTATAATTTGAATTTTTTTATATTTTAAAGTAAATTTCAGGAAAGACTAAACTCATTGATTAATTCCATGATTAGATTTCAAGCTGAGTTAATGTAATACATGATCATTTCCTTGGAGGAAAAAACATACCATTAATATGAATACAGATCATGTCCATATACTTTGCTTCGCAGAGCACATTTTGTTAAGATTGCAATTAATTTTATCTATTTAACTAATTATAATTTAACAAAGAAGATTTAGATATTGTATACTTTTTAAGACTATATTAACATGATTTTATAAGTAATCATTAAAATTTTCTAGAGGTAAGGGGTGTGTTCTAGGGGTAAATCATAATGTAAATAAAGCTAAATATAGTAATTAAAACATCAAACATTTGGCATTTATAAATTACAACTGGGGCATTTCAAGTCTAAAGAAATTCATTAGTAAACCATTATTGTTAAACTGTTTTAGATGTTAAGCTATTATTAATGCACAACAACATGAGTTCAAACTGTGCACGTCTACTTATGTGTGGATTTTTTCCATAAATACTGTGTAGTATTGTAAATCTATTTCCTTTTCCATATTATTTCCTTAATAACATTTTTTCTCTAGCTTATTTTATTGTAAAAATACAGTATATAATAGATATAACATACAAAATATGTGTTAATTAACTCTTTATGTTATTGGTAAGGCTTCTGATCAATACTAGGCTATTAGTAGTTAAGTTTTGGGGGAGTTAAAATTATAGGCAAATTTTAACTGCATGAGGGGTTGGTACCCCTAACTCCAAGTTGTTCAAAGGTCAACTATATGCTTGTACTTATGAAAGGTCATTTTTATGGACGATTAACTTTCTATAGTTCTGATGACATTATGTCATATGTAAATAGGACAGACTGAGTGATACATATGTTAAGATGCATTTATCACTCTTTTATTGCACTTAATCTTTAACTGGTATATACATAATAAAAAATCCATAGGCCAAAGTCAAGGACCAAAGTGTATAATACAATAAAAAAAGTACAAAATTTATAGGAGTTCTGGAGATGTTAGAGAAATATAAATATAGGAGCAACTAAAACTACTTGAGAAGACTTTGCAAGTCACAGAAGATATGATGTTTTATCTGGATATTAAAGAATAAGTAAAATTCCAAGACAGAGAAGAAGAAAACACCATTCTTGGATGAAGGGGTAGTCCTAAATAGCATGGAAAAGTAATGGTAAAAAATGATATTTCATGATCATAATAGGACAGGATCCTTAGGGCCAACCAGTAGAAGTACTCTCATAAAATATGTATGGGGGAATTATAGTTAGTTGTGCAGGACACTAAAACAAGTGATGACACAGTTTCCCTGCAAAACACAGAATTCTAACCTAAGATTCCCATGATTCCCAGGCTTGACCTGCTATCTTTACTATTGAATGATTATCCTCATAACCTGCATGGAGGAAGATACTCTTTGAGTTCTCTGATATTATCAAGTTATGTTCCTAATGTTTTTCCTTATCCCAATACACTATGGCTTGGTTATAGTGACAAGGTTTCAGGACTTGTATCTAAAGACCAACTGTAGTGTTTCCTCTTCTGGTGTTATCTAGAGTATTTATTAAAATACAAATTCATAGCTACTGAGTCAGAACACTTTGAGGTAGACCCCTGGTACCAGAATATTTAGCAAGCTGCTAGTGCGAATCCTATGTGCACCAACTGTGAGAGGGTCACTGATGTGAACTTTGCAAGATGCCCCTAGTATGGGCAGAAGGAAAGCATGATGACATGAAGCCAAGCATGTTTTTATGGAGAATGGGTATGGCAAGCTTCATCTTCAGAAAATGGAATTTGTTCCTTACCATGCCACTGAAGGTCAGGAAGACAAAGATACAACAAAAACAGGGTAGAAAGAAACGCAAAGCAGATATTTAATGAACAGTTAAATTATTCCAGTAACTACTCAATTCTTATGAAAGTTTTGAATCTTGGCAGTTCTATGAGGCAAATATTAAGCTAATTTATAAAGAAATAAACTGATGCATCAATATGATGTTAGAGCCCAACTAGTCTATCTAGATTAAAGTGGTTTCAGGATCCCAATATGCTTTTTCTTTATTCTAGGATATATAAGTTGCTATGATCTTACTTTCCTCCACAGTGATGGTAAGTGCATAATCACCTACTCAGGCAATCTTCACAAACAGAAAATGTGTCTGTCATGCCCCCAAGGAAATCTCATTAGAAGTTCATAAACAAAAGGGTAGCTAATATATTGAACATTCCTTCTGGTAATTATTTTTATTTTAGAATATCTGGTAGTTTATATTTTAATATAGGTCTTTGCTATGAGTTTAACATATGCAATTGCATATTATAAAAATAACGGAAATACCATTGCAATAATATAGTTAGTGTTAGACTTCTGTTAACAGTATTTTCTCTTCTGCAATTCAAAATTATCAGGGTATTTCTTGTTATACATTTATTCAAGCTAATACATTTTTACCATTTTCCACTTACTCGTTATCTCCTAATAATTAAAGTGACACAATTAAAAAAAATTAACAAATCATTTGCTTTTTTTTTTTCAATTTTTTAGTGATACTTAATGTGTTACCTTAAAACAAGTGGTGCATTTTCTTCCAAAAGAAAACATTTGACATAACTAAGACTTATTTTATTATCATACAATAAAGATATTAATATAAACATTTGACTTATTTCATATTAATATAAACATTAACTTATTTTATTATCATTATAAAAATAATAAAAAGATAATTTTTTACCTTTAAAACAATTTATTTTTTTCCAAATAAATGCCAAGCACTATAGTATGTTCATTCTCTCATATTATACAAAATTAAATTTATAAAGAAATATTATAATTTAGTCTTTATAACTGTCCTCACTTAAAATGAAGAAACTGAGAATGAGTTGAGGCACCTAACCCAAAACTATCAAATAATTCAGCTAATATCAAAATCAGGCTTCCCCAATACAAGTTTCAGTGTTCTTTTCTTTCACAAAATAATACATTTACTCTTGCTTTATGTTATTCATTTTTAAGATGCCCACTTCTAATATGTCATTAAGGATGCGCACATTACAAACATTATACAGTTTTGACTCAAGGCAATTAAAAAAATTAAAGCATTTATAAGTTCACATGAGAAATCTTTGGCTAAGGCAGGATCTAGGCACAACTAATCCTTGCTCTTTTTCTGTTTCTCTCTGATTGTCCTAATTTACCCCTTCCCAAATGTTGACTTTATCATTCATTTGGCATCAAAATGACTGGAGATGTGACAGATATCAAATACGATATGCACAAATAGGAAAAATGTCCATGTTATTCAATGGAGTGAAGAAATTTTACCCAGATTACTTCCAGGTAATAATGCCACATGACTCATTAGCAGACTTAGATTGCAATCACATTTCCGAACCATTCACCAGTATAGGACTGATGAGCACCATGATTCACTTGATTAGTAAGAATTCATAACTGGATCTGGGAGTGTGGTTGGCCTACCTTGAATCACTTAAATGATACAGGGATTCTGTTAGGAAGAAGGAGCGAAGGAATTTATACGCTAAGTAAACCACTAACAGTTCACCAAAATTATTTGATAGCAAACCACTAACCACTAACAGCATCTGCCACATTTGTCTTCTGTAGTGAGAATATAGTTAGAGAGACTGAGATAAACATTCTGAAAGAAAAGATGTGCAAACACTTGTGTTTGTGTGTGTGTATGTGTGCATTTGTTGAAAGATGTGAGAAAAATACGCAAAAGAATAGAAATCTGAACAAGATATATGATGCTACTTATTTATTTATTTTTTAAAGATTTTATTTATTTATTTATTTGACAGAGAGACAGCCACAGAGAGAGGGAACACAAGCAGGGGGAGTGGGAGAGGAAGAGGCAGGCTCACAGTAGAGGAGCCTGATGTGGGGCTCGATCCCACAATGCCGGGATCACGCCCTGAGCAGAAGGCAGACGCTTAACGACTGAGCCACCCAGGCGCCCCAGTGATGCTACTTATTTTAAACAAATTAAAAGAAACTGTATATGCATACTTAGTTACATATTTTATTTTTAATTTTTTATGATGAAAAAGTAGAGGATGTATTTATGATGTTTTAATTTTTCTATGGACACAGGACTTTACTTGATAATTAAGGGGAGTTTTATTATTAAACTATTAAGGGTGACATAAAATTTCAGGCATTTTACTATGGTTTATATTGTTTACTTAGGCTATGAAGTCATCTTGTACCCTTTCTGTAACTTTGCAAGCTTGGCTGAGAAAAAAAGAATAAATCAAAATGAGAAATAGAAATCTGTGTCCTCCTAGTGCAATTAGTACCAAAGTAAAATATATACCTATTGCTGTTTTTTGAGAAAAACAGAAGTGATAAAAGTTCATAGAGAAGGGCAAGTAAATTAGTCAGGTTAAGCCAGACTAACTAATAAATCCTGAAATTATGTTGTAGAAAAGAAAAGTTTCTTATTCACAGAAAATCTACTATAGATCAGAGGAGTGAGTCTTAAATACAGTGACAGATTTCCACACTGTATCTATACTTCTTATGATGCTACCATCTCAACATGTGGAACTCAAATAGTGGAGAGGGAAGAAGAGATGAAATGGCTTTTAGTTGCCTCAGTTGGACACATACCACTTCAATCTCACCCAACTACAAAAAGTCTGTGCTATAACAGAAAATATGGATAGTCAGTGTGTATTAACAAACTGCAGCAGGAGCTTTGGCTGGGGGAGGGGGCATTGGGTTTAAGGGGTTAAAGAAGGAAGAGAGAAGGTGAGAGGTGGTATCAAATTTTATAAAAGTACTCTGAAGTATTCATGTCTCATCTCTTGAGTGATTACTCCTCCATGCTTGGCTGCATAATTTGTTTTGACCAATGGAATAATATTAGAAGAGAAATTCTATTCCTGATAAAAGCCTCAAGATCCAGTATTTTCTATAATCCCTGTTACCTCTAAAATGATGACTGAAAATGCTCCAGATAGAGTCTGCTTAATTAGTGCTACAGAGCACAAGCAGGGTCAACTTAGTGATCCTCTGGACTTTCTTTCTATAGTTTCAGGTTTTCACGATTGCATCAGCAACCTCACAGGCATGCATTTATTCTGTTGTTCAAGTGAATGCTAACTCCCTCACACGAAATTCTAGGAGTGATACCTGAGGATACCTGAGGGATACGAGGCCCACAGCCAGACTTCTGAAGATGAAAGCTAAACCAAGTGAGCTATTATAGAATCCAATTTGTTCTAACGCCTACTAAAGCTGAAGAACTCAGAGATTACCAGCATGTTCTGGGTAATGTCTGTGCTACAGAGCATGTGGTTCATTTACGGACTCTGCTCAAGGGTAGGCTGGCCATTTGATGTCTCTGAGGCTCAGCCTGGGAAAATAATAGTAGCTAATTCCAGGGTTTGTTGTTTTTGTTGTTAGACTTTAACTAATTACGCTATTTAAATTGATGTCTCAGCAAAGTTAAACGTTTTTGATATAGAACTAACTAAATATTTGTCAAAGGAAAACAATTATTTGATAAATTTAACATTTGAAATATAGGTTGATTGGAAATATCACTTACATATTTCTAGGAGGATTGTCTTAAACTATCTTTATAATATAAGGATTGCAAAGGTAACTTAGATTTCTATAACTGATGCCACTTTTCCTAACTAATATATGTGTCCTTTAAAAAAAAAGTCCTCCCCCCACCTTTTTTTTAACCTTCAAAGCAGCAATGTGGGAGGAGGCAAAAAAGTTTAAACACTGATTGTTTTTGGTAAGGAATCTGTGTGTGTACACGCACACAGACACGTAAGAGTTCAGTACTTTACTGTGTAGGTGGTTTTAGATGCATATTTATATCTCTACGTATCAACTGCAAAATGTAACATGTGACTTGACCAAGTCTGAAAGTCCCTTCAAAATATATATTAGTGGCTTGAAGTAGAGAAAGAAAACTAACTCAAATCTCAGTTGTGTCTTCAAAGCTCATTTATACGTAGAAAGCAGATTAGAAATTTATTGCTTTTTTAGACCCAGGGTAAAGGAATTACAAGATATATTTTCACAAGGGCAACTAAACCAGTTGAAGTTTATAGCATAATAAAATAACAGAAATTACTGAGTGTTTTGGGGGCAACAAATGGCAGTGATCTCACTGTGTTACCACAGAGGTTTGAAATGTTAGAAGAATCTTGGTGTGTAGGCTATAATTGATAATGGCAAAAACTCAGTGGAGACATGAAAGAACAAAAATGATGCTCTGAGGACGAACAATGATTCAGAAGACTCTCTAGATAGTAGGCCCATGGTAGTCGTTTGCTTTGAATTATGTTTCTTTTACCAGTTAGAAAAAAAAAATCACCTATTTGAAAAGCTAATCACAAATATATTTGTTAGAAAAAAAAATCACTAGTAAGCAAACTTCATCAGGATTTCTGTTTTTAAAAAGTATTCATTTTAAATTTTAAAGAAAATAAGATGATTCTGTTCAAGATTTTCATAATATAAATTAAATTCAAAATCCAATTAGTGGTGTTTTAAAAACATGAGTCAATTTTCAAAAGTAGATTACTCTGATTCTGTTTTCTTCCAAAAAACTTTGAATAGCTTTGAAATATATTAAAATTAATCTTTAAAAAACAATCTTTCATTTCATACTTGTGTATGAACCTTAATATTTAACAAAAACTATATACATATAACATGAGGGTGATGAATATCTTAGACATAAATATCTTAGACATTTCAGAAATCTTTAATTACACTAAAACGGTCCTAAATTTTTCAGCTCATGTGAATTATTTGTCCTTGCATTCCTGTTCTCAAAGTACATACTTTCTAGCTAAGTAATACAGATCAAATCCTGAGTAGGAAATGCATTTCATTGAAAATAATTCTGGAGCTTTAACTGAGCTAGGACTGCCTATTGACTAAATGAGATGGTATATCCATTCAAGTATTTTCAGTGCAGTTTAAAAAAAAGTTCACATATTGGAATGACTATTCGAATAAACAGACTGGAGGACTCAGATATTTAACAAATTCATGGAAGCTCTTCCTGATTAAAAAAAAAAAATCATAGAGGTAATCATGGTTAAGTTTACCAAACAATTTTTTTACAGAAAATAAAGGATGCAGCTACATTTTTAGAAAAATGTTGACTTGAGCATAATTCCTTTCTAAACTAAACAATACTTATTCATTGATTAGTTAGTGGCTATAAACTAACAATTTAAAATTTCTTTGGAGGTTGGCTGCAAAAGCAGACTGTGTGTTTATATAACAGACCATAATAAATGAATAGTCAACAAACAGATACTAATCACATAAAATGAGCACAAATATCCAAAATATCCAAAACATATTCCTATAATAGGAAATAAAGGCACGAAAACAATAGTTTAGGACGCAGATAATATAATCACAGACATCACATGCCTAAAGAAAACACAATTTTATAGCCAGTACTTTTCTTTTTAATTTTCATCAAGAAAGCACTGAAGGCTTTATCTTTTAGAGACAGCTGGGATTTGAGTCAGGATATTTTAACTCAAGAATGAATTATGGCTACTAATTGTCTAGGCCTTTCCCGTCCACAATCCATGTCTTACAGTTACGATGTTTTGTATTATAGTACAAGTCAATATTGTGTATTAAACAAAATAAAACATTTAAAAACAATATATTAGAACTGTTTTCTTATTAAATTCCAGTTTTGTTTGACTACGTAAAATTATTTAGTTCATGAATGTCAACATCCATCAAAATTTTATTAAACTATCACCAAAAGTAAGAAATTAATACTTGTATGTTGGAATTTTTTTAATTTTCTAATTAGTCATATTTTTGAAATATCTTTTTATCATTTTTTAATAGGACAATAGTCACTACATGCATTCTTCAATTAAATAAACTAGCCATCTCATTAAAATTCCTTTATATTTTCACGTTTACCCATTCACCCCTTGCAAAATGTCATTACCCCATCCTATAATATCATTAAGATATACTCCTGAGCTTTATTACTGAGAAAAGAAAATCTATCATTAAATCATACAATGAAAATATTAATTAAAATAAAAAAGCCATATAACCATATATGGCTAAAGAAATCGAATAGTATAACCCCCCCAAAAAAAAGCAGAAAAATAAAATGCTAAAAAATATGGATTTTTTTACATGCTCACAAATTTTGCAGTAGCAAACCTGTCTCCTCATTCAGTTTAGCTGCATAGTGCTGATAGAATATCCCACAAAGCCTTGTAGTCAGGAATCATAGACAGCGGTAGATGGATTGGGGATTTAGAGGGCAAGGGGGATGCTCTAAGTGAAAGCACCAATTTATCAGCCTCTGACAATCCTGAGTCTGCAGGAAAAAACCAGGAAGGTGGACAGATAGCAAATGACAGTGAAACAAGGAGTGGAAACTGAATGTTTATCTTCTGATTCTATGACGAGTTAACTGACAAAGGGGAAAAACTCCCGTTGAGATTTTTTTTAAACATTGCATAAATTATATACTGTATACTTGGATTTCACCCTAATGTACTTAAGGTTATAAAACAAATTTTCACTGAGTGTCATATATAACTTCATGTAGTTTTTCTATCATGCATCTCTAACATCATTCATCTATCATGCATCTCTAAATGTCATTCAATAATGATATGGACTTTAATTTCAATTAGACTTATAAAAAATGATTAAGTCTATCTCAAATGCCTATATAATTGGAAAAAAATGTATCAAATTTATTGAAGGGAAGACAGGTAAACATTTTAACCTACTTTTTTTTTTTTTAAGATTTTATTTATTTATTTGACAGAGATAGAGACAGCCAGCAAGAGAGGGAACACAAGCAGGGGGAGTGGGAGAGGAAGAAGCAAGCTCATAGCGGAGGAGCCTGATGTGGGGCTCAATCCCATAATGCCAGGATCACGCCCTGAGCCGAAAGAAGATGCTTAATGACTGCACCACCCAGGCGCCTCAACATTTTAACCTACTTAACATAGATAATTTAACATTCAGATAACATAACTGACAGTATTTGTTAACATAGATCAATTCTAATATATTCTAATATAAACCAGGAGGTTTCCCAAGTCATGCTACAAATTCATGCCAAATATATGATTCTTTACTATGAAAATATCAGTTCATTGTTGACCTGTACATGTTAAATACTAACTGGATTTGGGTATGTCCTGTAATTCACAGGCCATGTTGTTTTGTGCAGATAATTACACTGCAGTTTCTTTAAATTTTAAGCATATTTTGTTTCTAGATACTGTGTTGTAAAATTTCAGAACTATCAATTTCAACAAAATCCAGATATATCATGAACTTTTAAAAAAATATTCTAGTTTTACTACTACCATCATTACCACAGCTACCACTTCTACTATACTACTTTACTACTAGTACTACTACTACTAATACAAATACTACACACTTCAGTGATGAAATGTGCCACATCTTTCACAGGTGGCACATTTAAAAAAAAGATATTTATTTATTTATTTATTTGTTTGCTTATTTATTTATTTAGCGAGAGAGTGGGGGAGGAGCAGAGGGAAAGGGAGAGAGAGGAGAGAATCTCAAGCAGACTCACCCCTAAGCATGGAGCTGGATTCTGGGCTCAATCTCAATGATCCTGAGATGACGACCTGAGCCAAAATCAAGATTCGGATGCTTAACCATCCAGGCACCCCATGGCTCTTATTTTTAAGGCCGAACTATGTCTTTCTTTCTTTATTCCACTATGTTAAAGGTCATGTGCACTGTTTTTTTGTTTGTTTTGTTTGTTGTCTCCCCCCCAACCTCAACTGTACTCTACTGTGGTATTTAGCAGTTATTTATCAGCTATGTGTTTACAGAATACAATGCTTTGGCTAAAACTTCAAGGAAAATACTAGTTTTTAGCTAAAACTTTTGTTCTTGAAATATTTTTGATATCGATTTTTAATTGTGGGATTGGACTCCTGGGATAAGATGTGTGGATATCCTTTGAGGACTATATAGTCTTTCTAAGAAAAAGCATTTTTTAAAATAGATATATGGAGGTGCTATCAACCTATGGACATTAAAAAATATCACTATAGGTTTCTTTGAACCACATTTAAATTCATGTATGTTACTCTGAATAGAGTTTTATCACTATTTTGTGTGTGTGTGTATATGTGCATGTGTGTACATACATATATTTAAATGAGTTATTTTTATTTAATAATTTACTCAAAGTTGTATAAATGTAATTTTGATATTTCTCTTCTGCTCAAATAATTAAGGGAAAGTGTTTATTTTGTTCTTTGTTAACTTAGTTTTCACTGTTAATTTTTACTTATATTGTTTTCATAGAGAAACTTGGCCTGAATAAATTTCTGAAGTTTTCTTTGTGGACCAATATGTCCAGTTTTGAAAATTCACCATGATAATTCTCAACAAATGTGCACTTTATATTTGTAAGATTCCCATCACGTGCATATATGAAACATATATTCAAATATATTATCATCTTTCGATTCATATGAACCTATTTATACTTACATTGATAAAGGTATTTTAAGTTTCACTTAATGCATATTTTCTCCATGTCTTTTTAGATAAAAATACTGTTTTCATGCTAAAATCTTATATTTGCATAGAAATATCAGAAATATTAATCAGATTTTACCTATAATCGATACAAAATTATCCATTGCTACTTTAACATTTTTAATTTAATTTTATTAAACAATGATTATCTTGGTTTCTAAATTTTTTAAAGATCAAATTAGCATATTTTTAAACATTCTTTCAATTTTTCTGGGTTATTTAGATCTAGACTGATCTTTCTTACATTTTAACCAAAAATTTTCTCTTAATGTTGTGTGAAATTTCCAAAAAATAAAATGAATTCTATCTGGGAAATTTCTTACTTCATTTGTAAAATAAACATGACAACTTTTTCAGATAATGCAAGATATACTACAAGAAGAAATTAAAATACAACCTGATGATGACAGTGGCTTTATCATTAACATATAGTTATCTACAGAACATAAAGTTAATCCTGACAAATAAATCACAGCTGACTTTCTCTACATTCCAAATCTTGCCGCATTTTCCATTGCCCCACCCTGAATTATAGCAAGAGATGATTACAGCTGCAACACTCATGCCGCAGCAGTTAAGACATACCAAGTTTTCCCACTGATAATAAATTCTAGCTCTTTCAGGAGCTCTGAGCTTTACAAACAATGTCTCCTAAAGAGGTAACTGACAGACCGAGTAATCTTCAGTAAACTCTCTATCATGAAAGGCCTTCCTCCTCTTTCATGCTAGTGTGTTAGACAAGTAGACACAAAAATTATTGTTCTTTCTACACAATCCATCTGCCTTAGCTGGACCAGCAAGCCCTACTCTGGAACACATTTCAAAAACAAAACCAAACATACTTTATTTTATTTCTCATGAAAGAGTACATTACCCAGGACCTATGAAATCAATTTACCTTTTTTGTTCTCACTCCCTGCCATACCCATGCCTCTCTTCTAGAATAACTGCATGCCTAGCTAGGCTGAGTAGCAATAGAATGAAAGTGTGGAAGGTCGGCTAACCTTGGCCTGATTAACTGTAAAGGTGAATCCTTACTGTGTTTTAGAAACAAAACAACACAAGACAGTAGTCTCCTTAAAACTGGATAGTTTTCCTAGCTTTTGTCTTTATGACATGATTATCTTTGAAGAATATAAGTTACTCATACCAGTACCTATTTGTAGCAGTACCTTCATAGCAGTACCTCTACTGGGTTTTTCTATGGTTTTATTCCAACTGTGTCTTCATAGATTCTGCATCTGTCTGTTTGGCATTCATTCAACACTGACCAAATTATATTAATTATATTTTCTTATTTTCTGTATTCTGGATGTTTAGGCATTTGGAGCCTCACTAAGTGGGAACAGACTGCTCCCTCAGGGCTAAGCCACTTTTTAGATAGCAAAGTCTTACCTGGGAGCATGACTTTCACATGCAAACTAACAAATCCACAGCCTCAGCACCAGCCATTTCCTTATCAAACACACACACAAAGCCAATACTTCCCCTCCCCTAAATCATCTAGGACCAGGTGGAGGCAACTAGAGACCACTCCTATTGCCCAGAGCTTACTGGAATTATTCAAACCAGCCAATCCTAAATTGTTTACCCTGCTTTGCCTTTCCTTTCCTGTGAAAACCCCATTAAAGATTTTGGCCTGAGCATTCCTCTCACTCCTGCTTCTGTCTCCTAACCGATAAACTCTCCCTGTGGCCCTGCACGGTTGTGGCATTCCCTTCTTTCAGAAGTGTTAAGTAATAAAAGTCTTCTTTCAATGGCATTGATCACTCAGCTACCTCCATAAATTAAAATTCCGCAGGTACATCTGAGACAACTTTCTTATAAACAGAATCAGATTATGCATTTTGGTCAGGAACTGCGTAACGGTCATTTTTCCTTCTCAATATACTATATCAGGAAGCACATGATATCTATCCTGCTAATTACTAGGGATATTAATTTGATTACTCAGGTAAGATGGGGTCTGCTGGGTTTTGTAATATGAAGTTATTTCTCTTTAAAATTAGTAAGTATTTTGTATGGAGTAAATATGAGATACACATGCTGTCTTCCACATTAGCTCTCACCCACTGGGCTTATCATTCATCAATGACTTTTGCCTGAAACAATTATTACTATGATGATCACCAATAGTGATCAAATATCCTTCATCTAATCTACTTATGGAGATTGATTTTACTCTTCAATATTTAGCAACGTATGGCTACATTAAAAAAAAATCCTTCCTCTGTCCCATATGGCTAACATTAATACTTATTCATTTATACATCCATAATTTTAATTTACAACTTCAGCGTGTCATATGGATTTGACTTAATTGCCTATGCATTTTAAGTTGTCTCTTGTTGGATTATCATCTTGCCCTAGACACAATTTTTTTCCTTCAGCAAATATCTGATATAACTTACAGCAGGTAATAATAGTGATTTCAAAATATATACACATTCTTTGATGCTTCTCTCTTCAAGCGCTCTAGTCAATGACATGTTAACAGAAGTTATATGAGCCATTTTGCTCATGAACACACAGGCACAATCTCCCATGTTCTTTCTCCTTCTACTAGTCTGTTGTACGTGATTACTTGACCTTGGAATTCAAATCTGGAAAATGGTAAAACCGCGCATATGAAGAATCCTGTGTTCGTGAATTACCACTGGAGATAAGCTGTCCATCAAACAAGAACAGCCATGGTGGACTTTGTATAAATGACATAAATATTTCTCATGTCTGTTTCAACCACCATACATTTCAATAATTGTTTTTTGTTATAGCAACTGATAGCACCTGATTTGATATACTTCATTTACTTCAACTGAGGTCAGGAATTAAATATTACTTCAAAGTTATATGTGACAATTAAAAAGGGTCCATATTGGTCAGTATATGGGATAATACAGAGAAAATCTTTAATACTTAGTTAAGTAAAATAGTGGCTTTGGGGAGTTTTCTATATCAGTTTGCACTGAGATAGGAGTTGGGTTCCAAAAGAGGTGAAGAGTGAGAAAAGGACAAAGAAAGGATGAAGGTTCAAACTGAATGTTTTTGTGAATTATGAGAAGAATATTCTACTGTGCAAATAAATATATCTTGAATTTCTACTTTTGAGAACAGTCATAAATAAGTTAGTTTCTAAGTATCTGGCTGAATGAAAACTAGAGAAAACCACATTAATCAGAATGTCTATTTATTTTCAGAATGTCTATTTAAGTATCAACCTATTGAAATGCCAAATTGCATCTGAATTTTAGCGTTATTAGAGACAATATTAAAACTAAAAATTTTGCCAGGTGGATTATAGTCGAGGTCACTAGAGAATGCATCAGTAGTTCATCCAATCGCATGGGCTTCTTGAAAACAGATCTAAAAAGTCAGGCCTTAGGCATGTGTTCAGACAACGTGATAAATAGAACCATGCTGACAACTTTGTGGAGAAATCAACTGATTAGCCATATAGTATTTTTCAAGATACATAAATCATTACTCTAGAAATAACAGGCTCTTTCCCTGAAGAGCATTGCTATGGTTTGAATGTTTATGTCCTTCTAAAATTCATATATTGAAATCCTAATGCCCCACTTGATTGTACTAGGAGATGGGATCTTTGAGAAAGGTTTAGAATATGAGGGTGGAGCCTTCTTGAATGAGATTAGCACTCTTAAAAAAGTCGCTGCAGACAGATCCCTAACCACTTAAGCCACCACGTGCAGAGTAAGAAGGCACCAGCTATGAACAAGGAAGAGTCCTTACCAGAACATGACCTTGCTGGCACCCTGATCTTGGATTTCCCAGTCTCCAGAACTGTGACAAAAGAAGTTTTTGTTGTTTATAAGCTACCCAGTGTGTGGTATGTTATTACAGCAGCTTGAAAAGACTGAGACATGCATGAACTCATAATGGGCTAATGTCTTGCAAAAGATATCTCAATAAATCAATAAAATCAATGAATAAGTGAGTAAATGAATTACAACATTAACATAAATAGAATTGGAGAGAAAGTCAGTGATACTGAATTCAATGGTTAGTACCATGGTAGGTAGACTCAAAAATGGGCCCCAATGATACCTGCTTTTTGGTATTCACATCCTTGGGTAATCCTCTCCTCTTGAATGTAGACTGGGCATGTCGACTCACTCCTAATAACGTGAAGTTAGGAGATAACACTTCTGAGATTAGGTAACAGACATACTGTAGCTTCTGACTTGGGCCTCTCTCTAATTCCCTTACTTGCTCACTCTGCAGAAAGTCAATTGACATGTGAGCTGAATTATGGAGAGGCCTATCTGGCAAGGTACTGATGTCTCCAGCCAACAACTAGTGGAGATCTGAGACCAATCTACAGCCATATGAGTGAGCTTGGGAGCACACCTCCCCCAAATTGAGCTTTGATATGACTGCAGACAGGACCAACATCTTGACTGAAACCTTATTAGTAATCTTGAGTCAATGACATTCAAATTCTTGACCCTCAGAAAATGGGAGATAACAAATGTACATTATATTAAGCCTCCAAGTCTTGGGGTAATTTGTTCCACAGCATTAGTTAACTAATATAAATACCTTTCTCATTTTTTTCCAGGGGTAACTCATTGTTTTTAAGGACCTAAATGATCAGAAAATGAAAGCCTTGATGACATTTAAAGTTATGACTTTACTTATTATTGTGAATATTATCATAAAACTATACTTTTTTTCATTTATCTAAATATGCTAGGAGGATGATTATCAAATTATAGTATAAAACTGTGCTCTAATTAGATAACTAAGTATCACTTAAAAACTCAATCCTATGAGGTTCTGATTAAGTTCATCTGAGCAAGTACAGATCTTTAATGTATGATGGGGTTATAGCCAATAAACCCAGAATGTTGTAACTCAAAAATGCATTTAATATACCTAACATACTAAACAGCATAACTTAGCCTGGCCTATCTTAAACTTGCTCTGGATGCTTATATTAGCCTACAGTTGGGCGACATCATCCAACAAAGCCTATTTTATAATAAACTATTGAATATCTCATGTAATTTATTGAATATCGTCTGAACATGAAAAACAGAATGTTTGTATGGGTAGAGAATGATTATAAGGATATGGGCAGTTTATCCTCCTGATCATGTGACTGACTGGGAGCTGTAGCTCGCTGCCACTTTCCAGCATCATCAGAAAATATCATACTCCATATTGCCAGCTTGAGAAAAGATCAAAATTCAAACTTTGAAGTATAGTTTCTACTGAATGCATATTGCTTTCACACCATCATAAAGTAAAAAAATCCTAAATTGAACCACTGTAAGCCAGGGACAGCCTGTATACAAGAATCTGGACATTTTAAAATATTCCACAGTGATTATGGTGTACAGGCAAGTTTGAAATACAATGATAAATCAATGCTTTATATTATTAATATAATGTATATGATGCATGAAAACATTACAATATACTCTTACTGGAACATAACTATTATAAAGTCAAATGCAAGACATAATGTTGTGTTAAAACACCTTTTCATATAATACAAGAACCATTAAAAGTGTACTCAGCTTCAATGTAATGCCTAAGTTTGCAGCAAAACAATGCTAGTCCACCAATCAATAAAGTAATATGAACTGAACACCGTAGGTTCTCCATTTGATCCCATAAAATCCCTCTCTCCCCCCCAAAAGTCCTTGTGTTAGGTATTTTATATTAAATTGGGATTTGGCAAAATAAATTTCACCCCAGGTTCTGTAGACATAAATGACAAAAATAGGATTTGTATTTGGGCACATCTAACTCCAAATATACTACATCTTGTGAACTATAGAGTGCTGTGCTCAGTGGTGTTAGGTACATGGTAACACTGTACAAGTACCACAGGGTGAGGCAACTCAGGTTTCCATTGTGTTGATTGTGTCTTGAGGCACAACTTGCTGGGCAGATTCATTATGAATCAAATTTATATTCATATAGAGAGCTACTAGATTTCCCCTTCTCCAGAAATCAAATTGTTTCCTGCCGTAATGTTATCTATCATTTCAAAATCAGGAAGACAGGGCAAGGAGAAAATTCAATGTTCAAACAAGAACTTGAAATACTTCAAATAAGTACTATCTGCCCATTTATTCACATATTTGGGGGGCATGCATTCTGTGATGCCATTGACATGATATGATGACAATGAATATGACCCACTCAGATCTGCTGTGGGAAGGGACATTAACAAAAGGCCCCTGTTACTGTATTCTGAATCTATCATCATGTTAGCACTTAAGCCACACCCCAAAAAAGCTGCTTGAGGCTAATAACTGAGAGTAGCTGGATACACTAATACAGACCCATACATACAAGATGATTTAAGATTCCACTGACGGGAGGCTTTGGCTCAATCTTTTTTAGACCTGTACTACAGTCTGAGTGCCTTCCTACCCAACCCTTCTCTTCAACTCTTCCACAGAGAAGACACTCTCTGGTTTCCTCTCTTTTTTTCCGTCAAAGAAATTTTCCTCAATAAATCTTTTGTCAGTCAAGTTCAGCTTGAGTGTCTGCTTCTCAGAAAACCCCAACTAATCCAAGTGATGCCAAAACGTCCTGCTGGAGGAGAGGGCCACTGAAGTGGAATGATTCAAGCATTCAAAAGATAAATGGGCAACGACATCAACACAGACAGTGGAGTTAGCTCGTTTCTGTTAAATTGTACCAGTACCCTGCTGAGGGACAGTAAGAAATCTAGAGTTAATAGCAGGCATAAAACACACTATTCAGATATACTGCTCATGCAATATAATTGACTCTTTGTCCCAGCTGCTTCTCTCTGAATCTAGCAATGCATTTGCACTAGACCAGGTGTCCCAAGGGCTGTTCCCAGTCAGTGACTGAAGGTAGCAAGGATGCAAATGCAGGTCCGTTTCTACAAGACATAGGACTCTTCTGATGGGTGGCTTGCTTTGGCTCAAGGACTCCACTGCCTGAAACTTTCTTATAACCACACTGCAGTCAGAGACTTCCTACTTAACCATCCTGCCTTCTTTCTCCTACGGTGGTCAAACCTGCACTGCAGTCTGATATCTTTTCTTCCTGCCCGCACCCACTATCCCTCACAGGTATTTCTCCCAATAAATCTCCTCCACGTCTAATCCTATCCTAGCGTCTGCTTCTCCAAGAACTTAAATCACACAAATGAAAGTCTTACTCTAAACACATCACATTTACTGTCACAATTTCCATCCTATTCTATTTAGTGTTAGTCATGGGGGGGTGGGGAATACTTAAATTTATCAACAAATAGGAACACTGTTTTGTGACTTTTTCTGCTCTCTTGTTTGCCCTAATGTAAACTGATATTTTGTTAAAAACAGATATATAATGATAAAAAGGTAAACTTATCTTTGTTTCTTGATTGCAGTTCTGAAATTGCTTTCAGTACGTTAATCTCAACTTGTAGCCAATTTGAATGCCATTGGCTCTCATCATTTAAAAAACTGAATTAAATATCATATGCTTATATTTTTTCTTTTTTTAAGATTTTACTTATTTATTTGAGAGAGAGAGAACACAAGCAGGGAGAAGGGGCACAGGGAGAGGGAGCAGACCCTCACTGAACAGGGTGCCCGATATAGGGCTTGATCCCAGGACCCTGGGATCATGACCTGAGCCAAAGGCAGAGGCTTAGCCGACTGAGCCACTCAGGCACCCCTATTTTGCGCTTATATTAACCTCAATGTCATAAGTGTATGATATTTTAATTCAATATAACTTGTTGAAATGATCAAAATATTACTGGAAAAAAACTATTACCTTAGAACACGAGAAAAAAAAAAAAAAGGTATGTTGTGTGTGGATGAGTATGTACTAGATTCTAGTACTGTTCTCCAAAACATGGCCCCTTAAAATCTATGCCTTTAGTGTTTTATAAGCTACACAGTATTCAACACTCTTTGGATTGCAGGTGAACTTTTTTGTTACTTAAATTGACTTAGATAAAATTGACAGAATTTTAAAAAATATGTCAGATCAAAAAGTTGAAAGTTTAGCAATGCAACTGAACTCAGTAATATTTATAATCATTGGCTTAAGTGATTCTAGATATTTCTGTATCCTTTTTCTTTAATTCTCTGAATGATTGTTTCATTTTTTACTCACTGAATATTGTCTTTAATCTCATGCTGCCCAAACTGTAAAATATATGTTTTAACATTTTTACCACTCAAGATTTTTAAAGAATTCAGTTTGAAAAATTGCAGAAATGTGCTCTTGTTGTTTTATCTTATGCCAGACAATCTGTCTTATACCAAGAACCTGCAGCTAATGAGACTATAGTAAAATATGAAAGATTTTTCTAGAACCACATGGTTAGAGTAAAGATAGGAGTGGGATCTAGCAGAAAGGACTATTCTAAGAAGAAAGAAAAAGACTGTATATAAACAAACAAAAATAGAAAAAAATATATTGTTCACTATATTCTGAAATTTATGTCATGATTCCAGAGTTGAGGATTTAATAGACAAACGTTATAACATAACCTTTAGTATTAGTGCGATAAGTTAGATTTGGGAAATACAATTAAAATTAAATGTTCAATATAAGAGTAAGTTCAGGGATGTTCGATCAAGAAGGTTTGTATTCAATAGTGATTTGTAAAAATGTTTAGTTGAGTATTTTGTTTAAAAGAAGGACAGAGTAATAATACTATTACGATTCAGGTTCATTAGTCATTTTAAGTTAGAAATCATTCTAAGTTGTAAACTATTTATCAAATACAGTTCAGAGTCTTCCATTGACAATGATCTAAGCTCAGAAAATCATGTACACTTTTAATAACTTATATCCCACCAGATTGATCACATCTTTTTCTACTATTTTGTACCTTGTCTGTGTCATATCACTCATCATATCATACTGAAGTTTATGTATTTGCTACTGCTGCTTGACAGTGAGGTTCTTGAAAGTAGGGATACTTTCTTATTTATATCTACATTCTTTGTTAAAATGCCTAGTACAGTGTGCACTCTGTAAAAATTTATTATTTAATACAAAAAGAACTAACCAAAAACAGATTTATTACCAGACATTCAGGATTCATCATTATGAAAAAAAATGCAATATGAAAAGAGGGAAAACAATCTATCTGAAGGTTTTTAGGTCCCAAACAAAAGAACTTTACACAAAAAAAGGCAAAGAGGTAACACAGTTTTTGGAAACATCTTATATAAAGAATACATTCAGACCTACTCAATATTGAGACATCGAACTATTTTTTTTAAAGATTTTATTTATTTATTTGACAGAGATAGAGACAGCCAGCCAGAGAGGGAACACAAGCAGGGGGAGTGGGAGAGGAAGAAGCAGGCTCCCAGCGGAGGAGCCTGATGTGGGGCTCAATCCCATAACACCGGGATCACGCCCTGAGCCGAAGGCAGACACTTAACCGCTGTGCCACCCAGGCGCCCCGAGACATTGAACTATTGACCACAACTAAGCTCAAGTGTGATTCAGGTTCCAAAATATACATAAGTATTTAAGTGAAAGTCAAGAGAGTTCAACTTCAAAGCTGACAGATATACAAGAGCAGAAATGATTTCTTGTTTGTATATAGCAAATATCAGTTCCTTGTACTATAATAAAACTAGGTTATACTATGATGATAAAATAGTTAAATTGTGATTTCTAAACTATTTAAGACATATTATTATAGTCACAAACGTGTTTTAAAGTAAGGAAATCATAGAGGAGCAGGAAGCAAAGATACAGATAGGATAATTCAATTTTTTGAATGCCTGATTTTTAAAATACAAATAAAATCAAGTAACAGGAAGACAAAAACAACTGGCAAGTCTTCAGATGCTGTTCATCTTCCCTATACTTGGTACCAACAGAGATAGATAATTAAATATGTTTAATAACTAAGGTTAAAATCCAACTATCCAAAACAATATGATATATGCAGAACAATGTAAGAGAGAGGTGAATTTTTTACATGGAATATAAGAAAATGAAAAAAAAAAAAAAGAAATAATGAAGATGATACACTGAAGCATAAAGCTATAATTATATGCTTCACTTTTATAATACTAGGAATAATTCCATGATAAACTATGATGAGAAAAATATTCTAGGGATACAATATTTATACTCACAAGATATGGAACTCTTAAGGCATCAGGTATTAGTCAGTAAATTACTTCTTTCTGGGTACTAAGTGACAGCTTGCTGCTCAGGAAGAATTAATTTAGTGGTTATGTCTTTAGAACACACAAGCTATGTCAAATTATGAAATAATTATCACATAATTAGTCATATTAATAATAGTAATATATTCATGTTATACTCCATAATTAGCAAGATTACTCCACTAAGTTACTCAGTAAAAATAAGTTTAATATTTTAGAAGTTAATTAACTTTGTTAGGCTCCTAAGCACCATTTAACATACTAAAGTTGTGATTTACTAGGTGGCAGAAGTTGACCTAAATGAGACATATCAGCTCTGCAATTCAAAATTATTACAGTTTTCGTGGTCTCTGAAACTTCCACTCTATAATGGGCCTCACTTGAGAAATACTCTTACAAATATTTAAGGAAAATTCATTTATTTGGATTGTCATCCCTACTATCATACAATTGTGACCAAGACTATGGACTGTTGACACTCCACTGGGCAGCTTCTAATGATACATCCAAAGAAGTATGCAAAATTATGCCCATGAAAAAATTAATAGATGAGGAACTTTAGAGCGCCAGCACATAGTTCTTCAAAAAAGCCTTTCACGCAATTGGGTCTTTTCCATTTACAAGTCACATTTTAAAACTCCACATAATAGTATAACACCTGAAATCAGAAATTATACTCAGTCTTTTCCCTTCTTCATCACCACTAAGAAATAATCATTTTTAGTTTTCTTTTCTACCATGACCACGTTGAACAGGAAATAATAATAAAAAAAAAAAAGACAACAACAACACAAAGAAAACAGATGAGACTTAGAAACTTGTCCTTATTTAGAGAAATCTATACTGCACTTGAGTTTCCTAAGAAAATGCTGATGTCTTTAGCACTGTTCCGTGTAGGTAAAAACAAATAAAAATAATTTCACATACGCCCTACTTTTCATTACAATACAGATTTTTATTTCCTTCCTTTTAAATTATTTACTTGGAGAAGATATCCGAAAGCAAAGAAGTGACAGAAATTGGCAAAATCTATGAAATTAATTTTATTTCATGATGTCTTGTGTCTTTATGGTACTGAGACTGATCTTTCAAAATTTCTGAATGTTGAAGTTAATGATCATAGGTTTTTAAATGCTGTGATACAAACAATGGACATTTTGATTGATTGCCTGTAATTATTTGTTATGAAAATATAGTGAACAGTGACGGTGTAAAATATCATGTTCACAATATATGAATTTGTAAGATGGAAAATAATTTGAATTTCAGTAAACATTTTGGTCAACTTACAAATACAGTTAAAATGGCAGAAAGGTTATAGTTTGGAAAGTGAGTACAACACAGGATTTTGAAATGATGATATAAATAAATGTATTAAATATTGATTCTGGAATACCTGCAATATATTCAAAGGATTTTTTTGAAACCTTCTTACCATCAACATTTCCACATCTTCTCAAATAATAGACTTATTCTGCCTCTCTCCTACAGGCACTTTACTCAGTTATTTCTTGTAAGTTTCTATGTTCTTATAATAACAGCCTTGATTATATCCCAAACCCAAGCTCTCTCTCTGCATTATTCAAATGCTATGGCCAACACTATTACCCAATGACCAATTGACATATGGGTAAAAATTAAGGAACATGTATTTTAAAAGCTTTATTTTTTCATGAATAATTAGGGAATCCAAAATCTTACTAATAATGTTGTAAAGATTCAATGAAATAATTAATGTGAAAATGCTCTACTAATTTATTTCGGTATTATTCAGGCTATAAAAACCAATCTACAGTAACAACCAATTCTAAAATTATAAGATAACAAAGGTTTACTTATTGTTCACACGCCTGTCCATAACCAAGCAACTCTCTCACTTGCTACTCTAGGACTCATGCTGAAAGAGAGGCCTCCCGAGTAAATACTGGCATTCTCCTTGGCAGAGTAAGAGGGATCTCTAGACAATCTATGTGCACGCTCACATGCTGCTATTCAGAAGTAGCACTTGTAATTTCCACTAACAATTCATTGCATGTAACTACCCCCCCAACACACACTGAAAGGGACCCAGAAAGTGTAATGTCATCAGAACTATTATAAAATTGAAGCAATAAATACCTGATGATCACAAACCATTTGGTTCAATTTAGAACACAAAACAAACAGACTTTCTCACTGAGAGGTAGCTCAAGTCCAGGATCCTTGCCTGTAACCTCTGTATCAGGCAGACTTGACCCAGATAGTTATAAAATAAACAGACAATTTATCTACTTTCTTCTAAACACCCAATACACCACAATAAACACTCCCATTTGAAACAAAAGAGGAAGAGTGGAAGACACAGAAGTCACTGGTTTATAGCAAAGCTGATATCCTGCTGGGTAGTTAAAATTAAGGCCCCTAAACTGCAGGTACTCCTCAGTGGGTAAGGGATTCCCAGATGATATTTTACCATGATCTTTGCCTCTGCAAAGATTTTTTTTTTCCCCTCTCCATTCTTACTTGGCTAAATTTGAAGTGGGCATTGGAGAACTTGTTTGCTTTGTGGCTGAGCAGTTTTCTCAGAACCCCTGCCCATCCAGTTTGAAGACCTGAGCTGAGATCTTAAGAAAAGATTGTGAGCAGTCTCAACCAGGAGACATTGTTTACTCTTACCCTCCTCACTACCTCATTCTTTCAATTATAAATCCTCACCCAGAAATTACTTCTGATATTTTATTACAGATTTTGTAAATCCTCCCCATAATAATTGGTCAGCTCTAGGTTAGAAAAGCCATCAGTATAATGTAAATGATTAGAAGGCTGGAAATATTTTCTGACCAAAAATACACAACTCCTAATCATTGATTAGTGGTGTTTATACCTAATTAAATAGAAATTAAATGCATATACCACTTTTAAGCATGAAATAATTATTCTTACTTGATTTTTTTTATATTGTCAGTGACTCTAAGACTCTAAGGAAAGTTTTCATCAGAAAAAACAGACCTGGAAGGTTGTCTGTTATGGAGAGAGAAGAGATTATGTGAGGGAACTAATGATCTATCCTCAATTAACAAATGCCAATATCATTAAGGTCTTCAATGAGTTAACCATTAAAGAAGATGAAACCTACCTGAGCTCACTTACAGGTCTCAAAAATATAAATACAAATATATACACATATATAAGTAAGATATATGTCTGTTAGTATGTGCACACACATACATACACACAGAGAGAATGATAGACTTCTGATAAAATCACTCTTTAAACTATATTATAATCCCACATTTCTATTTTATCTTATATACCAGTAAGATAGACTACATGACCTGCCCCATTCAGTTGCTTGTTCACTTTCCAGTTTGGCCTCATAACTTGTCTTCACTTCACTTTCTACTGATACCCCTTTGCAAGGTAAGAGAAGTAGATCCAGCTCTAGCTTACTATAACAATTTTATGGAAGAAGCAATCTAAATAAAATACTGCAATATAAGAGAATGAGCCTAAAGATGAATTATTTAGACAGTGCTCTATGTTGAACAGGTTTTATTTGTTCTCTTCAAGAAAATGTTCCACGTTAAATTGTGTTATATCCATTATTATTCTCCTTTCTAGTCCTCACTGATGATGGAGTGAAATGGGAGGACAACCATTGATTTTATCTAGATGAATGGTGCTTTACTTGGGGTTTATGCACCCTGGGGATAGTCAAGCCAAAACTAAAATAATAATAATAATAATAATAATAATAATAATAATAATAATAATAATAATAACGTGGAAAATAATTTTATTGCTTAATTTCAGATTACACTGAAATTTTTCTTTGTGAAAAAAACCTGACAGCTCATTATAACATTACAATACTGATAAACTCAAAACGAATATAGGTATCTTAGTAAACTCCTGTTGAATAACATCTGTTCTTAGGAATATCAAACATTCACCTACCCACTTGTCATTTTCACTTGAAAGTCTTATAGGAAGCTCAAACACAATATGGCTAGAGGTTCTTTCAATGACTCCTTTCCTTTTTCTTAAATCTGTGAACATATTTGGTAAATTGTAGGGAATTAACATTCTCAAAAGGGTGTATCCATACTCTAACACTCAAATACAATATGGTACAGCTAAAGCACTTCATTCTATCATTCAACACTGCACTTAGCTAAATAAACAGCCAATGCTTCCCCTACCTGTGAATATCACCAATGTTCATCCAATCAACCAAGGCCAAAATCTAGGAGTCACAATTAAACCTTCCTCTCATTTGAATGAAATTTTGATGTAGGATACCAGGTGAAGGGATAATAGAAGGCTAGAGGTTCTTTCAATGACTCCTTTCCTTTTTCTTAAGTCCGTAAACATATTTGGTAAATTGTAGGGAATAAACATTCCCAAAAGGATGTACCCATATTCTAACTAGCATTTATTCAGTTTGTATAATTAGAGAGGGTTCAGAGACCAGAGTGTGAAGACAAATTGCCTGTAAACCAGTGGAAAAAAAAAAAAAGGCAACTTTCTGTTAAACTGATCCCATCCAGCTTTTCTGAGTGAGACTGAGTATTTGAATTGGGACCATGCCTGTCCCCAGAAAGATCAGCACACATGTCAGCCATACAAAATGAAACAAAGCAAAACAAAAAACAAACGAAAGAAGTATACCAGTTGGAGAGTTGTATAGTTGTAAGAAATTGTATTCCAATGAGAGAGAAAAAGAAAGAAGAAAGAAAGAAAGAAAGAAAGAAAGAAAGAAAGAAAGAAAGAAAGAGAAAAAAGAGGGGAGAGGAGAGGAGAGGAAAGGAAAGGAAGGGAGGAAGAAAGAAAGGAAGGGAGGAAGGAAAGGAGAGAGAAGGGAAGAAAGAGAGAAGGGAAGAAGGGGAAGAAAGACTTTTTTTTTCAATGGTTACAAACTTATAGAAAGGGTACTGAATTTATTTAGCTGAGCGAGAGAAAGAATACTGCAAAGAATTCCCCAGGTCAGATATTTGAAAGGACTCACCAGACTTTACAGAGCATACTCATTATAATTATTATTTAGGGCAAAGGATATGGGCAGGAGAAGACAGTGCAGGTGGACACTGTAGGTCCATGAGACATGCTATGTGCATACTCCTCATGGGTTTTTATTTGAACTCATGTATTATATTGTGTTTCTGGTTTAAGTCATCAAGATCTGTGCAAGAAATTACGTAAACAAGTCCGGCTTATTATGCTGGTTAGACCAATTGAAAGCCATTGTTAAATATGCTGACACTGAGGGTCCTCCAGGGAAATTTAGACTTGAAGAGCACATCATAAATCTATTGTTCTTATTTTTCTTTCTTTTTTTGTTTTTTGTTTTAGATTTTTATTTATTTGACAGAGAGAGAGAGAAAGAGAGCAAGCACAAGCAGGGGGAGCTGCAGAGGGAGAGGGAGAAGCTGGCTCTCCATCACGCAGGGAGCCCTATATGGGGTTTGATCGCAGGACCCCAGGATTATGACCTGTGCCGAAGGCAGATGCTTAACCGAGTCACCCAGGTGCCCCATAGTCCTTATTTTGATCCAGACTTAATGACACAGTTTCTCAAGTCCAATTATAAATCTGCTCTATTTCCCCAAATAACTGTAAATGTTTTTTTTTTCTTTTTAATATTAAGTGACTCATCGATTCTTGGCCTTTTGGCTAAGATCGAGTGTAATATTAAGTGACTGAATATTCATACTGGACATGAGTTAAATAAGTTACTTTGAATATGTATGTACGTAGTGATTTATTTATTTATCCATTTATTCATTTGTTTAACGTAGCTGGAGCTATTAGGGACCTCAGTGATAAGATCCCACTAATAATAGCTTAAAATAATATGTTCACATGTAGCTGGAAATATCTCCTTTCCTTTCCTTTCCTTTCCTTTCCTTTCTCCTTTTCTTTCCTTTCCCTCCCTACTTCCCTCCTCCTTTCCTTCCTTCCTTCCTTCCTTCCTTCCTTCCTTCCTTCCTTCCTTCCTTTCCTTCCTTCCCCCTTCCCCTCCCCTCACTTCCCTCTCCCTTTTCCTTCCTCCCTCCCTCCCTTCCTTCCTTCCTTCCTTCCTTCCTTCCTTCCTTCCTTCCTTCCTTCCTTCCTTCCTTCCTTTTCTCTCCCTTTCTCTCTTTTTTCTTTTTCTCTCTGACCAAGATAATGGAGATGATGATAGCCATAATTTGGGAGTATAGAGTATCAGTGGAAAAAGATAAAATATGAAGTTAAAAATGTTGAAAGGAGGGGTGTCTGGGTGGCTTAGTCAGTAAAGCATCCAACTGTTGATTTCAGATCAGGTCTTGATCTCAGAGTCGTGAGATCCAGCCCTGTGTTGCACTGGGCTCTGTGCTCAGTGGGGAGTCTGCTTGAGATTCCTTCTCTCTCACTCCCTCTGCCCCTCCCCCTGCTCATGTGTGCACAGTCTCTCACTCTCTCTCTCTCAAATAAATAAATCTTTTAAAAAATGTTGAAAGGAGGATACTAAATCTAGCCTACCACCCAGATCATCCAGAGGCTGATATTCTGAACTGCTTGAAAAATTTTCTTTTTGAAATTGGTATCTTAAATCTGCTTTGTGATATTCATGTTCTTCATTAAAACAATTTTTAACAGAGACAGAGTTAATGTGGGAGAAATTCCTAGGGAAATGACTAATGAGAAAGATTCTGAGTAGCTAATTTCTTGCTCTGTTTATGATGCATTACATAGTCTGGACAGAGACAAACTGCCCGATCATAGATTTTTTTTTTTTTTCTTGAAAACCTGTTCCTCAAATCCATAAAAACCCCAGTAGAGAATTAATAAAATTTAAAGAGATTGATTCAATAGCAGAAAGACTTAAACTCTGAAAATCACTATATCCAGGACAAAAGCCTTGACAGACTATTAACCTGGACAGTAAAAAGTTCTGGGAAAGGATCCAAGAGAGAGAGTACCAAGATAAAGAGCTATATACCTTAAGAATGAAGTTCTCTCTGCATCAAAAGGACCACTTAACTTATACTTCTCTTTTTAAATTTAAAAATATTTGCCTTATAAACCCTGAGGCAGAAGGTAGGGATCTATCAAAGGTAATCTTTTTCTCCAGGTTCACTAAAATATCAAAACTGTCTGGAGGGACCTAAGCTGTATGCCAGAGTTCAGGTAGTTTGAATGAGATCTTGATCTTGGGGTCATGAGTTTGAGCCTCATGTTCAGCAACAGAGATTACTTAAAAAAAAAAAAAAATATATATATATATATATATATATGTATATGATGTTAATAATAAATAAATTATATATATGCAAAATATATATGTATTTCATATATATATGAAATTTATGCAGCTGTTGCACAAAGACCATACAGGCCACTGATAAGGGGCATTCTAAGTGGGACAGCTCAAAGATCCTAATCCTCACCAAAATTATATGAGACTGACACGCTACCTACTGTGCTGACAAGGCACCTCTCACCAAAATTTTAAAACAAGAAAATATATATGTCAAGTGCCAGAATTAGTGAGTAAAATTATAATTTGTAGTCCAGAATTTGGAGGAACCAGGAATGATCTAATCTAGTATTTATGATTTATTTATCTAAATGACATCTGGAAATAACTGGGTATTAAAAAACCAAATGAGGATACACCATCTATGGATAGCAGGACATCTGATATCACACTTATTTTGAAAAATCTCTCTACATTTCATCTTCTTTGATAGGAATGCAATGATCTGAGAGATTCATTAACTCTAAAATGAGTAGATATTGACTACCCAAAATAGTTTCACATTACTTTGGAAAAGCAAATAAAATTCATATTTCCTACTTTTTGTTGTTGTTTTGTTTTTATACCAGAATATACAAATCCATCAACAGTTTTATAACCTTAAAAATCAGAATATAAACAAGTGGACTTGGAAGTTGGGTTTTCTGAGAAACAGAATCTGAGACAGGGTTTATATCCAGGAGATTAACTGGGAAGTACTCTTTTGATGTACACTGTAGAGAAATAAAAAAGCAGAAGTGTTGAGATTCAGTTACAACAGTCTCAATTCATCAAACTCAGATATCTAAGATGGGGATGGCCCCTAAGACTTGTCCCAAATTGAAGTAAGGGAACTTGGCCTACCTCTCTTGCATTGACCAGTCACTGGATGATGGCTCTTTGGATAAGGGGGATAACTTTGGGCAAGAAAGCTTTCTTCAGATAAGAACAATTCCTGGAGAGGTACTCAGTTGATTATTGTCAGCTCCCAACACTCCTGGCACCAAGGGAATGAATGATTTATTCTAGTAGTAGGGGAATTCTAGGAAGTCCCTAGAACATCCAATATAGACTTATCCCTTATGTTCCTTGGAACCACTTATCCATATAATATGTTAGGGAAGTATATTCTCCATAATTCTGGTCAGCTGCTTTTCCTGGAGTACTTAAAAGTTGACATTTAGTAGGATGAATTAAAGTTCCCACTGCTATGCCTAGTGAGTATTATATTCCTGATGCGAGATGCACTGGTATAATCATGGTAGAAGATACAGGGTCTGGCTACCTGCTCACATAATTTATTTGCCTCCTCCAATATTGCTTTTGAACTGGATTTGCCACATTTACTTTGCTATGGAATGTTGAGTGGTCCACCCAATATTCTTACTTAAAGCTTATTTGATGTTCCTTGGTTAGTCACTTCATCTCTACCTGGACTCATTATCATACCAGAAGCTATTTTGCAAAAAATGTATAAATTTTCTCTGTAGATAGCATGGTTTTCATCACATGTGATTTTCCCATCAGGGCTTGCTATAAACTCCACAGGTCATCTTCCTGTAGCACTAATACTTTTAATACCATAGGGTCTACTGGATTATATGGCAAAAAGTAGCATGGACTTGCATCATGCACTGGACCTTCTACAGGGCCCTTTTATGTTGTGATCCCCACTCAGCACTGGTGGCCATTTGTGTCATCTTGGTATATGTGTTAAAATAGTATTACAAGATTGTGGAACATGGTAATCCAGAATCCAAAGATGTCTATTAGAGATTTTGCTTCCTTTCTTATTGTGGAAGGTATAATATATAATAATTAATCTGTTACTCTGGACATCCTAAATCACTGGAGACCTCATAGTTTTATAGTAGTACAATGCCCCTGAATCTTTGTGACCTTTACTATCTACTGTCTGAGGTGCATTTGTCTTACCAACACTTTTAACCTGCTGGTCACTTCTTGTTTATTGGGAAAATTAAAAGAATGTTGTTGATAACAGTAGTTCAATGTATGCGAAATGGCCTCTTTCTACAGAGTATATTATGGAAGAGTGGAGGAGACTGTGTACTGCTTAGGATCCCACTTATATGCAAACTGTTTCTGTGTTAGTTCAGTTCTACCGAGAAGCAAATACCAAGACCTAATTAGACAATGAAGAGATGTATGGTTCAGGAAATGGTAAGCAGAGCCTTCAGACCATGATACAGGTTTTATAACTGTGAGAAGAGAAGAGGAAGAAACGAGGATTGGAAAGAAGATTCTCAGACTGCAGTGAAGTTCTGAAAAATTCTTGGCCAATTAGATGGAAAGCCCCAGAGGGGAGATTGCCATTAGTGAAGTACCACATGGGGCTGGAATGACCTAGTAGTCCCCTGTCACCTTCACTTCTTGTCTGTGAACGGGCCAGAAAGAATGCAGCTTTGTCATGAGTATCCAGTTGTGTGGCAGCTAGAGAGTGTCTACCAACTAACCAACTCACAATAGATTATCTCCAAAGTAAAAATAAACAACAAAATGAACAAACCAATCCCAAAACAGAGGGACACAGGAAACTTGGGAGATACTGGATATGTCTATTACCTTGATTGTGATGATGGTATCACTGGTGTTTGCCTATATCCAAACTCGTCCAGTTGTAAACATTAAATATGCATGGTTCTTAGCATATCAATTACACCTCAATAAAGCTTTTGTTTTGTTTTGTTTTTAATAAAGCAAGCATATCTTGACAGCACAACTATATGGCTGCCAAATCTACCCCTGTTAAGTTTTATATAGGTAGATGGGTTATCTTTTAAATAAAGCATGCTGGGGATGGTAGGGGAGGCTTGGTGGCTCAGTTGGTTAAAACTCTGACTCTTGATTTTGGTTCAAGTCATGATTTCAGGGTCATGAGATCAAGCCCCAAGACTGGCTCCATGCTCAGCTCAGTGGGGAGCCTGCTTCTCTCTCTCTCCACCCCTTCCTCTGCCCCTCCACCACCTCACACTCATGAGCACGCATTCTCTCTCTCAAGATAAATAAATAAAATATTTAAAATAAGTAAATAAAATAAAATACAGCATGCAGTTTCTGGATGAGATATCAGAATTACTTACAGCAATAGCAGCATCATTTCCTCTTACCCCAATCTCCCTGGGGCGATACAATGAGGGCAGTTGACAGCTGCACATACAGGGGGCTGTACTACTGATGAGGAATGCTGATGTAATAAATTTGGGAATTTATAGAGGAATTGCTGCACAGCTGCCACCCTCCTCTCCTGAGAAAGGGAGAAAACCCTCAAATCTTCTCTGAGAGAGGTCTCTGGGATTTTATAGTCTTTTGGAATATAAGCTAATAGCTTGGGTTTTTATCCTTCATTGGACTGTAAACACATAGCTCAGAAGAGATAAACCTACAAATCTCTCAGAGGTATTTTACTCTTAGGGTTACTATTCAACAATTCTTTAAACTAGATTGCCTGTATTTTTTGCTCCAAAAGCCCTGAACATTCAGGAGCATGAAAATATCTTCTCTACAATTTCATAGCACCATGTGCTAACAAATCACTTCTCCACACATATATGGGAAGCAGCTTCTCTACAGCTCTCGTGGGCCTCACTTCCTCAGTTGAAACTTGGAAGAAGGTTAGTGACACGCAGGCCCAGTTCTGCAGTTGTTTTCAGGGCCACGCTAGTTCCCATCATCTTCCTCTTCTATTATTTATTCTAAATCCTCATTCTCCATTATCACTTCAACAGGTTTTGGTGACTTATATGGTGATAGTACTTAAACCCTATACTGTTCTTAGGCTAGGAATGCTGCACATATACATTCACAGTTACAATTAGGCAAGAAAAATACTAAAGGATGCTGAAGTGGATCACCAGGGTTACACATCCTACCTTCACTCCCTCATTATGTAAAAACATCCCTAACCTCTTACAGCTGATCAGGAAAAATCACCCTTGCCACAACAATGATTTCTTTTCTTAGCTTCTGGTGTTTGGACACAAAATATCTAAAGTATTCAGGAAACAGCCAAACTTGTATTCTAATGAGATGCTTGCTATGTCGTGGGAGAGAGTTTTTATGTAGAAGATAATTCTCCTTAATCCAACCTTACGTTCCACCACTCTTGATTCAATATTTTCAGGATCTAACCATATACACACAACCCCATCTTCAGCTAGTACGTACTTGTTGACTAAATCCTGCAATTCAATCATACATACTATATAGTCTGTTCCTTTTTTACTCTGCCTAGCTCTTTCCGTATTAGATAGTGTTATGAATTAATTCCTGTAGTAAGCTCAGGAATGGCTACCCAAAAATATCAAGTCTTAATCCT
Source organism: Ursus americanus (assembly GCF_024610735.1). NCBI lineage: Eukaryota > Metazoa > Chordata > Mammalia > Carnivora > Ursidae > Ursus > Ursus americanus. The sequence goes on from NC_142135.1 coordinate 26,571,286, forward strand.
TGAGAACTAATGTTACCTTATGAGGAAAAAGGGTCTTTGAGATGAGTTTAAATGGGAAGATTATCCTGGATTATCAGGGTGGGCACTATATACAGTCACATGCATCCTTATATAAAGGAGATAGGAGATTTGACATACACACAAGAGGAAAAAAACAAGGTGAAGATGGAGGCAGAAACTGGAATGTTATTGAATGGGCCAGAAATTTGGGCAGGGAGGCTAGGCAGAGACAGGTAGGGGCTATATGACCAGGCATTATGTAGGGGGGCTATGTAACCAGGCTCACAGAAATCCTAGATGTAGAGAAATGTTATGGATGAGATATTAACCAGAGAGAAGGAAACACCTCGTTCTCATGATAGATACTAGAACACTTTGTTTATGCTCATGATCGTTACAAGTCCACAATGTTTGTTCTAAACATAGACATGATATTTATAAATCCACCATGATATTGATAAGAAATTTACCAAGGTCCCTGGTCAGTTTCCTTTTTTTTTTTTTTTTTTAAGTTTTTATTTATTCATTTGAGAGGGAGAGACAGAGGAAGCATAAAAGCAGCAGGAAGAAGAAGCAGACTTGCTGAGCAGGAAGCCAGACTGGGGGCTTGATCTGAGTTTGCTGGGATCATGACCTGGACCAAAGACAGACGCTTAACTGACTGAGCCACCCAGGCACCATCCCGGTCAGGTTCCTATAAAAGACCAACCACAAAAGCCCTCAGTGGCAACCCATTTGTGACCCCTCTCACTGTAGAGAGCTCCTTTTCTTTCCTGTTCTTACCTTCACTTAATAAACTTTAACTTAAGTTCACCCTTTTGTGTCCGCAAGATTCATTCTTCGACTCCGTGAGACAAGAACCCTGCTACCCTGTAACATTATGACCACAAACTAAGGAATGCAGGTAGTACCAGAAGCTGAAAGAGGCAAGGAATGATCCTACTATAGATCCCCTTGAACAAACACATCCCTGATGACACTTTGAGTGTGACCTAGTAATACTGTTTTTGGACTTTGAAAGAATAAATTGTTGCTGTTTGAAGCACCAAGGTGATTTGTTACAGCAGCCACAAGAAACTGTTACAGTGCTAATTATTAAATTTGTGGCCAGGAGGAGATACACAGTTAGATGATGAGGGGATGTTTCCTACAAGAAACCCCTGTATTTTCTTCAGTCAAGAGGTGAGTTCTATGCTTTGGCACAAAGGCACAAAGGGACAATTTTCTAAGTGCAAAGCTGTCAGGAGAATCTGGTATTTGAAGACTTCTGAGTGTGCACTTAAAAAGAAAACTCCATAGGCTATGAAGTCTCAGAGTCCCGATCCTTCCTTTCAGAGCCCTGACCTTAGTGTAACATATTGCTGGGAATGAGAACACAATCTTCTCAGGAGCTCTGCTTCTTTCATAATTAAGTCTTAGCCCCGATCCTATGTATTTTCTGTGTTCCAGCTGCAGGAAATGAGAGTCCCTGTACATGCTGCCAATGAGGCCATCTGCCTTTCACACTTAGGTTTTAATTGAAGATTAATCAGCAGCAGCCTTTCCAAGGCATCAGTTGAACTCAGCAGCATCTACTGGAAGAAAAAAACCAAAAAACAAAAAGCAAAAAAAACCAAACACCCTTTCTTAAGTCGCTTCCATGGCCACCATATCCTACGACAGCCAAAGTTTTAAGTCCTTTCAAGAACAGGGTGAATATAGTTTAGAAAGTGAAGAGGTTAGAAAACAGCTAGATGATTTCTGACTCAAGTAAATTTAAGTTTCAACTAGCACCTAAGACAGTCCAGAGACTGACAAAATGATGGAAAAAAAGAGATTTTAAGCAATTCTTTCATGTTGTAATCTCTTGTAGGAAAGTTTTAGATTTCTTTTTTAATTGGAGACTAGTAGCGAGGCAAGTAATCATCACTATGACACTTAGCAACATGTCCCCTGAAAGACATCTGCTTTCTCTAAGTACTCTTTGTCTCCCTTAAGTCTGCATAGGTATGTGGCTGTGAGAGCCAATGGTGGAGATCTTCCCTGGGCCAGAGAAGGGAGGAGACAAGAACCCCTGTTTGGGGCAGGGTTTTTTTTTCTTCTCATTAACTGTTTGTAATGGATTTCAAAAAACTCTGTGACTGATTTTTTTGGTCAAGTTGTTTTCATTTAAAAACTACTGACTTTAAAAACTAACAGCTTAAAGCTGCCACACACATATGAGGACAAACACAGACACACAGACACATACCAAATAGTCTATAAAACACTCTCCTTTCCTTCTGAAGGTTTCACTAAATATTGTTATTATTAATTGGTCTTTTTTACTATTAAATTTGAATGACCAGTTGGGACAGAAAGTTCTGAGACTGTTTTTTTTTTTTTTTTTTTTCTTTCTACCACTGCTTAAGGCTGGGTTGACAGGTATTATGCATAATATTCATTTAGCCTTCTGAATTTTCTGGGCAGACTTGAGGTTGGGGAGGAGTATTTTGTTCTTGAAAGAGGTAGAGGAGATGATATCTAAGCAATATACTACAGTATTCACCACAGCTACCTACATAAATCAAGTATTAAAATCATGATGTTAATTATAATTAAACATATGACATTAAAAGTAAGTATCCGTATGCATTTTTATACAATTTGCAAAAACATCTGATGACTGATAGATGACAGTATACCAAGAATGTTAAAGTTAAAACCCCCTTTGACCAAGTAGAAGACTGGGTGGATATAATAACTCTGAACCTAAGAAGTGAAGAAACCATGCCCAAAGGCATAAAAATGTAATGGATATTTTTATGAATGTGAGCATGGGAAATATAAGACCATATAATCATCTAAATCAAAAGATATATTACATAATTTTCAATAGTCTTAAATTAATAAAAATATGAAATAGTGAACAAAAATACGGAATATGAGCAATGACAAAATATTGTACTTCCTCTCTATTACATTTTTTTTGCATATATCTTAATTGTTGTTGTATGTTTAAGTGTTGTTTCAAGCTAAAGAAAACCAAAAATTTTTAATGGTTCTGTCAGAAAGAAAATGTACTTCTTTATCATTTCGTTTCCTGTTTATACTTTTGATGGTTATGTCTTTAGATCAATTAATAGCCACACATTTTCACATATTTTGGATCTGAAGTATAATATTGTACCCTCTGAGCATTGTAACTCAAATTATGATAAATACAGCAGCTGCCTGATATCACAATTCTTATTGTCTCCCAAGCAGAGTGTGTCTTATACAGAGTCCCACTGTGATCTTTGGTCTCTTTTTGTTGTTCGAACAAACTGTATTTTTTTAAAGATTTTATTTATTTATTTGAGAGAGAGAGAGAGAACACAAGCATGTGGAGGGGCAGATGGAGAGGAAGAAGCAAACTCCCTGCTGAGCAGGGAGCCTGACGTGGGGCTCATCCCAGGACTCCGGGATCATGACCTGAGCTGAAGACAGACGCTTAACTGACTGAGCCACCCAAGAACCCCCAAATTGTATGTTTTAATTGACGTATTTGTCTGAATGATAAATGTTTACATCTTTTTCCACTGAGGACATGTTTTACTGAATCAATCTACAGAGAGTAGGAATTCCATTAGTAGTGTACCTATAAAATATCTATCTGGCTTTGATCTACTGAATCTCCTCAAAAAAGTGAGAAAAATGGGCAGTCCTAAAATTAATTCAGAGATTATATATATATCTGTTTAATTCAACTGACTAAGGCAGTCTCTGTGCCTGAGAATCACACCCAAAAACACTATGGGGACCTCAATTTGTGCTATTCTGTTGACTGAAGGATGAAGTTGCTAACTAGAAGAAGTTTATAGCATTTGTATAATGATCTGGGCCACTGTCCTTGAAAAATAGACTAGACTGTAATCTATCTCAGTTATAAATTATTTTACACTAGATTAAATTAAACTGACTAATCTTATTCTGGCAAAATATAGAAACTGAAAAAAATTGGATGGGCTACAGAGTTGTAAACAGACCCCCAAATAAAGCCATATATATTACATAAATTTGTGACTAATTAGAAATTTTGAAAAAAAAAGTCCTGAGGTGATGGATAAAAACACTTAGAAACTGACAACGTGGGTCTTTGTCACTATTGGAATGAGGCTATCTCTGGGCTTTCCCTATAATTATGCCAAATATCTGTTTATCCATTTCCATGCCAATAAAACATCATTAACTTTGGTTTTTTGTAATATGTCTGTATCTGGCAGACACTTCTTGGTTTTCTACAGGACAGTCTTAGATTTTAATAGTTCTTTATTTCTTTCAATGACATTCTGTTTCACATTTGAATCACAATGACATTTTGTCAAGTTCCCTAAAGTGTCATATTGGAATTTCACATTACATTAAGTTTGTGTCTTTATTTCCTTGAATAAAGTACATTTTATGTCTGTTTTTGTTTTATTTTTCTGTTTCTAAATAAATTTTATACTTTGATCAAAATAATGTTTTTCTCTATTAGATTAATTTTAGTCATATGTTTTGTTTGCTGTTATGTTTTAATTTTGTTTACCTATATTGGAAATGAAATTGTTTTAATGGTTCTTATAAAAAGCAAATGTTTGACTTATTACTGTAGGTAGTTTTTCTTAATGGGAATTGTTTGATATGGAAAGTATATTTATTTTTTTTCTAATACTTATAATTTATACTTTTTTATATATTTCTCTTACTTATTTAGTTATTATTTCATTTATTTTGTTGGCTAAGAATTCAAAAACAATACTGAAGACATGGTGTCTTTGTGTGCATTCTGGTCCTTTAAATTTGCTGTAGGGTTGTGATAAGTAACATTTATTGGGTTAAAGATATTCTTTTAATTTTCTATGAAGCACTTTTAATTTCAAATTAGTCTTTGATTTTATGAAATACTTCTTTATCAAATATTTGTCACATACTTTACGTATTATGTTAATAATGTGAATTATTTCAATATATTTAGTTAAGTAGTTTCAAGAATACATTAATGTCTTGAATTTAATTACCATGGTTATCAAGTAGTTTTTAACATTATGTTATAGTTGTGAACTATATAAACATACTTTTTAAAAATTGTTTTGATAAACATACTTGTTTTTAACATCATATCATTAAAACAGCACTGATACTGGATTTCCTAACCAGACTCTCATGAATCAGAGCCTGTAATCAGTATCAAGCTTTTCAAATAAGTACAAGGTGCAAACGGAAGGAGCCAGGACTATTGACATATCTTCTTAGGTCTTTTCTTTCCTCATTTGTTATTCACTGACCCAGATTAAAAGATAAATTTCTAAGTTAGGTGGGCAGTGATCATACTGGCACAGAAGCCAGGTAATGAAACATCTCCATTTTATACTCAAAGAGCTAAATGTCTTACATGACATTTTCCTGGAAGCCATGCCTCATAAATTCATATATTTCAGGCTTATTTACCATTAATAATCCTAGACAAATGGGTACATACTGCTAAAAGCAAGCCACCAGTTTGTTTCTTTTTTCTTTCACACAAAACTTCCTCTGATAAAAAAGTGATCCACAGTTAAACCATTCACTTCTCAATTGTAAATTATCACACATAAAGAGAATGAAGTACCAGTAGCACATTTTAATAAATTTTGCACAAGTTAGCCATCACTTGTAATAGCCACACGGGTCAAGAAATAAAAACCGGCCCTAACTCTTGGAGGTGCCACAAACTCCTTTCTAATAACAACCTTAATGGTAACCCAGAAGCAATCTCTAACTTGATTTTGTATGTTTGCTCAATCTCCTGGGTTTTTTTTTAAATAAATAAAGAAACAAACAAATAAATGTTTCTTTTTATATTGTATATCCACTAGAAAAAATTTATCTATTAACTTCATATTAGGGCATAAGGTGACTTATGAATCATCTTTATAGCATTATATTCATCTGTATATGTCTATATATTTATCTTTACATTAATGCTTCTATGTGTTTTTGTGTTAACATGTTTTCATTTCAATTTGAAGAACTTAAGTATTTCTTATGAGGCAGGTCTTATGATAAACTCCCTCAGTTTTGTCTGAAAATTATTTTCTTTTTCTTTTTTTTTTTTTTTTTTTTTGAGAGAAGGGGAGTGGGGAGAGCATTTGGGAGCACTAGCGGGGGGTTGGAGAAGGGGAAGAGGGAGAAACAGACTCCCTGCTGAGCAGACAGCCAGGACTTAGAGCTCCATCCCAGGACTCTGAGATTATGACCTGAGCCAAAAGAAGACATTTAATTGACTGAGCCACGCAGGCTCCCCTCTTTTCTTCATTTTTAAAGGATAATTTTGTTGGTATAAATTTCTTATTTGGTAGTAGTTTTATTACTTTGAATATATCATCCCATTCTTTCTTGGCCTGCAAGGTTTCTTCTGAGAAATCTGTTAATAATCTTATGAGCCATTCTTGAATATGACAAGTCACTTTTTTCTTGGTACTTTCAAAATTTTCTTTTTGTCCTTGACTTTTTTTCTTTTTATTTTATTTTATTTATTTATTTTTAATTTAAATTCAATTAATTAACATATAATGTATTATTTGCTTCAGGGGTACAGGTCTGTGGTTCATCAGTCTTGTATAATACCCGATTGTCCTTGACTTTTAACAATGCGATTATCCTGTGTCTTGGTGTAGTCTTATTTGAGTTGAAAGTATGTGGCTATACTATGTGCCATGGAGAGAGATGTGCCATGGAGGGGTTGGGATGGGAGGGAGATGTGCCATGGAGGAGTTGGGATAGGAAGAGGAGTGTTGGATAAATTGGTAACTCCTTTACCTCAAACTTACTTGGGAAAGTTATTTCCATAAAGATGACTCGACAGGCTGAAGTATGTTTATAGCAGTTGGGAACCCTTAGACCTGGGGCCTCCTGCTACATGCTAGAAACTAAATCAAACTACGGCAGGAGAATGGAAGGATTTGTCCGGGAAGCAAATGCATTTCTCTGATGGTAGAAATGATAGAAAGATGGCTACATTTTTATTGATTTGAACTTTAAGAGTTTACTGTCTCAAAACTGTGTGTTAAAGAAATTACATTTTATCTAATATTTCTAGATGTCATATGTTACCACACTGCTATAAATTGTAGTTTTAAGATACTTTATAAATATGTTTGTAACTAATATCTAGCTTGAGCCACATCAAATTGGTTCATATTTAATGTTTTCTTTTTCTTAACCAAATTTTACCAAAAATTTGATGTAGTGTACCTCCCACTCCCTCTCACTGCTGATGTATTTATCCTAAAAAACAAGCAAGAATACAGAAAAGCAGAGAAAAGTAAAAACAATACACATTGCAGGTTCCAAAGCTTGAGAAATCTTACACAATGATTTATTCATGGTGCCTAACTTATAACTCCTGATTTCTTTCTGATAGGCTACCTAGAGAATTGAAACTATTAACTGAAAGATTTAGAAAGTGAAAAATCATGTCCCCAACATTTATTTTATTACCTTATTATTATATATCTGTCTGAAAAAAAATTATCAGTAACAAAGGATCTATCAATAAAAAAACTACAGCCATTAAGTAGGAGACTCTCCTTTAAACCTGAATTACGGAGGTTATTTTCTTGTCATACCTTGTTTAGTTTGCAACCTAGATTAATGCTATTTAGCTCAATGTTTTAAAGAAAAAGAGATAATTATTAATTCAATGAAAAAAATTCAAGGCAAAAAAATATTTGCCTTGTCCTTGAATACTTAGAAATAATGTAGTTTCTAACAACAGTAATAAGAGCTGAATATTAGATGTATATTATCATTGAATCATTTTATTTTGATTAATATTAAGATACATCAATTTGCAAATGATAACTTCAATGATGTTTATCCAGTAGTCTTAAAAAGCTCATTTATTTTTGACCCATTTTATGGTATAAATTGAAAACTGTTGTAATAATAAAAATTGCTGGAAACAAGATTTCATCAGCTTTTATTAGAAGCTTTTTGATAATAACTGATTTTTGAGATGGTTTAGGCAATTCCTTCATCTGAGAGATTGTTAAGGCAATTCCCTCTGATCATACTAAAACATTTTTACAAAATAATGTGAAAATAGTGAAAGTATATCTAGTCCTTTTATTGTAACCTAAAGCTATTCTATGAATATATAAATTGCCATTATTTTTTAGTGTTCTGTGATTAGAGAAAAAAAAGTGACTGAAGTGTATTGCTTCATAATATCTAGTTGCCAATAACATACATTGATAAAAAAGAATCAGGCTAACCTGAAATGAAATGTAATGTTATAAGAAACTGTATCTCTTTATTCCCAACAGTTTATTGTAAAAATAGATGGATTTCAGCTTCCAGGGGTTTCCATCCTCAAAGTTATTCAAAGGACATTTTGTATAGGCAATCCTTTAAGTTATTACATTTGTATTAATCTTTTTTGGAAATAATTGTTTTAATAGTATTAATTGAATACCAATCAAAGCACTTTTTTCCCCTCAAAGCTAAGCATAATTTTATTTTTATAACTAAAAATATAATTTAAGAATCTACCATTTAAGGGCTTAATTTAAAGAAATCCTCAAACAGCCTATTACTGTTTGAAGTTGCTTTTTCTTTTTCTTTCTTTCTTTCTTTCTTTCTTTCTTTCTTTCTTTCTTTCTTTCTTTCTTTCTTTTTTTTTTTTTTAAGATTTTATTTCTTTATTTGACAGAGATAGAGACAGCCAGCGAGAGAGGGAACACAAGCAGAGGGAGTGGAAGAGGAAGAAGCAGGCTCATAGCGGAGGAGCCTGATGTGGGGCTCCAGGATCACGCCCTGAGCTGAAGGCAGACGCTTAACCGCTGTGCCACTCAGGCGCCCCTGAAGTTGCTGTTTCATGTTCTTAATGGTATCTTTTTTTGAGCAGAACTTTCAAATTTTGATGAAACTCATCACTTTTGTTGTTTTATGGTTGCTCTTTTAACCTCCCTAGGAAATACTTCTTAACAAAAGTTACAAAGGTAATTCTTTTTTTTTTTTTTTTTTTTTTTTAGTTTTAGATCTTCTTCAACATGATTTGGTTGTTTTAAGTCCTTTGTATCTATATATAAATTTTGAAATCAGTTTGTTAATTTCTATAAGGCTGCTGGTATTTTGATCAGGATAAATTTGCAACCAATCATTTTAGAGAGAAGTGGTATTGTAACAGTACAAAATCTTCCAATCCATGGGTATGATAGGTCTCTACATTTTTAAAGCCATTTACTGTTTTTTCTCAATAAAGTAAGATAGTTTCCAGTGTAGTGGTCTGCCTTCAGTAAAAGGTATTCCAAAGTAATTGATGTTTTAAAATCTACTTGAAAAATAGCATTTTAAATAAAATACTGTTTTTCAATTTTTGTTGCTAGTTTGTTAGTTTTTAAAAACAAAATTGATATTTTATTTTTAGACTTTGGTAAATTCACTTATTCGGTCTCTTTGGATTTTCTAAACAGACATATTATCTGTATATGAAATAGTTTTATTTATTCCTTCTCTATCATTATGCTTTTAATTTCATTTTCTTAGATTGTTCCACAATTTATGCCCTCTAGAGTAATAATGAATAGAAATGTTAAAATGACACACACTATTTTTTTTTAAGATAGAAGCCACCATTCAGTATTTCAACATCAAGAATATCAGCTATAGATGGTTTGTTCACAGTCTTTACAACTGGACAAAGTTAACTTTTCCTATTTTATGAGAGATGCTCTGAAATTACAAATTGGTTTTGAATTTTGTCAATACTTTCTCTGCATATTTTGAGGACTGATTTTCTTTCTCCTTTTTCCTGATAACACAGAATATTACTTTGCTTAATTTGGGATATTAAAACAACCTTCCATAATTGGGATAAAATCAGGCCAAAGTTTGTTATATTTTTTATGTGTTTCATATTCTGATTTGCTGATATTTTCTTTGAAAATTCAGTTTTTATGTTCATGAATTACTTACAATGAATAAAATGAATTTGGAAGTGTTCTATTGCCCTCTATTTTCTGAAAGAATTTGTGTAAAATTGTTAAGATTTCATTATTAAGTGATTAAATTTACCAAATAATCCATCTGGGTCTTGAGATCTCTTGGCAGAAAAAATTTAAATTGCAATTAAAAAAAAAACAGATGTAGAGATGGAGCTGGAGAGTATTATGCAAGCAAATTAAGTCAGTCAGAGAAAGATATACCATATGATTTCAATCATATGTTGAATTAAGAAATCAAACAGATGAACATAGGGGAAACAAAGAGAGAGGCAAACCAAAAAACATACTCCTAACTCTAGAGAACAAACTGAGGGTTGCTGGAGGGGTGTGGGTTGGGGAGATGGGTTAAATGGGTGAAAGGGCACTTGTGATGAACACTAGGTTTATATCTAAGTGATGAATCACTAAATTCTATATCTGAAACCTAATAACACACTGTATGTTAAGTGGAATTTGAATAAATACTTTAAAAAGGAAAATGTACATATAGAGCCCTTCATAGTTTTTAATTCTTCATGTGTTGACTTTGACAAATTTTGTTTTCAGATTTTTGTTAATTTTATTTGAATTGTTAAATTTTGAAAATAAGGATTTTTCTTCATACTGACTTACTATGCATTTAACGTCTATATGATGGCTGATGGTGTCTCCTCCTTCATTTCTAATGTTAGTAGTTTATATTGTCTTTGTTTTTGACTACGATCAGTCACGTTGGAGATTCGTATCTTAATAAAAATTCCAGCAGTAAGCTACTTAAACTTATTATTTGGACCAGGTGTTTCCAAATACAAAACTATAGTTAATTTCACTAAAACTTGCCCATACAAGGATAAGCAAAATTAAAACTGGAAATATCAAATCAAAACATCAAAAGAACAATTTCAGAATATTCTTAAGAGAATATCCACGTAGGAAACACCATCTTACTGTTTTAAGAGTGAATTCTACTTGGTGACTTGAATACATTAAGGACATTTATAGAAACAACTACTAATTGTGATAGTGAAAAATGTATCACATTTGTTTTTAAAAGCCTCATATGAAATTATCATCATTGTCATTATTTTTAAAAAGTTAACAATTTCAGTTTTCTAACTCAATTAGGAAAATATATGAAGTTTACTTTTGTGGATTAAGTGAACTTGTAAAAAGAATCTGAGACATTAGATAATAAAATAAGAGCCATTACTTTAGTTATAAAAACAAACATATCTCACAGCTAATTAATATCTGAAATGGCACTGAGAAAGTCATAATAGAAACATTACTGGCAATGAGATAAAGATCACAATATTAATTTAATGGACCGGACAAATGCAGTAGCTGTAAAAAAGAGAAACATAACAGAGCAGTATAACTGTCCTAACTTGGTATGGAAAATACAAAGTATAATAATATCTTCTGAAAAATAAGTCCAGTGATGTACTAAAACAACTAAAAGACATTACAGGCTAAACAAATCTGTAGTCAGAGATGAAATATTGGAAGCACATTTTAGCAACAGTTTAGATAGATTCCAATGGTAGGAGCAAATGTGTGCAGAAATAAGTTTTTGAGGTTATAAATCAAAGAGAAATGATTATGCAGTTTTATACCCGATGTTTACCACTCAACATTTTATTTATCTGTAATAATTTGTGTTATAAATTAATGATATTTTACAAAAAATGGCTTATTATATGCATCAGTCCACACTGTTGAAGATTAAATTCATTTGTATATTAGGCAAAACACTTAATACCCTGAATCAACCAAAACTGTATTTTTATTTCTCTCACATAAAAGAAGTCTGGAGGTAAGCAATCCAGAGTTGGGCACCTCTGTGGTATTCTCTATACAATACTCCACCATCCTTATGTGTGTTTCTACCCCCATGTCAACTAATGTTTCCCTTTGACTTCTTGAACTACAATCATGCCAACATAGGACAGCATAAGAAGGAAAGGCAGAATGGTAAGCCCTTTCCTTATAAATCAGCACCACTGAGGTAGCATCGGTAATCTCACGCAATTTATAATTCACTAGCCAAAATTAAATAATGTGGGGCAAAAAAATGTGTTCCAACTGAAATCTGAATACATATTCCTTTTTATTCTTCCTAGGGAATATTGTGCCCAGATCTTTTTTTTTTTTAAAAAAAGAGGTTGTTTGTATTTTTTTTTTAATTAAAAAAAAGTGGTTTGTGCTTCTAAGTGGTTTGTGCTTCTAAGAAAAAGGTTAATGGATGTTGTAATCTCTACCAGAAAGCCCAAATAAGAAAAGGCACATTTGTAAACTGAACAGTTGTAGAAGTATTAAACTCAAAACCTTCAGATTCCCAATTATGTAGACAAGGGTGAACTAAAACCATAAAATTCAAATCACTTTCCCAAAGTCACACAAATACTTAATGGAACTATAAGACTACGGATCTTGATCTCCGGAGGCTATTAATTCATGACTTATTTGGACATATTTCACCTTCAAATTTGTTTCTAACCAAGAACAAAAATTAATTTTACATTTTAAACAAATAAAGTGCCCTTTAAAGCTTTTAAAAAATCTTTTTAGTCAATTCTTCAAACGCAGTGAAATACATGGATATAAATACCCAGATCCTGAGTGTTCATTTCAATAAATTATCACAAAATAAAAAAATCTACAATGATCCACCAATTAATAAAGTTACTATACATCTAGAAGCCCCTGATTTGCCACCTATGAATCAAGAGTTCCTCCCTCTACCCAAAGTTAAGTAGGAGCCTAATTTTTAACACCATAAATTAATTTTATCCAACTTTGTTTTTATATTTATGGAATCACACATTTCTATGTATTATGCTTGTGAAATTTATCCTTTTATGTAGCTTGTTCATAAATAACCTGTTCATTTTCATAAAAGTATCATTGTGTAGATTATTAATATTCTATTAATAGACACTTGAGTCATTTTAGTGTTCTGAATACTGCCTGTATGAATGTTCTTGTACATGGATTTAGAGCAAGGATACAGGCATTCCTATTTGTTATATAGCCTAAGGGAAGAATAGCTGAGTTATATTGTATGTGAATATTCAGCTCTGTTAAACTTTGTTTGCACTAATTTTACTTCTACCATTAGCTACTGAGAGTTCTACTTCATTCCATAGTCTTACCAAGATACAGTATAGCCATTATAAATAGTTTTTCATAGTCATGCTGCATTGCAGAGAGGGGGATTGGGCTTTATATCCTACACTGGTATTCCCTGAGTGAAAACTCTTTTCATGTCCAGACAACTTCTTAGAAAAAGGTTGGCGGCAAAGTAGCCAGAAGCATTACAGCAGCTGGAGGAATAAGTCACTTAGCAAAGGTTCATATACCTGATGCATACCAACATGACACTAGTCCAGCTCACAATTATGCAGCAATAGTAGTTTTAGGAATACAGTAATTACACGGTTAACATACTGGAGCTACTTAGAGGTAAATGCCTTTTTCCCTTGAACAACAATATTGACTTCATGAGGTATACTGATGCCATACTAAAAAGAATTATGGACATTGCTAGAGCTATTTCTTTAGATCGTTGAAAGAATGCATGCTGTTTTTAATGTATCTTGATTTGGTCTTTTAAATTTTAATTCAAAATCAAGTCACAGTTAGAATAATTAGGAATAACTTTGTCTTAAAAAGTGATTCAGGCCACTGCTAATGTAAAATCAATTAGGCGTAACACTCCTTAAATCTTAGAAAAGGAGCTGGTTAATACTGTTATTGCCCTGAGCTGTGATTAGAAACATGTTTTATATGTGATTTTATTTGATTAAGATGTCTTTTTCAATGCTTACAAACACAATACTACTAAACTCATTCTATGATATGCTACGTGGTGATAGAAAAGATATCATTTTTCATACTATATTTTATTTGAACATTTTCATTGTTAATTTATCCTTCAATCCATTATAAACTTGTATTTAAGAAATGAACATATAGATTGAACATACTCCATATAGGCAATATTCTTTTAAAATTATTCTGATCTTAAGTTGCCAAAAACAACAATAACATTAAAAAATCCCAGGCAGTAGATTCTTGAAATATTATTATCATTATTATTAGAATCACAGAAATTAGAGAAACTTTATGAATTCAAAAACAAAAAGACTACTAGATAGAAGATAATATTTCATAGAAAATGAACAGACTGTGAGAAGAGTTAAGGCAGTAGCCTTGCTGGTTATCTTTTTATAGAAGATGCATTGACTTCAAGCAGAATCCTACAGAGTAATACAAAATGTGCATAGTCAAGACTTGTAAAAACAGCTCTTTTCCCATAAACTGCACCTATAAATACCTTATCCATCATTCATGGATCATTCCAAACACCAACTTTTAAGAAATCATATTTGAATCATTCAATGAGATGTTTTCATTTTTCCTCTCTATGTCTCTTGTGTTGGCACATAATATGTTTTCACATTCATTTTGGGACATTTTTTTTTTTAAGATTTTATTTATTTATTTGACAGAGAGAGAGAGACAGCCAGCGAGAGAGGGAACACAGCAGTGGGAGTGGGAGAGGAAGCAGCAGGCTCCCAGAGTAGGAGCCTGATATGGGGCTCGATCCTAGGACACTGGGATCATGCCCTGAGCCGAAGGCAGATGCTCAATGACTGAGCCGCCCAGGCACCCCAAGGGACATTTCTGACTACAGTCAAAAATGCACAGGTTTAGGACATTTAGCTTTGGTTTACCCAGGGATTCCTGAACATTGTCTTGCATTTAATTGGTATATAACATTTCTTTTCATGAATAATGATTTCTGTCTCCCAATTAGAATACAAATTTATTGTTTCCAATTATCAACCTAACTTAAAATTGGGTTACAATGCACATAGATGTGCCTTAGTTATTCTGATCATACCCTAAATATATATTCAAAAAGATAAGAACATATATTTCTACTATTTGCAAAAATAGATAACCTGTGGAAGTGTTTAGGTATGCTCTATGTTTAAGAGTGTGTGTTGTGTGTGTGTGTGCATGATTTCTTCCCAAGTTAATAAAAAGATTTTTGTATAATGTCTATACATTTCCCAAGTTTCATGATGAAATAAAAAGATTTCATGTATAGTGTCTATACATTTTGGCTCAACCATAAAGTAGTAATTTAGGTCTTTCTGTGTGCAAATGTGTGTGTGTGTGTGTGTGTGTGTGTGTGTGTGTGTGTGTGTGTTTGTATGTGAAGTTTTATTCTTGTTTTAGAAATGAAGAAATGAGTCCAAAGGCCATTAAGTGATTTAACAAAATCATATAGATAGCAAATTAAGAAGAGCATTTGTAGTCAGGTAGTCTTCATATATTGTTGCTTCTATTGCTTCTTAGTTCCTTTCTATTACTACTAAATAATTTATATTTCTGTTTTTACTCATTAAATCTATGTGAATTATTTTTTATGCTTTTAATTTTATGTAATTTAATTTGTGAAATGCCATCTTGTTTATTGAGAATATATATTTATATATTTATATTTATATATTTATTAATACTCGATCAGTAATAAAAGTTAATAAGTACATGTTTTCAATATATTTGAGATGATCTTGCCTAGAACCTGGGTTGTTATTATTTATTTTATATTTTGTTGCAACATTGGAATTATAATGATCATGAGTCATTACTGTGGTCCTAAAACTTTTATATGTAGCAAACAAAATTTCAATTAGTCTCTTTTAACCTGAGAAATATTTGGAAGGACTGCACTTAAATGTATACTGTAAATGTTTAGTATGAAGATTTGCATGTAAACTATAAAAATGGTATATAGTTTTTAATTAATTGTGAGCTTTAGGTTTGTACTTTAATATATTTTGGAAATATTATTACATACAAAACTTTTTTCTAGATGGCTCTTTAGTAAAATCAGCTAATGACTCATTAGCAGAATGAGGATAAACCTACTCATCAGAGAACTGGCTCTTCCAGGATGAGTCGACCCAAAGGAAGAGGTTCAAATGAGCTGCTGAACTCGGGAGGTTCCTACTTTGTATCTCAGTTTTCCTCAAACAGGAGCAAATATCATTCTTATAGCTTCCTTTAGGAATTCCCTGACTCACTGCATAGATCTTAGGTAGAGATACCCTTTATCGAAGGAGCAGCTGCTATGGATTCAGTCCAGTACTGCCCACTGGACACAGCTCACTATGAGATGATAGGAGCCTGTGGCTCTTGGTGCTCTGCTCCCTCTGCCTGTAAGCCCTGTTCTACAACCCCCTCCACAAAAACCATGTTTTATAATTATACTATAAGTTAACAATAATCTATGTGCCCCTGTTTTCCTATAATAAATCACAACTAAACAAGTAACTATGAGCAAATATAATCTTTTTTTAAAGTTAATTATTTTAAAATGCATTCAAGGGTTGCTTGGGTGGCTCAGTTGGTTAAGCATCTGCCTTTGGCCAGGTCATGACCTCAGGGTCCTGGGATCAAGCCCCATGTTGGGATCTCTGCTCAGTAGGGAGTCTGCTTTTCCCTCTCCCTCTCTATGCTCTCTCTCTTTCTCTCTCAAATAACTAAAACAAAATCTTAAAAAAAATAAATAAAATGCATTCAAAAACAGAAAGAAAAATCTGTCTTTTTTGAGGAATGTTTTACTTTTTCCTTATATTTTTCCCAATAAGAAATTTTCAATCACTGAAAAACATATCCTTTTGAAAGAGCAACAGTATAAGAAATAAAACATAGTACAACTTGAGATACTCTCTGACGCCCAATAACAGTTTTAAAAAACTCTTCAGGCAAAAATAGAAAATCTCATTAATATCACTAGCTTATTTGGAAAGAAGACAAAAGGGTTCTAAAATGTAATGGCTACAACTCATCAGAAGCACCCATCTGGAAAAACCCTAATATTCATGGTAATACAATTCTGTTTTTAAGCACATTATAGCGTGTGTATGGATATGTGTTTGTGTGTGTGTGTGTAGGATAGAATACTATTTGATAATATAGCATGGAAAAATATGAGGCCATTTTTAATTTAAAAGTTCAAATGTTAGTCAGAATTTATATAATTTTATGTTCTTTCCATTTATAAGTAAAAATGCAATTTTATTCACTCTCCCAGTTTTAATGGTTTTCTTTAAAAATAAAAAAATAAAGCAAAATATATGCTTGCTTTTTTGTTTTCAGGGTTACCTCGGAAAGAAGTTAGTTTTTCATTAGTTTTTCAGAAATAAAATACTCAAATGATTTAATTCATAACAACAACAACAGTAATGATAGAGGTTGTGCCTTAAGCTGCAAATTAATTTCCTGACTGTAGGAATTGCACCATTTCAGTGAATTAAAAAAAAATAAACATGTTCCCAACTTTCTGCTTGTTTATCAAAAGTTTTCTGTGAACAGTGGGAGAAAACTTAGTATCTGTTGAGCTGTTGCTACTCCAAATGTAGTCCATGAACCAGAAGCACCAGTATTATCTATGAGTTCTTTTAGAAGTGCAGAATCCAGGGGCGCCTGGGAGGGTCAGTTAGTTAAGCATCCAACTCTTGATTTTGGCTCAGGTCATGATCTCAGGGTCCTGAGACTGAACCCCGTGTTGGACTCTGCTCTGAGCATACAGTTTGCTTAAAATTCTCTCTCTCCCTCTGCTCCTCCCCTCCTTTCTCCTTAAAAAAAAATAATTAATTAATTTTTAAAAAGCACAGAATCTGGGAACCTCCCCAGAACTACTCAGAGTCTATATAATTAGAACCTCAGTTGATCAATTTCCAATTGAAGTTTGAGAACCCTTGTGGCAGGTCTATAATTCTTGAAGTTGTCTATACATTAGAATCACCTAGAAGGATATTAAAACTGCTGATGCCTGGATCCATTCTGTTATTGTGATTTAGGTTTCACTGGGCATTAGGGTCTTAAAGTTTCCCCAGGTTAATTGAATGTGACACCAAGTTTGAAAACTTATTATCTGGGCCCTTAAAAATACATCATCTCATGTAATTCTAAACACAATCCTGCAATTAGGACATCACTGCCTCCATTTTGTAGATGAAAAGAGAACTGAAGTTTTCAAATGCCATATCCAGTATTTAAATTATACCCACCATTTTCTATAAAAGCCATATTGTCTCCAATACATGGTCACAGGTCTGAGTGAAACTCAAGAGCACATATATCAAGCCCAAAATATACATAAAATCTAAAAAGGAATTTCATGGGTTATTCTTTTCATACAAGATTCATTAACACTAAAGTGATTTACTAGCCTATATTTATTAAAACCTACCTTTTACTCTTTACACTTCTTTTCTATATAATAACACAAGAGCACCATCAAAATTGAAGAGTGTCTTGAACCACTGTCTTTAAGTATATGATATCAGTTAGCTTGTATGAATGTCTGTATATGTGTTTAATGTATAATCAGGCTATTTCAAAAAGCATTTAAAATGATGGATGCATGTAAATTAATAAAATGAAAATTGCCAAACTGGATGCCACGTTGAAAGAATAAAGGAAGGTTTGGTTAGAAGAAAACAAATATATCTTGAGTTTATATGCCTACTTGAAAATATTAGTTGCTTTATATAGGGCACATATTCAATTCTATATTCTGGCAAAAAATATGAAAATGGGAATTTGAGCAGTTTTAATAAACACACTTTTTATTAGACATAAATAAAATAATTGTATAGACAAAAACAAAAAACAAAAAAACAAAAACAAAAAACAAAAAACCCCACACACTAGCTATGAAGTCCTGAGGAATTTTACTGAAAAAGTTTCTTCATAAAGAACAAGATAAAGAATTCTTAATATATAATTTTAAATTATGTTTTACCAGCAGACTAATTCTGTGAAAGTGTTACATGTATTTGTAAAACACTATTAAGGCAGTAACTATAAATTTGATTAACCACTGTATATGATACTAGGTAATTTATAAATTTTATTTTACATATACTTAGTAACAGCTTCTTAGATATAATTCTCATTATATTTTATATAGAGAGAAGAGATTAAAGTTAATTTTTAGAGTAGATTTAGTTTAACTAATGTCTTGTGAAAAGTCACAGCTATTAGACTGAGCAGCTATAAATTGAAATTGAGACTATTTTGGCCTACTTATTCTCCCATATTTTCAACAACAAAGCACCTCCCTTCCTTGTTATAGGCCTTGTAAACCACAGTTTGAGAAAAGGTGATATAGATAAGGAATCAGACAATGAATAGGCAAATCCAGCTTTCCTCAGGTTCTTGTAAATAAAGTCTTATTTATATCCATCTGTTTCTGATTGTCTGTGGCTCTTTCGCACTACAAGGGTAGAGCTGAGAAGTGGTGATAAAGATAATACGGACTTTCTGACTTGGAAAGCCAAAAACTTTTACTACATGGCCCCTTGCTGAAAAAGTTTGTCAAGCCATGCCAGAACAATGTTTTCTCAAATGTTAAGTTTGAAACACTAAGATTATAATTCAGTGTGCCTTGAAAAAAATGTTTTTAATTATCTAATATCTCTGAAAATTTATGGATTAAAGAAACAAAACAGTTGATTCAACTATTTCTCAGAGTTTTAAATAAATTAAACCTCAAAGTTGCAGGATATAAAATCAATGTACAGAAATCTATGGCATTTCTATACACCAATAATGAAGCAGCAGAAAGAGAAATCAAGGAATCAATCCATTTACAATTAATTGCACCAAAACCCATAAGATATCTAGGAATAAACCTAACCAAAGAGGTAAAAGGTCTGTATTATGAGAACTATAGAACACTTATGAAAGAAATTGAAGATGACACAAAGAAATGGAAAATCATTCCATGACCATGGATTGGAGAACAAATATTGTTAAAATGTCTATAATACCCAAGGCAATCTACACATTTAATGCAATCCCTACCAAAGTATCATCAGCATTTCTCACAGAGCTAGGAAAACAATCCTAAAATTTTTATGGAACCACAAAAGACCCCAAATAGCCAAAGCAACCTTGAAAAAGCAAAGCAAAGCAGGAGACATCACAATTCCAGACTTCAAGCTATATTACAAAGCTGTAGTCATTAAGATGGTATGGAACTGGCATAAAAACAGACACATAGATCAATGGAACAGAATAGAAAATATAGAAATGAACCCACAATTATACAGTCAATTAACCTTTGACAAAGCAGGAAAGAATATCCAATGGGAAAAAGAATGTCTCTTCAACAATGGTATTGGGAAAACTGGAGAGTAACATGCAGAAGAATGAAATTGGACCACTTTCTTACACCATACACAAAAAATAAATGCAAAATGGATAAAAGACCTAAATGTGAGACAGGAAACCATCAAAATCCTAGAGGAGAGCACCAGCAGCAACCTCTTCGACCTTGGCCGTTTCAACTTCTTACTACATACATTCCTCTAGGCAAGGGAAACAAAAGCAAAAATGAACTACTGGGACTTCATCAAGTTAAAAACATCTTCACAGCGAAGGACATAATCAACAAAACTAAAAGGTAATCTTCAGAATGGAAGAAGATATTTGCAAGTGAACCCTGATAAAGGGTTAGTATCAAAAAATCTGTAAAGAATAAACTCGACATCCAAAAAACAAATAATCCAGTTAGGAAATGGGCAGAAGACATGAATAGACATTTTCCCAAAGAAACATACAGATGACTAACAGACACATTAAAAGATGCTCAATACCACTCATTCAGGGAAATATAAATCAAAACTACAATGAGATACCACTTCACACCTGTCATAATTGCTAAATTTAACAACACAGGAAACAACAGATGTTGTTTAATTGGACTCTACTGTTTTCTTACTTTGGTATAATGCCATAACACATGTGATTCTAGAGAGATCTCCAAAGGCAAGGGAAACAAAGACAAAAATGAACTATCAGGACTTCATCAAGGTAAGATGCTTTTGTACAGCGAAGGAAACAGTAGACAAAACCAAAAGACAACCGACAGAATGGGAGAAGATGTTCGCAAATGTCTTATCAGATAAAGGGCTAGTATCCAAAATCCATAAAGAACTTATTAAACTCAACACCCAAAGAACAAATAATCTGATTAAGGAATGGGCAGAAGACATGAACAGACATTTCTCCAAAGAAGACATACAAATGGCCAACAGACTCATGAAAAAATGCTCAACATCACTTGGCATCAGGGAATTACAAATCAAAACCACAATGCGATACCACCTCACACAGGTCAGAATGGCTAAAATTAACTACTGGGAAACAACAGATGATGGTGAGGATGCGGAGAAAGAGGAACCCTCTTACACTGTTGGTAGGAATGCAAGCTGCTGCAGCCACTCTGGAAAATAGTATGGAGGTTCCTCAGAAAGTTCACCCTATAGCCCAGTAATTGCACTACCAGGTATTTACCCCAACGATACAAATGTAGTGATCCAAAGGGCACCTGCACCCCAATGTTTATAGCAGCAATGTCCACAATAGCCAAACTATGGAAAAAGCCCAGATGTCCAATGACAGATGAATAGATAAAGAAGATGTATATACTACACACACACACACACACACACACAATGGAACACTGGCCATCAAAAAAAAAAAAAAGAAAAGAAAAAGAAATCTTGCCATTTGCAATGATATGGATGGAACTAGAGGGTATTATGCTAAGTGAAATAAGTCAATCAGAGAAAGACAATTATCATATGATCTCAGTCATATGTGGAATTTAAGAAACAAAACAGAGGATCATAGGAGAAGAGAAGAAAAAATAAAACAAGATGAAATCAGAGAGGGAGACAAACCATAACAGACTCTTAACCATAAGAACAAACTCAGGATTGGTGGAGGGGAAGGGGACGGAGGGATGGGGCAACTGGGTGATAGACATTAAGAACATGAAATGTAATAAGCACTGGGTATTATATAAGACTGATGAATCACTGACCTCTAACCCTGAAGCCGATAATACATTATGTGTTTATTAACCAAATTTAAATTTTAAAAATAAATAAAAAGTAAAAAGCAAAAGCAAAAACAAAACAAAAAACCCAAAAGAATATAAAAGAAAAGAGAAAAGAAAAGAAAAGAAAAGAAAAGAAAAGAAAAGAAAAGAAAAGAAAAGAAAAGAAAGTCACATAGGACAGAAGAAATGCATGGGTCAGTATTTTCTTTTAAGAAATATGGCAGAGTGAAAAACAGACCCTGCACAGCCTTTGTGAGTTAGGAGGAATTGAATAGAATTGGAACAAAAAATGTGTCTGTTACTCGATTTTCGATCAACTGTTCAGAAATGACTGTGGTATTGGCTGCTATATTCAGGCTACATCAGTTCTTAGTAGCATTGCAATAATCAATTTAGTTGCAAACGCAGATTTTCATTAATCCGAGAATTCCACAATAGCCAGAATGTTTTTACTCTGGATGTGCAGTGGGAAGGAAGCAGCTTGAAAAGAGGCACACAGACTTATACATTACTTGATAGTGATAGCAACATGGTGTTTCAAAACAACAACAAAAAAGAGTAAATGTATTTTCTTATCAATGTCCCTGCATTTTATTACAATATGGTACTCTATTTTGTACATAAACTTTAAAAGAAATTCAAATTTGATAGTCTCAAAAGATACTCCAAATATTTTACCCTGATTTTCTTAGGAATAAATGCTTAAAAGGCAACATATTTGCCTTTTTACTCCTAGAGGACCCCACCCAATTTCCCTAGATTCTGTGGATTCAAACCTCATGTGGTTTGAAGTGAAAAGTAACTTATTTTGGTAAAATCATGAAAGAGAAAATGGACAAAGTTCGACACAACTTTTATCTAATGAGAGAAATGTAAAGTGTATCCTCTCAGCAGGCATGGCACATTTAGTGAAAGTCAATATATTCAAAATAAGCAAACATACATTAAATAGTTTGCCCCAGCCTATGGAAATTTGATCATTAACCTTGTCAATGTTTTATCAAATGAATATTCTAATTGCTGATTTCGTAGTCACTGTTTAAATGGAAGATTTTTTTTTTTTCATTAACTGCTGTTCAAAGGCAGGGCTGATTCACTGTGTGTGTGCGTGCGTGTGTGTGTGTGTGTGTGTGAATTAAAATGCATAGCATACACAGGTACCATATTGCAAGTTAACTCCATACATGATTTTGTGCACATTTTTATTTTCTTTCATAATTATTCCCCTTTCTTTGTATATTAAACCATTTTTCTACCTATTTTAAAAATTTTATTAAGTATTTTATTTTAATTCCAGTATAGTTAACATACAGTGTTCTATTAGTTTCAGGTGTACAGTGTAGTGATTCAACCGTTCCATAAAACACTGGGTGTTAATCACAAGTGTACTCTTTTATCCCCATCACCTATTTCACCCACCCCTCCACCCACCTCTCCTCTGAAAATCATCAGTTTGTTCTCTATAGTTAATAGTATGATCCTTGGTTTGTCTCTCTCTCTTTTTTTTCCATTGCTCATTTGTTTTGTTTCTTAAATTCCACATATGAGTGAAATCATACGCTTTTTGTCTTTCTCTGACTAAATATATTTCACTTAGCATTATACTCTCTAGCTCCATCCATGTTTTTGCAAACGGCAAAATGATACTAACCCATTTTAAATGTAATCAATACAACAGGGAAACAAATTTTTTGAAGTAATTTTGAGGTGAAACACATTCAAGGCTTTCGAATCCATACCCACAAACATATGTTCGAGAAAAAATATGCTATACTAGTTATCCCATTATATTTCACTAACAAAATTTTAAAAAGACAGTATTAGTATTTTCAGTTTAAAACTATAACAGATATTACAAAAATTTATTAAAGATTATGTGCGTAAGAATTAGCTAAGCACTAGAGGAAAAAAACAATTATTGCTAGGCTTATGTCTTCAACAGTTAACTATTAAGTGAGCAGACTTCTATACAAATAACTATAAAAATACTGTCATAAAGGATAATACAGATAAATTAATATAATTATACAGTAACAAATGAAGTAAGAGCTAACCTTCTGTTGGAGAAGGTAAAGAAGGTTTTATAGACCAGGAAACAGTGGAAGGAAATCATTATTTTTATTATTCTTTTTATGATTAGGATTTTGCCATTTGGGAAGGGAATACAAAACAGTTCTGGAGCATAAGGAGAGAAATATATGCCAAAGTACAGTTTAAGGAAAGGTCTTGCATATTTTGAGAACAAGACTATTTCTTTAACCAGGGTAACATAGTAATAAGAAATGAATCAAAAGAGGTATATTGGGATTAATGATTTTGGAAATAAAATAAACAAAACTAATATTCAGTAAAACAACAGATTGTATTACATAAATTTTCAGGAGTTAGAAGGTGAATTTTTTTTTTTAAAGATTTTTTTATTTATGTGACAGAGAGACAGCCAGCGAGAGAGGGAACACAGCAGGGGAGTGGGAGAGGAAGAAGCAGGCTCCCAGCGGAGAAGCCTGATGTGGGACTCGATCCTGGAACACCGGGATCACGCCCTGAGCCGAAGGCAGACACTTACGACTGCCCTACCCAGGCGCCCCAGAAGGTGAATTTTTTAAGCAGTAAATGACAAGATTATACATGTGTTTTATTTTTCAAAAAGGCAATAAGCTGTTGACCTGTACTGGGGCAGCTGCCAGTAAAGAAATTAAAAATAGTGAACAAAAGGTGAAAGAAAATTAGTAAGTATACACTTCGAAAATGAATGTAACTGGAATTTTGTTCTTCTGAATAACCCTAGGATATCCAAGTACATGGATCAACTAAAATTGATTAGAAAAATGGCTTACTGTCATAGACAATGTAACAGATTGTCTATGCTATGTCAAGGTTCAATAAAAGTTATTCAGTTCTTATGCATTGTTAGTATTGTAAAATACAAACATGAAACATAGAAAATATATTTGACTTCTTTGTCCTCCAAACCCCAACAATTCCTATCACCATTCATTCCTTTCATTAAAAAAATTGCCAGTATCACTCATTACCACATAACCACTTTAGCGATTGTTTTTAATATAAGCTCAATGACAGCAGGAGTTTCTGAGGGTCTCTCTATATCTTTATCAACTATCTATCATCTATCTATATATTTCAATCTTTAACTTTTTTCAAAAATTGTAATTTGTGAAATGATTGAAAAAATAGTTGGACAAATATCTTGGAACCAAAGATGATGGACAACTAAAAATTGATTGAGAAACCCAAAAAATATGAAACCTAATCACTCAAGGAGTCGGGGAAGAGAAAGTAAAAGCCAGCAAGCGAAGTGGTTTGCTTAGCAAGAATTCAGAAGTTCTTGGGACATAGAGACACCATATACTTCAGAAGACAAGGATGTAAGAGAGGCTTAAAACAAAGACTGGTGGAAAGGTTTATGAGGAACCATTAAATATCTAGATCCCCTTCTGCATGTCACAGCATGTGACTGACCCATCTACACCAAGAAAGGAGACTGGGGATGGACAGAATAGGGAGGGATTATTTTTTGCTCTCTGGAGATGTTTGCACACCTACAGAGAAACTATTATATTTAAAAAATAAGAATTAAAAGAAATTTTGCATTTTGGGAGCACCTGGGTGGCTCAGTCAGGTATGTATCTGACTTCAGGTCATGATCTCAGGGTCCTGGGATCGAGCCCCATGTTGGTCTCCTCTCTCAGCAGGGAGTCCACTTGTCCCTCTGCCTCTCTCCCTGCTTGTACTCTGTCGCTCAAATAAATAACATCTTTAAAAAAAAAAAAGGAATGCTGCGTTTTGAAAACTCCAATCTACTTTTTTCTGTAGGATCCCAGAATTCTGACAACCAGTCTCATAGCCTCGAAGTGTTGGTCAAGTATCCTAACTTAAGTTATCTGGTTGTACAGTTTGTGTTCTTAAGCATGTTTCTTTTTTCCCTTGAAATATATAACTTGACTCTCTAGATTATCCAACTAATTTATACTTAAACAAATGGCAGTATTCATTTTCTACCATCTCAGTGGGAAACTAATTCCAGTGCAAGATTACCTCTAAAAATAGCAATATAAGTGATTTATTTTCATTAATATTCTTTAATTATAAAATAGTGCTTTTTAAATTATGTTTTCTTGACCTAATGTGTACGGATAACCCTCAACATTTAATACTGAGAAGGCTTGTATGTTGTGAATATAAGTTGTTCTTAATAGCTTATTAAGTAGCTTGTTGAGATATAATTCACATATATTTACCTATTCCAAATGTACAATTCAATGGTTTTCAGGATATTCAAATATGTGCAGCCATTACCACAACCAATTTTAGAACATTTTCATCATCCCATAGATTCCATGCACATTAGCAGAAATGTGTTACTTCCCCTCAACTCCTCTGATTCCAGGCAACTACCAATCTATTTTCTGTCTGTAGAGATTTGTCTATTTTGGGCCTTTCATATAAATGTAAACATACTATATGTGGTCTTTTGCAGCTAGCTTTTTTCACTTAGCATGTTTTCAAGGTTCATCCAGGGAGTAGAATACATCAGTAGCTCATTCCTTTCAATTGTTGAATAACATTGCACTGTATGGATACACCACATTTTATTTATTTATTCATCAACTGATGGGCATCTGTGTTGTTACCACTTTTTGTCTATTATAAAAAAATGCTGCTGGAAACATCTATGTACAGGTTTTTGTGTGGACATATGTTTTCTTTTCTCTTGGGTAACAACAAAGAAACTGTTGGATCATATGTAATCCAATGTTTTAAAATTTTGAGGAACTGCTGGACTCTGTCAAAGCAATGCACCATCTTATATTCCTTATAGCAGTGTGAGAGGGTTCCAACTTATACATATCCTTTCAAACACTTTATTATCCATCTTTTTGATTATAATCATTCTATATCCATCTTTTTTATTATAAAGTAGTATCTCACTATGGATTTGATTTACATTTCACTGATGACTAATAATATCGAGCATCATTTGATGTGCTTCTTTGTTTATTTGGCTTATTTTTTTTAACTTTTATATTTAGGTCTTTCATTCATTTTGAGTTAATTTTTGTATGTTGTGTGAGAAAGGGTCCAACTTCATTCTTTTACATGTAGACATCCAACTGTCCCAGCACCATTTGTTGAAAGGACTATTCTTTCCCTCATTGAATTGTCTTGTCAATCTTGTTAATATTCAGTTGACCATAAATGTGAATGTTTATTTCTGGACTCTCAAGTCTATTCCATTTATCTATATGCCTAGCCTTATTCCAGTATCATACTGTTTTGATTACTATATTTTTGTAGTAGTTTTAGACATCAGGGAGTGTGAGTCCTCTAGCTTTATTATTTTTCAAGATCATTATTATTTTTCAAGATTGTTTTGTTTATTCTGGTCCCTTGGGTTTTCATGTAAATTTATGGATCAGGTGTTTTGTTTTTTTTTTAATTTCAGGAAAGAAGTCATCTGGGATTTAGATGAGATAGCCTGCTACACCTGGGGTATAGCTTCTATGTTAAGGGTGGGGACTGGGTACAAAAAGGAAAGCTGGTAGAGGAAAATAGCACCCAAACTCTCACCTGGAATGTAGTCTCCGCAATACAGAGCTAGAAGAATTAGATCTGGGGAGGGGAAGCCCCAATTTCTTGTGCACACCTACCTGGAGTGGACCTTCCATTGTACTGTGCTGGGGGAGTAGAAGGAAGGCAGCAGGTTGTGGCTCAAGTGAAAAGAATTGCTGGGTTTTGTTGATTTAACAGGTTTTCTCAACTAAGTGTACTTTTTTTTTTGTTGTGTGCCCTTAGGACAAACTTCAGACATTGTAAATGTGTGTGTATGTGTTTGTTTAAAAAATATGTTACCAGTTATGACCGTTCTTCTCGAGAGCAGGTTTATGGAGCTTTTCACACCTTCATTCCAGAAGTGGGTCTTCACATTGTGTTTTAGACCATCATATCCAAATATGATATTTTAAAATTTAAGCCACATAAAGTCTTTCAGCTGGTAAATGACTATCGGCTTATGTGTCCAATGGGAAAACTATTGTTGTGTAATTGTTCATTTGATATTAATGGAATTTTACATTTATACTATAGCAATTTTTTAATTTGAAAAGATTTCATATCACCCTCCTTATGATTACTTATTAGAAAAAATTTAACTAGTTCATTATTTACAATATGCTGTAAATCAATTTGAAAACAATAAAATAGAGGTTGAAAAAGTTTCTGAATATAAACGACATTATAAATGTATGAAATGAAATGATGGAGAACAAAGAAATAGAAATGACACAGCGAAAAGATGGAAAGGACAGGAACTATAACAAGGTCATGAAAGTAGTTAACCTTCACTTTCTTATCTGTTTCACCTCATGTAACTGTAGTCTTTTCAAAATATAGATTAAATCAATTTTAAAAAATCAATAAAAATAACTCAGAATGATCACTAACTAACCAGTTCAGTAGTGGCCCCTGGATACAAAATATTTAAAGTCAAGTTGAATACACAAAGGATATGATAAATCTCTACAAAAGTAATGACAAAAATAATCACTTCATTACTTTGTCTTTGAATATCCATCCATTTAAATATTTTTATTTTTTAGATAATAAATACAGTAAGAAGAAACTTTTGGAATTGGTGGATATGTTTATGGCATAAATTGTGATGATGATTTCAAGAGTGTATACTTATTTTCAAATTCATGAAGTCATATACATTATATATGGAGAAATTTTTGTATGCCATTCATACCTCGATAAAGCAGTTTAAAAATTATTTTCATGTTTATCTCATTAAGGATATTAATTCCTTGGAATATACATTACCTTATGCAAGTCTGCATCAATAGTTACTACATATAGGTACTTAGTAAGCTCTCATTATGTATTTGTCAATTATGTTTAAATGGGTTTAATATAATGATCTATTCTCAAATAACTATGTAATCATCCATCGGTAGGCATAATTTTGAAAATACAGAAGAAAATGTCATTCTGTGGGGGAAGTATTATTCCCAAGTGATAAAGGGAAATGGTCAGGGGGAAATGAAGGAATAACATGGCTTCATCTTTATCCATTCATCATTACCTAGTCCCATTCTTATTAAAGCATCATAGCTCTCGTTAAGTGTATAGTCTGGAATCACGACCATGAAATCAAGTTTTTGGTCTACCATCTTAAAGCTATATGATTTTAACCTATAAGAACTTCTGTTTACTCCTTGGTAAAAAGGATATAGAATTAATACCTACTCATAAGATTGCTTCCATTAATTAAATAGGTATACTTTTTGACATATGGAGACAATATTCAATAAAAGGTAAGCACTATCATTGTCCAGTCTAAACACCATGTTATGTTTTTAACTCATTTTTGAAACATTAAACTCATTTAAATTTTGTATAATTAGCTTCTTCAAGTATATTCTATATAGCTAAGTGTCTCAAATCACATACAAAAATCTCAAAACTCTGAATGGTTCATTAGGTATCTGAATTATTTTGAGGAATTGTTCAAAACAGATTTCTGCCCCATTTTCTGAGTTTCTACTTCAATACGTCTGGGTAAGCCCTAAATATTATATTTTGAAATGTTTCTAGGTGATGTTAATTTTGCTGGTCCAGGAACCACACTTAGAGAATCATACAATAAATGAATTACTGTACTTAAAATTTTCATTAATCTCACAAATCCAAGGTTGAATAACATCTTATTTTGTCTTATCCAACTAAATTTGTCTGACTTCTTACATGAAAAAGTTTGCTCAGACTTCCTCTAGCTTTTTAGGCTAACTTTAGAATCGTCTCCGGAAGTTCTGAAGGTCACCATCTCTATTTCACTACAATATCTATCTGAGAACATCCTCAACATATCATTTACCCTGCAAGTGATAATAACCAACAATTTTATAGTATTTACCATATGCCAAGAACTCTTCTGGATATTTTACATAATTACTAATTTAAGTCTCAAATGACCCAATGCAGTAAATACTAATATTATCATTACTGCTTTACAGATGTAGAAACGGACAAAGATCATTAAATGAATTACCCAAGTTCACATAGTTAAAAAATAGAAGAAAATAGATTTAAACTCAGGCAGTCAATTTGCAGGGTACTTTTTCTTAGTTACTAACACAAACTATCTCACTTTATAATGTGGATCTGAATTTTTTTCATGGTACCTACTCTTTCATATTTTCTTTTGTCAGTGGATATAACAATTGTGTGAGGAAACGATCCAATGATAAGAGCTAATTTATTTGAAACATACCTAATAATTCTGTAAAGAATAGATTTTCTTTTTTTAGATTCTCTTTTTTGAGTTTCAATATATACAAGTTACATATATATGTATGTATGTATGTAGGTATAGATGCGTGATGTTTGCGTATATTTGCCCCCAAATAACAAAGCATAATAGATTAAATTTACATTGTTACAGGATGAAAGAATATTGTAAAAGTTCTTATTGTGCCCAAGATTAGTAAATTTTTAAAAATGTATGTCAAAATATGTATTACATATCTTAAAGTAGCATCCAGTAAATATTCCCACCTGCTTACCAGGAAAAATATGAGAAAGCAAAGAGAGAAAGATATAAACTTTATTTATGATTACATCTAATATGAAGGTTACAATCAATCTGACCTTCTAGCTGAATCTCTGAATCAAGCAGATTACCCACTCAGTCACAGTATAACTCAATGAGGGTAGCTCTCATCCCCTTCAGGATCAGAGCCCATGCTTGTGGGAAACTCATCCCCAAGGGAAAGAAGAGCATAGCAGTGCTAATTAAGCATTGCCTTTTAATCATTTCCAAGTTTCCTTTGGTGAAATTAGTTAAAGGGAGTAAGAAGTGTTATGAGAAGAGATTTTTTTTTACTACTTGGAAAGAACTATCAGGAAGAGAAAATAAATAATGCCCCCATGATCATTCCCAGCTATTTTTCCTTAACCCACTGGGCTTAATAAATAAGACCATGATCTACCAAAGGTGAGGTTATTCATCTTGTTAATAGATAATTAACAGTCTGTCAGCATAGGCCTCTCCCACCTTCCTGTACTGCCCCTACAAAACCAACCTTCCCTTTTGAGACCACTGGAGAATTGCCAATATTTTGCTGTCTTGGGCTGTGAAATAGATCTGAATAATACACTAATTAAATTTCATGCTAAACCTACCCTGCTCCAAGGCTGAAAATCTATTCTCTATTCCATTCCTCATCCCAAATTAGGTTTAGTCAGATTACAACATAGCCTATCAGAAATTATCCAATGAGTTTAAATGACTTCATTAAGAAATCTAATAATAAAATTCATAAAGGCTTTCAATAATAGAATGCCAACATCATACACATGCCATAAATTTGAATATAAGCCCCTTAGCAGTGTGAACTTTCCAAGGAGATATTAAAGTTCAAAGATTAAATCCTCTTACTAGTTAAATTTCATAAAAATTCAGGTCTGAAATAAAAATATCGTGCCTTAGTATGTTAAAAATCCAAAGGAATTAAAATTTGTCCCCATATCTTATTGTGCTTTGTCTTAGACAAACTGGTTCTTCAATCTCGGATGGTTTTAGAGTTCTGTCAGCTGCTGGAATATGAGATTTCTTTCACAGGAACCTTTGGGGTTCTTTTAGAGACCCAAAAGTTTAATTAACTTAAGGCCAAGTCTTGAGGCAGCTCATATTGTTATTTAATAGGGCAAAAATATTATCGAAATCACAACCATCAAAGTTAAAAACAAGCGCATCCCACTCCTGGAGGAATAGTTTAGGAAAAACTGTTTTTAGAATCAGTTTCTTAGAGATGGACAAGATCATAGTAATGACTCAGTGGTATTTAAGGGAGGGAGTGTCTATGAAGATTTTTGTTTTGGGGGCCCCCCGGTGGCTCAATCAGTTAAGTGTCGGCCTTCAACTCAGGCCATGATCCCAGAGTCCCAGGATCCAGGCTCCCTACATCTGGGCTTCCTGCTCAGCACCAGGCTCCCTTCTCAGCAGGGGAGTCTGCTCCTCTGCCTGCTCATGCTCGCGCTCTTACTTACTCTCTCTGAAATAAAAAAAAAAAATTAAAAAAAAAAAGATTTTTGTTTTCAACTGTACCTGCATATCAGTTAATAATTTTTGTTCAGAATTAACAATGTGAGAATTTGAATAATATTCTAGATAAGCCTTTGTTTAGCTTTATGTGTTTTCTGTATCGGGGCTTTTAACATGCTTAAATCTCTCAGGTCTGAGAAACCTGCCACCTAGAAAAAGACTTTTAGCTAGTATTCAAGTACCTTTAGCTAATAAACAGCATTCAGGTAGAAGAACTCTAATTAAAGCTAATATTGCAAATCTGAATCTTAAGTTCAGTAGAGCTATAGAGAACCAGTACTTCTGTCTTGTTCTCTATCAGGTACTGCCTTTCTTTTCTTTAGATTTGCATATTTTGGTAGACAAATTTGCATGTCCATGTACATAAATGTTAACAGCTCTAAATTAAATAATCATTTTCCCCTACTCTTGGTCACATGGATAAGCTACATGTAGCTGAGGCTAGTACTTCTAAAGATTTCCTTGTATATTTATGCTTGTTCAAATTTAAAGTTATCTACCTAGTGTCATACTAGTAAGTCCTCGGTAATGGTTCTATGGCAAGCAAAACTCAACAGTTCAGTACGTCTAGAAAGACCATATTATTCTAAAAGTAAAACCATGTCTAGTAGAAAATGTGTGCCTGTGTAGAGAGAAATAGCAGTCGTCCATTCTGAAACTGTGTGTCTCTGCTATTGTTCCTACAGGACGGTTATGTGTTGAAGTTTGTGTGGCTAGTATATGTTTGTTGGATACTACAGTAGTCTACTGAAATTACCTACAAATTTGCCAAGACTGGCCATGCAGCCCTTTCTTCTGCAGAGGTCTAAACTTTACTGCTTGTATTTTAGGTGACTCATCAGTGAATAATCCCATTATAAACTATAGTCAAAAATAACATGTGGCTGCTTCTTTAGGTTAGATCAGTTTAAAGTCATCTAATTATTGCAACAACCTGTGTAGCCACATAGAAATCTCTACAAACTCCAAGTTCAAAATACCTTGTCCACATACTAGCCAAGGTCTCTGTACTCTGCCTCATCACAAGACTTTGACATGTTATTTGGCTTTGAAATTCTATTCCCTGCTTTATTTCTCTCCATTTCTGACCAGTGTCCAATTGTTGCAGACTTTGTATTATAGGGGCCATGGGCAGACCGCTCAAAATGGGCCATTTTGGCATGAACATTATTTTGAGTTAAAAGCAATCCAAGCCCAGCAGATTCAGAAAAATCTCTCTACTTTCCTCTCCAGAGTCTGGAGGTACCAAAAAGAGAGCTCTTAAGGTAGACTTCTCTCTACCCAAGAAACTTGTCTACATAATAGTGCAACCTTTGTTTTCCAAGTATCTTTCACCTTCCTGCTAAAAATCTTTGGCCCCTTTGTCTCTTCTGACCCCTACCCCTCTTCTTAGCTCATACAAACATCTTGTTGCCTGATTGTCTTTGGAATTCCCATCTCTGTGTGGATCCCCTTACACAAGGCTATTTCAGGATATTGGTAGCACAAACAAATCATTTAATGGTTTTTTTCCAGAGCTCACTGAAATTATCTTAAATGTGGCAATAGTATTAAATTTGATCTTCTCTTGTTAATCTGTCTCATGTCAATTTGATTCTTAGTCCACCTATAAGGACCTTAACGGATAGAGAAAATTCTTCCTCCCTAACAGTAGCAACCCCCCAAAGAGTCTCTTTATTCTCTAACAGTTTAGAAGTAAAGGAAGTAAAGGAATAAAAGATGGTGATTCAGATATCTCTCTTGTTGCCCATAATGGTTTTATTGTCAATGTTACTTTGCAGAAGATCAAAATAGGACTGAAAACTGAACTCCATTTTAGGAAGGGTTTAACCAACTAGATACACAGAAGCAATCCTGGATGGCAGGGATCTCCATACGGTGTAGGAGAGTCTCTAGAGGACAGGGGGAAGCTATCTTCCAATAGACATCTAGGGATAGCTGAACTAAAGATGTCCAGTATATTCTGATTTTTTTTTTTTTTTTTTTAACAAAAGGCAATGATCCTACCTTCTCTAGAGTAAAGTAAAATGGGATAGGGTAGGAAGGAGTAAGTAGCAGCACAGGGCAAGTATGTTACTTATATTTGAGTAAAGTAACACAGAGTACCTCCTCCTAAAAGCTCATGAACTAGTGAATTTAGAATGTACTGTAAGTTCAGGTTTTAGATTACAATTTAATGCAAAAAACCCCAACTACTAAATATATAATAATATATGAAATTAATAAATATATAATGAAAATTACTAAAATATATACTGTATTTTTAAAGAAAATCTACTAAAACAAGTCATGGACTAGTTTATTTTGTAACAATTATGTTTGTAAGTTAATGCGAGTATTTGATAAAATTCGAGCTTATATCTT
This sequence comes from Ursus americanus, assembly GCF_024610735.1. Taxonomy (NCBI): domain Eukaryota; kingdom Metazoa; phylum Chordata; class Mammalia; order Carnivora; family Ursidae; genus Ursus; species Ursus americanus. The sequence continues at coordinate 26,605,658 of NC_142135.1, forward strand.
TATTTCTACATGCATATCCCAAAATAGCAATACTAATTAGTTTCATTTCTAGGAGATGGAGGGATCTTTTTGGAGAAACAGTGATTGCTATTCATAATTTAAATATAAATAATAAGCATAATTTTATTATGAATGGTAAACTGCATTTGAGCAGAAATGTTCAGTTGCTTATTAGTCTTTCAAAACCCACAGATTTTTCTATTGATACTTATAAAAGTTCAAAAATCAACAGAATCCATTTTCCTTTTTACTTCTGTTAGTAGAATAAATAGATTATTCTTTTACCCAGGTCTAATTTATAACCAAAAGACGTTAGGTCTGCCTAAATTGGTAGAAAAGCTCAATTAGATGGTTGGTCATTGGATTAAAGGGAACTTCAGTATTCATCCAGCCCAATCTTCTCAACTGGCATATGCATTAAGTCCCACAGCAAAGTATGTGGCAATAATGAGATAATACTCAGTTCTTCTGATTTCCCTTTCACTACCCTTTATCTGTACCAAATTGCCTTTCACTTTTCTACTACTATTGCCACATTTAAGATAATTTCAACGAGCTCTGGAAAAAACCCATTAAATGATTTGTTTGTGCATACCAATATCCTGAGATAGAATCAGCCTAGGGACAATCCTTGAGTCCTTAACAGTATTAGGAGTTTGGCCAACAGCAAATTCTACCCTACTTTTCAAGTTACAAAAAGTGCACTAAACCTTATCTCTAGGTCATGCAGCTCAAGAAAAGGTGATAGCCTGAATCAATCAAATATTGAGCATTAACTCAATACTAAATAGTTTATTTTATGAAATAAGATGCTACTAGGATAGTGACAATAATGTTCATGCATTTAAGATATAATAGAAGGTTGAAAGTTAACAATATGGCAACAATAAAAAAAATAGGCCTTCTTTATAAATGTGTAGAAAGTTTCTTAGTTTATGTGACTTTAGAAGTGCCAGGATAATATACAATAGCTTATTACCAAACTCTCTAACTCACACCTTGCAAAAAGGCACCCTCCTGGTTAGTAGGGAATCTATTAGAACTGGAACATTGGACAAAAGTAAAGCATAAAGAAACTTTAATGCAGTACTAATGCCCTGTGTTAGCATCACGCTCTATTCATCCTCTACTTGGATCTATGTACTGGTGATGGGTATGATAGTGGCCACTCTTCTTAAAACACTCCTTTTTTCATAAGAGATGATGGATCTGAACAAGCCTGCAAGTATCATACAAACATGTGGGATTTGTATTATAACAACTCTAGTCGGTTTCTAGAGGCTCATTTCTTTCTGCTTCTTTACTCCCCAAATTATAATATTAGGAAGAAAGCCTCATTTCTGAGACATCTTTCCTTTAAAGATTGCGACACGGAAGTACGACTTCCTTCTCACCAGGTGAACAAACCAGAACCTCAGGAATCAGAATGTATCTTGTGGTGACACATAACTGCTGTTTTTATTATTATTATTATTATTATTAAATCATTTGGACAACATTTATTTATTGAGAAATATATCAATAAGTGTCTTACAAGGAAACAAGAAACATTCTAGGTATTTAATTAATTTAATTTAATTCAGAGATAATTTTAGGTATTTAATTTAATTAATTTAATTTAATTCAGAGATAATTTTAGGTATTTAATTTAATTAATTTAATTTAATTCAGAGATAATTTTATATAGAAAATTGTACAAGAATACAAGAGCTGAAAGAACAAATAGGAGATAGTGAAATGACATAAAAGAAGAGCAACTGGGAGGACAGGTATCATCCAGAATAGAACAGACACAGGGATGAAGTGTTGTTAGTAGAACTCAGAAACCAGTGCTGTCTGTAAGTACCTGGGGACTTGCTGGAAGGAGCCAGACAAGGAATTAGTAGCACAAGGGAAAGGCACCCGCTGCAGAAAACTCAACTTGAGAGGGAGACAGAGAGGGACTAGCCTGGCTTTTCCCTTTCTTCACTCATTTTCCAAAACCAATTCCTCCCTGTGGTTGAAGCTACCAAGTAACCATCAGGCAAAAGAAACTAGATAATATAGTTTTTAGAACAGCAAGGAATTAATTGAAATGCAAATAATAAATACTGACATAAGTGTCAACTATGCACCAGGCACTCTTTTAGGTAATAGAAATTCAGCAATAACAAAACTGACCAATTCCCTGTCCTTGGGAGGTTAATATGGAGTGCTTAGTATGTACCAGTTACTCAAAATTACTGTAAATATACCAATATACTTTAAACACACTAATCCATTAAACCTTATGTAAGTCTATGGGGTAATACTATTATTGTCTCTCCCATTCAGATGAGAAATTGAAGGACAAGGAGGTTACATCCCTTAGGGCACAGTGCTTACAAGAGACCAAGCCAGGATTCAAACATTCAAGCATTCTGGCCTAGAGTATGTTCTCTTTAATCCTATTCCATTTCATCTTTTTGCCTTACACTTTCTGTTCTTTCTTTCACAAATAAAGATGATCATAAGTAACACTGAGAGTTTTTTTTTTTTTTTTGAAAAATCTTACAGGGTTCATATACTAAGATTTAGAATATTTGAAACACTTAGCATACATTTGGTCACTATCCTGCCAAATATAAAGATTATTTCTCTGTCTCTTGGATAATTCAAACATAAGTGGATAGCCATACATCACTAATGCTGCACAAAAGCACACTGAATTTTATAAGTGATAAAAAAAAAAAAGATAACTTCTAGGGAATACTCCTATACCTCCGTTTTATGATTTTCAGATGGTGAGAACAAATAACCAGAACCAGAAAATAATCTTGTAAATTAAATGTCACATGTAGGGAGGGGCAGCATAGGAGCAATGGGTACTTCTAAATAGAGAATATGAACTTAGCCTACTTTTCAAGTTCTCCATGTGCTACACAAAATCGAAGAAAGCTAATAGAAAGGGCTTTTCTAAATAAATGAGCGTAGCATTCCCAACGCTTGCTGTAAGGTATCAGAACAATTCTTTTCTGGGTCTATACTGTGATTTCCTTTGTAAATGTGTCAATGTGAAAGCATTTTGAAGGAAAATTAAGTTTTACTTCTTTCCCCATTATATATTCATTGGATCAGAGATAACATTTGTAAAAGCATTACTTACTGTGTAGTATTGCACACAGAACAATAAAACAAGAAATGTCTCCTCATGAAAGACGGAGGCACTGTGATAGTTCCGCTATCCATGGTTCTTCTAAGAAAACTTACTCTGCCTTGCCCCAAGTGGGGGGCACATCCTCTGGTCTAAAATTACATGGATGCAGATCATAATGACAGAGCATATGATCTTTGTTTTTTTAAACTTCAAAATAATTCCTAAGAGTTTAAAACAATTGAAATGTGAACTCCTGACTGTGGAAATCCTGCTGCCCTTTGTGAATGATGTATGAAATGAAAATCTCTTCCTGGTGCATAGAATACTGACATCATGTAATTACAGCCATCCCGGCCAGCCATCCATTTAGTCAGAATGCCCTTAGAAAAAGCATACCTGTTCTACAAGTAATTCAGCCTGCATAAAGAATACTATATAATGGGAGGCGTAGGTTTGCAGTCTGTGCTTCTATTTTTCTGTTCCCACGTTCAACTAAAAAAAAATTATCTTTAAAAGTGATTCACATCCAAATTCTATCTTAATTTCAAACTAGGAATAAAAATTTAGTTCCTTAAAAACACTGAAATCTTAATTATCTACCTACAGACTTCTATACAAAAGCCATACTCTATAAGCTATTCACCTGTCTGTGGAGCTCTCCTTTTGTTACTATTTAGAGGAAGCTGAAGAGTAAAAAGGAGAACAGAAGATTGATCATGCTAGCTGTCTTGAAATGAATGTGAGGCTTCAGTTGTCATCTCAAGACAGATAGGAAGTTGGGACTGCTATTCACAACCATAAATTACTGATTGCAAAAATTCCATAAATGTATGCTTATGTTTTAAATATTTGAACATATCTAATTATGCCTTTAAATAAAGTATGTGTAAGTAAGATAGTTCTTAGAATTCTATGGCAGAATTAAACTCTTTATATTGGCAAACTCTATATTTGTTGTAAAAGCAAGTAATGACACTGATAAAAACCAAAAATCCGTATTAGGCCTAAAATACCCAAATATATCCTTTATAAGTAGCCATCCCTGGAGTCTATGGATTTATTAAAATAATGTGATCACTGATTTTGATTTCAAAATTTCTTGAGAAACTATTTGTAAGGTTTAGAGAATCCAATGATTTTTTTTCATACAGGGAAAATATATTTTTTATAATATGATGTTTAATTAAAAGAAAATATAATTTTTTATGATATACCCTTTAGTTGAGGGTCACTAAACATTAGAAATATTATGAAGGCAATATAGGAAGCTGTCTTTAATTACCTTTAAAATTTCATAGTCCAAATTAACTTTTGACAGATTTCCCCTTTAATTATCCACTAAGGTACAGGGACGTTCATTTTTATTCTTTACTTTTCACATCCACTAGTAGATATTATGCTTGGATTTGAAGCCAAGGCTACACTGGGCTTTAGAATGCAGGGGCAGAGTGTCTACAAACCACATTTATGTTCAGGCACCTGGCTCTTTGTTAGGTTCAACAATAGGGAGTGCTAGAAGGACAGAAAAAGATAGAGGGAGAAGAGACCTGATCCTTTCTGCTATCTTCCTGTTGATTTTTTCTTTTTCATCCTATTTGACTCACTATAGTGACACAGTAATGGAAGATTCCCTCCAGTGACAAACAGTGAACATTTTCAGTAAGAGTATGATTCCATTCATTGTTTTTTCAATATGTTTATAACCATCATCATACACCTTCAGAGATTCCAGCATTCATGAAAGACTGAATGAGATTAAATAAAGGGTTACTATGCTAATATATAAAATGTCTGGTGTCATCCCATGGTGTCCCTCTGCTGAGCTTTGAGAAAACAGCACCAGCTGAGTGATGCCTTTTAATCAGGAGTCTGAATTCCAGCCTCATGTGATTTCTCCTCCAACCTTCTAAGTTTTAGTTATCCCAATCTTTTCTCTGCTCCACCACCCCTAAGTGGGTAGCTGCGTCTTTCAGTTGCCACCTCCATGAACCTAGTATTCTTTTTTATGCCTTGTCTTCAGTAACATTTGTAAACTATTCTCCCATCTTTGTATGTTTTTACAACTCCCCCCATTACATGGAATTTACTTCCCTTCCTCTTGAATTTGAGTTGGCATGGCAACTAGCTTTGACCAACTGATGGGACAGAAATTAGGCCTAGCAACTTTATATTTGCACTGTTGGAGTTTTGTGCCACCAGGTGAGAAGTATGGCTATGCTGCTTTGAGAGAAGTATAGTCACACTTGGACATTTCAGCTACCCTACCTGAGATGCCAGACATGCAGATGAGCCATTAAGATTTTCCAGTCCCAGCTGGAGCTGCATAAGTTATCCCTGTTGGACCACTTGGAATAGAAGGATGGCCCAGATGATCCAAGTCAACCCTCAGAATCATGAGAAAAAATAAATCATGATTGTCTGAAGCCACTAAGTAAAAGGAATAGTCCGTTACATGGTAGTATATAACCAATAAAAAGCCTTTTTAGTTCTTAAAGAGCTAAACTTCCTAACAAATATTCTCTATTAAAATAACCATTGTGTGATTTCTGTCTCCTGACTGGACTTTGACAAATCCAAATATAAATACTGAAACCAATAAAATAATTTCTTCAGAACGATATTATATGATTTGCCAGTGTTTTCCACACAGTAAACTGATTAATATGTTTTTAAAATAACTTCAATTTCAAACCATCAAGAAAATAGCTATAACAAGAATCTTATCAGAAAAATTTAAAGAATTCATTAAGCAAGATAATGACATGAGCCTAGTAGCTACTTTTGAATAAACAGCTAAAGGAAATTAAACATTAAACAGCTAAAGGAAATTAAACATTAAAGGAAATTAAACATTAAAGGAAATGCTTAGTATTTAACCATACAACTACTAGCTGTCCTCTTAACTCTATTATACAGATCACTGATAATAATATTATATACATATATTATTATATATATATAATATATTACATATGTATATATTATATACAATATATATAATTATATAATAATATTAAATACAATCAGATTTGGGTAATTTATATGTTGTTTTCATATGAACACAATGAAGTTAATATTATATTAGTGATGAAACTAATTCTTATAGGTTACTAAGAGAATTTGTAGTTGAAGATAAAATATCAACTATGTCAATGTGAGGTGCTATGAATGGGATAGTAATTAAGATAGTGAAAGTAATAGGTATGAGTTAATGGATAAACTGTAACTATAATGAGTTTTAAATATTGAGTTTGAAATTTAGCCTCTCTAAAGAGATCAGCAAGAAATGATATTGGAAAGTCTGTAATTGTAGAAGGCCATATGACTAGAACATTTTACAATTCAAAACATTTCAACGGAAGTGTTTATGATATTAAAGGAGATTATCTTCCATAGACAGACCTGAGCAGAATTTAGCATAATTTCCCTGGGATTAGGTATTCCTAAAACTATCAATACATAAACAAGCTCTCCCCAGGAACCACATATTATCAATTTATTTAACGTCAGGGCATTCCGTCAAGGCAGGATTTTAGAACATCAGGATGGGCAGCAGACCATCAAATCAAAAAGGATGCAAAAATATGGAAGGGATGAATCCCTATATATATTACCCTTTTGAGCCTTTAATAATAATCAATTCTCAATCAGAGGGATGGGGAGAATGCACAAGCCCTATAACAATAATGGTATAACTGTACTGATTTCTTTCTTTTTCCTTTCAGTGAGCCTCTCTAATATCCTCAGGTAAAACAGCTGAAATAAATTCTCCTTATTATGTTCTTAACCTGTACATCTTATAGAAAACCAATTTATATTATGGCTTAAATATATATGATTGAAATAAAGTTTCATGCTTATTTGTCTTTGAAACATCCTAAAACCAGGAATACTACGACTTTTCCTTCACTTGCTGTACTCTTTCTGAAGAGCAGAGGAGGGAATAGAAAGAAATAGTTGATAGAGGAAGGAAGTAACTTCCACATCTACAAAATAGTACTGAAGAAACTGTGTATGTGGGTAGGCAATTGGATAAGACATACAGTGGACAATAAAGCTATTGAAATCATAGTTCCATGTATTTGTTTGAATGAAAATTCCACACCTGAAAAAAAGTTGCAATCATGTATTTTTGTAAAAGTCACTTAGCTAACATTTATGTGGTATCTACTCTCTGCCAGGCATTGTTCTAAATTTTGTGTATATATGAAAATATGAATTATCTTTTTCATGCTTATTAAAAATTACTTATGCTTATATAGGTAATATAGAAAATAATACTTTCCAGTCAACATGTATTACTTGTGTCCAATATGGTAGGGCGTCCTCTCTCTAATGTAGTAATTTTCTACACTCTAACCCTGGGTTTCCCAAAGTAAAAACTAGGCAATAAACATTTCCGGACTCCTGTGTTTGTGGTGTGCATGCATGTCTCCTAAATGCTGCCAGTTCAGAAGCAACCCCATGAGGCTTTATTTCAAAAGTGAACAACATGAAGTTGTAGTTGTATATTCTAGCAAGCATTTGGGAGAGGTACAACTGTTTTCAATGGTGGTACAGGTGGTATAATTTATTAACCAATTTACTATAGTTTGAAATTTAAGTTGTTTCTAAACACTTGGCATTTGTATAAATGTTTTGGCTTGTTTATACAATTTTGGTTAACATCTAAAAATTTTTCTCTCATAAATTTGATTTGCAGTGAGTCCTTACTATGGGCATACTGATGTACATAGGCTATATGAATACTTTCATAAATGCTTTACTAACCTTTTAAGTCTGGCCAGCACTGAATCTGTCTTGACTATTGCCTTACCTTCAAAAGCACTGAATATAATCATTAAAAAAAAAGCCAATTTGATGGATGAAAATGCTCTCTTATATTTAATGTTTTCTTATTCTTTATTCATATTTTATTTGCTGTGTGTCCACATTTTATTATCCATGTATATTTTATGTTTTCAATTTTCTGTTGATGTCCTTTAAGCATTTTGTTCACATTTTTCTTTTTTTCTTTTGCAAGATATAAATATATTAAATATACTAACTTTTGCTTCATGTTGGTTAAAAAGTTGTGTTTCTGTTTAGCTTGAGAAAAAACAAATTACAAGTATTACTTATAATTTTTAAATATATATGATTGATAACAATAATTACTCTAAGTTTGATTTTTGTTCTACATTTCATATACAACATCCCCTGACAATAGGAGAAACAGGTTTGGTTATTGATGTTTTATTTTTAAAAAGTATTTATTTTTTCATATAATAACAATGGTTTTTGAATTCAAAGAGCTAAATAATTGCTAGAATAGGCAAAGAAAATAATTTAGGTATTACAAGCTTATATATATATATATATATATATGTGAACAAAGTATATATGTTAAAGTATATAAACATGACTTCACTGATTAACTCTTCTACAATTATGTATTAAGCACTATTTATGTTCAAATTTTTTGCTAAGCCACATAAAAGATATGAATCAGAATGAAATCTTTCTTAAGGCACTTGCACTTTGAAAATGAATAATTGTTTTAAATCACTTAAACAATAGCTTTAAAAACACTATTTGAAAATGCTTGTGCTTTATCACCATAAAATATGTAACTAGGGAGAACAATGTTAGGTTTTCCAGTGGATTTTTTTCTTTTTTCAGAAATGTTGCTACACTTTTTTCTTTTTCTTTTTTTTAAAAAGATTTTATTTATTTATTTATTTATTTATTTATTTATTTATTTATTTATTTATTTATTTAACAGAGATAGAGACAGCCAGGGAGAGAGGGAACACAGCAGGGGGAGTGGGAGAGGAAGAAACAGGCTCATAGTGGAGGAGCCTGATGTGGGGCTCGATCCCATAACGCCGGGATCACGCCCTAAGCCGAAGGCAGACGCTTAACCGCTGTGCCACCCAGGCGCCCCGCTACACTTTTTTCTATACAACAAATATAATAACTGAGTAATTCTACAAAAATTATAATGGGATGTTCCTGAAAGAGAGGAAGAGCAAGTGAAAAAATATGAAAAAATAGATATCCTGTGCAGAAGGAAAAAAAAAAAGTCTACTCTGAAGAAGCAGAGAATTTTAAATTATAGAAATTGTCGGTAATATTGTAATTACTTTGTATGATGACAGATGGAAACCAGACTTATTGTGCAGATTATTTTGTAGTGTATAAAAACATTGAAATACTGTGATATACTCCTGAAACTAATAGGATATTGTATGTCAATTGTATTTCAATAACAACAACAACAGAAACCTTGTCACACCATACTATGGTTCCATGTGGGTAGGAGTTAATATAAATGATCCACTCAAAAGAGACAGGTATGTGATGTTCAATATTCCCTGGGAAAATGCTTATCACCATCAGATGAATATCTAAGGAATACCATACTGAAGACTATCAAAGGTGATATGGGAAATATTGGAATTAATGGTTAGTTAATGGAATCAATGACCCTTACTTTTTTTCTCAGAACTGAGGAAACTAATTTGCTATGTTAGTTATAACCCGCAGATTTCACTAATTAAGAATGTATAAACTACATATAGCTGAAGCCGAAACTTCAACTAAGGGTGCGGATTGTGTCAGAGAAGTGGAATATGGAAGAACTTTATGACTGGTAAGCATTTTAAATGCAGACCAAATGATAGTATGAATGGTTGGTAAGCATTTTAAATGCAGACAAAATGATAACATGAGTGTGTGTTTCTTTCTGTAAGTTAGAATAATGAATGTCCGATTCTTTGTCCTCTTTTCCTGTGAGAAATAGGAAAGGGTATTTCCCTCAAATGGACAATTTAAAGACATAACTGAGGATAAATTTTATAATGGCTAGAGGAGGTGATTTGAGATATTTTGTGCATTTTCATGGAAAACTCCAAGTCTGTACGGTTATCCTGCTTAGAAGGACTTTTTAAAATCTACACAGGAATTTGGAATGCTTGCACTTTTATATGTGCAAGAGAATGTAGAAAAAGGATCATGTATAATTTGGCAACTTTAACAGGACAGGACCAATGTAAAATTGATGTTATAGGGATTAACAATGTAAACTACTAAGCAACGAAGTTGAACAAAAATAGTTGGTATATTATATGTCTGTTTATTTATAAGAAGGGAATTAAATGACTTTGCCACTGAATACTTAAGAAACAGATATCTAAATAAAAATTCCAAATGAAGACTTGTGAATTGAGTTTTGTTTAGTTATCTGCTGAGTTGACACACATCAGCATAAAAATAGAACAGAACTAATAACTGTAATTCTGAACTTCACTTACAATAAAGATATCTTAAACTTTTTATACATTCCTTCTTAGAATCAAACATCCAAATTTTCATTTTTACTGATACATATTTACATACTGTGATTAATTTAAATAATATTTATATATTAACTTATACATATTTTATATATGTATATAATCTCCAACGTTGTGCCATGTAACCAAAAATTTGGATAGCTGATACAACAAATTACTAATTTCTAATTTTCAGCATATTATATCTACACCAAAAATAACAAATACAGATCAGCAACAAATCAATTTTTATAAGTTTAGCAATAAATATGCCTCTCCAAAACTCCCAGTAACATTCAGTTGACAATTATGACCCACCTTATTTCCAGTCCATTGGCAAATATTCTGTGCAGTTACTCCATGAAAATTACCATGTGACTATAAACACATACTAAAAATTGTTACCAATTTTATTCCTAACTCTTAACTGTGTGCATCTTTTTTCTTTGAGAAGATCATTTTCTCCACCTAAGTATGTGGGGTGAATATTTTGCCCCACATAACTACAAAACAACTACTATAATCTATAGTAGGCATTCAGTAAGTAGTTTTATAACAAGACAAATGAGTCATAAGAGTTTTGTGTATAAACATTAGCAAGTTTGTGGGTTTGAATGTTTTTGTGAGCTAACATGATGGACTTCAGCAAGGTGAAATCAAGCACATGCATTCATTAAACAACTAATTGTTTTATAATTTATGAGTGCCAAGTTGGAATTCAGACACCCATAATATGTTTGATCAGCTACAATATATTCATTTTTAAATTTTTTTGAAAGATTTTTTATTTATTTCAGACAGAGAGGGCGTGTGCACACGCGCATGCACCCCCGCGCGTGCACACACACGAGGGGCAGAGGGAGAGGGAGAGGCAGCCTCTCTGATGAGCAGGGAGCCCTAATAGGCTGGGGGATGGATCCCAGGATCCTAGAATCATGACCTGAGCTGAAGGCAGACGCTTAACCGACGGAGCCACCTAGGCACCTCTGGTCAGCTACAATATATTTAAACTGAAACTTGTAATGTTACTTTGTATTCCCAGAATTAGTGAATTAGTGTTGATTTACTTTATAACATACTTTTATCTTGTGTATTACTGTTTGAGAAATCAGATCAAAGAACATTACTTTCCATATACAAGTTCATATTGTTTTAAGAACATAATGAAATTTTATCATTCTCTCTAATATGTCTGTTCATTCCTAAATATGCTGTTAAATTCCCTTCTTATGATTCAAATATAATAATAAATTGTTTTGGTTACACGCTGCTCCAGAACAAACCAGTCTAAGACTTAACAGCTTAAAATAGGTGTTGTTAAAATACTGTTCACAGCCTATGCACTGTTTTTTTACGACCCATAAGCTAAGCATGTTTTTCCCACTTTTAAAGGGTTGTAAGAACAGGGACCTTATGTGGATCACAAATCCTGAAATATATATTATGGAATCCTTTGTCAAAAATGATTTTCAACATCTGGCTTAAAACAACCACCATTTTATTATATAATCCAATTAAGATGGAGCTCAGCTTGTTGGTTTCTTCACTGGTTTTATTTCAGGTCTCACGTGGTTGCAGTCAGATGGTAGCTGGGCTTACAGTTAAAGCTGGTTGTTTGTAATCTTGTACTTCTCCGTGTGGCTATTCTCCGCATTTGACATCTCATCATCCAGGATGTCTCCTCATGGACTTCTATTTACAGGATAGCCTATACTTCCTGTGTAAAGTCTTACAGCTCCAAGGGTAAAGAAGAGGAAGCTGCCTTAATGCTCTTCTTAACTCAGAACTCAGATCTTCCAGAATGCACTTCCTCTGCATTCTATTTGTCTGATTAGTCACAATTCCAGCCTGGATTCAAGTGGAAAGACCTAAGTTCCACCTCCTGATGGAGTATCATTTGCATACTGTGAGTGGCAGTTTTTGATACAATCCACCCTCAGGCCATAACAATTTATTTCCTTCCATTTGCCAAATACACCCATTACTTTACTAGACCCCCAAAGGTATCATCCTACTACAGTATCAGCTTGAATTCTAGAATTCCCTAGTTTAAATCAGTTCCAGTGGGGATGAGGCTCCTCTGGTGTTATTTCTCAGCTCTTTATATGTTGTCACTTTTGAGCTGAGAACCTTTGAAAGAGAGACAAGTTTTCTGCACTTCATTCACCCACCATACAGTAGTGAGCAGGTTCAGAGAATCTATAATTGGCTTTCATTCAAATAACAGGAAAGTGGTGGGAAGAGAGGAATAAGGAGCTCATAGGAATTTTAAATCCAACTGCATATATATATCCTTTATTAGAGCTTCCAGCTCCACTGCAGTGTCTTCCTACAGATGTTGGCTCCATCCTCCCACATTTTAATTTGCTCTCTGAGTTAACTTCACTTTTATTTAAAAAATGACTCATGTTTGTAGCTCAGTAGCTTTTTCAGCCTGCATCCTGCTTATAGATTTGAGGGTCCAGGGGACTCTTTTCATTATAGTGTCTGTCATTGTTAGTCCAATATAACATAATTCCTTTAACAAAACTTATGAATTTTTATGTATCAGATTACAATAAAATCCTTTAGATAAAAAAATAAATATCATTACATTTCTTTCATAGGTGGAATCTTTGCTATCTTGGACCTCCTGTGAGGCTGCTAAGTGTCCTTAGATTCTTAGAAATCTTTTTTTTAACCTAGAGCCCTTTTTGTCCAAGTCAAAATGTCTAGAGATAACAAATTAGTTTTCTGAAGTTTGAGAAAGGGGTTTACCCTAATCCTTGATCTAAAATTTATCCTGAGGTCACATTTATTGGCAGTGGCCTAGATCTGACCTTTACTCTGGGGCTATTTCCTGCTTACTTCTACTTCCTATTTTTACTTCATGTTTGCTCTAAATTAGCCTGCCAAATTGAGTGTTCATCTGGCTTCTCTTATACTTTATCACCTACCAATCTTTATTATTACTACTACTACTACTCGTAAACAAAAACAAAAACAAAAAGCAGTTGACACTCTCACCATTCTGCCTAGACACCTTATCAGCCAGATCAACACATTCTTCAGGGACCTTCTCTGTGATGACTTTTGGTTGGCTATTCTGTTATTTATTTTGCTTTTATATAACTTAGGTCCATAGCTTAAAGAATAATTTCCTCCCTTTCCTTCAAGCTTAACAGTCTTCTCAAGGCACTTCCAGCTTCTACCCACCATGCTGTTCCAAAACGAATAATACACATTCTAAGTTTTTGGTTTTTTGTTTTTGCAACAGCAACACAACATACCACTTCTACATAATAAAGTCTATTTTACTTCAGTAATGGCCAGTAGTAAATATCTTGAAAATGTAGTGGCTAACACAACAACCTTTGTATCTTATGATTCTGGTAGGTTGCTTTGCAGATTTAGCTTGAGGTCTCTTATGTAGGTACAATCAGATAACAGCGGGGCCTGTCTTCTGGGTCTTCATGTCTGGTGCCTCTTTACTCCTCTATGTGGCCTCTCCACGTTGTATCTAAACTTTCAAAATCTCTTCGAGTGGCTCTTTCTCCAGCAAGACACTTAGATTTCTTACATGGCAGCTTAGGGCTCTATGATGGAGACTGTAGGCTGCTAGGCCATCTTAATGCCTGAGCTCAGAAGCACCCAAATGGTAAACAAACTGAGGGGTGGGGGATGGGCTAGCCTGGTGATGGATACTAAGGAGAGCACGTATTGCTCTGGGTGTTATACGCAAACAATGAATCATGGAACACTACATCAACAACTAATGATGTACTGTATGGTGACTAACATATCATAATTAAAAAAACAAAACGAAACAAAACAAAACAAAAAAAACACCCAACCCTCACTTTGTTCACATTCTATTGACAAAGCAGTCCCAGGACTAGCTCGGATTCAAGGGTAGGAGCATTTCTACTCTTGATGATAGGTGCTGAATGCACAAGGAGTAAACGGTGAATAGGTTTTACACTGTCTTTGGAAATTAGCTAATACATATAAGGTGTGTGTGTGTGCATTTGTATGAGTGTGATTCTGTACTTTTTTAAAAGATTTTTACTTATTGATTGAGAGAGAGAGAGAGAGAGAGCAGGGGGAGGGGAGAGGCAAAGGGAGAGAGAGAATCTCAAGTAGACTCCATGCTGAGTGGAGCCTGACACAGGGTCTGATCCTGCAACCCTGAGATCATAACCTGAGCCAAAACCAAGAGTTGGACGCCCAAAAGACTGAGCCACCCAGGTGCCCCTGATTCTTTATCTTAAAACCAATTAAATTGTTGAGAAACAGGCTTATAATTTATTTTCTTGCTTTTCTTTCCATTTTGAAGAATAAAACAGATGTTGGTTTACCCATCTCTCTCCCTTATGCCCCCCTCCCCAAATGAAATAGTTACTAGAAATAAGGTAAGGCAATGTATAAAATACCTTTTTTCAGTTTGTATCATTTTAGGACATCACTCTTATCAGTCTAAGTGGAACATTTTAATTGCCATTTAGAAATCTGTGACAACACTGAAGTTTATAATAGGATTTGTAATGTATTTATCCCTGTAGACATGCGGGTTGGATAAATGGTATAATACATTTGTCTTGAAAAGATGAAACCCAAAAAGCTGGAAAACAAGCAAGGGCACTCAATATAACAGATAACATAAACAGCAGAGCTGACATTTCTGCAGGATTTAGTGTCCCAGAATTAGCAATGTCTTAATATGTGCAGCCTAAGAATCTGGTTTCTTATCCAGTTATACAAATCAGACATTGAATATTTCCAGTACAACTAAACTTCTAACACTGTATAATTTGGGCAATATGGCTCCTACAGTTAAAAATTACAGCTATCCTTTTTAACAAATTATAATTTAATTATCTGTTCAACTTAGACAAAAATTCAAGCAGCAAAATTTAATGTTCAGAGACCTTATACCTGTAACTGATATTGAAAACACTTGTTTCTCTTTGAGGGTTTGCATTATTTTTTGAAAGTTTGGAAAATAGTAGACAAACTTTAAAAGAATATATTTTTTCTATGACTTCTAGGGGAAAGAAGTTCAGTTTTCCTTTTAATAGGTTTTAGACATGTTGATATACCACATACAAATGTTACTCAGATAATATTGTCATATTATGTATATATTAAAACTGAGGGGCTGGCTTCAATAGAAAGTAAATTATAAGTTCTCAGAATTTGAGTTGATGCCCAGAATTAGAAACTTTTATGCAACAGTGTATGAAAATTATGCATGATAACTGCCAACTCCAGGTTACTGTAACACATTTTGAAACTTGCTGAGTTATTGAGGTGGATATTTTCTCTTCAACATCTCCTCACTAGTGAAAATACCAGTATAATGATTTTATACTTAGTCATTATTTGACATATGTTGTCACTTTTCAGGTAAAAATGTGTGAATTTACTTTAGAAATTGAGAAACATATCTATTTTAACATAATCTCTCCTTGGGTAATTACCTTATGAACAGTGTGCATTTTTTCCCCCAATTCTTCTCCTTCATCATGGCTGCACATTTGTATCGGTCCTAAAAGACAAAGAAACTCACTCATTAGAATCACTGCAATCTGTTAGTGTTAGTCTACATGAAATTTATACCCCCCCACATGGAATTGAACACTGAATATATTAAATCTCTTTATATTGGGGTAGATCCATTTTAGAACAGTAATAATCCTGTACTTTTCAAAATAACTGCATTTGGTTAAATATATAAATTGAACTTCAGAGACATATTTTTCTGCTCCAGTGTGCAATAGTGCAGCCACATAGTAAACCTTGGAATATCATACCAGCAAATTGGCTTCTGAGCAACAATAGAACAAATGGTGACTTTTGCACTCAAAAGAGACTAGCAGATGGTGAATAATTCAAAGAGAGACTCAAAATATTCCAAACTTTGAAAATAGTAGGAGTAAATCACAAGCACAATATGAAGAGGTGGGTGGCTAGTATGGACTCTTACACCAGAGTCCAAACAGCTTTCTATGTGGAGAAACCAACTTTATTCCAGATGGCTGCCTATATCACTAAAATTATGGGTGATTTAAATACCTTCTCAATCTTGTGGAAGGTCAGTCTATTTTTCACTATGCTGACAAATACTCATGGCTTATGATTTCATGTTTCCCTCTGGTTCCAATCGTATTGCTACTAAATTCTCTCTCTTAATCATTGTTGCCATGTCTTGTTTCCCTACCCAACACTAAATCAAATAAGGAACATAACAATTTTTCCTTGCCTTCTCTTTTAAGTGGATTAAAAAATAGGTGTATGTAGATGGCAAAAGAGACTCAACATCTAGGGAAACTTGTTAAAATTACAATTAAAATGGCAGATAAGATAGAGCTAAACATTTGATTTTTCTTACGCTTCCCTTGATTACATACCTCCAAAAATTCTTCTAGATGCCACTTGTAAGATGCCTTATATCTCTCTTATGATACACTTAGTATTTATCTCAAACTCAATATTCATCTAAGCAATGTAGATGTATAAAAGGAAAGGGATAGTTAAAAAAAAAAAAAGTAAAATTTGTGAAAAATTACTCATAGAGAAGTAACAGCTTTGGGGCAAGAATTGTGGTGATATTCACTGAAATAAAAATAAATTATTTAATCTATTTAAAATATTAAAATATTTTTATAATAGAATATTCTAAATATAGAATTTAATAGAATACATAAATATGTAAAATGATACTAAAAAAGTTAACCATAATCCGACATTTGTTACATAACTACTGTTAACTTTTCAGTGTATTCTCCACTACCCTTTTGATATATATTAAAGGTCTACCCATCCAGAGGTAACCTCAACTAACATTACAACTTATTTCTTTAGAATTTTCTTTTGCATATTTGACTCTATGGAGGCCAAGACCAATATATTAATCTTTAAAATTAATAACATTTAGTGGATCTAAAAGAGGCTTGGTGAAAGATTCACAGATAGTTTATTATTAAATTATTTATTAATATATAAATTATTATTATTATTAAATAAAATCCAGTAATTCAAAAAAATTATTATGATGTTTGGAATTAGGGAATAATTACTGATATTTCTTGGCTATCAAAATGACACTTTGGTTGCACATTTTGTAGCTAAGTAAAACTTTAAATCCACATTTCTTAAATGCAAATATGTTAATTATTTTGGCTAGTGATAGAACAAAAGAATGTTTCTTGTTTGTTTTTTAAATGATCATCAGACACATGAAAATATGTCATCTGTAGTATCAATAAAGAAATGGTTCAAAAAAACATCATTTTAGGGCACCCGGTGGCTCCAGTCTATTGAGCCTCTGATTCTTAGTTTTCACTCAGGTCATGATCTCATGGGTCCTAGGATCTAGCCCCGCTTTGAATCCTGGCTCAGTGGGTTCTGCTTGAAGATTCTTTCCCTCTGCCCCTCCTCCCACTCTTGCTCCTTCTCTCTCTCTCTCTCAAATAAATACATCTTTAAAAAAATATCACTTTACTGAGAAAACATTTCAACAAACTCTCATCAAACTAATAGAAATGAACTTCAACTGAAAAAGGGCATGTATAAAAAACTATAAGTGGTATCATATTTAACGGTGAACAAAGGAATGCTTTCTCTCTAAAATCGGGAATATAGAAAATGTCTTCTCTCCCTATCCAGCATGGTACATGAGGTTCTAGACAGTGCAATCAGCCAACTGGGCAAAATAAAGAGACAAAAATATCTGACTGTTTTATTCATACACAACATGAGCATGTATAAAAGAAATCTCCGGAATTTTGCACACACACACAAACACACAAATCTATGAAAACTAATGAGCTCAGCAAGGACTCAGAAAGATAAATATACAAAAATTAAATGTATTTCTAGCAATAAATAATCCAAAATAAGAAAGCAACCATATATCCATAGCATCAAAAAGAATAAGATACTTAGAAACACATTGAACAAAACAAGTGCAAAAAGGTACACACAAACTTAAAAAAACTTTCCTGAGTGAAGTTTTTAAAAGACCTTAATGAAGAGAATTAAGTATTAATTAATTATTAAGTATCTAAAAGACCTGATTAATGAAGAGTATTAAGTCCATGAATTCAAAAGTTCATTATTACTAAACTGGGAATTCCTGGTCTATATAGATTTAGAGCAGTTTCTATTAAGGTCTAAGCACTATTTTTCAAAAGTTGCAAGCTATTCCTAAAACATTTACAGAAAAAGAAAAGAAATAGAAAATCAAAACACTCAAAAAAAGAGAGAACTTACACTAGCTAACTTCAAAAGTTCTCCCCCCCCCCCCCGTTGGCTCCACAGGTAGAACCCAAAGCCCAGCTTAAACTCTCGACCTTGAGATCAGGACCTGAGCTGAGATCAAGAGTCTGCTGCTCAACGGACTGAGCCACCCATGAACCCTGACTTCAAAAGTTCTCATAAAAAAGACATTAGCAATGACAGGGTAGGTAGCTTCGATGGCTCATCTTTCCACAAAAACAGCGAAAAAATGAGCAAAAAGTCTCAGAATCAACTTGTTGGAACTCTGGAAAACAGGGAGAGGTTTAAAGAAACCAAGCAAATGCTAAATCAAGGAAAAGTCACCTTTAAAACGGTAAGAGAGGTATGCAGCATTTTTACTTATCCTGCACCACCGACCGAGCTCCCCGACTCACCAGCAGGCTTGAAGACAGCAGCCCAGTTCCCAGCAGTTGAACTGGCTCCAGACCGAGCAGAACAGATCTCAAAAAAAATTATAATTGTCTGTTTTAACCTGTCTAGAGGCTGCCTGAAGAACTGATGCAGGGTACTTGGCTTTGTTATATCCACATTGGAACTCTCTCGGGGAGGAAAAGGAGATATGCTGAGGGCATTCCTCGAAAACGTTGAAAGACCAGGGAAAAACCTCTCTGGGACAAACGATTCCAGTTGAGGCAAACAGTAAAAATGAGGGCGTCTGGGGGGGAGAACAAAAGCTGAGAAGAGAGATACTTTGCCGGAAAGCGAGGTATTGAAAGGCTCCCGCATACACTGAAAAATGTGCGCCGCTGATTTAAAAGCTCTGCGCATGCCCACCACCCGGCGCATGCTCAGAAAAGACCCGCGAAGTCCAACGGTTTCGCCTCAGGCTGTCCTTCGCGCTCAACTCTCGAGACCAGAGTGCTGACCGTGGAGGAGTAAGCACCCTACCCAAGTGTCGGAAGAGTAACCTAACAGAGCCATTCTGCAAAGAGGGAGGGTATGTATTTTCTTACTTTTTCTTTGTCCACCTCTTTTCCCCCTCTTCCCCCCGCTTTTACTCCAGGCATTTAAGGAAACCTCTGTCAACAGGCAATTGTGTCTGTTGGAGAGCTTTCATTAGTTTCAGGCTGCGCTCAAAACCAGCTGCTTTTCCAGTCAATGAGTAAATGGGCCCGAGTAGCACACCCAAATGAGTAGGACGTTGCCTCTAAATTCCTGAGGGCCATTTTGCAAGTGTGTGTGTGTGTGTGTGTGTGTGTGTGTGTGTGTGTGTGTGTGTGTGTGTTAGGAGGGACCAGGAGGATAGAGCAACGTATCCATCACCTTAGAAGGTAGAGTTTGACATAACCACACCACTGGACCTCTAGAAATTTCAGTGAGGTGAAAGACCCCTGAACTATTGGATTTATTTCCCATTTTCTGACACACAAATGTCTTATCAATATGTCTAAACTAGTTCCTGACTGCTAATTTAGATCAGCGTAATATCATTAATGTAAAGGACTAGTGTAATGTCTTGTGGAAGGGAAAGGGGATCAAAATGTCTGTTTACTAAATGCCTAAGTCTGAAGTGCTAATATATCTCTGAGATATTTTGCTCTCCTTGCCAGCTGAAAGCAAAATACTCTGGTGGTCTTTACCAACAGCTGTAGAGCAAAAAGCATTTTCCAGATCTATAGCTGCATACGGAGTACTAGGAGATCAAGTAATGAAACCACATCTGCAACAGCAACTGCAATTTGAAACACCACTTGATTATGGTAACAGCAATCCATTGTCATTCTCCAAAATTATTTTTTTTTCTGAATACACCAAAAAAGTTAATTGAATCAGAGTATGTGGAAATCACCACCCTTGCATCTTTTCAAGTCCATGATGGTGGCATCCATCTCTGAAATCCCTCCAGGAATACATTGTTGCTTTCAGTATATTATATTTTTAGATAGAGGGAATTCTAGTGGGTTGCACTTGATCTTATCTACCATAGCAGCTCTCACCCTGCAGGTCCTGCAACTAATGTGGGAATTGTGTCACAGTGTCTAGTAATCCCTTTCTTCATTTTACAGTCACCTTGATAAATGACCGCTTATTCCCCCCACCTCTGGAGAAGGTGGTAGAAACATAAACGTTGCAAATTTTTGTCAGTGTATGAGGGTCCTTCTTTAAGTTGACCTTAACTCCTCCCTTCATTTATGGAATTCTGAGTCTGAAACTTGGCTTAAGTTTTGGAATTGATTGAGGGGCTCTATCTTTTTTTGGTAATTCAAGTTAGATTTGTGTTTACTAGACCTAGAACTCTTCCACTTATGCAGATCAAGTAAGAATTTAATAAACCGCTCATTTATATATTTTCTAGGTATACCATTTTAAACTAGCCAACATTATCCGTCTTTCCAAGTCAGTGTTCTGATTAGGGCCTTGGTTCTGTAGTTTATTAGCATAACCACACTTACCTTATCTTTGAAAATTAAGTGCAGTCCCTAGGGCACTGTTATCCAGGCTCCCATTATTACCATTACATTTTAGGAGTTGCAGTTTGATGGTAGTAATTTCTACCCTAATCTCTAGCCTACAAACAAGAGACATCACAGAGCTTTTCAAGAATGCTGGGGCTTCCCTCACAGATACATTTCTCGTAGTTAAGGTGGAAAATGTGTCCTTTGAAACCTCCAGGGGAAGTTGAGCAGATCTATATAAGTACTCTCTGACATTAAAGTATCCCTAGTGTCTGGATACCTGCATCTATGTTATACCAAGGCAGTTTTAGCATTTTAACTTCATTTAATATAGGCTATGTTTGCCCTTTCAAAATGTTTCCTCAAACTTAAACATCAAATCCAGAATCTCTCCTTAGTGATCAGTATCAATAAATTCAGCCTGACCCAACTTTATATTCTTTCCATCATGATTCACTATCTTTATGATCCAGTTCCACACATATCCTCGTATTTTATTCTGCATAAATTGTTTAAAAATCCAGTTATTTGGGAGTGTAGTGCCCTTTTTCATGGCTCAAACTTTGCATCTCATCCTGTGGAGCCTGCTGGGATTTGAGTTTAGTTATCATCTAAAAGCAAAGATTGATGATAGGGCTAGGTTCTGAGGAGAATCAGCAGTGGCTTCGTAGGCAGCTACCCCAGCAACTACAGGTTCTTCAGGCAAGAGAGGGTTAACCCACACAGGCAGGGGAGGAGTATCAGCTTCTTCTGGCAAAGAAGACTGAGCAGAATTGGTGGGTTTAATGTCCCCAGGTTCATCAAAATCTGCCCATACCTCCTGTTCCAATTTTCAGGATCCCATTCCTTCCTAATCCATAACTTCACTTTAGCAGAAGCTATCCAATGGGGTTGGTAATTCAATTTGTGTTGTAATTCAACCACCTGCAGAATTTTTGGGTTTGATTTTTAGGAATTTCAGAATTTTTCAAGGTTATAGGATATAAGGATTTCTTTCAGGGCATATAGAGATTTTAGGTCATTATGTACAGTTAGAGTTGGGAATTTGGAGCCCTGAGCTTTTTGTTACCCACTTTCTCCTCACAGGAGTAACCAGCCAATTCTATTATACTCCTTAGTTTGAATAAATATTTTAAGGTAGTAAATACATGATCATGTAGAATCTTGCTTTCTGTAAGTATATGATTAGGAATATCCAATGGCAGTATTTTTATATTGGCATTATCACGTCATACCAAGGACTATTGGTTCCCTCTTGATTATTAGAAGTACAGTCATTAGTGCCTTTAAATTTAATCAGGTTAGAACAAATTCCATACCAGAACCAATTCAGGAAACTTGTCTTTAAGATTGTATTCCTCTAGAACTATTTCAGGTACCAAAATATTTATCAGTCAGGGTTCAGCCAGAGAATTAGAACTAGTAGGGAATATATTAAGATATTTATTGCAGTTGGGGCACCTGGGTGGCTCAGTCGTTAAGCGTCTGCCTTCTGCTCAGGGCGTGATCCCAGGGCTCTGGGATCAAGCGCATCAGGCTCCTTGCTCCGCTGGGAGACTGCTTCTTCCTCTCCCACTCCCCCCTGCTTGTGTTCCCTCTGTCGCTGGCTGTCTCTCTCTCTCTGTCAAATACATTTTAAAAAAATCTTAAAAAAAAAAAAGATATTGCAGTAGATTGACTTATATAATTGTGGACCCAGCTAGACAAGTGTGAAATTCCTAGTGCAGAACATCAGGGACCCCTGGACATAAGCTGAATTTGCTGTCCACTAGCAAATATCTTCTTCAGAGAAGCCTCAGCTTTGCTCTTACAATTGATTGAAGCAGGCTAACCTGCAAGATTATCTAGAATAATTCTCTTACTTAAAGTCAATTGATTATGGACTTTAATTACATCTACTAAATACCTAGGTTAGTGTTTGACTGAATAAATGGAAAACTGTAGCCCAGCTAAATTCACATACACACAAAAAGACCATCTCATGTGTAAATGTATATATGTATATTATTCACAGAATCGTGAAGGAACAATCAGCAATTTTTATTATTAAAAGAAACCTACCATGCATATGTCAAATTTATTTGTAAAATAAGGGATCTTTTGACTTTCAGATCAGGTACAAGATAAGGCTGAATGCTATTATTTAAATTTGACCTTGCTGTTAAAGTTTTAATTGATGCAATAGATTTAAAATAGCAAAATTAAGAATGATTATAACTAATTTGGTTTGAACACCAGGTAAAATTTGTAATTGGTTGGATTTGGAGTCCATGTTACATAACGAATATCTATCATGAAACACTAGACTTATATGCAGCACAGGATGCCTACATACCCAAAATCCATTCGAAGTTTACTTCACCTTGAATTCTGTCTAGGACACACACACAGTGAAATCCACCCTCTTTAAATTACTTCACTCTCTCTCTTTTCTCACTTCTTGCTAGTATATATTTCTGCTCCACAGTTTAAATATGTCTAGTCACATTAATAATTAATAAGAAAGCAAGTGGATTTTTAGGTTAAGAGACATTAGGTCATATTTTCATACTAATTCTTAAGTTTAGACAAATTTTTTATATTTGATTAATTTGGAACTAATATGGTAAAGAAAAATCACTCAAACCTCCCATGTTACTTTTTCCCATATATTTGTATTCCAGAAAACTGCAGAGCTGGGGAGGTGGCTTGCTGCTCTGACACTGGAGGAAAAATACTGAGTAGCATTTGGTCATTGACAATGCGTCTGTCTATTCCCCTGGTGGCCCAAGAATGATTTGGGCTCTGACTTTAGGAATTTACCTATGAGTAAGATTCAGAATCACTGTTTTTTTCAAAAAATAAATCTCAATGTGATATGACTTTACTTTGTTGGTAAGATTTCAAGGATAATTCTTATTAGCAAAATATCTTAATTTCTTGTAAATCAATAAAAAAGGTGAGCCCCTAAATTATAAATGAGAAAACTGAGGCATAGGGAAAAAATGGACACGGTTAAAATGTTTTGAAAAGTAGCAATATAAAACTAGTATTTCAATAACATATAAGGTATAACAAATTAGTATTTACGGAACATGCCTATTCATCTATCTGAAATGTATAATTATTTATGCTAATATGATTATTTTGGAGTAAGAGAAATTATATAACACCTCTTTTGGTATAAATCTGTGGTTTTAGTCTTTTCCTTCAATGAGTATGTGTGATATATAAAAGATAGAAATGGGGCGCCTGGGTGGCTCAGTCGGTTAAGCATCTGGTTTGGCTCAGGTCATGATCTAGGGGTCCTGGGATAGAGCCCCGTGTCAGGCTACCTGCTCAGTGGGGAGCCTGCTTCTCCCTCTCCCTCTGCCCCTCCTGCTTGTGTGCTTGCTCTCTCTCTCTCAAATGAATAAATAAATTTTAAAAAGATAGAAAATAAATTATGATATAAATTTTAAAAAAGAATGATTATCACTAATTTGGAATTTAATCTATTACTGTTTTCCAAGTATAAAGAAGGGTACTGGACAAGACCAAAAAATTACCAATTGATACAGAATGTTGGCATGTAAATATCAGTCATTCTTATGCATTGCATGGAGAATGTATTACAGAGATTTTTTGAATGTACTCCATTGAGCCAGCAAGTCTTTTTGGCTTAATTAAATAAATAAGATATGCATAAAGCACATACAAAAAGAGTTATCATAGTACAAGTTATCATAGCACAAGTTACAACTTAGCCAGAAAAATGTAACTTTTCCACTTGTGCAATTATTTACCGACTTTTTTTTTTTAAATCAGTGAACTTTATTTAGGCTTTGGAATTTAAAGATTCAAGACCTCCATGTAATTTCTCAAAACTTAATTTGTAGGTAACAATTAAATGTATTATCTTAAAATTGAAGTATTTTTTGAATATATAGTCTAATGGAATACTATTAAAAAGCTAGGCAAAGAGAATACCATTCATAGAACAGTACATGAACCACAGTATTAAATAGTATTAATTCATTTTCACCAATCTCAGTTTGTAATCATCTCAAATCGTAATCCTCTCTACTTTCTTTGCTTTCTCTTTAGATGGCACTTCTCAGAGAACTATTAAATAATATTGAGGCAGCTGAGGTGTCAGAAAGTCCTACGTGATTTAGACAATTCATGTAATTGACTCCAATTTATTTGGAAAGTTATTAAATAATTCAGAACATTCCTAAAATTGGCTTATTTCCAAAAGATTATATTGCCAGTCATGGTGATTCATTGGAGCACTAGCTGATCAAGAATTCTGGAGTTAATAATCGCATGATCTTGAAATAGTTTGCCTAGTAGAGTGGGGGAAGGGCATAGACAGAAAAACTATCAGTGACCATTTTGTTGAAATTTTTGTCAATTTCGCTGAAATTTATATATATCTCTAGGGCTTTACCAAAAATTTAAAAATGTCCTAAAATAAATATCATACCGAAAAACAAATACTTACTCATACTTAAGTTTTCTGTAAAGGTATCAAGTTATTCAGTATTGGCAATCTTTGTTCAATCCCATTTTTTCTTCTTACAATATTATTTTGCTAATCTTCTTAGAAATTAATATAGTTTCACTTTTATAATGAATATAATTTTACTTTATAAACTAAACAAATGACTGAAGATTTAAAACTAAATGTTTCTTCACTTGTATTACCCATCATTTTGAGTGATTGAAAGTGGCAGAGTATAATATACATCAAATGAAAAATCTACAGCTGCTGTGAATATTTACCTCTAAAGGCTAGAACACCTTTTCAGAAATATATTTTTAGCTACAAAGTTCATAATGAAGATGATTTTATATTTTACAAGTAGGAAAACATGGCAGTAATAATAACAGCAAATTAGGATAAAACAGAAGATACCTTCTGCCATAATTTGACACATAGGCAAAGCAGATCTAGAAAAGTGTGCAAGATTTAATAAAAATAAGATCTCAGTATCACCTTCTAACAGTATAAAAAATAAAAATAAGGTCTCAGTATCACCTTCTGACAGTATAAAAAATCACAATAATAAGACTTGTATTTTGGGTGCATAATATGTACCTGAAGTTATATAATATTAAATTATTTTAAAAGTAATTTGGTAAAAAATTATGAAACATAGCATGAAGTTACAGCTAAGATTATCTTTATAGTTAAATGTTATAGCTATCTTATAATCTTAGTTCTTAAACGAACAGTGCATATCTTAGCATAGTAAGTATCTTAAATACTAAATATTAAAAAAATACACAGAAGTTTAATATGAAAAACTGGAAACTAGACAGAGTTCTCTGAATTATTGACTAATAGTATTATGAAAATGATGAATTTACACTAAATTTTTGCATAGTCCGCTGCAGGACTAATAACTAGCACACTGTAACTATTTAATAATGATTTGCAAAATGTATGAATTAAAACACTGATTCGGAGATAATTATTTTCAAATTGGATTCAGACCAAATGACATTAAGCAATTTTAGAAGCCCATGTTCATGCCTTCTTTAATTGTTATTTAAGATTTATTTAGCAAATATAAAATGTGTAAATTGCATAGAATATGGTGGTTTACTCTAAGAAATAGTGTGAGTTAGTGGGGATGCCAATGTATTAGTTTTGTATGGCTGCTATAACAAAGTGCCACAAACTTGGTGGCTTAAAACAACAGAAATTTGTTTTCTTACAAACCTGGAGGCCACACTTTTGAAATTAAGGTGTCACTAAGGCCACGTTCTCTCTGGAGACTCTAGGAGATAATTTATTTCTTGCTTCTTACAGCTTCTAGTTGATGCCAGCGATTCTTGGTTTATGGCTACCTCACTCCCAATTTCTGCCTCCATCTTCACATCCCTCTGAATCTTGGTTTCTGTGTTGAAATAAGTCTATGGGAAGAGGAAGAACACTTGGAATAATGGCGATATTCTCTAATATAGGGAATACTAGAAGTGGATTAGTTTTAGGGGAAGAGATCAAGTTCCATTTACTTATGTTGAAATAAGATTTATTTATGACCTCTTGGAAGATATTTTAAGTATGTAGTTAGATACTTTGGCCTGGAGATACAGGTACAAATATGTGGGTCTTCTGATTACAATGTTAATTTAAATCATAAGCATTTTGATATTCTAAATTAAGATAGAACAGTGCAAGTAAAGCAACCCTGAGGCCAAACCTTGAGGATCAGTTAGTGGTTGAATAACAGAACTTGAGTTTACAAAGGACAGAGAGAAGAATGGCAAAGAGAATTAAGAAAGAAATGTGGAAAATTGATTAGAGGAGATAATGGGATAGATTGTTTAAAGGAGGAAATAGCAAGGATTGTCCAATGATACTGAGAGGTCAAGTGAGATTAGTAGTCAGAATGTCCATTGGATTTAGCAATATATATGGCATTGCTGTGATCACAAGAAGCTATACCTATGGGAGATGAATGAGGAAATCAAGCCAAATTACTGAACAGGAGATTAAGAAATAAGGATTGGAAAGGCAAACTCTAAAGCAGTTTTTGAGGAGGCCAGAAAGGCTGTAATTGGAGCGATATATGAATTTGTTGTGTATTGTATTGTTTCTTGTTTTTAATAACAAGGACAAATGTGACCCCCACCAAAAAAAATTAAATAACCTGAGGAATCAGAATGAGAGACAGTGGCTTGGTGTACATAGAAAGGAAAGAGAAATGAGTAGTTCCTGTAAAAGAAGAATGGAAGCCTCAGGACAGGATGTTATTTTGTCCTCAAAGAGGATGTCAGACAGTCCTCTATTAAAACTAGATAGTAATATAATACATAGGCAGATTCATGTATGTTTGCAGCTTGGCATTGAGAATACAAGGGGTGGCTGACATTCTCTTTTGTTTGTTCGAGTATACAGAGGGTTTGGGAAAGGGTTAAGAAAATTAGTGGTAAGTAGGAACAATAGAAAATGTGTGAAGTAATGATTGTTAAATAACATAAATTAATATGTTATACAATTTCAAGGTATTCTTGGGGGGTGGTTGTGTAAGTAGGTTTCTGTGTATGATATGACTTTTCCATAAGTGCTTGCTGCTCCAATATATATGACAACATAAGGATATTTAGGTTTTTGTGAGATGGAGTTTCATCCAGATGGTTAGGAAAAAAGCCTTTGGTCAAGAGTGTTATCAAAATGATTCTGTATTGGGGCACCTGGGTGGCTTAGTTGGTTAAGCGTCTGCGTTCTGCTCAGGTCATGATCCTAGGGCCTGGGATCTTGCCCAGCATAGGGTTCCCTGCTCAGCAGGGAGTCTGATTTTCCCATTACCTCTGGTGCTCCCCCTGCTGTGCTCTCTCTCTCTCTCTGTCTAAATAAATAAATAAATAAAATCTTTAAAAAATAAATAATAAAAGATAAAATGGTTATGTATTAACCCTGTAACAGTACAAAGAGAAATGTAGAAAGATGAGTTCTGAGGTGGGTTTAGATAGAATGAGGGAGACAATAAATAAACGATGAACGAGTGGGTTGTATATACCTAAAGAATACCTAAAAACATATAGAAATATTTCCTATAGGATTGCATTGTGCATAGTTTGGAAATAGCAAAAAAAGATTTGACTCTCTGGATCTCTTGGAATGCTCTTAGGGGTTCAATGACCTAACACTCTGTGAGGCATCTCAACCAAGCCTGATTCAGAAAATTCCAGTAGATGAGGTCCTATTAAGGATATAGTACAGTATTTACCCAGAGGAAGATAAAATGTAGTTCAGATATTTCCAAAAATTATCTAAATAATACTGAAAGAGCCTGGTAAGAAATACCACTTACAGTAATTTGGACAAATTAAGTTAACTGAAAAAGCATCCAACTGTAGAACATCAAAAATGCTGGGTAAAGTAAAACACACCTCCCTTTCATCTACACTTATAATAAAATATATGAAGTAATCACAGACCAAAACCAAAGTGGAGTCAGGATTCCAAAGTGGAAGCATAATTTTGAGACCCTAATTGATATTAGATCTTTTGCCAAAATCTAGTACTTCAGCATTATGTTTTAATATTCATAGAGAAAAGACAGACCCTTAACTATAGAGCATAAACTGATGGTTATCAGGGGGAGGTAGATGGGGGGACAGGTTAAATAGATGATGTTAATTAGGGAATGCACTACTTGTGATGAGCACTGGTGTTGTATCTTAAGTGTTGAATCACTAAATTGTACACCTGAAACTAGTAGTACCCTGTATGTTAACTAACTGGAATTTAAATAAAAACTTGAAAAGAAAAGAAAAGAAAAGAAAGAAAAGAAAAGGTCTTGAATGTACTAATGGTAGAAATTCCTTTATTAGTATGAACCTGAATGAACAAAGTGTCATTGAGAGAGTAAGCAGGAAAATCTTGGCATCCAAGGAAAAGAAGACAATCTTCTTAAACTCAGGTCTATATAGGGGAAAAAAAAAAGGTTCTTCTACAAATTTGTAATTTTTCTGCTGCATTCACACTGGTGTAAGGTTTAATATTATACTACCTGAATGGTCTGGCTTAGAAACTAAATTAAAATGGTCTCAGGTTGGTAATAAACACAGATGCCTAAATAACGCAAGAGCAAATCCTCTCTGGAAAAACAAATCTAGTCAAGCCCTCATGATCCCTAACAATGACATCGAATGTGAGTTCACAATAAAACATTCTAAAACATGGGGAAACAAGTTGATATAAACAGGAACAAAGGTAATGGAGTCTGCAAGTACTTCAGATATTAGACTTTCCACATACTAATGTTAGAATACAAGAAAATGGAAAAACATATAAGGCAAACACTAGTAATAAGAAAGCTAATATAGCTATATTAATGTGAGAAAAAATAGATATTGTGGCTAACGGCCTTAAAGGGATGTAGAGTATTTGCTTAATGATAAAGAGTTTAGTGCAGTAGGAAACTACATTTAAAAGTTTATTAAAAACTGCTTCAATTTAAAACTTTGGTAAAAAATAAAAATAATCTTAAATTACGTAAGACAAAATTTTGCAGAAGAGTGAAATAATGGACTAATGCACTTGCATGTGCAGATTTAAAAAAATTCTGTGGAGCAACTGATAGATTAAACAGGCAGTTTCATAAGGATCAAAGGACCTTAAAATATATCATTAATGAGCTTGATCTGAAGACATATGCATACATACTTACACAATAAACTTTAAAAACTTATTTCAAGCACATCGCATATTAAACAATTAAAACCTGACCACCAATTGAAAGATACAAAACCAAAACCTTATAACCATAACAAAATTATTAGTTTGGAAATTCATTTAAAATTTAATGAAAACTTCCATACTAATGGCATTCAGCTGAAGCACTATTTAAAGTAAAATTTAAACATAGTTCATGTATGTGAGAATCAAAGGGCTAAAAGTTACTAAAAGATCCACCCTAACAATTTAGAAGGAAAGGCCAACACAGCAAATGAAAGAAAATAGAAGAAAGAAGAAGATAAACATAGTACCAGAATTGTGTAGCCAAATATTGCTTCTTTGAATGTTAATTATTTTGGTGAATTTGATATACAGAAAAATAAAATGTATTAGAAAGCAGTAGGGAAACATAGGTACAAATGAAGGACAGATTAAGTGACATTGAAAGAAAATGGAAACACAATTTTGCCTATAAACTTAAATTGTAATAGTCTAATTCTTTTTTTTTTTTTTTAAGATTTTATTTATCTATTTGACAGAGAGAGACAGCCAGCGAGAGAGGGAACACAAGCAAGGGGAGTGTGAGAGGGAGAAGCAAGCTTCCTGCGAAGCAGGGAGCGGGAAGCAGGACTCAATCCCAGGACCCTGGGATCATGACCTGAGCTGAAGGCAGACGCTTAATGGCTGAGCCACCCAGGGGCCCCTGTAACAGTCTAATTCTTATCATCAAACATACCAAGAAGAAATTGAAAAATTAAATATCTTTAGAATTTAGAATTTTATAAAACTGAAAAACTGAGGCTCATATAGAAATCGAATCACTAGTTAAAAATTGTTATGGGCAGCCTCCAAGCAAAACGAGGTGACAGTGTATGCATGAGAATATTAAAATAGGAGTAAGTGGAGATCAAACATGGAACAGCAAAGGAGAGCCTGGGTGGCGCAGTCGGTTGAGCATCCGACTCTTGGTTTTTGCTCAGGTACTGATCTCAGGTTTATGAGATCCAGTCTCCATCTGGCTCCAGTACTCACCATAGAGTCTGCTTGAGATTCTCTCTCCTTCTCCCTCTGCCTCTCCTGCTCCAGCTCTCTCTCTCTCTCTGTCCTTCCCTCTAAAATCAATCAATCAATCAATCAATCAATCAGTCAATCTTTAAAATAAACAAACACCTAACAGTGATATGTGATGTATCAACAACTGTGAGGAAGAAGTAGTAGGAAGACACATTTTTGAAGGGCTTGATAACTAGAAAGCACAGAGATTTCTAATAGGTGCTCACCTCCAAAGTGAAGGGTCATAAATGTTTATGGAAATCTCAGCAGGCCGGTCTGATAAGAGCAGCCCAAAATGAGAAGGGCTTTGCAGGACACAAATACTTAGACTAGGAACAAATTCCTGGGAGTAAAATTCAAAGAGAAAAGAAGAGAAACATTTAGACCAATTGAAAAAGAAAGTACAGATAAAAACAAAGGGAAGAAAACAAAGCACATTTTAGAAATTATAAAGACACATTTTTTAATTGTTTGTGATTACAACAGAAGAAGGAACATTAGAACCATGAAGCTAAGGAAAACTATCTTCTCCTCAATACTGATTATTCCCTTCTCAGAGTATGGGTCTGGGGTTTCTCAGCTTACACACTATTGACATTTTGGAC
This sequence comes from Ursus americanus, assembly GCF_024610735.1. Classification (NCBI taxonomy): domain Eukaryota; kingdom Metazoa; phylum Chordata; class Mammalia; order Carnivora; family Ursidae; genus Ursus; species Ursus americanus. Next base: position 26,637,580 of record NC_142135.1, read on the forward strand.
CAGACAATTTTTTATTGTGGGTGGCTATCCTATGCATTGTAGGATTTGTAGCCATATCCTTGGTTTTATCCACTACCTGCCAGTGGCAATCTACCAGTTAAGATAACCAGAAATGTCTGCAGACATTTCCAGATGTCCCCGAGTGATAAAATTATCCCAATTGGAGAGATCATCACACCTAAGTGTAAGCAATAGAAAAGAATTGTGGCTGAATGTCACAAGTTACTGCCAGAACAAAAGGGAGAAAAGAGAATGAGAGAATGCCCTTATCCACAGTGAAGGCACATCAGAAAGCTGTGTCCACAAAACACATACTCAAAAGAAGTAAAAAGAAGTTAAAAAAAAAAAAAAAAGCTATGAAAAAAGCATAAATGACAATTAGGAAAATTTCAGAAATGAGATATGACAAAAGGATGATCTGAAAAGGAAGTTGACAAAACTCGATAAAACTTTTTGTGAAAAATTAAATATAATTTCATAAATGAAGGCTAAAGTAGAAGGAATACAAGAATGAAGAAATACCATGGCAGTGGGAGTGGACTCATGACCATGAGATCCACTGATGTATTACATATCACACCATTCAGAAAACTAGGGGATTCCTCCAGAGTTAATACTGCCATCTTGGAAAGAGCCAGGGAAACCCCATTGCAGGATTAAAATGCAAAAGTGCATGTATAGACCCAATAGGGTTTCCCGTATCCTTTGCATTAGACTGAAAAACTAACATTTAAAATGTAATAATAAAATTGAAGATTATTCTAAGGTAAAATTGCCAAGCAAAATGAAAAATCTTTTTTTTCCTTTAGCTTTTCCATCTATATTTACATTGATTGTTTCCTGGATTACTATTATTTCAGCTCAGCTTCGGTATATTCTTTACACTCTTGGTTTGTTTTACAGGTTACCAACTACATATTAATCTGAATAATGTTCATTATTATCTGTTTGCTGAGAGGCAAAACTTAATAGGATGATAACGTATGCTTTTAATATTTCCATTTAATGTATATTACTTTACTAGAATTCTTCCAAAACTATTGGTTAGGCAAAATAATTTTCTTAGCTAAGAAGTTCTTTTTTTAAAAAAAAGATTTTATTTATTTATTTGTGAGAGAGAGAGCACAGGAGGGAGAGCAGAGCAGGGAGCCCGATGTAGAGCTCAATTCCAGGACCCTGGGATCATGACCTGAGCCGAAGGCAGATGCTTAATGACTGAGCCACCCAGGCGCCCCTTTAGCTAAGAATTTCTTATATTAATTGGGTGGGGGTGCGTATTGGGTTAGAGGTACTTGATGAAATTAAAAATTATACAATAGAAGTTGACACTTTCAAGCATTGCCTTCCAACAATGGTCAGACTAAACACATACTGAATTATTACATATTCTTCAAATTAAGGGAAAGATATTCCAATAATCAGAGGTATTCCAATAGAGCTATTCCAATTAGAGAAAGATATTCCAATACTTAGGAATGTATGTTATAAAGAAGACCTTTATTCTGAGAAAATTCTACTCTCCATTGTGTGAAAAAAAGGCAATGCTGTCTTTTGCTATCTTCTTGGAAACTGTACAGATGCTGACAATAAAAAATACTCTTCTAAAAAACTAGAAGGTGTGTTGTAGTAAAAACTGCATTATGGTGATACAAGAAGGAGGATCATCTTTGGAAACTAAAATAGAGTGTATAAAACATCAAAGTTTAGGGGACATAGACCACAGAGTTTAGTTAAAAAAATAAGTTAGATATGAAACAGCAAGAAATGTGTCAAGTAAATAAGTCCCTCATGTATACAGATCTAGTGTGCCAAGCTTACTCAGTTGCTTTGTTTAATGTTGTTACTGTATTAGCTAACTAGCTTATTAATCTCTACTGATTTTTGAATATTCAAAATGAAACTCTTAAAGAAATATTTGTATGAAAACGGCATCACAAAATTGTCATGTGCCAATGGAGGAAAATTTTTGAAGGATGTACTACTGCTGTGTTAAAGGTCAGCTCCAAATCCCAGTTCAACCAGCTGCAGTTTAGAAACCCAGCTCTGTGTCAGTGTATAACTTGAGAGATCTGCATACCAAAGGGAACTATCTTTCCAGGAGTAAAATCAAGGAATTATGACAGAACAGAGTAAAATTATGTTATTTTTTATTTAAAGAGAAAATCAGTAGTTTTCTGATAGATATTTTCTGCCTGGGACAGTATGACGTCTTACGGAATGGTTTCACTCCTTCCTTATGTATCAGCATTTTTTTGTGAAACAATAGTCATAATACTTCCAACATATTTTTACTTTGTATATGTTTGTCTTTTTATTTTTTTAAATTCACACTAACATTTTTAAACATACTCTAAACAAAAGAAATGTTAGAGAAACATGCATTCATAGGTATTTTGGATATAATTTTCAACACCCAGTTTATGGTAAAGACATGTATCTGAATTTAAAAGGCAGTTGTGTTGAAGTCAAGGAAAGAGAAGATTTTTAAAATAGTTATACATTATAAATGTTTAAAATCACCCAGTTATTCACAGCTTGTGAAATTGTCGGTTTTGTTTTGTAAAAAAAAAAAAAAATCCTCTCAATTATGCTCAGTGTTGAATTTATATGTAAGAATAACATTTGAAAAAATGAAATATTTATTGATTGCTTGATAGTACATGATACTAAGCCTTTCTGGAAAATTAATACAAATCATGAGATTTTTCTCACATAGGCATAGAAAGAAATTTGTTTAAAAATTGTCCAAGAGGAAATTGGTTATAATCTGTGAGAAAGACCTCTGTTAAAGATTCAGCTTGAATAGCTTTATATGAACCTCACAGAGGGCACTTGGCCCTTGAAAATCCTCGGATACTGTCAATGGCTTTGTCTGTTCCTTGTGACTGACATGTCAGCTTTCATTTCTGAATCTCAAAATCCCTGATGAATCTATATTCTTTCTGGTTCCTGATAGCTCAATATCACTCGAAGATAAAACAATATTTTGCACAACTTTTGGCAAATAGACTTTTAAAAAATTAGGATGTATTTAACTACCCATTTATACGTCTACATTTACATTCTCTCCCTCCCTCTCTCCCTCCCTTCCTCCTCCCTTCCTTCCTTCTTTCCTTCTTTCCTTCTTTCCTTTCTCTCTCTCTTTCTCTCTCTTTTTTTCCCTAAGAGCTGAGAAGAGAAAGCAGTCAGGTGAACAGTGGTATGTATTTTTAAATGCCACCACCTACATCTTTCCCTTTTCACTGGCTTCTCTGCACTACTAGTAGTGGATTCAGCAACAAAAGTGAGGCCAAAAATAGGCTGAATGTAGAACTAGATCTTTGCTCTCCTCTGCCTCAGGAAAAACACTTCAGCAAAGCCAATAAATCAGATATCCTGTGCTAAGTGTCTCTAGCAAGCAAACCACTAGGTGAAGTTATCTGTGATAAACACAAAGTGTTAAGAAGCAGCAACCTTTGTTTTGAAGAACTTACATTTTGGCTATAAAAAATTTATAAAAGGAGACAACTAAGATATAAATAGACAATAATATATGTGTGTGTCCTGAAAGTAAGAAGTGCTTGAGGAATGGTATAACCATGTTAAAACGATATAGAAACAAACTTGCATGGGGTATACTTACCAAATACAGAATTTGAGTATCAACATATGCAATAACAATGACAGATTACAATCTATGGAATGAAGTAGAATTCATAAGTCTATACTCAAATAAATTAATGAAGCAATGAGGGAAAAGAAAAAGTTCTTTCTTACTGTAGAAGGCCAGCTAGTAAAATGTATAAGAACTGGTGGAATTAGAGAACCACCAAGTGGCAACCAACATAGTTACAGTTGACAAGGGAAAAATCATCAGTGGTTGCTAAAATCGTGGGATCCAAGTATGAGAGATAGGACTTCATCTAGTTTCAGAGCAGCTCCTCACAGTACGTTCATTAATTATAGACATGAAATTGGTAACTTACTCTGGAGAAACCTGGCAGATGCCACCTTAACCATGTGGCCAAAATGAACATCACCAGTAATGGAAGAAATCAAAAATCTTGCATCACCTGATAAAATATAATGAAAAATACGGTTCTGGTAAGACATCATGAAAAGAGCATACTTCTGTGATATTCGTGTTAATTCATAGCTAGAATTTAAGCAAAGGGAGGGTAAGGAGAGACATCAGAAACCTGAATTGAAATACTCAACAAAGTGGCAACCTTGTCGTCAGAATATTAAGATCATGAAAAATATGAAAAGACCAGATTGAAGGTGGCTAAGGACACCTGACAATAAATACTAGGTATGATCCTGGATGGATCCTTTTACTGTAAAGTTCTTTATTGGATAGGAGGTAAAATTTGAATGGAGTTTATAGATTAGGTGGTAATATGACTATCAATATTATTTCCCGATTATAGTTACGTTATATATATATATATATATATATATATATATATATATATATATATATATATATATATATTTAAATATTTTTAAAAGCAGTTTTAGTTTCTTTTCACAGCATAATATGGAGGAAGGTTCAGAGATATCTCCTATATCCTCCTCCCCCATTAATAACATCCCTTATCAGAGTGATACATTTGTTATAATTGATGAACCTACATTGAAACATAATCAACAAAAGTCCATACTTTGCATTACAGTCCACTCTTGCTGTTGTAAATTATTTGGGTTTTGACAAGGGTACAATGACATGTACCTACCACTATAGTATCATACGGAGTATCTTTACTACCCTAAAATGCTCTGTATGCATTTAACCCTCCCTCCCTCCTATCTTTCTGGAAATCATGGATCTTTTTTATTGTCTCCGTAGTCTTGCCTTTCCAGAATGTCATATAGTCGGAATCACACAATATGTAGTTTTTTTCACATAGGCTTCTTTCACTTAGTAATATGCATTTAAGGTTCCTCCCTGTTTTTTCACGGTTGATAGCTCATTTCTTTCTAAAGTTGAATAAAGCTCCTATAAACATCACTGTGCATATTCTTGTGTGGACAAAAGTTTTCAGCTCCTTTAGGTAAATACTAGTAAATGTGATTGCTGGATCATATGGTAGGAGTATGTTTTGTTTTCTAAGAAACTGTCAAAACTCTCTTCCAAAGTGGCTGTATCATTTTGCCTTTCCACCAGCAATGAATAAGAGTCCCTCTTATTCCACATCCTTGCCAGCATTTGGTGTTGTCAGTGTTTCAGATACTGGTGTGTCATAGTATCTCATTGTTTTAATTTGCATTTCCCTGATGACAAATGCAACATCTTTTCATATGCTTGTCATCTGTGTATCTTCTTTGGTGGAGTGTTAATGTCTTTGGCCCATTTATTAATCAGTTTGTTTTCTTTTGTTGAGGTTTTTTTTTTTTTTTTTTTTTTTAAGATTTTATTCATTTATTTGACAGAGAGAGAGAGAGTGCACAAAAGCAGGGGGAGCTGCAGAGAGAGGGAGGAGCAGGCTCTCCACTGAGCAGGGAGCCCAATGCAGGCCTTGATCCCAGGAGCTGGGATCATGACCTGAGCTGAAGACAGACACTTAACCAACTGAGCCACCCAGGCACCCTTATTGTTGAGTTTTAAGAGTTCCTTCTGTATTTTAGGTAACATTCCTTTACCAGATGTGTCTTTTCTAAATAGTTTCTCTCAGCCAGTGGCTTGTCTTCTCATTATCTTGACAGTGTCTTTCATAGGGAAGAAATTATTAAGTGTAATGAGGTTCAGTTTATCAATTCTTTCTTCCGTGGATTGTGCCTCTGGTATTTTTTTGCATCTATGTCTACCAGAGAGATTAGTCTGTAGTTTTATTTTATTGTAATATCTTTATCTGTTTTTGTATTAGAGCAATCCTGGCTTTACAGAACAAGTTAGGAAATATTTCCTCTGCTTTTATCTTCTGGAAGAGTTGGTCAAGAATTGGCATACTGCATTCCTTAAATGTTTGATAAAATGTTATATATTCTAATTCTGGCATTATTCTAGCTATTTGTGGATCTATGGTTTTACTACTTAAGTCCCAGAATGTCACTTCTGCCCTATTCTGTTGGTCAAGTGAGTTAGTAATCTTGGCCTAGATTCAAGGTTTCTTTGATATGCTGACTTTCAGCTGTGAAGATAGACAAATAAAGGGTGAGGTTGAAGCTTTGATTTGGTTTGGGGGGAATTATAATTAAAAAAAAAAAAAAAAAAAAACCTTCTCCCAACCCAGAAATCCTTTCCATAAAGGTAGTAGCGAAATAAAATACTTTTATTATTGAATAAACATTAAACCAGAAGGTGATACGTATCACAGGCAATTCACTTAGAGATTGAACAGATGGAAAGGAATCTCCCTCCCTTATGTGGGCAAGTGTATGATACCCATTACATGCATAGTTTTCATGATTGAAGAATAGCTAGTTCTCAGGTAAGAGGACCTGATAGCACTATGTGTCACACATAGTTTACACAAATTTATGTGGTAATTAAGGGGAGCACCTGTGTTAGCTTATTGAGTCTATCCAGAGGAAAAACAAACTTCTCATATCTTTATATGAGTTTTGCAACCTGGAGCAAGGTGTCTATTGAAGGGCAGCTCCTAACTGCCTCCCAAACAGGAAAATATCTTCCTATCTTCCTTCATGTTTACATTTCAAAGTGATTGCTCCAAACAGGAAAATATCCTATCTTCCTTCATGTTTACATTTCAAAGTGATTGCTCCTGGGTTTTTAAGAAAGACGTTCTTGGTTCACAGAGCTCACAAAAATCCCATTTTGTTTTCAAATAATTTATATGCATTTCAAAGAAAGGAGAAATTACTTACAATTTTAAGTTTTCTTATGTAAATACCCTTTTTTGTTTTAAGATTTTATTTATTTATTTGACAGAGATAGAGACAGCCAGCAAGAGAGGGAACACAAGCAGGGGGAGTGGGAGAGGAAGAAGCAGGCTTATAGCAGAGGAGCCTGATGTGGGGCTTGATCCCATAACGCCAGGATCACGCCCTGAGCCAAAGGCAGACGCTTAACCGCTGTGCCACCCAGGCGCCCCTCTGTAAATACTCTTAGAAAAAGGGGGGAAGGGGATATCTTCCCTTACTTTCAAAAGATGATTAAGTGTCTTATTTTTAATTTTTGTTCGTTCTTTCAGTTAATAGCTGACACAGTATCACAGAAAACTTTCTAATCCAGTCTGGTCAATAACATTTTTGGGAAGGGACATTCACTATATGATTGAATTACTCTACATCCCTGCCAGTCATGATCCCCAAGTTTGAAACTACATCCAGCTGATTCATATTTTCTATTAATTCTAACTCTAGAGACTTAATTTTCTTCCATTCTCAAATATGTTTTTGATTATTTTGTCTTATTTCAGAATTTTCTTTTGTACATTGCAAATGTGGCTGGAACTTCCAATTATCTATGTATGATCTATTTCCAAGTTTCTTAAGTACCCTGCTTGTTCCTCTAAATTTACCCAAGCTTGTGTAAATTGTTGAAATCCCATAAATCTCTCTTGATCTGGCAGATATTGGATGGGCTTAATTCTTTCTTTATAAATTAAACACTTCATGATTATTCATTCCCTAATTCAAAAACATTCATATTAGTGTTCTTCCGAAGTGTTTCAGTCAAAATCATGGGAAACAACTACTATCTTTTGATGCACTATAGTGAATAAAACAAATACACAAATTAAGGGGAAATAATAAAAGTGAACTCTTCAAACATTTTAAATGTTATATGGTTGGTCTTTTACTTAAAAATTAAAAGAGACTTATTGAGAAACTGCCAAATATATATGGACATATCCAATATTGTGAGACATAGAAAGATTTTAAATAGGAACTATGTAGCGATGCTTCAATTAGTGTATTCTCTGTAGAAAATGTCCTTTCATAGTAAGTCAGCTGAATTAAAAAAAAAAATCTTCATAATTCTGATGAAGCAGACTGCTTTGCAGCTGCATGAAAAAATATTTTAATCAGGAGCATCTATTTGTTATGGGCCAATTTAAGCAAACATAGTCAACCCAAGGGAAATTTATGAAGTCTATCAAGTTTATTGTCCATGTACAATCTCTTCTTTCTTTCCTGCTATGAGATTGCTAACCTCAATTTCAAACAGAATGCCCTATGCTTTCCTCATTTTATACTTATCTATGAAAATTGGGTAAGACACTGATAAGTGGTTATTTATAGATTATGACTGTTGTACACTGATTTAAACATCTTCAATTAAACAGGTCTTTAAGTGTTAAATAATGGATTAAAGGATGTTGCTTTGCTTACTACTCCTCCCAATCCTCTTCACCCCCCCTCCACGCTTCCTCCTTCTCCTCTTTCCCTTCGTCTTCCTTCTTGAAGATATAATACTACTAGGAGATAAGATGTTAGGATGGCAGATAGAAGGAAACCCTGAAGTTGTAGTTGATTTTCTTAATTGTAAGAACACACACGTACACACACTCAAACAAAATGAAGCGAACCTGCATGGTCATTCAAAACAACTGAAAACTGATTATTGTTTTTGTGCATATGTACTTGTGAATGTGTATGCAAATAGTTTACCTGTAGTGTGTTTATGTTTATGCTTGCTTATAAATATTCATATATATTTTTGTATTAGTTATATATTGCTTCTGTAGCAAATTATATTTTGGATTAAATCAACGCAAATTTAAAGTTTTAGAAGTTAGGGGGCGCCTGGGTGGCGCAGTCGTTAAGCGTCTGCCTTCGGCTCAGGGCGTGATCCCGGCGTTCTGGGATCGAGCCCCACATCAGGCTCCTCCGCTAAGAGCCTGCTTCTTCCTCTCCCACTCCCCCTGCTTGTGTTCCCTCTCTCGCTGGCTGTCTCTCTCTGTAAAATAAATAAATAAAATCTTTAAAAATAAAAAAAAATAAAAAAAAATAAAGTTTTAGAAGTTAGAAGTCTAAAATGGGTCAGCAAGCAAGCAACCTTTCTTCTGTATGCTCTAAGGTAGAATCCAGTCTGTTACCTTGCCTTTTTTCTGGCTTTTAAAGGCTACCTACATTTCTTGGCTCACTTTGACCTGCTTTTGTTATCACATTGCCTTCTCTATCTGCGACCTTCTTGACTGTCTCTTATAGGGACCCTTTTAATTAACATGAGTCTACCTAGATAATTCAAGATAATGGCCCCATCTCAAGTTCCTTAACCTAATCATATCTGCAAAGTTACTTTTGCCATGTAAGGTAAGATATTCACACGTTCTGGGGTTTAGGACATGGACACCTTTGTGGGGCCAATTATTCATCCTACCACAATTTTGAAAAAAAAATCACATTTTAAATAAAAATTGCAAATAATAACACAAAAATCTATGTATCAACCAAAAATGAAGAGATAATATTTTACCATAACATATTCAGGATATGAGTTATATAATGGAGTATTATAGATAAAGATCCTTGGAGTACCTCCTCACTTCCATTCTCCTGTTCTCTTCACAGCCATCTCCCAAACTGAGTTTCACAAGTAAATTTCTATTTTATAGTTAATCGACATTTTCAACGTGGTGTTGATCTTTAATTTTTATTTGGATGTAATAAAGATGTGTAAATCTAAACACTGGAAGGTGTCTGCCAAAGACAATTACTTTTTTAGCATAATTGAAATTGAGCTTTTTTTTTCTCTCTGAAACTAATTAGATGATACATTAGGTTAATACCATTTTACTATATTGTTAACATCAGTGTGATTATAGAAAATAAATATTAAAGATTTAAATATTAAAAATTGAAATAAAAAGGCTGGACAAGCACTTCTTTGGTATAATACTTAGATTTTACATATACCACTGTCTATGAATGGTTATTCTAATTAAGATTATAACTATCTTTTTAAAGGCAAATGGTATATGTTGATTAATATTAAAATTGATATATCATGACTTTATTATTTTGATTTATATTTAACTAGTTTCTTGTTGTTCCTCTTTATTGTTTATGTTATGGTTTGTGTTTTTAATTACATTTTCTCCTTTCCAGATTAATATTAGAAATATTTTCATCATTTTCCAGAATAACACTAAAATATCCATTTGGCATATTTGAATTAGATTGCATCAAAATAATACTTTACTCTTTGAGGTAGTAATGTAATAACGTATCCAGAAAAAAATCATTTGTCCATTTTGAACTAATTTTCCTCCTTGAAAAAGTCACTTTGTTCTTGGATTGTTTTGCTATCATATAACATAATTAACATATTAATAGATTTTAGAGAAGTATTGGCGAAGGAGATGCAACATAACCATGGTTGTGTATGAAGATAACTAAAATAATAGAAGAGAAATATAGTTAACTTATAATTCAAGAAAAATGATGAGCTGAATCTATATGTTAATATATTACACTGTGACATAGAAAAATCAACACAGTGATTTACACACAGTAATATGCTACTAAATTTAGGCAACAGAGTAAAAGGGCACTGGAAGAATGGGACAAAATAATTTCAAACTGTGTATCTGAGGAGGTGTTATTGCCCAAACAGAAAAAAAAAAATAGCCAAAAAAATTATTGGCAAGGATATGGAGAAATTGGAACTCTTGTACACTGTTCGTGGGACTGTAAAATGGTCCAGCCTGTAAGTATGGAAGTTCCTCAAAAAATTAAAAATGGAACCACCATGTGCCCCAGCAGTCCTACTTCTGGATATTTATCTAAAAGAATTGAAATCAGGATCTCAAAGAGATATTTGCTCTCCCATGTTCATTGCAGCATTATTCACAATAGCCAACTTGTGGAAGCAACCTAAATGTTCATCAAGGGCTGAATGGATTAAAATAATGTGTTATATACTTCCAATAGAATATTATTTAGCCTTAGCAAAAGAAGAAGGCCCTGTCATTTGCAACAATATGGGTGAACCAGGAGGTCATTATGCTGTGTGAAATAAGCCAGTCACACAAGGACAAACACTGCATGATTCCACTCATATGAGGTATCTAAGTAGTCAGTCGTAAAAGCAGAAGGTAAAGTGGTGGTTGCCAGGAACCGTAGGGGAGGAAAATGGGAAGTTGGTGTTCAATGGGCATAAAATTTCAGTTATGCAAGATAAAGAAATTCTATAGATCTAATCTACAACATTTTGGTTATATTTAACTAGACAGTACTATGTAGAAACTTGTTAAAAGGGTGGAGCGCATGTTGTTGCTTTTTTTTTTTTTTTTACCACAAAAAGTGTCATTTAACTCAGTTATTTTAAGTATTATATCAGATAGTGAAACATGATTAACATTGAATGACACACAGAATATAGTGTAGAATAATAATAGACCTATCTCCAACACCATTATAATTTCCATAATTATGATTTGTATTACAAAAATATCAGGTTCATAGTGCACTAAAGATACATGGTTTTAGATATACATATCATTTAAAAGTAAGTTATTGCAATGATTAAAAGGTTTATACTAATAATTTTTCTAAATTTTTCTAATATGTAAACATTTTATAGTTTAGACTCTTGTGTTATACTTGAATTTCAAACTTCTTTAGAGACAAAATATAGAATATAATTTTACTCGCAAAGAAATAATGATAGAAATTTGATTGAAGGCACTGAATTATGTCAAAAATAGTCAAATCTAAAATGATTATCATAAGATTACAACTTTGATATGTAATTTCACCTAGATATAGTTGTTTGAAATGATGTATTTGGAAAATAAAGTAATAGAAAATATTTAACTTGGAACAATGAAATGAAAAAGAAATGTCTAAATGCATTTGAAATATGGCAACTTCAGTGTATTTATTTTTGTATGTAAAACTGAAGATAATGTATAATTGGAATCCATAAAGTAGGGGTGATAGAAAGAATCCAAAATAATCTCTTCCAAAATCAGTACATATTTATACATTCTGCAACTATCTTACTTTATAACCACAGATTTTTTCATCTAAAGGGAAGTTTTCAAGAGAACAGCTGTTATTCTTAGACTCTAGAAAAGAAACAGAGCTAGCCACTGGCTATCAATAAATCTTAAATATTTAAAATTGAGGCAATTTATGTCAACTCCTAAGAAAGAGACCCATGTTTAATACATTTTGAAATGTTCTTTCTATATTCTTATATTCTCAAAACACATTGATATCATTAATAACAGAAATGTACTCTTGGTGTAATTTTCCTATAACATCAGACTTGTAGCAACAAATGACATGTGAAGATTAACAATGCATGGTAATATGTATTGCATTTTAATACTTGAGTAATTGTGTGAAAATAATTAAGATCATAAAATAACCCACAGTTTATATAAATTATTTTGTAATGAGAGACACGTTAATACACATTTTTATTTGTGATATTTGCTGTTAGAAGGTGGAGGAGGGCCAGTGAAGTATCTTCCAGACTGAAAAGGCACTTTGAGACCGAAAAATGAAGCAAGCCACTCCATAGCATTTACACAGAGTTCAATTCAGGGTAACTTACTGACAGGGAGATCTGGTGGATGGACTATTCAGGTGCTACCCAGCTTTTTCCGCTCAGTCCAGACCTCAACCCACAGCGTTTGTAGAGTGATGGGGGTCATTGTGGTGATGTCAGAAGGTAGTTACCTAAAGTGGTACCTTCTGTGTGGCACTGTAGGGAGGATCAGAACAAGCTTTTCCACATCCTGGTCAGGGCATACATTAACCTCCAAAGGGCCTGGAATATAAGCTTGAGAGAGGTTATTGTGCTAACGTGAACAAGAGGGAAGGCCAAAGATCGAGTCAATATTTTCAGCACTCCTACACTTACCATAGAGAAATGGGAGAAAAATAAATTAATTATGACTGTTCCATTCACTTTAGGTAGTAAACTAGGTGGAATCAATGCCAGAAGGAAAGATACTTATCCTGAGGTAGATTTGTGGAACAAATGGAAATACATATAAATGCAACATACTTCATATTTAACAGGGTACAACTTGGAAGGAAGTTGACCTACCACAATTATAAAGACATGTCCATTTTATCCTTTCTTGTAGTTTTTAAATGAGGATCTCCTTACCAGTTATAGGTCTGGTCACATTTTTGTTTTTTCATGCATCAGTATTGGTAGGTTGTTTGTTTCTAGAAGTTTATCCATTTCTTGAGGTTATCCAATTTGTTGACATATAATTGTTCATAGCCGTCACTTATGATCCTTCCTGTTCATGTGGCATCAGTTTTAATGTCTCCTCTTCATTTCTGATTTTATGTATTTGAGTTGTCTTTTTTTTCTAGACTAGCTAATTTGTTAATCTTATAAAAAACAAATTGTAGTTTTGTTGATTTTTTCTATTGTTTTAATTTTTTTTAAAGATTTTATTTATTTATTTGACAGAGATAGAGACAGCAAGAGAGGGAACACAAGCAGGGGGAGTGGGAGAGGAAGAAGCAGGCTCATAGCGGAGGAGCCTGATGTGGGGCTTGATCCCACAACGCCGGGATCACGCCTGAGCCGAAGGCAGACGCTTAACCGCTGTGCCACCCAGGTACCCCTGTTTTTTTAATTCTTTATTTCCTTTGTTTCTACAGTAATCTTTATCATTTTCTTCATTCTGTTAATTTTGTGCTTATTTTGTTCTTCATTTTCTAATTGCTTTAGGACTAAAAATACTTTAGTAGTGGAGTGACTTTCCTCCACAAATTTTCCTGTCAGATTCTGTATAGTTGGTTTTGCTTTCACCCAGGATGAAGGAGCCTATCTGCTGGTCTCTGGATTTCTCACAGATGGAATTGGTCCATGTACTGTTGAATAGGTGTGTCCATGAGGTGAAGGAGATTCAGACCTTCTTATTCTGCAGTCCTGCCGATGAGGTTGACACTTAACGTTTTACTGGTGAGGACAGTAAGCTTCAGAACAGCCAGTATACTTTACCAGTACCACATAGCCACCAAATGTCCAAGACTTAATGAAACACAAGGTTTCTCCCTGTTTTCCATGGAGTCTCCTGGGATGTTAAGTTGGGCAAAGATATCTCTTTCTTTTGCCTACTTTCTATGAGACTAAGATGAAATACCTGTGTTAATAGTTTATTCTTTAGGGGTGCCAGCGTGGCTCAGTCAGTTAAGCATCTGCCTTTGGCTCAGATCGTGATCCCAGGGCCCTTGGATTGAGCCCCATTGGGCTCCTTGCTCAGTGGGGAGCCTGTTTCTTCCTCTCCTACTCCCCCCCGTCAAATAAATAAGTAAAATCTTTTAAAAAAAATAGTTTATTCTTTAGCCATGTGACAAACAAATTTAATTGACCCAGATGGAAATTGAGCCTACAATTTGTAATTATCTTCATGTTCTAATAAATAACAGTTTTTAAGTTTAGATTTTGGGAAACAAGGCCATTCCTATTAAGTAAGAAGCTTTCTGTCATTCTGTAAAGATACACTCATAACCAAGGTTTAATAAAATCTTTTTATCATTTGAGCTGTAATTACAATTAAAAAAATCATTCTTATTTAAACTTTATAATTGGAACCACTGAAAGGCTGAAGAATGCTGCTCTGGTAAGGAAAAAGAATGATTTTCTTTCTAATTTCATGTCCTTATCTTTAAAATTACACATTCATATGTTTCACTCTTTGCTTCATTAATAACATGTATTTAATTCCATTTTACTTCTTGTCTAAATATTTGGTGTGTACTCTGACTTCTTTGCACTGCATCTGTAAATTCTTGTCGTCATTAGTGCTGGTGATAGAATTTGGAATCAAGTCCATGTATTTAGGCACTTAATGGGTAAACAAAAATGTCTCTTCACTTGAAAACAGACCCTTTTCATAACCTAATGAATGCTTGTGAATTTTATGGATGTAATTGTGTCTGTTTAGTTTGACAGATGATTTATTGAAATGAGACACGTAAAAAAAAAGAAATTAACAATGTCATGCATCAGTGAAATATGATGACCTTGATTAAATGTGACAGGCATCTTAAGGAATATATGCATGGATCATAGGTCATTTCTAATGTTTTCCAAACTGCTGCGAATTTGTATGGTGCTCCATTAATTTTAACAGAAGTGATGTGGTTACAAACGTGAAATGGGAGATCTCCAAATGTGTTACACAAGTCAAGGATTGTCTAAGCTGCCACTCTATTGAATATATAGTATGCTGTTTGTGCATATTAAAATATAATAAGCAAACCTGCCCTCTTAACCAAAAATAAACTGAAGAAAAATGCCATTATTTTTACTCTGCTGATTATTATACTGTTTTCCCTTTTACACATGCATTTGTTTTTGAGATTATTATATATTTTAAAAATATATAGAGCATGAGAGACACCTACTGGTTTTGTAAACTATTGACTATTTTAAGCAGCTATTAAAATTCTGTCCAGTTGGCAGCTTTTTGAAATGCTTCAATTCATGTTTTCATTTGCCATGCATTTAAAAAAGTATTTTTAATAGACTATTTTTAGAGCAATTTTAGGTTCACAACAAAATTGAGCGGAAAATTCCTATTCCCCATATACCCGCCACACCCCTCTCCCAGTTTTCTATATACATCCCCCCACCCCAGAGCGGTACATTTGCTACAAGTGACTAACTTACATGGACACATCATTATCACACGAAGTCCATAGTTTATATATGGTTCACTCCTGATGTTGTTCATTCCATTGGGTTGACAAATTTATAATGGCATGTGTCCAGCATTAGACATACAGAAAAATTTAACTGCCGTAACAATCTTTGTGCTCTGTCCATTCCTCCCTCTGGCAACCACTGATTTTTTTACTGTCTTTACAGTTTTACCTTTTCTAGAATATCATGTAGTTGGAATCATATAGTATGTAGCCTTTTGAGATTGGCTTGATAGGTTATTTTTTAGATATAAGATGGAATGTAATACTCTACTTGGTAAATATTTACCTCACATAGTTGAGGTATAGCTTCCTCTCCTCGCCCCCTACAACCACCATGTGTTTGCAGTGTTTTAGTTATTGTTACCGTGTTCACCTCCAGGCTGACAAAAGTCTTGATGTAAGTCTTAGGTTTAAAATTTTCTACTAGATTATACCCAAATTGTCACCAGTATGAGGAGATACAACTGGATGTTTCAGAGATTAGTAATTTAAGAAACAAGATGCAAACAAGTAAAAATAAGTACTTATACCTGTAGATTAAATTTTTAAATTGTGATTATTTGAGTAATAACTTTAATTTCAGTCTACCTCAGCAGGAAGAGTAAATTAAAATCATTTGGTTTAAATTATGTTCCCTGCTCTTGGCCAATGTTATCTTTTCTCTGTACTCTTTTGCCCTTTGCTTCTCCTGTATTCGAATAAAGGTGTTCATTTCCTTTTTCAAGATTAATCTGTGTTTTCCATATTATTCATTGTCACCTACATAGTTAATAGGATTTTGCTTTATATTTACTTCAATACACTAGTAGTAACTGTCTGAAGTATTATATTGAGAAGAACTCTGTATCGGTATAATAATAATAGCTGCTTAACAAACTTCCAAATATATAATATCTCTAAAACAAGTAGAAGAGTCTTTCTAATTAACCTACAGCTCCAAACATGAGTTTTACCTCTTATTATTTATTCATAATCCATTCTAATTCATTCTAATGGATGCATCATATTAACATGCTTTCAAAGAAACTCAAGCCACCAAATGGGAAAGAACATGGACAATAGCATTTAGGAAATTTTTATGGGCCATTTCTGCAAGGGGTCATATCATTTCTTCTCATAATCCATCATTGCTAGACCTCAAACCAACAGAATTCCAAAGGAGACCTGGAAAAGTAGTACTAAGGAAAAATAGAAAAGAAGTTTGGTTACCACTCAGCTGTCACTGACAGATTAAATCTGAGCTGTGCTGGAAACTGTTGTGATGCATTAGTAGAGGACCATATGGCCTGGATTGCCTGGACAATCTGGGGTCATGTCTGTCATATTACAATAATTAAGAGTTCCAGTTGCTTTCTGAAAAGTTTCCCACATGTATAATAAAACTGTAGTGATTTTTATGTATTACATACATGCTTTATGGGAAATGTCTGTCCAAAGCCTTTCCTGAGGCTTTAAATATTCAACCCTACTCTTTTAACCCACATATTTTAGACGTGTGTCTCCTCCATTCTTTCCTTCTTTACTACCACATTTCAGTAGACTTTTGTCTTGTCCTAAGTTCAGTATTTATTTACCACCATCAGGCTATCATCCAGACTTTCTTTGTTTTATTGCCAGATATTTCATATTTGTAGATGGTAAACATTACTTCTTACTTCTTTGTAATTACTTTGTCTTTAACTTCTTTGCTAATGGAATCTCTGGCTATCAAGTGAAATACTGCTTTAAATGAACATCATGATTTCCAGTCAATCTACATAGTATTTGGCATTATTGATTTTTCCCTCTACTTTGAAATCTCCTTCTTCTTCCTATAATTGTAAACTGTTTTGACTCTGTACCTACTTTTCTATTTCCGTCTTTCTTTGCTTTTTAAATTCTGCTTTCTAATACTATTCCTTTGAATAGGTGTTTTTTAGCCATATCTCTTCTTTAGTTAGAAAGGTGTGGTTCTTCTGAGGAGCTATTGTAGAAGCAATTTAATCAGTTCTTTGGTGTTCTGCTGTTATATAGAATTTCTGCAATCTGACAACCCCTTGTGCGCAGGTCTTTGGCTTTTCTCCTTAAAAACACTGAAAGCAATGAGTAGTCGCCAGTTGATTATACAATCAGAGGCCAACATGAAGCAAATCAATAGACTTCTGAGGAAAAATAAAAATAAAAAAGCAACATGGAGAATAAGAAAAATCTCAATAAATAGGATGCTAAGATTTTAAAATGAGTATAATTAATACAACCAGGGAAATAAGGTGATATCTTATTCTAGAAACAAGAAGAATCACCTTTTTAAAAAAGAACTGACTAGGAATTTGAGTGTTGGTTGCCTAATCACCACCGATTCTTGCTGTTTTATCTACTTATGGAGAAACACATTTATTCAGCTATTTCTCCAGGTGACTAGGGAAAGACAAACCTTTTTTCTAGGAAGAGCCTTTCACTCATCTATGCTAATTATTTCATTCTATGTTTTAGCAAGGTGACTTAATTATTTGCATTCTGATTTAGTGGGGGACTTTATAATTCATGCTCCAGGGTTATATGGGTCACTTTTTTTTTGTTGTTCACTTCTATTTTGTTTTGCCAATTTGTTTTCCTCTCTTATTTTTTTCTGAATTTGAAATGGAAGTTTTTAACCTCAAAGTGGACTGGCTGCCATTTTAAAGCCATGAGGAAAACAGGCTTAAAATCATGCAGACACCAAAGGGAATAAAACAAACAAACAAACCAAAGACAGACAAAAAAGCAAAATAATGTGACAAAGAAATGGGACCTAGGGGACATAATTGAGCCAATTTCTATTACTCTAAGCTGAAAGTATCTTAGCTGATACAGAAATGAAAACTGCATTTGTTATGATAGATCCTAGATATAATGGATACAAATGAAAAGTTATCTATTGAACCAGAAGGTGGAGCATAGGAGTCCTCCCAGAACATAGCACAAATATATAAAGATTTGGGAAAGGCTTACGTAGTTAATGTTAAATTGTAAAAATATTAATTTTTGTATGATATTTTCTTATGTTGATGAGAACTAGAGAAGAGGAAGTTTTAGCACTCATGCTGCCATATTGTATATAATAGCCTTGGTCTTATTATATTAAACTATATGTTGTAAGAAGACATGTTTTGGAAACACGTTAACATAAACATATAAGTGGTCCAAAGTCCATAAAAACACAATTGGGGAAGATAAGTAAACAAACTTTAATTTCCTTGAAGCGTATTTGTCTTTTCATTTTATGCCTCATATTGAGTTGGCTATATTTATTCTCTTCTCTGAGAAAAATAGAGTTCTTTGAGTTTTGAATATAATTATCATAGATTTGAGTAAATGCCCAATTTCATCTTTGTTGGGAATTACAGGACATATTTCATTCCTAACAGTATATACCTGAATACTTGTATTTTTCTATTTAGCTTTAAAAAAAACCAGGTGTTTTTCAGTTTGATCTTTTTTTTTTCAGTTTGATCTTTATAAAAAATAAGAATAAGATATTTATAAAAAATAAAAATTCCACTATATTCCAATTTAGATATATTTATTAGGATTTTTAATTTTTTCTTCAGAAATTTTTTAGATTTGTTTCATGGATATTTTTGCTGTCTTTATTTGAAGATCAATTTCTCTTTTATTTCTCTTTCCTTCTCTCCTTATATATGTATAAAGGTTAATATACATAATGTATATATACTTAATATTTGTAATATGCTTAATACATTCATATATATAATTAATGTAATTTTAGTTATTGAATCTGAATAGAGTTGAATTTTGTAACTTCATAATTGTTTAATATTTTTCTTTATTATATAAGCCAATAATATTATTCTATCCCAAGATCAATAAATATGTTGGTAACCTCATTTTAAAAGTATTTTAAAAATAAGTGCTCTTAATTATGCTTTAGTTACTTGGAAATAAATATTTCCTACAAGTTTTTATGTTTTACTTTTCATTAAGCACAAAACTTGTTAGTTTTTGTGTTCATGTTTAAATTGAGCTATATAAAAGTTTATCTTGGGGGACTTTAATTAGTAGATGGTGCTGTATTCACTTGTGCAGTGCAATTTGTACTAGTTTAGATGTCAGTTGCGGTTTTGCAATGTATAAAAATTATTACAATTACTACTCATGAGCACACCCACACACACCCTTGCACCGCCACCACACACAGACACAAATACTCACACACTAGCATATTCTCACAGGCTCGTAGATATGTTAATGGAATTATTGAATAATTGAATAAATTAATAAAGAAATAATTTGGTGATTAGTAACCAAAATCAATTTATGTATTATACTTACTGATGTCTGAATATATAGCATTTACTTGATCAATATTGTTTTGCACAATTCAAACTTTTGTTTGATTTCCTAAAAGTAATTTATGTATGAAAAGCTCCAAATGATGCTTTTCTTATAAAATTTATTCCATTAGCCTATCATATTTTCTGCTTAACATTATTTCCATAAATATTTATTTGAGAGACCAAGAGCAAAATCCTATTTCTCTCTTACTCAGTCATATGGCTGATATTTAATTAAAAACAAAAACTGATTATAAACTAATGATTCAGAACATCCCCCTAGGGGATCAGAGAGGAAAAGCTGACATAATATGACAGATGCTTTCTTTCAACCACTAGTTACAGGAAACACATTCTAAATATGAAAGTCAGTTTATTTTCAGAAAATATATTACTGGTGTAGTAAAAACAAAATTAAACAAATAATCTTTGAAAGAGGGAGACATCAGGGTTATGAATAGTAAATCACTGATATTTGACCTGGAAAAAAAAAAATAAAGGAATAGTATGCTTCATCAGTTGTTCATTTTCTTTGACAGTGAATTACAACAGGAGAAAAATCAGACTTCTATGCAATGGATGCTGATGCATTTTTAGAAGCCAAAAGGTAAATAGCAGCCTTGGTTAGCAGAGATTCTTACTGCTTCCAGTCTACACAACATATTTCAATTAAGTATGGATACTTGTGACTTAGTAAGGTAACTGAAAAGAAAAATAGTGCCATTTAGATTTCATATCAAAATTCTTCTGTATGTAGTATTATTCACACTGAATGTGTATGTATGTCAGAAATGCAAAAATGAGAGTAAACTTAGAAAATAAGGACTTTATTACTTGCAAATATTAGAATGTTGGACTTTAGGAGGCATTACATCTTTGTAATAGTTGCATAGTAAAGATATTTGCATAGTGGACAGAAAAGTACTAGCATCTATTCTAAAATTTGGCATGCAAAATATCAAGTTACTAATTAAGGAGAAACTGATGGAGATCAATGGAAATTAAAGTATATGATATGTCAGAATGAGCCTTGAATGAATCTGTGCTTTACTGTTCAATTAGATAAAAATTAATTTCTAGAAGATGTAATTTGTAGAAAGAGAATGTATCCAACACCACTGTTTTCTTTTGTTTGTTTGTTTGTTAGTTTTTTTTGTTTTGTTTTGTTTTTTGTTTTTTTTGTTTTTTGTTTTTTACCTTCCAGCAAGAGATGGCCAAGTGCCAGGATTTGCTTGGACTGATAGGAGTTCTGTTATACATTTTCTGGGATGTATTTTAATTTTCCTGCTATAGTCATACCCTTTTCTCCTATCCTTTCTCCCTGTGGAATGCAGATTGTAGTAGAGATATAGAATTCATATTGAGGTCACAAATAATAAAATTGAGAAAAGGAAAAGAGAATCATGCAGATACAGGCCCTCATGTAGTTGATGCACAGAACTGACAGTCTTAATAAGGCTTGTCATCATCTTCCAGAGTTTCATTCTTTACTATTAGCTGCATTCCTTTGTCTTGAGATTAAGTCATACAGGCCAACCAATACAAGGCTCCTTTTTTCTTTTTTTTAATTAATGATTTTTTATTATATTATGTTAGTCACCATACAGTACATTCCCGGTTTCCGATGTAAATCTCGATGATTCATTAGTTGCGTATAACACCCAGTGCACCATGCAATACGTGCCCTCCTTACTACCTACCCATCACCGGTCTATCCCATTCCCCCACCCCCCCCCCCCTGAGGCCCTCAGTTTGTTTCTCAGAGTCCATAGTCTCTCATGTTTCATTCCCCCTTCTGAATACCCCCCTTTCTTTATCCCTTTCTTCCCCTACCGATCATCCTAGTTCTTATGTTCCATAGATGAGAGAAATCATATGATAGTTGTCTTTCTCTGCTTGACTTATTTCACTTAGCATTATCTCCCCCAGTGCCGTCCATGTTGCAGCAAATGTTGAGAATTCATTCTTTCTGATAGCTGAGTAATATTCCATTGTATATATGGACCACAACTTCTTAATCCAGTCATCTGTTGAAGGGCATCTCGGTTCCTTCCACGATTTAGCTATTGTGGACATGCTGCTATGAACATTGGGGTGTATATGGCCCTTCTCTTCACTACGTCTGTATCTTTGGGGTAAACACCCAGTAGTGCAATGGCTGGATCATAGGGTAGCTCAATTTTTAACTTTTTAAGGGACCTCCACACTGTTTTCCAGAGTGGCTGTACCAACTTGCATTCCCACCAACAATGGAGGAGGGATCCCCTTTCTCCACATCCTCTCCAACAATTGTTGTTTCTTGCCTTGTTGATTTTTGCCATTCTAACTGGCTTAAGGTGGTATCTCAGTGTGGTTTTGATTTAATTTCCCTGATGGCTAATGATTTTGAACATTTTTTCATGTGTCTGTTAGCCATTTGTATGTCATGATTGGAAAAGTGTCTGTTCATATCTTCTGGCCATTTTTTGATTTGTTTATTTGTTTCTCATGTATTGAGTTTGAGAAGTTCTTTGTAGATCTTGGATACCAGTCCTTTCTCTGTAGTGTCATTTGCAAATATATTCTCCCATCCCGTGGGCTTCCTCTTAGTTTTTTTGACTGTTTCCTTGGCTGTGCAGAAGCTTTTTATCTTGATGAAGTCCCATAAGTTCATTTTATCTTTTGTTTCTCTTGCCTTTGGAGATGTGTCATGAAAAAACGTTGCTTTGGCCGATGTCATAGAGGTTGCTGCCTATGTTCTCCTCTAGAATATTGATGGATTCCTGTCTCACATCGAGGTCTTTCATCCATTTGGAGTTTATTTTTGTGTATGGTGTGAGAGAGTGGTCAAGTTTCATTCTTTTGCATGTAGCTGTCCAATTTTCCCAGCACCATTTATTGAAGAGACTGTCTTTTTCCCACCGGATGTTTTTTCCTGCTTTATCAAATATTAGTTGCCCAAAGAGCCGAGGGTCCATTTCTGGGTTCTCTATTCTGTTCCATTGGTCTATGTGTCTGTTTTTGTGCTGTCTTTGTGATCACAGCTTTGTAGTACAGCTCGAAATCCGGCATTGTGATGCCCCCAGCTTTGTTTTTCCTTTTCAACAGTTCCTTGGAGATTCAGGGCTTTTTCTGTTTCCATACAAATTTAAGGACTATTTGTTCCAGTTCTTTGAAAAGTGTCCTCGGTATTTTGATCAGGATAGCGTTGAAAGAGTAGATTGCTCTGGGTAGCATGGACATTTTAACTATGTTAATTCTTCCGATCCATGAGCATGGAATATTTTTCCATCTTTTTATGTCTTCCTCAATGTCTTTCAAGAGTGATTTATAGTTTCTAGAATATAGGTCCTTTACGTCTCTGGTTAAGTTAATTCCAAGGTAACGTATGGTTTTTGGTGCTGTTGTAAATGGGATGGATTCCATAATTTCTCTTTCTTCAGTCTCGTTATTCATGTATAGAAATGCAACTGATTTCTGAGTATTGATTTTATATCCCGCCACATTACTGAATTGCTCTATAACTTCTAATAGTTTGGGAGTGGATTCTTTTGGGTTTTCCATATAGAGTATCATGTCATCTGCGAAGAGAGACATTTTGACTTCTTCTCTGCTGACTTGGATATCTTTGATCCCTTTTTGTTGTCTGATTGCTGTTGCAAGGACTTCTAGTACTATGTTGAATAATAGTGGCGAGAGTGGGCATCCTTGTCGAGTTCCTGATCTTAAGGGAAAGGCTTCCAGCTTTTCCCCATTGAGAATAATATTTGCTGTAGGCTCTTCATAGATGGCTTTTATGAGATTGAGAAATGTACCCTCTATTCCTACACTCTGAAGGGTTTTAATCAGGAAAGGATGCTGTATTTTGTCAAATGCTTTTTCGGCATCAATTGAGAGGATCACATGGTTCCTGAGTCTTTTCTTGTTGATCTGATGTATCACGCTGATCGATTTGCGAATGTTGAACCACGCTTGCATCCCAGGTATGAATCCCACTTGGTCATGATGGATAATCCTTTTAATGTACTGTTGGATTCTATTAGCCAGGATCTTGTTGAGGATTTTGGCATCCATATTCATTAGGGAAATCGGTCTGTAATTCTCCTTTTTGATGGGGTCTTTGCCTGGTTTGGGGATCAAGGGGATATTGGCCTCAGAGAATGAGTTTGGTAGCTTTCCTTCTGTTTCTATTTTTTGAAATAATTTTAGGAGAATAGGTATTATTTCTTCTTTGAATGTTTGGTAGAATTCCCCAGGAAAACCGTCCAGGCCTGGATTTTTGTTATTTGGAAGGTTGTTTATCACTGACTCAATCTCTTCATAATTAATTGGCCTGTTTAAGAAATCAATTTCTTCCTGTTTCAGTCTTGGTAGTTTATAGGTTTCCAGGAAGGATTCCATCTCTTCCAGATTGCTTAGTTTTTTGGCATATAGCTGTTGATAATAGTTTCTAATAATCCTTCCAATTTCATTGGTGTTGGTCATGACCTCTCCTTTTTCATTCATAATTTTAATAATTTGGGTCCTTTCTCTTTTCTCTTGGATAAGTCTTGCCAGTGGTCTGTCAATTTTATTGATTCTCTCAAAGAACCAGCTTCTAGTCCTGTTGATCTGCTCTACTGTGCTTCTGGTTTCTAATTCATTGATTTCTGCTCTCATCTTGGTCAACTGCTTCCTCGTGAGTGGATTAGGCCTGTCCCTCTGTTGCTGTTCCAGCTTCTTGAGGTGAGAATATAAAAACTGCATTTTAGATTTTTCTATTCTTTTGAGTAAGGCTTGGATGGCTTTGTATTTCCCCCATAGGACTGCCTTTGCAGTATCCCATAGGTTTTGGACCGTTATGTTTTCATTCTTGTTGGTCTCCATAAATTGTTTAAGTTGATTTTTGATTTCCTGGTTTATCGAGTCATTCCTGAGCAGGATGGTTCTTAGTCTCCAAGTGTTTGAGTTCCTTCCAAATTTTTCCTTGTGGTTGAGTTCCAATTTCAGAGCGCTGGGGTCTGAGAATATGCAGGGGATAATTTCAATCTTTTGGTATTGGTTGAGACCTGTTTTGTGTCCCAGAACATGGTCTATGCTTGAGAATGTTCCATGGGCATTAGAATAGAATGAGTATTCTTTGGTTCTGGGGTGTAGCGTTCTATGTATATCTATGAGGTCCAACTCGTTGAGTATGGCATTCAAAGCCTTTGATTCTTTGCTTAGTCTTTGCGGGGGTGTTTTGTCTATTTCTGATAGTGGAGTGTTGAGGTCCCCTACTATTAATGTATTTTTATCTATATGTCTCTTTATTCTGGTTAAGAGTTGGCTTGTGTATTTTGCGGCTCCCCTGTTGGGGGCATATATATTTATAATTGTCATATCCACTTGTTGAATACTTCCCTTAAGAATAATATAGTGCCCTTCTGTGTCTCTAATATAGTCTCTAATTTAAAATCCAATCTATCTGATATGAGAATTGCTACCCCAGCTTTCTTTTGAGGTCCATTTGCGTGAAAGATGGTACTCCATCCCCTTATTCTCAGTCTGAATGCATCTTTGGGTTCGAAATGAGCCTCTTGTAGACAGCAAATGGATGGGTCATTTCTTTTTATCCAATCTGCAACCCTGTGGCGTTTTATGGGAGCGTTTAAACCATTTACATTGACACTAAGAACTGAGAGATAGAATTTTAATGATGCCATGTTGCCAGTAAAGTCTTTGTTTGTATTGGTTGTGACTTTCTGTTCTGTATCACTCTTGGGGCCTTTTTACCTTTATAGAACCCCCCTTAATATCTCCTGTAGGGCTGGTTTTGTGGTTACGAAATTGGTTAATGACTGGCGATTCTGGAATGTCTTTATTTCTCCATCAATTCTGAATGACAGCCTTGCTGGATAAAAATCCTTGGCTGCATGTTTTTCTCTGAAAGAGCTTTAAAAATGCCCCCCAACCCTTTCTCTCATTCCAGGTCTGTGTAGACAGGTCTGACGTAATTCTGATGCCTTTGCCTTGGTACGTGAGAAATTTCTTTGCCCTGGCCACTTTCAATACTGTCCCTTGGATCTAATATTTGCGAAATGCACTATGACGTGACGTGGCGTAGGTTTGTCGTGGTTGAGCTTGGGAGGGGTCCTCTCTGCCTCTTGGACACGAATGGTTGTTTCCCTTGCTAGATTAGGGAAGTTTTCAGCTACAATTTGTTCAAATATTGCTTTTAGTCCTCCGTTTTTCTCCACCCCCTCGGGGATGCCGATGATTCTGACATTGGAACGTTTCATTGAGTCAGTAATCTCCCGTAACCTACATTCGTGGGCGTGGATTTTTTTAAGACCAGCTTCTATTTTCGTTTTTTTCTCTATTAACCCGTCCTCCAATTCACTAATACGTTCCTCTGCTTCGGTGACCCTGGCCGTCAGAGCCTCTAGTTTTGCCTGCATTTGGCTCATAGAATTTTTAATTTCTGTCAGATTCGCTCTCATTTCTGTCCTTAGGGATTCTATATTCTCAGTAACCTTTTTGTTAATAGTTTTTTCAATTCTACTCATCATTTTGACCATCGTTACTCTGAATTCCATTTCTGATAATTTGGTTACATCCACATCCATTATTTCTGTGGCAGAGGCCACAGACTCACTGTCTTTTCTTTGCTGGGGGGGAGGGGGGCTTCTCCTTCTTGTCATTCTGATGAGGAGAGGTTGCGGGGTTGTCCAGAGCCCAAATTATTGACTGGGTCCCAGGCCGTGCCCCTTGTTTTATAGGGTACTTAGGGATGTGGGCTTCTTCTTTAAATATTTTATTTATTTATTTATGTGGCAGCCAACCAGCGAGAGAGGGAACAGAAGCAGGGGAGTGGGAGAGGAAGAAGCAGGCTCCCAGTGGAGGAGCCCGATGAGGGGCTCCTTTCCGGCACGCCGGGATCACGCCCAAGCCGAAGACAGGCACTCAATGACTGTGACACCCAGGTGCCCTGGTTGTGGGCTTCTTGATTTTTCAGCCTGCCTTCTGTGTTCTGGGGGAGGGGCCTGCCGCGCCGATACTCAGGCAACCCTGTTTGGGAAGAAGAGTCTCAGTGTCCCCTGCGAGGGGGGATGGGGATGGGCACGCTGTGAGCCGGTATTTCCAGGCTTTTGTTCTCTGGCGGCTTTCCCTGGCGGTCTGCTGTGCCTCCTCTGAGAGTCAGAGCAGCAGGGGCCGAATCTCAGCCTCTGTCTCAGAACAGAGGGATTGCGGCCCGTTCTCTACTAATGTTCTGGCCACTTTAACTCTGTTACTGTTGGTGCTGCTCAACCCTGCAGCGTCCCGGGATGTGCGCCCCACACCCGGCGTCCCAGCCCTCACTTCCAGGGCGGGCGCGTCTCTGTCCTTTGTGTTTCTAACGACGCCAGCCGCCCCGCGCGCGCTCCGGAAGCTCCCGGTCTCAGTCTGGATCCAGTGAGCGCACCGGGATTCCGGGGTTCCGCGAGATGCCTGGTGGTGCGCGCTCCCGGCTCACGGTCTCAGTCTGCTGTTTTGCGGGTGCTGTCAGCGAGCCTGCCCGCTCCCCCGTGCAGGTGGCTACCGCTTCCCGGCGCCCGAACGCAGCGGCTCCCTCCCCCTTCCGTTTATCTTCCGATATCTGTGCGTGGTTTCAGGGCTCCCCACTTCGTACCTCAATACTCAGCACTGGAGATGTTCATTTGTAGAGATCCAGATTCATCTTCCTGCACCTCAGGCTGGTTCTGTGGTTGTTTAGGCTGGTCTGGTACCTATCCAGCTCGACTCGGGGGACCGGCTGAAAAAGGTGTCTCCTACTCCTCCGCCATCTTAACTCCTCCCCCAAGGCTTATTTTTTCTTATGACTCAGTTCCACTAGTTGTAAGTGGATAGTATAAATGCAGAATTGTTCAGAGGGGAAACGATAGCATAAGGAGAGGTTGTAAGGAGTAATTGAAGGAGAAATTTACTAAGCAATATTAGGGGCAAAATGTCTGGGAAGCAGAAAGCCAGGCTTGGATACGATACAATAAAGAAGAAGCACCTTATACTGGAGTCTAACTGAATCCAAGTTTGTTTGCTGGACTTATAGTAGACCTAGTCACTGACATATTTAGTATGCGGCAAAGAAAGGGTTTGTTGAGAGGCAGCCAAACAAGGAAATGGGAGGAAAAGCCTCAAATCTACCTCCCTTAAGAGCAGAAGGGCATGAGAGTTAGGGTTTTTTAAAGGCAAACAAAAAAGGGTCTGGGTTTAGAGAAGACAAGCTACTGTCACTCAAAATCAGATAAAAGAAGTCACTAAGTAGGAGAAGGTTGAAGTTATTCTGTTATGCTTAAAGAGAAGGTCTGCGGTCATGACAGGTTCAGGCCAGTTTCTAGGTAAAGCCTTGAGTCCCTGTAAAACAACTAAATCAGCATTTTGTTGTCACGGTGCCAGACAAAAATGATATGTATAAAAACATGGTGGCAAGCCACATTCTGAGAACAAGCAGATTTGGGTAAAAAGTTATAGTTGTATTTTTTGGTCCCATTAATTCTTTGGTTGCCAGTTTCAGAAGTACATGCTGAATCCTCACACTTGCCACCACTCAGCACTAGCTTAACAGCACATAAAAGATGCACTGTGCAGGGTGTGTAGCTGGCTCAGTCAGTAGAGTATCGTGGGGTCAGTAGAGGGTACCTAGGTACCTAGCTGGCTCAGTCAGTAGAGTATCTCAGTCAGCTCTTAATCTTTGGGTTGTGAGTTCAAGCCCATGTTGGATACTTTTTTAAGCTTACTTAAAAAAAAATGCAGTGTGGGTGCAGATGACCCCCACACCTAGATGCCAGAAGTTTTGTCTCTACAAAGGAAAGGAAAAGCAAGTTTATTTTATCAGATTTAAAATGAAAAAAATCATTTATTTCCTGTGTTGAAGATGACATTGGGTTTGGAGATAGAGCGAATTTACTATTGTAGGTGTTAGTTTCCAACTAGATCATTCATACGTTTCTTTATACCTGCATTCAACACAAATGCATTTAGCAGGCGAGTATTTATTTGGTGGTGTGACTAATTAACAAACAACTGTGGTGCCGACAGAACAGTCTAGTTGGTCAGTGCAGAAGAGATATTTTCCAAAGATATCCAGAAACACATTAGACCAGAGCTTCTTAAACATAATTGCATACAAACCAACCAGAGGTTGGTTAAATTATAAGTCTGGAGTGGGGCCTGAGATTTTGCATTTCTAGGAAGCTCCCAGGTGGCACAGATGTTGCTGGGTTACAGAACATACTTTGTTTTTTAATTTTTTTTTTAAATCCAGTCTAGTTAACATATAATGAATGTTATATTAGTTTCAGGCGTACGATATAGTGATTGAACAGTTCTATGCATTACTCAGTGCTCATCATGTTGCAGACCATACTTTGAATAAAAAGGCTTTAGATAGCAGGAAAGAAAACAATTCCAGTAACTTGAAATTCATAATATCACTGATATTTTGACTTAATTTATAATTTTAGAAGGATAAGGTCTTGAGAAATTATATGTATTTTTATGTACATATTGGGAATTTCCTATATTTGATACTTAACTTACGATGTTCTATACTTTAACACTAAGGTCTACTTTCCTTTCAGAATTATATCTATAAAATTATCTTTTTCAATTCACTTTAGGCTGAGAAGATGGAATTAAAATTTTTTTCTTTATTCTGGTCCTTTTCTGTGGTCTGCTAATCTATAACTTATTTATCATTCTATCTGTAAAATAATATTATACTGCTTCCTATATAGTTTAAGTTTCTTGCAATACTATTTTCAATTCTTGTGCTATTTTTCATGTAGTTTACCTTTACATACACTAAGGGCATAAAATAAATTGCTGTTTTCTCCTTAGTTAACTTTTAAAGCTATTAAAAATATAGCTTTATGGAAAAAATAATTTTATTTTGCCTCCATTTAATTCATTCAAGCACACTCTATTGCTTTGTGTTAACCCGGGTGTTCTGACAACAAATGCTTTCATTTTGTTAATGTGAAAGTTTTTTTATTTCTCCATTTTCCATAGTCTTTCTAGTTTCCATTTAAGCATCCATGTCCTTAAGAGGAATGAAATTATGTATTTTCTTTGGGTGAAGAGAAACCTAGATGTCTTCAATATGTAGCAACTTCTGATTTTGATTTTATTTGTCTGAAGGTCGGGGTAATAGCAGATGAGAGCCTTAAAGTCTAGAATAAGTACAAAAGAAGAAAATTTGGATTTTTTTTTTGAGGTAGCAAACAAATAAATAAAGAAGTAAATGTAAGACTACTTCAAAAATGGGGGAAAAACAGGAATTATTTTTAAGTCTAAAAATTGTCCTGAGTCTGGAAGCAAATTTGGAAGTGAATTCTACAGAGAATTGTTTAATAGTAACA
Organism: Ursus americanus; assembly: GCF_024610735.1. NCBI lineage: Eukaryota > Metazoa > Chordata > Mammalia > Carnivora > Ursidae > Ursus > Ursus americanus. Next base: position 26,667,806 of record NC_142135.1, read on the forward strand.
CACAATAAAATCATGTTGTAGATCCCTTAGTAAACATATTTTGAGCACCTGCTCTTGAGACTATGTGAATATTTGTACATCCGTAGAAACACAGTATGAAATTTTGCCTTGCATTAGGGCAAGCTATGCAGTTACATAAGTTCAACAGTTAAAAAGGTGGGCCTTCTGCTACATATTGTTTTAGGATTTAGCAAGGCTTGATGCTATATATCGAAATCACATAGAACTTGGGCCATATAAATGGGACAAAAACGTAAAGAAGATGCTGGAGAGCCAGGAATTCTAGTAATAATTAATCAACATGTAGAGAAACAGCAACATGTAATTAACTATTTTAAATAATTAGAGAAAATTAAAGAATCAAATATTAAGTCATAGTTAGATTCAGGAAGGAACACATACACTTGGAATATAAATTGATATTTATAAAATGAATGTACATAATACTAACACTATTTAGGAGAACTAGAAGAAATGATAAATATAGAGAAGTTACCATTTAATGAGTTCACAATATGAGTATGACAATGTACTTAACATAAATTATCTCTAATTTTCAGAAGGCACTGTGTCGTAGGTATGGGGAAAATTAAAGCAGAATTGTGTACATCAGAAAATCATAATGCAAATGTATGGTTATGGTGAATTCTATTTTGCTTCTGTTTTCAATAGGAAGTTCTAAATATATTTAGCTTCTTCGATTTGCTACCATCAAAGGGATTTTAATATAATTCCATCAATTTCAGATAAAATTTAAGAATCTATTAGAGTATCTGATTTGGCATATAACAACAATAGTACTATTAAACATAGTACTAGAAATAATTCATATTTATTGACAGCTTACTGTTTTTCAAGTAGTGGTTAGTGGTCTACTCTGTTTAAATACCATTATTTCATTTAATTCTCAACAAAACTCTGAGACCTAATGTAACTCTGTACCATTATACAATCTTTATCTTAGAAAAGGAGAGGAAAATTTGTAGGAGAGAGCAGGACACCATGAGTAACACTGGCTTATTCCCTAGAGATTAATTATATAAATTTAAACAAGAGAAAGGGATAAAAAGAAGGCGTTTTCTGTTTTACATTGTGCTTTATGGTATGACAGTCTCTGCTAGGTTGCTATTTTGTAATATGCTTACTGGAATTGGAGGAGGCCCACTAATCAGAATAATATACAAAATATATGCCAAAATAGTATTAGTAAAAGCTATACTTGGACAGCATTACTGCCCATTACCTCAGAGATTAAAGAAGTAAAACTCACCTCATGGAGAATAGATTCTATGACCAGGTCATGCCCAGGAAAATAGAATAAGAGTGAATTATCTTACAAACCTAAGTTTGAAGCAAGTGTGAGTTTTTTTTTTGGGGGGGGGATTGGACACTTGAAATGTAAGATTTCTTTGAGGATTTTTAATGTAATTGTAACCATTTCATTGAAAAAGTGGACTTGATGAGTGTAAGCAGAAAACCAGTATTCTTTCACTTCTCCCATAGGTTGTTCTCTTAATGAATTCTTTCCTGCTTCTTGTATGAAATCTTGAGTAGCTACTCTTACCCCTTTATTTTTTATTCTTCAGGTAATAGAAAAACTTTTATATCCCAGTAAAGTATCAATATAGTGGAATCTCAGTGTTTTCCATTAAAGATTCCCCATTCTAATAGTATAGGGAAGCTTCATGTTTGAAAATCTTTAGTAACAAAGGATTAAAGGGAACCTACTTATCTTACTTTCTAGTCTATATTGTATAGTCCATTTTTTTCTGCATATACTGCTTTGAGCTTTACTAGATCCAAGGAAAATGGAGTAGAGATAAGAGATAAGATCTGGGGCACCTGGGTGGCTCAGTCAGCTAAGCATCGACTCTTGGGGAAAGAAAAAGAAAGATCTTACTTGGTTTACGTTTAACACAGCTAAAATCTGGATTTGATTACCTCTGATGTGGAGGATGTTCAGTTTTGGGGGTAATTTCTTTATGGGGTAATTTTGTATGCCATAAAGATTTCCTACCTGACTCCTACATCTTCATTTTCCTACAACAACTGATACCCTCTCAAGCTGCTTGATTTGACTTCCACCTAGCTTCTGGGCTTCTACTTTTTCATCTGTTTGTTGGAGTCTACATCAACCTCCTAATAGCTCAGAATTCCAGGCTAGCTCCATTCAGCAGGGCCTGCAGTATGGTTCACTGAAACATTTAAATCCTGCCCACGATAGTTAGAAGTGCAGTTTTTTTCTATTTAGCTCTCAGGGTTTGTTTGTTTGTTTTTCTACCAGCTAAAGCCATCTTCTTATTTCTAGATTATTTTTGGAAAGTAAGCAAAAAATTTGTCCCAATTCCTGTGACACTCACAGCCCTTAGGTGCAGAACAAGGAATTTAAGTTTATTGAGAAGCCTTCACTCATTTGTTTAGAGTGAGGACAAAATATTCTCTTCTACCCCTCTTTGTGGGCTTCCTTAAAGACAATGAGCTAGGATGGAGCTGAGAAGGATTCACTCTGCTTCACAGGCAAAGGCAGATCTTGCTGAGGTTGGATGTGTATCAATAGGTCTTGGCAGTTTTCATAGTTTGGTTTCTTCTGGGTAACTTGGAATTCCTAGACCCCAAGATGTACAGAGGAAGAAAGTGATTCTGAGATAGTGCATTTTATAATCAACTAATTTCTCTCTAATTGGGAAGGGAGAGTGAAAAATGCACCCAGACTGAAAAAAGGTATAGATTGACCATTCAAGAAGTTTGTGTAAGAGAGGGCTATAGTGAAGGAGGAGGTAGCACACTTGGTTGTGATGATCAGTAAATTATGTAGTACAAGAGATAGTGATGCACATTTGGACATGGAGAAGGAAACTAGAGGGTAAAAATAGTTATAACCAACACATCCTCTGCACTTCTCTTATGTTGAGCAAGGAAGCTGACTGTAATGGTCTATTACTGTTCTTTAAATAAAATAACAAGTTGTTACTTTGGCATTTTATCATGCTATTTGTTAAAGTATTTTATTTTTTGTAAGAAAATTGGCTTGATGGATAGAGACGAGCTTTTCTTATTTAGATGTTCACTTTTGTGACAACTTTAAAATACATTTTTACCATTTTGTGTTTCTCAAGTTCAATCTCTGTGGGAAGCAATCTATTATAAGGCAGATTTGTTCAACAGGTCCTGCAGAGTTTCACAAATTCCTCCCTCCAGGGTTGTTATTTTTGGTGATATGAAATATAAAGAAAACCATTAAATAAAAGGAAGAAATAGATATAAAACATACACAAGAAAAAACAATATATGTCTTTATTTTATATATTTATAAACTAGAGGTCAACCCCAAAGAAAACTCATCTGTTGATTACCAAAATTTAGACTTAGCTTGATCAAAATTAATACTTACCAGGCATATGATGTTTTTGCATTTTAGATAACATCTCTCCATTAAACAATTAAATGGTGGTATTTCTTTCAAAAGTATTTGTATCTTTTTTATTGTTTTTAATAAGAATGATCATACCAAGTCCATAGGAGAATACAATGTGAGTATACTAAGGTCATTCCTAGACCACACTCCTATTAAGATAAAATAATTCTAAATAAACCTCAATTTCCTCACAGCCATTAGTGAAAAAAAATCAACTTTATGGGTAAACATAATATAGCCTTACATATGAAGGCAAATAACCATCAAAAACTTTCATCATATATTAGGAACAGTCTGAACTTCAAGATCTTAGGTTAAATATTTAAAAGTATACCACAATTCAGTTTAATAAATTTTTTAAGGAAAGAAATTTGCTTTGGTTCGGAGAGTAGCAGTATAATTCAGGGGTTGTGTAGAGACTGAAGTCAAAATGCCTGGGTTCAAAGCCTAACCTTGTCATTTATCAGCAATGAGACTTCACATAAATAACTTTTCCTTTTTTCCCACAGTTCAGTTTTTTTTTTTGTTGTTGTTGTTGTTTTGTTTTGTTTTGTTTTTTTCATATCCAGCCTTAGTATAAATGGTACTACCTACCTTGTGGGATTTTTGTGAGAGTTCAATTCACTAATCTATTTGAGCTTCAAACAGCATATGCCAAACAGTAGGTAGTTATAAGTGATTATTATTAATATAATTAGCATCTTCTTTGAGGAAACAAGATTACATCTTGGGAAAGATACCATTATATCATGGAGAGATACTTTGTTTCTGGTGCTTAGCACCACCCATGAATCGTATTTTTTGCCCACGTGTAGTTTTCTCTTCTGTGCACCTCTATACTAATTAAACCCTCAGCACCTTTGTAATCCTTCTTCCTGCTTCACTGAGGACATTAGTCTTTTTATCCACATTTCTTTTAGTTTTAAAGGATGGGATATCTTATTGTTGAAGAAGTCATTCACCTACACCCTGGATAACATTTCCACGTACTGTTTCCTGAGCTCTGCTCCTCAGTCATTTGCCTTGTCTATTTGCTACGTACTTCCACTGCTTTTCCCACTCACTTTCTATCTTTAACCTATATATGTATTCAGGCATCATCATTCCTAACTATACCTCTTCAAACTTTCCCTAATCCCACATCACCTTTCAACCTTGTCCAGTCTTTTATCTCCTGCTTCTAGCCTGTGTTTCTAAAGATTGTTTCATATATTGCACTCTCTTCTGGCTCATTTACAATTTTTGTATTTATCTCTGGTCTTTCTCTTGAATACTTCCGTTAATAGCAGCCACAACTTCCTCATGGCTACGTGTAAATCAGCGTTATCAGCTTTTCTTATTGTACATCACTGCCAAATTGCAAAATGTGACACACTTATTCCTGCACCCCCACTCTCTGAATCCCATGACATACTCCTGGTTCTTACACCTTTGTGCATAATAATTTGTGCATATGATGTCTCTTTTATTGGCTGTTATTGCTTTTCATATCACTTAAAGGTTGGTCTTTCTTTGGATTCTGGCACAAACACTACTTTTTATCATTCTATCCTGCAGGATAAAAGTCTTCATTCCTTTGACTTTCCCTACCAATTCCATATGTTTTTGTAATCAACATAATATTTATATAAAATAAAATGCAGAAGTTTAATGTATATTGCTCAGTGAGATTTGACAATGTAACCCAAATCAAAATATAAAATACTTTATTTTATAAAGTTACCTCTGATGCCTTTAAAATATATTATGTATTGAAATATTGAATTTGGTTTAAGTACTTTAGTTGAATAAAAATAAAAACAAAATACATGAAAATATGTGGAATTAACTGTTTACAGGGATTTTTTAAAAAAATCTTTAAATAATTATAATAGAAAAGAAAAATGGTCTCAAATCAAAACTGTAATATCCCTCATATGAAAAACAAAAAGCAAATTAAACCCAAAGCAAGCAGAAGGAAGAAAATATAAAGAAATAAATAAAGAATAATAAAGAAAATAATAAAGAACATAAAGAAATAATAAAGAGTAAACCTTTAGCTGCAGTGGTAAGAGGAGGGAGAGAGGGAGAAATTATCAATATTAGGACTAAAGGCAGAACATCAATATGGATTCTATAGATATCAAGAGGACTATGAGAGAGTATTATATGACTTCATGCCAATAAATATGCTATCTTAGATAAAATGAATAAATTCCTTGAAAGACAAGCTACTGGAGGTTACTCAAGGAAAAAAAATAGGTAACTGAATAACTTTGTATGTAGTAAGGTATTGAAAATTTTAATTGAAAAAATCTTCACGTAAATACATGTGCACACAGATGCACACCCACAAACATGGACACACACAAACTGTTAAACTCAGTTGGCTTCACTGATGAAATCTCACATTAAAAAAAGAAATAATATAAATTCTACCCAAACTTTCCAGAAAGTAGAAGAGAAACATTACCCAATTCGTTGTATGCAGTATTACCCTTTTCCTTTCTAGTCTTCAGACTTTGTAATTTCTAATAATATATCTTCAAGTTCACTGATTATTTCGCTATTTCTAATCTGATGCTGAATCCTTCAACAGCATTTTTATTTCAGTTAGTAAATTTTTCAGCTCTAGGATTTCCTTTTAAAAAGTAGTGTTTAAATTTCTGTTGAGATTCTCTACTTTTTTTTTCACTGATAGTATATTATCCTTCAAGTCTTTGAAAGGATTTTCATTTACTATGTAAACTTAAGTTAGCTTCTTTAAAGTCATCATCTGTTTAATCCAACATCTAACCCACTGTGAATCAATTTCTACTGACAGATCTTTTCTGGAGTTTGGGTCGTACTCTTCTGTGTCATTGCATGTCTAGCAATATTTGGTGGAAAACTGGACATTATAAACAATATGTTGTAGCAACTCTATATTCTGTCATGTTCTGTCAATTATTATCTTTTATTTCTAGTCTGTGAATAACTTGTATGGCTTCAAACTGCAAACTGTATCTCCCCCGTGGTATGCAACTGCTGGTATCTCTGATTTAATATTACAGCTTCCTACTGCTACATTTTTTTTTTTTTTCTAAATCTGTCCCTTGGATGTTTCCCTTATGCTTGAAGTAATTGCTGCTCAGCTGAAGATCTAGACAGAGATGGGACTTACCCTCTCTGTGATTTCTTTGCTTCTGAGATTGTCCCCTTATTTTCAGATGCTCTCCTTCCTTCGGAATCTGCACTCCATACTCCAAAGCCATTTAGCGTCACATTTCTGCCACCTGAGCTGTGAACCTTTGAGGATACAGTCAATTAAGGGAATCAACAATCTGACAGACTGGTTCTAACTTTCAAGAATAAAACTCTCTTTGGTCTCTGTCTTTTTTTTTTTTTTTTTTAACGGAGGAGACAGGGATGCCCCTCATGCATGCATAATTTAACTTTCAATCAGATATTTTTAGAAGATTTTCTAATTTGGTTTTCACTATTTCTGGGATTCTCTCACAGACAGGAGTTCTGCATAACCAACCTCTCCTACCGCTTTCCAAACCCTCATTCTGACCCGTTATACCTTTAGTAGGTAAGGCTGTAGCTTTTCCTACTATTTTTGTTTTCCTTAGAGTTTAAATGGTGCCCTCAAGCCAGTATATCATGAATTCTCAATAAATACTTCATGTAGTTGTACTTGTTTTTAACAATTAAACAATTATCCAGCTTTTGTGTGCTGGGCACTGTCCAATGTCTAACTTTCCCCCTCCCCCAGGTTTTTATATTTGTGTTTGCAGGGAGATCACATTATCATTTATCTCTTTTGGCATTACCACAATTCTTTTACTACCAAGCCATGTTTTCATATCTTGTCAAGGCATATTGACATGAAGTAATTCACATATTTAAAGTTCACTTCTTAATGAGTTGTGTAATATACCCAGAAAAATTATCACCATAATCAAGCTAATTAACATAAAAATCACCTCAAATTTTCTCTGTGTTCTTTTTAAATATCCTAACTCCTCAGGTCCTGCTTTGTTCCCTATCCCAGACAACCACTGCTCTGATTTCAGTCACTAGAGGTTAGTTTGTATTTTCTGGAATTCTATAAAAACCTAATCATTCAGTATGTACTTTTACTTATCTAGCATATTACTCAGCATACTTATTTTGTGGTATGTCCATGTGGCAATATGTATCACTAGTTTACTCCTTTCTATTGCAGACTGGCTTTCCATTTTATGCATATACCATTATTTATCCATTTACCTGTTGATTGATTCTTGGTTTGTTTCCACTTTGGGGTTGGGTTATTACGGATAAATCTTCTATGAGTTATGCACACGTAGTTATGGGGTTTTTTAATATTTGTTTATTTTTGCTTAATGAACATATGCTTTTGTTTATCTTGCGTAAATACTTAGGAGTGGAATGGCTAGATCATGTGGTATGTTTACTACTTAAGAATCACCAAATTGTTTTTCAAAGTGATTGTGCCATTTTGAAATCTTTGGTGCAGTGTCTAAGAGTACCAGTTTCTCCACATCCTCGCCCTTACTCCTTTTATTTGTCTTGGTTAATTGGTGGTGATAGCTTCATAGCAGTAGATACATCAAATTTTATTAAAATGTACATATTAAGAGTAATTTCAATATTATAATAATTAGTAAAATATGATGACTGCTCTTTTTTTCTATTAACAATGTTCTTTCGCTTTTCATATATCATTATGCACTTATTAAATTTCTTCAATGTGTTCATTTTTTTCCCCAGCCTGAATTTCAGTATTTGTTATAGCCTACAGCAGGTTTTAAAATGTTAACCTTATTTGGTCTGTACTGTATTTGATTTTTTTTTTTACAATAAGATTGCATGTATATGGGGACAAAAGAGAACATTTCAGAATGGCACAAGCCTTTAATCTCTAATTTGAATCTCCTGTGCTGTGCCACACTGCTGATTAATGAATCCAGGTATAGTGAGATTTTGATTTTTTTTTTGGCTTTGTGGCATCTGAACAGAGCCTAGGGGTTGCTGAAACTCAGATAGTTTGCTTCCAGCCTCTACTAGCATTTTGTGCAGCTACTCAGCAGGTTGCCTGAATGACAAACAGCATATCCTGCAATCCCCACAGGCAGCCAGACAACAAAAATGATGAACAGCTTCTGATGCTCCCTACTTGGCTTTTAAATGCAAAGTGTAGCCACTTGAACATCTATCTTAGCAACCAGTTGGAGAGTGTGGCACTGTCCATAGTAGACAATGGGACTCTTATTCCGAGTGCCCAAGAAACATAGTACACTACCTGAGATGCAGAATTTGGAAGCAGTGGAGCTAGTCTAGACATCTGGCAGGTGAATTGCAAGTGTCAATTTAGATGCTGTCTCACTTATGTGGGCTATTTCTCTTCATTTGCAACTGATGTACTTTTTTTTTTTTTTTAAAGATTGTATTTATTTATTTGACAGAAAAAGAGGCAGCCAGAGAGGGAACACAAGCAGGGGGGAGTGGGAGAGGGAGAAACAGGCTTCCCGCTGAGCAGGGAGCCCAACATGGGGCTCAATACCAGGGCCCTGGGGTCATGACCTGAGCTGAAGGCAGACACTTAATGACTGAGCCACCCAGGTGCCCTGCAACTGATGTACTTTTAGGGGCATCCAAACTGCAGCATGAGATTCTAGCCAATGTAGGTGTATTCTAAAAATTAGAGCTTCACCATTGTTTTTAAATATTACATATTATAGCCCTTATAATTATTACAAGAAATACCAATATTACATTTGCTAGTAAAAGATAAGAATGGACTGTAAGAGTCTTTAAATATAAATTGCATCTCACACATTACAATAGCTGTAAAAATGGCTTTAAACCTTTTATAACCTATTATAAAACAAAAAAAAAATTCTCATCAGTGGTGATTCTCAAGGTATTCAAGAGACTATTAACAAAAAGTGTAAAAGAACAATTGTGTGAATCTAGTTCAAGCTTAATAAGTGATGTAAAATTACATTGACGGTGACAAACACGTTCATTAAAAATTTGAGAAAGTTTTATTTGGGCATTTATACAAATTTCATTTTAATAGCTATTCTAACACCTTACATTTATTGTAGCTATATAGTATGGGTAGAATTTAATTATGTTACTTATCAAGTTCCATATAGATTCCCCTCATTCTCTGTAATTTATTACAGTGTGCAGTACCTATCACATCATTTCATATAAATGCAATGTTGTAACATTGGGAGAGTACTACCTGAGCAAATGTAATAGCAAATAATATCTAGTGATTGCCCATTGCTTCCAATCACCTGTGTAAAGATGATAATCTTCTGAATGTTCTCCCAGCAGGTGTTGCTCACTAAAAAATTAGGACCCTGACCAAAAAGTTACGTTCATTGCTAGTAGTTTATAAGAATTACAAGGTTGTTATCTATCTAGAAAAATAGGGGGGTGATAGGAAGTTTTGAGTTACTTTCCTCTAGTCTGAAATTGTGGGAAGTTCAATCAAATTAATTTTTACCATTTTTCCCCTAAGCCTTGGAAACATATTACAGCCATATGCGAAGGTAGATTTCTAAAACAGCACAAAGGAAGGAATTTTCAGGCATTAATCTTTTTTCCTCACTAAAAAGTTATACATTCAACTTGCATAATAAAAAAGAGCACGGTTACATATATGTGGATGGGCTACTGTATTCCTAATCTTTTAGTTCCATATTCCTTCCCCATTCCTGTAAGGGGTTGATTCCATCCCTCCAGTTTCTCAAACCAAGATACTTGGTATCATAGTGACTCATCTCTTTCTTTTACACTTACTATACAACTTACCAGAAAATGCCAATGGCTCCACCTTTGGGATATATCCAAAATCATACTTGTCTACTCCACCACTAACATCCAGGTCTCATACATGGTTATCTTTCTCTTGGATTACCGCAATTTACTGAAATAATTTCCTACCAGATCTTCCTAGTTCTTTTCCTTGTTTCCTTACAGTCCATTCTTTAAAAATAAACAACCAAAAAACCTAAGATGATTATCTGTAAATTTAAGTCATATCATATCATATCATATATCATATCATATCGTATATCATTCCCTGCTCAAAATCCCAGTGTCTTCCATTTCACTTAGAAGAATAGCAAATGTCAACTCCTAATAATCATCTTTAAGACCCAGGAATGATATGCCTCTGTAGTCATTGTTCTTTAGAAAAACAGAATGAATAGGATATATAGAGAGAGATGTTTATTTTTTATTTATTTATTTTTTAAGATTTTATTAATTTATTTGACAGAGACAGTGAAAGAGGGAACACAAGCGGGGGGAGTGGGAGACGGAGAAGCAGGCTTCCTGCTGAGCAGGGAGCCCGATGCGGGGTTCGATCCCAGGACCCTGGGATCATGACCTGAGCTGAAGGCATATGCTTAATGACTGAGCCACCCAAGCACCCCTAGAGAGATGTTTATTATAAGGAATTGGCTCATGCAGTTTTGGAACCTCAGAAGTCCCATGATCTGCTGTTGCCTGGAGACCCAGGAAAGCTGGTGGTGTAATTTGGTTAGAATCTGAAAGCCTGAGAACCAGGCTAGCTGATGTAGGTTTCAGTCCAGAATGAATGCCTGAGAACCAAGAGCACTGAAGGCAAGAGAAGATTACTATCCCAACTCACACAATCAGGCAGGAATGGCAGAATTCTTCCTTCCTCTGTCTTTTGGTCTACTTAGGTCCTCAGTGGGTTGGATGATGCCCACATACCTGGGGAGGGCAAATCTCTTTCTTGAGTCCACCAATTCAAAAGCTAACCTCATCTGGAAACATCCTCACAGACACACCCAGAAATAATGCTTAGCCAAAAATCTGGAAACCCTATGATCCAGTCAAGTTGACAAGTAAAATTAACCATCACAATCCCCTTCCATTAACCCCAAAACGTCTTAATTAATATATCATTTTGTTTACAGTGTTTCAACTTCTGTTCTGTTGATATATCCGTGAAAATACAGATAATAACATTAGAGATTTTGCTTAATTACATTTCTTTGCCTAGAATATTCTTTTTGTAGATATCCACTTAGCTCACAACCTTATCTCTTTCAAATCTTTGTTCAAATGTCACCTTCTTACTGAGACATACTTAATAATCATAACAAGTTTCAAACATTTCAATTATTTGTCTGTCATACTAAATGATTTATTTAAAATATAATCTATTTTACAGATATATTTACTGTTTAATGTCTGTCTCTTCCACTAGGGAGTAAGTACCATGAAGAGAGGAATTTTGTTAGGTGTTTTTCTGAATCCGACGCACCTAAAAAAGCCTCTAGTAGAGAGTAGCTATATATAAGATTTTACTGAATGAATGAATAAACATATGCATGAATGATGCCTTTTAGAAAGAAAAGTGTCTTTCCAGCTCATTTAGTGATTTACCCAAATGGTCTGCAAATTAGACTTCATCTAAGAATCAGAAAAGAAATATGGAGGTAGAGTTTCTACAGTTGGTATCTGGAATAGTAGAATGTATTTTTTCCCATTAACTCAGTTTTTGCTGAAAAAAAAAACATGATTGGAAATAAAATTTTACATTTATTTTAGTCTTAAAAACAAAACATTAGAAGCATTTAGAGGAGACTGGATGATCTTGATCATGTATTCTAATTTATTTATTTATTTATTTTTAAGATTTTATTTATTTATTCAACAGAGATAGAGACAGCCAGCGAGAGAGGGAACACAAGCAGGGGGAGTGGGAGAGGAAGAAGCAGGCTCACAGCAGAGGAGCCCGATGTGGGGCTCGATCCCACAATGCCGGGATCACGCCCTGAGCTGAAGGCAGACGCTTAACCGCTGTGCCACCCAGGCGCCCCCATGTATTCTAATTTAACGCATGATTTGACTAACCCCCAGAACCCCTAGCAGAAGGGCATTAAACTATAGTAGAAAAAGCTTTCAACCATTAATTCAATTTAATTGATTTCCAATCAATGAAAGATACCTTGCTAAATATAATAGTCATTTTGAGGTTAATTATTCAAAATTATTAATTCCCTGTAAGTGAACAATATTTAGACAGAGGTAGACTTGTAAAGCTATAAATCTTATTTTACAAGAGACAGTTTTATAGATGAATTATTAGGATGAGCAATTAGATTTAATGGGACTACTTCAGTACTTCCTTCTATTCACATTCATCTGTGATACTATTACTACATTTCTCAGCAATATTAGTTCCCTGTGAAACGGGTGCTGTCAAAAGGCTCTTTAGGGGAACTGCGGATTCCTTCTGTAGCTGCTGTTTCTACAACTTTAGTCACTTTCTTGCTGTAATTCTTCAATCACAAGTAGTTGAGGACTCTTGTAAATTTGATGACTTTGTATTTTGCCTCCTTTACATAGGAGGCAAAATTAACAGCAACGTCTCAGTTCATTATTCTCCTCAAATTGTAATATAGTCACATCTCATTTGACAATGGAGCAAGTTACAACCTGAACAAATATGCATAGAGAGTTAAAACTTTTTCCTGATGGTATTAAGAATTGATGAAAGGAAGTGTCCTACATTTAATCATTTAAGATATACCTAATTAAAGGTATATATTATTTACTATCCAGCAATAAAGAGGTCTGGAGAGATTATGTAAATTAGTAATGTCTGTGCAACCAGATGATGGGGGGGAGTCAATATTTAATCTTCCTGACTCCAGTTCAAGGAATTCCTACACTCCAGATTGCATTATCTGCCATTCTTGGAAAATGAATGAGTGTGATCTAACCATGCTATCATCTCAACCTTGTCTATCCATATGAGCTTATGCTTTCATTTGTGCCCAATCGCAAGTCAGATTCATAGAAAGAAGTTAGAACTTCATTTTTAATAATTTCAAGGCTATTAATGAGTTCTAGGTTTTTAATAGATTTGAAAAACTTTATTCTTGAGATGAAGTTAAATATTTTAAGTTTAAGCAAATTAATTGAAGTGGCAGTGTTGGAACTTCTGAAATCTGCGACGAATTAAAAATCTAGGCAGAGGAGGGGTGCCTGGGTGGCTCAGTCAGTTGGGTGTGGGACTCTTGGTTTAAGCTAGGGTCTTGCTCTCAGGGTCCTTATATCCAGCTCTGCACTGGACTCTGTGTTTGGTGGCCCAGAATCTGCTTGTCCCTCTCATTCCTGCTGCTTGTGCTTTCTCTCGCTCTTTCTCTCTCAAATAAATAAATAAATAAATAAATAAATAAATAAATAAATAAATACATAAGTAAGTAAATAAATAAAATGTTAAAAATCTAGGCAGAGGAGAGAGTGTCCATAGGTAATCGCATTAGTATGTTATGAAAATAATTATTTTATAAGATGAACTGGAATTCTAGGCAATTAAACAAAAATTTGAAATAGACTCCAGAGAGGTACTGGCAAGGGGGGCTGCCACAGAATGTACCCATTCCAGCAAGCATTTCTGTCCAACAGAGCTAGAGTAGATCTGGCCAACAGAGCTGTCTAGCCCTGGAAGTCTCTTCATCCTTGTAGTTCTGAGACTCCCCTCCTCAACTCTAAGACACCCAGATGCCTGGCCCAGATTAACTCCTACTTTCCCCTGAGGTAATACAAGTAGGGACTGACTAGTGAAAGCCGCAGTGACATTAGGTAAACCAAGGAGACCAAAAATAACACACAAAATTCCTGAACTTTGTCATTAAAAACACAGTGAACAAAAGTAGGCTGGAACATGTATGCTAAATCAAAACAGAATGCCTACCTACTGTAATAAAATATTTAAATAGGGCCAACAGTCTCCTAACATGGTAGATGAATGCCCCGTATATAATTTTAAAAAAATCCTTCAGTATACCAAGAGCCAAAATAATCACAACCTGATTAGGAAAGGACAATTAACAGAAATAAAAATTAGAAGGAATCAGATGTTTGATTTATCTGACAAAAATTTTAAAGCAGTTTTTATATAAGTGCTTTGAAAATTTCCCTAAAATAAAAAAGTATTTGGAAAGATATAAAAATATGTAAAAATTGTAGAACTAAACATTAAATGACAGGAAAAAATAATTTGCTAGATGTTCTCAATAGTAGAGTATGGATGCCAGAGGAACCTGAGGGACATATCAATAGATTGATTCAACCTCAATAACAAAGAAATGTAGACTGGAAAAAACAAACAAGCAAACAAAAACAATGAACAGAGACTCAGGTACCTGTGGGAAAAGATCCATCATTTATATCATTGAAGACACAGAAGGATAGGAGAAAGATGGGCCTAATGGAGTATTCAATGAATTAATAGTTAAGTATTGCACAAATTTGGTGAAAGACACAAACCTACAGATCCAAAAGCTGAACATATTTTAAACAGTAAATACCCAAAGAATTCCAAGACACATACTAATTCTATTTTTTAAAATAAAGAACAAATAAAAAATCAATTCAGTGAGAGAGAAGTGATGTATTGCCTAAATGGAAATAGTGATTCTAATGACAACTGTTTTCTCATTGGAAGCCATAGAGGTCATAAGAAATTTTCTGTACAAAATTTTCAAGTGTTGAAAGAATAGAGCTGTCAGTTGTGAATTCTGTAAGCATCAAAACTATCCTTCAGGAATACAAAATAAATAAAAGTATTCTCAGACAAAAGAAAACCAAGTAAATTTGTCACTAGCAGACCTTCTTTTATAGATTGGCTAAAGGAAGTTATTGAAATAGAAAGGAAATGATGAAAGAATTTGAAGCATCCAGAAGGAAAAAAGAACAGAAACAGCAGAAATACATATACATACAATTAGTAGCCTTTTCCTCATAGGTTTTGTATATCTTATTTAATGATTTGAATGAAGTTACTGTACACTAGACAGTACTCATGACAATGATATTTAAAAGTGAGGACAGCAGAGGAACCTAAATGAAGCTTCTAAACTTTACCCATACCAGTAGACTGTAATAAATCAAATATAAATCAAATATAAATAAATAAATAATAAATAATAAATAAATAAATATATATATATATATATATATATATATATATATATATATATATATATATATATATGCTGAAGGCAACCAGTAAGGACAATATGAAAAGGAATATTTTAAAACACCCAAAGTGTTTAGTAACTCAGGAAGGCAAGAAAAAAAAGAACAGAAGAAATAGAGAAAAGTGAAAACAGTAAACTAACACATTTAAGAGCCAGCCTATCAAAAATTGCCCTAAATATAAAAGGTCCAAGTATCTAATCAAAGAGAGATTGGCAGAGTAGAGGAAAAAATGTGACCAAATTGCATGCTATGTACAGAAACTTACTTCAAATTCAATAACAAAGATAGATTTAAAGCAAAAGGATGGGAAAAGATATTCCGTACAAATATTAAGCAAACAAATCCAAGAGTAGGTATATTACGATCCAAAGAAGTAAACCTCAAAATTACAGACAAAAAGGGACAATGTACACTGATAAAATTATTAATTCACCATGAAGATGTAAAGATACTAATTGTATATTCACCAAGCAACAGAGACTCAAAATTTGTGAAGCAAAATCTGATGAGCTAGAAAGAGAAATATAGAAACACACAACTATAGTTGGAGACTTTAACAAATCCTTTTCTCATTTTTTTCCTAGCTCTATCAAAATTTATTAGGATTTTCATATTGGCATGGCTTTAATTTGTAAAGGGTATATTGATAACCCTCATTACAATCACAGAAAATTTCCGTGTATAGCTTAAGTATGAATTACTTTTTAAAAATAAGATTAATTGGAGAATAGCTTGTCCATTAAGTATTGTGTCCCAGAATGCACAAATCAAGATTTAGTATTACCACTTATATTCATAATTCATTGGTTTTAATTAGATAATAATTGAAAATCACTGATAGACCTTCCTGGACTTTATAAATACAAAACGATGATTGTGATAATGATAAATTTTAAGTGGTTGAGCAATACAAACCAATCAGTATAATAAAAAAGTATCTCATTTTTTATAAAGGTGAGGTTTAAGAAGCATTTATTTTTATTAACAAAAATTTAATTATACTCTTTATAATAAAAATAATTATCCTCCAACATTTGAAATCTAGAGTAGCAAATTAAACAAAAGAATACAATATTTGGCCACATACTCCAAGTGAGACAAATTCGGGGTCTTTATAAATAAGCTGTTTAAAAAAAGTAGAAAATGTGCCACTGTTATTCAGCACATAAGCATAATTTCCTCCTGAAAACTTTTAAAACAGAAAACTAGATAACATACTTTGCATGTGGATATAAAATTGTGAATTAAAATTCTTTCTTCCTAATAGGAACTTTTAAACAATTTTATTCATGTATAATTCATATACCATAACATTTACCCATTTAAAGTGTAAGTATATGTATATATATATTCACAGAGTTGTGCACCCATCACTACATTCCAATTCTAGAACATTTTATCACCCCAGGAAGAAACCCCTTACTGATTAGCAGCCAGTTTTTATTACCACCACGCATGTTCCCATCCTCTCAAAATGCTCCCAGATTTAGGTGATTATTAATCTCCTTTCTTTCTATATGTAGATTGTCTGCTCTGGACATTTTATATAAATTGAATCATACAGTATGTGGTCTTTTGTGACGCTTTTTTCATTTAGCATAATGTTTTCAAAGTTCATCCATGCTGTACCATGTATTAGTACTCTGTTCTATTTATTGCCAAATAATATCCCACTTGTGAATATATGACATTTTGTTTATCCATTTATCATGGATAGATATTTGGGTGGTTCCATTTTTCCCTATTATGGATAACACATATGGATAAATATGAATATGTAAAAGTTTTTATGTGAATATGTTTTCCTTTCTCCTGAACATATTTCTAGGAATAGACTTTATGTTTTCTATTTTGAGAAACCATCAAATTATTTTCCAAAACATTTGCACCATTTTATAATTTCGTTAGCAGTGTATGAAGGTTCACATTTCTTTTACATTCTCTCCAAAACTTTTTGTCTGTCTTTTTTGATTGGGGACATCCTGATGGGTATGAGGTGACCTCTCGTTGTGAATTTGATTTGCATTTCCCTAATGACTTTTTATATTGCTCAAATGTACTTGTCTTACTTGGTGCAGCAGCATAAGGCTATCAGCTAACTACATTACTCACAGCAGTTTCTCTCTTAAATGGACATCTGAGTAACATACATCCATGGCTTCCATAGTTCACCTATTGTATATAACAAATTCACTCCTTCGTTTTTATTTGTCAAGCAGTTCTTTCATGGCCTCTATGTGAAACTTAGAAGGAGATTAATTGTATAAACTATAACCCCCACCACTGCAGTTTGTCTCAGGGCCACAGCTGCTTCCTTTCCTTCCACTACCCATTCTAAGTTTTCTTCTCCCTCATTTTTGTCTCTATTGTTTTGTTAATTTGGGACTATGACCCAAATGTTTGTTATGATGGTGTTTGACACCTTGGTGATGGAAATCTCATGTGGAAAGGGACAGTGGCTCATGCTCATTGACATTCACAATTTGGCAGGTGCTATCGAAGTAGGATCTTACCAGTATTTTTTTCTGTGCTCCCATTGTGAAAAAAAAGAAAAAAAAGAAAAAAGAAAAAGAAATCCCATCTTTTCCCGTTTATTTGGATAAAATATCCCTATCAGCATAATCATTTTGTTTCTCCCTTGCTGGTCTCTGGAAGCCAGACATTCAAAATGCCCAGATCACAGCTGTAGTGGTAGTTCACTTGAACCTTACTGTCTTCTGAAAAGAGTGCCCCCTGCCTTGGGAGCAGATCCTCTGACTCTGTAGAGCATTAGAGTCGAAGGATTGAAAGCAGGGTTTCCCAGTGGGTCACTGGAGCTAATGGCAAATGGGGACACTATTGCTTCCACACCCTTGTTCCTGGACTATGTGTTCCCCCTCTTTTGATCTTCAATTACCACCTACATATTGATGCCATGTTATTGTACCCTATCTGCAATTAAGAAACCCACTTAATCTTGTCTGTGCCTTTTAGATGCCATGATGTTACAACGACATTCAGTTTATGTGGTAATGTTTTTGAATACAGCAATCTGCCCAGTGTTCCACTTGAATTTGGCTGATCGAGGTTATAACCTGCTCATCCCTTTAGTGAAACGGAGGGTTTGGGAAACAGACTACATGCTCAGAGTATGTAAATACAGCATGGCCTGGGGTTTAGTAAAGTAGAGAAGAAAGATGTGAAAACTGGAAAATGCTGCCAAAAACTGCTAAAGGATGTAAAGTAAAGCCATACAAATAAATAGGAATTGCATCAGTGAGATTCTTACCTATTTTAACTTCTAAATGGTCATTATCAAGTCTCATTTAGATTAGGATAAAATCTTCTCAACTTTAATATTTATTTGCCTTTTGTTTTGTCTTTTCACTTTCCACAGTCAGCTTTTTATATAGCAAATATGATTATTATGTTACTCCACTGTTAAAACCATACATTGCCTTCTGCTGCCTCCAGTCTACCTGTCAATTATATTTGCTATGCCAGGCATTCACTGTGTCAGCTGCATATGATGCAGTGTTTCACAATCTTTCTTGGTTACCTTGCCAGTGTTTCCTCCTCCAATTTCAAACTCTTTTTCCCAGCCATTCCGAAACAACTATAGATCTTTAACTCACAATCATCTACGCAGAAGTTTCATGGGGATCAGAGTCAGAAGGACTAATTCTGTTTCTTCCACCCCTAATTTCCAAGTAGTTTTTCTTGACCCTCATTTTCCTCCTCTCAGCAATGGAAATGTTTTGCCCTTGTAGGCAATGCCCTGTACCAATATCAGTTGTTTTATTTTTTAAGGTAACTTACAATATGTGCTCAAGCAAAGAACTATAATTTAAATAATGCTATTTTAAAAGGAGACTTTGAATTGTTGTCTACATTGCAAATATCTAATTCTTCATATATTGATCTAATTTGTTTCATGTGTGCATATATATTTACATGTATTCTGAGAATGTATTAACCACTACGCATCAGATATAGTCAAGTATTTTGATTTTTAAAATTCTTTTGAGGCATGCTGGCAAATCGTGGAGTCTATAAAGATGATCAGGCATTTTATTATTTTCAAATATATTGCAGGAATAAGTGAAGCAGCAACTGGATAAGTGCAAAATGTAGATTACTATGAAAGCATGACTTTCTGAATGATTGCTGTAAGAAAAGAACAGTTATGGAAGTGACTAACAATTTCTTATATAGGATCAGTTATTTAAAATGTAAGTTGGAAGAGAATTAAATTACAAGCATATTAACATACCTTAATTATTACCTATTTCACTAATTAATGCTCTTAGATTCACATATACATGACAGTATATAATAATGAATTAATCCTTAGTTCAATAGTTGAAAATTTTCTGTTCTATAGCTATAGTTCAGTCAAAAGAGGAAAGAGGCTATTTTCAATAAATGGGAACTTGCAGAATCTTTTCAGTCATACTAAGTAAATAAGTGTCTACCCTGTTCCTATTTTCCAAGCAGCATAGCAGGGAAAGATACCCTTTTATTAGAATCAAACGCTCTTGTTAGGAGCTCTGTATACTACGAGCAAATAATAAGTGAGTCCCTGTGGACTTAATTGCCAAGGGCAAATGGACGTCTTATACCCCTGAAATTCTGACAAGCTCTAAACATTTTATTATTGCAGAAGAGAGGCATTGGTAATATTACTCTCTAAATATATAATTTTTAATAAAATCAGGATTTTGGAAAATAAAGTAAGCATCTTAATTATTATACATAACTAAAAGTCTTTATATAGTGATGAAATAAAACAAGAAATATTCCAAATAATTCACAAAGTTTAGAAGCAATGTAAATTATATGAAGTCCTTGTTAGTAATATGGGTTAGGTTAATTTACATCTTTTTTTAGCATTACATCTTGAATATCAGATTGGGTAAGTGTAAAATATCAAAAAAGAGGTGACTGGTAATTTGATTATGTTTTGAAATACTACTTTACTTAAATTTTGGTTAACAGTATTGCAACTGGATGATGCCCTTGTTACATCATCAATTTTAATGGATATAGGATTTATATTATATAATAAACATACTAAGGCATTTTTGAAAAGATGCCCATCTCAAACTGCATTTGAATGCCTTCTCAGGGCATTAATCATAACAACAAATTGATGGCATTACTGTCACTCTCTTGGCAACAAATCATCAAAGAAAGGCTGAGATATAGAGAAAAAAGCTTTTATTCAAACACACAACTTCAATAATCATCAATTTTAATGGATATAGGATTTATATTATATAATAAACACACTAAGGCATTTTTGAAAAGATGCCCATCTCAAACTGCATTTGAATGCCTTCTCAGGGCATTAATCATAACAACAAATTGATGGCATTACTGTCACTCTCTTGGCAACAAATCATCAAAGAAAGGCTGAGATATAGAGAAAAAAGCTTTTATTCAAACACACAACTTCAATAATACAAGAGGGGTATACCCAATTACCAATAAGCAAATCGGTTTTTGTAGACATCAAGCTTCTCCAGTGTGAAAATTCCAATCAAAGTTATCAAATGTACATATGCACACATAGTACCATTCTCAAGTCAATTCCATAGCATTTGGAGACAGATGATCTCAAACATCACTGCTACATGAAAGCAGGAACTAAATTCCTGTCCCTCATAAGTTTGAATGTCTTTGATTTTTAGTTACACAATCTTCCATGCAAGTTCCTGAGATGCCAGAACTCAGTGAGCAATAACATTTAACCTTCAAAGTAAAATTACCATCTAATTACATTCATATTAAGAATACCGTGTGTGTATGTGTGTGTGTGTGTGTGTGTGTGTGTGTAAGAGCAGATAAACAGAATTAAGATTGGAAAGAATACAAAGTGCTCAAAATAATAAGACTAAAAAATAAGAATTTGTGAAGTTAAGTAAAAAGAGTGGTATTATCTGCATCTGCATGCAGATCTCAATGTAGATTTAGATATGCAGATTTATAGAGATCTAGAGATGTAGAATGGTCTCTTATTATTTAGCATTATGTATTTCCCTCTCTCTTTTTTTTTAAAAGAGGGCTTGCACTGAAGAAGCCATCTACCATTAATAACACTTCCTAAAGAAATGCTTAAGATTAGTGTACAGATTTTAGTCTTAGAACTCTATGTCATTTTTGATAATACAAACATTCTAATTTGAAAATCAATTTTAGCGTTCTTAACGTTTTTTTAGTGTGAATGTAATAAAGGGTTGGACTTTTTTTTTTTTCCTTATGTATGTGGTAGCATCCCTTAGGCTTTATCCGTTTTTCTTTTCCCTCTGCCCTACATCTGAGAAAGCTAATGCAAAAGACTGGGTACCAACTCCTTCGCTACCCATGGGAATGTCACACCATTTAAGCTCTTAGTTGCACAGAAACTTTCACATTGGTCCCATTCCCACACTCCATAAAAACCCAAAGCCAGTCTCCCTTTCTTACTCTCTCTCCTACAAACCATTTTCTTTTAGCAGTTTGGGAAGTCTGAACTGCTCTCCCTAAGTCTGAACTGCTCATCATGTCACTAGTAAACCTTTTCAAATTCTCTTGGGGTGTGTGTGTGTATGTGTGTGTGTGTGTGTGTGTGTGTGTGTGTGTGTGTATGATTATCAGTCTTGACATTTAAACCAAATTTTCAGGTGGGAGTCCATCCTAATTCTGAAGAGTGGATATAATAGTAAGAATATGTTCCTAATATTTTCTTAAACAGAGGAGTTATTAAAATTTATATTAATATCAGAATTTGAACTGAATATTAATTCTTGGATATAATTAAAATACTGCAATGATGTAAAAGAAAATATAATCTAAAAATGGAAAACATAACTGTACTATGTCCCTACCATATATTTAAACTTAAAGAAAACTTTGTCTAAAGAATTATAATTGAAAAATAAAAACACATTTTCATATAGTAAGACTTATTACATTAAGCAAAAAATCCTGAAATGAGTATTCAATTTTAAATGTCATTCATTTGTCAAAATGGTAAAATAAACATGTTAAGGAGCCATGCTTTGTAAAGTAATGAATTGATTTCTACAATATGACATGACACAATTTATAATATGTCAAAGGGAATTACCTGCATCACAATTCATGAGTCAAGTTTGTTTCTTTAAGTACTTTTAATGTCTTAGAGAGTGGCTGCAGTAAAATCTTACAATCTGTAATTAATGATGAGAATGTCAGTGTTGAGTCCTACCTGCAATAACTGCTTTTTGTCAGGTAATGTATTTTTTTAACATGAATACATTAACAAATACTGCAATTTTATATCACCTGAGTATTTTAAAGCAAAATTTACAATATAAAAATCAATGTAATTTTTAATAGAAAAGGAAAAAAAATTGGGTTTTTCTAGTGTTACTGAGTTAACATCATTTTTCTTAACATCTCCATGTTCATATCTAATTCTTTTCCACAAATGATTCTCTTTTTTTTTACATTATGCAACATAATGATATGTTATACTCTCTTGGTGACTTCAGTCTCTTTCATGGCTATAAATACCTGCTCTTGACACCCAAAGTCTTTTTCCTGATCTTTAGATTCATATCCAGTTACCTATTTCAATATTTCTTAAGTGTCAAAGCTTTAAAATTCATCATGTCCAAAACTGCATTTCTAATGCAACCTCCTATTGCTCAGTAAATGCAACTCTTTTCTTAAGGTCTTTAAGCCTAAATAGTCAGAATTGTGCTTGTGTAATTGTTTACCTACATGCCACATCTTATCTGCAGTCTAACATTTCCAGTTCTATCTGCAAAATATATTCAGAATATGTTAATTTTTCAACACTTACACTTTGCACACTCTGGGTCAAACCATCGTCAATGCTTACATGTATTACTGAAGTAGATTCTGAGTTAATCTACCTTTTTATAGCCTTTACTTCTTCAATTTATACTCAATAAGCACCAAAGGTGATTGTGTTATAAATTAAACCAATCATATCACTCTTTTGTTCATATCCATTCATTGGTCCCCTATTTCACCCAAGAGAAAAACGGAGACCCTGAAAACATGGACCATGTGTTCTGCAGAATCTGGCCCTTGTTATTCTCTTGAACTTCTGCTGTTAAACTTCATGCTCTCTTTCAAATATGCCAATTAAATTTCCACCTCAGGACCTTTGGACTGCATTTTCTCTGCTTTAAATGTTCTTGCTCTAAATATTTGAAAAATCTCAATTCTTCGTCTCCTCAGTTTCTCACCTTCTAGTAATTTTTATGTAAGAACCTGTTTTCAGACGTTTCCAGTCAATGACTCACTAATGCATATTTATGGATACTTCTAACTCATAACCAGTTTTCCTCATATTCCTAGATGTACAAATAGACTACATACTACAGTCTCCTTGCCTTGAAAACTCTCTATGCAACATTTTGTAGGTCCTTTAGCCTTCCTGATCAATTCAGGTGTTCAAATTATCAAGGCCTTAAGACATAAAAAGACAAGGTTCCTAAATCATCATTTAGAGGAACATTACCACTGAAATGGAAAAGTGATTTGGAATATATATGAAAAAACATACTAAACTTTCATATAATTTAGGCTGCATACCTTAGGTTTATTTGTTAGAACAATAAATGTTAATATATCACTCTACATAAAATTGCAATCTCCAACAATCCCAAAGCTTTTCTCTAATTTTTTGTCTTGACATTCAGTCGTAACATATACTATTTTTTTATTTGTTTACATCCCCATTGTACCCTGGAGTATATCTGTATAAATATTTTATACATAACCTAGTTTTAATGAGTTTGCATAAGTCTATTTCCACAGGCTTCTACATATAAGTTTACAAACACATCTTTTTGTTTTGTTTTTATTTAAATTCCAGTTAACATACAGTGTAATATTAGTTTCAGCTGTACAATTTAGTAACTAAACAACATACAATGCCCAGTGCTCATCACAAGTGATCCCTTAATCCCCATCACCTATTTAACCCATCCCCACACCCACCTCCCCTCTGGTAACCCTCAGTTTCTTCTCTATAGTTAAGACTCTGTTCTCTGCCTCTCTCTCATTGTTCCCCCTATGTTCATCTTTTTTGTTTCTTATATTACATATATGTGTGAAATCATATGGTATTTGTCTTTCTTTGACTTATTTTGCTTAGCATAATACTGTCTAGCTCCATCTATGTTGTTACAAATGGCAAGATTTAATTCTTTTTTATGGCTGAGTAATATTCCATTGTGTGTGTATGTGTGTGTGTGTATCTGTGTATCTCACATCTTCTTTATCCATTTATTAGTTAATGAACATTTGGTTGTTTCCATAATTTTGCTGGTGGTGTTAATGCTGCTATAAACATCAGGGTGTGTGTATCCCTTGTACCCCTTTGAATTATTATTTTTGTATTCTTTGGGTAAATACCTAGTAGTGCAATTGCTGGATCATAGGGTAGTTCTCTTTTTAACTTTTTGAGGAACCGCCAAAATAAAGAACAATAGACATTTTTCCAAAGAAGACATCCAAAGAGCAAGCAGACATATCAAAAGATGCTCAACATCACTCATCATCAGGGAAATGCAGATCAAAACTGCAATAAAATATCACCTCACACCTGTCAGAATGGCTAAAATCAACAACACAAGAAACAATAGCTGTTGGCGATTATGTGGAGAAAGGGGAACCTGCTTGCACTGTTGTTGGTGGGAATGCAAACTGGTGCAGTCACTCTGGAAAACACCATGGCATATATATTATTAGTGCTTCTGATTTGGTCATCACTTATAGAATCCACTCCAGAAATCTACTAGAGTTTGAGTCCAACTGTGAGGCTCTCTTCTTTGTTTTGGGGGGTACCAAATATTTCTAAAAATTCTTTCTTACGGAAGAGTTTTGTCTACTTTAGGCATTTCAAGCAATGAAATTCAAGTCTCCCTGCTTTTCTAAACCTAATCACTTGGATTTCTCATCTATAATGAAAGCCACTAAATTAATATCAAACTTTGCCATTTGTTTGAATGGATGATGAAAATTATTTCCTCTTTTTCTCTCTACTTGTTTGAATGAGATACCAGAAATGACTAGAAAATTCTGTGAAGAAACTTTTACTCTTCTTGATGCTGGCTAATTTACTATAACTCAGTGATAAAAAAAGGAAATTCTATAGAAATAATCTCTCTCTCCCTACCCAAGTAGAACACTAGCTTTGTGAAGACAGAGGATTTTGTCTGTTTTGTTAGTACCGTATCATAGCACCTAGACTTATATGTAGCAAATGGTAGATAGTCATTACATATTTATAAATTGGAAGAATGAATATTTTTCTACTTAATAGTTGGTGAATGCAACATAGTCATTGGGGTCTAGAGTTGTATTGACTGTTATCTAAACCTAAAAATTATGTACTGGGTATATGAAATAAGCAAATACCAAGCCACTCAGTCAATTTTCTCATTAAAAAAAATGGGATAATAATAAAACTAATCTCATAGTGGTTTTTTTTTTTTTTTTTGAGAATTCAATGAGGAAATTCAGGGAAAAAAAAAAGGTTCTATGTATAGATAGGACAGTTTAAGTGTATAAGATATCGTTAGTTCTTAACACTACATGTTGGAATGCTTTTATTTTGCATCAAAGGTGTTCTATCGTATGTGTCAGTTTAGCTCTGAATAAACAGGCTTAATTATTTTGCTTATGGTTATTTTCATAAGCTCACAATTAAAGGAGTCTCAGCCTTAGACATCAATTTAATATTTGAAATACACATTTTTTAAAGTTACTATTGCATTTGTTCTTTGTACCACCTGCTTAGAATCTACATTGTAAAAGAATGAACATTGGGGGCGCCGGGGTGGCTCAGTTCTTAAGCGTCTGCCTTTGGCTCAGGGCGTGATCCCAGTGTTCTGGGATCTGGGATCAAGCCCCACGTCAGGCTCCTCCGCTGGGGCTGGGAGCCTGCTTCTTCCTCTCCCACTTCCCCTGCTTGTGTTCCCTCTTTCACTGGCTGTCTCTCTCTCTGTCAAATAAATAAATAAAATCTAAAAAAAAAAAAAAAAAATGAACATTGATTTTTTTTTTTTTTTTTTTTTTAACCACGTGGTTCACTGTTAAGCCGCCTCAATAATTGTGGAAAATATTGCTACCTAAAGTCCCGGTTTCCTGACAGTATTTTTGTTTTTTGTTTGTTTTTAATTCTAAAGGGAAGATTTGCTAGGTAGTTTTCATTTTTGATAATTGACTCTGACATAATACAGTGTAACCTAGGTAGAGAAAACAAAAAGCAGAAATATGAAATATCCAAAGAATATATGATGGAAAAGGAATCACTGGAGAAAAATGGATAGGAAGTATATATTATATATTTGTGCACACTAATTTAAAATCAGTCCAATTTAGATATATATTAATTTCAAGATAGAAGTTAAAATGCATTAGCAGATTGTTCTAGAGATGTAACAGTTATTCTTGGAATATGCTCACTAGGTTTGAGTTTTCTTAGAACTTTTAATCCTTCTGGGAACCTCATGTCTGAAACAAATGAAGTGCTACCTAGAGAACATTTCTACAGAGTTTCAGGGTTTAATTATATTATTTTTTCAAAATGAAAGGGATTTGTCATCCTGGTATTATCTTTACCATTAATAAAGAAAAAACAACACAAAAACCAAACATTTCTAGTGGTCTAAATTCAATAGATTCCTAGTATTTATAGATCTCATTTTGCTTCAGAACAACTAAAAGAACATTTTGCTTTCAGCAAGCACCATGCTTAATCCATTCTTCATCTTCCATGACTTTACCTAATCAAAGAAACCAACAAAACAAAACAAAAGCCCTCAATCTATCAAAAATATCAAAGAGCAAGACTTATACAAAAAAAAGACAGCATGTTAGAAATGCCTCAATACCAAAAAAAAAAAGAAATTCCTCAATAGCAATATATATCCATATATATACACACACTAGCCACTTAATAATTTAATTTATGATGTTTTAATGCTTAGAGCAAAACATTTGGCATCAAATCTATTTTGAATAATGCTAATAATATCTGGTCGCTTTTGGGAATTCCATTCATTTTTAATCATATATCATATATCATTAATATGAGTGGTTAGTATCCATTTGCTGCTATTATTGAAAAGAAAAAATTCATTTATATAGTATTTGCTTTATTATATAAGACTGAACATTTTCAAACAGACTGATGAACTCCAAATAATGTCATAAACTGGTATAACATGAAATATATGTTATTATATTATTATTAATAAACTGCCTCCAAACTCATTTTTAACAAACAAGCATATACACACAATCATGACCTAAACATTTTTTTTTTCCAAATCTTGGTGTTTTCTTTTCCTGAACTTCCCTATACATTGCTCTCCATCTTTTTTACATACAACTGTTCAAGTAATAATAATCCTGAAGATACATTTTGGTAGTTCTCTTTTTATAAATGCTATGTATTTCTTTTTTTTAAGAATTTGTTTTTAAGTAATTTCCACACTCAACATGGGGCTCAAATTTACAACCCCAGAATCAAGAGTTGCATGCTCTACTGACTGAGCCTGTCAGGCACCCCAATAATTGGCTATGTAATTCATGACTCTTCAGTGCAATTGAATACTTCCTACTCTATGGTCTTATAATGCTTGCTGCATTTTCCACCACTGTATTGGTTTCCTAGAGCTACTATAACAAATTATCACAAGCTTGGTGGCTTAAAAAATAAGAGAAATTTATTTTCCCACAATTCTGGACTTTCACAATCTCTCCAAAGGCTCTAGAGAACCCTTCCTTACCCCTTCCGATTTCTGGTGGTTCCATGTATTGTGTAACTCCAGTCTCTACCTCTATTCCCAGATGGCCTTCTCCTCTTTTCTCTGTGTGCCTCCCATCTGTGCATCTGGTGTAAGGAAACTTGCTGGATTTAGGGCCTACATGGATAATCCATGAGGATCTCATTTCGTGATTATTAACCTAATTACATCTGCAAAGACTTTTTCTAAATAGGATCACATACATTCACAGGTTCTGGGATGATGTGAACATATCTCTTGGGGCCACAATTCAACCCACTACAACCACTATTCTTATATTATTTCATCTGAACATTTTCTTTCTCCCTCTCTTCTCCTTCTATTCCTCCCTTTCTCCTTCCCTTCCTCCCTCCCTCACTCCTTTGTTTCCTCTGTCCCTCCCTTCCTTTCTTCCTTCCTTCCTGGTACTAAAGTGAGGTGAATGAGGCAATTGCATAACAAAATTTAAGGGAACACACACACACACACACACACACACACACACAATAACAGTAATCAAGATAATGATGTTTTAGTGAAATATTTGAAAAGAACAAAAGTAATGTGTAAAACCCATGATGAAAAAAATATCAATAATTTTAATAAAGACAGGATCAGTATTATTAAATTTTGCTTTCAAGCACTCTAAAACAGTGCAGTTTTAGATATCTGTTATAGGTGTCCCTAGTTCATCCCCCGCCATCTGTGTCCATAAGGAATATTAAATTCCTCACCACAGTCTTAATTTATTGCTAAAGAAAATATGTTTTCCATCATAACACGGCATATTATACAAAGACTATATTAAGAAGGTATTGTATATAATGAATGATAAAATGAAGTGTAATAAATGAGTGAATGAGTTATCTTAAGGAAATTGTTGTCATAAGAAGTTAACTTTTATGCAATGAAGAAATTTCTTTGTAGTGTTGTTTTGTTGTTTTTATGTTTACTTTCGTTATTTCAGTCATGTTTAAAGGCAAGCCAAATTCATCTTTAGATGCAAAAAACTTCAGAATTTTTGCCCCAAAATTCTACAAAATGAAAATAAAAGCTGCCTATAAATGGAGAAAGAATTCTATGAGTCGAAAATAAGCTCTACTTGGGAGAAATCCATCAGAAATTGTATTTAATTCTTGATTTGATTTTTCTGTTCATATTTTCATAAAATACATGTCTAAATTAAAAATACAATTACCATAATTTTTGAGCACTCAAGATATATCAGGTCTTCATTAGCCTTCAATTTGAATCAATGAGAGCAGCGTCTCTCTGGAAGTGTTGTTCCTTGTATTTATACGGTCAAGCACAGAAATGTGGTGTTTACCATCTAGAGGCTTCACAAGTAATGTGTGCTGAATGGTGAGTTATATCTGGAAAGTTCAGATAAGTGCTTTTTGCGAACCTAATAATTATTTTAATATATCTAATGGGTTTCCTTCCCCATATACCTAAAAGAGTGACTCTTCTAAAACCATTTAAAATCAGTCAGGTTGAGATTGTAGATATAAAAGCAGAAGTTCACCATGTTCAGAGGCTTAATCTCAATATATTTCATTTTGTTTTCATTCCATTAATTATTAAATTACCCAATATTTATTATACTGGTGTACAGATGTACCACATAACGTGCTGTTTGATAGGACTGTGATAGAGAACATGACACATGGTGACTCTGCTCTTGTTGGGAGCACACTCCAGTAAGGGAAAGAGAAAACACGCATTTAAAGAAATAAATGCTTTAAATAAGTAAAAATTGCCATCAATGCCAAGAAATAAATAAATAAGGGGTTTTGATGAAGAAAACCAAAGGGCAAGGCCCTGAGAGTGTTTAGAAAGGGAAGGGTTCTATTTATGCTTTACATGCAGAAACATGGACAGTGACTAAAGAACCAGGCATAAGAAGATATGAAGGGCAGATCTTCCTGTATGATAACTATAAGGGTTCTGAGAGGAGAAGAGTTTAGCAGTTTCTAGGATAACAGTATAATGGCGGTATAGTGACCTAGGTAAACTGTAGGAACACACAGATCACATATATAGGCTAGGACCAGATGAGACTGGACTGCATAGGACATATTAAATGTTTCTTTTCTTAAGATTTTATTGATTTATTTGAGAGAGAGAGTGAGAGAGAGAGTGCAAAAGCGGGAGGAAGGGGCAGAGGGAGAGGGAGAAGCAGACTCCCTGTTGAGCAGAGAGCCTGACGTGGGGCTTGATCCCAGAACCCTGAGATCATGACCTGAGCCAAAGGCAAATGCTTAACTGACTGAGCCACCCAGGTACCCCGTAAACAGAATAATTAAGAAGAGGATACGATTGTAAAACTTAGTAAAGGTGTTTCAATAGGGTCAGCCTGAGCTCTATATTTTTACAAACCACATCTCTATAAATAAATGCTATGGTTATGAGAAAAATTATGGGGAATATTGTAGGTTTGAGAGATTAATCTTCTGTTTCCAAGGGGAAACTGACATGTAAAGGAAGCAAAATGAAAATGGCCACTTTTCCATTTTGTAGAAACATAAATGAGAGTAAAAACCCTGACAATGAAATATATCAATTACTTGGCTTAAAAATATGTAGCATATTTAAAAAGACTTGTTACCAAACAAGTAAAAATCAAACATCTGAATTTATTATATTGAAGAAAATGTCTTCTCTCATTTTTTGAAATAACATGTAGTTTATTACATCTTTCTATAAAATAGTGAAGGTACAGTCATGCAAATATCTCATAAGTATCAAGTCAGTGATAATGTTACATAAATCAGTGAAGGATGAAAATTTCCCATGGTGATATAATTTAAGATATTTTGTTTTCTGGGGAGCCTGGGTGGCTTTGCCATTAAGCGTCTGCCTTCAGCTCAGGTCATGACCCCAGGGCATGTGGGATCAAGCCCCACATCAGGCTCCCTGCTGTGCAGGAAGCCTGCTTCTCCCTCTCCCACTCCTCCTGCTTGAGCTCCTTTCTTGCTGTCTCTCTCTCTGTGTCAAATAAATAAATAAAATATTTAAAACAAAAAAAAAAAAGATACTTTATTTTCCTAAAACACAGGAACTGTTCCTTCCAGAAAGGCTATGTGAATAAAATGGAAGAGTAGTCAGTCAAGTAGCAGTGTATGTGGCTCAAATAGTGTGTCAGTGATTTTAAATATATCCTAGTATATATCCTTAATATAGTTAATTTTGAATAGGTACAGTGATTTCCTAGTTGTTAAATGCCCAAATACTCAAACTTTAATCTTCTCACCGCAAACATACGATAAATATTTGCTGAGGACGCTGACAGATATTGCTGCAGATGCAATATATATAGGCAACTAATATAATTACCATCTCTCCCTAGAAAGAACTTACATTTAATGGATTAGATAAGGAAACAGTCAATTATGACGGAATGTGACAAATTCTAATACAGCAGTAAAGCAGAAATGTTAGGATTAGAGTCTAACCTGGTTTAGACGAGATAGCATTTTTCTGAAGGATGTGACATACAATGTGATTTCCAAAGGAATGGTACCAAAAGCCAGGATAACATGATATATCAGCAGAACTCATTTATCTGTATGCGTGTATATGTGTATGTGCTCACACACTGTCAATAAATTTCCAGACATTAAGCAATTAAGCAAGTAAACAAAACCCTACAATATAATTGAGAAAAAGAAAACAGAAACTCAATTCTGAGAGACCAGCCCATCTAAAGCAAACCCCTTCTTAGGTTTTGGCTTCTTATAGTACCATAGTTTCTTTCATACTACCAATATTTCATATTAAATTGCAGATTCATTTGTGTACTTTTTTTCTGACTTCCTCCAGTGCCCCAAGCAAAATACAGTCTCTATGAGGAATGGTTCACACACGAAAAAAGTAATAATTACTTTAAAAATTCAAAATAATATTTATTATGTATTTATAAATTATTTATAAATAGTTATAAAGTATAATATAAATGGATGAAACATGAATTATGAGAAAGAAAAAAGGAAGCATATATAGAAAGGATGATCAGAAGAGACATTTATAAAGAAGTGACATTCAAGTGAAGACAAAATCAGATTCACAGTGGTGCTTGGAGAAACTTTTCCAGGTGTTTTTCATTGGAGGAAAACATTAAGATAAATGCACTGTTAATATTCTGTGTGTTAGTTCTTTCTAGAATCATACTGTTCTAAACAACTATGATTGTCAAGTGCAGTGAGTCATCTAGCTAACCTCAAATAAAGGAGTAGAGGAACAAATAAGAACATAAAAGAAACTCTCCCAGGATTTCAAATCAAGATTTATCCATTCCCTAGAGGACAAGGACCTAGTCAATTTTAGTTGCTGAGGTCAGTTTCTCCTTTCTCAGAGTATGCATGCTTTTTCTTTTCCTGCTGTGTCTTGGGATCCTCAAAGTCTCTCTCATTTCTCTTCCTTTCTTCACTGACTTCTTGTTCTCTTGGAGGAATTTTGCTTGCACGTAGCTTAACATGAACCCTGGCTCCAAGTAAATACAACATATATTCAAGTGGCCACTACCATGGGATTATACCAATAGACAGTCTTCAGAGAAGATGCAATAGGTGGCTTGTTCATGGACTAGCTGCCTTATTTAGGTTTGATTAACCCTATTAAAACAAGTGGTGGCCTAAGGAATATGTGCATACAGAATACAAGGCTGCACCTTCTTTTGTCTTTGCATGAGGCCAGTTAATTCAAAGTAGTAAATGGCATTTCATTAAATGCCAAATAACTTTAAAATTTCCAAATTTAGAAAAATTCTATAAATTTAGAATTATTTATTGAGCTCTTGCTATGTAACACATATTGTCCTAAGTTTTGGAGATGCATCAAGTGAAATAAATCCCCTGTTCTAGTAAGAGAAGAAAGGAAATTAGTAAAAAGTAAAATAAAATAAAGTCAATTTTATAGTATGCTAGAGAAGAGTAAAGAGAATAAAAGCAAAGAGATTGCTAGGGGCGTTGGCTTTGCAATTTTAAATTAACTGACTTTCCTTAGAAAGTGGCATTTGCTAAAGACTTGGAATGATCCCATTCAGGGGAAAATGTTCAGGCAAAGAGAGGTCAGTGAAAAACCCCTGGGGCAGGAACATGCCTGCTTTTTTGAGAAGCAAAGTGGAGGCAGCTAGCTTGACCATAGTGATCAAGAGAGAAATGGAAAGATGAGGTCAGAAGGGTTGTTGATATGCATGAGAAATTGTATCCACGTTTCAGATAATAATAAAATGAAGATCCCTACAAAGCCTTTAAGTCTCACTTTTGCTCTTGATCTTATTTCTTCCAACAGCCTTCACATTTAGTTTCTCTCAATAATTCTCACTCACTTTGATGCTGTAATTGCTTTTTTTACCTCCTGCATCTCTGTAGTATGTGTGTGTTTGAATGTAGCCATTGACCAAAACAAGGAAATTAAATAAATATTCCTTTGACCAACTTGCTTCCTTTAATATCAGACGCCATTGCCCGGCCATTCCAGGAACCATTTATTTTTAAATACATAGAATTGATGAGCTCAAGTTTGGGCCAAGTTGATATCAAAGGCTTTTCCTTTAAGAAAGGGTTAATATTTCATTGTCATTCTATCTTTAATTCAGGTCAATTATGGGCTTCAGAATCAATTTCTTAATTATTTACCATTATTACCACTGTTTAAATTATTCATGATTGTATTCAATAGTCCTAATTCTTCTCTAGTATTCCTACCATTATATTTCAGTGCCTATTGAACATATCCATAAAGGTGTCCTAGATGCTTTAGTGATCTAACACATCCAAAATCTAAATCCTGTTCTTTTCCTTGAAGTGCAATTTAAGCTATGCCCTTCTATCTATCCATGAATGTCTTAGTCAGGAACCCAGCCACTCAGCAAGCCCATGTATTTGGACCTAGACAG
Source organism: Ursus americanus (assembly GCF_024610735.1). NCBI lineage: Eukaryota > Metazoa > Chordata > Mammalia > Carnivora > Ursidae > Ursus > Ursus americanus. The sequence continues at coordinate 26,701,908 of NC_142135.1, forward strand.
CTTGAAAACATCTTTGTATCTTGTCTTACTTCACTCTCTATATCTTGAACACCACAGTCTTCTCTATTTTTTCACATTTCTTTCTCTTCTCATGCTTCCTACTTCCATTATGCAATTCCAAGTGTTTATCATTTCTTATCTGAACTTGAATAGTAAATTTAAAAACAAGTTTCTCTCTGCTCCGTAATCTTCCATCTGTGCAATGAGTTGCAAATATTACTTCCAAAGTAATATTCCTCATTGAAGACAAAGTTCTGATTATGTTTCTTCTCTACTCAAACATCTTAAAGTGTTCCCATTGATCACAGAAGAAGAATCAATATAATTGCTTCCAATCTGACCTCATCTGACTCAATTTCATCTCAGCAGCTCTTTTCCCTGGAAAATATCTAACGCCCCTCTTGAGGCTAAGCTTTGGAGCCACCTTTAACACCTATCTGCTTTTCATTCTTCTTTCTACTCTTTCCTTCCGGAATCACATTCTCTACCTACTCTGCAAAATGCATTCTATCTTGTATTCTTATTTGTGATTAGTTTGTGCTTTTACTAAATTTTAATTTTCTTTAGGAAAGTTACTATATCTTGTCCATTTTTACACTTTTATCACATATTTCATAGATTAGTCATTTAACAAAATGTTTTTATGTTACATTTCTGAATCATTTCTATTTTCTTTTATTAAATGGCTTGTTTTCTTTCACTTTATTTTAGTATTTCAGAGGAAAAAACTTTATCCAGATTATATAAAAAAAAAAAAAGTCAAAGATAAAATGCCTACCTGGTATGGAAATAACACTGAAGTCTTTAAACAGATGCCAGTATGCTAACATAGATCATTGCGTAATGCATATGAGTACAGGTGAAGATAAAGAAGTAATATAATGAAGACTGTAGTGTTATAATTAGAAACAAGGTTTGAATGTCTATATATTTGCCTGATTTCAAGATTCAGATACCATCTAAAGAAAGAAATCAACATAATATGCCACTTATTAAAAAAAAAGAGGGAAAAGATTAAAGGTAAATATGTAAGCATTTATCAGAAATAGCTGTGACATTTTAACTTTGATCAGTTTTAAACAGTCTGTGGTGCTTGGAAATTGCCAAATTGGTAGCATCCAATTATAGGTGACACTACTAGCTCAATTTTTAGAGAAAAATGGCAAAGACAAATGAAATAGTGTATCAGTTTTTGCTTATTCTCTTTCTGGACTAACTTGAGACTCCAGAGACACCCTGAAAGAATGATGATGATTACTGTTTTTGAAAATAATATGAATTAGCTTCAATTATAAACATACTTAAATTGGTTTTTCCTATTAGTAGGAGTCATGTCTTTTGTTTTTTCAAGGTTTATGTATTTGAGAGAGAGAGAGCAGGGGGAGGGGCAGAGGGTGAGAGAGAGAGAATCTCAAGCAGACTCCCCGCTGAGCACAGAGCCCAGTGTGGGCTCGATCTCATGACCCTGAGATCATGACATGAGCAGAAATTAAGAATTGGATGCTTAACAGACTGAGCCACCCAGGTATCGCAGGAGTCATACATATCTTTTGATTATGCTAAATCTTTTAGGGCTAATACAGTAAATTTTGTTCTCCCAATTTTTTTTTTTCATTTTCTTGTCTTCATATGCACACTTAACTTCCAGTTACACTTGGAATATTTTTACATAGATTCATATATTCTTTCCTCTTCGATGTAGGATTCTGCCAATTTTTCATGTCATTCACTAAAGCTTGCAATGACAACATTGACATAATGCATGATAACTTTATGGCTGCAGTAAGATGTTAGTAGATTTTAGGCAAGTGTTTAGAAAGCCATCAGTGAGAGATGATGATTGTTCATAAAGAAAAGGACATACCTACTTGCTACCATATGTGCAGTGAATGGAGCAACTAGAATTCATTCTGGTGAATCTGATAAGAAATATGTGCTTATCAGTATGTATGTGAAGTATAAAGACAGAGTAGGTGTCAGAGCAGTAGATTCAAAATATGAAGGCACATCAGAATAACCTGGGAAATATTTTTAAAAAACAATGATTGCTGAGTTTCATCTTATTAGGAATCACTGGAAGTGAGGCTGTGAAATGTGCATAAAAACAACAAAAAACAATAAAGATTTCCATATTCTAAAGTCAAAAGCCAACTGACTCCTATTTTAGAATTATGATTCTAAGAGTATTCAGACCCAGTAGGAACAATAGAACTATAGAAGAAAGGTTTATTCTTGGGGCGCCTGGGTGGCTCAGTCAATTAAGCAGCTGCCTTCTTCTCAGGTCATGACCCCAGAGCCCTGGGATCGAGCCCCGCGCCCAACTCTTCTTTCAGTCATCAGCGAGTCTGCTTCTCCCTCTCCGTGATCTCTCTTGCTTTCTCTCTCTCAAAGAAATAAATAAAATCTTTAAAAAAATAAAAGAAAAAGAAAGTTTACTCTTTAATAAGCTCACATGAAAATTTAAGAAGAAAATGCAGTCCTAATATTACTACTGATATTTCAGTTTCAGGGTGCTTACTTATATTATGCCAAGTATTTTGCGTACGTACTTCATTCTCTCACACAAGAATTGTCATGATTAGGAAGTCAAAACTGATGGAGTTTAAATACTCAGTCCATGGCATGTTTTTGACATGAGCAAAATTCTTGCTAACTTTCAGAATAATGCTTGACTTCCAAAGATATATTTTTGATTCTTAATGGCTGGATAAGTCTCAAAGATCCTAGAACAGAGAGGAGGCTATCTCATCCTATCCTCCATATCATGAGGAGCTTCTAAGTAACATGAAGAGAGAATCTCATGAGAAAATCTTTTTATCCCCTCCCATTGGTACTTTGTGTGTTTGTATTTCATACATGAGCACTTGAAGAAGACAGCAGCTGCCATAAAGCCTGAGTCACTTTCTTAATTCTGTCTGGCCTTTCTCTTGCTCCTAGTTAGGCATGATTGGAGGTGGTGTTTGTGACTAGGATGATATTTGTCAGTCAATTTAATTTTTCTTTTGGTACTAGAAATATATCACATCTGTGATTGCCACTAATTAGAGTATCCAGAGCCTGAAAAGACTTCTAATTACCATGATAAATTTAAATTAAAAGAGAGTGGATTAACTATGTTATTAAAATAAAGAAATTTAGAAGTATCTTTTTCTGGATACTTTTTTTTTTCATTATAAAAAACAACAGAAGGAAAGCTCACACACACATACTATTTTTTTCACAAAGTAATAAGGAATGTATATCTATTTATCCTTCTATTTTATATCCTTTGTGGAGTTTAAACAAACATATATATACACATTATATATGCACATATTTCTGTACATACTATATGAACATCATATTATTAGTTTAACCTACATAACATTAATGGTTTTTGTACTGCAAAAATGAGCAATTTCATATAGTTCAACAAAATGTGTATATAAAGATACTCTTCGAGCTTTTTAAAAGTATGAGGCTTGTTTCAAACATTGTAATTTTCTTTTAAATTCCTTAATGGAATAATACAGTGAGACTAATTTAAAGTAAACACTAGTTATTCTTTCTTATTAACTTGTACAAAGTAGATAGCATTTGGAACCCAATTTAGAAATAAAAGGCAAAGATAACTATTTTAAAGACTTATGTATCTCTTTTACCCTAGACCTATTTTTTTTTTTTTCTATAGTACAAAACTAGGAAACTTAAAAGAAAAGTTGTTCTTTTTTCAGGAGATGGAAATCAAGGTGCATAGACACCATACAAAGTAAAAAGAATATTTGCTTTCTGCATGAACATTTATTAGAATAATGCAATCATCTTATTAAAAAGTTGTCTTAAGTCAAAATTTTGCCCTAAAAAATTTTCAGAACAACACTGGCTGAATTTTCATTTTGAAAATGCATACTATATGAGTGGTATAGGGATTTGTACTTTAACTGAAATATACAAATTTATTTAATCAACAGTTCAGATGGACCATAATGAAGTATCTAAATACAATAAGAAAATAGTCAAATTCTATCACTTGATACTTCATAACTGTGAAGGACAAACCCTAAAATGACACCTAAATGATCCTGCTTTCTGGTGCTCATGCCTTTGTAAAATCCCTTGTCCTTGAGTGTAGGCATGAACCGTAACTTGTTTCTAAACAATAGAATATGGAAAACATTATGGAAGATTGCTCCCATGATTATGTCATTTTTCAAGAAGATTCCATTTCACTAGCAGATTCAAGCTAAAAACTTTCTCCTCTGCTGGTTCTGAAGAAGTAAGCTGCCATGGTGTGAAAGGACCTCTAGAGGGGACCACAATGTGAGGAACTGCAGGAAGCATTTAGTTGCTCAGAGCAAGCCCTGGACAATAGCCAGGAGGGAGTAGCAACCTCGTTCTACAACTATAATTCTGCTAATAGCCTGAATACACATAGAGAAGGAGCCATCTCTGGTCAAGTCTCCATGAGAGAACTCAGTTCTGGCCAACACATTCCTTGTCACTTTGCACAGGACCCACCTAAGCTGTACCCAGACTACTGATCCATAGAAATTGTAAGATAATAAATGTTACTTGATTTAAGATGCTAAGATTGTGGTAATGTGCTACATAACAATAAAAACCTAATAAACATACTTACATAAGAAAACAAAAATAACATCAGTGTTAGACTTAGAAATCATTTTATATAAGATTTCAGGGAAAGAATTTTGGCAAAATATATTCCTACATAATATTTAAAAAATAAATTTGTCTTTTCACTTACTGATCATTGTTAAGTGTTTTGAGTATATCCTATAGATAACTTTTCTAAGTTACTAAATAAAATACATATATACTTTTAATATAATTCATTTAATTTCAGAATTCTTGCATTCTTCTGGTTACTTTCTGTTGAGTAAAATTTTGTCATGTTAATATAATATTATAAAATGTTAGATGGCCACTCAACTATAAAGAATTTTATACTTCGACCTACCTTCCATATAATTCATTAATTTTAATAATTTCTGGTGGAGGGACATTTAGTTCACACATGATTAGAGGTGCTACACAGTGATATCCACTGCTTTTGGCATCTTTCACTCAAGTGATTCTACTGCTCACCTGCCTCTGTTCTTACAATATCTAGTCTGTGAAGTTATGGCTTGTCAAATGTTAGACTACTCCCTCAATTTATGTAAGTTTATTTTGGTATCTTATTATTATTATTATTGTTATTATTATTATTTACTCCTTAAAGTATGACACCCATAATTAACCTCAGTCCCTCAGATAAATCTCCATATATCTAATTCTCATTGGTGACCTGGGTGTAACATGGTTACATGAATTAGAAACCCATGCCAGGGTTTTGAATTACATCTACAAACATCCCTGAGTTAAGAAATCCTCCAAGTTCAAGGCACTCTGGAGTCTGCTTTGCCCAAATGACACAAAATTCATCTAGCATGTATCATAAAATCAAATAACAGCCTAACAAATACATGTTTAGTGCTAACTCTGACAAAACAGTTTTATTGTCATCATTATTATCATCATAAAAATCAGCAGTATAAAAAAAGAAAATAGGGGCGCCTGGGTGGCACAGCGGTTAAGCGTCTGCCTTCGGCTCAGGGCGTGATCCCGGCGTTGTGGGATCGAGCCCCACATCAGGCTCCTCCGCTATGAGCCTGCTTCTTCCTCTCCCACTCCCCCTGCTTGTGTTCCCTCTCTCGCTGGCTGTCTCTATCTCTGTCAAATAAATAAATAAAATCTTTAAAAAAAAAAAAAAGAAAATAGATAAGTCTAAAGAGAACAAATCTTAAAACTCCACCATTCATATCACCACTGTATCTCTTTACTTGAATCAACCATTCTAAATTATACTTATTTATAATAAAAAATATACAGCATTTCATTGTTTAAATTTTTGACTAATTATAAATTTTAATTTAAAATATAGGGATATATAGTATATGCATTTTGAAACGTTAGTAAAAGTACATGTCTGTTAATAATTTGTATAATTTTCTGTATATTTTGCAAATGTATTACATATATATGCTCATATATGTGACTTTTATTATAGTTGTTTTTAATAATGTCCAAAATAATAAAATTCAGTTTACCATAGACTTGTAAACATATTTATCATATGATTCTCACAATAATTTTGTGAGGTAGGCAAGAGAGATGATTTTATCTTTATGATACAGCAAAGAAACAAGGACTCCAAAAAACCAACAAGTATCTTCCCACAGAATTTAGGTATCATTAAAAATGCTGAAACTGGGGTTCAGTTAGAGTGTCCCAAGGCAATGTATAATGCTGTTTCTAAATTCTATGGAAACTGAAACTTAGTAAAATTAAAAATAACCTTAAAATGACTAGAAATGAGGGAACATCTTAAACTGATTTGTCAGGAGCATGGGAATTTTGCCTCCTGTCACTGTATTCTTGCAGTTATAATCCCAGGAATCCTGACATTTCTGGAAAATGATTTTGAGATTACCCTGGTGTATCTAGTGACCATTTTAAATAAAAAAGATTTTTAATCATCATTCATTCCTTCAACGGATATTTCTTGGCTGCCTATCAGGTGTAAGACATAATATTTTTATTTGACCTAGGGAATGTATCTTTATATTTTCTCATAGGTTATTTTGTAGTTTTGAATCCCAAAATCTGGCAAAACTTGTCTTATCCTGTTTTAAAACCTACCTTTTCTTTCATATTTATTTATTTTTCCAAATACATCTGACCCTGTTCAGTTCAGCACAATGACTTGCAGGATGGCTCCTTTCTGGTTAATTTGGACTGATTTAACGACATTGATAAACTGATAGCATGTTTTTTATGCTGATTAGCAGGCATTCTGGTAGAATAAATATTTTCAATCTGTGTTATGAATGACTGACATATTATGATTTTAATATATCCCCAAATTCTAACTAGTCTTTAGAATCAGAGCTAGTTACCTGTGCCTGGTTGCAGGGTACTAATCCAACATGAACTGTGTGTGCCCTGATCTTGGGTCTTTCAGTCTTTGGCCTGACTCTAGCTTCTGTAAACCCAGAATTTCATTTAAATGACAGACAATGTAATTCATTTAATATCAGCAAAAATTTATTCCTTGACCGCTTTGCTTCTTGAATGTTTTAACTTTAGCAAAATGGGATTGTGGTTTGGAAAAAAAAAATATTACGTAAGAAATTCCCATTGGATAAACAGCTTTCTGAAAGTGAGAGAATTATTTTGGGAAGTTCCGTTATGTCCTCTAGTCTAACCTTACTATTTTTACTGTACTGCGAAAATAGCTTTCTCTAGTAGATAGAACAAGTTCATGCAAGTCCCACAGAATGTGCAATAAGCCCCTATCCATGAATTATTTATGAAGAAATCCAGCCCTCCATGCTTTTTACTCTAAGACTTTCATTCTCTTTCAGCCCTAGCTTGCTTAAGATATTTTTTATTCCTGTCTTTGAAAAATGTTGCTAAAATCAAATGAAACACAAGAAAACAGTTAAATTATTTATATTTTTGTATGATCATCAATCTTTGGAACTTTCATGACAAGTAAATCTGTAGCATAAGGTATTAAACCAAGCATATATGAGATGTAAGTCACCTTTGAAAAGCTAATGAGAAAAGAGAAATATTTTGATCTAGATATTTGTATTATAAATTTCTCTGACATGATCGAAATCAACTTTTGTCTTTTTTCTACTTCATCAGGAATGATGTAAGGAAATAACCTCCAAATAACAGATAAGATGGAATATATTTCAAAAGTCCTATAAATATGAGTTGTGTCATCTCATTAATATTGAACTTAAAGACAGAGGCTGTTTACTATGTCCAATTTAAGCTTAATCTTTAGCTCATTATTCCTATAGAATTTCCAATATCCAAAGATATTAGGAGATGTCTATTTTTTAATTTAGCTATTTACTATTTTGAAGCATATAAAAACATCAGCTAAAATAATTTAATAGTGTATAAAGCAGACTCTGAATCTAAAGATTTCTCTGTGCAAAGAAAATTTGAAGCATGGTTTTTTATTCTAGTAGTGGGTCCTAAAGGTGTTTCCTATTATTTTAAGAAAATAAATTTTCAAATTTATTATAAACACAATTTCTAAAATTAGCCTCACTTAAGAATTATATTTCACTTTCCCACTAGATTCCATTCATTTCTCATCAAAATCCAAAAAGAGATTTTCAGTGGCAAGTTCAAAATTCTAAATAAAAGTATAATAGACATCAACCAAAAGGAACTTTGAAAATTTCCCTGCCCTGAACTCTTAGAACAAAATGATTTAAAATTTCCTGTAGATAATTTTTTGGATTGCAAAAAAGAGATTTTATGTATTCAGGTTTCCATATGTATTACTCATGTTTTTTTTTGTTTTAACTAGGAAAATGAATGATGATAGATGTCATCAGTATTTGAAAGAACAGCTTTTTTGGGATGAAAGACATTCACATCCCCAAATTGTAAGGAAAGGATAGTTTATTGTAAGGTTATTATTTATTTTTATTATTTATTTTACTATTTATTTTAAGGTTTTATTTGTTTATATATGTTATTTATTTCTATATTTTATTTTTATGTAAGGTTATTATTTAATTTATACTATAAGAATGTCATAATATCATGTATGAGCCATAATAAAATCAAGAATTTCTCAGAAGTTCAGGATGAACTATAGCGCTAAATTCCTATAGTAGGGCGTAGCTTGGGATCAAGAGATGTTTTAGGATCCAGGAAGCAATAGTCGACAGGCTATCCTCCTTCCTCATAAAGAGTTGATTGTTCCTACTTCATGACAAAACACAATATTCTCTGAATCTTCCTGTCTCCACTGACCCAGTAAAAAATCAGCTACGTTTATGTCTGGTACCCACAAATATACCCACATTCTAATTAAATATGCATTCACACTTTACAAGGATATAGCTTTATGTAACCTCACAAAGTCAACACACCTGTGGAATCAGCACCCAGACCAAGAAATGGGCTGTTTCTCCTCTGTATATATTTTGGATTATGCTTACTCAAACTGGGTGTCTTTGCCTACATTCTAACACATTTGGTACTTACTACTTTATGAGCTCTGCCTATTTCAAAATTTCCTTTGAGTTTCTATTCCTGGCACTAACTACTTGACCATATCTGTAGGTCATTAGTGAATTTCTGGTAGAGAAAACTTGATGGTCACAGTGATTCATCAGCAACCTTCTTATGCAGGGTTATTATAAATTATTTTTTTCATTAGAAATTCCAGCCATTGCCAAGATCCATGCTAGATGCTAGAATTACACTTAATTTACTCACAAAGCATGCAGTGTAGTTTCAGATATTCCTTAAAATATAATAACATAAATGTTCAATTACTTACTATTCTTAGAAGTGCTATAAAGGAGCACAAAGTTGCAAGTGAATTTAAACTGGAGTATTTAATATACTCTGGGAAGCCAAGAAAATACTATAAAAGGAAAATAACACTGAAGCAGAGACCTGAAGGGTCAATAGATTTCAGCTACATACATCTCTGCATGTGTCTGTGTTTATATGTCTGTGGGTCTTTGGGCATGTTTGGGGGTTGTGAGAGTGGGGATATGATCAGAGATTATTCAATTATGCACCCCCCCAAAAAAGAAATCTGTTGTAGCCAAAACATATAAAGTAAGAGATTACGTAGTGGTAAAATATGAGGGCTACAAATGAGGAAAGGGTAGATGAAGCAGGTGTAAAACCTGCTTTAAGGACTTGGGACTATGTGATCTGAGAGTGCATTAGATTCTGCAATCACAGAATCTAATCAGGATAGTGAAATGTTCCTTTGTCACTTTTTTGAAATACTCGATCAGAATTTCAATCTCTATTATATTTGGAAATAATTATATACGTGTGTATCTATTTGACCATTACGTGTAATCTTTTATAGATTTTAAATTGCATGAAGGACATTTGCACTTTGCTTAGTGTTGGATATTCCAGAATTTGGGAAAGAGAAAATATTCAGTGAGTTCCTGGAAAAAAGTGAAAATGATAATGATATTCTTCTGACTAGATGCTAGTGAAGTAATTAACAAGTAGGTTTTTTACCCAGAATCACTAACTAGCATGGGTAGACATCTGGTTAGAGGCCAGGCTTGGAATCATGTTTACAATTTTTTTGCAGAATGAGACTGAGAAATTGCCAATTCTTTATGAAAGTAAGGGGTGATTTTAATAGATTTTGAATAATAGATCACCTCCAACACACACACACACACACACACACACACACACACACACACACACGCATATATATTTCAAGGAAGGAGAAATGGTATAATTTAGAATAAACCCAAATTATTTACAACAATTAACAAGGCCTTACGTAAAGGATTGCAGAATCTAGTGCCCCATGAGCTGAGTTTGGCATGAGGATACTTTTGGTTTGGGGTTGTTTTTTTGGTTTTGGTTTTGGTTTTGGCTTTTGGGGGATGGGTAGTGTTTGAATCTTTCAGCTAGCTCCATATTTGTTGTTGTTTTTCATTGACTTTAAATGCCTAATTTAGGCAGAGTATGAATTCTTCAGTTTACAAGAAAAATATTCCTATCGTCTTCTGGAAATTTTATGCATTTAGTTCCCTACCTAGTATGAGGAGGTATTTAAATAAACTCCTACTATAAGACCTAAGTCCTGTCATAAAATTCTTCCAATTAATTTTACAACATTCTTCCTCTCACTCTTACTCTAATTAAGCTACGCTTGACTCCTTTCTCTTCCTTGTCATCTTCAAGTGTTTTCCTACCCGCAGAGTCTTCAGACCTGTTTTACCTCTGCATGGAGACAGTTTTCCTTGGCTCTTCTCAAGGATGATTCATTTTTTTAAAGATTTTATTTATGTATTTGACAGAGAGAGAGTGTGTGCAACAAGCAGGGGGAGCAGCAGACAGAGGGAGAGGGAGAAACAGGCTTCTCACCAAGCAGAGAGCCCAACTCTGGGCTCAATCCCAAACCCTGGGATCATGACCTGAGCCGAAGGCAGACGCTTAACTGAGCCACGCAGGTGCTCCTAGGATAATTCATTTTCATTCTTTAAGTCTCTGAGGAAATATAGCTCTCTGCCACAACTAGTCAAATGTATCGATCTGTTTATTTCCTGTGGAGTACTTTTCCCAATGTATGCTTATCAAGTTTAATAATTTGTTCACTTGTGTATTATATTCTTTCTCTTATGAGAATGCAGTCTGGTTATAGTCAGAGCTTTACTTTGCTTACTTCACAGATTAGATCATTTCTGGTCATAGTGGGTACTCAAATAATTCAATTATTTAATAAATAAAAGAATGTCAGATTTGAACTGTAGCACAGGAAAAGAAGAAAAATTAAGTCAACTATGTTTTGTGAATGATTACATATGGCTAGTAAAAGAGAGACATGTCTATTATTTTTTCTGCCAACATACCTCAAACCTCATTTGCCATGGCATAGACTGTATTTCCTAGAGAGATGTTTATTTCTGCACGAATCAACTGGATCCAGAATAAAGATCACATAGAAAAGAAGTCATAGGTATCCTCTCTACATGTCAGAGAAGATTGCAATACAAGAGACCGGTAGTGTGGCAGGTACTGAGATTGTTGTGTCCAATGTAAACAAAATACCTTTACCAGTGAGGGGTTGTGACTCACAGGATAAACTATGATGGACACCTTAAACCACAGAGCATTCTTTGAGGAATGACTATACTGCCTCACTGGCCATAATTAGCCTGTTAGTCTAGGGCTAAACTATTATACGATCATGATTATCACTCTTTGTGTTTTGCTTAAGGTTAATTAATGAGATAAAAAAGTAACCTAGTATGAATTGAGCTGTGTTGTATGTACATCATTGTAAGAAGTCCTGTGAAGTATAAAAGCATCATGAATTAGAGCCCTTATCCTTAAAGGAACTTGTCTATCTTTATTGATATAATCTATATAAAATGAAACCCTAGTAGTATACATATATATAGGCATCTACATTTCAGAAAATGAATTTTGTGGAAGTTTAGAAGGCACTGTGATATCTAGCTGTGAAAATTAAAACATGGATAATTTTTTAAAGTTGGCATTTAAATGAGCTAAGACATGTAAAGTACTTTGAATAGTTCTGGGACATGCATGCTTTGTCCCAGTTAGCTCCTATGATATTTACCGTTAGCAGTGGACCATGCTGAGTACTTTGTATAGGTTAGCTCATTTGATTTCCCTTCCCCCTATTAAAAAACTAACTGTATTATTATCATCATTTTCAGAGATGATTAAATGGTATTCTGGATATTTAGAAAAGTAGAAGCAGCATTGGACATCAATGGGCTTTGACTCAAGTTACCCAAACTCATTACCACAAAACATTTCTGACAGGACAGTATATAACAAATCAGTTCATTCTTCTTCTTCTTCTTCTTCTTCTTTTTTTTTTTTTTTAAGATTTTATTTATTTATTTATTTGACAGAGAGAAAGAAAGCCAGCGTAAGAGGGAACACAAGCAGGGGGAGTAGGAGAAGAAGCAGCAGGCTTCCCAGTGGAGCAGGGATCCTGATGCGGGGCTCAATCCCAGGACCCTGGGATCACGCCCTGAGCCGAAGGCAGACGCTTAACGACTGAGCCACCCAGGCGCCTCTCAAATCAGTTCATTCTTAAATTGAGTTTTAAATTAAGGAGAACAAAGAAGTTCAAGCTTTCCAAGAAAATAGACTGATAAAAAAATCAAGCAAAATAAACATTGTAAAGTCTGTATAGGAGACATTGAATAGTTTGTTTTTATTAGAGTATGTGGTTTATGTTGAATAAAAATAGAGAATAAAACTAGGAAATGAAGCTGTGGCCAACTTGTGAAAGTCTTGGAGTCAAAGCAAGGAATTATAATGAATGCCTTTGTATATTTTGTATATAGAACTCTTTAAACATGATTTTTGTTTTAAACTTCATTTTTGTTGTCAATCCTATTTGAAAAAGGGGTATTTAGGTATTTTATTATTTGGTGATTTTATCAATATTGCTAAGTTAGAATTTGTGAAGTGTCTGCAAAACTACCTTACTTGCAAGCTAACAAGTCAGCCTGTTATAGTTTCACATACATATGCCAACAGAAAAATATAAGAACCCTGGGTCAGAAAAACAATTTTTATGCAGAGTAAAGGAGCAGCCAATCACTACCTTGTGTTGGTTTTCAACACTCAGAGCACACAGAGCATCATCCGGAGGGCCATATATTTAACTGCACATGTAGTGGGTTGCACCACAAGGAAAGAATGCCAAAATAAGGAGACTCTGTGCTCTCATGGGGCTGCTGACATATCTGTATGCCCCACACTTTAGAGAGAAAGATTATTTGTTACCCTGAAATGTCAACAGGTTTTCTCCAGGGGATAGGTGCAAGGTATCTCTGGGTTTATGGCCCAAGAGTGTAAGCAAATGTGCCTATGAAGGTATTTGTAGTCAAACTATTAAGTTACTATACAAAAAGTAGAAAGAAGTAACCTTGAACAACTTTGTCAAAGGAAATATTTCTCCTTAGTCATTTCCTAAATCCTAAAATTTTTAATAGAGTCATTATGTGTATGTGTTGCTCAATCTTCAAAGTCCTTGAATGAGGGTACGCATGGAGCTTATAGTGTGAATTAAATCATACTTCTGTATCTATATTATAGGTTACTATAATTCTAAAAATATAAACATTTTATTATTTTATGACAGTGTAGTACAATGAGATCTTAAGGAAAGCATATACTCTACCTCTGAGCTACTGGTCTTTTTATCTTGGGTTCCCATAATTAGACTGAGGATTCTTTTTCTTTTTTTTTTTTCTCTTCTTTTTTACATATATATATATACATATATATGTATATATATATATGTATATATATATATTTGAAAGAATATATATTTGAGAGAATATATGTATATGTTTGAAAGAAAATTTTCTTTTCACTTGGAATCTATTATAAAATTATATTTATATATATAATTATATATAATATATATAATATATAATATATATAATATATAATATATACTATTATAATGTACTATTATATAATTTTAAAATTAACTTTCATTTCCAAGAATGAAAGCCTATGTCACTTTGACTAACCATCTGGCAGATAACAATGAGGACTTTTGATTCAATATTAAAAAAAAATATTGAAAGCATCATTAACAGATATTTGAAAAAGAGCAAGGACAAGATAAATGATAGAAATAAACATTTACTTTGAAATGAATTAAAACCATGATTTGAGGGAATTTTCTCTTAGAGAAACTTGTCAATTCTAAGAGTGGTGACTTATAATCATGGAATATCTTTTGAGTCTTTTGAAGTGAGAGAGATGAAACTTGGAGTTCAAAATCCACCAAGTATGTTGAAGCTAGTGCCTTCCCCTACATACTTTCAAATGACTATAGCCTTGTAAAATGTAACAATAGCCCAGCTCTAAAGGAACTAAAATCTTTTCAATGATCTCAATCCTCATAATAACTTAAGATGATCTGCTAATAGTCCTTAGTCTCCAGAAAACATAAATACATTCCACATGAAGCTATTATCCAAGACCTGTGAGAGTCTCCATACTTTCATCATATAATATTCATACCTCAACTAAAAATAACTGTTTTTTCTAAGATATGAGAAAACCAAAGAAACAACTAAAATTGAAATAGAGTGTCCTGATAACTGAAGTATGAGAAATTAATATTACTCTAACAGTGCTTAATATGTTCCAACCAATAAAACAGATGATTTTTCAGTAAACTTGAAACTATAAAAAAGAACAGGACTTTTTGGTTTATAGTTTCACATATAAGGAACTTGGAAGTCACCATTCCATTCTAACAAGTAAAAAGCTAAACAGATTAAAAAATAAACAGTTCTTCTCAGATCCATATGAGAGGGGAGGACACAGGCCAGACTGCTGCCCCCAAGATTGGAGAGACAGAGGGGAATATAGGAAGTCACAGTTATCTGCACAGAATTTCATTAGCAGAAATCACCATGGGAACCAGTGCCTTGAACGGTAGCGCTCGGTTTGGACAATATTGAGAGTTATAGCTCCAGGGGTGCCCAGTTGAATGGGGGAATCCCCACAATATTGTGAGCTTTACCTTCAGTGGTTCTACTAGGATCCCACAATAAACATTGGGGAAAAAGCCCTTAGGGCTTCCAGCCAGGGGAGGAAAAAAGAAACCGTTTTGAAATATAGCAAAACATTCAGTTCTTAATAAGACCTACCCTCAGGGGAAACCAGTTACTAGAGCCAAACAGCTGGGGTATTATCAGAATCTAACTGATCTGGGGAAGGGATTTACCCAACTGCAGCCCACTCTAGGCACCCATAGATTAAAAGTAAATAAATAGAGAAAAATATACCCTGCTAACATTAATCAAAAGAAGAAAGAAGGAGTAGCTATACGAATTTCAGAAAGAGCGGACTTCAAAGTAAGCAAATTCATCAGGGATAAAATAAGCACACTAATGGGATCAATTTTCCAAGAAATAATATTTTTTCTCAATGGGTAAGTGCCCATCAACAGAGCATCAAACTACATGAGGCACTGATAGAACTGCAAGGAAAAATAGATGAATTCACTATCATAGTTGGAGACTTTAGCACTCCTTTCTCAGAAAAGGGACAGATTCAACAAGCAGAAAATCAGTCTTCTGTGGTTTGAGGCTTGGGTTGGGAAGTAGAGCTTTTCCATTTGGTGAGGTAAATGTTGAGTCTTGCTTTCTCAGAAGTTCTCATTTCTTGGCCCTAACATTCATCATGTTCTTAAAAGCTCTGAGTTCCAAGTGGCCTGTTCTTGTCTGGTGTGTGTGGTTTCTGACTATGTGTCTGCGGTCTCTGGCAGCTAGGGACACCTTGTCCACACTGTGACCAGGTCTATAGAGTGCTCAGTCTTATTTATGGTACATTTGTAACTCAATATGGGTTTTCAATTTGTACAGACTAGTTAGAATATTCCATTAAAATTGTGAAACATGAAAAAATGTTTTGATTTGCATTTCTCTGATGACATATATTGTAGAGCATCTTCTCCTATGCTTCTTTGCCATCTGCATATCTTCTTTGGTGAGGTGATCTCTATAAGGGGGAAGCTATGTACATGTGGGAGCAGGAGGTAAATGGGAAATCTCTGTGCCTCCCTCTCAATTATGTTGCAAACTAAAATTGCTCTTAAAAAATGAAGTTTTTTAAAAGAACATTCCAAACCAAATAAAACAAGTGAAAAAATAAAAATCAAATGGATGACTTTTTAAAAAGATTTTATATATTCATTTGAGAGAGAGAGAGTGAGCATAAATGGGGGGCAGGGAGACTCCCCACTGATCAGAGAGCCTGACAGGGGGCTCAGTCCCAAGACCTGGAGCTCACAACCTGAGCTGAAGGCAGAGGCTTAACTATATGAGCCACCCAGGAGCCCTTCAAATGGATGATTTTTAAAGTAGATTTACCACAACTAAAGAAAAGCTTGAGAAGTAAAAGAATAAAATGGAGTATAGAGGGACAAGATGCAAAATGTTAAAAAAAAAAAGAAAAAAGGACATAAATAGCTGTAATGTGTATTAGTTTGCTAGGGCTGCTACAATAAAACTCCTCAGACTGGGTTTCTTTCTTTTTTTTTTTTTTTAATGTTTTTTTATTATATTATGTTAGTGACCGTACAGTACATCCCTGGTTTCTGATGTAAAGTTCGATGATTCATTAGTTGCGTATAACACCCAGTGCACCATGCAATACATGCCCTCCTTACTACCCATCTGTTCCATTCCCCCACCCCTCCTCCCCTCTGAAGCCCTCAGTTTGTTTCTCAGAGTCCATAGTCTCTCATGCCTCATTCCCCCTTCTGATTACCCCCCCTTTCTTTATCCCTTTCTTCCCCTACCGATCTTCCTAGTTCTTATGTTCCATAGATGAGAGAAACCATATGATAATTATCTTTCTCTGCTTGACTTATTTCACTTAGCATGATCTCCTCCAGTGCCGTCCATGTTGCAGCAAATGTTGAAAACTCGTTCTTTCTGATAGCTGAGTAATAGTCCATTGTATATATGGACCACAACTTCTTTTTTTTTTTTTTTTAAGATTTTATTTATTTATTTGACAGAGATAGAAACAGCCAGCGAGAGAGGGAACACAAGCAGGGGGAGTGGGAGAGGAAGAAGCAGGCCCATAGCAGAGGAGCCTGATGTGGGGCTCGATCCCACAACCTGGGATCACGCCCTGAGCCGAAGGCAGATGCTTAACCGCTGTGCCACCCAGGCGCCCCTGGACCACAACTTCTTAATCCAGTCATCTGTTGAAGGTCATCTCGGTTCCTTCCACGATTTAGCTTTTGTGGACAATGCTGCTATGAACATTGGGGTGCATATGGCCCTTCTCTTCACTACGTCTGTATCTTTGGGGTAAATACTCAGTAGTGCAATGGCTGGGTCATAGGGTAGCTCAATTTTTAACTTTTTAAGGGACCTCCACACTGTTTTCCAGAGTGGCTGTACCAACTTGCATTCCCACCAACAATGGAGGAGGGATCCCCTTTCTCCACATCCTCTCCAGCAATTGTTGTTTCTTGCCTTGTCAATTTTTGCCATTCTAACTGGTGTAAGGTGGTATCTCAGTGTGGTTTTGATTTGAATTTCCCTGATGGCTAATGATTTTGAACATTTTTTCATGTGTCTGTTAGCCATTTGTATGTCATGTTTGGAAAAGTGTCTGTTCATATCTTCTGCCCATTTTTTGATTTGTTTGTTTCTCGTGTATTGAGTTTGAGAAGTTCTTTGTAGATCTTGGATACCAGTCTTTTATCTGTAGTGTCATTTGCAAATATCTTCTCCCATTCCATGGGCTGCCTCTTAGTTTTTTTGACTGTTTCCTTGGCTGTGCAGAAGCTTTTTATCTTGATGAAGTCCCACAAGTTCATTTTATCTTTTGTTTCTCTTGCCTTTGGAGATGTGTCATGAAAAACGTTGCTTTGGCCGATGTCGTAGAGGGTGCTGTCTATGTTCTCCTCTAGGATTTTGATGGATTCCGGTCTCACATCGAGGTCTTTCATCCATTTGGAGTTTATCTTTGTGTATGGTGTGAGAGAGTGGTCACGTTTCATTCTTTTGCATGTAGCTGTCCAATTTTCCCAGCACCATTTATTGAAGAGACTGTCTTTTTTCCACCGGATGTTTTTTCCTTCTTTGTCAAAGATTAGTTGCCCAAAGAGCCGAGGGTCCATTTCTGGGTTCTCTATTCTGTTCCATTGGTCTATGTGTCTGTTTTTGTGCCAGTACCGTGCTGTCTTTGTGATCACAGCTTTGTGGTACAGCTCAAAATCCGGCATTGTGATGCCCCCAGCTTTGTTTTTCCTTTTCAGCAGTTCCTTGGCGATTCGGGGCTTTTTCTGGTTCCATACAAATTTAAGGACTGTTTGTTCCAGTTCTTTGAAAAATGTCATCGGTATTTTGATCGGGATAGCATTGAAAGTGTAGATTGTTCTGGGTAGCATGGACATTTTAACTATGTTAATTCTTCTGATCCATGAGCATGGGATATTTTTCCATCTTTTTGTGTCTTCCTCAATGTCTTTCAAGAGTGATTTATAGTATCTAGAGTATAGATCCTTTACATCTCTGGTTAAGTTAATTCCAAGGTAACGTATGGTTTTTGGTGCTATTGTAAATGGGATGGATGCCCTAATTTCTCTTTCTTCAGTCTCATTATTCGTGTATAGAAATGCAACTGATTTCTGAGTATTGATTTTGTATATATAGAACACTACACCCCAGAACCAAAGAATACTCATTCTATTCTAATGCCCGTGGAACATTCTCAAGAATAGACCATGTTCTGGGACACAAAACAGGTCTCAACTGATACCAAAAAACTGAAATTATTCCCTGCATATTCTCGGACCACAACACTTTGAAATTCGTACTCAACCACAAGGAAAAATTTGGAAGAAACTCAAACACTTGGAGACTAAAAACCATCCTGCTCAGGAATGATTTGATAAACCAGGAAATCAAAAATCAATTTAAACAGTTTATGGAGACCAACGAGAATGAAAACACAATGGTCCAAAACCTATGGGATACTGCAAAGGCAGTCCTAAGGGGGAAATACATAGCCACCCAAGCCTCACTCAAAAGAATAGAAAAATCTAAAATGCAGTTTTTATATTCTCACCTCAAGAAGCTGGAACAGCAACAGAGGGACAGGCCTAATCCACGCACGAGGAAGCAGTTGACCAAGATTAGAGCAGAAATCAATGAATTAGAAACCAGGAGTACAGTAGAGCAGATCAACAGAACTCGAAGCTGGTTCTTTGAGAGAATCAATAAAATTGACAGACCACTGGCAAGACTTATCCAAAAGAAAAGAGAAAGGACTGAGATTAATAAAATTATGAATGAAAAAGGAGAGGTCACAACCAACACCAATGAAATTGGAAGGATTATTAGAAGCTTTTATCAACAGCTTTATGCCAATAAATTAAGCAATCTGGAAGAGATGGAGGCTTTCCTGGAAACCTATAAATTACCAAGACTGAAACAGGAAGAAATTGATTTTTTTAAACAGGCCAATTAATTATGAAGAGATTGAGTCAGTGATAAACAACCTTCCAAAAAACAAAACTGCTGGCCTGGGGAATTCTACCAAACATTGAAAGAAGAAATAATACCTATTCTCCTAAAGCTATTTCAAAAAATAGAAACAGAAGAAAAGCTACCAAACTCATTCTATGAGGCCAATATTACCTTGATCCCCAAACCAGGCAAAGACCCCATCAAAAAGGAGAATTACAGACCGATTTCCCTAATGAATATGGACGCCAAAATCCTCAACAAGATCCTGGCTAATAGAATCCAACAGTACATTAAAAGGATTATCCATCATGACCAAGTGGGATTCATCCCTGGGATGCAAGGGTGGTTCAACATTCGCAAATCGATCAGGGTCTTAGATTTTATTCAGACTGGGTTTCTTAAACAACAGAAATGCATTTCTCACAGTTCTGGAGCCTGGAATTTGAGATCAAGACAGCAGCAGGTTTGGTTTTTCCTGAGGCCTCTCTTTGGCTGGCAGATGGCCACCTTCTCCCTGTGTCCTCATATAGCCTCTCGTCTGGTGTCTCTTCCTCTTCTTATAAGGCCAGCAGTCATATTGGATAGGGGCACACTTATGACCTGATTTAACTATATTTACTTCTTTAAAGGCCCTATCCCAATAGAGTCATATTACAGATTAAGGCTTCAACATAGGAATTGGGGGGGGTGCACAATCATTTCATAACAATATGAAAAGGTCAAGCATATATATAAGTAGAATTTGAGGAAATAAAAGAAACAAAATGGCAGAAAAAATGTTGAAAGATATGGTAGCTAACAACTTTTCCAAACTGAAAACAAGGAATTAAGTAGCAGTTCCAAGAAACATTAAAATACCCAAGCAACGTAAGTCAGGGAAATTCCTCCTAGGTATATCAAATTGAAATGTCTGAAAATGAAATCAAACGGAACATTTAAAAATCATCCAGAGGACAAAAACACATATATTATCTTCACATGACTAGAAATGATAGTGATAGCATTCTTTTCTATAGAAAAAATAGACACCAGGAGAAAGAGAATGGTAATATAAATATGCTAAAGCAAAATAAGAGCTCTAGGCCTAGTAAAAATATCTTTCAAGAATTAAGTATAATGTATATATCTTTCAAGAATTAAGTATAATGTATATATAATATATATATAATGTGACAAACAGAATTTGAGGGGCTGTATTATACAGAGACTTACCCAGACAGAAATTTATCAGACATTTATCAAGAGTAAATACTAGAGGGATGCCTGGGTGGCTCAGTCAGTTAAGCATCTGCCTTCTGCCCAGGTTGTGATCCCAAGGTCCTGGGATTGAGTCCCGCATCCGGCTCCTTGCTCAGCGGGGAGGCTGCTTCTCCCTCTCCCTCTGCCTGTTGCTCCCCCTGCTTGTGCTCTCTCTGTCAAACAAACAAATAAATAATCTTTTAAAAAAAGAGTAAATATGTGGATACAAAATGAGGATTGACTGGATTAAAAAATACGATGTCCGAACGGTTTTGAAGAAACAGTAAAAATGCATGTAGCATGTGAGATCTTACCAGTTACATGGATTTAAAATATTCTAATGTTGTTGTATTATCTGGACAATTATAAAAGTAACAATTTGTATTAGACTTTTAAAATCAAGGCTGCATATTTAAATTTATAGTTATCATTTAAAGAATAATAAATGAATATATTCAAATCCTAATAGGAGGAATACAGATCAATAAAATAATCAGTTAATAGTGAAAAATAGTCAACTAAAAAAAAAAAAAAACCAAACACTAAAGTGTGGGATAATTTAAATTCAAAGAAAAATAATAGAAGAAATATTTAAACCAATATATCAGATCTTACATTCAATGAAAATGAATTAAATATATTAAAGAATGACATTTGCAGTCTGTAAAAAAATTTCTATCTAAATCCTCCTTAAAGAAAATATAAATTTAAATATAATGACAGTTATTTTGAAAGTAAAAGGAAGGGAAAATAAATGCCATGCATATAGATACAAAAGTAGGGTTTTGGAGATTCAAGGATACCTGCCACAGAATTAGCAGGAATCTAAGATATTGTGGTAGGTTTACATCCAAGGTAAAAAAAAAAAAAAAAAAAAAAAAAAATGCATTTTTTTGTAACAGAATTTGCAAAAGCTGCTAAGAGGACAAATAGATGTCAAATTAACCACTCTGTTTAACAGTAACAAGGTTATTAGCAAGCTGAAGGATAGGTGCTTTGGTGGATTATTATATGTCTACATAAGTGTCTACTGGCAAATTAGAGCATTATACTCACTGTCTTAATGTTAGTGTCACCAAACTGATTTCCCACTGGACCCTAAGAAAGACCTTGGTGAAAGTAAAAATCAACACATAAAAACAGACCCAAATGAAAAGCAAGAATGGATTTGAAGAAGAAACAGAAAGTCAACTAGTCATTATTGGGAGAGAGGATAGCAAAATCCGGAAATTCAAAGGAGACATATTTTGAGAGGAGAAAGTCTTAATTGTCATGGTTATCATTAAAGAATGTGACAAATCCCTTCATAGCCACTGTGGTACAGTGAACTGGGATTGCTTACAATTTGACACACCATTCTATATTTGAGTTGTCTCATAGAACCACATGTTAAAATATGGGACTAATTTGGGCTTACATATACTGCATTATATTTTAAAATGCCAACACATTCATCTAAATACTCTTTGTCTTAGAAAAAATAAAGTATTTTTAAAAATTATAAGAAAATATGTAAGCATTAATAATGATATATATGCAATATGTACACATATATATGTACATATGCATATGTAAATATATCTATGTAATGTGTGTATGTGTACATATTAAATAACATATATATAAGCATGTTTTCATATATAGGCATAAGAGTGGATGTGTCTTTGTATATATATATTATACATATATAATTATATATATATATACAGACATATAATTCTGAAAGAAAGAAAACTTGTAAAAGGATGAAAATAATATATTTTCACCTACAATAATATTTTGAAGATAAACTCATCATGCCAAGACAAATATTATAAATATATTGATCAGATAATCATTATCTATTTCTTTCCAGTTTTTTAGAATCAGTAGAAATGCATACCATTTAGTTTATTGTTAGAAAATCTGATAATTTCTAATCTATAGTGCATAAAATTTTATACAAAAAGCTCTTGATTTCACATTGCTTACTCATTTCTGTTTGTTCATTTGTTTTACATCACAGGTTTTTTCATCCTCTTTTTGTTGCTTTTGGCTCTGAGTTATTGCTTGGTAGAGCTTACCACCTACCCAGGCGCCCTGTGAAGAAAGCCTGTATCTTACAGCTCTTCTATTTTAGCTAAAATTTTTCTCTTTAAATCTCTTCCAATTGCATCTTTAATGCATTCAGCAAAATGCGATTGATTATTTTGACAGTTTATTTTGTTGTACTTGTAGAAAGTTACCTATTTCTGAGAATTCCAACTTCCAGTTGTATTTCTATTTAATGATTTGATGTATAGCATCTCTCTTTGACCCATGGCTAAAACATACTTTTACACTAATTCTCGTTGAGCTTTTCATATATCAAGGGTGGCCTTAAGAGATTTTCTTACCTATGTGTCTCTAATCACAGAAGCTAAGGGAAGGGCTTCCATTAAAATAATTTATTTCAGGCAATAATCTCAATGAAAATGATTAGTGAAACTGGGGGACGTGGAATGGCTGAAGCAAAAGCAAATGCTAGGTTGTACCGTTAATCTGGTGAACATGAGGGGCAATTGAAGCTAATGCTCTTTAGGACTACCTGAAGACCATGCTACATGTAATTCAGAATTATCTGCCTGATGCACAGAAGGGAATATTTGCTACTGACTTTCATCTCCCATTGATCAATAGTTGCTCTCAGGGTTTTAATACGCTTGCATTTCCAGATTTGATAAAAGTGGATCCTTGAAATCATATACATGTGATTCATGCAGTGGCAGTGGCAAATATATTACTTACAGAAAGCTAGATATAATGTGCAGTTGAAGCAAGGGTCAGTCAGACTACCCTCACTGCCAAGAGGCTGGGCCAAAATGGGGGCTCTAAAATGTGAGATGGGTTATTAATTATCTGCTCTTTTTTCCACTCAGATATACTCTTTTCCCTACATTAAATTCAGCGTATTAAAAAGTCTTCAAGGTGGATATTTGGTGGCAATCTATAGAAATATGCTTAATACAGGACATTTAACAGTTAAAACTACATTTTACTGTGGTATTTACCCTGCTATCTATCCATATTGACATTGATATTTAGTGTACCATTCATTCTAGATATCCTCAACTTTATTAGCACTAGGTTTCTTTCCTGATGGGGTTCTCTAAAACTTTATTTCAAAAAAAGACAAACCATTGAATTGCTTTACCTTTATCACACTGTCCTCACAGTAACTGCCCATTCATGGTTATTACTGGACATGAATCATTAAGAGATATCCCTTTGTATCCTCTTGTTTCCGGAATACTCTTTCCGTCACCATAGTGTAGCAGCAGGATGGTAATAAAAGTCAATTAACTCCACCAATATAGCAACATCTTTCTTTACTTGTTAGTTCACAATCATGAGAAGCTCCAAAAGGTATCATAGCTTCAGATTAAGTGGAAAAATTACTGGTAACCATCAAGAAGGACTCCTAAACCCCAGAAAGCAGGTTTTTTTCGATTCATCATAGCCCAATATTGTGGGAATGAGAGCACAAATTCCTGTGTTTCATTGGAAATAATACAGAGTGTGCCAATTCTATGCTTACCTCTTGGTTCCTGGACCTATAGCTTCTACATTTTGGGGACTCTGAACCAAATATTAGTCCCCATTTCAGTACATATAACATAAGTTTGAAAAGAGTAACTAAACTCTCATATTATCATCATTATGCTAGCACCATACCAAAAGACCATACCAATATTTTATCACACTGGTAGCTTATTGACGTAGGATATCTCTCTCTCTCTCTCTCTCTCTCTCAGATCTCTCTCTGTCTACCTACTTATCTATTGATATTCATATTCTACATATATCTTGTTATATCTATAATAATATATATACATACATGTATAATGTGATATATAATTCTAGATGGCATATATCATTTATGTTATATGTATTATACATTATGTAGTAAATATATATATGTAGTAAAATGTGTGTGTGTGTGTGTGTGTGTGTGTGTGTGTGTGTGTGTGTGTGTGTTTGGAGCTACATTTGCTGCTTTATTTATGGTTCTCTGCAGAACTGAGAAACTGAGTTATCAGGTACATCTAACAAACCAGAATATGCTCTTTTGTGAGTTAGTGGTTACCCATTTTATCACTTCCATTTGTGATTAAAATTTATATTGGTTCTTAGTTTTGAAAGGCTATTATGTAAAATCCCATATCAGTAAATCAGACCTTAGTTAGGATTGCTGTAGTTGTGGTGGTAGTGGTACTCTGGACAGAGGGGGCAAAATAATTTCTGGAATAGAAAATAACTTCCAGAAAGATGAATCTCTGACCTTTCCAGGATGGCTGTGTTCCAAAATAATTTTGTGGTACTGAGGGTTGGCTTTATTAAAGAACAGCACCACATTGAGTGTTTAACTGCTGGCAGTTTGGCAATCAAAAGTGGCAAGAGCTAGACCAGCATTAGTGAAAAGGACAACATGCAGTGAATTCGGTGTAGCTGCTATTCCTACCTCTATGTCCTCTCTGTTTGTGTAATTTTGATTTAATTGTTGGATTAACCAAGGATAGAGACTAGCTAACATCTACAGGCCAAGTCTTTCTGTCTACCTGGTAATTGAGTGGTTCTTCTGAATTTATTATTCTCTGTTGCCATTGAAGTTAGATGTGCATGCTTTCTACCAATTAAATAGATCCATCTGTATACCTCTTTTACAAACATCCTTGTTCCTCATCAATTAATCTTTGTCTTTTCAGCTTCCAACAAACATGCCATGTCATTTGACACTAACTTCAAGTCTGTGTATGTCTATACTTCAAGCAACTTCTCTCTGCATGCAAAGTAAGTGACTAAGAGTGTTACTTAAAGACTTGGGGAAGGTTTTCCTTTCACCACTCTCCTAGGTTACCCTTAAATGTAGTTGTGGTGTGAATGTAGTCTGTTTTTGTGAGTACAAACATATGGAACCAATCTATCTATGAGCCAACTCAAGATTTTTGTTTTCCTTTTCTGGTTGCTTATATGGAATTTTAAATGAGTAAATAGATGTAGGCTGAGAAATGTTGGGGTCCCTGAGATTAGTGATTTGGGGACTCTGGTATACACATTAATGCAATTTATTTGTGCCTATAAAAAATCTCAGGACAAAGCAGATATAATATCTTCATTATAAAAGAGATTGCTGCTAAGCCTACTTGACCTTATGTGTGGGTAGTTCACATTTTGTATTCCACTGCCATCAAAAGTTTGAGGACTTTGTTTCTTGTGCTTTTAATGTCATATCTAAGAATCCACTGCTAAATCACAAAAGCACAGCAACAAATTTGGAGGACTTAATACTCAAATTTTAATCAATATAATACATTGCATCAATAGAATGAATGATAAAAGCCACATGTTCATCTCAATCAATACAGAAAAAGTATTTACAAAAGCAGCACTGTCATGATAAACACACCGAATAAACTGGAATAGAAGGTAATTTCCTCAGTCTGATAAAAAGAAGTTAAGAAAAATCCCTCAACTAGCATCATGTGCAATGTTGAAAAACTGAAAGTCTTCCCTCTAAGTTCAAGAACCTTTCAGTTTTTCAACATTGAGCATGGTGCTAGTTGAGGGATTTTCTTAACTGTAGAGAACAAACTGAGGGTTGCTGGAGGGGAGGTGGGTGGGGGGACAGGGTAATTGGGTGATGGGCATTAAGGAGGGCACTTGATGTAATGAGCACTGGTGTTATATGCAACTGATGAATCACTAAATTCCACCCTGAAATTAATAATACATTCTATGTTAACTAACTTGAATTTAAATAAACAAAACAAAACAAAATAAAAAAAAACAAGACAAAAGGGGAACCTACCAGGCTCAGTCAGAAAAGGATACAACTCTTGATCTTGGGGTCATGAGATTTAGCTCCACATTGGGCATAGAGATTACTTAAAAAAAAAAAAAAAAAAAAAAAGAAGAACAAGACAAAAGCCAAAGTAGCTATATTAATTATAGAAAAAGAAGACTTCAGAATTAGGAAGTTTACTAGGGATAAAGAGAATTGCATAATGATAAGTTTTAATTTTTCAACAAGGTGAGAAAACCCTAAACATTTATGCATCTTACAAGAGAGTATCAGTATACATGGGATAGAAACCGATCGAATAATGAGACAAAATAGTTAAATGCACTATTATCCAATACTATAATATATATTATATTATATTATTATTATAGCATTTGAGAGTTTACTACTTTATATCACTCTAATTAAGTAATAACATAATATTATCCTTAATTCATTAAAATAATCATTTGAGTTACATATTATTGATATCCTCACTTTACAGGTAATTAAAGAAAGCCAATGAGAACTTAAGTTGTAGGTCCCTGTCAGGTAGCTAGTAAGCCAGGCAAGACATGTTAGCCTCAGTCTGCTATGGAAGAAATTATCTAGAAAAATAATACAATTAAAAGACTGCTGGCCTGAATCAGTGGCTCTCTAGTTATAGTGAGGGCTTGTTCAATAACTTTACAAGAAATCAGAGTAACTTGAGGAGTAGGTGTTATACATATGTTAAATCCAAACACATCCCTTACGTTTTTGAACATGGACAAGTTTTGGGACATGGCATGAGTTCTGTTATGCAATTCATGAAAAAGTGTTCATTTGAGCATGTGTGCATGTGGGGATTCATTCAGTTGACTGTTAAAGGCTCCAGTAGCATGCATAAATATGCAGTAGGTAATGGGAATACAGAGCTAAGGTGGAAGGTCAGCACTGGAAATAATGTTTTGAATTTTCCCCCACCTGTTACTAAATTTATGGAAGAAATTAACTTTTTCAGAAGAGAAAAATAAAATAAAAGTAGAGGGCTATGGTCAGCATCTTGTAGGAAAACAACATTTAAGAAGGGAAGGAAAGTATGTGTAAATAATGTGGTGAAAGAAGAGGGGATGGCCTGTAAGGTTTAGAATTGGAAGCCATGGAAAGACAGACTTTGAGGATGAATTAAAACGGGACCTACAGTAAAAGCTGCAGAGGCAGAGAATGCAAGAACAGGAAATGACTGTCAGCTGGGCTTTTAGCACTCCCAGTTGTCCAGAGTTAAGGAGAGAATGCAAGGTGAGTCCTGTGAGAAAGTTTAAACAATATAAGCTACTATTTTGAGAAAACAGACTGTGAAAGGAAAGAAAATTCAGCGGCTGAAAGGAGGAGCAGATTAGAGCAACTTCAGCCTATTTACTTTGTAATGGAAGGTTGGTGATTGTTATATAACTCATTCTAGTTCCCCTGTCTTAATTTATGTAAACATTATCGAAATGGGGAGAGAAAACTTCATATTCAGCACAATACTGGCAATATGAAAAGACTACAAATTAGCCACAGCTGAATGTTAAAGAAATATTTAATTCAGCTGACCTTTGAGAAAAAAACAAAGGAATCATAACTCCCTTTTTATCCCTGCCAAATGGAATGCTGGAGCTTTTATGATACTTATAAGAGTCTCTTCTACCAGAAACAATGACACTGTTTAAGTGACTGAAGCTATTGAATGAATTCCTAAGGCTTTCTTATGTAGGCACATCAAGGGGAAGCATGTAAAATTACATTATAGTAATACAGAATTGTAATCTTCGTAGAACCAAAGGAAAAGAAAATGTTTATATTACAAATTGGTTCCACCTCTTTGAGCCTTAAGAACTGGTTTAAAGTGCCTTATTTACAAACATTTCAAATTTGTATTCTTAATCTTTTATGAATTCAGTGACTAGAAAAGTCATTAAAGTCATTATATTTAGATTCTGATGTTTGTTGTCACATTACAGTTTGTACTTTCTAAACATACCAGCATTACTTATTTCTGCTTGCTTATTGATATCACAGTTTTAAATAATATTTACTTCTGAAGGTATTGTTAAATATATCTGTGCATTGCTAGACACAGAACATACTAAAGTGTCCAGGAAGAGTAGAATATTGTTTTTTCTATTAAGAAAAACTCCAAATATTTCTGGTATTTATCTAAAAGAATTAAAGCAGGATCTCAAAGAGTTTACCATCCCATGTTCATTGCAGCACTGTTCACAATAGCCAAGATGTAGAAATAACCTAAATGTCCATCAGCGGATGACTGGATTAAACGTGTGTGTGTGTGTGTGTGTGTGTGTGTGTGTGTGTATGAATAATATTCAGCCTTAAAAGAAGGAAATTTCACCATATGTGAAATTATGTCCTTGAGGCCATTATGCTAGGTGAGATAAGCTAGTCCCAGAAGGACAAACAGTATGATTCCATTTATATGACATATGTAAAACAGTCACATTTATAGAAACAGAGAGTAGGATAGTGGTTGCTAGGAGCTGGGGTGAGGGAAAAATGATAGTCGCTAATCAGCAGGTATAAAATTTTAATCATGCAAGATGAGTAAGTTCTAGAGATGCTGTACAACACTGTGTTTACAGATAACAATAGTATATTGGACACTTCCAAATCTGTTAAGACAGTAATCTTTTGATAAGGGTTCACACTACAATACAAATTTTAAAAAATAGGAAGTTCCCAGGGGTATGAGGAAAATATTTCAAAACAAAATTTCAATTTCCAATATCTCCTTATGATAGGCAAATTATTTTCAGCCTTGCCCAGAAAATCATTTTGTCTCCAACAAAATCATTAACTCATCCTCTCTGTTTTACCATACCTTACATACAATGTTACTTTAAAAAAGTAAGATTATTACTTTATTGTCCTATACATCACAGAGGCATTTGTTTTAATATATCATCTCAATTAAATTACCCTGAGAAGATCCCAGGTATGGCACTTCTATTATCCTCATTTCTTCTCATCTTCTTTCAGTACTTTCATAATTTTATGCATATAATTAATGCCCCGATAATCTTGGTGATAAAATAAAAGAAAGAAAAATCCTAATGCCATATTTGTTGTTTATGGTACCACCTTGTTTTCAGGTGTTCTGGTTCTTAAAACCTTGATCATTAAGGTATATTATTATTAGACAGTTAATAAATATATTCTATCTAATTGTCTTACTTCCTATAACATCAAATATTTTTTTCACTATTGATATTAACAGTGAGATATGGATATTAATGTGTATTTATTTTAATATGATAAAATTTATTATATGTTAAAAGATGAAACTTTAGGAGAATAAGAACTATAAAATCAGCATTCTCTTCCAGAAAATTAAAAAATAATTATCAAACAAAATATAATCACCATGGCATATATTTTTTTTATTATTGTTAAATCCCATTAATGGTATCTCTTCATTTACAAATTTGCTTTGATTTAATTTTATTTGACAGATATCAATTTATCTGTTTATTTGACAAACATTTATTATGTGTAAGATAAAGTACTAGTTACTGTGGAAGACAAAATCAATTCAAGGAAAGATGTTTTCTTCTGTCTAGTAAAAAATATAATATTTTTACATAAGTAAGTTTTAAAGAATACGTAATTTACTAAAGAGATGTTCAGAATACAGTCAATGAAGAGTCAGAGGAATATAAAACTTTATCTGCCCAAAGGAGCTCTCGACAGTGTAACCAGTGAACTCCACATTGCTAAGTCCCCAGTCAATATCTGTTTCTCTTCTTCATGAACTAAACAGCATCTGGCATCTTCAAGGACTTCTGTTGCTGTATGCTCTCTTCATTCTTTTCCTAATATGCTGACCCCTCCTTCTCAATCTCCTTTGCTGTTTCTTCTTCATCTTCACAAACTCTGCATTATAGTTTCCTAAGCCTCTGTCATAGAATGTCTTTTGTGCGCTATCTCATGTCCTTAAGACTATGCATGTCTGGAGCATCCCAAAGTTATAACTCCAGGCAGGACCTCTTGCCTGAACTCTAGTTCTGTATATTCAACTATCTTTAATTATTTCCCCTTGTATATCTAAAGGCATCTCAGGTGTAGCATGTATGGAACTGCTCTCATGATTTTATCCTGCTCCCCACACTGGTTCCTCTCTCAGTATATGAAATCCGATTAGTAAACGTTAACTCCCTTCCTCTAGTTGCTCAGAACCATAACCTCAGAAACATCTTTGACCTTTCTAGCTCATTGTTCCCTAACCATATTCAATTCTGTTGGCATGCATTCAAAATATGTTAAAAAAAATTATACTGTCCTTTCACCATGTTTATTGTTCTACCTTAATCTAAGCCACCATCAATTCTCAGTGAAATTACTGCAATGGCCTTTTTTTATGAAAATAATACAAAATATTTTAGCCAGTGAATGAGATAAGAAAATAAGTGTATAAAGATGAAAGAAAAACAATAAATAAAATGGTTTTCATTTAAGCTGACAGGTCCATGTTGTATTCAATCTTAAGGAATTTGCTAAACCTCTTTTCTTCCCAAAACAAAACAAAAATCTAGAGCTAATAAGCAAGATTAGTAGGTTACAGCATATCCTGTTAGGGTGCACAAGCAATCGTATTTTTGTATTCTTGCAAGAAACAATCCATCACTTAAGAAAGCAATTCAATTTGCAAAAACATCAATAATTATAATACACTTGAAAATAAATTGAAAAAATGAAGACTTATAACATTGCAAATTACAACACATTGCTGAGAGATATTAAAGAAGATGCAAAAACTTCGGGAATATACCATGTGCATGGATTGGAGGTCTCAATAATTTTAAGGTAGCAATTCTTTCTAAATATATGTAGAGATTTAATGAAATTACTATCAAAATCCTAGCAGCCTTTTTTTGTAGAAACTGACAAGCTGATTTTAAAATTCAAAGAACCTAGAATAATCAAAAATAGTCTTGAAAAGAACTTATAATATCTGGCTTCAAAAATTGCAATAAAGATAAGTAAGACATTATGGTATTAGGATAGATATATAAAACAAAGGGAAGATTAATAGTCTAGAAGTATTTTTGATATAAGCCCATGAAAAGATGCTCAATATCATTAGTCATTAGGAAAATGCAAAATAAAAGCACAATCAGATATACCTGTGTATTCACTAGAATGGCTAACATTAAAAATAATGACAAAACAGGTATTAGAGAGGATGACTAGAAATTGGAGCTCTCATACATTGCTCCTGGAAAGGTAAAATAATACAGACATTACAGCAAACATGTGATAAATCTTATCTCCATGATAAGAAAAAAATTAAAAATCACTTATTTATGGGGGGGGGGAGTAGGAGAGCAGTGCACCGTTACTCTCATTCCTGAGGATATACTAACTTCTCAGTTGTCTATCATACTGTAATCTGTATGGACCTTTAACATGTTGATATTCCACAGAGCATCAGATGATTTTACTGTATCAATAATAGCATGCTAATCAGAACTGGTTAACCAGAAGTGACAATTTTGCTGCATGTCCTAGTAAGACCCATGTTTACAAGGAGATTATTATAAACTCTGCAAAAGAGGTCTTCCCTAGTTGTAAAAATTTTAGGAGTTCAATGATCTAAGTCATACTGAAATATTTCTTCTAAGATGGAAAAGAAAACAAACAAGGTATTTCACTCTACATGCCCTTACTACTAAGACAGACACCCAGTGGTGTCTTTTCCTGATAAGGCACCTCTTTGCACATCCTCTTCACCTTTAGTTTAGCTCTAATTATTAATGCTGTTTCTTCCCTCAATCACTATCTATTTCTTATGAAAAATGATCATTTAAATAAAGTTTAAAAAATCACTTTTTTCCCCATACAAGAACACAGAAATCTTGAGGAAAAATAAACAGTGTAAACTGTAACCTCTTGGGGTGCCTGGGTGGCTCAGTTGGTTAAGCCTCTGACTTTGGCTCAGGTCATGATCCCAGGGTCCTAGGATAGAGCCCCATCTCAGCCGGGAGCCTGCTTCTCCCCTCCCTCCTGCTTATGCACGTGCTCTCTCTCTCTCTCTCTCAAATAAATAAAATCCTAAACAAATAAAAATTAAAAAATAAATTGTATTGTAAATTTTGAATTCCCAAATTTCACAATCTCAGAAGTCTACATTTGAAACAATAATAGGAACTCAATGAATACCTAGCCTAATAGCTAACTTCTTACTACATATAGCTATTATAACATTGGATAGTGTTGTATATAATGTGGCTATTACACCAGCTAACTCTTTATTATTATGTGCTCATTTACTTGGTTTCTACACTCCATCCAATGAATATCATGAGTGGAACCATTAGAGCCATGTCACTTTATTAAGTACGTACGTCATTCAGTTTAAAAATGCATAACTTTCAAAAAATAATACTCTTATTATTCCTCTTTTTATATTTTAAGACATTTTAAGACATTACAAAAAGAGTAATTTTTAAGAGGTTCTCACATGAACTTTCCACATTATTCTATTCCCCTCTTGTGGCTCTTACAAAGTCTGAGCGTCTCAAATATCTATGTTCCTCTGACTTTATGCATTTTGGAAATATATGTCCCTAGAATACATGAGTCCATGCCCACTTTTCCAGCAGGGTCGACTTTTACTGAGAGTTTGGGGAAAATACATTATTTTAATATTTAAAATCCACATATATTATTTAAGGTAATTACATCAATGTTAAAATGTGCAACTTCAAATATATTTTGCACTTACCAATATTACTTTGAGCTACAGCCCCAGACCCCAGAGGAATAAGTTCACTCTCCTCATTATACATCTAAAATCAAAGTTTCTTTCTTTCTTTTTTTTTTTAAGATTTTATTTATTTATTTGAAAGAGACTGTGTGTGCGCGCCTAAGAGAGCAAGAGCAGGGGTAGGGCAGAGGGAGAAGCAGGCTTCCCCCTGAGCAGGGAGCCTGGCATGGGGCTTCCCCCCAGGGTCCTGGGATCATGGCCTCAGCCAAAGGCAGACGCTTAACCTACTGAGTTACCCAGGTACCCCTAAAATCAAAGTTTCTGAAGCAAATTTTAGGTAAGCCTCTTGTAGGTATAAAAATCCAGTACTTCGTATGTTATTTCTCCTTTTTTTGGAAGAAAAAAAAAAGAGTATTATGATGTGACTCCATAGCTTATGATCTGTTTATTACCTAGACCTATATACAACATCCAATTGCTTAAAAAGTTAATTTCCATAAAGTTAATAATGCCTGTGAAGGCAACTTTTGAGGTGCCTCTTTGTATTTACCCCATGTGTCATCACCTCCCCTTGCGTGTAGGGATTAGTGTCAATCTTCTGAAGACAGAATAGAGCAAAAGTAAGGTAATATACATACATTTGTTTGTGTGTGTATGTGTGTGTGTGTATAGTGGGGTTCGAGGAAAAAAAGTGTTAAGGGGTTGGAGGGTCATGGTCATAGTAATAAAAGCTGCAAAGGTTTGTACAAAAAGCTGGAATACACAAGCTTTTATTTTCAATTTTTTTTCTTTTTGAAATATTGTTGCATATGCATTACTACATCTCTTAGGTAATTTTCAGGCATTTCCTGTTCCTTGTTCTATAAATCTTCTCTTGCCAAGGGGATCAGTTGGGATTAGAGGTTTATCCAATGGCTAAAATACAAAGCAAAAAGGCCAAGAGTAGAGTAATCTTACCTTTCAGGCAAGTACACTTGAGCAGCAGCAACTGCAGCAGCAGCAGGTGTCTCTCCTTTGTAAGCTTTCCTCCACCTGAATATGGTTCTAGTATTTAAAGGAACAGTGTTTATGTTTCAACAAAACATAGCCCTAATGAAAACTAACTACCTATCTTGTGCTCTTACAAAGAAATATTGATCCATTTTCCTGTTGTAGGAGTAGTGGCTATTTTAAACATATTGGGAGATCTGTGGATTTCCAGCTTGATGCTCTCCAAGGCATTTAAATGGTGGTTTTTGCTATAAAAGAGAATACAGTACTGTTTTTTAAACAGAACATCTATTATAAGCTCAAATAATTTGTCACTGTGACAATATTATCAGTTTTCCTTTTTAATATAAAAGCTGTTAAATACAATTATTTTAATTGTTAAAAAATATATTGATAAGCATAAGGACACTTTTGCAATCAATTAAATGTTTGAAAAAAGAATGTTCTTACACAGTAATTGAACAGCAGACAGATTTTCTATGTGAGCTTTTATAGGCACATATTAATTTTATTATGAGCTTGCCACAAATGGACTTTGTGGTACTCACTCAATTCACAAACTCTAATTATATAACCTAATAATAAAGACTAAGTAAACCCTCTATTAAATGTATGTTAATATGCTTAAAACTGCATACTATCATTTAATAATGTCAAAGGTTTAACAAAATACTATATTAAAATTCACAGCATTAAACACTTTTTCAGTTATTAAAAGCCTATTTTGTTTGATTCTGATGTGAGAAAGTCAAAATAGTGACAATCTTAGGTAAAATGTATATTAAGCTAAATCTTTACTGATTAGCTTTTCAATGTAATTCCCTGTAATCTAGGCTTTCTTAGAAACCAAGACTTCATATGAATTATGCCACAAAATTTCCCTGGATATACTGTTTCTAGACTGTGTTCAGGATTTTATTTCCATCATCCCCACTGACAAATTTCATGTTCATTCTTAATCTGTTTAGATGCCCATGATTTCCAGGGCCCACATATAAATGCTGACTAAAAATATAGAAGGATGCATTATTTTAATTCAAAGTGATATACCTCTGCTATGGAAGAATATTTATGTCCCCTGAAAATTAATGTATTTTTATTAATAAATCAAAATATTAAATACTTCATCTTCTCTCTAAAAAATAGTATCAAAATGTATTAAGCATCTTACATCTTACAATAGTTTCACATACATTATCTCCTTTAATTCTCAGAGCAACTCTTTGAGGTAGGCAGAGACACTAGCATCCTGTTTTTATAAATGAGGAAAATGTGGGCAGAGAGCTTTATTGTCTTGCTAAGGTTCGTACACCAGTGAGTTAAAAATCTAGCATTCACATATGGGTTTTCTGATTCTTTGCCTGGTGTGCTTTTTCACTGGAGCATGGACTCATTCAAATGAAATAACAGTATGTTGTTAATGTTTAAGATTAAATTATGCATAAGAACTAAAAATTAGCATAGAGGATGAGGTTGACAGTTTAAAAGTAAGTAAAATGTTTCTGATTTCTAATAAACGAAAGATGGCATACTACAAAAGAGACATTAGTGATTGATATAATACTTAATATTTATATGTATTTATCCTGTGTATGTACTTTATATATTTTCAATACTGAGAACAAATTTTAAACCTAATAGAGTATTTTCATGTTTTATCATGCTGTTGAAGATACTTTCAGTTTGCTATCCAAAACCTTTCTCATTTCCTTTGTCTAGCTTCCTTTAATACAAACTGTAAAGTGAAAAGCTCACTTTCTCAGTTTTTCTTGCTTCCCATGAATCAATCCATGAGAAGTGACTGGAAGCTGGCTAGGAGTAGTTTAGAGAACTTTAAATGTCCTTATGAAAAGAGACAACAGTAACTGAAGTAGCCCTTCCCAGTTTTTCCATGTTCCTCTCTTGAAGGTGAATGGAGTTTCTGGAGTTGTAATAGCCATCTTGCAACTGTGTGAGAAATACCAAAAGAATCATGTACATCAGCTTTGATGTTGTTAAACCGTGAAATCAACACAAGCAGTACTACCTACTATCAGACTATTTATTACATTAGAAAAATAAAATCCCATATTTGTAATATAATTACTGGGTTTTCCATGTCAATTATACCTCAATGAAACTGGGGAAAAAAAGTTGGATTTTTTCATTACTTACCAGGGAATGTATTCTTAATTGTTACAACTGTTCTTAAACTTTTCACTTGAAAAGTAATAAATATAACTTACACTCTCTGAAAGGAAAAAAATATCACGTGTGAGCTTTCATATCATTATCAAATGCAAAGATAAATATCACCGAAATTAATATTTTGGTAAATGCTCTGAGTTTTCAATTTGAATGGGGCCATAGATGTCATCTAATTTCCCCTTGTCCTTTTAACTTTGTTACCTGAAGGATCAAATCACTGGCAGATTGACATGAGCAAACATACTTTGCATAGTAACTGGGAGAAATTCATGATATCTCATTATCGCCCTTTGGCAAGCAGATGAATGTGCAAACTGTAAGCTTCTCTATCACAATCGTAATGAAGGAAGTAGAGCAATTATTTAGTGGTTAGAATATATCTTCATTATTATGACTACACCTTATTAAAATATACGTAGGAACTTACTTTTAGGGGAAAACGATGTAGGAAAACAATATTTTTCCTGAATTTTTTTCTACTTTCCAAAAGAACTCCTTCCCTGGACAATAGCCGATACTTTATAACTTGGGTTCAACTACCCACCTTATACCTGGAGATTCAAACAGGTAGATTTGTAGTTCTAAATCATATACCTAAGCACTTGGTACATGTCTTCCAACTCAACTTCTCTCAAAGCCCTATTTTATTATCATGTTTCACAAAATTATTTCTGTCCTGCTCACTACCACATCATAAGGCGCTTTTACCTTTACACCATTTAATCCAGCTCTAATCATTTTCATTATATTTCATTGTATTTTCAAAATGTCTCTTAATACCCCAATTTCCTACTCATTTCCACTGATTTTTTAGTCCATTATTTACCTAGACAACTAAAATAGTAGTACAAGAAGAAATTTCCCTACTAGCAATCTTTCCATGTTATATACTGCC
This sequence comes from Ursus americanus, assembly GCF_024610735.1. NCBI lineage: Eukaryota > Metazoa > Chordata > Mammalia > Carnivora > Ursidae > Ursus > Ursus americanus. The sequence continues at coordinate 26,739,341 of NC_142135.1, forward strand.
GCCTCTTTTCCTGATCATACCTCTTTCTTTTCTTGTTTTGGTTGAAACATTTCAGTAACTTCTTTTTGGCAAGCAAACCCCTTACAGCCAACAAAACCATTTACAGTATGGCTGTATCTATATTGAGCTTCACATCTTATTCTTGCCCTAACCAAAACTACACTTTGCACAGGAAAAACTACATGTGCTTTGGTGAAAACACAGTTATCTTTCCTGCCTTTCTTGAGTTGTTATATTTGAGTATTCTTCTACTTGGTTCCACCTGTTATGTCCCATTCATCATGTATGACATAGGCCAAAGTGTGACACTACTGATAGAACTTCTTGATTTGATAAGATAGAAACTGCTGCATAAGATTCTGCCATAATGTCATCAGAAGAAATGCCTGAGTGAGCTTACTGCAAAGGACAGAAGGAAAGAGTTATTGTGTTATACCTGAATGCATTTTATTGTGAAGTTTCACTGTAGTGATTTCCTCTGCCCTTATAAAAATCTGAGCATATTTGTAACATGCTATTCCATATATTAATATTTTAATTATTATGTTTATCACTTCTGAGAGCATCTTTGAAGAAAGGGACAGTCTCATATACTTTAAATACTTTACACAGTGTCTGACAAAATGTAGATCCACAGTCATTGTATTAAAATGACCGAAAAAGGTCCATAAGACTAAAATTGAGATAAAATGATCGATACTGTGGTTGCTTATCTCACTAAGCAATTCTTGTTGTTTTAACTTAACTATGATTAAGCCTGTTGAGTATAAAAACACAGTATAAAAAGCATTTTAAGAGATTATTCGTGATATTTTATCTATTATGGTTCTTTTCTCTCAACACTGACTTATTTTGATAACATTATTTTTTGAACAGAAGACAATAAAAATATATAATGGAGTACTACCTGGCACTAAACTTAATGATGTGGAGGATGTGGCAATAAACAAATTACATTTCCAGACATCAATTAGGCTTCTACAGATATACCCTTAATAGAGCTTTATTGAAAATATATATTTCCCCCAAAGAATTTTTCTGCAAGGTTTAGTATGTGTCATTTTAAAAAGATGAAGACGCAAGTTTGAGAAGAGATGGACCTGACAAGAAAGATATGGGAAGAAATGATGTATTCCTCCTGATGCCTGGAAAATGAGAATTTGAACATTCCTTAGCCTTAGAAATGGAAGCCACATGTGAGTACCACACAACCCTGGATCACTGGTTTTAAATAATTTGGGTCAACTCTTGTCTTCTAGCATCTAGTAGTAGGCAGAAAAATTCTGGATACGTTATGAGTTTGGTTCCTTTGAAGGTACTTTATGTTTTGTTTGAGGGTTGTTTTGTTTTGTTTTGTTTTGCTTTGTTGAATGACTTTTATTTGGTTGTTTGGTTTTGGTTCTTTGGCTACATGCTTGGTATGTTTTTGTTTTGTTTTGTTTTTGTTTTTGCTTATTGTAGTTATTCTACACCCTATCCTGTGGTCATTGGACACTTTTCATGAACTTGACATATATTTTCCTGGTAATTTGACTCTTGGTGAACTTAATATATATAGTACTGGACTCTTTATCCTCTATAACATCATTTTCCAAACTGTCTCTTGTTGTGAGGACCAGTATTTATATGGGGATTTAATAGATTTCATGTAAAAAATACTCTGTGACCAAATACATCTTAGGAAACGGGTTATAAACATAAATGAATTTACTGTGGAATATTTGTAAATGTGTAAGAGGCCTATGTAGTTCTTGAATTTTTTTAGAAGGTATACTATGAAGAATTTTCAACCTTATTTAGCTATTACTTTTTAAAACTTTTCCTCATGAACTCTTTCAGCTTTCATATATAATTAATTTTCATGTGATTTTTTGTTGTTTAGTTGTGGTTTTTTTCCAGCTTTCATTATTAGGAGCTTTTTCACTTGGCTCCTGGGTCACTTGGACAGACGTCCATCATTGTGTTTTCATTTGAGCACTTCTTGTTTTCTGATATTACGAAAGGTTCCAGGCTCATTCTATGTGTATCCTGCCTCTGTCCTAAGATCAACCTTTTCTCCAAGGTGTCCTGGTTGCTTTTAGGGGAATGTGGTACTTAGAACCAAGATCTGAACACTAGGGGTACCTTTTGCTTCTTGAGTGTTCTTGTTTCTAGGCCCTCTTAACTGACAGCAAATATATGTTTGTATACAAATATATGTTTGTAAATATCTATAAATTTAAATGGAGGGAAATTGTATCCTTATTAAGCTAAACATAAGTTCATACTGATATTTCAATCTCAGATCCATTACCATGTGAATCACTCTAGCCTCTTCCCTTACCTCATCTATAACCTCACATTCCAAATATGAGAAACCTTGCTCCCATCATCCACTATCCATTTACTTAATTATTCACTCTAAAAATACATGTATGGGTCCAGAACTGACAATTCATATCCCCCTAAGAAACATTTATTAGTGAGAGTATGGCACTTAGGATATTTTCCTTTGCCTTTATTCTTTCATATGCCACTCATCTTCAAAGTTAGTTAGGTTATTACCTCCTCCCACACAGACACACACTTGAGTGAAGTTGTCTCCTACATTTGTCATGCAGTAATATAATTTTGCATCATTTTGCATTCCATCCTGGGATCTCCCAAAGTCCTAAAAAATTATTTATTTTAATTTGTATGTATCAGTTTTCACTATTTCTGTTGTAATTCACTATGGTGTTATAAATTTCTTAGTAATAACAAATGTATAATGTTATTATCAATTACTGCAGCATCATACAGAGTACTTTCATGACCCCATAACATTTCTTGTGCTGTATTTATCTAATCTCCCTCTTCTTAGAACTCTGACAATCATTGATCTCTTTCTGTTTCTATAGTTTTATTTTTCCAGAGTTTCATACAATTTGCTTATGTAACTTTTTCAGAGAGACTTCTTTAACCTACCTATATGCATTTAGGACTCACCCATATCTTTGTTTGAGTTGGCAGTGCATACCTTTCTCTCCTTGTATAGTACCCCTTTGTATGGATATAACAATGTTTATATATGTATTCACTTATTGAAGGATATCTTGCTTGCTTCCAGCTTGGAGTGATTATGAATAAAACAACCATAAATATTTATGTGCAGATTTGTGTAAACGTATAGTTCCAAAAGTTGGCTAAATTCCTAAGACACAGTTGTTGGATCTTTTGGTAAGATTATTTTCAGCTATGGAAAAAAACAAACTATCTTCCCAAGTGGTTGTACCATGAATGAGAGTTCCTATTGCTCTTCATCCTCACCAGCAATTGGTATTGTCTATTTGTTAGATTTTTGTTGTTGTAACAATTATGTAGTGGTATCTCATTTTTATTTTAACCTGTGTTTCTGTAGTGACAAATGGTGTTGAGCATACTTTTATATGTTTGCTTGCCACATGTAAATGTTTTCTGATGAGATGTCTGGCCACATGTTAATGCATTTTCAAATTGGTTTGTTGTCTTATAGTTGAATTTTAAGAGCTTTTTATATTTTGGATACATGTCTTTTATCAAATAAGTGTTTTGCAAATATTTTCTCTCCGTTTATAACTTGTTTTATCATTCTCTTAACTGTTTCTCACAGAGGAGAACTATTACATTTTAATGAAATCTAACTTATCAATTGTTTTCTTTCATGAATCTTTGGTGTTATATCCTAAAATTTATCACGACACCCAAAGTACATAGGTATTCTCCTATGTTTTATTCTAGACATTTTGTAGTTTTTCATTTCTGTGTCTGTGGTCCATTGTGAGTTAATTTTGATGCATATAGTAAAGTCTGTGTAGTACCATATTTTTGCATATGGGTGTCCAATTATTTTAGCACCATTTTTTTAAAAGAGTGTTCTTTCTTCATTGCTAGTTAATAGTTCAGTGCGATAGTTCTCTCATTGATGGATTGAATGAACGTAAGGCGTACAATATTCATTTAACTGGGCTTGTTAATGCTATTTTAATAAGATAATCATAATAAATGTCTCAGTGGGAAAACACTTAGAAAAAAGTCAATCATGAGTGTCTCAAGTGGTTTCATAGATTTCATATTTAGTGGAGTTTTAAAAATTACGTAGAATTCAGCAACAGTTGGCACTCAAATTAAGGAGTAGATATTAAATTTTCAACATTTCTTGGTTTGTGTTCCTTTGCTCTAAAATTTTCCTTTTGTCTCTTGCCTTTGTGATGGTTAATTTATTAGTTAGAAACTTAATGGAATATTTTTTAACTGAGGGAATTTATAGTCTCCTTTTGTAGTTGAGTACAATTAGATAGAGGTAAGGTTCTTAGTAGCAAAATTTGGAAACTAGCTGAAATCAATGAAATCAAACATTGGAGATCATATCTAAGAGATCATATCTAACACCAAAGGCACACAACATGTTTGATCCAGATCATAGCTTTTAAGAACTAATGTAAATTTCAAAAAACAAACAAGCAAACAAACAGACTGTGTATTCTTGTCAGCAATTGTTTAGAAGTCCTGTTCCTGAATTGGGATAAGATGTCATAATTCTTGCAACTTTAATGTGGAAAAATTAACTGAAAAATAGTTTTACTATTAAAAAACATATCATTGTTTATACATTTTCTGTCAATATATTGTAGTACCTCTGGTTTCCAAGTTTTCTTATTTGAACTACTGTGAGCAATTTACATAGTCTTCTGCATGGAGTCAGTGCTTTTGGAATGGCTGTGCGAGTGTCAGTCTGACCTTTGTTGTCAAACATTATTAAACACCCACATTTTATTACTTCTTACAAATTATAGATGGAGGGACAAAATATGACTTACATCATTAAACAGTTTATTACCTAAGAGTGGATTAAGACCTAAACATAAAAAAGCAAGAGTATTATGAAACTGATAGGCCAGAAGGGTGAATTCTAATTTGATTAGATGCAAAAGTCTATTTCCTTGTTTTAAAATAACCAATTTTTTTACGAGTATAAAAAAATGAACACTAAGAAAAGTAATAAGCACTAAATTTATATGCTTTCAAGATGTTGAACAGAGAAATAAGAACATAAAATAATTGAAAATCTCATCACAATGGCAAAACACAATTTGTATACCAATGAAGTATAAATGTCCACATACATATATACAAATACACATTTGCAAACATACATACTTATATTTATTGGAAATATACACATAATGTCAATTGTGTTTACATATATGCTCATACAATCATGTAAGTGCATATTGTTAATATATATATATATATATATATATATATATATATATATATATGCAAACATATGTAACACACATAAATGCATGTATGTACTTTTACCTAAATGGAATTGTAAACACACACATGCCCACACAATCATGTATATTGTTTTTCTACTAACATTGCATAAAAATTTATTTTACTGGGACTGTTCTTCCTAAAAGATTTTCTCTCTCTATGGCAGACTGCACACCCTGAAATCCTCCTGTCATTTAAATTAAGTGCATGAGTACCAAATATAACTAGATAAATAGTCAAAATCTCTATATTCTAAAATGAAGAGATGAACTTGAGAGTAAGTATGGTAGCTCCTTTGCCGTGAGAGAAAAACATAAGCTTTGAAAAGCATCTGGTTCTCCTATTATCATTACCAGTACAAGCAGACTGAGGGTGTTGGATTTAAAGAGGATGGCAAGGTGTGCAATATATGACACTGGGTAAGGAGGCCTTGGACCCATGCAGTGTGAAAAAATATCCTTCCATAAATGTCTGAAACAGTAAGGCCTATGTGCTCAAAGAAGATGTATACTATAAATTAAATCCTGTCCTGGATAGACAAAGGTCAAGGAAATTTCCTATGACATCATTGTTTAATGGAAGAAAACAGTCTCTGCTGATAATTTGAGGCGACTGGCTAGTTTTGAATTGTTGTGGATGTGAACGGGCACTGTGCATGATCCAACTAGGCATACTGTATTAATATCGATTTAAAGTAGACCCCAGATTTCTGATATGAGCAAATAGAAAATTTATTGGGAAGGATTAAAAAAAATCAGACCTTTAACTGAGACCTCCAAGAATATTTAAAAGTCAAATTTAAACAAAAATGAGCTCAAAGATAGTAAAATTTCTCTGTAAACTGAATATTGGCACTGGAACATGACTTCCCAACAATCATGGTGCCCAGGGTGAAAGTTCTAACCAATCAGAATATACTTTGATTCCTCTTTCTTCAAGGCTTCTCCATAGTCCTTCAGTATCAGTCAATTCTACCTCAAGAGACAATTTGTTAATGATATTCCTTTGAGGGTCTTTATTTATTGCCCCAAGCAGTCTCTTTGTCTGCATTTGGTAGTCTTTTAGTGCTTCACCACCATCTCTTATCTGTACAATTTTTGCAGCATTCCTCCGTTCTCTAGTTATGGGGATGGCACTCTCACTCTCTCACAGATTGTTTATTATCATGGTATTTGATTAAGAGGTACACTCAGTCTACAAAACATTAAATTCAAGTGCAAACTAAATTAATGAGAATTTATTTTCTCACATACTGAAGGTTTAAAAGTATGTCAACTTGAAACATGACAGGATTAGCAATTTAGCAGTTTAACACAACTACTAAGGACCCAGATTCTTTTCTTTCTTCCAGTCTGCTAACTCCACTGATAAATTTTGTTCTTGAAGGCTTCCTTTTCTTTAGGTCACATGCTTGCCTTTAAATCCATCATCCATATGAAACATGGTTCCACTAAAAGCAGATGACTCATGATCTACATGTAAGCTGCAAATATAGTCATCTGCATTGTTAGGTCAAATGAAATTTAAACATCCTCTTATTAAATTTAAAATAGTGAAGTATATGAATATATTAAAATTTACTGAGTATTCTCATGTTATCATTATTATTTTCATCAGTTTCTGCTATTATATAAGTCATATTGTGATGAGAATCTTTGTACTCAAACTTTTAACTGAAACTCTGACTATTTCCTTAGATCCCTTCCAGAAGGCTAATTTCTATTTCAAATTGAATGTAAATGTTTGGTTCTTGATATCATGTGAAATTATTTTTCCAGTGACATATAAATAATTTATTTTTCTACCAGGAATGTAAAATACTCTGTCTTACAGCTCTTGAGTCAGAAATGAATATTTTTGGTTACTTTAAATTATTGACAAATTCAACATATAGGTTTTAAGCTGAAATTTCATTACTGTTTAATTTATACATTGATATTAAAGAGCTTGGGGAGACATATATATATGAGATATATATATATATAAGCTAATAGTATGCATATTCATTCTATGAATATCATATACTTTCTCTGTTTTTCTTTCGTTGGCTTTTTCTTTTATCAATATTGTCTACATATGCACTTCAAAAATGAAATCTATTATATGTATTATAAACATTTTAGAGGTTTTGTTTTATGGCAGTTTTGTTTATGGCATTCAGTTTTTTATAGTTTAAGATTATTTGTATACAAACTGACTTTTTATTTTCCAATTACATGATAATGTGTTCCATGGTGATTCAGTGTGGACCATATTCTACCGCTTACTATCTGTGTGACTTAAGCAAGTCTCTTAATTTCTCTCAGTCACAGTTACCTAATTTATAAAATGGAGTGATAAATTATTTGGACACGACCATGCTTTACTTAAAATCACTCAGTAATACTATTAACCCATTTACTTAGCATTATCTTGCTAGATGGTAAAATATTGAGATATCAATTTATGTATGTTAAGTGTTCTGTTAGATTGCTATATTAATTTTACTAATATTGGTTTTTTTTTTAATTTTTTAAAGATTTAATTTATTTGAGTGAGAGAGAGAGCATGAACAGGGGGAGGGGCAGAGGGAGAGGGAGAAACAGACTGCCCACTGAGCAGGGAGTCTGACGTGGGGCTCAACCACAGGATCCCGGGATCACGACCCGAGCTGAAGGCAGATGCTTAACCGACTGACCCACCCAGGCTCCCCCTAATATTGGTATTTTAATATTTAGTTTGAAAATCTAAACAATGAATATTCATTGGAATATAAAATTAGCAGTTATTAGAATATCTTGGTGAGCACCGTTCTGGATTATTCTGTATGTTAATCTTAAATTATGTCAGTTATTGATGTGTTGTTATGTACCTTGTTCTTTTTCAAATCATGCTGTATTTTCTAGATAGAATAATAACCCCTCAGGTTGAGTTAGATTCCCCATGCTAAAAAGCCTAAGTTTAAGTTTAATATTTTTTTTAGCTTTACCTACTTTGGTGGGATAGAAAATAAGTATAACTGTTCAACTCAGCCTCTTCTCTTCCTATATTTTGAAATGAGGTTTAAAAATCAGCACCTGCTACAAAGTCTTTGTTCTTATTTGAAATGTTGAGACTGGCTACTTTCATTATTGCTAAGATTTCAAATTCCCTCTTGTATGCATGCTTAGCAAACCTCTTGTATAATTAGAAAATTGTGAAAGGTGTCAGGCCTTTCTTCTCTACTCCTTTTTTTATTTGTTTGTTTTCATCCAGAATAGGATGGGGAAAGAATATGTAGCCACCTCACCTTCTATCTCTTGTGCCCTTAACTATTTCCCCAACCAAAAGCAAGTTCTGTGTACTGGATGTTAGGGTGATTTTTCATAGTTTACTAAATAGTAAACTATAGTTTATTGTTTAGATTTTCTACCACTCCTTTACTACCTTGCTTAATTTGAATATCAACCCTCCTTCACATTATTGTTTCTTCTATGACAGGGCTTCTCTTTTTATTTTACTTGTGATGATTCCACCTCATCTTCACAAGGATAGAGGTTGTGTTCAATAACTATTTGTGAAATAGATAAATTAGTTTATTAAATAAAATGAATACTTTTGCTTAATTTTTACTAATGTGAATTTATTTGGCTGAAACTAAGGTTATGATTTTTCAAAATTAGAATCAAATCTGCATATAAATAGAATTAGTCTCTGGTAGTAATAGAGTGACTTAATCCTTGCATATTAATTAGTACATGCCTTTGACTTTTTTACTCATCAGCGGAAGCTTACATATTACCTAAATCAAATTATATCATGGATTAGAAATCTACTTGCCATAAGAATCCCATAAATTACAAGAAGTATTGGCATTCAGAAAATAGTTGTTTATGAACTACGTTAGGCAACCTGACACATGAAAGAATAATATTTTTCCCCAAAATAACGTTAACATGAAGCTTATTATTTTATAATGCATAATCCCATTGCAAGCATGCCAATTAAATCCATCTCAAAACTATTTAAAATTTTTACTTTCTACACATTCCCAAAACAGTTAATATCAATTTTAATTTTCTGTTAGGTGATTTTTATGAGTCTTTGAGATCATTTTGGAGACATTAACCTAGGCCAATATTTAATACAACTCTATAAATAGTATAATTTAAGGGCACCTGGGTGGCTCAGTCAGTTAAGCATCCGACTCTTGATTTTGGCTCAAGTCATGACCCCAGGGTCCTGGGCTTGAGCTCCATGTCAGGCTCTGCAATCAGTGGGGAGCCTACTTGAAATTCTCTCTCTTCCTCTGCCTCTCCTCCCGCTCACTTGCTCTCGCCCTCTCTCTCTCTCTCATAAATAAATCTTTAAAAAATAAATAAATAGTATAATTTAAATCATTTTATATTTATCAAATGCATAGCAATGGGGGCCTATTTCTTTTATTCACAAAAGGAAAAAAGTTGATAAGAGACTATGAAAATATTTCCTGTGAATCATAATTAGTTAATGTATTAATCAGTAGTTGTGAATCATCAATTAGGAGCAAGTAGTATATACTGAGATAAAAAGAAAGTGTATGGTCATTATCTTAAGAAACTTATGTTCTAGAGAAGATAAAAAATAATCATAATAAGGATATTTGCTGAGTATCCTGAACTAAAGAAGGGTAGTCAGGAAAGATGCCTTAATAATTAATTACTTGACAAGAGAATTAAAAAGAATTGTAGTTTTCCTGAAGGCCAAGAAAGACAAAATAATTTCAGGAAGGTACATGAGTACTGGTATATACAAAGTCAGTACAGCATATGCTGAGATATATAATAATTAAGATATTTTTTCCCAGTACCTTGTGAGTTTTTGCTTGAGTTTTTTTGTTGTTGTTAGAGATGGGAGGGCTGTTGTGCCATGTGGAGAATTCTTAGGAATTGAATCAAAAAAGAAAGACACAAGTGTTTTTATGTGATAAAAAGAAATTGAAAATTTATCCTATACGTTCATAGTCACTGAAAATATCTTTGTCAGATGTCCATTTCTTTGTGCCATAAAGATCACTCTTGTGGAAGTGTTGAGGATGAATGAGAGAGGGATTAGCATAGAGGAACCAATTTCCTGGTGGTCTGTCATATAAGTCTGAGAGCTGTATATGATTCCTAGCAAGAGATGATGAAAGTTTGCAATGTCAATGTAAGTGGGAGTGGAGAGGAAGAGACTTAAGGAAGATGATTAGAAGATAGAATAAAGATAGTGATTGATTGGATGCTTATAGTGGGTGAAGATTTCAGGAAAATTGTCAATTATCTGGCTCTTAGGTTTTTAAGGATACCCCCAAATGTCTGATGAGCCGAGCTATGTTCACGTGAAATGGGGGAGAAGGGTAGAAACAACATTTTATTTTGCCCTCTGAAACCACAGTGGGAACTATTTTAGAAAATTACGTAAGACAGATAAGTAAAAATAGTGAATATTTGTGAATACCTTTTTCCGCATATAAGTGTTTCCAAACTTTAGGACCTTCTAAAAAACTAGGATGTAGGTATTATTATTTTTATTTATTATTCTCATTTTATAATTAGAAAGGAAATGTATCATGTAGCTATTAATTTTTGACAAACTATTTCCAAACTCAGAGTAATACCAAAACAGTAGTGCAACAATATTTTATAATTATAATTCATGTATCAGAAGGGTGACATTTAGCTGATCTTGGTGGAGTTCAGCTCATCTAGTTGCCTGGGACAATGGGGAACTGAGCTGTGCCCATGTCTGTCATCTTTCTCTTGAGACAACAGGTTAGATGGGGACATGACTTCTCTAGAAGATGGCAAAGCATAATCCTCAATATATAATCACTTTTCAAAGCTCTACATGTCATGTTTGCCCTTCTCACATGTACATTGGCAGAAACAGATCACATGGCCAAATTGAGGTGTAGAAAATTATACCTCACTTACCAAAAGAGTATAAATGTAAGGGGGAGTGAATACCTGGACCTATTAGTGTAACAAATCTACCACAGGTAGGACACTCCATTTGTTAAGTTTCTAAAGTCTGTAAATAGAATTCCTGGGTGCATATCCTGGCCCTACCATGAACTCTGTGACTTAGACAAATTACTAACATATCTAGGGCTAGATCCCGTTTCACTTTATTTTATTTTTAAAAAATATTTTATTTATTTATTTATTTATTTGACAGAGAGAGAGCAAGCACAAGTAGGCAGAGCAGCAAGCAGAGGAGTGGGAGTAGCAGGCTCCTTGCTGAGCAGGAGCCCGATGCAGGGCTCGATCCCAGAACCTTGGGATCGTGACCTGAGCTGAAGGTAGATGCTTAACCAACTGAGCCACCAAGGCACCCTGGATCTCATTTCATTTTAATAAATGAAAATATCAGAACTATTTACCTCGCATTGTTAATGGATGCATATTTATGTGCTCTGTTTTTGCCACAAAATACATATTCAAAATTTTAACTACAATTAGTAATATTATTCCATAAGGGTGGAAATTGAGATTCACAGGGATTGACATATTTAATAATAAAAATTAACATTGGTATATGTATTGAAATTAGTGCTTGAATGCAGAAGTGCAAATTGACTTTTTAAAAAAGTTTTAATTAATTAATTTATTTATTTAAAACATGAGTTGGGGGAGGAACAGAAGGAGAGAGAGAAAGAATCTCAAGCAGACTCTGCACTGAGCACAAGCCTGACTCAGGGCTTGATCCCACAACCCTAAGATCATGACCTGAGCTGAAATCAGGAATCAGCCTTTAAGTCACTGAGCCACCCAGGTGCCTGCAAATTATGACTTTTAATCTCATTTGTTTTATACACCATCTTTCTATCACTATATGAAAACCATTAAGCATGATCACCATAAACAATATAAATATACTTCACAAGGTAATATATCCTTAAACTGATTTTATTTAGGCTGTATTATAAAAGGTTCAGGTCAGGGAAAAATGATATCTAATTTGAGTCTTTAATTTGCATTAAAATATAAAGTGTTTACTTTTTCTTGTTTATAAAAAATAATGTGAAGTAAGTGACACATTGGCTTTACTAAGTACAATTAATGTCCAAAACTAAACATATGCATTACCTACAGATTATTTGGATTATTGAGCAAAAGCTATAGTTACATTTTAAAATGCAAGCTCTCTAATCCTGAATGTAAAACTAGGCCACTTGTGAAGGTGGCCATGTAGCAACAAGTTTATCCTAATGACATTCTGCTACTTTAATATAAGGAATACTGGGGAAAAGCATGGAATCAACACCTTTAAGATACCCATGTATGTACTAGAAACTAACCCTTATCTGCAATTCTTGCTAGATACTTAAGATTCTTCTAAGGAATCCATATAGACAACCAGCACCTTCTTACAGAAAAACATTTTTGTAGAAACATGCCAATTTCAATTTTCTATTATGTCTGACACTATCCCATATGTTCAGAGCTCACACTTCTGAAAGAAATTTGACAAACTATTTGCTATACATAGATTTGTTCTGAGTTTTGAATAAAAATTCCTTGTCTATGGAAACTTCTAAAGAACAATTTTTCCACATGTGGCAGGTGGGTGACTTAGTAGACAAATTATCAGGATTCTGGCCTACGTTGCTTGAGCTATTTTTCCTTCAGGGATACACAAACTGTCCCTTCTTCATGGGCCTATGTGCTCCAACATTTTCTCCTAAAGTGAAAGAACAAGAAATCTATTTTATTTTTACTCCTCGTGAAACTATCCTCCTCCTCATCACACCAGAACAGTGTCACTGTTTTTGCTTCTCTATCTGAAGGTGAGTGGATTTAAACAGCAATAGCTGTGTGCCTTGAGGTTTGCTAAATTTCTTCATAATACTCAAATGATTTCAGACTAAAGTTGATTGTAGGGTACTTGGTAAATAGTACTGAGTTTTATCTGCTAATGTAGTTTTATGTACATTTCTAATATTCCCTGATGTTTCTGGTGCTATACTTATCTATGAAACAAATGATATGATGTAGGCTTTAAAGTTTTGTGCAAATATGCCAAAAACAAACATACATTTCTTTATTTTATAATTAACTAATGCATTCCATGAGGTGCAACATTGAAATAAGAGGCAATTTTTAGGCACATATTTTCTTAACCAACTTCATTTAGCTTTTCATGTGGAAATACTTTTTTGAATGATGGATCCAGAAGATCAGCCGCTGAACGTTACCTGTTGTTTGTGTATATGAAATAAAAAGACAGAGACAGACCTAGAGAGGGAGAAATAGAACAAGAGGGAGATCATGAAAATGTAAACACCATTTATGTAGCACTTAATATGTGTTAGGCACTGTTCTAAGCATGCATTTTCATTCCATTAAGACTTCTACTAATCCTTAACATAGGTACCATTATCATTGCCATTTGCCAAATGAGGAAACTAGTCACATGGAAATTAAGTGACTTGACCAAGTTGACACAGGTAGTTAATATCCAAACATTTTGTCTCTAGAGTTTGGCTCTTAACTACACTTAAGAGTTATGTTCAATGTTCCAAGATAGGGTAAAGGAGAAATAAAGAACATAGCAACCCACAAACTTAGCACAATTGGTAGCTCAGATATTTAAGAGGTAAATCACACTAATAAGCCTTTATCTTCTCTTCTAATATAATTATTAGCCTCTCCAGTCCCTGACAATAGGTTTATTTATTTATTACAAATAAGTTCATCAAATTCACCACTCAGCATGGCAACTTGGAAACATTATGAGACATACAGTAAATAACAGACTTAATGTCAACAACCTGACTGTTGTTAGGTGTGTGATTTGGGGGAAAAATTTTTTTGGAATTTAATCATGTATACATGATTTAATCATGTATATGTGTATATAGACATGTATGGTTGAGTTAAGGAACATAAATGCACTTGGTCTTTATAAAAGGAACAGTTCAATTAAAATGAAATTTAAATATAAAATGCATGCTCCATCCCAATGAAAAACAATTTAACTTGACATAAATGAGAGTGTTAGTGCATACCAATGACTGTAGTGTAAACAGCATATTCATCTGTACGTACTATATAGCTTCAGACACTCCTAAATCCTAAATTGATTTTATCACAAGGACACTATATCGCCATCTCCCTGCATCCCCTTGTTACTCCTCAACTGAAGAGGAAAACACCAAATTATTTTCCTCAATCATAAGTTTCTCCCATAAGGAGAATCCAGTGAATAATCTGAAGTTAGGAAGCTTGGGGTTTGAGTACCAACAATCCATGTGACTATGAGCAAGGCACAGTATGACTTTGAACTTCAGTTTCTTCATATGCAAAATGAGGAAATTGCAAGAATTTGTATCTGGAATAACTTAATCTTCAAGAGTTCCTAAAAATAACAATGATTTAAAGAACAGTATTTAGATTTACTAATGAATGTATAAGACATTATGGTTATTGAAATTACTTTAAGGGAAAAATGTTTCAGTATTTATAGAAATAATTTATGATTTTTCATTTCATAAAATTCCTTTTTCATTATAATTCCTTTTTTGAATAACCTAAAATTATGAAAGAGACTATCTTTGAACAGGGCAAAAAATTTAAGGCATTAGTCAATAGATGCTACTCTATGTTTCTCCAATTCCATTTAAGAAAATGGATTAGATAGGAACTGACAAATGTAGAACTATAAAAGAACAGCAAGAAGGACTTACTAAGAATGCCTTTGTGAATAGGAAAATACAAAATAAGTTGAAATAGTGAAGGAAGAGAAAAAATGGATGAGTAAAAAATAAGCATAGTGAAAATAAGTTGGATATATTTGGAAGTGTGAATAGGTTCAGGGAGTTTGTAGTCATTTTCTAGGAGTCTTTCAATGAAAGAGCATGGCATTTTCAAAGAGGAAATTTTCCAGGAACTTTACATTTGGTATTGGTGTGCCATTGAGTGCACTAACCAAGCACAAACATTATTTCAAGATTCAATCACAAAGAACCTGTTATAATTTCATTTTTATTTGAGCCTAGCTCAACATTTGTTTCTAGGCATTCTTACTTTAATTTTATTTGTTAGAAACTTATGGTGACCTTGGATTTCCTTTACTGGTAATGTTTAAATCCTTTCTAAAATTCCATTAGGCCGATGTGAAGATATGAGCCTACATTATCAGAATAAGCTTAAAAAATATTCTTTACTTGTTGCTTTACAGAATGTTATTGAGGGTATATGATTAAAATTTATAATATAAGGGTGCCTGGGTGCCTCAGTTGGTTACACATCTGCCTTCATCTCAGGTCATAATATCGAGGTCCTGGGATCAAGCCCAGCTTTGGGCTCCCTACTGGGAACCTGCTTCTTCTTCTCCTTCTCCCCCTCCTCCCTGCTCATGCTCGCTGTCTCTCTTTCTCTCCCACTCTCTCTGTCAAATAAATAAATAAAATCTTTAGAAACAAAATTTATAATACAGATATATCAGTTTTGAAAAACAAGGTTAAACAAGCTTTTAGATTATTAGTATTTTTACCAAGAATTCCTCTTACTGTGTGTGATGTTTTAGCACCATTTTGTGTACTTTCTTTTCACCTTACGGGACTTCTAATTATTTGTTATCTCTCAATCCATTTATGAATTCTTCAGGAATTCTTTTCTTCCACAAGTGTAGATTTCTGCATTTCAAACTCTTTGCTTATAATTGCTAGCTACATTTTTCTACTTGTAAAATCCTCCATTTAGTTTCAAATCAAATACTACCCTAAATCCTTACACTTGGAAATGGTGCTGCTACCAGTTTCTAATTGCTGTGGGTTATTTCTGTTTATAGATCATCATAATTGAAAACAGGCATCCTCCATTTTTTCATATGTGGTGATTCCAGATAGACCACTACCCTGATATTTTCACAAATCAACTCCAAATATTTAGAGCTGTGTGGGAAGAAAGTTTTTGTTTAAAGTTTAGAAAAGTGGAAGAAGTTTATAAGGAAAGGGGTTTACTTAACAGGATTTTGTATTGCAATGCCAAAACTAACTTAACTTTGAAATACTAGTTATCCCCAGATCTGAGTCCTCAGATCTTTGACCACCTCCAGTTTCTGAGGCTGAGTGTTAAGCAACTTGCTCACAGTCTTTCATATCCAATATTTAATGCTTCATGCTAGCCTAACTCCTAGAATTTCTATTAATTTCATATGCAAAAATACATGTTTCTGTTTCCAGATCCAAAGCTGCTTCTAAAGCACTTGAAATAAAGATTCCCTCCCTTAGAGAAACTCTGCTGCCAAGTGTTTAGAATGTTTTTTTCCCTTCTGTTTTTGTCTTATATTGCACTCTTATTTATGTAAAGGAAAACAACCAAGCACTAAGCATCTACAATACTCCCCTGTAAATACAATATGCTCAACTGATACTCAGAACTTTGTTAAGTCATACTTTTTACAAAAGGACCTAACTTTTACATCTATCTACTTTTTACTTACATAAATCCTTGGTCAGTTGCATGAATCAATTCAAATTGATTTAGAGAAATTGAATTAATATATGCTGAAACTGAAAGGTACAGGAATATGAGTGCTAGTTTGAGATTGATATCTAAAACTTAACACATATTTTTATCATTAATCTGTTATAGTATGGCAATTGTTATACCTTCGAATTCATTTTATTAAGTGATCCTAATACATATTAAGTAACTAAGAGTAATGTTTGGAAATACAGTGACTTGAACAAGTCTATGTTCTTTTTCCCTCTAACTCTGGTAGACAATTCAGTAACAAATTAACCATCACACAGTTTTGGAGCTTGAAGATCCTTGTTATATTTAAGAAATTGAGTTCTCAGTGAGATGTGCATATATGTGAATGGGTGTTTAGTAGGTGTAGGTGTTTAATGTATGTGTTTAGTAATTTGGGCATTGGGAAAACTACTAAGACTTGGAAAGACTTGGATGAAGTCCAGCCAATTCCCTGATTTTCTGAGCAGACGACAATGACATATTGGTAAATCCCTAGCTACATGTTATTATAGGAGAGTTAAGATGTTCACATCAATTGCTTTAGCACTGGAAGAGAATACTTTTTTTTTTTTTTAACATTCCTTGTTACAAACTATACTTGAAAAGAAAGAGATATAAACAGATAGGCTTCCCTAAAAGATAGAAGTCCTTTTTGTTCACGTAGTCAACATCAGGCCACTAAAGAAAATACTCATACATTATCTTTCACTATCTACCTAATGTGAAGGCCAAAACTGATGTTGAGAGATCCCATACACATGACTGGACTATCATGATTGATACATCAAACGAAGGAGGAAGATCAATCTGAATGCACGAGTAGGCTCCTATAAAGGAGAACTTAATGGAAGCAACAGTAGAAAAGTTTATGAAAGAAAAAAGATTGCAGAAAAATATCAGGGCACATAAAATAGGACATCACTGAACAAATTTGGATTTAAATAAATCTTCTCTTCTGAAAGAGGTGAAAACTAAGTTAATATTTTGGAATACCAAATGGAGAAAATATGACACACTACAGGAAAAATTAGAAATTATATTTCCAATCTGGAAATTAGAGGTAAAGTTTGGAAACTGTGTTTTCAATCTGGAAAACATAAAGTTAACAGTCATGAAGATAATTTCCAGGAAAGCCAATATTCAATAGAAATTATAACATAAATATTAACAGATAGAGGAGAAATAACAACAACAGGAATGAATAAGAAACCTTACTAAACCAAAGAGAGAATTGTTTTTCATTTTGAAACAATTTACACAAATTGTAAGTTGTAATATTGAAAGATAACAAATAATGTGCTGATGAAATTTCTAAAATTTAGATATGAAGAGAAATTTTGAAGAGATTCTAGACAGAATGAAAGGGAACATGAAGCAACATGATATTTTTTTTTTTAAAGATTTTATTTATTTATTTGACAGAGATAGAGATAGCCAGAGAGAGAGGGAACACAAGCAGGGGGAGTGGGAGAGGAAGAAGCAGGCTCATAGCAGAGGAGCCTGATGTGGGGCTCGATCCCGGAACGCCGGGATCACGCCCTGAGCCGAAGGCAGGCGCTTAACCGCTGTGCCACCCAGGCGCCCCCAACATGATATTTTTCATTTATACCACCTGAATCCAGAAAAAAATTATCAAGATTTCTGTTTCAAAATTTAAATGCTTAAGTAAAATAATGCCTTTTTGGAGATAAATATATGTGGTATGAACACAAACTTAAAATGATGTCCATCTGTAGATAAATGTATGGAAAGATATGCACCAAGATATTAATCTTACTTCTTCAGAGAATGTGATCTTAAAAGTGTACAAAAGATTATTAAAAGTAGAGGAATGTTAGAGTTTTTGACCATGTTAGAGTAATTTCTACTGGACTCACCCTAATTCTGTAAATAACTAAAACCTAAGTAAAATATATGAACTTATTACTTTCAGAGCCTCAAAAATGTACAGTTTAGGACTAGGACTTCTAAGTTACGGTAAGAAGACAAAATAAGCCCTGCAGTCATCTTGGATATTCACTTGCTGCTATTTCCTAACCATGGTGTAAGGAAGAAGCCAGACTGCACAATGGCTTCACTGGGTTTTGGAAACATAAATTTACATTCTAGAAGAATTATGTTGCTGGAATTTGTGAACCATGGATTTGGTGAAGATGGAGTTTTACTGAGGGAAAAAAAAACACAATATCTCGGAAATTTATCTTTATTTCTGCTTCTGAGTATTAAGCTGCATGCGCATGAGGTGAAAACCACAAGTAAGGAACAACTACTGGACAGTAGTAAGATGAGCAATTCTCAGAACTCCCAGAAGGCTAAGAGATATTCATGTTACTATCTGGTAATGTAGGGAGATCATATAGAATGCACAGATTTTCAATGGGGACTCAAGAGTTATAATACCTTAATAATAGCAAGGCTGGACTAGAACACGTCAATAGGCTACTCAAGACATGAATTAAAACACTTTAAAAGACTTAAAAAATATCCAGGGGCGCCTGGGTGGCTCAGTCGTTAAGCGTCTGCCTTCGGCTCAGGGCGTGATCCCCGCGTTCTGGGATCGAGCCCCACATCAGGCTCCTCTGCTGGGAAACCGCTTCTTCCTCTTTCACTCCCCCTGCTTGTGTTCCCTCTCTCACTGGCTGTCTCTATCTCTGTCAAATAAATAAATAAAATCTTTAAAAAAAAATATCCAGTCAACTCATAGATAAGTCAACTGCCAGTCACAAAAACAGCACACCACACACTAAATGAAGAAAAAAATCTGAACTTTGAAAGCCATGATATTGACAATATCCAACATGCAATCTAGCTCACTCTACATGCAAACTTACTATACAGCAATTATTATGAGTATGCTCAATGATTAAAATAAAACATGAAGATAATGGGAAGAAAATGAAAAATATAAAAGTAGACTTAATTGAATGGACCCACTAGGGATGAAAAATACAATAACTAAAATGAAAATTGTATAGAATGAAATTAAAAACAGTTTAGGCACTGTGGAAGAAAAAAATCACTGTACTTGAAGATTCAGCAGTAGAAAAATCTAAACAAATGCAAGCTCAACATATTGGAAGAAGACATTGCAAGAACTTTGGTAAGATACACACATTCCAGGAGAAGGGAGTTGAACTCCATGAAAATTCAAGGACTTCTAACATCAGTAGTCTAGAGCATGCAGGGGCATTTTTGTCCAAAAGAAAAATTATGGTATTTTGCAATTCCCATGAAGGAAGAAATAATACTTAATAAACTTGGAATAAAAACATTGGAAGAATGGACACAAGCCGCTTTAGGAAAGAGGCGTATTAATGGATCTGTTGAAATACAAAGATCTTTGTATTCCATGTTATTATCTAACAGGCAACATCTACCACTGAAGGACACTAAGCAGTTAAATAAATAATGATTCGGCCAGTTAATGTCAGCCAGACTCTGCCATCAGAACCACCAGTTCTGGCAAGGTGAACTTGTGGACAGAGTACCTATGGTATTATGGATGCAGACTATCCACTGAACCCACAGTGTAGGCCTGCACTGCCTATCTACTGTCTCTGACAAATGTACACCCTGCTAGCAACAAGAAGAATACTGAACTCCAAATATGGCACCATTTCTTTTAGAAAAAAAGAATGGCTATCTGATGGTAAGTTGACTACATTTAATTTTTTTCCAACCTCCGATGGGGAAATAATTCATTTTGACTGAAATTTCACATTTTTCAGGTATAGATTTTTATTGCCTGTTCACGTGGCTTTAGGCAGTATCACTTAGGCGCATTACAAGAGCTCATAAATCGTTTGAATCGTTAACATAGTATGCTGCGTAATGTTACATCAAACCAAAGAACACACTTTGTAGCAAAAGAAGTGCAGCAGTAGGCATATGCCCATGGGATCCATTGGCTCTGTCATATAACAAACGTTCCCAAAGCTTTGACCTGATAAAATGAAGAAATAGCTCCTTGATATCATACCTTCATAACCATTTTGAAAATGAAAGAGGGAAGAGGCACTACACCCCATGATAAATATATATTTAGATATATTCTAAATCAAAGATCAATATAGAGTGCTGTATTACCTGGAGAATGGATGCCAAGGGGAAGAATTAGGAATAACCCCACTCAATGTTAATTCTGATTATCGGCTTTGGAATACATACTTATAGTCTCTGAAACAGTAGTCTCAATAGTTTTGTTTGTTTGCTTTTACATTGGAAAACAACCCACCATGGGATACAAGCCAACATAGAATCACAACACAGTTAAGCTTCAGCTGTGTCCTGATCATTCTAAGTTCCTTTTGCCAGAAACCCATCAAGCAAAAATAGAATAGAATAGAATAGAATAGAATAGAATAGAATAGAATAGAATAGAATAGAATAGAATAGGATAGGATAGGATAGGATAGAATTCAGTTTTAACTGTAAATGACCAACTGCAGCTACCATAGCCTGATAGGTTCATGTTAACCCGTTCAGACTCCTCAGCAGATCTGGGTCACCCCACCACCAAGACACCCCTTTGAGGCAGGGGGGATTCCAGAATGGGTGATCGAGAATGGAAGTGGTGAGTGTCAGTTCTGGTTTTCAAACCAACTACAAGCAGGAATGGCTGGGGCACCTGGGTGGCGCAGTCGTTAAGCATCTGCCTTCAGCTCAGGGCGTGATCCCAGCATGCTGGGATCGAGCCCCACATCAGGCTCCTCCGCTAGGAGCCTGCTTCTTCCTCTCCCACTCCCCCTGCTTGTGTTCCCTCTCTCGCTGGCTGTCTCTCTCTGTCAAATTAATAAATAAAATCTTTGAAAAAAAGTAAAAAAAATAAAAGCAGGAATGGCGGTTGTTCATATTATCTTTTTTCTCCCTGAATATTTTCCTAGCAAAACGGTGCTACCCATGAATCACAGCTCTAACTAGGGATTCCCCTAGCCCAAAGGGAGTTGCCTTGCTGAAGTTTGCATCCTTCCCTGGGGATGCAGCTCCCTTTTCTTAGTTGGAGATGTTGGAAGGGCCATTCCAACTTCAGAACTCCCTGTGGGATTGACTTGAGGTGTCAGCTCAATTCTGTTACCCTTACTCCTTTAAAAGTGTTATTATCTAGCGCATGTTGTATTTAAATGCCTGAATGCAAATATCTGTCTTAAAGTCAGTTGTCCTGGAAATTTAACCAATTACAAATTATTTCGAGGGACTTGAATTAATTAATTAAAAATTAATTATTTTTTTATTTATTAATTTAAAATTATGTATAATTGTGGTGCCTAGCTAACTGAGTTGGTAGAGCATGAGACTCTTGATCTAGGGGTAGTGAGTTTGAAACCCATGTTGGATGTAGAGATTACATACATACATACATACACAGATAATATATATCCATAAAACAAAAAATAGAAGGAAATCCACTTAAAAAGCCACTACAGATTCACTTACACAGGAATTAAGACTTTTTATGAAACCTTTTCATTATGCAGGCATAGTATTAGAAGCTGGAAATACCAAGTTATGTAGCTATGGTGGTATTCCCTATGCATGAGAAGTACTTTTATTTTACTTTTATTTATCTGACTTCCTATAACTGTAAACTGCAATTAGATAACCTCTGTATTATTAACCTCTATATTATTCCATATATTTAAAAATGTTGTAAATGATTTTTCTTTTGTGTATTAAACCATAATATTTCTTTAACATTGTAGCTCTCTCTTCATAAACATGGTTTTCCCCACTAGAATACAATTTGTCAATCTGGAGAACTGAAGGAGTATTATGCATGTGGGGTGATTGTAAAAAGTCTGCTATGCAGACAAATATTGAGATTACCTTCTTTTTCTTCGAGGATTCAATACTTAGAGACAGATTTTACTCTTCAGAAACTTGGCTATCATGGTTAGTTTATTACCCATCCTTGTCTAATTAAAATTGTAATAGCCAACATATAAAATGTCCATAAAGATTCCGATTTGTTCTAAAATAAATGTTCGAAGGTTTTATTGTTTTTATTCCTAACAGTTCATTTTTTTCTGTTGATTATTTTTCTTAGTGAATGATTTGTCATCACAGAAAATTGTTCTATTCATGCTAATGTAGCAATTTTCTTTACCTGTTTAGTGTTCAATGTTTCTAATTTTGTTAAATTATCTTGTTATAAAACTGTACTTTGCCTTGTAATTACTTAGTTATATTCAGTAAGAGGGAAAATTGAGAGATCTATAAAAATAAGCAGGAACAAATTATAAAGGATAATTAGAAACTAGAGAACAGTGAGCCCAGAAGTGCTACTTACATTCTAGATACCACTTTTTTTTTTAAACATTTCTGATCTATTTGTCCATGAAGAACAAAATTATGGAGGAAATACTTTCAGAGGGAAACAGATTGGCTACTTTTGCCATTGTGGAAGGTTAAAAATAAACAATGGTTTTAATTGTGACATTTTAGCAATTTATATATGTTACTTTTTTTCACTTAAGAAATTAAAATGGTCTAGGGGCGCCTGGGTGGTTCATTCAGTTGAGCATCGACTCTTGATTTCAGCTCAAGTCTTGATCTCAGGGTTGTGAGATTGAGCCCGGAGTCAGGTTCTGCACTAGGTGTGGTGCCTACTTGAGATTCTCTCTTTCCCTCTCCTTCTGCCCCTCCTCCTGCCTCCCCCTCCTCTCTTTCCCTCTCTAAAAAAAAGGAGGAGGATGAGGAGCAGGAGGAGGAGGAGGAGAAGGAGAGGGAGGGGGGAAGTGGAGGAAGGAGGGGGAGGAGAAGAAAAAGTCAAAATGGTTTAGTAAATTATATGTATGTCTGGGGAAAGTGGCACTAGATCAACTTCAAATATTTTAATTCTGAATCTAATTGAACTAGTATGAGTCATTATTCTCAGTCCAAAGTTTTCTTGAAATTACTTTTAAAAAATATACTGATTATAGTGTACTGATTTATATAGACAGTGTCTTTATTTCTGAGCTATTTAATTATCACTTTAATTTATTTTAATTATTTATTTTATTCCAGACTAGATTCATGGTTAACTTCAATCATTTTGCCTTATCTTAGAGGAGAAAATCTAAGTTTCATAGAATTTTGGCAGAAATATGAAAATGAACTTTTTTTTTCTTGTGAAAGAAACTTTCTTTATGACTAACACATGAATAACTCTAATCAAATATATACCAGATAGTAGCATTGAATATGTGGCCGTTGGGAACATTTCTTTTAGTCTGTTGTCCCAGCACAATAATTAAGAGATCTTTCTTAATTCTTAGAAGTGTCCCATTTGGGTTAATAAATTATGTTGTCATTCTATGTTTGGATAATCAAGTTTGTGCTTCTATACAGTCCCTCTTAACTCTTTTCTCCTATCTAGTTTCACAAAAATACATCCTTATGTACTGCTTTTGGAACTCTCTGGACCCAGGGACCAGTTTCTGACACATATTAAGTGTTCAGTTTGATCTATTGAATTAAAGCTAAATATACTGAGAAACCACCATGCTACCACAGTGCTACTATATACTGAGTGAACCTTGTGAAATAGACTTTAATCTCATTTTATAAATTAAGACAATTGACAATAATCACCTTAGTCTAAGTCTTATAAATAGTACAGAATTATGATTATATAATTATTTTATACATTCATTTATTTGTGAAATATGAGTATCAACTATATATGTGCTGAAATTACAAAGATGGGTAACATATAATCCAGGTATTCAGAAATTTTATCATCCTAATAAATAGTGGTAATAAATTGAATTCAAGCTTCTGCTACTTTTTTAAGCTTTATTGAGGTATGATTAATACACCTAAAATTCACATATTTAATGTACACTTTTTGATAATTTAGGACATGTGCATGCCATATGAAACGATCACCATAACCGAGTTACTAAACATACCCATCATATCCAAAAATTTCCTTGTATTCTTTTGTGTGTGTATATATGTATGTGTGTGTGTGTGTGTGTGTGTGTGTGTGTGAAGAACACAACATGAGAACTATCCTTTAATGTATTTTAAAGTCTACAATACAGTGTTGTTAACCATATGTACTATGTTGTACAGCAGTGCAGCAAATCTCTAGAACTTATTCATCTTGCATAACTGAAACTTTATACCCACTGAGCAACATTTCCCATTTCCCCTTCCCCTGAGTCCCTGATGACCACCATTCCATTCTCTTTTTATGGCTTTGACTATTTTAAAATCCTCATTTAAGTAGAATCATGCAATCCTTGTCCTTCTGTGATTGACTAATTTCACAAAGAAGAATGTCCTCTAGATGCATCTGTGTCGTCATGGATAATGGATCTTTCTTTTTCTTTCTTTCTTTCTTTCTTTCTTTCTTTCTTTCTTTCTTTCTTTCTTTCTTTTTTTGGGGAAAAATTTATTTATTTATTTTAGAGAGAGTGTATGAGCAGGGGTTGGGGCAGAGGGAGAGAAAAGAGGGGAAGCAGACTCCCCGCTCAGCGGGGAGCTGGACGTGGGGCTTAATTCAGGATCTGAGATCATGACCTGAGCCAAAACCAAGAGTTGGGTGCTTAATCAGCTGAGCCACCCAGGTGCCCAATAGTGGATTTCTTCATTTTTTTTAAACCAAATAATGTTTTGTTGTGTATAAATGTCATGTTTTTCTACCCATTCATCTGTTGATGAACACTGTGTTGTTTTTTTTTTTTTTCCAAATCTTTGATATTAGAACTAATGTTGCAGTGAACATGAGAGTATAGTATCTCTTCGAGATCCTGATTTGAATTCCTTTGGATAAATACCCAGAAGTGTGATTGCTGGATCATAAGATCGTTCTATTTTTAATTTTTTAAGGAAACTACCTAATGTTTTTCATATTGGCAGCACCATTCTACATTCCCACCAACAGCATATGATGGTTCCAGTTTCTCCGCATACTCACCAACATTTGTTATCTTTTGGATTTTTTTTATAATAGTCATCCCAACAAGTGTTAGGTGATATCTCATTGTGGTTTTGATCATTTTTGTATGATTAATGATATTGATCACCCTTTCATATAACTGGTGGCCACTTGTCTATCTTCTTTGGAAGAATATCTATTTCAAATCCTTTGCCTATTTTTTGATTATTTTTTTTGTTTGTTTTTGCTACTGAGTTGTAGGAGATCATATATTTTAGGTATTAACCCTTATCAGACAAATAGCAATCAAGACAGAAAATCAATATGAAAACAGAGAATTTGAACAATACTCTATACCAAAAGGACCAGAGAAACATTTATAGAATATCCCATCCAATAGAAGCAGAATACACATTTTTCTCAAAACTACACAGGATCTTCTTGAGAATAGATCATGTAAACCCACAAAACAAGTCTTAAATTTAAGACAATAAAAATCATATCAAGTACCTTTTCCTGCTACAATGGTATGGAATTAGGAATCAGTGACAGGCGGAAAATTGGAAAAGTTGAACGCTAATTTTTTATCTAGCACTCTTATCACCATAAATATAACACTTCTCTTACTCCTATCAACATGAGTACAATACACAGTGTATTTTCATTAGCCGTGGTGTACCTACATAGGTTTGTGAGGTAAAATATCAAAAATCTCTCTCCTCTGATGATCTTCTTTCTTCTAATTTCTTCACATTAAAGTGTATGTCCCTGAAGTATTTTCAGAGGCATAGTCATTAAAACTATATCTAAAATTTATTCAAAACAATCATATTCATAAGCTATCTCATACATACACATATATACATATATACACCTTCTTTTCCCTTTACATGAAGAGTCATATTAATCATAAAGAGTGATACACAAAAAGTGATCATAATTGCCACAAAAAGGACAACATATAAGACTTTAAATATGTAATGTGTTGAATTTTATTTATTTTCTGGTTCTTTACAAAGGTATGTCACTGATAATAAAAGACATATGTAATTATTATTTTTTTTAATATTTTATTTATTTATTTGTCAGAGAGAGGGAGAGATAGTGAGAGCACAAGCAGGGGGAGGAGCTGGCAGAGAGAGAAGTAGGCTCCCTGCTGATCTAGGAGCCCGATGAGGGACTTGATCCCAGAACCCCTAGATCATGACCTGAGCCAAAGGCAGATATTTAACTGACTGAGCCACACAGGCATCCCTATAATTATTTTTAAATAAAATTCAATTACCCTCTACAAGAGGAATCTACGAAAGTTGTCTATTCAAAAGAGATACTTCTTTCCCAAATTTACTCTTATATTACATTTGCACTTTTATTAAAATAGTGAATTATATTTAATGAATATATTGTATCATATCTTCCAGACAAAATTATGAAAATTGCTTTAACCAAGACTAGAAACTTAAAATATTGAGAGTCATAACTTTTAAGATGCAGTTTCTTGCCTTACATTTCATTTGATGGCAAAGGCAATTAACAGCTCCATGTAAGACTAATCACATAAGTAAAATTGGTACAGATTAGCATTTCAAAGGGAAAATATGCATAATTCATAATTAAATGATAAATTGTAATACATTCATAAAGTATCCTGGAGAAAATTCCATGAGAAGAATATGTATTCTGCTGCTATTGGATAGAATGGTCTGTATATGTCTGTTAGGTTTAGTTGGTCTAAAGTATTGTTCAAATTCAGTGTTTCCTTTTTTATTTACTGTCTGGATGATCTATCCATTTTTGAAAGTGAGGTACTGAAATCCCTTACTATTACTGTATTGTTGTCTATTACTCCCTTCGTATCTGTTAGTATTTGCTTAACATATTTCGATGCTCTGATGTTGAGTGCTATATACTTAATGATTGTTATATCCTCTTGATTAATTGATCCCTTTTCATAGTGTAATGACCTTTGTTTCTTGCTACTGTTTTTTAACTAACATCTAATTTGTATAATATAAAATAACTATTTCTGCTCTCTTTGTTACCATTTGCATGAAATATCCTTTCATATCCCTTCACTTTGAGTGAGCCCATATCTATCCTTGAAGCTAAAGTGTATCTCTTGCAGGCAGAATATAGTTGGGTCTTATTTTTTGTCATTGCTGTTCTTTTGTTTTTGTTTTAATCCATTCAGTCACTCCATACCTTTTGATTGGAGAATCCAGGCCCATAAATAGCTATGGGGACCTCGACTGTTGGTGTGCACTTCCATGGCTGTAAGATCTTGCCACAAGTCTGCATGTGGCACTGCAGGGCAGTGACAGGTGCCAGGCCAGCAGTGTGCAAATACATGGCTGGAGGGGTTGTCCTCTAGGATGCACACAGCAGTAAGGGCTAACTTTGGGAATGCATCATGGCATTTTACACTAATGCAGCCACAGAGGCATGGCCTGCCTGCTGGTGCATGTCCAGGGCTCCAGCAGGGATTAGAAAGGGAGTGGGGAGGGACTTGGTGGCTGGAGTGAATGCAGATACCTGTGGAGCAAAAACCAGTGAAATCCACAGGGCTTCAGTTGCAGCTGTCCTGGTCATTGATTTCTTCAGTGGTGAAAACTTCTGGTGGTTGTCTGCAGAGCAGACTGGGGAATGATGGCTGTTCCTGCTGTTTCACTGAATATAATTTTAGGGATGGCAATAAACATGGAGAATGACGTCCCATATAACAATGCTGTTTTCATCAGCCTTTAGTACATATCATAGCTTGATAAAATTTTAATGATCTTGGAAAACATAAGGAATATGTATGGCTCATTAAGAATTAATTACAGAGTGGTAAGTACAGATCCTAGTATATTTTTCATCTCTTATCTGATCAATGAGATCTGATCATCTCTGTATCTGATTTTATCTGATACAACATAAAAAGGTTGTATATCATTACTCTAACACCAAGCCCTAGTATTCTGATGTAGAAGAACTTGAAACTATAGCATTAACTGAAGAAGAGAACAAAACAGAATTTAATTCCAAACAAATAATAAATAAAATATATTCATTTATATGTACATATGCACATAAAACATTGAAACAATTCTAATATATAATTATCAAAATTTCAAGAGAGTGGGAAGAGTAGCTAAAGGATTATTTTATACTTTATAGAATTATAAATTATTTTCATCTTAAAAATAGTATATTTATGTGTTGCTTCTTTTTTCTCTAAGGAGCAAAATTATATAGTAAATTTTTCAAATTCTGAAATAGCCAGATTACTGGTGTTGTATATCATTTTATTTATGACATTTTGGAATTTCTCTTGCCTTTCACTGACCTGTAATTTGTTTCCGTTTCTGATACTGTCAAAGAAAAATTGCACCAGACAAGTTAACAGGCGAGGAAGACTTTCTTCAAGACTACCGCCATAGGGAAAAAATTAAACTCACCTCCACTGAAATGAGAGATTAAAGAGAGTTTAAGCACTGGTGTGAGCTAATACAAAAGCATGGGGGAAGAGGGGGAGCTTTAAGGTGGAGATTGGTCAGTGTGATTAGGCCAAGTGTGTCTGCTAATTGGTGCATATCAAAGTTAGGCTCCTACCCTCCCACACAGACTAAGAGTTAGGGTCTCTATATTTCTTGATGATTACATTTCAAAGAGATGGCTCCCAGGTCTTTGAGAAAGTCATTCCTGGGTTGTAAAACTGGTAAGATGCTAAAGGGAAGGTTTACATCCCAAAGGGACAGAGAAAGTTCTAAGTTTTCCAAAGTAAGTTTTTGTTTTTGTTTTTTTTTCCTAAGGAAAAGGGGCTCAGGGGCTTATAATCAAGAAGAAACCTGTCGAAAGTTTAGACAAGCTTAGGGGAATGTGAAGGCCTTCTTGGTCAATACTATGTATGTAACTATTCCAAAGGGCTTTTGACTTGAAAATAAGCAGACTTTGCACTGGAGACCTTAACAAATCCTTTTCTCTCACTTTTTCTTTTTCACCTCTCAGTCTCAGCCTTCTCCTCCCCCCTTTTCTTCCTCTTCCTCCTCCACCTCCTCCTCTTATTCTCTTCCCCCTCTCCCTTTTCCTCCTCCACCTCCTCCTTTTTCCCTCCTCCTCTTCCTCCCTCCCTCGTTCTCATTCTTCTTCTTTTCTGTCTGTAACTGAGAAAAAGATCACAAAGATAATCCACTACCATTTATAAGAAATTAAATTTAAAATACGTTAAAACAAGAATAAAAAGATAATGTTGTTAAAGGTTTTCCAAGTTAATAAGCTTTTCCACCAAGTTATTTCATCAGCAATTTTCAAGCTTTAGTTACTCTACAGAATTGCAGAGTAAACTATTGCAAACTTTTCCAAGTGTTTTTCTCCTATTGCCTATGCAAGGAATCAATTATTTATATTTAGAAAAAGAAAAGAAAAGGAGAATATTGATATAGTTTTTCATAGTAGTTATATTTATGTAACTTTGAGTTGATATTCTATACAGATAATTTGTAAGTACGAATGTCTGACTTACGTACTCTTTCTCAGAAGTAGGTCATGGACTATGCTTTTCTTTTTTGTAACTCCGTGAATTAAGTCAGTGCCTCAACACAATGGGTCCTCCATAAGAACTAGACAAATTCACAAATAAACGAATGATATCATGGGTGTTTGGTCTGATGTTAATTGTAGGAAGATTAGCATTAACCCTCATAGTATGCATTGAAAGCCCTGTTATTTTTATGAAAAATTAAGTTCTTTAATTTAGCAATGTATAAAGGATTAAAAATCCTCTTCAGTGTTAGTTTTGAAAGTTCATTTATGCTAATAAGGACTTGACCTTTAATAGTGTAGGAGTCAATTTTATGGGGGAAAATAAGTATTCATTAGGTTAGTATATTCTTTTATTTCTAAATTACTGCCTTTTTTCTCTAGTATTATTTTGGAATATCATTCAAATTCCTCTTCAAATTAATAGGTGGCCACTTGCAATAGAAAATCCTTTGACCACGTCAGGAAGAGCTCTCAGCTTCCTTTTGGTAGCATTTTTGAAAAGATTTCTTCTTATTATTGTCATTAACTTTAATACAAAAGTCACCCACTCTTTCTCAACAGACTTCGATAAACATATGGTTCTTTTTTTTATATATAATCATATTTTTTTATTGTATTGTGTTAGTCACCATACAGTACATCCCTGGTTTTTGATGTAAATTTCGATGATTCATTAATTGCGTATAACACCCAGTGCACCATGCAATATGTGCCCTCCTTACTACCCATCACCAGCCTCTCCCATTCCCCTACCCCCTCCCCTCTGAAGCCCTCAGTTTGTTTCTCCTGCCCACCATCCTAATACTACTTCTGGTTTATGAGCAGTGAGGTGGACGAGGGGGAAGGGGATGTCTTCTGGGGGCATTAAGAGGAATCAGAAGATGAGGGTTCAGGGTTCCCAGGTCTTAGCTGGAACTTGGCCTGGATAACCTCAGATTGGATAAGACTGTGTTTGTCCCTTCTCTGGTGATGGGAACTGGCAAAGCTGAACAAACTTGAATCTGAGGCAGTTGTCATTATTGGGGAGCCCTGCCTTAGGTTCAGTGGAATAGCCAAGCGATTGTCAATAGGGTTGGGGGGTAGAGGCAACCTACTTGATACGGACCCAGTAAGCCAGTGTTCTCAAGGAGGAGATTCTCTTTATCAGATGAAATCTCAAGCAGAACACCAACATGTAAAATAGAATACAGCTACTCTGATCTGATTGAAATGGGGGGTTCAGAGATCACAGCCTAACATCTTTTCTGAGACATCTCCACAGAACCATGGTGCTCTGTAAAGCACCTCTAACTCCAGAATATCTGAAATGAAGAGTAAAAAAAGGGCCCAGAGAGGTTAGGTAAATTTCCCAAGGCCATATGGTAAACTCAAGTTCCCTGCATCCCAGGCCAACAGACCTTTCCCTCGCTGCCTCCCTCTTTCACAACCAACCAACCAAACAAACAAACAAAAAAACTGGTTATATGGTCATAAGTATACCGCATACATGTTTATTTCATATGTAACATCTGGTAAGTTATCAAATGTAGCAGTCCCTGAGATTTCTATCCTAAGCCTATACCACTATTTATTATATTTTATTTTTTTTCTGTGTAAAAAGCATCTTTATTTTTTTTCTTTTTGTTTCTTTAAATTCAGTTAACCAACATATAGTACATCATTAGTTTCAGACGTAGAGGTTAGTAATTCATCAGTTGCATATACCTCTATTGTATTTTAGATGCCCTTAACTCTGGTTTTCCAGGTTCACAGCTGGAGAGGAATTTTGTTTTAGGATGAGTCGTACCTTGAGTCTCACCCATATATGATTTAGACGCTATTTAGATGAGACTTTGGATTTTAGACTTTAGAGTTGATGCTGGAATGGGGTTTAGGGAAAGTAATTAATGAATTTACATATGAAAAGAACATGAATTTGGGGGACCATGGGTAAAATGTTATAGACCAAATATTTTCTTTTCCCCTAAATTCATGTGTTAAACACTGCCTCTCCATCCCTACTGATGTGATGGTATTAGGAAATGGGGCCTTTAAGAGATAATTAGTGTTAAATGAGGTAATGAGGGTAGATACTCATGAAGGAGGTTAGTACCCTTGGAAAAGTTACCAGAGAAAGAGAGCTTGCTTCCCCTCTCTGCCATATAAAGACACAATAACTTGGCAGTCTGCAACCCAGGGGAGAATTCTCACCAGATTCAGACCAGTTGGTGTCCTGATCTTAGACCCCCAGCTTCCATAACAAGAAAAATAAATTTCTGTTGTTTAAAGCCACCCAGCCTATGGCGACTTGCTACGGCAGTCCAAACTGCCTAAGGCACTAATGTTATCATATTCCATTCTCACAATTAACATTATCTATATTTAAAAGATAGGAAGATTTACTTCAGAGATGTCATCTTACCATATCCAGGTTGCAAAGCTATTATATTTTGGAGTTAAGATTTGAACCTAAAGCAGTTTGTTCCAAGGCCAAACTATGCCTTGCATACTCACCTATATTCCTTGTTTTTTTTAAGTTATTGTGGAAGAAAAAAGAGTGCACATGCTTAGATTTCCGCTCAGGTTTTCATCATTAAAATATAAGGACTGTACATGCTTGGTTACTGAAGTCCATGTGTTTTCAGAATACTTGAGGAAGAGAGAAATTACATGAAATAAATGTCTGAATTCTGTCCTCAAGAAGTTTATAATACAGTTAGAAAAATACAAAACAAATATATAAGGCTCATAGATTTCTTCTTTGTGAAAAGAACACTTAACATAAGATCTACCATCTCAGTAAATTTTTAAAATATATAATACAGTATTCTTAACTATAAGCACTCTGCTGTTCAGTATATTTGTAGGATTTATTCACCTTACATAACTGAAACTTTGTAGCCTTTGGCTACTACCTCCTTGTTTCCCTTTCTCCCAGACCCTGGCAACCACCATTCTACCTTTCTTTATGAGTTTGATTATTTTACATTCCTCATAGAAGTGCTATCATGTAGTATTTGCCCTTCTGTGTCTGGCTTATTTCACTGAACATAATGTCCTCTAGATTCATCCATGTTGCTACAAATGCCAGGATTTTTTTTTTTTCTTTAAAGACTGAATACTGTTCCCTTGTATATACATATCACATTTTCTTTATCCATTCATTTGTTGATGGACATTTCGGTTACTTCTGTGCCTTGGCTACTGTGAATAATCTGTAGTGAACATAAGTGTGGATATCTCTTTAAAACCCTAATTTCAGTCTCTTTGGATATATACCCAGGATTAAGATTTCTGGATCATGTGGTAGCTCTATTTTTAGTTTCTTGAGGAATTTGCACACTGTTTCCGTAGTGGCTGCACAAATTCTTATTCCTATCGACATGTTCAAGGTTTCCCTTTCTCTATAACCTGGGGGCTTCATATTGGTTTTCAGTATGATAACCATCCTAACAGGTGTGAGGTGATATCTCATTGTGGTTTTTATTTGCATTTTCCTGATATTTAGCGATGTTTATATATCTTTTCATATGCCTGTTGGCCATTTGTATGTCTTGTTTGGAGATACATCCATTCAAGTCCTTTGCCCATTTTTAAATTGGGATACTGTTTTTAATTTTTAAATATTATATTATTATTATTATTATTATTATTATTATATTACTACTATTGAGTTGAGTTTCTTACATATTTTAGGTATTAACCCCCTATCAGATATATATTTTGCAAATACTTTCTCCCATTCCATAAGTTCCCTTTCATTTTCTTGTGTTATTTCACTGTGCAGAAGCTTTTTACTTTGATATGAGTCCCACTTGTTTGTCTTTGCTTTTGTTGTTTGTGCTTTTGGTGTCGTATCCAAAAAATATTCTTAAGACTAATGTCAAGGAGCTTTCTCCCTATGTTTTCTTGTAGGAGTTTTATGGTTTCAGGTCTGACATTTAAGTCCTGAATTCATCTTGAGTTAATTTTGTGAATGGTTTTAAGATGGGGGTCCAATTTAAAGGGGGAAAAAAGATGGAGGTCCAATTTCATTCTTGTGCTTATTTTAGATTACTCATATGAGTGCTATCGTGTAGTATTTCATTCATTAAGGGATGATAAAAATAGTAGAAAAGTGTAAGAGGAAACAATCTCAAAAAATCTCAGCAAAATATATTTTTAATTAGAATAAAGAAAGTATCAAATTTACAGGGAGAAATCAAGTAGGTAATACTATAACCAAATGACAAATTAACATAACTAACAGTGGTTCATCTTGATGGCAGGTACCACCTGATAGGATGCATTGAAAATAAAAATTAACTGTTGTGTCATTGCAGCCAACTTTGTGTAACCTGGATTTAATCACAAGAAAATATCACACAAACCCAAATTCAGTAAAATAACTGGATAATACTTTTCAAAAATGTAAAAGTCATAAAAGACAAAGACAGACTAAGAATTTTTTTCAGAATAAAGGAAACCAAACGATATGACAACTAAATTTGATGCTACACCAGAGGGGTACATTAGTAGGGCAATTGTTAAAAAGTGAATACATCCTATAGATTTGATAATAATATTGTGTCAGTGTTAATTTTTTAGTTCCATTTTTGTAAGGTTGTTTTGTAATTAAACTTTGAAAAGCATCCTGGAATTCTTCAAACTGACATTGCAACGTTTTCAGTTCAACTGAAAATTGTTTCAAAGGTGCATCAACTCTAATCATCACGGAAATGCAATTTAAAACCACAATGAGATGTCACCTTACAGCTGTCAAAATGGCTAAAATAAAAAAAAAATACAATAAATAACAAGTGTTGACTAGATTATGAAAGAAAGGAACCCTCATGCACTGTTGGTGGGAATGCAAAACTGGTACAGCCATTGTGGAAAACAGTGTAGAGGTTACTCACTCAAAAAGTTAAAAATAGAACTCATGATCCAGCAATTCCACTACTGGGTATTTACCCAAAGGAAATGAAAATACTAATTCAAAAAGATATATGCACTTCTATTTATTGCAGCATTATTTACAATAGCCAAAATATGGAAACAACCTAAGTGTCCATCGGTAAGATGAATGGATACCCCAGAGTCCATAGTCTCTCATGGTGTCTCCCTCTCTGATTTCTTCCCCTTCACTTTTCCCTCCCTTCCCCTATGGTCCCAGCACTGGGTGTTATACGCAACTAATGCATCATTGAACACTACATGAAAAACTAATGATGTACTATATGTTGACTAACTGAACATAATAATAAATAAAGTAAATAATAAATAAGGGGGAAATTTTAAAAAAATAGATGAATAGGTAAAGAAGATGTGGTATATATATACAATGGAGTATTACTCAGCCATAAAAATGAATGAAATCTTGACATTTGCAACAACATGGTTGGACCTAGAGTATATTATGCTAATTGAAGTAAGTCGGTCAGAGAAACAGAAATACTATGTGCTACATTCATATGTGGAATTTAAGAAACAAAACAAATGAACAAACAATGAAGAAAGGAGACCAACAAAAGTAGATGCTTAAATACAGACAACAAACTGATAGAGGGGAGGTGGATGGAGGGAGATGGGTGAAATAGATAGAGGGGATTAAGAGTACACTCATATAGATGAGCATTGAGAAATTTATAGAATCATTGAATCATTATATTGTATACCTGCAACTTGTATAACTTTATGTTAATTAAATTTCATTAAAGAAGAAAATATAAACATTAAAAAGTGTTAAGAAAAAAAAATTAAGCCTAAAATAACAATACAGGCTGAGTTGTATCTTTTTTCTGTACAGAAGAGTAAATATATGGAGATCGTTTTGAAAAGTTTTCAAAAATGGGAGAGGATTTATGAGGGACCTTGAATAGAGAAAATATGAGAGTTGTTTCTTTTTATATAAGGAATTATGTAAGTGGAAGCAGGACTATATACAGAATATTTGTTTTGGTGAGAACTTAGTGAGGATACAAATGTCACATTCAAAGAGTAAATATATTTTATGATGATAAATAAAGATGGCAGCAAACAAGCCACCACCTTAAAAATTTTTAAATTTAATTAGATAAATTGCTTCTAATACTTGCTGTGGTCGAAAGTGAATGTATACGCTTTGTTATAAAACATGTTCTCATAAATGATTAATATTTTGCATATTCAAAAAAATAACTGAAATCCACAAGGGAGAGATGGCAAACAACATTGAAAACAAATAGGAAAAAATGAACCTACTGCAAATGAATAATACAACTGCACTGAAGAAAGGGGGTGGAGGAGAATAATCTAAGTAACTTTTGATCTCATTTTAATTTTGATTATCTTAT
Organism: Ursus americanus; assembly: GCF_024610735.1. Lineage (NCBI taxonomy): Eukaryota > Metazoa > Chordata > Mammalia > Carnivora > Ursidae > Ursus > Ursus americanus. The sequence continues at coordinate 26,775,766 of NC_142135.1, forward strand.
GAAAAATAAAACACTAATTTCTATGACAGAGTTAGCAATATATTATCAGGAATAACATTCACCTTATAAGCATGTACAGTGAAGATAACTGTAATCCTGAATAGTGGTTTGAAGAACAGAATCTGTGTTCCTTGTTTTCCTTACAGTACATGACACTAACAAGTTTTTTGATGGATGTGAGTCTGGTTTTCTCTTTTCTAAAATGTGATGAAGTAATAATAACATTGGATTTGGGAATATAACCAACTCAATATACATTCTTGTATGTCATTGTAAACTTAGACTTTTATTGTTGTTTTGAGTCTTTGTGACTTTCTTTGAATATGAAGATGGTTATTATTAATCAGAGGGAGATTTTTATTTTTTAGACTCAAACAGAGTAAGTGTGGGACTATTTTTTAATGTACAGAGCTTTAGGGGTGCCTTGGTGGCTCAGTAGGTTGAGCTACTGACTCTTCGTGTTGGCTCAAGTCATGATTTCAGGGTTGTGGGATCGAGCCCCCGAGTCAGGTTCCATGCGCAGTGGGAGTCTGCTTGGGATTCTCTCTCCCTGTCCCTCTCTCTCTGCCCTTCCCCCACCTAACCTCTGCTCACATGCTTGTGCGCTCTCTCTCTCTCAAATAAATAAATAAATAAATAAATAAATAAATAAATAAATAAGTTTTTAAAAAATGGAAGGAGCTTTATGCAAATAAACTTTAGGGCAGTGTTTGTTTTTGAAGAGTAAGCTTCATGATGACAGGAATTATATTTTTTCTTAACTCCAGGATTTGTCATAGTGCCTAGAGCATGATATGCATTCAGGTAATCACTGATTTCTTTGATATATATTAAAACATGGATTTATGTATTTCCAACTGTAGAAATCATGTGGTGCACACCCTTTGTGGCTTTAGTGAGTGCATTGCATGTTAAAAATTATTGTTAATACTTTACAGTGTTTTGTTATTCAGAAAAATTTTTTAAAGATTTTATTTATTTGTCAGAGAGAGAGAGCAAGAGAGCACACAAGCATGGGGAAAGGCAGGCAGAGGGAGAAGCAGGCGCCCCACTGAGCAGGGAGCCAGATGCGGGACTCCATCCCAGGACCCTGGGATCATGACCTGATCCGAAGGCAGATGCTTAACTAACTGAGCCACCCAGGCACCCCATTCAGAAAATTCTTAATGATTTTGCTCATAGCAGCAAGCTTCTGTGTACTTAAATCAGTAAATATTGGCACATCATAACACTAAAGTGAAATGACATTACTTAATGTGCTCTGTTATACACTATTGGATATAGAGCTGTGGTACTGTTATCCTACTTTTAATCATCAAAGTCACTCACATCTTGAAACTGAGACTATGTGGGTAGGAATTTATGAACAGAAGTTAAGTGAATATTCTTGTAACTTAAAGTGCATAAGTATCCAATTATTAAGCTTACATATAAATGTCTCTTTTTAGGGGCAATTCTCAAGGAAAATAGCATTTGTAACACATCTAACCTACAAATCACCTTAGTTTTAGAAGAAAATAATAATGTTTATTTGGAAAATTTATTGTTCCTTATAAAATAATTGCATATACTGTGGATATTTATAATGCTTTAGAGACAAAATATAGCTTTTTTTTCAGTGTTGTTTTTTATTTGAGTGTGATTTGATATAGGATAGTTTTTTTTTCTGGGCTGGCTCATACTGAGTAAAACTGTATATGAATTATTCAACAATATATTTTTCAACATTCTTCTTATTCCACAATGTGAGGAACAAATTTTACCTCCTGCAACAAATAATAACTAGGTTTCATGTGCTTTCCTAGAATAGTTTAGATACAGTTCTAACAAGTAAGTTTCCAACTTCCCTTTGAATAATCAAATATTGTAGATAGAAATCATGTTTCTGGAATGGAAACAATAACAGTATTTAATATAATTGAAATTATTTGCCAGTTTAGTGTTCTTCATTTTCCCCAACTTAGTAACATCTGTGAAAAAGTGAAATGGTAGCTGTCAGGTATCAGTGATGCATGGATTCATCAAGTTACTAAATATGTGTTAAAACGAACATGGCATTATTTGATCTGTTAGTTGCCTTCTTGTGTTCTTTGTAATTAGTGGTAAGTAAATTGCTATTAAAGAATTGGGCCCAAGAGCATTAACAATATATGCAAAATTATATATGCAAGCTTAGAATTTTCTGGATATTTGGATAAAATTCTGATTAGTTATTTTAAATGATCTAATTATAGTGTCTTCAGATATACAAAGTGAGCAAAATAACTGTCCTTGGATTTCAAATAAAATTATTGGCTAGCATCAAAGCCTTTACACTATTCCAGAAAATCTTCACATTTCTGCTGTTCTTGGGTTGAGTTCATTAGTAATATACATTTATAAGATTTGTCAATTGCAAATATATCTGATTCCCAACACTGTACATCATTTTTGTATGAAATAAAAGTAATGTGAACCTTATGCATAATTCATTTAGAAAATATGCATCGTATTCTTACAGGAAATGACCAACTTTGCTTTCACTTTTTAAGTAAAATATAGACATGCACATTATTAAACTAACCAAATGATGATTCTGAAAACAGAAAAGAATAAGTAAGAATAAGATGAAAAAAAGAGAAAAGTATATTGAGGCACTTGGGTAGCTCAGTTGATTAAGAATCTGACTCCTGATTTCAGCTCAGATCATGATCTCAAGGTCATGAGATGGAGCCCCATGTCAGGTGCTACACTCAGTGTGGAATCTGGTTGTCCCACTCCCTCCGCTCCTCACCCTGTTTGTGTGCCCTCTCTCCCTCTATTTCTAAGATAAATAAATACAATCTTTAAAAAAAAGAGAAAAGTATAGTCTAGTTTTACTTGTAAAATGGGTAAAATGAGCTGCAAGGGAAATTAGAAAATGCTGCATTCAGCTGAGGAGCCATGATCCCTCTAGAGAGAGAAAGAGGAGGGTGGACACCAGAGGAGAGGTAATAATCACTGTTACGGTGGCCTCTGCCATTGCCCATTTGAATGTACCCATTGTACTGTTCTTCCTGCAAAAAGAATATGCATTTCCTTTCCAAGGAAGAAAATCAGAGGTACTATCAGTTATGGCATCTGGCTGACAGTGAAGGAACTCTGGATTGATGCAAAGTCCTTTCTATTATGTTTTGTCAGGGTTCTATACAGCCTGGTGTCATATTAACTGAAAGAAAAGTTGTTCTCCTTTCTCCATTCCTCACTACAGACCTATTACATAATGTGGAATTGAAAGAAGAAAATTATGTTTCATCTATTCAGGGCATAAACAATGAAACTCCTATCAGTCAGTTGCCGCCATCTACCACAGGGAAAGGTTTACAAAGTCTCCTTGCACTGGTAATGGGATAAATTCCTTATTTAACCTATTTGACAGCCCTCTATTCAGCTCTATTTGAGTAATTTCTTTCTCATTGTTTTTCATGGCCCCAGCATTAATTATACATTCTTTTGTCTCATTTGCTATTGTCATTCACAGCCCAAACTATAGAACTTATGTTCATAGGCAGCTTCATGATGGCACAAGTTTGGTGATATGAAGATTGCACTGGGGATTGAATTTACGTAGGCCAAACTTGTGATTTCTTTGAAACAAAATTCTCTCTAAAAATCTGCAAGATTCAGGAACTATCAATAAATTCTATGTGAAAGTAATATATGTAATGTTTTCTTTCCAGTAATTGTTCATAAAGTCATCAAATAATGCGGTAGCTTTAAAGCACATCTATATGTCTTTTGGAGAAACAGGGAAAAGTTAGTTATGTTTTCATAAGGCTTTAAGAATGCTATCTAAAATACTTAGTTTTCATGAAGGAAATAAATATTCCTTTCCCTTGTGTACATATGTAGAAAATCTCAGAGTGCTGACAATAAATATATGTCAGATGACTGGGATTGAAAAAGTCAACAGAATAGGAAAGTAATAGGAAGTAAGCTAATTAGTGATACAAGAATTAGATGGCTTAGTATTAGAATAATGATATATATAACCTTTTTATGTTATAAGAGAATAAAATCCTGTTGAGAAAAAAGGTGAAAAATTCATGAGGATTTCCACAATGCATAGAAAATTCTACTAATTCTTAGTAGAATTATTCTGTAATTCTATAATCATTCTATAAGTTTTTAATAAACCAGACGTATTTCTTATATTGTCCAAGTCATCAAATTTTTATTGAGCTATGCTAGGTACTAAAAGTTGATAAAGATAGCATTGTTGTTATATGTGATGGTATTTTCAATTTTTATTGCCATTCCTAAAATTGTATTTAAAGGAAAATGTGTTTATGTTTCTATGGACAGAAATTGTGAAATAGTACATAAGCACACTAATTTGAGCAACCTTGAATTCGGCTCTATAAAAAGTGAAGCAGTAAAGAGTAGAGAATAAATTTTTATTCACTCTATTGAAATAGATCCCTCATAAGTATGTTGCAGTTAAGCGTCAGCAGTAAGAAAAATAACCTGAAATGTAGCATTCAAGGAGATACAGGTAAGCTCTCTTCTGAAAAATCTCTATTTTCAGGATCAGTTAAAAATAGTAGAAATGGTTATGGATTTTACTAATGCTAGCACAAACCACTAATGAGAGGCCAGTCAGTAGAATTGTTTGGAAAGAAGAGAACTATAAATCACAAATTAATCTTTATCAGGAATTATAAGAAAAGGAAATGAGGGAAAGAGGAACATTACCTTTCAGTACAATGGCACATAAATTAGATGCATTCACTAACACAAAAGAGAAAATTATTTGTAATGGTCGTATACTCTTTCTTTATATTTAATGTTTGAGTTCCGTGTTCCATGACCTCTGATGGGATTTTTCTTACAAATATTTCAGACAACATTGTTGAGTTACTTTATATAGTATTCCTAAATTTCTTTGATAAGTTTTAAAACATAGGTGGATTTTTAAATACTTTAAGAAAACAAGATAATATGTAAATTACAAGCATGAGACATAAATCTGATGTGGGCTTTTTAATTTTAACTTTCTTTTAGTTTTTCAATAATGGACAAAATTTGACTCGTAAGAAGTTTAAAATAGTTGCAAGTAACATTGACAATCTAGTAACATTTCAGCTATAACAGTAGCAACAATATGTTCAACACCAACCAGAAATGTTCTTCCTTGGAAATTTAATTTTCCAACCATATTTTAAGGGTGTAGAAAAAAGCTTATGTGGTATAGATCCCCCAAACTATATTTAATGATTTCATACTTAAGCATTCTCTAATGGGAGACTGGAGAGGAATGAAGGCTGTCCTTTGTTACCACAACATAGATGGTTGTCACAGTGCAATGGTGGCATCTATTGGCATGTGGTATATATGACATGAAATTGCTTGGATTTTTTCCCAAATCTTGCTTTCCAAGAGCATGCCATGTCTAGATGCTGAGAAGATGTGTTTCAGTCAGCACTTTTAATCTGTGATGAACAAACATAAAGCCAGCACTAAAAACAATCAAGAAGATTTTTATTTTTACTATCGGTCGTAAAGAAGGATGAGAAGAAAAACCAAAGTCAATATTTAGCTCATGACAGTTCCATGTTTGTCACTGTGCTCCAAGCTTATTCAGATATGGCATACTAAAGCATAACAAATGAAGGTCAGAAAGTCTATTATAGATGATGATGATGGAGAGATAGATAGATAGATAGATAGATAGATAGATAGATAGATAGATGATAGATCAGGTAGATATAACAAGCATTGAGCTACGCAATGGAAAGTAAAAAGGAGATTATGGCCCTAGGAACTTTATAACCTCATAATAAAGGCATATTAAATAGAGGATCATAGAAATATGTAGTTACTCAGCATGAGAATAAGTTAAGAAAAATAATTGTATGAAGAAAAATAATTCAGAAAGTTAGTGTCAGGGTAGTGTAGATGTACTAGAGATTACACTATTCTATAAGCAATGTTCTAAATCAAAGTAACTTTCCTCTAGGCCTTTTATTTTGTGACAGAAATGGTTAATTTATTCATAATTTTTTCCACTTAGAAATTTAACTCAACAAATTACTGAACTTTTCAGTTGGCACACTGAATTACAGCAGAGATGCCTTACTGTGGTTACTTTGGTGTACTGAAAGCTACATGGAATGGCTGTATTAAGGTTACTGTGTCTCTGTGTGTTCACCACCCCAAGGCTGAGTCAACTCAGGACGATATCCCGTTCTAAGAACTCTTGCCCTAAATGGAATCTGTTTCTTTCAAAGTGCCTTTATTAACTCTTCATTTCTTTTTTCCAGAATCCAATCAGACAATAATCTGTTTCTTTCAAAGTGCCTTTATTAACTCTTCATTTCTTTTTTCCAGAATCCAATCAGACATTCTCTTACTCCATGAACACAGGGAGCACTGCTGTATGCACTGCCAAAACATGTCTCTTGAGGTATGTAGAAACAGAAATGTGTTACGGCTATGGTTGGTTGTGGGCATGTGTATTAATCTTTTTTTTTTTTTTTAATTCGGCATATTTTCATGTTTTGACATGAAAAAAGCAAAAACAAAAATAAAACACCTTTCACTTTAGGGAAAGACTGCCTCCCTGGCTACCCAATTAGCCAGTTCTTAGAGATAGCAAGGAACTCACAAAGCATGTCTTTTATAGTCAGACTAAACAAGACAGAGCCATACTTCTTTCTGGCCTGTGTACCCCAGGAGCAATATTCCTCTGTTTAACCATCCCAGGGCCACGTACTAATCAACTAGGGACCTAGAGCATATGGCCTGCTGAAATTATTCAAACAAGCCAATCCTAAATTGTTTACCCTGCCCTGTCTCACCTTTCCTGTTTAAACCCCAATAAAGGCTCTGGCTTAAACCTATTGCTCCACTCTCTTTCTGCTTCCTAACCAAAACCTGGTGTTCCTCCTGAGACCCTACAAGGTGAGCTGTGCCTCTGGTTTCTAGGTGAACTGTCATTAACACTGAAATTTTCGTTCAGTGCATTAAGCTCTCCATATCATCACTCTGTCACCTTACAAATTAAGACCCAAATTAAGCAAGTTTCAGTTGTCTCAGGACAGCTTTTTAGAAGGGGTTTGCTGTGAAGTGGAGGTAGAGAGAATTAAGACATTTGTGTTTATTTTTAGATACTTGTACAAATCAGTTCAGACTTAATCATGGTCTGTGTCTCTATGCAAGAGTGTCTATGGTATAATATAGTATGTGGACTGGGAGCAGTTCAGCTTGGTCATATCATGGATGTATATCCTAATAGCAGCTACTACTAAGTGAGCAGTCGGTATGCAATAAGCACTCTTCTAAATGCCTCACATACATAATCACGTTTTCAGCATATGCCCATGTTCATGAACACACACAGACACACACACAGACACACACACACACACACACAAGAATAGAAATATCGTTATCTTATTTTTGTAGAAAGAAACCAAGCCATTAGACAAGTAAATGATTTGTCAAAGACTACAAAGATATGTAGTTGAAAAACAAAAGTCCAAACAGTACATTTTTGTTACCAAAATGGGTACCCTTTCTGTTATATAAAACTCTTTCTGCTTTGGGATTTGGAGGAGAAAAACCCAGAGACCAGATTGAAGCATATTATATATAACCCAGCATGGCTTGAGAAGAGTCTGTAAAGAGGATGAGGGAGATTTTTTGAAGCTTATGTATGCCTGGAAAGTGCTTTAAAAGTGACAGTTATACCTATGAAAGATTTGCACATATGAAAGAGATATTGACAGTGAAATGGCCAGAATGCAGACTATTCCAATAGACCATAAAATAAAGTCATAAAGATCATACTCATTGTATAATCACAGGCATAGAGAAGGGGGAATGAATTCTAGAAAATGAGTCATCTGCCCTGAGACATGCAGGTATAGGGAGAGAGAAAAAAGTCTAATATTCAGTTTCAAATTATGAAACTGGGAGACTTAGCAAATATGTTATCAAGAGCAAAAACAGAGTTGGTTTGGGTAAAAAGAAAATAGCGGGATTGTCTTAAACATAGTTTCATAACAAAGACAACTATTAAAAAAACAAAAGCAAGCACAAACATCGTTTCATAACATAGACAACTATTAAAACAACAACAACAACAACAAAAGCATGAGAATGGAACTTAGAAGAGGGATCCTAATGGTAAATGCAGCTTTCGATGTCATCTGCATAGAATTGATATCCATTAATTAATTCAGAAATATTTCATCCCCTACTCTCCTCTGAGCACTGAGTTAGGTGTTGCAAGTATAAGATTGAAATAGATAGAGACCTAATCTGCTCTCAGCAATTTTGCTGCAAAATAAAAAATAAAAATACATACACAGGTAATTAAAATACATTGTGGTAATTGCTAAGAAGTCAAGGTAGATATTGTATTACCATATGTGGGAGACCCTAATCTAGATTTGGAGATGGATGCCAAGGAAAGCTTTCAGAGTATATAAAATTTTCATGAGAGATATAAGAGAATGTGCAAAATATAGAAGTTTGTAAAACATCTGAAAATAATGGCAGGAGAATCAAAGAAGGAACAATTTCCTAGATAGAAGGCAACCCAATATATAGACTTTTTTTTTTTTTTTTTGGTAAACACTGTGAAATAGTGATTTAAGAAGATGTTTGACAATTTCCATGTAAAGCTTTTAGATATAAAACTAGAAGACTGCATGTGCCTTATAACTGAGTACCTCCTCTGAGTACCTCCTCTCAGACAGAGTGAAGGCAGCTCTCTGAACATAAATTAAAGAATACATGTCTGTTTAGGAAGCAGAGACAGGAAACAAGGGCCGACACGTTCAAAAAAAAGAAAAGTAAAGCACAATAGTGAGAGAAAAATATAAAGGTTTTGGCATGAAGGCAGAGAAATCTCTTATACTGATCAAAATCTAACAGACCAAGATAAAGCCAGTCCCTAGACCCTGTACATTGAACCAGTGTAAACAGAGAGAAGGGTTCGTGAACAGCAAACATCAAACATCAGAAGGAATTTCAAATGTGTGTCATTCTGTTTTTGTGTTTTGTTTTGTTTTGTTTTGTTTCTGATGGCTCTCCAATTGCATAATTTTCCATTAGATTGGACAGAGACTTCTGGTCGCTTTTCAATGGACAGGAGTCACGTAAATAAGTGATCTGTTGTACAAATAATGCCACCTTCTCCCTTTCCTCTTACTTATGTCCATAGTTTCTCAGACTGAAACAAATGCTGATTTATAATGTCTACAGTCTGCTCACAGTCAAAGGACCTATGTTTAGAACCAGAAAGAAACGATTTGTCAATCCATGAGAGACCTCATGGTATCTTTCAAGTATCATACAATGTTTATCATTCTATGACTAGCTTATTTCATTTAGCATAATGTCCTCCAGGTTCATTGATGTTGCAAATGGCAGGATTTCCTCCTTTTTTAAGGGTGAGTAATATTGTGTTGTATGTATATTGTATTCATCTGTTGATGGATACTTTGGTTGTTTCCATATCTTGGCTATTGTGAATAGTGCTGCAATGGACATGGGAATGCAAGTATCTCTTTGAGATTCTGATTTCAATATTTTTGGATATATATCCAAAGATATGTTGGGATTGCTGGATCATTTGGCAATTCTATTTTCTTTTTATTTTAGAGAGGGAGGGGGTGGGGAGGGGCAGAGGGAGAGAGAGAATATTAAGCAGGCTCTACACCCAGCACAGAGCCTGACACCAGGCTCCATCTCACAACCCTGAGGTCATGCCCTGAGCCAAAATCAAGAGTTGGATACTAACCAACTGAGCTATCCAAGCACTCCTACAGAGATCCTGTTAAATGAAAAGTATATCATGCCAGTATTCTCCAAAATTGGCAATGCCTTCTCATCTCATTCAGAATAAAAGTGGAAGTTCTTATAATAGCAGATACATTTCTGCAAAATCATAACTGCTGCCCCTTCCTCATCTTCCTAATCTGACTCAAGCATGGTCCCACTTCAGAAATTATAAAATTTATATATAAATTATAATTACATATAATTATATATAAATAAACACATATCATAATATATATACAATTTCATGTAACATTTATAATTCAGTAAGTATTTATGGAGTACTTTCTGTGTGTTCAGCACTCTCCTGGCACTGGAGATATATCATTGACCAGAACCAAAAACCCTTTTCCATATAGTGCTTACTTTTTATAGGAAAGACAAAAAAAGCTAAGTGATATATTTGAGGTGACTAGTACATAAGGAAGGAAGACAATAAAGTGGTGAAAGCTAATGGAAGGGTGTGTGTGTGTGTGTGTACATCTGTGTGTGTGGCCCCACAGGGAAGATGACATGTATGTAAGTAATAGCCTAAAGAATGATGACACTTGGGTGAGGAGTACACCTGTCATAAAGGACAGTGAATAAAAGGCTCTGAAGTGGGACCATGCATGATCCAGCAATCCCAACATATATTTGGACATAAGTAAGAGGAAAGGGAGAAGGTGGCATTATTTGTACAACAGATCACTTATTTACGTGACTCCTGTCCATTGAAAAGGGACCAGAAGTCTCTGTCCAATCTAATGGAAAATTATGCAATTGGAGAGCCATCAGAAACAAAACAAAACAAAACACAAAAACAAAATGACACACATTTGAAATTCCTTCTGATGTTATATATTTATATATTTAATAATTACATATAATATATGTAATGCAGTTATAATGTATAAATTAATTCCATATGGGTCAAACAACAATTTAAAGTATTATAAGAATATATAGGAGAATATCCTTATGGTTTCTATAATTTCTAAATACTGTAAAAAATCAATGAATTGTCTATTGTAATGATTGCCTGGCTTTTATTAGCTTGGTTTTTTTCTATCTGATTTGAGATAGAATTTTTTTTAAAGATCTGGATTATATCTTTTGTCAGAGAGAAAAAAGAAAAGAAAGAAAGAAAGAAGAGCAAGAGCAGCTAAAAATGCACCAAATTCAGGACAGACTTAAATCCAAAGAAAGATGACGGGAATATAATCAATAAGGAATATGAGGGATTCATGAAGGTTTTAATTGCATTTTGATATATTTTTTAAAAAATGGTTTTTTTCCTCATATTTTGAACTATTCACTCCTTATTTGGAATTAATTACTTAAATAAAACTCAATGTCAATGTTCAAGGCACCACAAATAATTCTCCTAGTTTTCATGCTATAATTTTAAAATTAGGCATTCATCCAGAAGTCTAGCATGTACATTTCTTTCACTGAGACTATTCACATCACTTTTTTTGTTGTTGTTCATAAAACTGACAATAGCAATTTTTCACAAGTATAATAAGGCATGGACAATAAATCCCTACTAGATATTAAACACCAACTTATGAAACTTTCTCTATTTCTCCATTATAAACTTTGAAAACGAAAATAAATAATTGGGTCCTTCTTATGTTATGTAGATTTCAGAACTAAAAAGAACATCCCAATGAAAAAGGCAATAATCTTTAAAGAAGATAGATAAACGGGGTGCCTGGGTGGCGTAGTCATTAAGCATCCGCCTTCGGCTCAGGGCGTGATCCCAGCATTCTGGGATCGAGCCCCACATCAGGCTCCTCTGCTAGGAGCCTGCTTCTTCCTCTCCCACTCCCCCTGCTTGTGATCCCTCTCTTGCTGGCTGTCTCTCTGTCAAATAAAATAAAACCTTAAAAAAAAAAAGAAGATAGATAAATGACCAATATGCATATGAAAAGATATTCCATATTATTAGTAAACATGGAATTGTACATGAAAACTATCACTTCACACCCATTTGAAATACTAAAATTAAAAAGTCTGACACTGATTGCTAATTATAGTAAAAATATGGAGAAACTGGAAGTCTTAATATGTTGCTGTGTGTCGTATAAGATTATTCAGCCATTTGGGGACACAGACCATGACATTTTTATTAAGTTAAATATACACCTATCTTATGACCATGCAGTTTCAGAATAAGGAAATTGCACATGCTAAATATAAGAGGAGAACAGGAGTAGAATTACTGTGTCATCAAATAAGCATCTTTTAATTTTGTAAGAAACTGTCAAGGAATTTTACAATGTGACTATACCATTTTACATACCCATCAAAAATGAATGAGTACAGTGAAAGACAATAGTAAGGAAACATCTTTTATATTGGAATTTTAAGAAGACGTCTCTGAGGAGGTAAAATTCAAACACAGACATGAAAGATGAAAAAGAACCAATCATATGAGGAGACACAAACATTTGTACATTTCATGTTAAAGCCCCAAGATAGAAAAGGACTTTGTATGTTTGAAGAAGTGAAAATAACTCAGTGTAAATGAATGAACACTGATGACAAAAACTAAGGTTGGAAAACCGCACATTCAATTATATGTGCAATGAAGGTATGTTGAAATGAATCAACCAGGGCAACATAAAAATAATATGAGTCCAAAAGATCTTCTTCCATGTTGTGTATATAATAAATTATAGGGACAGAAGCCTAAAGTAAACAAACCATTTAGAAAATAAATATGGAAAAGCAGACAAGAAATGGTTGAATGGGGAAAATGTACTTGAGAAAGAATTAGAGGAATTCTATATGTTTTTCTTATCATATCAATAGTCTTGGACCATTCGAATTTACTTCTCCAATTTATTTTACTTATATTCTTTGACTTTTGATTTTTTAAATATACATTTTGTACATTTAACTTTTTCTACAAAAATCCCAGTTGGATTTTATTCTGGCAAGCACATATATGTTTCTTTAATAGTGTTTACTTTTTATCTGGAGGTTCTTTCTTGATTTGTGTATGTGTTGCCTTCTTGAATATTTCTCACTTTATTAATTAGATTTTTAATTCTGAATCTCCTTCTTCCATTCAGTTACCTTTTCATGCTACTGTTTTCTTCTCATTACTTGTGATTCTGGCTTGATCAACATTATTTATAGTGTAACTACTGGTAATGTTGAGTATGCAGGTAAACATTTCAATATTCAGGGTTTCACCCTGTTGCCATATAAGAAAATTCTGACTGCATCACCCCTACCTAATTCAGCATTTTCTTTTTTTATTGAATCACCAGATTCAATAAATACAGAAAATGTCTGTACCTGACATGCCCTACCACGGTGCTTTGTTTAATTGGGGAGACTATGGATCACTAAAATTGCTTCATGCTGGAAGTTCTACCCATTTATAGTTAACTCTATAGCTCAGGATGGAAGAAATCAATACTTGTCTCCTACTTCCCTCAGCTATATCTTATTACTTGAAGTGATTGTCTGTAAACCAATTTATTAGATTAAATAAACTAATTGAGTAATACAAGTCTTCGCGTACAGCTTCTCTACTGTAAGCAGGTAAGTGAAAATGAGGCTTCAGAGATATTTTCTCTGAGGAAGAAGTAATCAGAGTGGCTAAATTGTTTCTGCTACTTGCTATTTTCTTCGCTTATCTTTTTTCAAAGATAAGATCATATGTTAAAAATTATTTTTTAAAAACATGTCATCTGTTAGGAAGAAATTGTTCTGTAAGGTTTCACACTCTGATTAGTTTTCCCAATGAGCAGTGTCATTGTAACTGTGTCTACTTGTTAACATACTCAGGCTCATTTGTGAACATTTTGATGGGCTCAGGAGCAGGGTGAGCCATTTACCATTGTTTAGTTGACAGGCAAAAATATATGTCCCAAAGTCAAAATTTTTCATAAGCAAGATAATGACTATCATTTGTTTATTTTACTTTTATACTACTTTATGCACAATGATGAAAATATTTTAATCTAACCAGTTTGTTAAGAGTAGTTTTGCTTTCTTACACTTGGTTCTGGTGAGACTTGCAGAAGTGAAAATGAATAAAGCAATTTTAAACTTATCTAAAGAGTTTCTCTTAAGATAAAATCATCATCTTAAAAAAAAAAAAGAACACCTTTATTTCATAGTGAATCTGTGGTTTCTCAAGCATAGAATAATTTGTTTTAGACTTACATATAGATGCAGACAAAACCACAATAGAAATACTGGGTTTTTTAATCTTCAATTAATCCTAAAGTCTGAACAGAACCAGCTAAGGGAAATCCTCATGTATTACAGCTTAGGTAATCTATAAGGAAAGAAAATAGCTTGGATTTGAGGTGAAAAGAATGTTGAGTAAGTTGTAATGATATATTGGCTGTTTTTTTCCCCACTCATTTCCTTCCAAGCATTTGAGTAGTAGGCACCATCTTCTCATCCTCAAAGACTGATGAAAAAAAGATAGCAAGATGAAAATACTTCATGCCCACAAATTCCGTAAAATTGGCTTAAGTCAATGCCAAATTAGATAGTATGAAACAGTTTCCTGTTGAAGCTGTGCTGTCATTTACTATCCTAAAGTCAGGATTATTGCAGTGTATTAAGATTAGACTAAAGAAATATTAAGCAATTTTGTCACAAACAAAATTGTTCTTAATAACAGTTTGCCTTTAGTGTGTTATGCCGAGTAGCCAAACCTTCCCGTGGTTCTTACAATCTTTTCAAACATTTTGGATTCTTGAAACAACACAGTTTATCTATTCAACAGAAATATATTGGCCATCTATTCAGCATCAGGCAGTGTTCTAAGTACCGGAGACACAGCAAGGAATAAAAGCAGACAAAGCCCCTGTTCTTATGGATTGTAAATCCCTGCAGAATGAACAGCAGACAAACCTAAACAAACTCACACACTCATACACACTCATATACACAAAGTGACAGCTAGAGAGAGTTAGGGACCATATTTTGTAGTGTACTATAGTATAGGCTATATGAAACGGACTCAGTATCAACTGAATGGAGGTTGGAAATGGATTTAAAGATTCAGAATGCAATATGTTCTCACTTCCCATTTTTTAACTTTAAAAGATATAAAACTGGCATTGAAGCACATAGACAAACAACAGTCACACTGAGGTATGAGAACAGGTCTGGTAGAGATTCCAACTCCTCCTGAAATGGATTTACTTTATTTGCAACATGTCAAAAAATAATAAATTCCAGGAAGACAATGTTGACAGGGTAAAAAAGAGAATACAAACTTTGGATGGTCCATCAAACAATTCTTAGAGTAGTTTAGGCATCAGTAATTATTGGATGAGCACGTACTTACTTTTACTGAAAAAAAGTAATACTCTAACATTTTTCTAACATAGTATTATTGTCACCACTTCTCATGATAACCAGTTTGTATCAAATCTGTATTGTTGAAGTGGAATGAATATTATTTTGCTCATATTCAGTCTATAAGTAATACATGTACATCTTGTCACTGAGGAATTATCAAACATCATTAACCAAGATGTTGGTTAATGTATACATAGAAAAAGTATACATAAATGAAATTTCCATTCAGTTTCACTTATGCTCTTGACCCAAAGGTATGTTTTTTGAACTGTTGATTTTATTAAAAGTGTCTATTAATTTCCAAGGATGACATAATATGTATGTGGTTATAAGAACATGTATAAAAAGAATGGAAGATATACATTGGTTAAAATGATGTGCTTTATCTGATGTGATAGGGTGGAGGTGGAGTGAGCTGCTTGAAACATATACAGATATAAAATAATCACTCTAAAACCGTCACCATATTTTTAAAATCTCACTGTCTGTAAAAGTACTTTTGTGTGTTCATTGAAAATATGTCTGTTATATTCATGTTATTAGAGATGTAAATATATAGTATTAAACAAACAATGACTGGCAGATTAACGTTAATAGTATGATATCCTTTATGTAAAAATAAACAAAATTCTGTATTCATTTATGTCAGCTAGTATATGCATGAATGAGCAAAGAGAAATATGAAAAAGTATACTTTTCTTTTTAAAGAATTTACTTATATATTTGACAGAGATAGAGACAGCCAGTGAGAGAGGGAGCACAAGCAGGGGGAGTGGGAGAGGAAGAAGCAGGCTCATAGTGGAGGAGCCTGATGTGGGGCTTGATCCCATAACGCCGGGATCACGCCCTGAGCCGAAGGCAGAAGGCCAACCGCTGTGCCACCCAGGCGCCCCATGAAAAAGTATACTTGCAAGACTATTGATCTAGTAAATGAGAAGGAAGGTGGGGGTGGGGATTTGAATTGTTTTTTCTTTGAAACGTTTTTCTGCCTCATATACCTGCTTACAAATAACTGTCATAGGTTGTTCTTAAATTTTGAAAAGAAGTAAATTAAGCATATGTTTTAAAAACAATACAGCTCATACATATATTATACTTCTGGTTACAGAAAAAACGTGAGTGCCCTTCTTAATAGGAAATGTCCTGAGTATGGAACGTATCAACGTGGAACATGTAATATTTTAGTCTACTTTTTTGAAATAATATCACATTTTTTACTCAAAAATATTTTATTGAAATAAAATCCATGATTAAGACTTTCATATACCTTGACTTCTCAAAAATTTTTTATAAATGACCTTTTTGACCAATTTAGTAAATAAGGTAACTGGCAATCTTATACTCTTGATCATTGTTTTTCTCATATTCACATTTTTAAAGATTTTATTTATTTTAGAGACAGTGCAAGTTGCGGGGCAGGGAGCAGAGGGGGAGGGAGAAGGAGGGAGAGAGAATCTCAAGCAGACTCTGTGCTTGCGCCGAGGGGAGAGCCCTACACACTACTACTAACCTCCTACCTGCCACCAGCTTCTTCACTAAACCTAACACATCATTTATTACCTATTTCTTCCACATTTGTTTGTTAAATAAGTACCGAGTAACAGTCTAGCATTGCAATCTTGGGGGCATAATTAAGAGACAGGCATATTATCACCAGGTGTACAACCCCCCCCCCCATAACACTATCTAAATATTTTGTAAAGTAAAAAAAAAATACTTGAGTAGTTTTAAAATTATAGTCTTAAATGTCAACCGTTACTCCCCTTGTACCCAGAAAGTTGTAATCAGGTATTTGTGTTCCACTTTGCAAATTGCCACATCTACTTTCACATTGTGGCTGGAATTTTCAAGGAAAAAAGTCATTACGTTGTCAGTAATGTAAAATTTCCCTTAGTTCTTGGTTTCCCTTTATTTTTTTGATTTTTGGTATGAAAAGTGTCAAAAGCCATTCTCATACTTGTTTGTTTCTTTATAAGCAATTGTTTTTATATCATTCTGAAGAGTAGTATATGCCATATTTGCCTGTATTCTCATAGCGTGTCTTAATTTTTCAAAAAGAAAAAAGAAAAAATTCCGCATCTCCAATTATGCACCGTTGTTCTTATACTACACAGCTGCATTTAGACTTATTACATTTCAGTTCCTGAGATGGGGCTTACATCTGGCAATTCTTTAAAGACTAAAATATTACAGATGTAAATTTTTATATCATCATTCCACAAATTCCATGCTTTCCTTGGGAGCTAAAGAGAAGTACCTGGCTTTTATAGTCCACAAATTTTTTTAATCAGTGTTCTCCAGTTCAATATGCCTATGGCCGTATCTTTCTTGTTGTTTATGAGTAATTCTAAAGTTCATGAATTGAACATACTACTTGGAATAGCCTTGGTAGACTTAACAAGGTATTCTTAACATTATCTCAGACATATTGAGGATAAAACCTCTGAGCTTATAAATTGCAGCCACACACACAGAAGCTGCATTTTGTTGATGAAGTGATATATAAATGGTCTGACTTCAGTTTGGTAACTTGGCTTATTGTTGGAGTATCTGCAAACATGTAAAACCAGTTTCCTCTTTGGAAATATCTATTGGAGGTTACAAAGGAATAACATCTCCTTGTAGCCAATTCACTATAAGAACACAAATTACATTGATTGTCTCTTCTCTCTACTGCCCATGCTGTTATTTCCCAGAACCTTCTTAGACACCTCTCTCTCTGCCTGACTGGCTACAGGGCAAGCTGGCAATACACATGTCCTCTGCTAATTACTCCCCATCACTTGGTTTCAGGGTCTCCTGGGCTTTCAGTGCCATTTTTCTTTATCCCAGAACTATGCCAAACTCATAGTGACAGCAATCAGAATATAGCAAGACATTATGGATAATTTCCACTAGTTTTCTGTTTAAACTCAACCTCTAACAAATTTATATCCCAGAACTAAAGCTTTCAAATCTAGGTTTTCAGAGTTCCTCAAAAAGAAATGGAGAAGCATAAATCTTCTGTCATTTACTTCTGTGGGCAATCCTTCAAGAGGTCTATTCTGGGCTACGTAATCCAGACTACCCACAAATTTGTCACATCTACTACTAGCTCTCCTTTTGCATTTAGTCCAGAGATTTGTGAGGCTTGGAAAATCAGAAATGCTATTCAGCAGACTAAGAGAGACAAGTCCAGGATTTTCAGGGTTTGAAGAATACTTGATATGGTAGAGATGTCGCTTGATGACCCATAAGCATGCTCAATGCCTAAGCTATAGAATACACTTGAATTGTCCCTGTAGTGTGGTACACTCGACTGTGATATATTCAGCCCATCTCTTTGCTGTTATTCACACATTTCCCATCTGGTGGTAACAAGCACAACAGTTGGGGCCCTAATATTTCTGTTGGTCCATAGCATAAGTTTGCTCAGCACCAGCAAAAGCATTGGGAGTATCACCCCTCAGGACCTGGCCTGTCAACAGCGAGCTTTTCCGTGGACCACCCCTAGGAGACAGCACTGGGTCTGTTCCAGGCTCTTTTTTGCTTGCTTGCTTGGCGCTCCTAGGGTTGGCAAGGAGTTAGTCTATCCCATGGTAATCTAGGACCTTCTCATTTTCTTTAATCACATGAAACATAGATTTTTAAAAAATCATACTGTATTTTGGGGACACCTGGGTGGCTCAGTCATTAAGCAGCTGACTCTCGATTTCGGCTCAGGCCACAATCTGAAGGTCCTGGGATCGAGCCTCATGTTACGTTGGGCTCCCCACTCAGCAGGGAGTCTGCTTCTTTCTCTCTCTCTCCCCCTCTCCCTCTCTTTCTGCCCCTACCCATTTGCACTCTCTCTTTCAAATAAATAAATAAATAAATATTTTAAAAATTATATTGTATTTTGAGGTATAAATTATAATTGAACTATACAACTTAAATGTTATTTTTAATGAGTTTACAGATGATAGAACTTATTGTGTGTGGCCTATGTGACAACATGCTTTTGCTGAGGTATTCACTGGAAATATTGATCTGACATTGAGAAAAGAGGTTACCACTTTTTTCCTATCTCACACCTCAATTCTGTGTGTTCCTTGTCTCCCACATTCCATATATCCTCAAAAAACCTTATCAGAATTTACTTATGCTGTCACTACCATTAGGAGTGTCTCATACAGTGATACCGGACCTTCCATTCCAAGAGTCCACCCCAAGAATGTCCTAGATCTTTGCTACTCACAGTGTGGCCATGAATCAGCATTGTTAGTCAATATCTGGCTGTATCCCAGACCAACTAAAACAGAATCTGTATTTTAATGAGATAGCAATATGATTCACATGCACATTACATTTAACAAGCACCTCTCTAGAATATTCAAAAATGAGTACAAATGAGCCCCACAGCTCACAAATTCACAGGTGTCAGGGCTTCAGTCAGACTTTGTGTAGCCTTGGAGTATATATGTGTGCATGGCGAGTAGGGTGTTGCTCACTCTTATCTCTCTTATCCTTCCCATTTCTAAGAAGTTATCTTTTCAGTCAAATGAGCAAGCCAGACCTGTACCAGGTCTGTACCAGGTTGAATCTGTCCTAGGTACAAAGATTGATAAATGGCCTCTTGGATACACTTAATTTTTTTCCACTTTAATTTACTTTAAACCAGCACAATAAAAGGACATGTTTTAGATACATAAGAAGATGATATGAGTGAATAAGTAAAGCTAGAGTTCCATACCTCCCTAATTTATACATAAAATACAGCTGGAATGGAGTGAGGAACCCTGTGTGAAAGGAGCTAGAATACCTTGTCCCATTGTTTTCATCTTGTTAGTATAGAGTAGGTACCCTTCAACATGACATCTCTAAGGAATGCAGGTCAATACCATCACTTAACACAAGCTATTTCAGTCATAAAAAAATTCAGTTTTCACCCCTTATAATTACATATTTGCCATTGGAATTTTGCAGCAGGTCCTGTCCCATAAATCCATAAATTTCAGGTTTGTTTATCATAAGCCATTACATACAGACAAGGTACATCCTGCTAAAAGCATTAAATCAGTAAAGACTCTATATTTTTGTCATAATTGTTATCAGGAGATTTGATGGGAGTAGATCTTTTATGTTTTCTTCTTTCTCTCTCCTCTACATCCTTGGGATAGAAATGATGGGTTATAGACCACTTATTAATTCTTTCCTTCTCAGGCTACTACTTCAATGCATCTGTAGGCATGTGGCAGGCCTGGGTATGGCCTACCATCTACTAATACCGAATAACCATGCTTGTCAATGTTTTATGGCTAAGAGAAGCTATACATAATTTTCCCTTTTCTCAGAACTGCAACAAACTTATTGTGCCTAATATGTTCAGTCATGCTTTGTCCAGTGCCCCTTGTATCCAAAGTATATATTATCAAGAAGATTATCTAGAGATCTAAGGGTTGCCTGTACTTATGGAATACTAAAGTTAGATGCATAATTGAGTGCTTTTCTATTTAATTACTTTATTAGAACCAACTGTACTGAGCTTTCTCAGACATCTGAATGTTATAGTGCCTAACAATGAGACCTCAAACACTTGTTTTATAGTGAGTTCTAACACCCACTGTGACTTTACAGCTCAGCCAGTAATTGTATCACCACTCCTGTTGCCTTTTTTAGTCATGTTGCTATGAGATTGAGCTTAAGAATAGCACTATAAACAGAACTTTCTTCAAAAATGCTGCATTACTTGCTCTTATTACTTTAAAATCTATATTATCTATACATCAATGACACATAATTAAAATTTTCTTATACATTGTTTTTAAAGCAAATTTAAAATTAGAGAGAAACAAAACAATCTATTTCCATAGAGCAATTTTCCCTTGTAATACAGTCTGTCTTATCATTAGATCACCCGAGTAAATCTCTGTGCATGTTTTGGGTCTCTTTGAATTTTGGGTCTCTGTGCATGCTGGTCTCTTTGACCAACATATGTCATAGCTGGGTATGTAGCTCTGACCCATTTCCTGAGTAACATGTCAGGATGCTAACAATGAGAGGGCCTCTGAACTAAAGTCTCTGCATCATGCCCAAATAGCAGTCCACACAAGCCTTAGGACACCTCAACTCAATATGTCTCAATGTGTCCATGATAAATAAGGATGGTATACAAAGACATAGGAAAGCCCACTTTATAGACTCACAGCAGAAAGCCTTAGGATTTTGAGACAAATTTATATTCTCTATGGATTAATATTTTCTTTGGGGAATAAACTCATTGTTTGGTACTGAACCCTGCTAAAATGGAATGCTTAAAAATGGGGCATCAAGTGAACCTAAAATCTGAGCTGTCATCATGATGTACTGAGCCATAACACTAAACATGTCTGACAGGTATCCTCTTTCAAATAATAGATAGATAGATAGATAGATAGATAGATAGATAGATAGATAGATAATGAGACTAGAATACTTTGGGAAAAAAATAGGTAAGTTGTGTGAGCAGGTTCAGACTCTCATGACGCATCCTCTTCTTGGGTCACCACCTCAGCTTCTGTGCATGCATATTGAAGAGCTCCCCATGATTGGTGATCACAGGAGGGAAAACAATTGACCCTGTTCTATAAGCTGTGCTTATAGTTGGATGTGAACTTCTAGAGCATTTCAGCTGCTCTCTGCAGTGGCACTGAAAGTGAGAAGAGTAACTAAAAATCTTCCTAGTGGGAAGAACTTTGTCAGTGACATCCAAATGACCACTTTACCTGGAAGAAGGGTTACTGCAGTTGACAGAATAATACTCCTTAAAGATGTCCACGTGCTAATCTTAGAAACCTGTGAATATGTTACCTTAAATGGCAAAGGGGACTTTGCAGATATGATGAAATTAAGGATCTCAAGTGGAGAAATTATGCTGGACTTTTCAGGAGAGTCCAGTGTCATCACAAAGAGCCTCATAAGCAGGAAGCAGGTCAGAGAGGAGAGGAGAGGAGATGCTACAAAGGTGGATATAAAGATGGAGGAATGGACCACAAGTAGCCTCTAGGAGATGGAAAGTTAAAAAAAAAAAAAAAAGGAATTTCCTCCTAGAGCTTCCAGAAGAAAAACAGTGCTGTTGACACTTGACTTTAGTGCTGTTAAAACTCATTTCAGATTTCCAGCATCCAGAAAAATCAGACATTAAATCTGTATTGCTTTAAGCCATTAAATTTCAGGTAATCTGTTTAAACAGCAATTGGGAAACTAATGCAGTTAGATAATCCTGAATCTTTGACAATAGCTAAGGGTTTGGTTGGTTGGTCAGGTACTTGGAAAACAAAACAAAGCAAAACCTGTTATCTACTATTATAACATCTCTGTTATTTTTGGCTTGATTCTGTAGTTTGAATTTTCTCTTTATTGTATGTTGTATTTTCCTTTTTTGCATTCTTAGTAATTTTTTTTAAATATGATCCCAACATTGCGTACTTTACCTTGTTAAGCACTGGATGATTTTTATATTCCTATTCATGTTCTTGATCTTTACTGTGAGATGTAGTTACTGGAAAGTAGTTTGATCTTCTTGAGGGTTACTTGTAAGGTTTTTAGGTGGGAACAGAGTAGCCTCTGCAGAGCTTTTTAGATCTCTCTCTGTGCAGCTTTCTCCTCTCCAGTACTATCCCCTACAGCTCAAGTTGCCTTCATCTCCATGACCCAGGTCGGGCTCTTTAACCCAGGAAGACCACTGGACTTCTACCTTGGTTCCCTCTTTTCCCTATGCCTATTTCCAGGCAATAAACTGAAATAGGCATTGGTCTTAGCTAGTAGAATTGCTCTCCCTCATGGATCATTTCCTTGCACGGTTTGATGTCCAATGTCTGAAAATTGATGTTTAATATATATATATATATATATATATTTCTATTTCTAGACTTTATGGTGGGCGGGGATATTACTTTTTTATTACTCTATCCTGAATAATAGCAGATGATTTTGAAAGATTATTTTGAAATCCTTTTCATTACCTCACAAAAGTCATCTTGGAAACTTTCTTTTAACAAGGCCACCTTACCAGGTTCTATACTGATATGTCATCAACTCATGTCATTCATATTCATGCAGGTGGTACTAGTAATACTAATGTATTAGGAAGTGTGGGGTATTTGGAAAGTGTAATGTGTGATAAATGTCTGAATGGCTGAACTATTACATACATATACTTTGACAATAACTATTTTACTGGACTGAAAGATACTAAAAGGGAAATCAGATGTAACTAATTATAGTCATCTCTCACCTTCCGCGTATTTCCTTTTGCTTCTTCCAGGTCCCAATTCTAATTGTATCTCTTTACCCTGCAACCCATTAGCTCAGTCAGTAAAAAAACTAATATCATTTTCCTTACTAAAATCCTTTCTCATTAACATTTTATTTCTTCCAAGTAGTGTCTTTTGTCCCTCTGTGATCTAAATTTAGGCATATTGTCTTCTGTACTCCTGGAATCTTAGGGTGGCAATAAGTTTGATTTGGAATTTATAAAGATGTGGGTTTGGATCTTAGCTTTCATTTGCTGATTGTGAAGTGTTTGGAAATTGCCTACACTTAATTTCCTTACTTTTAAAGTAGGGGAGAAAATATACATCTAGCAGATTTGCTTTGAAAATTACCTATGTACAAAAGACTGACAAAGCACAAGTGTTTTGAAAAAAAAATTATTTTTGTGATATGTTTATTATTGCCCACAAAAATAATTTTCCTTTTGTTTTCTGGGGTGTTATACAGGTTTTGGCATTAAGGAGAATTTATGGTATACATAATTTCTTTAATCTTCATTTTCTGCTAACGAAAGACAAGGAATGATTGTTTGATAATTTGCTCCCAGAGAATTTGTCAGGTTGCCTAGCAACTAGCTAACTGGAAAGTGGGATTCTCTACCACACAACAGCCTGTGCCAAAATAAACTTCCCTGAGTTTTCCAAGGTTGACTAGTGGCCATTTCTAGTAGTGTGGTGTGTGTGTGTGTGTGTGTGTGTGTGTGTGTGTGTGTGTGTGTGTGTTTATATGTTTATATATAAAAATACGTATTCCACTAAAGGCTGTAGGAGCAGGTCAGAATCAGAATTATAAGCATGGTCAGTATTTTAGAAATGATACCTAAATTCAGAAGGAAGAAGACTACAATATGTTTTTGAGTAAACAATAATAATCCAAGAACATAAATATACTATATGTCATCTCATGCAATCTTTACAATGATAATGTAATATTAATATTTGTATTTTACAGAGGAGTTGAACAAAATTATAAGATATGCTTACTTTATTTCAAATAGTAAGTGGTTAAGCAGAAACACAAACTCAATTGTGATTTACATTCCTGTCTCTAGAGGTATTCTAGACACACACACACACACACACACACCACATTTTGTAAATCAGGAAACTGAAGGAAAAAAAAAAAAAACCTGTGAAATGACTATGCAGAAAAACCCCACAGCTCTATCTGAAATCCTGGGATTAGAGAGTAATACCATCTGAGCTATCAACTTATGAATTTAAAAAAAAATCGTCTAAAATGTATCATTTAGATGGTGTAAAAAAGTACTTCCAATTTATTGAGTGCTCTTAGACATAGAGAAAAACATTGCCTTATCGCAATAATATATTACTTTAATTCTTCAATATGAAATAACAAAATTTGGGATAAATATTCAGCATTTTCTTATGAGAGTCAAATCAAAAGTAGGAGTAACTTGATTTGAAGATAGCTTTTCATAATTTCATTTTTTTCTGTTTTTATTAGTTCTGTTACAGTATCATGCTGATGTTAATTTAAAAGAGAGGGTATAAAATAAGTAAGCTTTTTGGTAACTATTTTGGAATATGGCTTTCCTCCCACATGAGAAGTCTGAGAATATTTGTCTAAGTCATACATCATTTTGAAAGTGAACTAAGAATAGAAAAGTTTATGAAGAGAATATATTGGTTAGTTGAGAGCAAGTAAGAAGAAGTATTCTGTAGCACATGCAGTTCATTTTGATTCATCTTTGTGATGAGCAAAAAGATTTGTTGAACAGTGCCATGAAAATAGAAAAGCATAAAATCAGTGACACTCAATTCTTGTATTAGGGAATTTGATATTCTGTGTACTCAGTGTATAACTCAGTGTTGTCCCAAATTTTGTGATGATGCCTCCAACTACTCTTTTAGTTAAGAGTTTTATTGTCCTTGGGCTATTTTTCACTTTTCCAATTTGGTTTAGAGTAGTTCTGACTTTACCTATTTCAATCCAAACCTAGGGGAAACTTGGCAGGTTTTGCTGACTTTTACTTTGCATTTGGGGATTCAGTTCAACAATAGTCTCAAGCAAAATGCAAGAATTGCAAATCTGTCCACACTGAAACAATAACATAATAGTTCACAAGCACCAAATAACTCTGGGACAGAAAAATGATGAATTTTGCCTATCCTTGGACAAAGCCAAAAACTGACAAGTAAACATAAGAAAAAAAGAAATGCCGCCAGGCTTTCTATGACAGCAAGTTCTAAAATTGTATAATAAATGGCTATGCTAATGGTTACATTGTTACTGTGTAGTGACACATATTTTAGAAATGTCCGTAATTGAAGTGTAAGCATCATTATTTATCCTTCTTTTTGTATTATTTAGCTATAATAAACCTTGGGTTTTTCAACCTCTCAGATTAAAGTACATTTTCTCAGTGATCCAAAGTGTGATATAAAAACTATTAATTACTGTTGTTTAGAATTTAGAATTATGACTTGTAGAATTTTATGTGATATTGCAGAGTATATAATTAGAGGTTATCAGTTTATCTAGATATTAGTTGCCAAATTGTATAGACTAAAAAAGTACAACTATGCTTAGAATAAATATACATAGTATTACTCTGTACTTAAAGTAAATGTGAAGTATGACTTTCACCTTGGGTTGAGGACAGGTTACAGAATCTCTAATATTTTATTCAAAATAATGTATAATGCATTGTCTGGAGAAGAGGAAACAAAGTTTTAGAATCTCAACATTTCAATGTATGCTAGGAGAGATTATTTTTTTTAGATTTGGCCTCCAGTAATGACAAAGAGTTTTCTCATCCTTTTCTGTGTAATTGTGTGATACATGAACTGGGTTTATCTTTAAATAGTAGAGTCATAACAGAGCCCTGTGTGTCTCTGTTTTAAAGGATAAGCAGTTTAAATACAGCAGAATTATTTTGGGCCCATGAAGTCCCTCATGGATTGTAAGTGTAGAAAGGTCAAGTGTAATACTGAAATTGTAATTATTACTTAGTAAAGAATATTATGTGAATGCTAGAGGGGTTCTATTGAAAATTTTTTCAACCTATTTCCATCAAATGGAAATGAACATATGAAAACCTGAACCATCCTGAAGGGATTGGACACTGCAAGTGATTAGCATCAGGCCAAGTTTTATGTGTCCTTGAGAGCAGTGTTTCTTGAACATCTGTGCCAGCTCACCTATACCTATTAAGATGCTTATTTAGACTCAGTAGATCTGGAATACGATCTGATATTCTGTATTTCTAATGAACACCCAGATGATATTGAGGCTGCTGGTGTTTACACCATATTTTGAGTAGCAAGTTTCTAAAGGATTTACCCAGCATAAATTGACTTTAGATTTTTCCTAGTTCCCACAAAATTAACTGTATGTCTAGTTACAGTTGATCTGAAATTCAGAGATTCAGATCATGAAAAAATATCCAAAAGCAGAAAAACATCTATGCCTTATTTATAATAAAATGGAGAAAAAGTCTATTTTCCCCAAGAACTCAGGATATGTTTTCTTCTAATAAAATTTAAGAGATTAATCATTTTATGTTGAAACAATCTACGTAAGATTGTTCTTATCTGCAACAAGTCCACTTACAGACATTCTACTTTATATATAAATATACTTATATCAGAATAATCTGTATATATCTATATCTATATGACATATCTATCAGATACACACACACACACACACACACACACACATATATATATATATATATATATATATATATATGAGAATAAACTTTCCATTTCTTTCCTATATCACTAAAGCCAAAAGTTTGAATGTGTCCAAGGATTGGTAATTAAATTGCTTTAGTTTTCCCTTTATTTTGAGAACATTTGAATTTTAACTCCTAAGTTGACTTACTCAAGTGTTTGAACTAAAGGCCTAGTGTAAATCACTTTGTGCCCATTTCCAGACATAAAAATTATTTATGTTAGTGTTCATTGTCCTATACAAAATATCCAGCTTTCAACAATATATCATGAGGCATACAAAAAAGCAAGAAAAAAATATGCTTTCAAAGGTAAAGCAATCATAAGAATCAGTCTTAGATGAGTCTTTTAAAATATTATAGTTAATCGGGGATGTACTGTATGGTGACTAACATAATATAATAAAAAACATTAAAAAATAATAAAATTTAAAAAAATAAAATATTATAGTTAATATGTTAAAGGTAATTAATATATAGGTTGACAACAAGCAAAAATGGAAATATCCAGTTATGATTATAATTGCAAAATGTGTAATGTATGTGTAATTGGATTACCAGAAGGGAAAGAAAGAGTGAAAGGAACAGAAGAAATAGCTAAAGTAATAATGACTGATCCTTTAACAAGCTTAATGACAGATGTTAAGTCATAAATGCAGGAAGCTCAGGGAATACTGAACAGGATAAATTATTTAAAAAATCTGTACTTAGGCAAACTGTATTCAAACTGTGTTAAATCAAAGACAAAGAGAAATTCTTTTTTTTTTAAAGATTTTTTATTTATTTATTTGACAGAGATAGGGACAGCTAGCGAGAGAGGGAACACAAGCAGGGGGAGTGGGAGAGGAAGAAGCAGGCTCACAGCGGAGGAGCCTGATGTGGGGCTCGATCCCACAATGCCGGGACCACGCCCTGAGCCAAAGGCAGACGCTTAACTGCTGTGCCACCCAGGCGCCTCGACAAAGAGAAATTCTTGAAAAAAACTAGAGAAGGGAAACAAACAAACAACCACCACAAAACTTACTATAAAGGAAGAAGGATAAAAATTTTATACACTTGTCAGGTACCATACAAGTGTGAAGAGGATAGAGTGAAAGGTTTGAAGTGATGTGGGAATACAATAGCCATCAACAACAATAACTTTGCATTCTGTATCCAACATAATTGTCCTTCAAAAGTAAAGGACAAATAAAGACTGTCAGAAAAAAAAAAAAAAAAAAAAAAAAAAACCTTGAAGGACTTTTCTGAGTGTAGATCTACCTTGCAAGAAATGTTCCCTCTTCAGAAGGAAGAAAAACAATGAGGTCAGAAACTCAGATATACAGAAAAAAGGAAGAGTGTTTAAAAAGGAATACATGAAGGTAAGGGCAAATATTTTATTTTTCTTATTTTCAATTGTCCTAGCAAGTAAAAGTTTGTTCAAAATAAAAAAGGTAATAATATATTGGATGATAGATGATGGATAAGTGAAATGAATGGCGATATTATAAAGACAGAGAGAGGAATTGAGAATTGAATGCTCTGCTACAAGGTACTGTTATTACCCATGCTATAATAGTGCTTTTTGAAATAATGTTACTTGAAAGTGGACTTAGATTAGTCTGTAAATGTATATTGCCAACTTGAGGGCAATCACTAAGAAATGTTTAAACATGGGGCACCTGGGTGGCTTAGTCAGTTAAGCATCTGCCTTTGGCTCAGGTCATGATCCCAGGGTCCTGGGATGGAGTCCAGCATCCAGCTCCCTGCTCAGTAGGGAGCCTGCTTCTCCCTCTCCCTCTGCCCCTACCACCCCCCGCTCATGTTCTCTCTCTCTCTCTCTCAAATAAATAAATACAATTTTAAGAAAGTAAAAATGAATCTCATTGAATTAAAAGTTAACAATGATGCTGATTGAGTGCAAAGAAAAAAGTGATTTTAGTAATTTGAAAACAGTGTTTCAGCTAGATACTGTAAGCCTGAAGAAGAACAGGCTACTCTTGAGGGTGTTACAGCCATAAAACAATAATGAGGTATTATAAAAAGAAATACTTGAAAACAAGAAATATATCTTGGTTGTTAAAAATGTAATAGCACCAACAAAAATCTTAGTAGAAATAGCAGGGAAAAATATGGAATTCCCTCTGAACTAGAACAATAAAAAAGAAAAGGAAAATAAGAGGCACAAATTAAATATTTGAGGAACCATCTAAGTGATTTCAACATTGACTTAGCCCTAGATTACCTTTCTGAATTCATTTTCCACTACTCATGCCCTTTCACACTGCCTACTCTTATTTCAGTCTCCCAATTCTGCCAGGAATTCGTCCAGTCCTGACAATTTTGTGCTGGACATTCCTTCCCTGACTATAGGGCAATAATCCTGGGATCATTGTACTGCTGTATTTCTTTCTTTACTGAAGTATAATCTCAAATATTTAATTCAAACTAAGCTAATAACAGCCCTTATCCTCTTCTTCCAGTAATGGTTTGTGATGTTGGTTTATTTTATGTTCACCATAGTACTGCCCAGTTTCTGAAATAATTATGCTATTATATAAGTTTGAGGTTAGTCTTGTACACAGCTTTAGTACTATAGCTAGAAGAATTCTTGGAATATAATAATTAAACGAAAAGAGAGAGAGAGTGGGGAGGAGGAGGGGGGAGCAGGATATAGAGGAGAATAAGGAGAGGAGGATAGAGGAGAAAGAGGAGGACGGGGAGGAGGAGGAGAACAAGAACAAGGAGGAGGGGGAAGAAAGGAGGAAGGAAGGAGGGAAAGAAGAAATGAAGGAAGGGAGAAAAGGAAAGAAGCAAGGAAGGATGGAAGAGGGGAAAAAAGAAAGCTGACAAATGAAATGAAGATACATAATATATTTATATTTATAAGTTATTTTGAAAAAAAAATTCACTTCCCTAATATATCTGATTGTACCATGTGTAAAAGGTATAATTCAGATTATATTTTTATTATCTAATTTAATCAAATTTGTTGAATTTAATCAAATTTCAACTATGTATAGTCTTTTGGGAGCAATAATTAATTCATTTAACAAGCATGTTTCTAAGATTCTATGCACATTCACATATTTATTAATAGCAGTTCAAATAAAATAAATCTTATAGATTACCTAAAAATATCTGATGACTTTAACTTGATACCAATTAGTGTATTAGTTTATGTTAAGTTTTTAATTTAAATGTGGAAAAGGAAACATAATTTATATTAAAGTATTCTTTAATTGAAGAACTAAACTGTAATCATCATTCCCTTCCAAAGTTGATTGCAATTAATTGGGAAATTTGCTACATCTATTTTTATGTGATATTTATGAATCAATACTAATCTGCAAGAGATCATCATCCCTAGTGAAACCAAAAGTTGGTCTTCAGCATCCTGAATACAGCATACCCAGAAGAGTATAATGAGACCAGACATACCTTTGCAATTGTAATAAACGTCAATGAATTTTGGTATTGTGTTGTTATGTTGTAAAAACACGTAACTAGAACAGATTTTGGTAAGTCCATGTAAATTTCTTATTACACAGTTAAGGATTTTGGTGGTTTTTTTTTCTGCCTCATTTAGATTTGAAGTTATTAGAAGTATAAGCAAAATTAGATAAATGATAGAAAGAAAGAAGATACATAGGTAGATAGAAAGGTAGGTAAGTAGATAGATAGATAGATGATAGGAAGAGAGAGAGAGAGAGGAGAGAGAAACTTGTCCAAAGAAGAATAAACAGGGGTAAAGAAAACCAAGACTGCTAAGAGTGATAGAAATATGCAATTAAGGCCTTTATAGTTGCATATATAAATTTCAGTTTGGGTTCTGAACTTCCAGATGACTTGATATCCAAGTATATATATGCTATGAACTTTTGCCTTTTCCTTTGGAAACCTCCATATGACATGCTTTTCTCAAAGGCATGGGCAATTTAGAAGAAGGAAACAGATTTTAGCAAGTTAGCCTTTGAAAATTATTATAAAATTTCCTTTGATCGCACAAAATACTGCTTTCTTTGATATATTAAAAGAAGGTTTTAATTAGCTACTTGTAGGGTTTATTTTGGTTTATTTTGCATCTCAGGGGGAAAAAAAAGCTCAAACACTGAAATTTAAATCTTCATATAAAATTCATTAATGCCTCTGTTGGCTTTGTAAAGATTGCTTCGAGGGAAATGTTGAGCTCAGTTAATAAGCTGGTGCTACTTGTGAAAATGAGAGAAAGGGAATTTTTTCAATTAAACTATAGTATGTCAAAAAGCTCTCAGATTGTTAGACCCCAAAGTAGTAAACACCTCTGTTGAATTATCCAAAAAAACCAGTTTTGAAAGGCAATGGCCCCTAATTCTTAGTCACCATGATTTATTGTCATATCCTTAATCTTATATAGTTTTTAAATCAGAAAATTAATTTGTTAGGGTCATAAACATTTTCTTTTACTTTTAAAATAAATAATTCTATTTCTTCAGGAAATAAAAGATGATCAAAAAAATATGGATAGATAGTATTTCATTTTGATGATAATTGTGCACAGTTTTCCAGGGAAATCATTTTGATAAGGAATCTATAGAGGAAAGATCTCCACACCACAGATGGATCAAACACCACAGTGTTTGACATGTGGCTCTTTGCCCCCAGGTAACAAACTTGAATAAATTGAAAAATGCTCACCATTACTGCAACTCCTTTGGGAAACTTTAAGATAGTGATAACTAGATAATTGATACTTTAGAAATAAATGAAAATTTTATTAGCAGTTATGGCATTTCTTTTCATAATTTCGACATTCATTTGAGGATGCTATTTCTCCCCCATGTGATTATCTGTTAATTTCTATAGCATGATTAAAGCAACTGGTTGTGTTTCATTTATTATTTTCCTATAATTGATCATTATAAAAATCAATTAGATTTAAAAACTCATACTTCTAAAGGCTTAACATGATTACCTTTCAATAATAAAACAATGATTTAAAAAGTAAAAATGAAATGGTAGCACAATGTGGTATTAATATTTAATGTACTCTTCTAATCTTTCATTTTTTAAGTAAACTTAAGAATTGATCCTTTAAGAGGGTTCTTTTTTTTTTTTAAGATTTTGTTTATTTGAGAGAGAAAGAAAGAGATTGAGAGAATGAGTGGGAGGAGGAGCAAGAGGGAGAGGCAGACTCCCCGGGGAGCAGGGAGCCCAATGTAGGGCTCAATCCCAGGACCCTGGGATCATGACCTGAGATGAAGGCAGATGCTTAACCAACTGAGGCACCCAGGTGCCCTTTAAGAAGATTTTTATTGCTATTTTCCCTTTAATATCAGTAAAATAATCAAGTGAAAGAATTATTTTCAGACCTCTGAATTCTGTTATTCACCAAGTCACATAAACAGCATGTAACATGTACAGTAACCAAGTAATTTTATGGATAGATGCTTAAAATATAACATTAACTGTGAGAGAAATAATTATGCCTACAGTATGATTAAAATAATATGTATGAATAGAATAATAGTGATGAAATAAAAAAGGTTAACATTAGTGGAATAGTAGAAATTGAAAAGGTGAAAACTTGGTTCTAATGCCTTATTTTGTATCAGATATAATAATGTAATTTAAGATTTCTTAATTTTCCTGAAAGATGAAATGCCTGAACAAGATGTGTAAAAATATCAATGTCCATGAATCATATTTTCTTCATTCTCAAATGAAAAAATATAGTGTAACCAAAAATTAATGGGTTAGAAGCGTTAGATCGTATACCTCTTTCTTCACATCCCTCCAGTACTGGAAGTCACATATAGTCAAAAACTTTAATAAAAAATTGTAATTGTTAGTACAGATTCTGAGAAAAGTTCAAGCTTATACATAAGACTCAAATTTTGCCTTGCTCTGTCAAAGTAGATACACCCGTAATGGTAGAGAACTTCTTATGACATCCAGGACAGAACCTGATTCTCTAACAAGAGTCTGATTTCATTCTAGATAATGAGTAAAGAAGCTGGTGTTGAATTGAAATTTCAGTTGTGGAATTGAGATAATTAACCCATGTGTGTTCATATTTCACAAAGAAAGGAATATAGCTAAAAGACCCCCTTCCCCACAGTTAATCATGGAAATAAATATTGGGAATGTATCCAAGACTCTCCAGATCTTGCAACTCTGGAAAATCAGGTTGCCAATTGTTTCAACATCACCCCCAAAATATTACTTATATCGATATAGTTATCATTATTGAACTATCAGTTATTCTGGTAAGATAAAAGGAAGGGTGATTTTTAAATGAGTATATGAGTCATCAATAGGTTTATAATACTCTGTTTTTATGGTAACACATTATTCCTCTTATCACTTTGATTTACATCCTCATGACTAGCTATTATAGAGAGACTATTTTTGCTAGCAGTCCTTGCCTAAATCATAATGTGGGGCATTTATTGGATGGGGCATTTATAAAATAAGGAAATTGTAGGATTTATTTTGGTGTAACTGAACTATTAATAGGTGGTTCTTTTTACAACCAAATCGAAGCAAAACAAAATACACCTTTAAAACATTGTGATTCATTTAGGCCACTTATAATATGGGTCTGGCATTTGCCTAAAAATGTGTCAGATTTGGGAGACTAGAAATAATCCAGTGGAAGAACACATTAATTCCTCTCTACTGAGGCACACACTAAATCTCCATACAAAGCCATGAGCAGCTTACCCAGGAAAACTGTTTGTATCCGTCAACAAATAAGATTATTAAGAGAAAAATAACACCGGGTGAAATGAACTGCTGAATGTTTTGATTGTCTAAATACACAATTGACAAATACTTCAGAATAAATGGATGGATTTAGGTTTATAAAGTTCAGTAGTTACCCAATGAATTGGAAAAAAATTGCTGATTATTGTAAAAAAAGTCAAATTTGGATTTGATAAAATGCAAATAAAAACTAATAAAGTATTTGCTCTAGGAACCAACATATGGTTAATTTTATACAATGGTTCCTCTGCACGTGAAAAGAAGATATACATTCTGCATTTAGTGGGTGGAAAGATCTGCTTAAGTCAGTTTGATTAAAGTGTTTAATCATATGGTTCAAATCTTTAATATTCTTTCTGTTTATTGCTATAATTTTTCTATCAACTACTGAGAGAACATGTCAAATATAATCCCACTATGATTGTATTTCTACATTATATTTTAATTTTGTGGCATAATAGCTTATTACTTGGAAAATTCAATTCATTTATCTTTAATGGAATTTACATTTGGATTTGAATCTACCATTTTAAAATTTCTTTCTATTTTTTCCAATTATTTTTTTATTTTATCATTTCTTCTTTTAGATGTATCATGTATTTTTAAGTCTTTTTTTCTATGTTAGCTTATTATAAATTATTTTATTATCCTTTAAGAAGTTATCTTAGTAATTATAGCATGTATGTTTGACAAATTAGATCCTAATTTAAAGAATTGCTTTTACCACTTCTCTAACAATGCCAGGATCTTACAAACTAGAGCTATATTTATGCTCTCGACTTTTTTTTTCTGTCATTGTTACCGTGTATTTTAATCCTACTAAATTTTTAATCCATGAATGATGTTTTTATTTTATAAAATCAGTATAAATATAGATCTCTCCAGATATTTACCTTCCCAGTGCTCCTTACTTTGTCTTGCATCTAGAATGATTATTCTTCTATCTGATGACATACTTTTAGTATTTCAGTATAGTTCCCCTGTGAATGTGTGAATATACTGTTGACCCTTAAACAACATGGATGTGAACTACATAGGTCCATTTATACATGGATATTCATTGAAAAACACTGTCCAGTACTATAAATGTATTTTTTTCTTTATGATTTTCTTAATAACCTTTTCATTTCTCTAGACTATTTTATTCTAAGAATACATATAACATACAAATATGTATAAATCAACTGTTTGTTATTGGTTTCTGGCCAACAGTAGGCTATTATTAGTTAAGTTTTTAGGGAGTTGGGTGCCTGGGTGGCTTGGTTGGTTAAACTACTGCCTTTGGCTCAGGTCATGATCCCAGGGTCCTGGGATCAAGCCCCACATCGGGTTCCTTGCTTAGCGGAGCCTGCGTCTCCCTCTCCCTCTGCCTGCTTCTCCCCATGCTTGTACTCTCTCTCTCTCTCTCAAATAAATAAATAAAATCTTAATTAAAAAAAAGTTTTTAGGGAGTTAAAAGTTGTTCATGGATTTTTTACTGTGCGGGGTGTTGATGCCCCTCTCCCCTGCATTGTTCAAGGGCCAACTGTATTTCCTTTGTTTTTTTATCCTTGTAATAATTTAATTTCACTTTTTAAAATTTTTAAAATACATGTTAGCAATCATTTAGCAGTTTAAACATAGAATTTCACTATCTCCAGGCTTCCATTTTTTTCTTTTTGAAGTCATGTCTTACAGTTGTTGTTTCTCTTTTTATATATTGGGAGATATAGTTTTGTTTATCCTTTTTTAAAAATTTTTTCTGTTGACTACAGCAATTTACTATTATGTTTTTAAATGTGGTTTTCCTTATATTTCTTTACATTTGTGTATGTTACTTAATATCCAATTTTATTTATTTTTTTTGCCAATTTTGGAAAAATCTTGACTTTTTTTTTTGCCAACTCAAAAAACAAAATCAACTATTGCTTCAACTCCATTCTGCATGTCTTGAGACTTTACTTATATGAAGTGTTAGTTATTCACTATAGCCTAATATGCATTTTCTGTATATTTGACATATTTTTTCTTGTCTATCTCCTTCAATTTGGATATGTTGCTACGGATTATTATTTTTTACTTTTAGCTCTTGTATTTTTCAAGTTTAGATTTCTTATATATATTTTCTTCCAACAAATTATTTCATTTATTTTATTTTTTTTATAATTTTTATTTTGTTATATTAGTCACCATACAGTACATCCCGTTTTTGATGCAACGTTCCATGATTCATTATTTGCTTATAACACCCAGTGCACCATGCAATATTGAACATTAAAGCCACATTTTTTTTTAAAAAAGTCTGTAAGTTGAATATAAAACCATAATTATTTTCTAGTTTATAACTTAATTTATATGGTCTTTTTCTATGGTCACTTTGTTTTGGGTCACATGGTCCTATTTCTGTCTTGCCTGGTGGTGGTTTTACTAAGTGGTGTGTGTGTGTGTGTGTGTGTGTGTGTGTGTGTGTGTGTGTGATAGATAGATAGATAGATAGATAGATAGATAGATAGATAGATAGATAGATAATAGATGATAATAGATAATAGATAGATAGATAAATCCCTCTCCAGAAGTTACATACATATACTTCAGAAACCCTAGACAATGATACTTAATTTCAGAGACAATTCTGTTTTCTTCAAGCTGCCAAATAAAGGATAAGAAGATCATTTTGATCCTGTCAAGTATGGTTTATTTGCTTTTATCTATTATTCCTAAGGCATAGTAGTTTAAGGTTCTCAGTTGTAAGTTTAGAGTATTAATCAGGAACTCTCTTAATTGACAGTTTCTAAAATTTTTTAAAATTAATTTTTTTTTTAATTTTTAAATTTTATTTTGTTTTTTTACCATCACAAGATTGCCAAAACTTCCACTTAGATTTTTATCCTTTAGAAGCTGCTACACCAAAGGAGCTCTTTGTATTCTGCTGGCTTTTCTGCTCTTCTTGTTGCTCTGGTATATTCTGTCACTTGGCAGCTCTTTGTTATCCAGTGCCACAGTCCAAGGCCAGAGAAAGAGAACTCATTGTCTATTCTCTAAACTGCAAGTCTCAGTGATCCTCTCTGTTGAGCTACCCCAACTTGGTTATTACTGTCTTAGAGGATCCATTTGGTGTCTACCATTAACCAACGTAATCCCTCTGCGGATAATAATCACCCCTGCATTTCCTATTATTATGGTTAGCCCTTGAAATTTCAGCAAAAAAAAAAAAAAAAAAAAAAAAAATTATCATTATACACACATTCATTTATAAAATGTTGTCTGTAGGGAAAAAAAGAGACATTTCAGATAATTATACATTGTGCTTAGCAAATTAGGGGAAAAGGTCATTAAAACATAGCCCTTGTTATTTAGGATTTAAAGAGCAATTCAAATATAAATGCATGTTATGTGTTGCTGTGGACTAAATGTTTGAGTTACCCCCAGATTCATGTATTGAAACCTAATTCCCAGTGTGAAGGATGATATTTGGAGGGGCTTTGAGAGGCTTCAAGTCCTCATGAATAGGATTAGTGCCCTTATTAAAGAGACCACAGAAAACTTCCTTGTGCCCTTCTGCTATGTTAGGTCACAGCAAATAGACAGCCTTCGAATGAACCAGGAGGCAGACCCTTACCAGCCATCAAATCTGGAAGCAGCTAGATTGTGGGACTTGCCAGGTTCCAAAACAGTAAGAAATAAATTTGTGGTTTATAAGCTACCCAGTCTATGGTATTTTTGTTACAGCAGCTCAAAGGAACAAAGATATGTGCCATGTACTCTTTAAGGCATTGAGAAACTATAATGAATAGGTAGTTTTAACAGTATTCTGTGCTTCTAATGCAAATCACCCCAAAACACAGTGGCTTAGCAAGCATACATTTAATCTCACCCTGATGGTTCTCCAGGTCTACCACTATCACCTGATCTATGCTGGGCTCAGCAGGGCTATTTCACCTCCAGCTACAGGGCTATTTTACATAGTGGCTTCTAATTGCATATTAGGATCTATCATTTATGTATTTAAAGTTACACACACACCATGAGTGTTTATTTTAAGGCCCAGGTTGAAAGAACAGCAGATACCCAAAGGAAGCTTTTCTCATGGTATTGTCAGAAGTATAAGTGGGCAAAAGAAACATGCAATATTTTTAAGGTCTAGGGTGTAAACTAATACGTGTCTCTTCTAGCAGCATTCTTTTTAGTAAAAATAGTTTCACAACTGAGATCAAACTCAAGTTTGGAGAAGAATTTCTCTATTCCTTTAGTGGGAGGAAATAAAAAAAAGCATGGCAAAGACCATGGATACAGAGATAGGTAAAGAATAGAAGCCAATAATATTCAATCTATGCATTCATACATTTGGTTATAATTATGCATATCCATTCCATATGCAAAGTTCTTTACCATACCAAGATCTCCTAAAATCTCATTCTTTCATATTATTAACCTTGAAATTCATCATACCATGCCCTACATTAGGGTTGGATCTATTCTTTTATTTTTCTTTAATATTCTTTAAGTTTTTATTTAAATTCCAGTTAGTTAACATACAGTGTGGTATTAGTTTCCGATATACAATATAATGATCCAGCACTTCCATAGAACACCCCATTCTCATCACAAGTACACTCTTTAATCACCATCACCTATTTAACTCATCCCTACACCCACCTCCCTTCTGGTAATCATTGGTTTGTTCTCTGTAGTTAAGAGTCTGTTTATTGGTTTGCCTCTCTCTTTTTTTTTTTTTTCCTGTGCTCATTTGTTTTGTTTCTTAAATTCCACATATGAGTGAAACCAAGTGGTATTTATCTTTCTCTGATTTTTGTCACTTAGCATAATACTCTGTAGCTCCATCCATGTCATTACAAATGGCAAAATTTCATTCTTTTTTATGGGTAATATTCCATCGTATATATACACCACATCTTCTTTATCCATTCATCAGTAGATGGACACGGGCTATTTCCATAATTTGGCTATTGTCAGTGCTGCTGCTATAAACATGGGGGTGCATGTATCCCTTTGAACTAGTATTTTTGTATTCTTTGGGTAAATACCTAGTAGTGCAATTGTTGAATCACAGGATAATACTATCTTTAACTTTTTGAGGAACCTCCATAATGTTTTCCAGAGTTGCTGCACCAGTTTGCATTCCCACCAACAGTGCAAGAGGGTTCCCCTTTCTCTATATCCTTGCCAGCACCTATTGTTTCTTGCGTTGTTGATTTTAGCCATTTTCACAGTGTGAGTTGATATTTCATTGTAGTTTTGATTTGTATTTCTCTGATGGTAAGTGACATTGAGCATAATTTCATGTCTCTGTTAGCCATTTGTATGTCTTTGGAAAATGTCTATTCACATATTCTGCTCATTTTTTAAATTGGATTATTCACTTTTTGGGTGTTGAATTTTATGAGTTTTTTTTTTAATGTTCTCTATATATTTCGGATATTAACCCCTTATCAGATATGTCATTTACAAATTGACTTTTAGTTTTGTTGATTGTTTCCTTCACTGTGCAGAAGCTTTTTATTTTGATGAAGTCCCAACAGGTTTTTTTTTTTTGTTTTTTTTTTGCTTTTGTTTCCCCTGCCTTAGGAGACGTATCTAGAGGAAGTTGCTACAGAAAATCTCAAAGAGGTTACTGCCTGTGTCCTCCTCTAGGATTTTTATGGTTTCAGGTCTCACATTTTTAATGCATTTTGAATTTATTTTTGTGTTTGGTGTAAGGAAGGGGTCCAGTTTCTTTCTTCTGCATGTTTCTGTCCTGTTTTCCCCGCGTAGTTGTTGAAGACATCGTCTTTTCCCCATTGGATATTCTTTCCTGCTTTGTCAGATTAATTGACCATATAGTTATGGGTTCATTTCTGGGTTTTCTCTTTTGTTCCATTGATTTATGTGTCTGTTTTTGTGCCAGTACCATACTGTTTTGATCATTACAGCTTTCTAATATAACTTGAAGTCCAGAATTGTGGATTCCAACTTTGTTTTTCTTTTTCAAGATTGTTTTGGCTATTCTGGGTCTTTTGTGGTTCCATACCAAATTTTAGGATTGTTTGTTCTACCTCTGTGAAAAATGCTAGTAGTATTTTGATAGTGACTGCATAAAATGTGTAGATTGCTTAGGGTAGTATAGACATTTTAACAGTATTTTTTCTTCCAGTCCATTCAATAGATGCAGAAAAAGCATTTGACAAAGTAAATATCCACTCATGATAAAAACCTTCAACAAAGTTGGTTTAGAGGGAACATACCTCAACATAGTAAAGGCCTTATATGAAAAACCCACAGCCAGCATCATCCTCAATGGGGAAAAACTGAGAGCTTTTCCTCTGTGGTCAGGAACAAGAGAGGAATGTCTACTCTCACCATTGTTATTTAACATTGACAACTGACACGATTTGCCCCTTTTATTGAATTTGTATTTTATGATAATTAATTTCTCTCCTTTTAGCTATCTCAGTGCCAATACATTTTTGTTATATTGCCTCTCCTGTTCTCAGATAGGAACCCAAGGATCAGTCCTAAAAACTCTGATTTTTTTCAGGTACTCTGAGTCCTGAAAAAATCTTCTGTAGATAGGAACACAATTCTATAGAAAGGTTATCATTAGAAAATCTGCATTTCCAAACTCATTTCCCCTTTCTTCTCAGGATTTGCTGCAACCCCACCATTAAGGAACATCATTTTCCTCCTCCTTTTCAAAGTCAGTCTCTCAGTTTCTCCCTTTGACCACACTCCAAATACTCATAAATCTATTTCCATAAATAATCCTCTTTCTTCTTTTTTTTTTCTCTCCATGGGCTCATTCAGTACTATAATCACATATCCAAGCCTGTGATATCCTAAAAATAAAATAAAATAGTTCTCCTTTGATGCTATAGTCTTATCTAACCAGTGCTTAACATATATCATCACCTTCAAATCTGAGATTTTCAAGAGTAGATTTATTCATTACCATAGTCATTGATCAGTCCTGTGTAATTTGGCTTTTACCACAAGATGTCCATTGAAAGTTTCCTGATTATGGTCATCTATGACATTTTTGTTTCCAAGTAAAAAGGTTATTTGAAAAATCTGGTTTACTTGGGTATGTCCAAACCTTTGCCACTTTTGCCACAACTACCTACCCTTTCTTTGATTCTGTCTTGATTTGATGACACACTAATGTATCTCTCCCTGCCAAACTAGTTTATCTTAGTTTATGACTAGTCTTTCTAATCAAGAGCTTGATTTTGCAAGTTTGCATGATGTAATAGAAACAATGTTGAAGACTTGACGTCTAATCATGTTTAAAGAACTCAGTATAAATCCAGTGTATATGAGACCAGAGTATTTTGAAAACAGTCAACCTAGGTAGTAAGAATGAGAGATAATGACTTAACCATTCTTTTTAAGACTATGTTAGATCGAGAAATCTGATAAGTTCCTGATTTCAGGCCAAGTCACTTAAAGTTCACCCATTCAAAGTTGACCTTTGGAAATAACCGATCATGCCCTTGGCTTCTAAACCTCAACAGGAAATTAGATTCTCGCTCTGTCATGGAGCTTAGTTCCTAAAAAGGACTGCTAGTGTGTTCATTCTTTGTGGTTCAGATAAAGGCTCCAATTGAGAAAGAAAGAAGGAAATGTCAAACATCAGATGGAAGCCATGGGCGCAAGCACAGTAAATTAAATTCAAGAGAAGTAATCTCAAGTTTTTAAATATAAATGTGGCTTTAAATCTTTCCGACCATGACAATTCTTAAGACATATTGTGGATTATTGACAATATTTTGAAATCTTTATGTTGCTCCCTCAGAAGTGCCATACAGTCTCACATCTAATATTTCTTGAACATGTTAGTTTTATTTTCCAACAGTATTGTATGGCTCTGATAATGCAAACCACTTTAATTATCCATTCATTCATTCATTCATTCATTCACTCAGTCATCTATTTTTCACTTTTACTGCCTCAGTTCTCTTTACCACTTAGCCTATGTTTGCACATAAAATAGATTCTTAATGAATTGATTCATACTGACTTGATTAAATGCATATGATACTGAAAGATACATGACTGAATCCTTCAATTTACAATATTTTAATGCTTGTGAGGTTTGCAAATCAAATTTCTAAAGTTATGTTTAACTGTAGTACATGTGCACAGGTGTATATATTTTAAATTTATTGTGTTGTGCTTGGGAACTCTCAGATATATATATATATTATTTTTTCATTAAATTTAGTATAATCTAATTTTACTCTTTTTTAGTTTCTATTTAAATTCCAATTAGCTAACATACAGTGTTATATTAGTTTCAGGTGTACAATACAGTGATTCGACAATTCCATACATCACCTGGTGCTCATCATGACAAGTGCACTCCTTAATTCCATCACTGAGTATATATATTTTAAATTCATTGTGTTATGTTTGGGAGCATCAGCTACAACAGAGAGCTGTGGATGTTTACTTTTACTATAGTCTATTTAAAATCTCTTATCTACACTTAAAATTTTTAGTCTTCTTTGTAACTATCATTCCTTTATTTTTATTTATTTTAGTACATTTGAGATTTTATGCTACTCAGTACAAAGAAGCACTAGCAAAACTTCATATTTTGAAATA
This sequence comes from Ursus americanus, assembly GCF_024610735.1. Lineage (NCBI taxonomy): Eukaryota > Metazoa > Chordata > Mammalia > Carnivora > Ursidae > Ursus > Ursus americanus. The sequence continues at coordinate 26,818,172 of NC_142135.1, forward strand.
TGAAAGAAATACGTTAGGTTAATTGAATATGTTTTTATACACCAAATGTGGTTTACTGAATCATTTTACCAAGTTACCAAGAAGCACACTATTATAAAAACCTGAAGAAAATTAAACATGATTGAATATAAAATTTCTCTAAAAAACAATTTTAAGTTGTAAAACATTCATGAAAACATGAAAATTAGTATCAGACTTAATTTCAGTTCATTATTTTTAAATTATTTTGCCTGTAGGAGTGCTCTAATTTGATCTCGGAGGGTCAATTGGTTAAAATGTACAGTTCAGGGAGCTAAACTGTTTTTAGTTACATGTAGCACGTACTTCCCTTGCAGTTCATAATTGAGAAACTATATTCAGCTATGTTAATCTCATTTGGAAACTACCATTATCACAATTTATAAAATGTTAAATTAATAAGAGATATGTATGGCCTACTTTTCAAGCATCTTTATATCTTTGATATTTTGACATAGATACCAAACACTTTGCAGTATAGTACCCCATAGCAGAATTCTGCCCAACAGCTTCCATTAATCTCTGGAAGACTTGGGATGTTTGAACAGATATCACAATAGCACGGTAGATTTTAGAATTTGGGTATTAAAAGAATCCCGTTTTGTGTTTTTTTTCTCAGTAACTAAGAGAAACAAAACAAGCTGAAGGAGAGCCAGTTTTTTCTAGATCAAAAGCCTGGGACTTCTTGTGTCGGGAATCATTCATTTTAGTAATGCAACGTCAGCATAATGTTGATTTCAAAATGGAACTGTCACAGACAGTATGCTTGAAAATAGAACCTGTGTTGAAAATCAATCAGGTTTTATCTTATTGTGGAAAAAAATAAAAGAGTAGATCTACTCGAGGCCAAGATTTGAATTCGCACTGATAAAACAGGAGAAGGAGTGGTTCAGGGGGCATTTTAAAATGTCTTTCTTATTTACGTAGTGATAATATGCATATGTAATGCATTCTATTAATATAGAAAATGAAAGAAAGGTAAGAAAAATGTTTTTTTAAATGTTTATGATTAATGAATAAAATAAACAATGAAACTTTATAAAGTTTTATATTTAACCACAAGAAAAGAAGCATAATGCATAAAAACAATTACATATTTTATATCCCTTTTTCAGTGGTTATACCACTTCCCAGTATTTTTTTCCTTATTCACTTAGGTCATTAGAGATAGCCAAGGAAAATATCCCAAGATCTAATTGGATTCCCAAATTATAGAAACAGAGAGATAGTGCTCCTTTAATTCACGGCTTGCGAAGATCATAGTTCTAAATTCAGTACACTTTGTTTCCAAATCAAGTGTATTTTTTTCCATTTTTTAAAAAAGCTATGGAAGTGTTGTTCATATTGACCTAATAGCATGTGCCTTTTAAGAAAAGGAATGAGATGTATGTGAAATACTTTTAAACATAGAGTTGAAAGAATTCTATTTAAATTCCCAATGTAACCTTTATTGTCTATCATGATTTTGGACAAATAATTTACACTTTCTGATCTTTTATTTATTTTTCTGTAGAATGAGAAACTACTATCTTTTATCTCAAATGATTATTTTGCGGTGCAGATAAATGTGATAAATATTATAATATATATATTATATATATCATATATAAATATGATACATAAAATTCCATTGATTAATATAATAAACACCAAATTATTATTTGTATGATGATGATTATTATTATTCCTATTAGATGTTTTTCCTTCTTAACAATTTACTCAAGCTATATATAACTACTGTATTTTGGGATGTAGATTCAAGGACTGTTTATTGCCTATTATAGCTAGGTATAGGTGGAAAGGGAAAGGGCCCAAAAGAATAAGATTTGTATAAATGAAACTGCAGGCGTTGACTCAAAAGAAACAGCCTGGGTGGTGCATCACAATGGGTAAGAATGCAGTGTACCAATCAATCATAAATCATGTCGCATTCAACTCAGAAATCATAAATTTTGATATGCTTTTTATATTTTACAACTAATCTGGAAATTGGAATGGATTTGGCAATGTAATGAAATAAGGATTCTTATCCATCTTGCTCACCTCCGTGTGCCTAGTTTATAGCACAGTACTTGGTATACAAGAGGCATTCAATAAAAATACTGCCTAAGTGAATAAGGGAATCAGTAAGTAAATGACCATGAATATAAATAAATGGATAGGCCCGAATAAGAACAATTGGAAATGGCAATGAGAAAATCATCCTTAGCTGCTTGCTCCTCTTTCTTCTTTTCTACTCAAATCCATTCGGAATGCCCTGAGTATTCTGCTTTATGTATCATGAATTCGTTCATTCTTTCCTTTGCATTGCTGTGGCCTTGATTCAGACATAATTATTCTTTGTATATAACTACAGTGGTTTCCTAATTAATTTTATATTTCAGCTCCCTTTTTTATTCATCCCCTCAAATGCATTCACACCGTTAATATAATGTTCTTTATATAATGTTGATCATTTAGGTTATTCCCATGCCTAAAATCTCCCAGTAACTCCTATAAGGAATCCCAAGCCTCTGTAAATTGCACTGAATCATTCAAACATATTCACAGGCTTTACCCTCAATCTCAGTGGCACCATTTTCCCATCAAACTCTAGAACAAATTGCTTGCAGTCATACAAGTGTGCCAAGCTTATCCATCTGCTACTATCATATTAATTTCTCTTCCCCCAGTATTGTTTTCTTCTCTCCATCATACATTTCAAAGAGCAGGTCGGATGCTATCCATGGATAGCATGGGAATAGCATCCCAAAATAGCATCCCAAAAAACTCCCTTAATTCTTTTTAAACTTAATGTTTTTAAAAAGATAAATGTGAGTCAAATCCTGACATACACTTTTTAAATTTTTCTGTAAAATGCAAAGATACATTTAACTAAAAATATACAAAATACTGCCTAAGTAATTGAGCACCATTTAAAACATATTTGAAATATCAAAGAAAGTCATACACAATTTCTAAAATAGAATTAGTTCCAATTTTTCATATATAGTCTTCAGAATGTAAATGAATAATAAAATATTTCTAATAAGTTCCAAATCCCTGTTGATAACACCTATTGTGTCACTCTTCTTATATGACAGAATATTAAGATGATCTGTTACAAACACATTTTTCAGTGATTCAAAAGTGAGAAGCAAGGTCATCATGCTAAACCCAGGCTTAGTCACTGTTTTTGCTATTTTAGCAGAAAAATATCTTTAGTTTCTAGTTTCTTTTCTGTCTCTCCAAGCTACCCTGATTACAGAATGACAAATTTTATTTTTGAAGATACGTGAAGAATCTATGAGTAATGGAGAATTTCAAATAATGTAAGCAAATTTTGCAATCACCATTTTATTTATATCCATGTGATTGTTTACATTAAAGATTTAATGATTTAACTATCTAGTTTTCATCCTTATAAAGAAAACCAAAAATTCCACAATTAAGAAGCACCCTCAAAGACCCATTTCTGGGAAATTAAGTGGTTAAAGTAGATAGAATACAAAAGTATAGGCGTATTCTGGAGAATCATGATAATTAACATGGGCATATGATTAGATGTAAAATGGTTAGTGCAGATAATTATAAAATTAATATCAGTTTTTTGATGTATCATTTTCATCATAAACAAAAGAGCTAAAGAATGGAAGAAATAAAAATAAAAAGTGGTTTATAAGCACAAATAGATGAAAAACAAATCAAGGGTTGTAATTTGAAGTGCCAAATATCTAAATATCTGAAATAAAATTAAACCATTTCTGTATTATTGGATTTGAGAAACTAAAGGAGTAAAAAGATATTTGAAAGGGTTAAGAAAATGACATACAAACTTAAAATCAGTGCACTTATAGTTCAAAACATTTTGGAATATGTATTAAATATGGAAAATGTATTAAAAGAAAGACAACATCAAAAATGCATAGAACAGAATATTGTAAAAAGGATACATAATAGTAACAACACATTAGCATTGAGATAAGAATTACATATCTGTTATAGAGTCCCATGACTGTTAGGATAATGGTGATTAATTTAAAGATAATTGATATAAAAGGAAAAGATTCAAGTTTCTTTAATGTAGGTAAAGGATAAAGGAGCTTATCTGCCCAGAAAATGCTACAAAGAATGGACACTATGACAAGATACTCCAGGCAAAGACAGAAGCTTGGCTAACCCTATAATCCCTGCACTGGTCAACAGCTACTGATGTTATGGCCTGATGCTATGAAGCATCCTCAGCTCTCATAAGAAGCTGGGATCCTCCTCTCAAAGGCTCTTTTAACCTTCCTGATACTTCCTGACTGTTTTGGAAACTAACTATCCATAATTCTGCTTATAATTTAGGCACACTCACAAAAAATTCAAAAGTGAGAAGCAAGGTCATCATGCTAAACCCAGGCTTCTGTGTATTTCTAAGTGTTTACTACATGGCTAGATGAATGAATCATGGGTTGGGCCAAGCAGAACAAAGCCTCAGGCCTTACCGGGGCATTTTACCTTTATCATTGAAGTATCATTATACTACCTCCAAAGGAAATGCTCACATTCTTTCATTGCACTGTGCATTTTTTTCTTTTTTTTACTGCCCCTACATTAAAATAATAATAAAAATAACAACAACAACAACAACAATAATAATAATAAAGCATCTTGGGAAGCATAGGTTTTTCTTGTTTGGGTAACATGGAGTTGTCAAGTGATTTCCATTTTTAAGAAACTTTCCTAATAATAACTGATTTAACAAAAAAGACATTTCTTACAGTATTCTTTGTGGTGGCACAGTCACATGTGACATGTTTTTAATAACATTTTGTCAAAACTCAGTTATGGGATATAAACCATGTTTTTCTTTTTTAGGATCTTTAACTTTCATTTCTGAGGTAAATTTTTGAAAATAATTTTTACATTGCTTTTCACTGTTAGGATATTTTGAGTTTATGTTTTATTAAAATAATAAGGTCTACCCTTAGTAAGTTTTTATATTCTTTACTATTTCTCTCTTTAAAGATGATTTAAAGTAGGAAATTACTTGTTATATATAAACCTATGAGTCTTATATAATTAATTGGTGCCTATGACTGAAGGTTCTTAGTTTCTCTCTTCCACGAATTTAAAGCTTTTCATTGTGGGAAATACGGCATACAGATTTTAGCCAGTAATATAGCTTGTGGAGGTCTGAAAATGTATCCAATTTATCAACAAAAAGTATATTTTGTGATATTAACCCCTCTTTTTTTGATCACTTCAAAAAACTGAGAATAATTGCAATATTATTGAAATTTTCCATTAGTGTTAAATATTTGAAACCTTGAAGTTCACAGATAATGCATTTTTAAGCTATAAATAAGTCATGCAAATAGAGAGTCTTTTAAGAATTAAGAATCTTAAAAACTACATTTTTATTCTGCAATATTTAAAACAGCATTTCTGAATAAAGTTCCTTTGCCTATTCTGAGTCAGTCATCTGTTAATTTGTCAAGGAAACCTGTTGATTATAAGCAAATTTTACGAGTGTGGGTACATATGTATATAGGCTGCCATAAAGGTAGCTTGTAACATTTTAACACTGAGTTGGTTCAAGTTTTGATTCCAAAGGAATTTTAATTAGTCTGTCCATAGTAAGGATATAAAAGCATATAACATATATTCTAAAGAAACTTGTCATTTTAATAGGAAATATATAAAACAGAATGTATAAACATGCCAAGAATAAATTTTAAATGAGGCTGGAAATAGAAAGACAAACCTATGTATTTTTTGGTGGTAGTGATGGTTGTATTTGTGTTTGTGCAAATGTAATGTACCTGAAGGCTGGGTGATTAATGTAAATAGGACTTATAAAATTATTTTGGCAAACATAATTATTAAAAACTAGGAAACATTAAATGTGGGATTATTAAAAAAACACTGCTTTATAAATTAAAATAAGAATGTATGCATGAATATTTGTGTGATAGCTGAGTAAAATAAAATTGTTAAAATTGTCATTGTGCTCTTTCTAGAATTGCATGTATATGGGATAATTGGTTACTTATGGATGATTGAGTTTTTTTGTGATTTTGAGATACTTCATATTTTCTGACTTTTTCAAAATTGCTTTAATGAACTTGTGTTACATAAAAAATTTTTCAAAAATTAGAAACCCAATTTTTAAAAATCTGGCCAATAATGAAAGGCTTGTTTTTTTTTCTTCTTTCCCCAAATGATAGATAACTTCCAAAATATGGGATAACTAAAGTAGGTAGAAATTATAAAACTATTCTGTCAAACATCATCAGATACCTAGAAATATTAGGGATTAGTTAATTAGAATATTATCTTTAATACAAAATATGATAGTTGTATGTGGTTGTCCGTGAATGTGCATGAGTAAAATAGAATAAGGTGAAATGGAAAAAAATACTGTTATAAAATAATAGATTTTTGTGTGTAGACTTGCAGTATTAGTTATTTCTCAGTGGTGGAGTTGATGTGATTTTCGATGTTCTTATATACTACATTCTAAGTTTCCAAAATTGCTGCAATGAAATAGTATTTCAAATGTTATTAGTAACATATCAAGTTAAAATTTTGTGCCCAGATGATTTTAAATTTTAAAATAGATAACTCTCCTACTCTGATACACTGTGACAATTCATTGCCCAAATTTCCTTTTTCTACTCCAGAAGTCATCTGTAGACATTTCCCTTACATAACCAGTGGCTCTGTGTCACTCCACCTAGGGATTTCTGGCTAGGGAAGCTACACAGTTCATGTGTAGGACATCTGGAAGGTGCAAAGTAATTAATGTTTTTGAGGTTAGTCACTAAGGGAGAGCAGATGATAAGTAATTTTTCTCTTCCTTATCCCTCCAGGAATAAATCTGAGCTAAGTTTCAAAAGTTTCTAGAGGGTCTTCAGCAGGATAAAGCCCAATTACTATAGGGGCAACCTTCTTATTATACTTTTTATTAGCTTGCCTCCCTTTTCTTTGCTGCTTTTTTACTCCCTCACAGTACTTCCTGAATTTGCCTTCCAAAAGAGTTCTTGTACTCATTCTTAACTCAGGCTCTGCTTTGACACACCCCAAACTAAGACACATACTACATTATGTCAGTCTGTTTCTGGTCTTTTACAAATATGCCCTCCAGTAGGTGAATGGATAAACAGATTGTGTTATATCCAGACAATAAAATATTCTTCTGTGCTTAAAAGAGATTTGCTATCAAACCATGCATGTAAAGACATAGAGGAACCTTAAATGCATATTACTAAGTGAAAGAAACCAATCTGAAAAGGCTACATGCTTTATAATTCCAGCTATAGGACAGTCTGGAAAAAGGTGAAACTATGGAGACAATAAAAAGATCAGTGGTTGCCAAGGGTTGGGAGGGGTGAATAGGTGGAACACAGACAATTTTCAGGGCAGTGAAAATACTCTCTGCAATACTATAATGGTAGATACATGTCATTATACATTTGTATAAAACCATAGAATGTACACCACAAAGAGTGAGCACTAATGTGAACTATGGACTTTGGGTGATATGATGTGTCAATGTAGGTTCAGAAGTTGTAACAAATGTACCACCCTGACTGGGGGTATGTATAACGGGAGAGTCTATGCACACATAGGAGCAGGGAGTACATGAGAAATCTTTGTACATTCCTCTCAAATTTTCTGTGAACCTAAAACTACTTTAAAATATTTTCCTAAAAAAAAAAAAACCAAAACCTGCAAATAACAAACTTCAATGTTCTGCATCTTTAGTTCACCTCAGGCACCAATACATATAGCCATGCTTTATATTTCTCATGACTCAGAACAACCCTATCTCTGACATCATACTCTTAACACTATTCCCTTCAGTCTTAACTGATTTTTTTTTTGTAGATACTTCTGACCACAGTATGTGAGGCTATCTTAAAAATGTATTTGAAGAAGTATTTTAAAGACAAGATTAAAGGGAAGGAATGATACATTGCAGTCCATAAAATGTTTCTGTTGGTTACTTTTGACTAATTGGCATTTGAGATTTTCTTTATTTGAACTTTATTTGAACTCTCTAATGCAAAAATAACAACACACACAGGTAACCACTGTCCAGAATTTTAAAAAGAGCTATAAACTTTTTCTGTTTTTTTAATTCATATAGCATGTTCATAAAAATGTACATCTTAGATAATTTGGGTTTTTTCCATTATTATTTTAATTACTCTACATGTGAAATATACAATGTTAGATAAAACATATTTTCCTTATTTCACATTATTACTCTACATGTGAAATATGCAACGTTAGATAAAATCCATTTCCTTATTTCCCCAAAAAAGCAAATGTAGTTTATTTTTATGATTTTCAATCATATTCCTCAAGCTTCACTGGAGGTAAGTGATTCTCTCTGAATTCTCAGTCTTATTTGGGATCAAAACACTGATAAAATTGAATTATTTGGGATCTTGATTCTTTCTCAAACTGAAGAAAAAAATTTGATTTTAAGAAAGATAATACCTAACTATAAAGGTTATCTTATTTATGGTCCATGGAATTCATAGCCTCAGGTGTCCCTTTCAGGTCTTTGCTTTCTGTAATGCATGATCTTTTGACTCTTACTGCAACTTTCAACCTAACAGACTTTATTTTTGTTTGCGATGTTTCCAACTCAGCTTTATAATCTGAAGTGCATGTCAGGCATTATTCCTAAATTACCAGCTAGAACACTTAAATATGGAATAATAAAGTAATTTTATATATTATTGTCTTTCTAATTTCAAACATTTTTGTATATTTATAAAATGTATTTAACAATAGTTGAATAAGGATTAACAATGATAGAATAGGAAATATTAGAATGCAGTTAAAATTAGTAAGATTAAATTATTAACAAAATCAACAGAAAGATAATCTATTATTGTTTAATTGCGTCATCTACTTTCAGTGTAATCATCATGTCAAATTCATGCGTGGAACATTTGGAACATGTGATACATTTTAAATTAATATATCCTCTAGTGTTTAGGGACTGTATTCATCTCTTTTCTGGAGATAAAGCTCAGAGAACAGGTTTTGGTTTTATATTTAATCTTCAAATATATCAATTTAAAATTTGGACTTTGTTTTTTTGCATCTAAGTGCTACCATCAGATAACAATTAGAAATTACATTTTCTCCTACATAACAAAACCTCCACTCACCACTTTATCATCTTTCTTTTCCCCATATTCCCTTTCTCCAGAGAGCAATTTGCCCTTTTCTAACCCTCCGTGTTTTTAATGCACCTTCTACAGATATTTTGTTATTGTTCCTCAGTTTACTTTCAGCAGTTTTTAAAGTTTACTTCCCAGGCTGTACCACAAAATACTGAGCATCAATTCACATGATATTTTAAGAGACTTCATTTCCCTGGCCTCTCCAACTCTGGAGAAAACACATGTCCCTCTAATATATGCATTGGCATTGAGGGACTGGATATGTCCAGGAAACACTGGCAAATACATTATTTGGGTTTCAGCTTCTTCCAAAGTTAGTATATTATATGGAAAACAGAAGAAAATTTGTTCTATTGTATAGTTTCTCATAATCAATTATGAACAGAGGGTTATGCAACAACAAAACAGTCACAAAGTACATTTTAATGATCCCCAACTTCTTGAAAGAATGAATATAGAATCTTACAAAGGCCAGGCTATATATAAAAATAAATCTGAACTCTGCAACCACCAGTCAAAGAAGCCAAACCACAGCCTCTGCAGCAGTCATCCCCAAATGGCCGTTATTTGGTCAATAACTTCTAGTTGCCCTAATTTTTGCTCCTATTTCCAACTTAAAACCAACAAGATAAAGCCGAACATGTACCTCTAACCAATAACATAAGATGCCCCCTTCTAGATAATTCACTTTCAGCTTCCCCATCCCAATAATCTGCAATTAGAACATACCTAAAGCCCTCTCTTTTTTCACCATAAAGCTCTCACACTTACCTGCTTGTATGTGAGTCTCTGCCATTTGCAAGTATTGATGGCTAACTCTCTTTCTATAGTAAGCTCTGAAAAAATACTTCTGCTGGTTTTCATTTGCATAGTTTTTATTTATTTCCACAGTTTTCCTGGAGGTTCCAAATGGTGTGGTCTACATTGTCATTGTTTTGGACCCCAGCTTTTGACCAGATACAGCCACAGATACCCACCCTGTGCTTTGTGGTAAGTCAATACCAGATCTGCAACTGTGCTGTCTTTGCATTGAATTCCTTGGCTATTTATTTTTCAGTTTGGTCGTCAGTTTTGAGCACCTCCCAGACAAGTGAGTTTGCAGCTCTTACCGGATCTGTGTCTACTTGGACAAACTTTGCTGTGGGTCATCTTTAAAACTAGATGTGTTTCTCTTCCTTTCTTGATTTTTTTTTTTTTTTTTTTTGTCCTGAGAATTTGGTAGTGATCCAGAGGGAGATCACAGTTTTCCACCTGCCAGAAGATCATGGATTTGGGGGTCTGCAATGGGAGGTGACCACCATCAGATTGGGGGCCTGAACCAAAAGGCCTAAGAACCATGGGAGCCAGTAGTACAGGCCAGTAGAAGTCAAAAGGCCTGAGAATGGAAAGGTCAATGATGTAAGTCTCAGCCCAGATCCAAAGGCCAGAGAACCAGAAGCACTGATGACTGAATACAGGAGAAAACAGATGTTCCTTTCTCTGCTTTTTTGTTCTATACAAGCTCTCAATGGAGATAATGATGCCCACCACATTGGTGAGGACAGATCTTCTTTATTCAGTCTACTGATACAAATGCCATTATCTTCTGGAAACACTCTTACAGGCATACCCAGAAATAATATTTCATCAGCAATCTAGGTATCCCTTAGTCCACTCAAGTGGACACATAAAGTTAACTATCATACTGAACTTTATCAACTTGTACACATATTGGACAGACCCTAAGATACTAAATCCTGGGTGTCAAAAGCTTATTAGACTATCCCAGAATCAGACCTACAGGAACCCTTTGTGACAATAAACCTGATTATTAAAACAAAAACAAAGTAGAGTGAATTCTCCTAAAAGCCATATCCAAAACATTTGTAGAAAATTTGATTGGCTCATAATACAACCATATAAACAGAGACAAGATCAAACTAAAGGAGATATTCAGGGTAAACTAGAATTTTTCTTATAACATTTGGGAGTTAAAAAGGTACTGATAGAATAGGAGTCTTTTCATCTCATTTTGTCAATGTAGTTAAACCTGAAATTGGAGACCCAAGTGGAAAACAGCAATTAAAATGGGAAACATCTTCTTTAGCTGAACTAAAACACCTGGCAAAATATTTTGAAAGGGCTTTAGAACAAAAATTAAGCAGAACCTAAAATAAATTAGTGGCCCTGCAGATCAAACAGCTGACTTCCTAACCAGCCAACCACCTATCGTCAAGGACTTTGGAGGTATTATAAACAGAAGGGACACTGGGAAAAAAAAAAAAAAAAAGACTGTCACATCTTAAAAAAGAAAAACCAAGACAAAGAAATATGTCTCAGTTCAGATCAATAGGGTGCTCAGAGGAAGGAAAAAAGTGCCCAGTATTCTGCCCTATCCTTAAACATTCAAGATGGTTTAATTATAAATATAGAGGGCATGATGCACTGAATTGTGCTCCCCCCCCCCAATCCATGTGTTAAAGCTCTAACCTCAATGTAACTGTGTCTGGAGATAGAGGTTTTATATTTATATTACTTATAAGAAGGTATTAAAAGTTAAGTGAGGTCAAGAGAGTGTGGCCCTAATCTGGTAGAATTAGTATCATTATAAAAAGAGACACCAAAGAGTTCTCCTGTTATCCTCCTTCTACTCACCCCTCCCCTGACATATACACCACCCTATCCACACACCAAAGAAAGGCCTGTGAACACAAGGCAGTGAGCTGGTGACTGACTGCAAACCAGGAAGAAAACTGTCACCAGAAACCAAATTTGTAGGCACCTTGATTATGGACCTCCCAGCCTTAGAGAAATAAATTTCTCTTGTTAAGTCATTCAGCCAATGAAGTTTTGTTATGGCAGCACAAGCTCACTGGTACAGAGTCAAGTTCATTGACTCCCGGTAGATACAGGTGCTATTCTTTCCACATTAAACCTTGCCATCTTTGCACAACCTTCCTTAGTAAGCATACCACAAAACTGGCATATATTTCAAATAATCCACAAATTTTCCCTATTGGTCTTAACTGTGACCCTAGGTCCTTGACTGGAAAACATTCCTTCTAGCTCTGTGATACGTTCCCTGCAATTTTAGTAGGAGGAGAGACTTTCTTTACAAATGGAACTCTAGTATTAAATGTACGTCAGTGAGACTATTTCTTATGGTTTCCTAGGACTTCTTTATTCATAATCAGGTTGTCTGCTCTGTATATACATTTGCCTCCTCCATTATATTTGATGCACACCCCAAATGAACATCTTGCCCCTCTACTGAATACTCCGTAGGCTAAAAATTTCAATGATATAGGAAACAAAGGATCCATTAAATTTCAGATGAATTCTACAAAGCAATTACGCAAGTATCCCTTGAATAACACTTCCCCAATATTTCTTGAAGCCAGAAGCAGATGAAAGGCTTATATACATAGGTCTTTTCATACCTTACACTAGTCCTTGTGACATTTATATCCTGCCAGTAAATAAAACAAATGGACAAGGATATCAATTTGTTAAAGACCTCAGTGCCATCAATAAACTTCTTATCCCTCTCTTCCCAGTAGTGCCTAACCCAAATAACATCCTTTCATCAATTCTTCCTGAAGCAACTTGCAGGGATTGTATCACAGAGCAGGAAGAAATGCTTTCCAGTCAAAGGCAGAGGGGTCCCAGTTAAAGTCAATAGGGAAAAATCTGTGAGTTACTTGAAATACCTACCACCTGTGGTATTTTTACTCAGAGGACAGTTGAGCAAAGGTGGCAAGGTTTAATAGCATCCTTTCATCAATTTCTCCTATAATCAACTTGTTTCACTGCATCTCTGCTGACTTTATTGGTGCGCCTCTAGACTAAAAGAGTCAGTACCTGTTTCCCTTCTACTGGAAGGAAACAATATACCTGACAGTCATGCTACAGGGGTTCACTGAAGGCCACTCTTCTTCCTAAGTTCTCAATCTAGATTTGAAAGATCTACTTTTTTTTTTTCTTGTAATGCAGTTATGATACAACATGGATCTATTCTCTTACTTTGTTCAGAGAGTAAGGAAGCCCTTTAAAAAATGTCCCATTTATTTGCTCTTAGCCTTAGCAGAAAAGGGGCATAAGGTTTCAAAAGATAAATAACAGTTACTCTAAGACATAGTCCATTATTTAGGGTATGATATATCTCAGCAGGGAAAAGCATTCTATCTTGATAGACTGAAAACTATCCAATCTCATCCTAGGCTTCTTACAAAATGGTAATTGAGAAGGTATTTTGGTTTAACAGGGTATTGTAGACAATGTGTGCCATTTTTTTCCCTGAGATTGCAATACTTTATGAATTGACTAAGTCTTCAGTAACAAAGCCTTTCTTCTGAAAGCCTAAACATGAACAGGTATTCTGTAGCCTAAAGAAGGCTCTTCAATAGACTCTTTCTCAAAGTATTACTAACTATTAAGAGCGATTTTATCTATTTGTGCATAAGATATCTGAACAAATCTTGGGAAGATATCTGAACAAATCTTTGGGGTTTTATCTTGACTTCATAGGAAATATAAAAAACTCATTGCTTACTGTAGCTTTACCCTTGGCCTGGTTGCAAAGGTTTATCCCCCTGTTTTTGGGATAACAGTTTTATTTATAAAAGATGATGTTATGCTTCTGCTGAACTAGTTCTAGATTCCTTGCTTGAATTCATGGTTCCTCATGCAGCACAGACATTAATATTAATTGATAATGCACAACACTTTTCAGTCAGCCAATTAATTTCTTATGGGATTCTGTTACTCTCACTCTCACCTTATTATTCACTGTTGCAATACTCTGAATCCTGCCACTCTCCCGTCTTCATCAGAACAAAAGGAGCATCATGTTTGTCTTACCTCCTTGGGGAATGTTCCGTACCTTATTTGGGTTAGTGTAGACTCCCATTGATAACCTTGACCTAATATTGTTTGTTAGCGAGTCATAATTCAAAACTGAAACTGGAGGATATCCAGTATGATATAATATGATTAATTTAAGCTTAGCTTTAGAATATAGTCTTCTACCTGAAGTAAAATCAGTCCAGATAGCAAAGCGTATGTATTAACTGGAACTTGTTAGCTAGCCAAAGTCCAGAAAGCAAACATATATACAGATAGCAATAATGCTTATGGAATAGTACATGACTTTGGATGCTTTGTAAACAAACGAGTTCCTCACCTCTGTTGGAAACCCCATAAAAAATGGACAGAAAGTTTAAGGAACTCATAGATGCAGTCCTACTTCCTAGAGAGGTGGCTATTTAGTAAGTCAAAGCTCGTGCAAAAATAGATGCTATGGAGGCTAAAGGAAATGCTCTAGAAGATCATTTTGCTACAATAAATCAGTCTTTATCAAGAATGTGATCCTGTCTAAATCTTCAAAGGAGGAATCCAGAGAGGCCATTATAAAGCATCAATATTTAGCCCCTGATTCTGGAAAAAAAAAAAAAAAGAATGGAAATAAATCTGACTGTATCTTTTACTCAGATAGTATCTGGTGCTCTGAAGACCATGGTTTGGTGGTACAAGGTGATTTCAAATGTATATTAACTAAATTTCTCAATGAAACTACTTGTCATGGTATAGACAAATTATTTGCTAATTTATACCAGCATTATTGGAGAAACTTTAAATAGATAGCTAAGGTTATTTTGGGGTCATGCATTACCTATCAACAACATAAGTCTGAAAGAACTGTAAAGATGGGGCATAGAAACCAAAGCCTGAAGGGCCCTTTGAACATCTCCAGTTGAATTATATACATCTTCCACCCTCCCTGGAATTTGAATGTGTTTTGGTTATTTTATATGTATTTTCAATATGGTATGGAGCATTTCTAGCATTGCAGATGGCATCCTTAAACATGTGGACCTTCCTGGTATCAGTTGACAGATAACTGATGTTTCCCTGAGGAAGTAGACCATATGACCATAAGTGCTAGTAGGTAAGTGCCTTTGACCAAGGGAACTCAAGATTTTCTGAAAATTTTTATAAATTTAAGGATGTCATCCTTCCCTTCAACCTTTAGAGAAGATTGTGGGTGTTAAGACAGTGTAGTGAGAAGTAACACCTTACAGAGTTCTTTTCTAATGGCTCTCATAACGTGTGTGTCTTGATCACTTGATATAAAAATCAGAATGCTCCAGATTGGAAACATGAAATTAAGCAGCTTTTTTGCTACTATGAAGGTTGTAGCTTAAATTCAACAGTCTTTGCAGGGCAGTAGGCCCAATACTTGCCACCTGGAAGAAACACACAGAGATCTGAATATGTAACCCAGTTAATGTCTCACCATGATTCAGACTTCATGCTATCAACAACTCTTTTTTCTTTTTTCTTCCCTCTCCCCCATACCTCTGCCCTGGATCTCCTTGGGCGTCTTCTGCATCTATATTTCCCTTGTGTTCAGAACACCTGGTCCTATTTGCCTCAGAATAGAATTCTGAGACTGGTCTGTATACAATAACCCAAATTAAATAAATAGCCAAGCATGAAATTTCTGTCTCTTAAATCAGCTCTAAAATGAGGCCACTCTTAATTATTTAGGAAAACTACCTAAATTACTGACTCATTATGTGAAGAAAATCAGAGCATGGTTCCCATAAGTGAGAACACAAATTGTACAAAAAAGACTAGGAAACTTACCGCTAACTCTAGTAGAAGTTATTAATGATACCATCTCTGCCCTTTATGGAATAACAGATCAGTTTCAATTCATTGGTACAAGTAATGAAGGAAAATCACAATGTTCTAGATTTCTGTTGTCTAGTCTAAGGGGCATCTGTGCCATTACCAATCCTTCTTGCTATACTTGGATTAATGAAAAAGACAAGGTAGAATAAGCTATACTTTACCTTAAAATAAAAGCTATTTGGATCGCTAAGGTTCGTCCTCATTGGTGGTGGGATTTGTTGTTTTGGCAGTTGGGATTCCTGGTTCTGAAGCATCTTGCAGACTATTGGGTTTTTTTGTTGTTTGTTTTTGTCACAGTGGTCAAAATGCTGGCCCACTGCATTCTATCCAGAATCTTATAAAATTTTGTGTAAATGTTCCTTCGTTAGATGATTGCCATGATAATACAAGATGGTTAAGAAGATCTTGCAATACAGTTAACTATGGAGATGACTGAACAATTCCTAAGCAGTAATCATTTGGATTTCTAGGCTTCCCTGAATTATTCAACTTTTCACAATTGAGGGAACAACCAAAAGAAGGGGTTGAGAGACTA
Organism: Ursus americanus; assembly: GCF_024610735.1. Lineage (NCBI taxonomy): Eukaryota > Metazoa > Chordata > Mammalia > Carnivora > Ursidae > Ursus > Ursus americanus. The sequence continues at coordinate 26,834,573 of NC_142135.1, forward strand.
AATATGCAAATACACAATGGCCAAACCATATATGAAAATAGAACTCTAACCTACAACTTCTGAGCAAATAGCCTGGAAGGTAAACCACTACCTCTGCAACAATGAGTCAAAAAGGACCAGGGTTTCATCAATAACTTTCAGTTTTTCTAATTTTTTATTCTGCTTCTAAGACCAACCAGAGAAAACTAAATATGCTCCCCAACCAATTACACATAATGCTCCACCTCAATTTAGTCTGTCCCCAACTTCCATATGTCATCAACCTCTAAGCAGAACATACCCGAAATATTTTTCCACTATAGAGTTTTCAAACTCCTCTGCCTTCTATTGAATCTCTGCTAGGTGCCAGCAACGGTGGCTGATTGTCTTGCTATAGCAAAATCTGAGTAAGTAGGTTTGTTGGCCTCATTTGGGTGGTTTTTGTTTATTTCTATAGTTTCCAACTAGTGATGATTGAGTTAAAAAAAGTCTTTTTTTTTCCTTCTCTTGATGAAAAGCCTAATACATATGAGGAATGTTGAAGTTATTGTCTTAACACTGTACACTAAATGCTGATATCCCTACTGCATAGTATTTCAAGACAAGTGTCAACTGTGAAATCATAGCTTAATATATTCATTTTATAATTGATATAGAAGGTCGTGTCCAGGCTTGCTTTGTACCAGATAATATTGGAGTAATCAGAGAATATAAGTTTATTAAGTTTATTATTTTAAGCAATAGAGTAGAATACAAACTCTGTTCTCACGTAGCAGTACAAGATGCAATGAAACCATTACTCTGGATTCTTGGAGTGGAAGTTTCTTACTCTTAAATTCTGCACTGAGGGGCACCTGGGTGGCTCAGTTGGTTAAGCATCTGACTCTTGATTTTGGGCCAGGTCATGATCTCAGGGTTATGATATCAAGCCCTGCATTATGCTGAGCATGGAACCTGCTTAAGATTCTCTCTATTCTCGCTCTTTCCCTCTACCCCTCCCCCACCCCTGCTCACATGTGCAAGTACGCATGCAGTCTCTCTCTCTCTCTCTCAAAAAAAAAAAAAAATCTGCTCTGAACACAACTTCAAGGAAGACTGAAGTGAGGCTAGAGAGATTGGAAGGTATAGGGAGATAGATTTACTCATTTGGAATTTTATATACATTTGTATAATTCACAGTAATAATGCGCTACTTCCAAATTTGAAAGCTAACTTGATCTAGATTCTGGAGTCTTCTATCCCAAAATAACTTTGTTATTTCCAGTGCTGGATCAGTTCTTGTCAATCTTGACTACTTTGTGGTATGGAAAACCCTAATGAAGACGTGATCCTGGCAAGGTTAAATCTGCACCAGTGTTCCCAATAGCCAGTGATTTCTGACTCTCAGTGCAAAGCTCTTTCTAATGTGCCATACCAGTCCGGGGAAATTTTGTCTTGGCAGAATGCAACAAGTCCCTGTGTATGATTTAAATCACAACATCAACTAGTAGAAGAATAAGAACTGGGTGTAATTGCATTATTTGCATAAATCCTACATTATTTTTAATTAAATTCAGTAGAATTTCTTTTGTGTCTATTGTATTGAGAATCATGTTACATTTATCAGATGTAACTATTATGTATCACAAAACCTTTTCTAAAACTAAAAAAAATAATAGATTTTTCCACATCCTTGAACAACGCTTCACCTTGTGGAAACCAAAGATATATGTGTTTAGTGAACTTAATCCACTGAACAGGATCTTTCCATTTATACAGACCTTTTCATTTATACCTGAAGTATATTTTCAAATTCAGAATAAGTTACAGGGTCAGAAAAATATGAAAAATTATTTTTTAGATACAGGAATAAATGAGCATGTGTTTGTAATTATGAAATTCAACGGAATCCAACCTTCCTCATTACTATTACATGCATTTCCAAAATGAGTAAAACATTCAAATTCTTTAGAAAGTATTTGAGATTCAAGATCATGATTACATTTTAATATAATTGAATCTTTTAAATTAAAATATTGCAAAGACAGTAATTTTTAATATATTAACATTAATGTCATGTAGATTTCTTAAGAAGTTACTGTATTTTTTCATGATTTATGTTACCAGTTATGCTAAGGCCTTTATCTTCATTATAAGTAGGGATTCAATCAACAAAGTCATCTCTGTTTGTTTGTTTTACTTCAAATGCTGCATGAAAAGACATGAGAGAATTCTAGTTCCATGAACACTAACATTTGTTCTTGATTAAAATAATTATTTTTCTCATGCCAGACCATTAGGACCAGAAGCTAGGTAGTGAGGAGGAGAATTAATGCCAATTTATTAGGCTGATGTCACCATTAATATAATTCTGATAGTTGATTACACAATTTTCAGTTCCATTCTACTTAAATTGTGTTCTTTAATTGGAATGCACATCCAATTCAAAAATTAATGTTCAGGTCAGGTATTTAATATAGAATCTTAATTCATTTCTATGTCTTAATCAGTGCTAGGATGAATTTTAAAGTGCCTCTCATTGAAATTACTTTTTCTACTTCACCAGAAGTAAAGCTTTATCCTTTATCAAAGCTTTATATATAAGACAAAATTCACTAAGAGTAAAATGCATAATCAGAGAGGGCCTGGGAAGTGAGGTAAAGTCATCATGGAGGGGGAGCATTTGCAGAGAGTCAGAAGGGGCTCTGAAATCATAACACGTAGTCACCTGTGCTATGTCATCATAAGCTAAATCCTGTGGTACAATGGAAGCTATTGCATCTATACATCTATATCTGGTTTCTCCCATTGTTTTACTGAGTTTCTTTAATTGACCCCAACTTTCTGGCTTTCTCGGCTTCAGGTAGAGTATCGATGACCCAACATGATACTATCTCCCAGTCTAAGTTATGAAAAGATGTGAACTAGTGTATATCAACAGTGTACCAACATTTAGTGCCCACCTGAATCTTCCAAATGATGACTAGAATGATTTAAACAGTTCTTTTCTGGTTAAGTACATTTTCTTTCTTTTTTCCTCTTCCTTTTCTTTTTCTTTCTTTCATTCTTTCTTTCCCTCTTCTTTCTTTCTTTTTTTAAAATTATAACTGCACTGTTAGCTCTGCTCTCAAATTTATGTCAGCTATAAATGTTCTTTAAATTATATAAAAAATGAACTAATGCTAATATTAACCTTTTATTAATAGTTTTTCCAAAATCACATAGAACTGACCAAATACTTTTTAGGGCTACTTCAGGTGATGAGGCTAGGATATTTGCTATGAGGGTAAAGAACACAGTTGTGTTCACATTGTTCTATGATTGGGGTACCTTCCTTTATTTTCAAATATGTTTTGTAAAAACAAAAAAGAATCCAGCCAATTCACAAGATGCAACATATCAACTCAGAGTAAATTAGTACTAGCAAATCTACTGAGAGGAATATTTTTCTGAGACACATAAAATCATACTGCTTTCTGTTTTTAAAAAATGGAGTCATTGCTTCTACTTATGATGTAGAAACCTATAAGAAAATGACATTTCCATCATTAAATGGAGAAAAATCTGGATAATCTATAAAATCATAATTGTCTGGAGACCAAAATAGAGCAGAGAGCACAAAATAACCAAGTAAACTGTATTTTAAGGAGAGATAACCCCTTCCAAAGAGACAGTTTCACCACTGCAATAAGTGACTGCCACACAAGTGAAAAAGACAAATTCAGCACAACTTCTTTTTTTTTAATAAAAATTTTTATTATGTTAGTCAACATACAGTACATCCAAAGTTTTTGATGTAATGTTCCATGATTCATTACTTACATATAACACCCAGTGCACCATGCAATACGTGCCCTCCTTAATACCCATCACCTGCCTAACCGGATCCCCGACCCCCCTCCCCTCTAAAGCCCTCAGTTTGTTTCCAAGAGTCCATAGTCTCTCATGGTTCATTCCCCCTTCTTTTTACCTCCCCCTTTCCTTCTTCCCTTTCTTCTCCTACCGATCTTCCTACTTCTTATGTTCCATAAATGAGTAAAACCATATGATAATTGTCTTCCTCTGCTTGACTTATTTCACTTAGCATTATCTCCTCCAGTCCCATCCATGTTGTAGCAAATGTTGAGAAATCATTCTTTCTGATGGCTGAGTAATATTCCATTGTATATATGGACGACAGCTTCTTAATCCAGTCATCTGTTGAAGGGCATCTCGGCTCCTTCCACGATTTAGCTATTGTGGACAATGCTGCTATGAACATTGGGGTGCATATGGCCCTTCTCTTCACTACGTCTGTATCTTTGGGGTAAATACCCAGTAGTGCAATGGCTGGGTCATAGGGTAGCTCAATTTTTAACTTTTTAAGGGACCTCCACACTGTTTTCCAGAGTGACTATACCAACTTGCATTCCCACCAACAATGTAGGAGGGATCCTCTTTCTCCACATTCTCTCCAACAATTGTTTCTTGCCTTGTCAATTTTTGCCGTTCTAACTGGCGTAAGGTGGTATCTCAGTGTGGTTTTGATTTGAATTTCCCTGATGGCTAATGATTTTGAACATTTTTTCATGTGTCTGTTAGCCATTTGTATGTCATGATTGGAAAATTGTCTGTCCATATCTTCTGCCCATTTTTTTTTTTTTTGATTATTTGTTTCACATCTATTGAGTTTGAGACATTCTTTGTAGATCTTGGAGACTAATCTTTTATCTGTAGTGTCATTTGCAAATATCTTCTCCCATTCCATGGGCTGCCCCTTAGTTTTTTTTACTGGTCCTTGGCTGTGCAAAAGATTTTTATCTTGATGAAGTCCCACAAGTTCATTTTATCTTTTGTTTCTCTTGCCTTTGGAGATGTGTCATGAAAAAAGTTGCTGTGGCCAATGTCAAAGAGGTCGCAGCCTATGTTCTCCTCTAGGATTTTGATGGATTCCTGTCTCACATCAAGGTGTTTCATCCATTTGGAGTTTATCTTTGTGTATGGTGTGAGAGAGTGGTCAAGTTTCATTCTTTTGCATGTAGCTGTCCAATTTTCCCAGCACCATTTATTGAAGAGACTGTCTTTTTTTCACTGGATGTTTTTTCCTTCTTTGTCAAAGATTAGTAGCCCAAAGAGCCGAGGGTCCATTTCTGGGTTCTCTATTCTGTTCCATTGGTCTGTGTGTCTGTTTTTGTGCCAGTACCATGCTGTCTTTGTGATCACAGCTTTGTAGTATAGCTTGAAATCCAGCAACGTGATGCCCCCAGCTTTGTTTTTCCTTTTCAACAATTCCTTGGCAATTCGGGGCCTTTTCTGGTTCCACACAAATTTAAGGGCTATCTGTTCCAGTTCTTTGAAAAATGTCATTGGTATTTTTATTGGGATGGCATTGAAAGTGTAGATTGCTCTGGCTAGCATAGACATTTTAACTATGTTTATTCTTCTTATCCATGAGCATGGAATATTTTTCCCATCTTTTTGTGTCTTCTTCAATGTCTTTCAAGAGTGATTTGTAGTTTCTAGAATATAGGTCCTTTACGTCTCTGGTTAAGTTAATTCCAAGATAACATATGATTTTTGGTGCTATTGTAAATGGAATGGATTCCCGAATTTCTCTTTCTTCAGTCTCATTGTTCATGTATAGAAATGCAACTGATTTCTGAGCAGTGATTTTGTATCCCGCCACATTACTGAATTTTTTTATAACTTCTAGTAGTTTGGGGTGGAGTCTTTTGGGTTTTCCATATAGAGTATCGTGTCATCTGCGAAGAGAGACAGACTTCTTCTTTGCTGATTTGAATACGTTTTATCCGTTTTTGTTGTCTGATTGCTGTTGCAAGGACTTCTAGTACTATGTTGAATAATAATGGTGAGAGTGGGCATCCTTGTCGTGTTCCCGATCTTAAGTGAAAGGCTTCCAGCTTTTCCCCATTGAGAAGGATATTTGCTGTAGGCTTTTCGTAGATGGTTTTTATGAAATTGGGGAATGTACCTTCTATCCCTACGCTCTGAAGGGTTTTAATCAGGAAAGGATGCTTTATTTTGTCAAATGCTTTTTCTGCATCAGTTGAGAGGATCATATGGTTCTTGACTCTTTTCTTGTTGATATGATCTATTGCACTGATCGATTTGCGAATGTTGAACCACCCTTGTATCCCAGGGATGAATCCCACTTAGTCGTGATGGATAATCCTTTTAATGTACTGTTGGATCCTCTTAGCTAGGATCTTGTTAAGTATTTTGGCGTCCATATTCATCAGGGATATCAGTCTGTAATTCTCCTTTTTGATGGGGTCTTTGCCTGGTTTGGGGATCAAGCTAATACTGGCCTCATAGAATGAGTTTGGTAGTTTTCCTTCTGTTTCTGTTTTTTGAAACAGCTTCAGGAGAATAGGTATTACTACTTCTTTGAATGTTTGGTAGAATTCCCTGGGGAATCCGTCAGGCCCCGGACTCTTGTTTTTGGGGAGGTTTTTGATTACTGCTTCAATCTCTTCATAATTATTCAGTCTGTTTAAATAATCAATTTCTTCCTGTTTCCGTCTTAGAAGTTTATAGGTTTCCACGAAGGCATCCATTTCTTCCAGGTTGTTTAATTTATTGGCATAAAGCTGTTGATAAAAGTTTCTAATGATCCTTCCTATTTCATTGGTGTTGGTTGTGACCTCTCCCCTTTCACTCATAATTTTATTAATTTGGGTCCTTTCTCTATTCTTTTGGATAAGTGGCCAGTGGCTTATCTATCTTATTTATTCTTTCAAAGAACCAGCTTCTAGTTCTGTTGATCTGCTCTACTGTGCTCCTGGTTTCTAATTCATTGATCTCGGCTCTAATCTTGATCAACTGCTTTCTCGTGCATGGGTTAGGCCTATTCTTCTGTTCCAGCTCCAGCTTCTTGAGATGAGAATATAAAAACTGCATTTTAGATTTTTCTGTTCTTTTGAGTGGGCTTGGATGGCTATGTATTTTCCCCTTAAGACTGCCTTTGGAGTGTCCCATAGGTTTTGGACCATTGTGTTTTCATTCTCGTTGCTCTCCATATATTGTTTAAATTGATTTTTAATTTCCTGGTTTACCCAATCATTCTTGAGCAGGATGGTTCTTAGTTTCCAAGTGTTTGAGTTTCTTCCAAATTTTTCCTTGTGATTGAGTTCCAGCTTCAAAGCATTGTGGTCTGAGAACATGCAGGGAATAATCTCAGTCTTTTGGTATTGGTTAAGACCTGTTTTGTGACCCAGTATATGGTCTATTCTGGAGAAAGTTCCATGTGCCTTCGAAAAGAATGAGTATTCTGTTGTTCGGGGGCGTAGTGTTCTATATATATCTATGAGATCCATCTGTTCCAGTATGTCATTCAAAGCTCTTGTTTCTTTGTTAATTTTCTGCTTAGGTGATCTGTCTTGCTGAGAGTGGAGTGTTGAGGTCCCCTACTATTAATGTATTATTATCTATATGTCTCTTTATTCTGGTTAAGAGTTGGCTTATGTATCTAGCTGCTCCCCTGTTGGGGGCATAGATATTTATAATTGTCATATCCACTTGTTGGATACATCCTTTCAGAATAATATAGTCCTTCTGTATCTCTCACTACAGTCTTTAGTTTAAAATCTCATCTGTCTGATATGAGAATTGCTACCCCAGCTTTCTTTTGAGGTCCATTGGCATGAAAAATGGTTTTCCATCCCTTCACTTTCAGTCTGGATGTATCTTTAGGTTCAAGATGAGTCTCTTGTAGACAGCAAATGGATGGGTCATGTCTTATTATCCAATCTGCATCCCTGTGGCATTTATGGGAGCATTTAGGCCATTCACATTGAGAGTGATTATTGAGAGATACGATTTTAATGATGTCATGTTGCCTGTGAAGTCTTTGTTTTGTAAATTTCTGTTCTGTATCACTCTTGGGGCCTTTTTACTTTCATAGAACCCCCCTTAATATCTCCTGTAGGGCTGGTTTCATGGTTACGAATTTGGCCAGTTTCTTCCAATCCTGGAAGGTCCTTATCTCTCCATCAATTCTGAATGACAGCCTTGCTGGATAAAGGATCCTTGGCTGCATGTTCTTCTGGGATAGAGCTTTGAAAATATGCTGCCACCCCTTCCTAGCCTGCCATGTCTCTGTAGACAGGTCTGACGTTTTTCTGATATTTTTTCCTCTGTACGTGAGAAATCTTTTTGCCCTGGCCACTTTCAATATTGTATCCTTGGATCTAATGTTTGCAAGTTGCACTATGATGTGACGTGGTGTAGGTTTGCCGTGGTCAACCTTGGGAGGGGTCCTCTCTGCCTCTTGGACACGAATGCTTGTTTCCTTTGTCAGATTGGGGAAGTTTTCAGCTACAGTTTGTTCAAATATCTCTTCTAGACCTCTGTCTTTCTCCACCCCCTCAGGGATGCTGATGATTCTGACACTGGAATGTTTCATTGAGTCAGTAATCTCCCGTAATCTACATTCTTGAGATTGGATTTTTTTGAGCCAAGTTTCTGTTTTAACTTTCTCTTCTACCATCCCATCCTCCAATTCACTAATTCATTCTTCTGCCTCATTTACCCTGGCCATCAGAGCATCTAGTTTTGACTGCATTCGATTCATAGCATTTTAATTTCTGCCAGATTCACTCTCATTTCCGCCCTTAGAGATTCTATATCCTCGTTAATATTTTCATTAATATTTTTTTCAAGTCTACACATCATCTTGGCCAATGTTACTCTGAACTCCATTTCTGACAATTTGGTTATATCCATATCCATCAGTTGTGTGGCAGTGGGCACAGACTTATTATTTTTTCTTTGGTGGGGGGGATTTCTCCTCCTCATCATTCTGATGAGGAGAGATTACAGGGTTGCTCAGAGCCCAAAGTATTGACCTGGACCCAGGCAGTGTGCACTTGTTTTATAGGGACCTTAGGAATGTGGGCTTCTTTATTTTTTAGCCTGCCTTCTGGGCAAGGGGCCTGCCACGCTGATATTCAGGCAACCCCGTTTGGATAGAGTCGCCCTGTCCCCTGCAAGGGGGATGGGGATGGGCACAATGTGAGCTGGTATTTCCGGGCTTTTGTTCTCTGGCAGCTTTCCCTGGTGGTTTTCTGTGACTCTTCTGAGAGTCAGAGCAGCAGTGGCCATATCCTAGCCTCTGTCTCAGAACAGAGATCGCAGTCCACTGTCCACTGAGCTCTCTTGGCCACGTTAACTCTGTTTCTGTTGATGCTGCCAAAAACCCTGTAGCGTCCTGGGTTGTGCGCCCCACAGCTGCTCTCCCAGCCCTCACTTCCAGGGCCGGCACATCTCTGTCCTTTGTGCTTCTAACACCGCTAGCCGCCCCTGGTTCCCGTGCGCACTTCTGAGCTCCCTGTTTCAGTGTGGTTCGAGCGTGCTCCGGAACACGGGTTTTCAGTCTGTTTGCGCGCGCGCCCAAGCTCCTGGTATCAGTCCGGTTCCAGTGAGCACTCTGGAGCTCCAGTTTTCAGTCTGGTCGTGCGTGTTCCTGGGCTCACGATCTCAGTCTGCTTTCTTGCGGATGCCGGTCTGCGAGTCCAGCCCACTCCCCAGTGAAGGTGGCTACTGCTTCCTGGCACCTGAGCATGGCGGCTCCCTCCCCCTTCTGTTTATCTTCCGATATCTGTGCGCGGATTCATGGCTCCCCGCTTGTACCTCAATATTCAGCGCTGGAGATGTTCATTTGTAGAGATCCAGATGTGTCTTCCTGCTTCTCAGGCTGATCCCGTGGGTTTTCCGGATGGTCTGGTACCTATCCAGATCAACTCAGGGGACCAGCTGAAAAAGGGGTCCCCTACTCCTCCGCCATCTTTTTTCCTCCCAGCGCAACTTCTAAGAAATTCTTAAAAGCCAAATGTAGCTTAATGTCTCAGTTTGAAATGGGTAAGATCTTTGGTAACAAGGGAAGCTAGCAACCACTCACAACTTTATCACAAGGTATGTGGTTTCTTCTGATGAAATGTTCTAAAATTGACTGTGATTATGGTTGCACATATCTGTGAATATTCTAAAAAACATTTGATTGTATATAACACCATACAGTTGTGTGGTATGTGAATTATATCTCAATCTGTTAAAAATTCTACAGGGATAGAAATCAACTCAGTAGTTGACAACACCTGGGTTTGTGAGTGTAGATTGAATAAAAAAGGAAACTCTTTTGACATTATGGAAATACTCCAAATTGTGTTTATGGTGTTAGTAATGATACTACACAAGTGTGTCAAAACTAGTGAACCTATATATTACAAAAGGATTCATTTTACTACATGTAAGTTATGCCTCAATAAAAATGACTTTAAAAAATGAAGATAACAAAGATAAGAGGAGCTAAAGATAAAAGTGATGATTTGAAACACAAGGAACAGAAATAGATTATTCAAAGGATGATTTTTAAATAAATTTTATGACTAGATTATTCAAAGGATGATTTTTAAATAAATTTTATGACTCCTCTACAATGTACTACCCTTCTAGAATTGAGCATAGTTTGCATTTTAAGGATTGCCACATCTGGTTCTAGCCAAAGGAAACTTAACCCCCAATTATATTACATTTTTAATTACCTTCAAAAAACAATAATGTATTAGTCTGACAGGGAATTCTGACAGGGAATATTCAAGGCTTAATTGAAGAGAGCTTAATAAAGAAAAATTACAGATCTGGAGAAAGTTCTCTCTTCTCCTTGACTTTGATCCCTGTCTGAGCCTACCACCAGTAAGTCCAACCAGAAGCTAGAGGATAATGAGTCTGGTGCAGTCTGTGGAAGCCAATAACTTAGAGCAGAAAGCTGTGAAAAAATGGATAGCGAGTGGATCTGGTGTGTATATGGAAAATAACCAGTGCAACATTTAAAACTAATTTTTATAATTGCAATTATAATTTAGTATGAACCAGTGGATGATTCACCTAAGAATGATAAAACACAAAATATAGAATGGTCTTTTCTCTACATAAGTAAGTAGGAGACTTAGGCAAAAATATATACATATATAATTGACCTAAAAATATGTTTGTTTGCACACATTGAGCAAATGCTAAGTGCATTTTCAAAGGAATTGAAAAAAAATAAACACTAAAAAAACCATAATTTCAGAGACTGTAGATCACTTTGGGTAGTTTGGTCATTTTAACAATAGTAAGTCTCTCAATTCATCAATGCAGAATATCTTACCATTTATCTGTGTCTTTTTAAATGTCTTTCATCAGCATTTCATAATTTTCCATGTGCCAAGTTTTTCAACAATTTAAGTTTATTCCTAAATCTTTTATTATTTTTGCTGCTATTGTGAATGAGATTTTCTTTCTTAATTTCCTTTAGATAGTTCACTATGTGTGTATAGAAACATGACTGATTTTTGTTGTTGATTTTGTATCCTACAACTTTATTGAGTTTAATTATTAATTCTAACAGTATTTTGTTGAGTCTTTAGGGTTTTATACATATATGATCATGTCATCTGCAAACAGAGATGATTTTACTTCTTCCTTTTCTGTTTGGATACTTTTTAATTATTTTACTTGCCTAATTGCCTATTTCCCATACTATGTTGAACATAAATGGTAAGAGTGTTCATTCCTACTTTGTACCAAATGTTGTACCAGAAAAAGTACAACAGAGGGAGAAGCTAAGATGGTGGAGTAGTCGGAGGACCCTAGGCTTGCCTCCTCCCTTGAACACAGTAGGATAAATATCAAATCATTCTGAACACCCAGGAAATTGATCTGAGGATTGACAGAACAAACTGCACGACTAGAGGGAGAGAAGAGGCCACATCCTGGAAGGTAGGAGGTACAGAGAATTGATTTGGGAGGAGAAAAGGATCAAAGGTGCCACGGAGGGAAGGGACCCCTGGTCATGAAGAGAGGTGAGAGAGAAGGAGGAGCATATAGGAGATCACACAAGGAAAACACTTCCCCAAAGACATTGATTGGGAAACCAAGAGAGGCTGATTTTCATGAGTTTTTATAACTAGCAGAGCTCAAAGACTAGAGTTTAAGAGCCAGTGTGGAGTCCTGTGGGCACTGCAGTGCTCCTTGGAGGAGAACGGATAGCCCAGGGGCAGACGGCATGATCTCCTTGGAGTACATCTGGGAGAGGTGGCATTGACTCTTCAGGGACAGAAGAGCCTGTGGGTGCCATTACACTCATCTGCCCCCAGCATAGGTTCAGAGATACTTGCTGAGGGCCACTAACCTGGACACTGGCTTTTTGCTGCACTTTACTCCAAACTCCAAGCTCCTTTACTTTGGTGCAACTGCCCTTCTGGGACAAACCTGTACCAGCCTCAGTGCTGTGAGACCCTCCCCCAGTGGACCAGCTCAGGTCTGCACCACACTGGGTCCCTAAAGTTTGGACTTTTAAAACTCAGCTGGCCTGCATGGGATAGAACACAGGTGCACTGTACTGGCGAGCCAGCAGATGGCCCAGACACAGATAGGGTAAAGGCAAGAATCTGAGAAATGCCGGGACACATGAGGGGAGATTGTACACTCTTCTGTGAGGGTTTCATGGGCACAAACTCCCCTCTCTGAGGATGAGGGAGAGGGCTGGTGCCATTTCCCTCCCCACCCCTTGGCATAAACTAACTTCAGTAAGCAGCAAAGCACCAACAGTGCTGGCCTAAACTGCTTACACCAAGCTCCACCCCCTGTAGTCAGCAGGTGCTGCTTTTCTAGGGAAGTGTGCCTGAGAACCAGAGCAGCAGGCCCCTCACCCAGAAGACCAGCACCAACCCCCTGCACACATTATGTCTACTGACCAGAGATTGCTGCAAAGTTTCAGCTATAGCTGAAATAGCATCAGGTCTCTTTTAACAAGCAGAAGAGTGCACACCTAGTTAAAACTCACCATACTCTAGCCAAGGTCCAAACACTCCCCACTGCAGGCAAAGTGAAACTGCAGAGGAATGACCTGAGGGAAAAATAAGCCAAAACACAGCAGGGGGGTGCACACGGCATACACCAGAAACAGTTCCTAAGTGCTAGGAAGGGAACTCTTTGAGTGGGAAAGAAAAACCAAAAGTGACAAAGACTAGAAAGGAAGAGAGAAAATCTCCAGAAAAAAAAAATGACTTAACAAGTAATACAGTGGCACTAAATTTATATCTATTAATAATCACTCTGAATGTAGATGGACTAAATTCTCCAATTGGAAGACCTCTTCTTCATAAAACCATTACTCTCAGAGCAGGAAACATAACAGGCTTTCCTAACACACAGAAGAAGACAGAGACCAAGAAAGAATGCTAAGACAGAGGAATTCATCCCAAAAGAAAGAACAAGAAAAGGACACAGCCTGGGATCTAATCAAAACAGATGTAAATAATATTCCTGAACCAGAATTTAGAACAATAATCATAAGGATACTAGCTGGGCTTGAGAAAAGCATAGAAGATCGCAGGGCATCCCTTAACACTAAGATAAAAAAACTAAAAACTAGACAGGTGGAAATAAAAAATACTATAACCAAGATGCTGGATGTAACTATCATGATGGAGGTAGGAGAGGAATGAATAAGTGATATAGAAGATAAAATCATGGAAAATAATGAAGCTGAAAAGAAGAAGGAAATAAAAATATTGGATCATGAGTGTAGACTTCAGGAACTCAGAGACTCCATAAAGCATAACATAATTTGTATCATAGTAGTTCCAGAAGAGAAGGAAAAAAGAGCAAAAGGTTTATTTGAGGAAATTATAGCTGAACATTTCCCTAATCTAGGGAAGGAAACAGACATCTAAATCCAGGAGACACAGAGAACTCCCATCAAAATCAACAAAAGCAGGCCAACACCAAGACATATTGTAGTTAAATTTGCAAAGTACAGAAATAAGGAAAATATCCTAAAAGCAGTAAGAAAAAAAGAAATCCTTAACTTACAAGGAAAGAGAAATAAGGTTAGCAGAGATCTCTCCACAGAAATGTGACAGGCCAGAAGAGAGTGGCATGATATATTCAACAGGACGAATGGGAAAAATAATGCAACCAAGAATACTCTATCCAGCAAGGCCATCATTCAGAATAGAAGGAAAGATAATGAGTTTCCCAAACAAAAACTAAAATAGTTCATGGCCACTAAACCTGCAAGAAATATTAAAGGTGACTCTTTGAGTGGGAAAGAAAGACCAAAAGTTATAAAGACTAGAAAGAAATAGAGGAAATCTCCAGAAAAAAAAAAAAATGACTTAACAGGTAATGCAGTGGCACTAAATTCACATCTGTTAATAATCGTTCTGAATGTAAATGGACTAAATGCTCCAATTGGAAGACATAGAGTATCAGAATGGATTAAAACAAACAAACAAACAAAACAAAAACCCATCCATACGCTGCCTACAAGAGAGTCATTTTAGACCTAAACACACCTCCAGATTGAAAGTGAAGAAATGGAGAACCATTTATCATGCTAATGGACATCAAAAGAAAGCCAGAGTAGCCATACTTATATCAGACAGACTAGTTTTTAAACCAAATTCTGTAACAAGTGATGAAGAAGGCACTATATCATAATAAAGGGGTCTATCCGACAAGAGGATGTAACAATTGTAAATATCCCCCCAACATGAAAGCACCCAAATATAAAAACAATTGGTAGCAAACATTTAAAATATCTCATTGATAATAATACAAGAATAGTAGGGGACTTACAGCAATGGACAGATCATCTAAGTAGAAAATCAACAAGGAAACAACGGCTTTGAATGGCACACTGCACCAGATGGACTTAACAGACATATTCAGAGCATTTCATCCAAAAGCAAAAGAATACACATTCTTTTTGAGTGTACATGGGACATTCTCCAGAATAGATCACACACTGGGTCACAAATCAGGCCTCAACAAGTATAAAAAGATTGAGATAATACTATGCATTATTTTCTGACTACAGTGCTGTGAAACTTGAAGTCAACCACAAGAAAAAATTGGTAAGACAACAAATACATGAGGTTAAAGAACATCCTACTAAAGAACGAATGGGTCAACCAGGAAATTAAAGAAGAAATTTTTTAAAATACATAGAAACAAATGAAAATGAAACATGGCAGTCGAAAACATTTGGGATGCAGCAAAAGCAGTCATAAAAGGGAAGTATATAGCAGTACAGGCCTACCTCAAGAAGCAAGAAAAATCTCAAACTCACAACCTAAACCTACACCTAAAGGAGCTAGATAAAGAACAACAAGTGAAGCCTATAGCCAGCAGAAGGGAAATAATAAAGATTAGAGCAAAAATAAATGATATAGAAACACAACAACAAACTCCAGTAGAATAGATCATGAAAGTAGGAGCTGATTCTTGGAAAGAATTAATAAAATTGATAAACCCCTAACCAGACTAATCAAAAAGAAAAGAGAAAGTACTGAAATAAATAAAATCATGAATGAGAGAAGAGAGATTACAACCAACACCACAGAAATATAAACAATTATAAGAGAATATTATGAGCAATTATATGCCAACAAATTGGGCAATCCCAAAACTGAAACAGGAAGAAATAGAAAATTTGAACAGACCAATAACCAGCAAAGAAATTGAATCAGTAATCAAAAATCTCCCAACTTAAAAAAGTCCAGGGCCAGGTAATGTCCCAGGGGAATACTACCAAACATTTAAAGAAGAGTTAATACCAATTTTTCTCAAATTCTTCAAACAATGGAAATGGAAGGAAACTTCCAAAATCATTCTACAAGGCCAGTATAACCTTGATTCCAAAACCAGACAAAGACCCCATCAAAAAGGAGAATTTCAGGCGAATATCCCTAATGAGTATGGATGCAAACATTCTCAACCAGATACTAGCAAATCGAATCCAACAGTACATTAAAAGAATTATTCACCACAATCAACTGGGATTTGTTCCTGGGCTGCAAGTATAGTTCAGTACTCACAAATCAATCAGTGTGATACACCATATCAATAAAAGAAAGGATAAGAACCACATGATCCTCTCAATAGATGCAGAAAAAAACACTACACAAAATAAAGCATCCTTTCTTGATAAAAACCCTCAGCAAAGTAGGGATACTTTGATTCCCTACAAAGTAGGGAACATACCTCAACATCATAAAGGCCACATATGAAACACTACTACCAATATAATCCTCAGTGGGGAAAACTTGAGAGCTTTTTCTCTACAGTCAGGAATAAGACAGGGATGTCTCCTCGCACCATTGTTATTTAACATAGTACTAGAAGTCCTAGCCTCAGCAATCAAACAACAAAAAGAAATAAAAGGCATCCAAATTTGCAAGGAAGAAGTGAAACTTTCAATATTTGCAGATGACATGGAGAAAACCTGAAACATTCTACCCCCAAATTTCTGGAATTTATACATGAATTCAGTAGAGTTGCAGGATACAAATCATCGTAATCTGTTGCATTTTTATATACTCATAATGAAGCAGCAGAAAGAGAAATCAAGGAATCAATCCCATTTAGAGTTGCACCAAAAACCATAAAATACCTAGGAATAAACCTAACTAAATAGGTAAAAGATCTGTACTCTGGAAACTGTAAGACAGAAGACACAAAGAAATAGAAAAACATTACATACTCATGGATTGGGAGTACAAATATTGCTATAATGTCTATACTACGCAAAGCAATCTACACATCCAATGCAATCCCTGTCAAAATACCACCAGCATTTTTCACAAGAAATTTTTAATTTTAATGAAGTCCAACTCATAGATTTTTTCTTTCATGGATTGTGCCTTTCGTATAGTATTTAAAAATTAATTGAAAAACCCAAGGTCATCTTGATTTTCTCCTCTATTATTTTATGAAAATTACATAGCTTTCTGTTTTGCCTTTTGGTCTACAATCTACTTTGTGTTAATTTTTGTTAATTGTATAAGATCAGTTATAGATTCATTTTTTTTTCCTTGTGGGTTCCCATTTGTTCCATATCATTTATCGGAAAAAAAAAATTCTCTGTTGAATTGCCTTTGCTCCTTTTTCAAAGGTCATCTGACTGTATCTGTGTGAGTCTATATCTGGGCTTTCTATTCTATTTCATTGATATATTTGTCTACTTTCACTAAAACCACAAGATCTTGATTACTGTAACCTTATTGTCAATCTTGAAGTAGGGTAGTACTAGTCCCCTCACTTTGTCCTTCATCAATATTTTGTTGGTTATTCTGGTCTTTTGCCTTTCCTTATAAACTATAATCTGTTTGTCAATATCAACAAAGTAACTTGCTAGGAGCTAATTCAGATTGTATTTTCTTTACTATTGTTTTAACAAGATGATTTACATTACTATTAATCAATATATTAAATTTCAGGAAATTTTTAAAATAATTTCTCATAATTTTAATCCTTGACTCCTCTAACATGCTCCTCTTTAACATTTTCATTCAATAGGCCTTAACCTATAACTGATATTTAAAATGGATTTTTATGTAAAACATGCCTAGGAAAAGAAAAAATTCTCAAAAACTATGATAGACTCAGGAAAAGTGGATCTTGAACTTTTTGTGATGGGAGTCCATAAATATTTATTATTTTTGTTGTTATATTACCGATCATTATGACACTGGAAGTCCTTTCTGGAATTTCCAGGGAACAAACCTGGATTCTCTTGTGAAATTTTGCACTAAAAAGCAACATAAAATCGAACAAGTTACTTACCCTTCTTGATATAATTATTTTTTTCTCTAAAATGGGTATGCTTGTAACTGTATTAAAAGGTTGGTGTAAAGATTAAATAAGAGAAAATGGAGGTGGTTTAACACACAGTAACTGGTTTTAAATGTATACCTTCCTTTTACCTTCACGTTTCTCCTCATCTCAGTTTTTACTTTTACTACTGGCCAACAAATGATTGGTTTTTATATACTATGAAAATATCCATAGCAAATTTTAAATGGTGTATTGAATGTCTTGAAATTGTTTCTTTGTTTTTAATCAGTAACAAAAAATTGATGTACACAGACACTTGATATAAAATAAAATTACAATGGAATCATATCATATTAAAAGAGTTAGGAAACTGAGATTCAGAATAATACTATGATTTAATTTGCATGGGTCCAAAGCACAGTTTAAAGGGTTTGTTGTTTCATGTAACCTCATATATTTAACAGTAGCATGTTATGGGGCACCTGGGTGGCTCAGTAGGTTAAGCGTCTGTCTTTAGCTGAGATGATGATCCCAGGGTCCTGGGATCCAGCCCCAAGCTCGGCTCCTTGGTCAGCGTGGAGCTCGCTTTGGTCTTTGTTGTTCCCCCTGCTTGTGGTCTCTTACACATTTTTTCTCTGTGTCTCTCAAATAAATAAATAAATTTTCTTAAAAAGAACAATAACATTTTACTTTTTTATTCATATTGTTTTAGCAGAATATCATCTTTCCTCTAGGTGTTATAAAATCACCTCAATACTTACTTGTATTAATACCTAGGTTAGAAGTAAATACAAATGTTCTTAATCTCTGTAATGACCCATTTTAAATGTAGTCAGTAATCCTTGGTTTTGGCTGTGCTTAGTTATCCTTAAATACCACATAAAATCAGCCTGCCAGTGACACCAATAATTCTGACACACTAGAATAAAATTCTCTTATAATAATATCCACTCTATACCAAAAGCCATTTCTCACAGGACTAATTTGATAGAATATTAAAGTAGTTTTGCAAGTGGCAATTCTAAATAATCTATAGTTTAATGACGCATAAAATGTTATAAAACAAATTGTGCTAGAAATTTCATATAAAATCAACTCTCTGCAACAGATCATATTATATTTGGTACATTTCAGGTTAAATATAGACTATCTGGGAAATTATACTGAAAATTGTACGATGAATGTATATACATTATTTTGCATAAAAACAGAAGTTGGATTATTTACCTGAGAAACACTTATTTGAAGTTTTATTGAGCATAGAAAAAAAGATAGATTATGCAACATAGAAAATACAAAATTTTACATACACCTTTTAAAAAATTCTGTATTTTGAAATCATTATTCTCAGAAAAGTACAAAGAAATGTACAATGAGGTCTGCATACTCTTCGTCTACCTACCTCCAACCAGTATTAACATCTTCATAACCATGGTACAATAGCACAACTAAAAATTTAACATTAGTACAATCCATAGAGATTACTCAGATTTCACCAGTTATACCTGCATTCATTTGTGTGTTTATGTGTGTGTATAGAGCTATATGCAATTTTATCACATGCATAGCTTTGTGTAAACATCACCACAATCAAGATACTGAACTCTACTGTGACCACAAGATTCCCTCCATCTATCCATTTATAGCTACATCTACCTCAGCCACTCCCTCCCTAACACCTGGCAACCACTTATCTATTCTCCATTTCTATATTATATTATTTTACAGATATTTATAAATCAAATCATACAGTATGAATCTTATTGAGTTTTTTTATCCTCCTTGATATTCATTCAAGTTGGTTGGTGTATCATTTACTTCAATCCTTTATAGAGAGGTATTCTATATTCTATGGTATGGACATACCTGAGTTTGTCTAACCAATCATCCAATTAAAGGTACTGGGTAGTTTTCATTTTAGGGCTATTATGAATAAAACTATCACTGCTCAAATGTTCATTGACTAAATCCACATGTTAAAACTGTTAGTGCCTCTGATTTTATACCTTGTTTGGAAGATGAGGAAGACTGCCAAGACCAATTATTCTACAGCCAAGATACAGCTTCTAGAATGTACCACCCCTAGTTTCGCATTTGAGACATTGCTACTTCCATGAGGCTCTGAAAGAAATTGAGCTCAGGTCATAACCACTGGGAGAACTCGGAAGTTCTACTTCTTTCCCATCCCCTGGGGGAATTTCTTTCTCATTCCTCAACTTCAGGTGTAACTTCTCTTTGCCTTCCTTCATACCTAATATTATCCCTAAAAGAAAACAGGCTCTAGAAAGAAAGAAAGGTGAAAAAAAAAAAAAAAGTAAAAGAAAAAGCCCAGAAAATTCACATTGTCTGTAAGCAACCCAGGTCCATGACTAGTTTTAGAAAATTCCCTGAGGTAAGAGAATTTAAACTTCAGTACAAAAAGAAAGAAAAATATAAAGATAGTAAAATACAAATTAATTTCCCATAAATTGTTCTGTAGTACATGCACAAAGAAAAAAGTCAGTATTTTAAAATAGACAATGGTTCTATGACACCCTTAGTCTCATACCATCCAAAGTTATCTTATTTATATGTATCTTCTTGTCATACTATCTTACACATAAGAGCTCAATAATATGTAATTTATCATTAGTATTATGTTAACACTATTGTCAATCTAAGTTAATGTTTTCCCTCAAAATATTATATTTACTTTGGAAAACTATAATCTCCAATATAATGCTACCCTTATATAAAAATTTGACATTAAAAAATTTTATTACATCTAGGATATCTATAAAGGCAATATATTAAGGAAGTAATCCTCAAACTGCCTTCTTTTATTATATTTTATACATATACATATAATTATTGTGAATTATACATAATTCTGTTTCCCCATATTATATTCAATTGATAAAACATTATTTTCTATAATTATTAAAATTTTAATTTTTATTTATAAATGTATTTATAACTATAGCCTATAGTCATTAGACTATTAAATTTTCATTATATTTCAGTTTGTTAATTATAATTATTCATTTCATGATGAAAATGATTTTTATTACTTCATTATTTCAAATATTGTCTTTTTATAATTTTGTTTGCTACTTCAACTGCATTATTTTTTTTAAAGATTTTATTTATTTATTTGACAGAGAGAGGGTGAGAGAGCACAAGCAGGCAGGCAAAGGGAGAGGGAGAAACAGACTCTCCACTGAGTAGGGAGCCCGATGCAGGGCTCGATCCCACGTGACCTGAGCAGAAGGCAGATGCTCAACCAAGTGAGCCACCTAGGCACCCCCCAACTGCATTGTAACTGTATTTCGCAGTATATATGCTTTTCAAAAGTAAGTTTTATTTACAAACCTACAAAAATGGATCAAAGGACAGTCACTAAGGTGGTGTCATATTAGTACTTTGTTTTATTAAATAAGTAACAGGTATCTACACTATTGCCTTATTTGATTACTAGCAATTTTTAAGTTGAAAATATTCTGGAATCACTGGTGTGCTGAAAAGCCAGAATTTATACAGGAAAAAAGTGAGGTGGCTTTGATTTTAGGGTTTATAAATTTCTATGGTGAAATACTCCCAGAGTGATCAATTTCAAGCAAAAAGACATTGCTAAAGGGGGATTTGTGAAGAGGTGTGTACCAGTGGCTCCTGTTAGCATATGAATCTCCTGCTTTTACACCACTACCTGATATCTTCTTGTGGAGTTCCCTTCAGAGTCTCTCACAAGGAAATCAGTTTCATTGCTTTATTGTTACATTGTCTATGTAGACCATGATGTTATCAATCAAACTCTTCCAGTCCTAGTCAAAATCCTAGGCTATGAAGAAGATTGGGCAAAATGCAACCATCTAATCTAATTTCATAAGGCAAATATTTGTGATATTGTGAAAACTTACAAAAATGTCATACAACTAAAGTTAAAAAAAGGAATTTCAAAAGTGTTACTAAAATAAAAAAACTGAGTTATTTAACTGATTAAATTTTTGTAAGCTATTATATATCAATGCAAAGAAGAAAATTTTCCTGAAGGGTTCATAAATAGTAAATATAATGTTGACCTCTTAGAAGAATGTAAAACAAGTGATAACTTTAAAATCAACAACAATTCCAAGTATATGACATTCTGGAAAAGGCAAAACTACAGATAAAGTAAAATGATTAGTGGTTGCCAGCAGGGGGCCAGAGATCAGAGTTGAACAGATGAAGTACAGGGGATATATAAGGCAGCAGAACTATTCTGTAATGCTGGATACATAACATTATGCATTTGTCAAAACCCATGGAAGTTTATAGCACAAAGAGCAAAACTTTATATATATATATATATATATATATATATATATATATATATATATATATATATATATGTGTGTGTGTGTGTATTTTATATATATATTATATATGTATTTTATATATAATATATGTATTTTATATATATATATGTATTTTAAAAAAATACGACATCACGATTCTCAAGAAGGAATGCAGATCACGACAAAATAATTTAACTATATTACTGATGTACGAAACAACCTCACTAAGGGGATATGGGAGGAGAAAATGTCGAACCTATTAAATATGGAAATGAGTGGTGTCTATAAGACTAAAAATAAAAGAAACTGCACATAAGCACTATACTCTGGTTGACAAAATTTTTTTCCATGGGAACATGAATTACTTATGATATTGCTGTACACGTATAGTAGAATGGATGAAGATTAATGAGAGTCAGGTATCTCAATATTTCTCCTCTTAGCATTTTTCCTCTGTATTAAAAACAAATCTTTAAATTGATAATTAAAATCAGATTATTATTAATCTATTTTTAAATCACACTCTAAATTTATATATATGTGCTAAAAACAAAAAATGGTTCTACATGATTTTCTGTATTTTCTAGTTCAATCTTGCAGTTCAACGTCAATATTTGTATCTTTATGTTATAGTTTCTAATTTCTGTAATTTTGCTTTTATGAAAAATCTTTTCGTTTTTCCCAATGTAAGAAAAGTTTTACATTTAATTTTATATTAATTTCTACTAATGTCATGCTATAATTCTTTAGACAACACTATTTGTTATTTTAAAAACATAAATTGAATTTAATTATAACATTGCTAATACTTCAACTTAAATGGAAAACTATTGGCAGGGAAATAATTCGTGACCAATATTATAAATCTACATCAATCTTTTATTGCTAAGATAACCATTTAAATAAGGAAGAGCCCATGAGACTGAAATATGAAGGTAGTCAAATGAACTCAGTTGCAGAAAGAGCAAAATGCTGTGCTTGAAATTACACTGTTATGTTTTGCAAAGGTTAAATGAGCCATTTCTAAATGGTTCTTAGAAGATACATGAGAAGAGTTCTGATAAGTAATAGGGAAGAATACTTTAAACAGTAACTGAAAATTAATTTACCAAGTGCTGTGTGATGAAGGAAAGTGGAGGGGTCCTAATAATTTTGGCTATTAGCAATATACTAGTGGGTTAATTTCTCATTCAATTTCAGAGCTGTCTAATTTATATCTTAATTAAATACATAATGGAATTTGATGAGGCGTGATCAGGCTTTATATCAAAATGTTTTTCTGTGCACAATTTGAAAAATTGAGGAAGAAAGGTTCATTTGAAATATGATCTAATAAACATATTAGACTACTTGGAAACTTGCCATTCAATCCTGGACATGCAAGTAGCCATATTTATTCTTTTCCTTGCTATTGCTTCTTGATTATTTGAGATATTGTAATCTCTCCAGTTCACAATACAGCACTTTGAGGATTTCAATGCATATATTTTCCTTGAGGAATATGGAACAGATGTTTCAGAGTCAGGCCAATTCAAAGTTGATTCCTGACCTACATTACTTACTGCCTGCATAAGTTTGGTCAAGGTCACCACTTCAGTGCTAGTGACCACACTGACCTTAGAAGGCAAAACTGTCTTAGCTTAGGCTTTATCCTCTTTGACAGTCTCCTGACCCAGTCCAATTATAGTATTCATCATTATCTGAGGTCTCTTAGACTTTACGAGATTTTGTGGAGTTTAAGCCATAGTGCATATATTGATAGAGAGAGGGCACTGGATTTGAAGCAAGTAGTATTTTTTCTCAGGTTGACCATGGTAACCAGAACTATTTGGAGAGTACAAATAAAAATCAAGTAGCAAATAGACATTACTGTCAAAACTCCAGAAGAAATTTATATCTTGCCAATGCTTTTGAGATTTGAAATGCAGAAATGAGGCATAGACCTGTCTTCATCTGGAGCAGTTATGATGATAATGCAATGTGCAGTAGGACTGTGGGGTAACTTTGACTATAAACTTCCAGAGAATTTTTGCAGATGCCTAGCCTTTGTGTGGAACAGTGGCTTTCTGTCATTTGGTAGCTACATTTAGCCACAGGATGTAACCCAAATCCCCTGACTTTAACTGTTCTAGTTCTTCAGGTTATTTTATAGGCTTCTAATTAACTCTGTAAAATCCATTTGTTTCTAAAATATCAGGATTTTTTTTCCTTCACTGAAATATAAGTCTAAAATGAATATAAGTCTAAAATGAATATAAGTCTAAAATGAATCAAAGTGCATGAATACTTTGTGGAGCAGATTTCCAAAAAGTAATTTTGACATACTGTTTAAATATGTTATTACAATAAAGTTAGAATACAAAGACTTTGGAATCAGGCAAACTGGAACAATTCTTGTTCCACCAATTATCCTTAGGCCTTGCACAATTTGTATAATTTTTTAAATCATGTTTTCTTTTAATATTCCTAGATATATCTTTTAGAGAACAAAAAGTTTGGATTCTAATAAGGTCAATTTTTTTTCCGTTGATATGCTTTAGTGACATATCTAAAAACTCATCAACAGACCCAAGGTCACCTAAGTCTCCTGTGTTTTCTTCTAAATACTCTGTAGTTTTACATTTTACATGAAGGCCTATGATCCATCTCGAGTTAGTTTTTTTAAAGATGTAAGATCTCTGTCTAGGTTCTTTTTCTTTTAAACATATGGATGTACAGTTGTCCCAGCAACATTCGTTGGAAAGACTATCCTTTCACCATTGATTTGCCATTGGGCCTTTGTCAAAAATCAATTGATCAAATTCATGTAGTTCTGTTTATTGGATCTCTATTCTGTTCCATTGATCTTTGTGTCTGTTTTTCTGCCAATACCATACTGTCTTGATTATAGTAGATTTATAGTAAGTCTTGAAATTGAGTGGTCCTACTACAAATTTGCTTTCCTTACCCCTATTGTGTTGGCTATTCTATCTCTTTTATGTTTCCATATAAACTTTACAATTATTGTGTCAATATGTACAAAACAGCTTGCTGAGATTTTAAGCAGGGTTGTGTTGTGTCCATTAATCAATTTAGCAAGAATTTACATCTTAATAATATTAAATTTATGAATCCATGAACATGGGATATCTCTCATTTTTTCATTTTAATAATTTTTTGCAAACAACTTTCTTGTACTTTGGTTCATAAAACTTTGATTAATTTATTTCAGATGATAGTTTTTCTAGTATTTCTTTAACAGCTCATGACTTTTCCTTCCCCTCATCCATTGTCTTTCTTCTGTAGTTACAGTTCTCATTTGTCAGGTATTGTTACAACTGCTACTGTCTCCCAAATCTCTTTTTTTCCCTCTTGTTTTATATATGAATTTTATCCTAAAAATTCCATTCATTCTATTTTCTGCTCACCAGGTCATTATTTTGCTATCTCCATTCAGGCTTTAGGAAATCTACTGACTTTGGGATTTCAGTTATCATATTTTATCTTTCTAGATCTCTGTCTCTACTTTGCACTGATAATAAGCCAGCTCATATTTGATAGAAATAAAGCAATTTTTATCCTTCTTATACTATTAGCTGCACTTAATTTAGGTCTCCTCTGTGACCTGTTATCTTTGTTTAGATATTAGAATTTTATTTATTTCTTTTTAATTTTTTCTCCCTGTGTTGGTATTCATTTTATCAATGGTGATGAAAGCTTATCTGTACACATAAGTAATTGAGTTCCTTGTTTCCTTATTATGGATAATTCATCCACTGATCATAGCACCTTTCTAATAATTATGCAGAAAAGATGGTATGTGTTGTGAGTTGGGTTTACCAGTACTTTATCTTTTTAGGGATGCCACCCTGCTTCTTTGATACCAGAGCTTCTGGCTTTCATGGCAGTAAGCAGTATCACTACCGAAACAAGTTAGTATAGATAGAGAATGTATAGAGGTTGCAGAGTCTATGTGATCATAATGACTTTTCTGACTGCAGAGTTTTGCCCTTCAGGATATTTTTGCAGATTTAACCACAACACCTCAAATGAATAATACGAATGGATTCTATACTAGTTAATTCTGGTCTTGCAAGTTTCCTATACTGCTCATATTGCTTTCTCCAAAAGACTCTTTGGAAGTCTTCTCCATTCGTTTTGGACCTTTTTTTCTCCCAGTCTTTAACATAATCTCTTCTATCTTTCAGGGATTCTTCAAAATTACTCTCAATGCCAATATAGTTATTTGAATTCTCAAATTTATTCTTAAAATATATGTTTTTGTCCATGTAATGTGATTTAGGATTAGAATATGTTGTACTTGCTCAGTTTGCCATCTTAACTTAGGGGTCTTATATATTATCTATACAAAGAAAAATGATATGATTTAATTAGAAATATTAAATAGCAGGTGAGCCTAGTTCTTAAAGAGAACAGCTGAAAGAATATTAGAATAAGAAGGGCATAAATGTATAATTGTTTAGGTCAGTTCTGAACATTAGAAACATACATCTGATAGGCAGTTTAAGAGTGTTTGTTTAAAAAAATGATAATATTTGAGATAAGGTAAATATGGCTTTAAGATTTCAAGTGTACTAGTTTCATTCTTTTGCATATAGCTGTCCAATTTTGCCAGCACCCATTTATTGAAGAGATTGTCTTTTTTCCATTGGATGTTTTTTCCTGCTTTGTCAAAGATTAGTTGCCCAAAGAGCTGAGGGTCCATTTCTGGTCCATTTCTCTGTTCTGGTCCATTGGTCTATGTGTCTGTTTTTGTGCCAGTACCATGCTGTCTTTGTGATCACAGCTTTGTAGTATAGCTTGAAATCTGGCAGCGTGATGCGCCCAGCTTTGTTTTTCCTTTTCAACAATTCCTTGGCAATTCGGGGCCTTTTCTGGTTCCACACAAATTTAAGGGCTGTCTGTTCCAGTTCTTTGAAAAATGCCATTGGTATTTTTATTGGGATGGCATTGAAAGTGTAGATTGCTCTGGGTAGCATAGACATTTTAACTATGTTTATTCTTCTGATCCATGAGCATGGAATATTTCATAGCAGCATTGTCCACAATAGCTAATTTGTGGAAGGAGCCGAGATGCCCTTCAACAGATAACTGGATTAAGAAGATGTGGTCCATATATACAATGGAATAATCCTCAGCCATCAGAAAGAATGATTACGCAACATTTGCAGCAAGATGGACGGGACTGGAGGAGATTATGCTAAGTAAAATAAGTCAAGCAGAGAAAGACAATTATCATATGGTTCCACTCATTCAAGGAACATAAGAAATAGCAGGAAGATCAGTAGGAGAAGGAAGGGAAGAATGAAGGAGGGGTAAACAGAAGGGGGAATGAACCATGAGAGACTGTGGACTCTGGGACTCTGGGAAACAAACTGAGGGCTTCAGAGGGGATTGGGTTAGGCTGGTGATGGGTATGAAGGAGGGCACATATTGCATGGTGCACTGGGTGTTACACACAAATAATGAATCATGGAACATTGCATCAAAAACTGGGGATGTACTGTATGGTGACTAATAAAATAAAAATTATTAAAAAAAATTTCAAGTGTACTTGAAGAAGATGAAAAGTACATCATAAGGAATATAGTCAATAATACTATAATAACATTGTATGGTGACAGATAGTGACTACACTTATTATAGTAAGCATTGAGTAATGTATAGAATTGCTGAATCACTATATTGTACACCTGAAAATAATATAGCATTGTATGTCAACTATACTTCAAGTTAAAAAAACTTTATTTAATAATTAGAAATAAAGCAAATGATTACTTTAAAAAGAGTTTAGGTGTACTTAATTAGAAATTGATGAAAAGAAAATAATTTTCCATATAGAAAAGCAAATTGTTAATTTGAAGTTAGACACATATTACTTAGGATCAAAGAAAATCTTTAAAAATAACCCTACAGCAGAAACGGAGAAAGAACAATCACAGAAAGCATTATCTAAAGCACCTACTATTCATTTATATATCTAAGTTAGCAAGCAATATCAAACACCTGCCATGTTTCAAGCACTTGGCTCTGAACCAGTGAAGAACAAAAATGTAAGGCCCAGCCTTGTCTTTTAAAAATGTTACCGTGGAGTGTTTGATACAAGCAAAGAATTCAGGAAAGCCCAGTGTGAAATTTTTCATAATAAAGATAGGCAAAAGGAGCTATAGGATTATAAAAGTAGATCAAATAGGAGGAGCATCTAACTAACCACTGTACTTAGGTGAAGAATAAAAATAATGCTTAACATAAATCTGGGAAGAAAAAGAGGACTTTTACAGTTACTATTAATACAAGGTCTCTCAGGAAGAAAGCAGTAGATTCTATGATTGCTGAATTGCTGAAGGAAATTATCTATCCTTATTTAAAA
The DNA here is from genome assembly GCF_024610735.1 of Ursus americanus. Taxonomy (NCBI): domain Eukaryota; kingdom Metazoa; phylum Chordata; class Mammalia; order Carnivora; family Ursidae; genus Ursus; species Ursus americanus. The sequence continues at coordinate 26,862,818 of NC_142135.1, forward strand.
TTCAGAATACAAAGCTCAAAAAACCAAATACCTAGATTTTTGTAACTTTAAGACCTAAATGAGTATGGTAACTACAACTGAAGTATGTCAGAAGTTATTGGCCTTGTCATAACATATCTTTCTCTTTTTTAAAAAAGATTTTATGGGGCGCCTGGGTGGCTCAGTTGTTAAGCATCTGCCTTCGGCTCAGGGTGTGATCTCGGTGTTCTGGGATCGAGCCCCACATTGGGCTCCTCCACTGGGAGCCTGCTTCTTCCTCTTCCGCTCCCCCTGCTTGTGTTCCCTCTCTTGCTGTCTCTCTGTCAAATAAATAAATAAATAAAATCTTTTAAAAAATAAAAAAATAAATTAAAAAAAAGATTTTATTTATTTATTTATTTATTTATTTATTTATTTATTTATTTATCAGTGAGAGAGAGCACAAGCAGGGGGAGCAGCAGGCAGAGGGAGAAGCAGGCTCCCCACTGAGCAAGGAGCTCAATGTGGGGCTCCGTCCCAGGACCCTGAGATCATGATCTGAGCCAAGGTAGATGCTTAACCAACTGAGCCATCCAGGTATCCCATAACATATCTTTCAATAAAGTAATTCTTTAAAGCAAAAATTTGTGCCATGCTGAGTCTTTTTGCCCTACATTAAGGACAAAGGAGTAGTTTGATCTTTTTGCTTAGTTTTGTGTTTTCTTTTCGCCAGAATCTCGTATGTCTTTCTAGTCCCATGCTTTCAAGCTGAGTACTAACATTTTACACATCAAACTAAACATTGTTCTGATTTTATTGGAAACCTAGATATGAAATCTTAAGAATTAGCATATGAGATAAAATTAAATATACCATGAAGAAAGCAATGAGCACTCTTATGTAAGCAAAGCCAACAGTTTCCATTTTCATTTCTTACTTTTCTTGAGAAATACCATAAATTTCTGCCATGTGAAATGTCATCCTCCATCTCTAAAATTGTGTGGGGCCTCTTTCCTTTTAAGAGTCTTTCTACTTTTCCAATCATAGAAAGCACGTAGTAGGGACATGTGTTTGCTCTAAAACATCATTAGAAGAAACTAAATGCATAATTATGTGAGATCAGAGGAGATATATTACAACAGATGTTGGCGAGGATGCAGAGAAGGGGGAACCCTCTTACACTATTTGTGGGAATGCAAACTGGTACAGCCAATCTGGAAAATAGTATGGAAGTTCCTGAAAAAGTTTAAAATAGAACTGTCCCACCACCCAGCAATTGCACTACTAGGTATTTATCCAAAGGATACAAACATAGTGATTCTAAGGGCCATATGCACCCCGACATTTATAGCAGCAAGTTCACAATAGCCAAAATATGGAAAGAGCCTAGATGTCCATCGACAGATGAATGGATAAAGAAGAAGTGGTACACACACACACACACACACACACACACACACACACACACACACTGAAATGTTACCCGGCCATCAAAAAGAATGAAATCTTGCCATTTGCAATAATGTGGATGGAACTAGCGGGCATTAAGCTAAGCAAAATAAGTGAGTAAGAGAAAGACAAATACCATATGATTTCACTCATACGTGGAATTTAAGAAACAAAAAAGATGAACATAGGGGAAGGGAAAGAGAGGGAGACAAATCATAAGAGACTTTTAACTATAGGAAACTAACTGAGGGCTGCCGGAGGGGAGGTTGGTGGGGGGATGGAGTAATTGGATGATGGTCTAATCAGGTGACGGGCATTAAGGAGGACACTTGATGTAATGAGCACTGGAAGTTATACGCAACTAATGAATCACTAAATTCTACCCCTGAAATTAATAATACATTATATATTAACTAAATTGAATTTAAATGAAAAATTTAAAAAACAACAAAAACACTGAATCTAATACACTGACTCATATGTCTTAGAAGAGCTTTGTATATGATATTGGTGTTGAGAGATGACTTGTATTTTATAATTTAAAGATATTTATTAATCACTTCATTATATCATTATTAAATGTTTACTTTCCTACCTTTTCTAAAATGTTTTGAGGTAGATCACTTTAATAGTTATTAATCTGTTATTTTCTGGTATAGCCATTTTTTACACTTACATTATTTTCTTTCCAAGAGAATATTTCAATCTTACAAAAATATTCAAATGTTTTTATTGATATGGACAAATACAACTCCATGAGTAATTAATTGTAATACCTGAGGATATAACATAAATTTACTAATATATATGGATTTTAGCATCTCAATAAAATAACATTTGTTACAACATTAATCTAATATACTCAAATACATATATATGTATTTGTATAAAAAACACACAGACATACCTTTTGTTATATTTCTTGAGGATATAGGAGGTAGGTACTGATTTATAAATTTGAATAAAACTGATTCAAAAGCTAATGGTAGCAAGAGATATTTCATCAACTTCAAATTAAACTGTGATAAGAAGTGTACTATAATATAGTATAGAAAATTATGAAACAGAAAAGAGAAAAAAATCTTTGAGTCAGAGAAGTCTTCATCAAAATTGGAACATTTGAAAGATGAGTAGGAATAATACAAATGTTTGGTGTGTGTGTACATGTGTCCATGGGAAGGATGTATGTTTGGCTTCTTAGTCCAACTCATTATTTCTTCAATCTGGGTAGGCTAAGACCTTTCCAAACATTTAAATTCTGTTTCCTTTCTGATTACCCGTTTTGTCTTTAAGTCATTTCTCTCTTAACGTATTTTACTATAAGCATTCAAGAGAAGCCAAGCTGGTTTTTCAACACTTTGCTAAGTAATTCCTTTAGCTAAATATCCAATTTTATTGTTCACAATTTCAGCCTTCCGCAAAACACTAGGATACAAACAATTCAGCCAAGCTCTTTGCCACTTTACAACAAAGATCACCTTTCCTTCAGTTTCCAATAACATGTTCCTCGTTTCCATCTGAGATCTCATCAGAATGACCTTCGCCATTTATATTTTTACCAACTTTCTATTTATGACCACTTATTCATCGTCTAAGAAGATTGAGGCTTTCTCTAAAGGTCTTATCTTCTCCTTTTGAGCCTCCATGAAAATCATCCTTAATAGTCCATTCACTGGCAATGTAAGTGTTTTCTAGCATGCACCATGAAACTTTTCCAGACCCTGCCCATTACCCAGTTCCAAAGCTCCTTCTACATTTTTAGCAGCACCCACTCTCAGTACCAAATTCATGTTTTAGTTTGAGCTACTATAAGAAAATACCACAGGCTGGGTAACTTATTAAAAACAGAAATTTATTTCTCATAATCATAGGACTGACATGGTTGAGTGAGAGCTCTCTTCTGAGTTGCAGACTTCCCATTATATCCTCCCATGGAGGAAGAGGCTAAGAATCTTTCTTAAACTCCTTTTATAAGAAACTGGTTCCCTTAATGAGGGCTCTACACCCATTACTTAATCACTTCCCAAAAAGTAGGAAGTCCCACCTCCTAATACCATTATGTTTGGGAGTTACGACTTTTGGAGGGACACATTCAGACCATAACAATAAGGGTACTAAATAAAGGTATCCCAAGCTAATTTATTAGCATATTATTTTAATGATTAGTTATTGTAACTGAAGACATTTCATGTTTAGTCTTAAATTAGAAATGGAATAATTTGGACCATTATTTCCAAAAATATTTAACATAATAATAAAATAGTAGATAGGACTAAAGTCAGATATCTTGATTGAAAGTCATTTTACATGATTGTTTAGCAATAAGTGAATCCCTTAAACTATGTGTCTATGTTTCTTCAACAATGATTTGGTAATACCATTTCACTCACTTAATGTGGTATTATCAATATAAACAGAGGATTCAAAGAGAAAGCATTTGAAAAACCAGACCAAACATACACATAAATATCCAAAAATATGTTTTTGGAGGACAACCTTGGATTAGAAATAACCCAATAATGATGTTTCAACTAGACTATTATATGTGAAAAACTAATTTCCTTTCTTAGCTCATATGATAGGTAATCCTAGGCTATATTATCAAGAGAGGGTAATTGGGTAGTATCTTAGTCAGCTTGGGCTGCCATAACAAAATACCATAAACTAGGTGATCTAAACAACAGAAATTCATTTCTCACAGTTCTGGAGGCTGGGAAGACCACGATCAAGGTGCTGAAAAGTTTAGTTTCTGGTGAGACTCTTCCTGTTCTGTAGACTGCTGTTTTCTTGCAGTGTCCTCACATAGGATGAGAAGGTCTGATATCTCTTCTTATAAGGTGACTGATCTCATCATGAGAGCCCCACCCTCATGAACTTATTTAAACTTGCCTCCCAAAAGTTCCATCTCTAAATACCATCACATTTGTTCACTTGGGGGAGTCCCTAGCAAGTAGATTGATCTTATTATCAATTAGTGTGTGTGTGTGTGTGTGTGTATGGTTGTGTTGATGGAGGTACTTCTGTGTTTTTATGTGTGTTTGTCTCTTGGACTTAGACTATTTCCTAAGAAAAGTCATTGAACCCAATATCTGGTCTTCCCTGCAAGTATAATATAAAACTACATACCTTCTTAAATTGTATCTAAAAGGTTCCTCCTGCCACCATATCTCAGTAAAATATAAGTTTTCTTGGTTATTTCACTTAATTGTACCTCTAATATCATTTTTCTAGACAGAAATTGACAACTCTCTAAAATACACAATTATCACTTTAATTTCAACAAAATTTCTATGCTATTCTGGAATGATGAACAGAATTATAATTATGTAAAACAAGAATTTTTTAAAGTTAAGCACATTGATTCTATTAACTTATGTCAAAACATTTTCAACTAGTTTTAAGAGGGACTTTTTCTTTTTTTTTTCTTTTTAATTTAAAGTCACAAAAATTCTATTATAATTTCAGTAGTTGTTATTAATTAAATTCCAATCAAATGTTGTTTATCTTATTCACCTGGGACTATACTCATACCCATAGAATTGCAAAACCAACCTTCTGCTCATAGTATACCCACACACATACTCATATATGTATATATAATAAAAACAAAGTGACATAATGCAAGCAGTATAGAAATGAGAAGTGATTGACTATTGCTTATTTGATTAACATGAAAAGATGAAATAGAGATAATCTCTAATGTAATGAAATGTTAGTAATGAATCCTAATTATTTTTATACTGTATATTCCCTTCTCCTTAATTATACAGAGAGAGCAATCGAGGTAAAAATAGAGTAGAATTTGCTTCAGATTGTTTCTTATTGAATAGTGATTCTTTTATTTTATAATTTTATTTTTAAGTAATCTCTACACCCAACATAGGGCTTGAACTCACAGCCCTGAGGTCAAGAGTCCCAGGTTCTTCCAACTGAGCCAGCCAGATGCCCCTTGAATGGTGATTCTTAAACTAAAGTCAAAAGATCCTTGGCTTATTGAGTATTTATTTTAAGATATTAAGCTTATTTTAATATTTGTTAAAACTTAATGAAAATTTTAAACAAGACATATAACATATTCATATCATATGAATGGTTACCTTCTAGCTGTTTTCTCACAATTTCACATTTGATTTATACAATCAACTTGATGTCATACAGTACTATTTTAACTACCATTAGCTATTGAGAAAAAATAATAACAATAAAAGAAAGAGCTGGACAGTGAAGAATTTACATCATGCTTGGGCTGACATGGACCTGCTTTGGAATGTACCCAGGCTCTGTCCCCCCACATTATTCTTCCCTTGAAAATTAAAGAGCTTAAATCTTCCACTATGGGAGTGAAGGGGTTGGAAATAATCACCGTACCGCTGTTGAGAAGGATGAGCGTTAACTTACAGACAATTGCCCTGTATGATAGCATAATATAAAAGATTGTCAGGACATTGAGAATGGGGAATTTCTGTGTCAAGGTGATCAATACACATCTGCAGCTATCTTAGTGTCTTATGTAGATAAAGGACTTTTGTTTTGTTTTAATGGATAATATCTGGGCTCCCAACATATTAAGATATTAAGATAATGATGTCATATTTAATATATCTTGTGCCTTCTATCTTTCTATAACACTAAGTAAATATGATATGATATTTTATTGGTATCAGTGGGTGACCAGCTCAAATGCGCAATCATAGCTATATTGCCACTTAGAGGTTTTAGGTTTTAAAGAATAAGGTAGTAGAGGAGAGGCTGTGAGGTTCTGAGAAGGTGATGATTTAAGTGGCTGCTTTTTTTTTTTTTAATCTGTGGTTTTGCCCACAGTTTTACTGACAAAATGCTCTATAACAAATAATCAGTGGTGTATCTTACCAATGGAATATGAATAACATGGATTTCTCTACTAGAAAATGGCTGAAATGATCTAAAGCAAAATGAGGAGGCAATCAGCTGATACAATTATTTGATTACTCCTTAAAACTTCCCTCGTGAAACTGAAACCTCTTGGAGGAGGGAAATAACACAGCTCATTAACCGAGTGGCTCTTTTCAGGTGTTTTAAATTAAAATAGATCCAAATTATGAACCAAAAGGCATGTTGTAGACATGGGAAGACATTGTGCTTCATCCTGATGTTCTCCTCTTTAATTGCTGGTTCTTAAATGAATCACTCAGGGACAAATGTTATGGGCAGAAAATTCTGGAAAGCAGAGGCTGTAGTATAAAAGAGGTCAGTCATTCTGCTGAAAAATCTTTTGGTAAAGATGCCTGGGGAATTCCTACTTTCCTGTATTCCCAGATCAGTTGACTTAAGGCAATTAATTTATGTCTGGACACTGAAGAATGAAAAGGAATGTCTACTATGGATGTTAGTCCACAACATTCTGTAGCAGCGGGTGTTTTTCAGCTACCAATAGGGTAATAGCCATGCCTATTTAGTGAGGATTGGAGAGAGAAAATTCTCTGTAAAGAAAGGAAACTTGAACTACTCTCACAGGTTGTGAGGTGGAATACCTCCACAGAACCAGTAGAAATATCAATGGCAACAGCATCCCAGAAACCAGTTTCTTCATAAAATATGCCTCAGACCCAAGCTATGGTAGATATTGGGATTAAGACATGCCTTCCATCAAGTGCTCCACATACAGTTCTCCTATTGAGCAGGAGGGTCAATGAAATGCCATGACAGATTTACTGTAGCACAGGTTTTACTGAATAAAATTCCAGACTCTCCTGAAGAAAGCAAAAAGCCAGAGGAATGAAAATAGAGAAAGAAAAGTAAAGAAACAGGGAATCAGGTACAATCATCTAAGTGGCTATTAAAACAAGAATAAGTAAATTTGTAGGATCCCTATGAAAAGTTAACTAGTGTGTTATTACATTATCACTGGCTGGGACAAAGGAAGCCTGCTTCAGTGCCAGCAGCAACCTCTCCTCAGGTACCCTGTCAAATTCCCTTCCTTTGTCCCAGGTTAGGTGAATATAAATCCAATCAAGCCAATGGGAAAGAGATACAAAACATCCTGACACAGGCTACTAAGACTGTTTTCAGGCAGTAAGGAGTTGAAAACAAAGTTACTACACATGTTTGTCCAACCACCAGTAGTGGGATGTCTGACGCTACATGCTATGGTGAAAGTTGAAGGTCCTAGGAATAATGAACAAAATTTACAAGGTTATGGAATGTCATTTCACAGTGTACTATAATATCCCTAGGCAGCATGGAGGGCTGAAAGTAAAGCTTGGGAGTTAGGCAAAGCCTTGGGAAATTTGCAGATAGGAAATAACAATGTAAAGGATATTCAGTTTTGTTATCACCTTTACTTGAATATGTAAGTGGAATAGATGTGATGCATGTGTGGGTGGTCTTACCAATACCAGCCTATATGTAAATGTTGGGCAAGTACAACCTTCTCCAGAGTTTAACTGGACAAGCCAAATGGGAGGCCTTAGAATTTCCCAAATAATATCAAATATTGAGCAATATTAGGTTCAGAAAAGACAACAGGAAAAAAAAAAAATCAGCCTTGATTAGAAAAGCAGAAGCTGGAGCGATAGTCTTCATGCTTCTTTCTATAGTAGTCCAGGCTAAGGAGAAATTTAGAATGCTCTTATAGGTTGATTGTTGCCTATCACGGGTTTGAAAATATGTCTCCCCTCCCCCAAGTCGAGGAGAAAAACATTACTGTGCTTTTCAAACAAAAGGCATGTCATTGTAACAGTTTAAACATTTTGAGTACTTGATTGATTACAGATAAACGTTTGTTGCTGATACTTCTTAAGTTTTCAATAAATGATTCTCTTTATACATTTTTTGTGTATTTTTGGTGTGAAATTCCAGACCTTGTGTGATCAGCTTGATTACTCATTCTTTCTCAGTCAGTGATGGTAATGTGCATGCCTTGAAGGTGGTTCTACATTGATGAAGCAGTGAACCACAGTGCAGGAACAGAAGACAATCTATCTGGGTTATTATGTATTGTCACCATTATGAAAAAAAAATCTAATAGTTGATTCTGTTACAAAGCTCATTAAGTAACTGAAGAAATTAATGTAAATCCTGATTTTCAGCTGACTTGTGTCTGTGCAAATTGCTGTGGGTCATTATCAGAAGGCTGTAACTTTTGTTCTCTAAGTCAGATTTTCAAAATGACTCATTCTTGATACCACTTTGGACAAGTAATTTATTCTTTCAAAAACTCATATGTCAATGTTGCTAGTAGTTGTAAGAAAATTTATTGAATTATGGAAGCTTTAAGAAATTGGGTGTCAAGCCTCTGCACATTGTTTCAATCATTTCATAAAAAAAACATAGGAAGGTTAAGAAAATTACTGTGTGTAATATCATTATGTTTTTTATAAACTACTTGAGATAGTTATCCTCATTTACCTCTTCAGCTAACCTGCTATAGGAAAATGATACAATAAGCAAGACAGCCCACCACAAAAGCATGGCTCCAGCAGATGGTACTAAAAAGGATAAAAGAGGCGCCTGGGTGGCACTGTCAGTTGAGCATCTGACTCTTGGTTTCAGCTTAGGTCATGATCTCAGGGTTATGAGATCAAGCCCCTTGTCAGGCTCCACCTTAGAAGGGAGTCGGCTTGAGTCTCTCTCTCCCTCTCCTTCTGCCCCTCACTGCCCACCCTCCCCCACTCATGTGCTCTCTCTCTCTCACTCTCTCTAAAATAAATAAATAAATCTTTTAAAATATAAAATAAAAAGAACAAAAGCAATTATTATGTAAATCCATATATCCTAAAATAAGAACATGTCCACATACACCCAAACATCTTACATTGCCATTTTGTGATGGGTTTTCTTTTAAAATATGACCCTGCCTTTCATTTTAGATTGATTTGATGTGTGTAATGTTCCTAACGAATGCAGAAAAGGGGTATGATTGAGCAAAACACACTGATACTTATTCAGGATGTGAAAACCACATCCTATGAGAGTTGATGGCTCAGGTTATATTGATTAAAATATCTTGTACATATTTCCCTAGTATCTCAAAAATGTAATCACGAGTCCAATGTGAGTAAACCAATAAATTCTTTCATGATTTCTCCTCTTCTGCATTGCATATTTTAATAACATTTAGTTGGAATGCAGGATCAGATCATTGGTTTAAGGCTGCCAGTTTCACACAGACATTTTAGTCATTGTTTTCTAGAGGAATATACTAACACGATTGATCTTTGAAATTAAAGGTGAAATTGGCTAGCAGCATATTCACAGTTCAGATGTAAGCAGACAGTGAGGTTTGGATATGCCTGGCAAACTAAAGGGACAGATCACCAAATATCATTTATATCCAGGGCTAAGAAATTTACTGAAATCCAGGTATATTGTGAATCTGAAAAAATTTTTGATTGACAGAAGGGAGAGAAGATGCTGAGTTCATTATGATATTTGTTGTCCAGACTGTAGCTTTTGTTCCACTCCACTGGACTCATGCTTGAGGCCCTTGTGAAATGTATTCATGGAAGGAAAAAATAAAAATAAGTAGACCAACAATGAAGAGACACAGACTTAATGAAAGACTCTGGGTTTGACCTATGACTAAATAGATATCAACTGTGAAATCAAAAGGAGCAAAATATTTCAAATAAGAATTCATACATAGAACATTTTTAAACCTTTGTAATGGCTTAAACTTTTCTGGTATTCTTAATTATGGGTTTGCTGCTAATGTTTCTTAAGTTTTAAATATAAAATCCCCTTTACATATGTGATATAGAAATTCCTGAAATTCTGCAGACTGGGAGCATAGAAGAAAAAAAAGAACAGAAACTATAGAGAAATATCTCACAAATAATGTATAGGGAGGTTCATATCATCCTTTTATTTTAATAACCAAAAAGAAAATAAGAATTTGATCTTAATTTGATAAATAAATAAATAATAAATACAAAAATAAATGGAAGAAAATAGCTTTGGCATCTTGGAACCTCAGAGGTTTGTGGTTTAGCAGATGAGATGTTTATTGGATAAAGTTGTCCTTAACTCGTGCCTTTTGGAGCAGCAATCAATGACTGCAGGTGAAGCCATGCTCATGATTACATGTAAGATGCCCCAGAAATATTTAGAAGGATTATTTTGAGAGACTGCAGTTCTTATATCTGAGGTTATAGGAAAGAGGCTCTGATATCCTGGTTAATCCTATTATGAAACCCTATCTCTAAACACAGGTCGAGAGGCTTGAGAAAACTAGAGTGTACTTAATCATTGTGGGAGGAAAAAAAAAAAATTTCTTCTCCTGGCTTTACAGAAAATCTCACATTAAAAAAGTCCTGATTTTTTTTTTTCCAAAAAAAAAAAAAAAATAGTTCTTCATGATTACTTGTATCTACAAGCTGCTGGGGCAGATAATGGCTGGCCCATTTAATCGTTCATTAGTCTTCACCATCCTAATTTAACTATCCCTAAACAGATTGGTTGGGCATATTATTGCAAGGAATTTAGAAACCTGCTTTAAAAACAGTTTTATAAAAGTTTTACACATATTTAGGTCTCATTAATAAACAACATTTCTCCTTACAGACTGTCACAGGGAATTAAAGGAAAACCAGAAATTAATGGAAGGGCTAACTGTAATGCAAAACAGCTGAACCTGAATCTTTTACAAAGGTAAGGATAGATTATGATTAATTTACCTGCTTTATTCTTTTTTACCTCACAGCAGTACTTACCGTTTGTCAGAGTCTCGCTGTCCTTCTGATTTTAGAGGTGTGGGGTCTTGGTTTGTTTTTTTGGAAACCCTGGAGTACTCAGCATGCCACTGAGGCCTCAAGCTCTTATCACCACAAGCAAAACTGTCAGTTCTGAAACACTGCTGAGGAGACTCTCAGGCAAAGAGAAATGCAAAACAAGCACTTCACACGGTTGTGGGGCAGGTACTGCTGGAAAACTTATTAATGAAGGATTAAATGTATAAAAAGAATGCTCTGAGCCCCTAAAGTTTGCTTACCACTCAAAAATGTAGGATTAGAAGTAATCATGTTGGTACAGTTTGAGAAATTATGGAATAGTGTTTTGTGTTAGCTCAGCTAACATTCTTACTTTGTTCCTCTTTCCCTAATTGTGTAAAAGTAATGGAAGCAAATAGGATGCACATATTTTTAACACTTTTAGGTATTTCTGCATATATGAGCATTGTGATAAATATTTTTGAGGTAACTACTTTTTAATGCTAAGTTGAAAATTCATTTAGACAAAATAAATATGAAGATAACAAAAGTTACAGGAAACAACTTTAGAAATCTAAAATAGACTCTAACATATTATTTAATTTTTTGAGGTTTTCATCTCATTTTTAATAGCAGGGGAAAAGTACAAGTTAACACTAAGGATTTTGATGACTCACATGTGCAGAATCTTTGATGTTTAGCTTATTTTTGATGTTGTATGCTTGTTTTTGTACATGAACTTGTTTTTTTTCTGATAACTTTAGTTACCAGCTGGTAAGATGGAAAAACAGAAATCCAAAAACCAGAATTGAGTTTCACCATGCCTTTGTCTTTTTTGTGGTGAGGTATCTGTCGTATAAAGTAGGAGGATAAAGAAAGCCCAAGGGTAAAAAAAAAGATTTGGAACGTGACAGGGCAAAAGCCACCTCGTCCCTTTTCCCTCATCACTATTTGATACTTTCTCACCAGATGTGCCTGACTTGTGTGTATAGCTACTCTGGGCACTGACGTTCTCCTAAAACTGTAATTGTCTGTCTCTGAGAGTGTAGTCAACAGAGCAGTTAGCAAGAAACACTCACTGGTGGCAGATCTGCCTGCATAGTTTCACCTGCTTCTCATCCCATCCTAGCATTGCTGTGTTGGAACCCTGGCAAATCTTATGTTCCTGGACTGGTGCTGCTATTTGTCCTTTTTAAGATGTTAGTAGGGAGTCAAACACTTTTCTATAAACTACCTCCCCTCCCCCGCCAATTGAAGCATCCAACCCTTCTTCAGTCTGGATGCAAAGTTCTCTTCATTTAACAAACATTCTTTCATTTTCCATGGCTTCTTTACATTTTTTAAATTTTATTTGAAGGTCCACATGTTTTCCTCTTGTGTGAAATATCTTGGTTTGTGTTGGGATGGAAATAAGGTATTGCTTGCTATCAGTTAACCTTCTTACTGATCCATCCTTTGTATGTATGAAAGGTATATATCTAAAGGCTGTTTTTGGACATTTAAAACAATTAATTTTATATCATGGTTATTTTCCTATACAATTAAATATTCTGTGATAATATCATTATAATGTCTTATAATATCCCATCTATTCTGGTATGACTTGGCCTTGGCAATCTTTTCAAAATCTCATGCAAATAAAAATGGAGGGAACAGCTTTGCATAAACAATGTTACTTTGAGTCTCTCATTATTTGAATCTACATATCATTTTTCAATGACATCTCCCCTAGACAAAGATTGAAATTAAAACTAAAAGCCTAGCTTATTTAAGGAGTACAGACACATGAGCCAAATCCAGATCTTTCCTCAAAATATTAAATTAGAATTATTTCAGCTCCTCCAGGAAGTTTACTGTGAATTGCTGTCATACTTGGATAAATTATCTTGATCATACTACAATGATGGTAAAATTTTTTTTCCTATTACTGAATTTGTTTATCTCAAGTATTTAATAGTCTAGAGGGAAACTTTTCACAATAGTCTGTTCTCTCCTGAGTAAAGAAACTATATTTTATTCATCTAGGTATCATCAGAGACTAGAACATCATAGGCATGTACTTTATATTTGTAGAATGAATGAAACTGGCTCCCACATCTAACACATTATGGAAATCAAAACTGTTCATTTAAACTTAGTAGTGTCAATTTTATTACATGAAATACTATTGAGCTTTTTTCCAAATGTGTTATATTAGTCAGGGTCTACCAGAATCATAAAGATGTATTCACCTGGAGTTAATTTATCTAGTTAAGTTATTATTAAATATTTAATTAAATTATCTAATTAAATTATTATTAGTTAAATATCTAAAGATAATTTAAAGAAGATATTATTAACAGAGTTGTGGAAAGGGTTTAGGGAACAAACAAAAGATATTTAGTAAACCAAAGACTAGCTAGAGCCAGAAGCCATTTCCTTCCCCAGGCCGAAAGGATAAAAGGAATAATAGGAAAATGGTGTCTCTGGATCCAAGGGTAGCTGGAACCATGAAAGAGGAGTCACAGCAAGTCCATCACCAAAGCTCAAAGTGAAGAAATATCCTTATATCTTCCCCGCCCCTGTCATCCAGTCTTCTGCTATCGAATCCGTTGCTAATTCAACCAGACACTAGGGGGAAATGGGACCCAGAGATGCAATTTTTTAATATCAACTTCCTGCGGTGCAGAATAATGAAGAGAAGCCAAAAACTGATTGTAAATTAAGTAGAAAAAAATCATACTTGTTATGGAAGAGATAAATCTAATATTAGTTATGAAGAATTATATTTTCATTAAAAATCTGATATAAGATTATATGTGTGCTTGCATGTATATATATATGCATTGTATGCAAATATATATATATATATATATGCATCGAGAAGAGATTGAAAGCAGATGCAAATAAACCAGGAGGCTTACAGCACAATAGTGCTCTTGATATTTTTTCACATTTAAAAAGTCCTTTTTAGAATGATTGAAATTTATATTTATTATTGTCACTATCATTATTATTAGGATGGCGATGATAATAGCAGCTCTTTAATTTTAATGAATACCTTAAGTATTTACTTCTATGATTAGCAATCACCCTATATTTTTATTTTGCCGCTTGTTTACAGAAACAGTACAAACTGATAATTTTAACTTTGTTGAAAATTTAAATTAATAACCTTCACTAACTTTCTCCTGTATCTTAATTGTTATTTAAGTTTTTCCTTAAGTTTACAATATAAGGATTATATGACAAATAATCATGAGCCACCTTAAGTTTTATGTCCTTTTAAATTCATGGAATAGAGTCTATTGATTTAAAATGACTTGTGTATACTTCACCAGGAAACAACAGGGAATTTTTTTTTTAGTATCATTAACATAAACTGTAGAATAGACAAATCACAGTGACAATGTCATGCATAGTTTACTTATATAGTCCTCAAGTCACTTTATAAAATTAACAGGATATTTCATAAAAATGTGTCAACCCTAAAACAATATATCACTTTGTGATTTTGATTTGTTGATCTTAAAAAAGAAAAAAGCCAGTTATTTTACCAGCAAAATGAGTTCATTTTGGAATAGCAGAGAATTTGTAATTTGGATAAGCAAACTGTGGTGAACCATAGGCAAATCCAGAGAACAAAAGGAGAGGAACTTGCTTTTATAGGGGAAAGGAGGAAACTGGAAGGGGTTGTTTCACTGAGTTCTCATTGACTGGACTGTTGCTTGAGCAAGGAGAAATTCTTCCTCCTCCTGGGGTATGCAAAGCAAGCTTCTTCCTACTGGGAAATGCAAGGTATGCTTCTTAAGGCAAGTGGTAATATGTAAGATCTCTCTCTCAGGGCTTCCCCACTCCACTTTAAGTGAGATTGCTTTTATTTATTTTCACAGATTCAACAAGTAGTAAATCCCAAAAGATTTGTTATGACTTCATAAACCGTGAGGCAATGGTAAATCTTTAACTTTTTTTTCCCCTAGAAATAGTGGTGCCATTATTATGAGTCCATATTACAGCTCAAATATCTCATCCTCAAAGAGAAATCTTAATACCTCCTTTAAATGTTTTTGAAAGTTATGGGCTCTATCATTCCTCTGTTTACTCCCTGTAAACTTGTTTGATTTTTTTTTAATTATACATGCCCTACTATAATGTAAAGAGATATACCTTCCTTGTTTGCTCAAGAACACTATCATACGATACAGTGCCTTCTGCATAGTAGGTACTTAATGTTTGGGACGAGTGGTTAAATGAATAAATGATATAAACTAAGCTACTGGAGTCTAGATTAGATCATAAGGTAAACTTGATCTGAGCAATTTCATGGCAAGAATTCTAAAGAGTCTAAAATGTATGGAGAAATGCAAAGAATCTAATAACCAAAACAATTTACTTAAATGACAAACATTCAAGGAGTGCCTGAGTGGTTCTGTTGGTTAGGCGTCTGACTCTTGATTTTGGCTCAGGTCATGATTTCAGAGTCCTGAGATGGAGCCCTCTGTCAGGCTCAGGCTCCTGCTGGGCTGGAGCCTACTTAAGATTCTCTCTCTCTCTCTGTGACTTTAAATCTCATTTTCATTCATTATTTTGCAAATGTTTATTGAGCACTTATTTTCTAAACCACTAGTCGAGGCCCTGAGGATACAAATTATTCAAAAAACAAGCAAAGGAAAAAAATAGCCCACGTGACAGCAGTTATATAATATTTATTTATTTATTTATTTATTTATTTATTTATTTATTATTTATTTATAATGTCTGGAACAAAAACAGCCAAAACCACAGCTTCTGGAAGAACCATTTGTTCTTGCTGGTCTTGTCCATCTTGAACTGACTTCAGCCCCTCGTCAGGCCTTGTATTTAAGAGCGGGGTTTCTGAAAACATCGAGGCTGACAAGTTTGTCCAAGAGGATATCCACAAGGTACCTTGTGGGCATGAGGTGATTGTAGTTACAAACTTTCACAAAAGATTTGATATTTGACCTCTTCTTGCCCATGGCAGCTGCCACTCTGCTGGGATACCGGTCAATTCCAGCCACCAGAGCATGACTGTAGGTTTGGTTGCAGTGGCAGTCATCAATGTTCTTCACAAGGACCACTTTTGCCTCGGAAGTAGCTTCTTGCCAGGACCAGCACCACCGTCCCAGGTCTCACAAACTTGCTCTTTTGACACCAACCACCCGAGCCTTATAATATATACTTCTATGGGAAGACAAACAATAAACAATATGAATATTGATTTAAATAAAACATTATATAGTGACAGGTGCTGGGGGGACAAAGTAGGGAACCTTAGAAAATGTGAATATATGATACTTAATTTGAATGGTCAAGAAAGACTAAAAAATTGCCATTTTAGTAGAATTCTCAAATATGATTAAAAGGTCAGTCATGTCAATATCCATAGGAAGAGCACTCTAGAAAGAAAAGAAGAGAAGGGATAAAGGCCCTAGGCATGTTTTCTTGTTTGTTTGTTTGTTTGTTTGTTTGTTTGTTTGTTTTCTGATGAGTTACAGGGATAGTAAGGAGGCTAATGTGTCTGGAGCAGAGTAAGAAAGAAGGTAGGTGCAGCTTATGATTTCAAGGATATAATAAAGCAGATAAGAAGGATGGATAAAGCCTAGAAAGTCTTTAGTTTTACTTTATGGTAGAGTATTTTGAGAAGAGAAATAGTATAATCTGATTTACATTTTACAAGGTTTGTGAATGTTATTTAGTATAGACTGGACTGTTTCTACTCAAACGTATCATCTCACTCCTGTAAATTATCACCTTATTGGATACTGATCATGTGAATACATTTTGATCATGAAGTCCTACAAATATCATAGAAATAATTTTCTTTTTTTTTATTTTAATGATTTTTTATTATATTATGTTAGTCACCATACAGTACATCCCCGGTTTCCAATGTAAGGCTCGATGATTCATTAGTTGTGTATAACACCCAGTGCACCATGCAATATGTGCCCTCCTTACTACCCATCACCAGCCTATCCCATTCCCCCACCCCCCTCCCCTCTGAGGCCTTCAGTTTGTTTCTCATAGTCCATAGTCTCTCATGTTTCATTCCCCCTTCTGATTACCCCCCCTTTCTTTATCCCTTTCTTCCCCTACCGATCATCTTAGTTCTTATGTTCCATAGATGAGAGAAATCATATGATAGTTGTCTTTCTCTGCTTGACTTATTTCACTTAGCATTATCTCCTCCAGTGCCGTCCATGTTGTAGCAAATGTTGAGAACTCGTTCTTTTCTGATAGCTGAGTAATATTCCATTGTATATATGGACCACAACTTCTTAATCCAGTCATCTGGTGAAGGGCATCTCGGCTCCTTCCACGATTTAGCTATTGTGGACATTGCTGCTATGAACATTGGGCTGCATATGGCCCTTCTCTTCACTACGTCTGTATCTTTGGGGTAAACACCCAGTAGTGCAATGGCTGGATCATAGGGTAGCTCAATTTTTAACTTTTTTAAGGGACCTCCACACTGTTTTCCAGAGTGGCTGTACCAACTTGCATTCCCACCAACAATGTAGGAGGGATCCCCTTTCTCCACATCCTCTCCAACAATTGTTGTCTCTTGCCTTGTAGAAATAATTTTCTAAATATTATCACTCCCTGCCTTATTTTTGATTAGCCTATTTCCTACTGCTGAAGTGTTCTCTAGATATTAAGAGTTTATTCATTCGGAATCACTTTCTCATTAGAAGAGATTGAAACTGACTCAAACTGTCTTAAGAATAAAAGGGAGTGTGGCTTTATTGGACCATATAAACATAACTAGCTTCATGCTTAGATCCAGTTGTTCATAAGAAGGATCAGTGCTTTTTCCCTTATCTTTTCTGTAGATTTGTTTGCCTGTTTGTTGTCTTTATTCTATAAGAGGTTCTCAATACCTGGGAAAAATGACACCTGTTTGCAACACCAAGAAACATTCCAATGGTTTAATGAATCAGCAGCATAAAATATCTTATCTTTATCAGTGACTATACATCAAACACATTCATATTTTTTCATTGGATGTACTTCATTGATATGGCCAGTCCTGAGCCCAGTGGTATGACCAAGAGGATAAGTGGTCTACTTAATTGACATGAACTTAGCCCTACAATCTGCGAAAGTGAGAATATTGTGATTTACTGCCACAAGTTTGAGTCACATATCTTATTCCTGTAGCCTGTGAAGGGCATGCCATTGTGACTTTCAGCCACAGGGATGAAGGGATGGCAGGTAATGAAAAATAGCAGTTCTACACAAGAAGATTGGAGCAGTAATGTCAAAGAAACATATAGGAATATTTAATAGGAGATTAAGACAATCAGTACCATAATCTAAAATGGGCAATGGTCAAAGGATCCAATGGTAGGTGAGATTAAGGGGAATTCAGGAAACAAATAATATGTTTTGTGTTACATAAAGCAATCTTGCATATGGTTGGAGTACATTTTAAATCTGCCAAAGCTGAACTCACTCTGCCTTCTGATATTTCACTTAAGGTAAGTGTATTTGACTTCTGGTACATTAAAAAACTAAGTGTGTGTGTGTGTGTGTGTGTGTGTGTGTGTGTGTGTGTGTGTGTGTGGTGGTGTATGCTTGTATACATTAACTAACATAAATTAATATGGTATGCATATAGGCAAAAACACATTGGTGGAGATTATGTTTTTTTGTTCTAACAGCACAGAGTCTGGCACATGGAAGATGATAATTTTTCGGTGAAGCCTTATTAAATCAGCTTGTAATTAAATGTTTCATATATGACCATGAACTGCAAAGATTATTTCTAATGTATTCATTCTTGTATGTAATAGCTTCTAATATGTAGTAATGCTATCTTTTCTTAAAACAGGGACTTGAATTTTAAAGGTGATGCACTTTAAAATTACTCTAATTCTTTTTTTTTCTTTATTTACTTTTATTTATTTATTTTTATAATAATATTTTTTTATTATATTATGTTAGTCACCATATAGTACATCCCTGGTTTTTGATGTAAAGTTCCATGATTCATTAGTTGCGTATAACACCCAGTGCACCATGCAATACGTGCCCTCCTTACTACCCATCACCAGCCTATCCCATTCCCCCATCCCCTCCCCTCTGAAGCCCTCAGTTTGTTCCTCAGAGTCCATAATCTCTCATGCTTCCTTCCCCCTTCTGATTACCCCCCCTTTCTTTATCCCTTTCTTCTCCTACCAATCTTCCTAGTTCTTATGTTCCATAGATGAGAGAAACCATATGATAATTGTCTTTCTCTGCTTGGCTTATTTCACTTAGCATTATCTCCTCCAGTGCCGTCCATGTTGCAGCAAAAGTTGAGAAATCGTTCTTTCTGATAGCTGAGTAATATTCCATTGCATATATGGACCACATCTTCTTAATCCAGTCATCTGTTGAAGGGCATCCCGGCTCCTTCCACGATTTAGCTATTATTTACTTTTAAATTTTGAATTTAAATAAAAGTATTTTAAATGTTAAATTATTAATACAGGATCAGAAACAAGATTTAAAACATGTGTATTGTAGATGTTTTAACTATATTTTTTAAATTCTGTTTCTTTTCTTTATGTCTCCTTTACTTGTGAGAGGAGAAACTAATTCTTATTTTAACTTTTTTAAAGTGTTATTCTGGGGCAGTCATTTAAGCATCTGACTCGTGGTTTGGGCTCAGGTCATGATCTCAGGGTTGTGAAATTGAGTCCCACATTGGGCTCTACGCTAAGTGTGGACTCTGCTTGGATTCTCTCCCTCTCCCTCTTCTCTGCTCCTCCTCCTACACTCTCTCTCTGTCTCAAAAATAAATAAATCTTTTAAAAAGTAAAATAAAAAAGTGCTGTTCCAATACCAAAAACAATATCACACTATATGTTAACTAAATAGAATTTAAATAAAAATTTGAAGAAGAAAAAAAAAGTGCTCTTGTATTCCGAATGAACTAAATTTACACTACTTCATTAAATACATTCACATTTATTCATTTTATATGAACACCTTGTGATTATTGTTTTGCCTCCCTACATTGTTTTATATAGGCACAAAACACTTCTCCTTAGCCTGATGATCCCATCTCTACCAAAATATTAGGCAGCCGTGACAGGATGCAATTTGTTTTTTTCTACATACTGGTGACTAAGGTGGACTGATGTTACATGAACTTCCTAATGTTCCAAATCCTGATGCATATATTTTCCAAAAACTATTTCCAAACATAGGTCACTGGATATTTCTGAGTAGAAGATAATGAAATAAAATGAAAAATGAAGTCTTAGAGTTTCTCTGTAGTGGGTAGTGTGAAATAACAATAATATATTTTATATTTTTCATTGGAAGGTTCATGTGAATCAGCCCACACATTAAAATACAAAAATTTTATTGTCAAAGAATGCAGCAGAAATTAAATCATTAATTTCATTGTATGAACACATGATCTTGCTATCCTGAAAATGTCTCTGTCTCAACTACATACTATATTTTAAAAGGAGAATAAGCAAAGAAAGCCCTTGTTTATAAAACTTAATTTCCCACAAAAACATTCTTTAGAAGCAAAATTATCATTTTGTTCATTATTTTTAAGTATCTGACATTGCAGCAAACATATTAGATATATTTATTATTGCAAAACAAGTATGTGACCAGTTTTCTTTATGGAGCATCGAAGAGGTCATTTCTCTACTCTGTTAACAGATTTCACTCACGATCTTCCCACTTCAAAATATAATATTTTGGGTCTCTATGTTCGAGATATAGATCTGTCACTAATACACATATGACAAATGCATTGCTTCTGATGTGACCTTTGTCTAAAGAAACCATTCCCATACACTGTCAGGCATCTTTTCTCGGCAATCTCAAGATATGAACTCAATTGGCAAAAGGCTTTATTGTGGGGAGCTTCGCACATTGTTCTCATTACTTTTAAGGCATTTTAAAGCCTACACAGCTGTAAAATTGTTTTATCTCCTCCTTTCTCCCCCAATAAGGATTAGCTGAGGTCCAAGGAGTACTATAAGCCTGATAAAGCTTTGAGTGCTTTTACACTGAACTTGAAATGAGTCCAAATACCTCTAACTCCAACATATCAAACTTAAAGTATCACGAAGAACCCAAGTGGCTTAAAAATCCTGCACTACCTTCAGGACTAAAGCAGTCATCCCTCCAGCTGCTGGGGGTATAGTCTCTCAGCTGAGTCTCTCTGAAGAAATTGCACTAAGTTTTAGAGAGCCATCTCACCAAGACTATGTGTCCTTCTGGAAACGTAGTCCATGTCCAATGACTGTCCAAAACAGGCGTGGTAAGGTGGGTTGAGGGTAAGGAACTGTTAGAAGGCTCAGTCCTTTTCCCTCCATTCATGACAACCCTAAAGAGTCATCTTTGCTCTAGTGGGATTGACTGGTCTTTACCACAATGGCGTGCAGTTCTAATCATCCCTCTGCTCAGTCCTGTTTTTGTTTTTGTTTTTGTTTTTAACTCTCATAGTTGTTTTTCCTGAAAACTATAAACTTCTTGCATACAAATCTCTATAGCAAAGCCTATTTTCCAGAGAAGCTGGCTAACAACACAACTTATTTAAACTAAGAATATGCAATTCTATTTCTTCACAAAACCTTGAAATTAATGAAGAAAATCTTATATCACTACCTTCGGTGTGTGAAATAATAGTGGACTGAATAAAATTATTTGGCTGCTTTTGGGTAGAATTGTCACAGGGACTTAGTATACATTTATTTCCTTGATTAGCTTTTAAATTATAATCCTAAGTCTGAAGTACAAAATAAAAAACAAACTGATGTTGAGGCTATTTCTTTACACTTATGTATATTCTTTTAGTACTGCCTCTTTTTTTTTTAAAGATTTTATTTTTTTTTATTTATTTATTTGGCAGAGATAGAGACAGCCAGCGAGAGAGGGAACACAAGCAGGGGGAGTGGGAGAGGAAGAAGCAGGCTCATATCGGAGGAGCCTGATGTGGGACTCGATCCCATAACGCTGGGATCACGCCCTGAGCCTAAGGCAGACGCTTAACCGCTGTGCCACCCAGGCGCCCCTAGTACTGCCTCTTTAAAAAAAAAAAAAAAAACTGATGAATTCACTTCTCTCTCTCTTCTCCACCACCTGTCTTTTGTGTGTGTGTGTTTGTGCATGTGTGTGTTTGGAGGTGGAGTAAGGTTTAAAATGTTTTAAATTATACAATATTAGATTCAATTATGACATACATTTTAGCAAAGTGTTCCTTTGATTTTATCATTTTTTATTTTATCATTTTTTTAAGTTTATTTTCAGAGTTAAAGAGTTTAAAAATATTTGAGGGCTTAGTGACTTCCTTCCCCTTGTCCAGTTGTGGACATTTCCCCCCTACATTTTCTGTGTTTCTCATTATAAAGTCTTCTCTTAAATATTAACAAATTGGCTCCAGGAAGATACTAATTTATCATCCCATCAGCTATGTAGGAGAGTGCTCATTTTGCAATGTTAATTATATGCCATATTATCTTTTTGTTCTTTTGTCAATATAATGGATGAAATGCAATATATTTCATTGTTTGTTTTACCTTCTAAAACTAACGACTGAAATTGAAAATAGTTGTACATCGATGTCCAACAAAATGGTGGTATGACCTTTGGGCCCCTGCCACAATATAAATTAATACAAAAATTGCTCCTAAGCTACACCTGGATTAATGTCTTGTGGCTGTCCAATGGAAGGCAGGATCAACCCACAATCCAGAATTCAGTTCAAATATTGAGATAGATGATGCTACCCAAGTACCAAGAGGTATTAAGACATTTATTACTCACATTATAAGGTTTTCTTGGGAAAGCAAGGCAGACTTACACTAAACTACAAAAACCACTTAATAGAGCAAAGAGGAGGGACACCTAGGTGGCTCAGTAGGTTAAGCATCTGCCTTTGGCTCAGGTCATGATCCCAGGGTCTTGGGATCAAGAGTCTGCGTCTCCTCTCTCTCTGCTGCTCCCCCTCCTTCTGCTCTCTCTCTGTCAAATAAATAGATAAAATCTTAAAAAAAAAATAGAGCAAACAGGAACAAATGGCTTGGAGTGATTTGAGGGTAATTTCAGGTTTAGAGTCCCCACTCATTGTCCTGGATTTTGTGTGGTTTGAACTTCCTACCAGAACCAAAGGAAGGAGCCTGTAGACTTGTAAATGGGCTTGCTAAGGTGTGGGACAAGAAATGTACAAAGAAGTCTTGGGCTTGAAATATATCAGTAGTCAAACATCAAAACTGCAACCAGACTCTGTCTTACAGTTAAAAATAAAGTGAAATAACAAGTGCTAGAAATAAAGAAGGAGCTCAAAACTACAGAAGAAAAAGAGCAAACTGACATCCTAAGAAGAGCCCAGAGTACTGTAAACCATGGAATCTGATTGACTGAGACCACTGAATGACTTTATGTCTTCACCTAAGGGAAATAGGAGTGACATTCCTCAAATAGGAAGTGCGGCTCCTCAACTTAAAAAGAAATTAGTAAATCAACCAACATCTTTAACCCACCTTTAGCTAGAATATTGGCAATGGTGTTTGTCATCCACCTGTGACTTTGAGCTTTAAAAACTTACTCCTTTGAGAGAAATTGAAGCCTTAAATCTGAAACATATGAATTTTATAATCAGAGTTACAACATACACTTAGTGCTGGAATACACAGTCAAAGAATTACTACAGAAACCAACTAAGGACTTGTGAAGTTTCTTGAACTCTGTAGGAAGCAAGCAAAATGTAAGCAAAGTTTCTTGAACTCTGTAGGAAGCGAGTTGTAGAAACATGCCTACAACTGAAAGACAAACTATAAAATCAATAAGATGATGATGAGCTTATCTTGAAATATTTAAAACAAGATCAAGAAATGAACCCATAAAAAGGCAGGAAGAAAAAACCAAAGAATTAACATCCATTAGACAATTTAAAATGAATAAAATACTAGCATATTCTTTTTTTTTCTCCAAGTTTGTATTTATATTCCAGCTAGTTAATATACGGTTCATACTAGTTTCAGGTATAGAATCTAGCGGTTCATCACTTACGTACAACACCCAGTGCTCATCTCAACAAGTGCCCTCTTTAATACCCATCATCCATTTAACCTATACCCCCACCCACTGCCCCTCCAGTAACCATCAGTTTGTTTTCTATAGTGAAGAGTCTGTTTCTTGATCTGGCTCTCTCTCTTTGTATTCCCCTATGTTCATTTGTTTTGTTTCTTAAATTCCACATATGAGTGAAGTCATATGGTATTCGTCTTTCTCTGACTGACTTATTTCACTTAGCATAATACTCTCTAGTTCCATCCATGTCATTGCTTGGCAAGATTTCATTTTTTAAAGCTGAATAATATTCCATTATATATATATATTACTTCTTTATCCACTCATCAGTCAATGGACATCTGGGTTCTTTCTATAATTTGGCTCTTGTTGATAAAGTATCATGTTTTTTTAAAAGATGAAAAATAGAACCAAAAAAAAAAAAAAAATAAGACTTCAAAGAAATCACACAATGTCATGAAAAAGGCAATAATTGAAAAAAAAGAGAAATTATAAAACAAATAAAATATAGTTGTCAAAATTAAAAAATGTAACGAATGGTCATGTTAAATGGGACAGGATCATACCCTCCATGATAAAGATACTTAAAAATACATTGATCTCTAAAAAATGCATTGATTGTTCTGTAACAAAGGAACACAGATGCCAACTGAAAGAGTTCCCAATGGCCAAAGCTGGGACAATTTGACCACCAAAATAAAGGCATAACATCAATATCCCTGAGCTGATACCAATGTACATACATAACTGAATAAACAAATTAATGGTAGAGAAGAGACAAATCTCTGATGCAGAAGAATTCCAAATCATTTATGTAGATACTCTGCCCTTAAAGTGGGGATTATAAACACCCACTCTAAA
The DNA here is from genome assembly GCF_024610735.1 of Ursus americanus. Classification (NCBI taxonomy): domain Eukaryota; kingdom Metazoa; phylum Chordata; class Mammalia; order Carnivora; family Ursidae; genus Ursus; species Ursus americanus. The sequence continues at coordinate 26,887,819 of NC_142135.1, forward strand.
TCTTGGTTGTGCTTACTGATTTCTTTCTCACAAGTACAGTGTGAAAAAGTGATCAAAGCCTAACTTTATGGTGTAGAAGCCTGACAAACTACTTCAGCCAGGTGATCTAGATCAATATCTACAATGTAAATCATGTTGATGGTATGTACCCTTGATGTAATGAGTTGAAAATCTCACTTCATCTCTGTCATTTTTCTCCCAAAAATCTATAACCCAATCTAATCATGAAAAAAAGAAAAAAAAATGCCATATAAATAAAAATATAGGCACATCTTGCAAAATACTTGGCCAGTATTTTTTTATAAGATTTTATTTATTTATTTGTCAGAGAGAGAGAAAGCACAAGCAGGGGAAGCGGCAGGCAGAGCAGGCAGAGCAGGCAGAGGGAGAAGCAGGCTTCCTGCTGAGCAAAGAGCCCAATGCGATGAGGGACTCAATCCCAGGACCCTGGGATCATGACCTGAGCCAAAGGCAGAGGCTTAACCAACTGAGGCACCCAAGTGTTCCAATACTAGGCCAGTATTTATTGCTCAAGACTGTAAAGATCATCAAAAACAAGAAATGTCTGTGAAGCAAGAGGAGTCTATGGAGACATGATGCCTCAAGGTAATCTGATTTCCTAGATGAGATCTTGGGATAGAAAAAGACTTTAGGTAAAACCAAGAAAATTACACGGAACAATGGATTTGAGTCAATAATAATGTATCAATTATTGGTTCATTAATTTTAAGAAATTCCATATACCAGGAGCACCTGGGCGGCTCAGTCCATTAAGGGTCCAACTCTTGATTTCTGCTCAGGTCATGATCTCAGGGTCCTTACATCAAGGCCTGAGTCAGGCTCTGCACTAAGCATGGAGTCTGTCTCTCTCCCTGGCCCCAGTTGCATGCACTTTCTCTCTCTCTCTCTCTCTCTCTCTCTCTCTCTCTCTCCCTCTCTCCCTCTCTCCCTCTCTCTCTCTCCCTCCCTACCTTTCCCTCTCTCTCTCACATATACTGAGTAGGACAGTATATGTGAACTCTACTACCTTCTTAATTTTTGTGTTAATCTAAAACCGTTCTTTAAAATCAATCAATCTAATAAAATGGATACTTCAGAAATAGCCTTATTTTGATTTTGATAAATTGACTTTTAAAAAGGATCGAAGGCATTCAGTAGAGAAAGAATAGTATTTTTAACATATTCTGTTGGAAAAACTGGGTACCTATATGCAAAAAGTAAACATTGGTGCATACTCCACACTGCATAAAAATGTATTCAAATTGCTCCTAGATATATACGTTAAGTTTAAAACAACAAGACTTCAAAATTTGATAAGACTTGCCATTCTTGAAAATTATTTATGATAGGACTATACTCTTTAATCTCTCCAGAAATGGGGCAATACTTCTGTTATGATCTGTAGAGACAATTTGAGGGTCTTGTACTTGGTTTTTCATATCATAATAATCCTCACTTTATGGATCAGGAAACTATGTGCAGATAGATATGCTTGAGACTGAATATATCTGTTCCAACTGCATTCCAGAACTGGAGAAATAGACACAAGGAAGATAAACACCAATGTGTCTACTGAGAAGCAGATTTAAGCCAAAACGCCATTAATCTGATTTGTGAAAATTTTTAACTGGTGGACCTCAATGACATTTGAGTTTTCAGGAATTAGTTCAAATTCTGAGCCCATGTCCAGCAATCCCATAAAATTATGATTTCTCTTGTTTCCTATATGATTATGTTCCCCAATGGATAGTCACACTGCTAAATGGTTATTTGGGAAAGACAAGAGGAGAACTTAGAATATAAATTTCAGCAATCATACCAGACTCATTTCTCAAATTAACTCATTCTCTCATTAAAGAGACTCTGAGTCCTAAATTGGGAATAAAGTTCCTACGATCTTTTGTTAAAAATCTTAAAGATTTTCTACTTACGCAGATCACTGAGGCTTTTAGAGACTGTCCATCTCTTCAGCCTTAAGGTGACCAAGATTAATTTGCCAATAACATTAGACATGTCTACTTACTTATTCATCTCTGCTATTCATTGTGGTAACCACAGCTACCCTGTCTCTGTCAATTGCACGCTCCCTGTATATCCAAATTCCCTAGAAAAATCTAATTTATCTCCTCCTTCTCCTTGAGAGAATCTCAAGGAGAAATCTTAAGTTCAGTAACACTCATCGTATTGAGTATTTGTTAATTATTATTTTCTTCTTTTTAAAATGGATTCATATTCTATTTTATCTGAATCTTGAATGACCTTTCTCATTGCTAGATTAGCTCTGGAGAATATTTTAGGTCTAATTTCAATTTGATGCTTAGATCATTTTATTTCAACCTTAATTTCTAGTGAATTGCACTGTGATTTTCCTTTCTAAATCATCTCAAAGTAATTTATGTTTGTTGCCATTTTAATTCCAATGTTTTCTTCTGAGTCTTTGATGCAATAGATTGAGTTTACTTATTATTCCATTATATAACTACTACTACAAAAAATTGAATTTCTGAATCTAATTTTGCCTGCCTCAGTGATGTCTAACATAAAATACCATTATTTTATTCTCATTTTATGTCTTCAACACAACTCAACAAATTAGCATTTACTTCCTTAATATAATATCCCCTACATATTATAAAAGTCAGTGCCTATTATTAAGATCTGTGTTATTATTGGGCCATTTTAGAAAAAAATAAAGCTTTTTTTTCACCTTTCTGATTATTAATTCTGGTTCTAAAAAGTAATATGCCCCTTTCCAAACATGTTGTCAAGTTAGAATTGCTAAAAACTTGTAGCATATATCTCTGTTTAATGACCACCTTTGCAAATATAAAAAATGATGTCATCATAGATATTTCACCAAGGTTATTATTAATACTAACTCTTCACTTGTCCATATACCAGTGAATACCATACCCTTAAAAGATTGGATGGAAAAAGAGAGTAAAATTGGGGCGCCTGTGTGGCACAGCGGTTATGCGTCTGCCTTCGGCTCAGGGCGTAAACCTGGCGTTATGGGATCGAGCTCCGCATCAGGCTCCTCCGCTAGGAGCCTGCTTCTTCCTCTCCCACTCCCCCTGCTTGTGTTCCCTCTCTCGCTGGCTATCTCTATCTCTGTCGAATAAATAAATAAAATCTTTAAAAAAAAAAAAAAAAGAGAATAAAATAGAAATAGTAAAACATGCTATGTAAAAGTAACCTTACATTTGGCATTATCTCCTTATCCCTCTACTATCATCCTGTTTTATTGGTTATACTTAGTATAATATATTTAAGTATTTATGTTTTCTGTTATGAAACTGAAATTTCAAATATACTTTACATTCAAATTAATGAAAAAGCAAAACATAACTGCTAGATATATCATACATTGTCCACTAAATATGCATTGTACTTTTGTATGAATATTCTATTTTCTAAAATCTTGATATTTTGACTTTTTAATCTTTCTAAAAATATATGCTTTTGTATCTCTTCTTCTAAAAACTCTTGTGATTTCAGGGAATTTACTTTCTCCTTTTGTTGCTTTTGTAGGTTGCTATGCAACTTAAATATATACTCCACTCTGATTTGCTTTTCTATTTTAACTCTTCACTGTCATTTCCTTCACCTTATTAAAATTACTGTATTTATGAGAAAAAAATATACGCAGTAATCTTAGTTAAAGGTATTATTTCTTATTATTCATTGTATTATTAATAATTAGAATTAATCTTTGTGTCAGTCTATGCATATTCATTTTGGTTTTAGAATTTTAAAAAACTGAAATTTCATTACTGTAGGAATGTTATGATCTTATTATAAAATTACAATAATGTAACAGCTTTCAGAGCACTAAAACTGCACCTCAAACTGAAACCAAATGCATTTGTTTATTAATCATTGGTTCCTTTAGCTAGCCTCCCAACATCTCATTTTTCTGATATACACGCTTTAAACATTTGGATGATATTTTTAAATTAATGAAAAATTCCGTAGGTTTAATTTTATGGACTGGTAATCTAAAGATAGATCAATATATCTTTTTCATGTTCAAAATATTGGTCTGGCAATTTAGATTTGAAAGCAGTTATTACATTTTGATACATAGAGAATTTACTGGTTCAGGTTGCACCAAAGAAAAAGAGGGTACAGAGGCAAGGAACGGTAAAAGGAAAAAAGAGAAGAAGGAAACGAGAGGCCAGAAGGAAGAAATGATTTCATAGCTTACACTAATCTGTTAGAGATTTTTGACACAAACTTACCCATGCAATTATGCTATCTAGATCAAACTTAGGTGCTAATAGTTCTAGTGTTACTTCTATACCAGTAGCAGTAGAAACTCAACTTTATTTGAAAACAATCTGAATATTGTACAAATAGATTATGAAGATAAAACAGTAGATTTGGCAATTAATGTATTAGTTAATGGAACAATGGCTCTCATGGACACTAGACAGAAGGGACACATAGATACCTAGCACATTTCAGCAATGACAATCAACCAGTGGTCATCTATTCATACAGCATAGAAAGAAGTGGATAATATGCAATCTCAAAAATAGATAAAAATGTGTGTGTGTATATGTATAAGTATGTATATTTTTACTGATTTGTAAATACATTATTTACAAATTACTTGTAAATAATCTAGGAATAATGTGAGGGTACCAATCTCTTCATAACCCAAGTAGATTTATTTATAAATGTATCAATATTGGCCCCAAACAGACTGATTCTCACTGTCAGCAGCTGACTTCATTAATGTGGAACTTTTTAAGAAGTAGTGAAATGCTTGCTTGTGTTCTAAAAATAAAGTTTAAAAAGTTTCATTTTTCAACTATTTTTTTGTGCAAGTGCTGTTAACTCTGCTGAGATTTCCCTCTTCTAAATGGGGGGTAAAAAAGAAAAGACCAGTATGATAAGAATGAGTGTGTGAGAGAGAAAATGAAATCACAAAAATTGTAGAGTATAAACTCTATCCTTTACTCTCCACAAGTTGTGCTATGCTTCAATTTGAAAGAAGCCGGGGGGGGGGGCTCCAAATCATACTTAATTATTAATTTAGCCACCTGTCTTCCTCATTTCAGGACCCTTGGTTAGAAGACAATATAGATATTCCCCCAGCATTTAAAAATCAAAACTATTCAAACTGAAAATGGGATTAAAATGGCCAACGTAGAGCATACGTATCACCTAAATTTAAGCTACTCAACAGGCTGTGTCAAGTTAGCTTTTCTAATTTGTTATAGTTTCTCTTTCCCATTTTCCACCCCTTACTCCTCTCAGCTCATTTCTCATTCAGAATTCATGCCATGTTTTTAATACAGATAACGTAATGAGAGTAAAGCCAAAATTCAACCAAAATGTCTTGTATTAAAAAAAAAATTGAACCCTTTAGTACTCCATCTTCTCAATACTTAATAATTTCAAATCATTATAAAAAGAAAGTATAAGAAAGAGAAAACAAATCCTTCATAAAATACTGTTAACATTTGCTACATCTACTTCCAGGTTTGTTTCTTTGTTTGTTTTCTGACTGTGTTCATACACCATATACTGAAGAAAAAACCCTGTAGGGGATAGCCAGCTTAAATAATCACTTTTGTCTGAAAATCCCCCTCTCACAGGACTGGGTAGAGACTGCCATATTTCTATTACTTAGTCTGCCACACTCTCTGGCAATGATTTATGATATGATTGGTCATCGGCTGAAAATAAGGTTAGTGATTCATGCTTTGGTGATTTGAAATTATGAGTGAGGGATTCTAGTTTCTTCTGAGTATTCTTTAATTGTAGTTATTTAAATGTGGCCTACTGCCTTTTACCATATGCTCACAATAACCAAACTGTTCAAACTGCTGAAAAATGAGTAAATCAGCTATGAATGGGGGATGGGAACTTTTACAGTAGACCCCAAGAGAAAGAAACGGAAAGAGTGGCTTTCTGAACTCAAGAACATGTTCCCATTCCTCATTTCCATCATTTGGGAGATTACAATACTTTCTTATCTTTTTTTTTTTTTTTTCATCTGACAAACATTTATTTCTGTATTTGAGGATTGACGTGGGGCAAAGATGCTCACTAAAGACAGTTAAACATAAAAGCACAAATCATATTGGTGTAACTGCGATCATGGAACCTCGCTGGTGTAATATTTTTGCATCTGGTATCAGGAAAATCAGTCTATTGATACAATACTTTCTTATATGTAGTTCAGTAAGCTGCTCATTAGAAGTCTCATTTTCTTGCTTAAAGGGTCTCAAATTTGTTTCTTTACCTGGAACAAACAAATCTGAAATGAGATGCGTTTTACTTTGTAACTTACTTTCATCAGCTTTAAAATATAAGTATTGTTTGTGCTAGGGAAAACTAATATCCTCGAATTGATTTGTAAACTCTATCTTTGAAAATACAAGGAAAAAAAATTTCATAGCAGGAAACCAGTCTTTGCAAATATTTTCATATACTAATACACATAATTAAGAAAATGGGTATTAATTAAACATAAACACACAAAATAATAATTTGCCAATTATAGAGGTATAAACAGAAGTCTAACTATAGACTTTATTAGAATTTCTGCTTAAGGACTTATTTCAATGTAAATGTATTCAGATGTTGACTAAGCTAAACAAAACAAAGGATAATGTTTTAGCCTCTTTTTTTCATAAAACAGGTTGATTCATGTGTTTGTTTTAAGGGGGTAATCATGGCATTATCAAGGGGAAACTTTTCCAATTAGATAGCCAAGATAATAATCCAGGAAGAGCAAGATTATTTGACCTCAAATTATATCTCAACTTCTGAGACGTCTGCACATACTTGAGATGGAGCTACTAGGAAGAAGCATTTTCCAACTGAGCTGGTGCATCTTGTGATGGCCAGTCAGAAAAGGATTTCAAATAGTTTCAATCTGGTAACTGCATTGTTTCTTGCCGAACACTCTTCATTCAAGGTATTAAAACAATATAAACAGCTTTGGGGAAAAAAGTGACAATATGCACAAGTTGAGCCATGGAAACCTACTTATACACTTTCTATAAATAGGGCGACTACTGCCTCCTTAAAGTGTCGTAAAATGTGATGACTTTCTCTGAAGAAAGTTTGTACCAATTTTGCTTTCGATGAACATTTTATGAAAATGGCTATGTGCACTTCTTCGTTCTATGAAATCTGCTGAGTGCCTCAACCTATTAGGTTTCATTGTAATTCATTTTACTACAATAATGTCTTAAAATATGTTATTACCTTATCATAGAAATTTCATTTCATTTATTACAAATGAGAATAAAAGTGTTTCCATGATTATTGCCTGAAACATACTGGAGGCCCGGTAGATCTATACTGAGTAGATGGATTGATTGCTAAACTGAGAAAAGAGTAGATGGATGGATAATTATTTATTATTATTTTACCTTTACTTTTCAAAATCACCTGCTCAGGTACTTTTATTTCTGTACTTAATTTTTTTTATTAATTAATTTGGAAAGTACCTTAGATATAGCATGTGAATTTTCATACTGACTTTTAATTGCGTTTACATTTATGCTCTATGGAATTTTAAAATATTTTCTCATTACATCTGATCTTTTTTTTAGTTATTACTTTGTTTTTATACTTGGAATATCCTGCCTTCACTGAGACTGGTTATAACCTAAAATTTTTTGTTTATTTTTTTCATATTTAAATCATTAACTTACCTCAATTCATATTATTAAGTGAATCAAGTTTCTTATGACTCTAGTTGGTCACATTGAAAATAATAGTTAAATAAATGAACTTCCCATCATTCATGGAGTTGAACAACCACTTTAGCTAATATGTTAATCTTTTGGAGATTCTTAGCCAATTAGGAAGAATTTCTTTATTTTTCCTATTTCCTAAATAAATTTATTTTATAAGGCAATGTGTAAAAGTTTCAGAATTCCAAAGGACAGACATCAAAACATCAAACAGGATTTTTAACCAATTTTATTTTTAAAAAGAAAGTAATTTTTAAAACTAAGATATTACTCTTGTTGATTTTTCAGGCCTATTTTGGTAAATTTTCTCTTTCTGTCAGAATATCAAAAGTAAAGACTAATCTGTCTTAGGAGAAACAGATGAAGAAAAGCTCATCCATGCACAAGCTCCCAGAACACTCTTTTTCCAGGGTGAAATGACACGGTCAATTGCCTCAATAAGCAAGATGATTGACAACAATAACATTCAACTCAAATTTCTTATTTGGGGTATGAGTTTCAGGCCTCCTCAATGCTCCAGTAAAAAAAAAAAATATTTTTGTAAAATCTATGCATAATCTTTTAAATTGTAAAGCAAGACTGAATCATCTTCAGAATGGGCCTATAACACCTGGAACATTAAGGAGTCTTTTATTCTGGGCCTGAGACAAACACAAACATCATAATTCCCATGACTCCAGAGTAGCTACCATCCACATCAAATAAACACATTTTATTTTTATTTTTTTTTAAACCTCCAGTTAACTTATGACTATTGAAGTAAAAATATATTTGGTGATTTGAAGCTGAAATTTTCCTATATATGCTCCACATTTTATATGTGTCTTTGCTGAAATTTTCAATTTATATAACCAATGCTCTTTTTATTGGAGTATTTATATAACCATTGCTCTTTTTTTTGGAGTATAAGGACAAGTAAGTATCCTTATAAGTGTCCTTATGTGGCAAAAGAAGGTTTGTCACCTTGTCAGCAATGTATTTCACAGCTTGATAGCCCAAGTCAAGTTGCAGTTTACAGGTGGTTACTGTATAACTGCAAATACCTGTAGATTCTTTTTTTAAAAAGACTGGTTGATTTTTTTTCTCTACTAATGACAACTAACAACCTCCTGGGGAGTTTTTCAGTTTGTTTGGGTTTTTTTCCTCTCAGTAACTTTGATCTTTGTCCTTTAATTTATTTCTTTCTGAGTCATTTATGCAACTGATAGTGACATATTACTTTGCTCTTGCACAATCAATAATAATGTGGTTTAACACTGGCTCTTCTGTACAAATTAACATTCAGCAAATTTAGCCAGGATATAGGAGATAGAAAGACTGCCTAAAATACAGAATGACCTTGAAGTTTTACATTTGATGTTGCAACAGAATAATTCATTACTATAAAGAAGTTGCATTTATATCTCTTCACTAGATAAAGAAACATATTCTCAGACTTAATACTCAAGGTGACACAGCAGATAATTATCAAGTATTACACCCAAGGTTTCCCATATAGTATGATCTTGCTTTAAAATTATGGTATCATAAGGCACATATGGTTCTGTAATATGTTTTTGCATTTTCATTTAGCTAATCTAATTCTTTTGGTTAAAGTCTCTGTAGTACTAATTATTTTCCCTAGATATCTCTTTATTTTCTTCTCACTGTTTTTATATGATTGTTTTGTATTAATAAGGAACCTGAGTTCATAAATTGCTTTAAGTTCATAAGGATGTAAAGTTCTTAAGTAAATTGCCTAGATAAAGGGTCTCAGCATGAGAGCAGACTTTGAGTGATATGTTCATGGTAGCAAGCACCAGCGATTACAATTAGCAACTACTACTCTAAGGTGTACATTATGCTAACATACAGAATTTGGCTAAATTATTCCTGAAAGGAGGGTCCACCGGGGAATTTGTGCATGTATTAGAACACTTGACTTAAGATACTTATAAAACCAGAGCATGTGTTTGTATATTTAAATTAACATGCAGACAGAATCTAAACAGGCTTCCCTATGTTTACTGGCAGTAGTAGAGCCACAAAATGCACTAAAATAAAGAATAGGATTTCAGGCAACAATAAGTTGGTGTGATGCTATAAACAGTTATTTATGACAAAAGCAATTCAGAAGAATCTTTAATCTCAAGGTGAAGTCTGGATATCAACTTGTATTGCTATAGTTTAAAAAATGACATGGTATTCCAAGCTTGAATATATGCCATTATATGGTAGTTTGAAGAACTGAAGAACATTTATCACACTACAGTTTTTTGTTTGATTTTTCTGAAGTTTTGTCAAAGGTGCCTCTTAAATTGACATATCCCATAAGTGGGAAATATCTTGCTTTTTTTCCCTTTAATTATCTACATGGAAGATTTCAAGGCTGATATAAAAAAGTTATTGTCACTTTTAAAGCATGTACATTAAACTAATTTCTATTAAGATTTCAACTTTTATTTAAGCTACAGTAAACTTTTTAAAATAATGCCAGTAATTCATTTGCTGAATTCATTTTTCTGTCACAAAATAGATTAAGTGTCATATCTGAAACTGTGACATAGTAGTAGGGGTTGTTGATTATGAGGATTATAAAATAGAATGGATTATGTTAGAGTTGATTCAGGCATGACATTAAGGATTTTTGTACTAGAGGTAAAAGTTGTAGTTAAGCTAATATTGGTGGCATTATCTCCTGTAACTTTAGTAGAACTTCATGAAAATCTCAATAAAGCTTAGAATCAATGTACAAGTAGTTAGGACTGCAGATAATTTTTACATAACTTTTCATTTGCTTTCTTAGAAATGTAATTAATGTTTACTTTTGTCTGCAGTAAATTTAATTCCACCACTTGAACTATTAGCATATATGCAGAAAGACGATATTCCTATCTTATCAGTGGGAGTTTAATACCTTTATGTTATAGTTTTATAACATTTTATGAGTGTTATTACCATTCATTATTAGTAGAGATCGATCTTGCTTTAAATTTACTGAAAATTAGTATTAAAAGCCAATGATTGTGTATTTATTTATATTACCATTATATTTTCAGATATGCATCTATAACAAAAGTAAATGTCTGCCAAAAGTAATAAAAACTATATGTATGATAACTGCAAGGTATATAATGCAGCTTTCAATGAACCCTATAAGTATGTACACTTATAAATGCATTGAATTACATATACATCAGTATTTCATATATATACATATAATACACATGTATAAATAATGCAACATTTTTGATGTCCTAGAACATAAAAGTTCTTAGGGAAATCTTTTGGATTTCATAATGCTCTAAAGCCTGAATAGGGAAGCCAAAGTTTGATATATTCTTTGTCTCTCAAAACAATACAAACCAATACAACTAAATAAATTTTCCATGATTTTATAATCATTTTAATAGCTACATTTTATTGATAAATACTTCAAATTTTCAAGACTTTGGATCTTGTATATCTGACCTTCCCAAAAGCAAGTCCTGCTACTGCCTTTCTTAGTCACTACCCATGTGGCCTTTGCTTTAGAAATTTAGAAATGAGGGGCGCCTGGGTGGCACAGCGGTTAAGCGTCTGCCTTCGGCTCAGGGCGTGATCCCGGCGTTGTGGGATCAAGCCCCACATCAGGCTCCTCTGCTATGAGCCTGCTTCTTCCTCTCCCACTCCCCCTGCTTGTGTTCCCTCTCTCGCTGGCTGTCTCTGTCGAATAAATAAATAAAAAATCTTAAAAAAAAAAAAAAAGAAATTTAGAAATGAGTGTGTAATGGTTTGAAGAGTGAAATATGATTACTAGTTATTTAATAGGGAATGAGTAAAGAAGTTAAATTAAAAATACCAAAAGTTGAAGATTAGCTGTATGTTAAAATATACAATGAAGTTAATTCATATGTATCACTGACTCCATGAAAATAGAATATTTAAGACATTATTTTAAACTCAGCTAAACTCATTAACTGGAAACACTACATAGAGCTGAATTGTTCAGACAACTTAGGTTATTAACTTTACTAGACTTATTAAAGTAGTAATCAGAGGTTCAATTTAAACATATTTTCATATGAATCAGACTCTTATCAACAAAATCATCCACACCTTTTTCTGTATCTTTACGTTTGGTGGTGGAACAAAAGGAGAAGAGAGATGTAAAGAAAAACAATATCCATCCTGACAGTCAAGATTATGTTAATGTTGGACTAACCAGTGGAAAATATTTATTGAGCAAAAGCTTTAAATTCTTTGAAATTCAGAGCGTCTTGGTGGCAGAGCGTCTGGGTGGCTCAGTCAGTTGAGCGTCTGTCTTCAGGTCAGGTCACCATCCCACCATCCCACCCAGGGTCGTGGGATCGGGCCCTGAGTCAGGCTGTCTGCTCAGCAGGGAGCCTGCTTCTCCCTCTCCCTCTGCCTACAGCTTCCCCTGCTTGTGCTGTCTTTCTTTCTATCAAATAAATAAAATCTTTAAAACTAATAATAATATTTAATTAATTAATTAATTCTGTGAAATTCAAGGACTACAAACTAAGATCTTGTAAAGTTATTTTAATAAAAGTATTTGGATACTAACATTGAATATGCTAATTATAAATAATTGTTACCTAATTATTAAAACCTTGAGACTTCAGACTTTGAGCAGGCTCTTAACTAGTAAGTACATGATAAGAATTTAGACTGATGTTCAAAAATGTCATACATAATGACAGTTCAGATAAATGTCTACAAATCCACACACTTTAAGCAGTTTTTGAGAGCCACCTGGAAAGACGAGTTGGGGAAAGAAAAGAGCTCCAATCAATTAGAATATCTTTTGTTAACAAACCTTCTGCTATGTATAGTTGTCCTCTACCCTCTGTGTGAAGTTGTGTAGAGAAATTCTTTTTGGAAGGAGTGCTGACCCTACCACTGTGTATAGTATGTATGTATTATTTCTGTAATAATGTGACTTTCTCTTATTTTTACTCAAATATAATTTCTTGAATGTGAAATAAATGGTGGCATTAATTTATTTTACCAATTATCTGAAATAATTCTGTGGCCTTTTATTTATATCTCAGCCTCTAGTGAGTAACTATAACTGATAACATTGAGACAGTTCCCTCTAACTGCAATGATTAAACTTCCTGAAAACATTTGGGATTATTTCAAAATCCAGTATGCCCATAGAATGTGTAGTGCTTTAAAATTCTTGGTCATTGCAGAACTAATGCATATGTACAATTGAAATGATGACCAGCTTCCAATATTAAAATTCTTATTTTCTCAAAATAGTCTAGTGTAAGGAAAGAGCATTTCTAACTTCTGAGTCGTGAGGTTTGAGAGTCCTATGAGCATATTTAAACCAGAGTATTCCAAGGTGTGAAATTATAAACTAAAATAAATCTCAAATTAATGGAATTACGGATATTGGTGGAGATAAAGAATGGCCATTTTAGCAGGGTGATAAGAGTCAGCTTATACATTCTTGGATCATCAAATGGCAAAATAAAAATTTCCCCAGGTGATCCTGTTGCTTCTCTGCTCCTTTTATTCTAATGCTGTTTTTTTTTTTTCATTTGTTGTTTATTTGCTTCTCTGACTTTGCCATCTTTTACCTGCACTTCCCCTTTAATGGTAGCTTTATGACTTTTCATGCCTCACTTTCCCTTTCACCTTTCCCAAGGCCATCATATCATTCATATATTTCTTTTGGTTTTCCTAGTAAAAACCACTATATTATTATGCAGTGGTATGTTTTTATGAATTTACTTAAGTACATACTTTCTTTTACTTTTAAATGATGTTTTCATATTCAAGGTTTGTAAATGCTCTTGACTAAAAGCAAGTAAGGCACTAGCTTAGTTCCTAATAGTTGCCAGGTTCATATTAGCTGAATTTACACTGAATCACATCCAAAACAAGATGCTGTATGACACCTGCTGTTGTGATAATAGATTTTAGGCTGAGGAACATGAAAAAAATTATTTCATTGCTTTAAACAGGATTCTTTATGTCGTAAGAACTGAATAAATGTAGTCAAATGTAAGATGTTTCCCTATCATAATATTGTGGGACGTGGTGTTTACCATTGAAATTACTTCCAGTTGCAAATTTGATAGATTTTGACTCTTTAAATATATTAATTTCTTGGGGCGCCTGGGTGGCTCAGTCGGTTAAGCATCGGGTGCTTTGTTTCAGCTTAAGTCATGATGTCATGGGTGGTGAGATCCAGCTACTTCGGGCTCCTCACTCAGTGGGGAGTCTTCTTGATGATTCTCTCTCTGCCCCTCTCCACTTTGCTCCTGCTCTCTCATAAATAAATAAATAAATAAATCTTTAAATATATGTGTGTGTGTGTATTAAAGTCTCTAAACCATTTTAAAATTCTGAATTTCATGTAAATATATATGTTCAGAACTTCCTGTTTCTGCTAGGACATACAAAGAGCTTAAAAAAACATCATGTCCATCCTTCCATAGAGAGAAAAGCTGAACAAATTGAAAATCAACAACTCTGCTTAGATATTCCAGAGAATGGAGGTTACATGACAAAATCATACCCTTGCCTACAACTAGAGGTACAGGCAAATACAGAGAATCACAGCTTACCAGGAGCAGAAGATGTGGGAACAGGAATGGAAAAATATTTAAATGGGAGTAATTGATGAACTGTTGGGAGCTTTGTGTGTGAGTTAAAAACTCCAGGGGACACAGCCATGGGTGTCACTGTAGTGAGATTTGCCTCTAGAAGCTCCTCTAGTTTCCCAGGATAAAGACCTAAAAAACTCCCCTCATGTTCCAACAGGAGGAGGGGAAAATTGAGTCATGTGGAATATGCCCATGGAAAAATACTCATTTTGGAATACGTCCAGAACTTTTTGTTCTCTGCCTGCCGTCAAAGTAAATTTATTTGTCAGAGTTTAACACTAGAAGTAGGGAAATAATCAACTTTAGCGCCCTTTCTCAACAAGAGGTTGGGGGGAAGCTGAGACATGCTTGTGAATTTCACAGACCAGAGACACAGGCCTACTAAAACCTGAGACCTACTTCTAGGATTGTAGAAAGCTTCCCCTTTTCCCATACCTCATCTGCCTGTAAACAGGATTCCTTAGAATGATGGAGAATTACATCTAAAAGAACTACAAGGCACAGACTCTAAGAAGGGAGATTATAGTAGGTTTAAATTTCTAGATTATGGTATGTCTGGAGTGTATATTTCTCAAATAGGGAAAACTGCACTATTTAGATTTGTCTAAAAGGCATAGTGAAATCAGAGGAGTTTCAAAAGTTAGGAATCTTAAAATGTATTCATCACAAATTTAAAAAACATCAATATTCTTTATTTTTTCTTTTTTAAAAATTTTATTTTGAATTCAAGTATAATTAACACACTATATTGTAATTAGTTTCAGTTGTACAATATAATGATTCAACAATTCTACAGATTACTCAGTGCTCATCACAAATATAATCTTATTCCCCTTTACCTATTTCACTTATTTCAATATTCTCTATCTTTATTAAAATTTATGGGTTTTAAATTGACATCTCTTACTAGAGTTATCCACTGAACTTATCTTGTGAGAATTGTTTTTATGTTTAATAGTTGAATGTGTCTCTAAGTAATATGGTGGAGTTTGCTCTTTTTAAACTGATATTGCTACAGTCTTATTGCATATAGTATTTTGGGTGTTGTCACTTTTGCTTCATGTTATACTTACAAGATTCATCCCTATTTTTACATGATCTACACTTTTTTAATCTTCATCCTTGTCGGGAGTTTCTATGAATATAAAAATATTATTTTTCAATGTTCCTCTTAGTGGATGTGATTTTTTTTTTCTGACTGAAGCTATTACAATTTGCTAAGAACAGTCTTACACATGAACCGTGATGTAAAACATTTTCACAAGTAGCAAAAATCTAGTAGGTAAATGAAAACTGGCTTACTCAGAGATCCTTTAAAGTTTAAATCTTGCTTGTCGAATACACTTTAACATTTTAGAACTGGTTTTGTGTGAACTTACCACAGAATTGCTCAGGGAAAATATGGCTTCTGGGCAAAAAGCTTTGGAGGACAGTTCAGTGATAATCCTTCAAAAGAAGTCAGGGTAAACTGATTTAAACCTCTGAAGCCTGTTTTACTCCAGACGTCCTCTGGGGCAGCTGGATCTAAAATAGCGGTAGTTGCTGATTGACAACCAGTTTGTGGAGCTCTTGGCAAACTCATGGTAAAACTGATTTTTTTTTTTTTTATATCAGTTTTCTCTAGACATGAGATACACAGAGACAGAGCACAGAGCATGAAGGCCAGGAGTAGAGAATACTGTGGAGGGGAGGAGACATACAATGAATGTGAGAGAGCACGTACCTGTGAGAAAATATAGTGTGCTCACAGTTTTGACTGTCAGAGGATGTGTAGAGGGGAACTGAGTAAGCATGATGTGACTGACATGAGCAATTTGAACAAGCTCTAAAGTGGCTAAAGCAAAGTGCTGGTTATTTCATAGTTTCCTTACTGTGTTCTAATTTTTACCACATCAGAAATGTTTAGATTTCTTGCCAGCGAAATATGGTTATGTCCATCACAGACCTATTTTCTTAAAAAGTGAAACAGCCGTCCTTGAATCATGTACTTTGTATTACTCTTTTCTTGCACCTTTTGTTTATATTACCTGTTTTCATACTCACTGGCCATTTTTGATCCAGCAGATATTTTCCTCAAATGGCACAAAAAAGCTCACTGAATATTTTCCCCACCCCATTATTTTCCTAATTCTGAATTCTGTAATATCTATGTGGTATATTTACTTCTTATCTGCATTGAAAAATGTCTTTTTTTTTAAACTTATGTTATTTCCCCATTATCTTTCATATGGTTATAATTAAGTATGTAGTTGGTTAAGATATTTAGATTTTAGGATTTTAGTTTCTATTTTAAATTTAAGCCAATTCTAAGGGAAGCAGAATCATGCAAGCCACTAAATTTCATATGTGCAATATTTGTGACTAATGCTTTTATAATAAACAATGTTTAAATATGTTTCTATAATTTCCAGTTAATTAGAATATTCCCCTTGATAGCTGTACATAGTTTTGCATAGCTTCTATAGTTTTTTGTCACTAGCTTACAAAATGGCATGCTTATGAAATTCATACAAAAATAAAATTTGGAAATGCCAACTGCATAATCAATTGTTAATGACAGAGTAATATTTCAGTGATGTCCTTTTGTCATGCCTAGAAATTAATTTATTGAACAAAATCATTATTATCCAAACTGTCAGTTGCCATTAAAATTCTATATGATTCAAATAGTAACAGATTTATTAATTGAACACAATGTACCTTGATGAAAAGTGCTGTATTATCGAATGTAAGATGAAAAAAAAAAATTGCTTGGCTTTGAGTGTCTAGAATGTCAATCTCTACTCATCGGATTGCGATAAATTTAAACCAGTAGCAGTAAAACATGCTAAGGATTTATTTGCTAACAATTTAATACATTGAAAACCAGTGTAAAGGGCGTCTTAGTGAGTGTAAAAATCATTTTCAATTTACAAGTAGTCTTTATATGTGTGAAATAGATATTCTGCTTTTATCACCCTTTCATTAACTTATTTAATATTTATTATTTCATGTAACTTTAAAATATCATAAAACATGTCTAAAATATAAATAAAATGGCATAGAAAGTATTTTCAATGTTTCCATTTTCTGTTTACTAATTCTAAAATCTAAAGTAGCTGAGTGTAAATAAAATGACAGTTACATATTTCACTAATTCAATATAATGTCAAAAAAGAACTCATTCATCATTCAGTATTTCTCAGTAAAATATTAGTTGATGGGCCAATTTCTAAAGTAATAGATAAATGCTTGCTCATTACCACTAGAGCATATGTGAAATAAAATTAAAGTTACACATTTTAATTGCTACAATTGCAAAATATTTTACCTTTCTAAAATTCTTTAAAAGCTCTCACACTGCTACATTTCTAGTGTCATCTTCTGCCATTTTTGCAATTTCCATTGATCAAATTTTCTTGTTTTATCTGCCCAGAAGTTCATGACCTATGTGTAACTATGGCAGATATTAGAAACTATTTTCTCAATTATTTTGATAGAGTAACCTTTCGGAGATTTTATTTTGAACAGATAGCATACCCTGGTCACCTGCTAACTAGTGTAGAGTACAGAACCTCCTTAACCTACTTGATAAACATGTATAATTATCTCAGGGACTTCTGCTGGGCTTCGAATACACTACTCTAAAACAAACAAAAGGAACATGAGTATATTATATCATGAAAAGCAATCTTTCATGGAACAGCTTACCTTTTTCATGTTGATGAATTGAGTAGAGTTTATGTGAAATGTTTCCCTTGTTCATAAAGGGGAAAACTAATACAATGCAAGAAAGGTAAATTGAAGTCATTACAAACTGAGTCTATGGAGCCAGACTGCCTGGGCAGAGCCTGATTCCACCACTTGCTTGTGAACTTTGTTATGAACTTCATCTTGTCTCAGTCTCTTCACTTATAGAATGGGAATAATTCCCTTCTCAGAGATTATTTTGAGGATTTAATATACTAGTTTATATAAGTTATAAAAAACTTGCGCCTAGCATAGAGTAAGTACTGCCTACTTATTAACCCTTATCCTCATGAAAGGAGAATCCAAATTTTCTTATAAATCTTTCTTCCTTATGTGTCACCATACATGTTCCACTTCATTTGCTAACATTATTTTACTTTAACTTAATCTGTCTTATATTTATTTCACTTAATTTTACTATATTATATGAATGTTAACAAGTTGACTTAAATCCTAAAATGGAATAATTTGAATTTAAATAAATAAGAGATTTCCCCCTAACACTATAGCAGCACTTATTTTCATTAAAAACCTGTGTAGTTTAATAAAAGTAAAAAAAAAAAATCACTCATTTCAAAGTTGTGGTAACAAAAATACAGCATTTTAATTATAAATTAGTATTGATCTAGATAGAATGACATTTTCCCATACTCATTCAGCTCTCAATTATTCATAAAATTGAAAGACAGAAGATGGTAAAAATATATTCTGAAAAGGTAAACAAAATTAACATTAGTATAGGATTATACTCTTTCTGTTAATATCACACTAAAATTTATTTTAGTAAATTATATATGCATGCATATGCACTTGTGTGTTTTATGGTATACCCATTGAAGTAACTGCTTTGTTTGTTATGTTTTATAATCTAATTTAAATTATATTAAATACTTGATCATTTCATTTTAAAGAATCTTTGTGGAGACAATACTTTATTATGTTTTATCAAAATAAATTTCAAAGACATCATGTAATCTTTAATATGCTTTGACAAATTTTCAGTTTTGGGATCCATTCACAAATGGGACTTACAACCAAAATACATTATAAAACTAATATATTACCTATAATACACTACTGTGATATTACAGAATGATTCTAGGATCCAGAGTCTGTATAGTCATACTAGGCTTTGATTTGATTTTAATTCTTTCACTTCCAATCTGTTTTACTTGGATATTCTGAGCCATATTTTTTTCCACTTAAAGCAGTAATAGCAGTAACTACCTGCAGGAGATTATCTGAGCATTAATTAATATAATCTACCAGAAAAATTTGCAGCACAAGATTTTAAATATATAAGGGTTTCAATTAGCAGTAACCATTGCTAATCTAAATGTTTTGCTGTACCAAATGTAACAAAATTCCGTACAAAATACCAGATCAGATGCATGTTTTAGGCAATGCTACTAATTAGTTTGATATATCTGTTCTTATAATTGTATATATTCAGTCACTACTAGCTACTATGCTTATTTTTGTAACCACAACCATATTTTTCTATGCTTTTTTATTCATACTTTCAAAAATATTTATACAATACTTTTTGCTCTTGACAGTGTAACAGTGACCTTGGTTTCTCTTAGAAAATCAAATTTGTGAGACAATGCGTTTCATCTAGTATTGTGGCTACCTATCTTTGAAAAGGACTGTAAACCAGCAGTATACATGCATTGCACTGACATGGTAGAGGTCTTGTGATTCCCAGTTGAGGGTTCTTAATCTCAAAATAATAATCTCAATCATACCACATTACGTTTGCATAGTCACAGAAATGAGCTGAGTGCTTAAAAAAAAAAGTTATCAGATCAGGAAACCTTCCTACTACAAATAATTTTGTTATATAGTCCCATGAAGGGCTAATATCAGGATTATGTGACTATCACTTATTCTTTACTACAGCATAATTGTATCAAATAGAGGTCATACATTAATTGCCGGATACTCAAGAATTATTGGTTATTTGTCAATGACAGATTCAAATAATCTTGACAAATAGTCAAGAAATTGGTTCAGCACATAGAAACTTCAGCAGGACTCTCATTTTTCCCAGATTCAGTATATGCTCCTATATGTATTTCTTGAAGCAGGGCTAAGGGTGAGCTATTTCCTTCAGCTTATCAAGTATTCCTTGGCTGCCAGACATTGTGGTAGGCTGTATGGATACAGTGTTAAAACAAATAGAAAAACTGTCCTTATCTAACTTGCAATCTAGTGTGGAAGTGCAACAAATAATGTTAGTAAGGGAAGTCGTAAATGGCATGGAGGTATATAGAACAAGCTATGGAAAGTGTCTTGAATGAGGAATAGAATTTATTTGGAAGAAGATGAGTAATATAAATGTTCCTAAAATCATGTGTTCATTCTCATAGTAACATTGGAGTTCTGCCCAATCCCTTCCTCCCTGTTTTTCTCTTCAAATGATCAGTCAGCTTAAATAAGTTATGGGAAAAAGTACCAATGAGTCCTCATGGAAGATTTCAAAATGTGAGATAGAGATAACAAAATCTGAAAATGTAACAAACATTAAAAAAGGAAAAAAATCCCCCATTTTAGAAATCAGAAATAAGACAGAGCAAGAAGAAACTAATACCATGATAGCATATGGGTAATTGACCACAACATAGTTTATCAAGTCTTAAAGCCGAAGTTTTAATGTTGAGATGCATTTAGAAAACATATCTTCATGGTTTGCAGAAGAGGAAAATGAAAGTAAACCAATCTGCATAAATATAGGAATATAAAGCATGGTCTCAAAGCTTTTAACCACACACCTCAGAAAGCAGAAGAGAATTTATAATCTGACTAGTTTAGGAAATGGGGAAAATCACTCAAGAGAAATAAATAGCTCTATCATAGGCCATGTACAGAAAAGCAACAATAGTTTAACATAAAAGCTGGTTTAAGACCCATTAGATCTGAATCTAATATTTAAATCTGAATGTATTTCACTTAACATAATGACGTCAGGATCCATCCATATTGTCACAAATGGCAGTTTCATTCTTTCTCATGGCTGAATATATTATATTCATATATATGTGTATATATATGATATATATGCATGTGTATATGTATACATATACATATCCTACATCTTCTTAATATATATGTAATATAATATATATATATATATATATATTCAGGTATATATGTATACATATACTGTCTTCTTAATATATTATATTCATATATATATATATATATATATATACACACACACACGTATGTACATATATACATACATATACTACATCTTATTTATCCATTCATCTGTTGATGAAAACTTAGGTTGTTTCTACAGTTTGGCTATTATCAATAATGCTGCAATGAACACGGTGATGTAGGTGTCCTCAAAATCCTGTTTTCATTCCATTTGGATATATACCCAGAAGAGAAATTCCTGGATCATTTGGTAGTTCTATTTTAATTTTTTGAGGAAAGTGCATACTGTTTTCCATAGTAGCTGTACCAGTGTTGCACAAGGGTTTCTCTTTTTCCACATTCTTTTCAATGCTTATCATCTCTTGTCTTTTTGTTGATAGCCATTCTAACAGGTGTGAGTTGATATGTCATTGTGGTTCTGATTTACCCTTCCCTGATGATTAGTGATGCTGAGCACTTTTTCATATACCTGTTGGCCATTTGAATATCTTCTTTGGAAAAATATCTATTCAAGTTATTTGCCCATTTTTTTAATTAAATTATTCATTTTTTTGTTATTGAGTTGTATAAGTCCCTTATTACTTCTATGTGGATCTTAAAAAAACAAACTCATAAAAACAGAGAACAGGGATACCTGGGCGGCTCAGTTAGTTAAATGTCTGTCTTTGGTTCAGGTAGTGATCCCAGAATCCTGGGATCCAGACAGTGGCTGGCTCCCTGCTGAGAAGAAGTCTGCTTCTTCCTCTCCCTTTGCCCATCCCTTTCTCTCGTGCTCTCACGTGAACTCTCTCACTCTCAAATAAATAAAATCTAAAAAAATACCCAACCACCCCCCCCAAAAAAACAGAGAAGATATTCGTGGTTGACAGAGGACAGAGTGGGTGGGAGAAATGGGTGAAAGTGGTTAATGGATACAGATTTCCAGTTGTAAGATGAATGAGTTCTGGGGAAGTAATGAACAGCATGGTTACTATACTTAACAATGCTATTGTATATTTGAAAGTTACTGAGTATAGATTTTAAAAGTTCTCACTGCACACACATACAAAATTATAACTAATTGTAGCTATGTGAGGTGATGGATGTGTTAAGTAATCTTATTCAGTAATTATTTATAATATATGCAAACATAAAATCACTACATTGCACATCTTAATGTTATATGTCAATTATATCTTAATAAAGTTGGAGAAAATAAATATTAAAAAGTAAATAAATAAATAAATGTAAATCTACACATTATTCATTTATTTTGCCTCAAGGTGGGAATTAAGTTGTTTTATTAAAACATTATCTTTTCATGGGATTTCCATATATCTCATTATATTTGGAACATGATTTAAGATTATTTCTGTGTCCTTTTTCCTTTCACAATTTGGAGAGATTGTGCCATTAAATTTTAGCTTATAAAAAAATAAGCAAGCTGCTTATTAACTATATGGCACACATTTCTCAGTGTCTCAATTATTTAACACTTAATATAATGAAACACTTTAGAAATTCCATAATATTTTTGCCTCCTATATACTTAACTGCAATACTTAAATGTGTCACCCTAGTTGCTGGTATTCTATGATATCAAATTTTAAGACCCAAGAAAACTGTGTATTAAATATTATTATTTCAGTGGTCCATGCCTCAAGCAATTTAAAGTAATGATAACTTTTCTTTCAAAAGTAAATAATGAATCATGGAACACTACATTAGAAACTAAGGATATACTGTATGGTGACTAACACAACATAATAAAAATTATTATAAAAAACAGCAAAAGTATAATTTCTCTGAACTTATGATTCTCAGCTTAAATTAGTTTCTGAAAATGTTTTGTTTTTGTTTTGTTTTGTTTTTTCCTTTCTCCTCTGAGAAACCCACAACAGCCCTACTTTCCATATTAACATTACAACACTTCCACAACCAGGTTATCTTTCCTTTTCTGGTACAGTTTAAAAATCAGAAATCTTCTATTTCCCTGAAAAAAAATATAATAATATCAGAAAGCTAAGGAATAGCCTGATATATTTTCTAGCTCCTTGTTTTCTCATTATAATGAGTCAGAGTCCGTTTTTTACAGGTTGACTTCTGTCAGCTTTTAAGTCTCAACCCTTCCTCTTTCTTTCTGTTCCACATCTGAGCAAGCACATAAAAAAGGCTGGGTGCTCCCTCCTATGATGCCACCAGAGAATTCAAACCATCAAAGACCCTGATTGTACATGGGAACTCTCAGCCTGGCACTAACACCTAAAGATAATACAATACCTAAGTCAGTCTCATTTTCTTGCTCTTTCATACTATTTTCAGACCAACTGGGGAGGGATGCCCTGCTCTTCCTAGAATGCCTCATTGTGTAAGTAATAAAACACTTAATATCTCCTAGGTGTATGTGTGGTCTCATCAGTATTGTTATCTGAACCAAATTTGAGGTAGGAGCTCATCCAGTGACCACAGGATGGCATCAGTGCTAATGTCCCATCCTGCCTCCATTCTCTTTCCTAAATTAGTTCCCAACTTGATAGAGAAGAACAGCCATGATTTTAAGGGAAAGGAATTTTTAAGGGGAAAGGATGAGAACAGACATGAATAAATGAAAGAAAAACAAAGAGAGGTTCATGGTATACTAGATTCTGATAGGTAGGCTGGAAGGGGGAATTCTTAGGATCTTGGGTATTTATAAATAATATTTTCATAACAAATGAAAATATATCTTGCTTAGAGATAGAATCAGTTACTGGAGGATGCCAAATCAGCAGCAGGGTTTGCAGATGCTTGCTTAAAGGTAGATAGCCAGCACTTAGTCCAGAAAACAACTACAGTGTGGCTTGGCGATAACTGCACTTTAGCTGAAGGAAGAAAACACAAATCTTCTCAGTTGGCACACATAAGGGATGTGTCCTCATGGCACCATAGGAACTAGATAACAATCATGATAGATTATGGATTTTTGTAGGTTTTGGACCATACACAATATACTGCCAATACTGTCTGAGAAATGGATCTTAGATGACTGGAAGATAAAGGAAATCCTACCATGGGACACTATATTATGGAAAATTTTGTGAACATTGGAGGAAGGAATGAGTAAAGTTAGGACATACACATGCACGTCAGAAGACCATTCATCCAAATTCTTAAGATGACTGAGGTCAACAAGAAGATGTCCCTATTTGTTCTTTGATGGTGTCCACTTAGGTACAGGGAATGAGAAGCCATCACCATGGAGGCATTTAAGCAATGCAACAACAAGCAGGAAAAAACAAAAACCAAGAACCAAAATAAAAAAAATAATAATAATAATTAAAAAAAAAAAAAACCATACCCCATTATCTCTGTCAGAAGTTTAAATTGTGACTAATATTTTTTTCTATAGTCGACCAGAATATTAGAGAATAAAGGCAGCCATGGGTGTCTACCAGGATAGTCTGGGCTATCCCATAGCTTGTTTGTAGATTACATGGGCCTATTAGCCATTTTCCATGTGTTTATGGGTAGACCTTAACTGAGATAGATACTCATTCTGGTTTTGTACATGTATATCCAGCAACTGAAGCAAACATCTTGAACACAAATAAAAATCTAGAACAGAAAGCATTTTATATTGAATCTCCTCCTTTTATAACATATGATCAAGAAACCGATTTATGAGGCAGGTATATTGCACCAATGGGCTAAGAAGCATCATTTACCATGGATTAATATACCCTACCACTGCAAAGTGGTGACTTTTGTAGTTCCTTGATTGAATATTGGAATGGGCAAACTCCACATACTAAATTGAGGGAGGGGAGTGGTGATAAAAAATTGAAGGGATATCTTGGTTTGTATGCTTGAATGAAGGTGTGGTAAAACAATACATGTGGTAGTAAAAGGTGATCATCTTTTGATAAATTGTTGAGATATTGTAGGGAAAGTAGAGCAAAGAGTGTGGGGAATGACACAGAAACTTTCATAACTCTATTCCCTATGTCTATTTTTTTTCTTGTATTGTGCCTGATCCTGTGATAAAAGGACTTAGATTGCATTCGTGATTTAGAGAGAAAAGATCAGTTGATACCATGACACCATGACTATATCCTCAATAGTATATTGAATTTCTGAGGAATGATAGCATGGGCTGTTTCTTTTTCTCAGTTGTATAAACTGAGTTAGCAGTGTCTGTGTCTGTTCCTCTTTCCTGACCAGTGAATGATTATAATATAAACTTATATTTATCCAATTATATTTATCCAGTTATGACCATCCATTGGATAAACTTATATTTATCCAATGGATGAAGTGATAGTATTGGGCAGTATCATACTACTGTTGAGTCAATGGGTAAATCTTCCAGCTGAACCTGATGGTCTTGTCCTTAGGTGGAAGGTCTGGATTAAAATTATTGACACATGGAAAGGAGAAGTAATTGCTGATGGGAAGGAAGTTAACAAATTAATTAACGCAAAAATGAAAGTCTGGTATACATTTGTAACTTACGGGAGGTTGAGAGCAAAAAAATAATCTTAATCTTAGTTATATATTGCAGATACCCTTTTATAAAGTAAAATGTGACAACTGTGGTCTCCTGAATGCAAACAAAGGACGTTGTTCAACAGTATCATTGGTCGTTAAACTGACATTGATCAACACTCTAAAATAACCATAGGTGAAATTAACATAGGTCTAGGATTCTTAGAACAAGCTGAAATTGCCTTTTAATAAGAAGAACCATATTACTTATTAGCCTGTACTGGTCACTTAGAAGATATGTTATTTTGGGAGGAAGGAAAAAAAATGATGAGTACCTTGGCCCTATAATATTCAATACAGCATGAAAAATGCATAAGACAAACTCAACAGATATTTAGACAGAAAACTAGGAAACAGGTGCACATGGGTGGCTCAGTCAGTTAAGCGTCTGCCTTCTGCTCAGGTCATGATCCCAGGGTCCTGGGATTGAGCCCCTCACTGGTCTCCCTGCTCGGCAGAGAGCCTATTTCTCCCTCTCCCTCTGCTGCTCCCCCTGCTTGTGCTGTCTCTCCCTCTCTTGCTCTCTCTCTGTGTCAAATAAATAAATAAAATCTTAAAAAATAAAGAAATCTTAGTTCCTTCTGTAACCATAATGCCCCCTTGCCATATGATGTAACATAATCCTAAGCAGTGGGATTGAGGACATGGACATCTTTGGGGGACTGTTATTAAAAAAAAAAAAAAAGAAAGGGGTGCCTGGGTAGTGCAGTCGTTAAGCGTCTGACTTCGGCTCAGGGCGTGATCCCGGCGTTCCCGGATCGAGTCCCACATCGGGCTCCTCCGCTGGGAGCCTGCTTCTTCCTCTCCCACTCCCCTGCTGTGTTCCCTCTCTCGCTGGCTGTCTCTCAGTCACATAAATAAATAAAATCTTTAAAGAAAGAAAGAAAGAGAGAAGAAAGAAAGAAAGAAAGAAAGAAAGAAAGAAAGAAAGAAAGAAAGAAAGAAAGAAAGAAAGAAAGAAAGAAAGAAAGAAAGGGAAAGGAAGAAAGAAAGAAAACTAGGAAACAAATACGGGAAAGAGAACACACATTGATCTGAGGGTGTCTGTTAAGCATGCTTCTCAGAAGCAAGCAAAGGCGTCTTAAGGACAATGACCTGGGAATTTGTCAGAGGAAGCATAATAAACTTGTGGGTGAATAATGATCCCATAGCTGGAGGGAATTCATAAATGTATAATGTAATTTTCACAGGTGCTTTCTAAATGCCAAGGTCCTATATATAAACAATAACAACAACAACAACAAAAAAAAAAAAAAAACCCAAATGCATCCAATAGTGCTGTTACAAGGAATTGGTGATCTATTAAAATTGACTCAAATTATACTAATTGAAGGAAGGCAAAAATTACTTAAAGATACGGGTTATTGGGAACGCTTACTAGTACAATTTTGTAGTGTGAAACATTGTTTGTTTGGGAGAATAGTGGTTCCCAATCCTTGGAACCTGTGACTATGTTACCTTACATGAAAAAAAAAAAAAAGGTATTTGGCATATATGAATATGAGTTCAGACTTTGAGATGGGGATGCTATCCTGGATTATCTGTGTGGAACCAATCTAAGTACATAAGTTATAAAAGCAGAAACTATTTCTGGCTGGACCAGAGAGAGATAAGACTGAAGAAAAAGGAGAAATATGAATCCAGAGAGGGACACAACCTGTCACTGCTGGCTCTCAAGCTGGAAGGAGAGGAAAAGGAGCCAAGGGATATGGGCGGCCTCAAGAAATGGGATCGGCCATCAGCTAATAGCCAGCAAAAAAACCCCACAGATCTCAGTCCTACAACCACAAGGAGCTGAATTCTACCAATAAATCAAATGAGCAAGGAAAAGGACTGTTACATAGAGCTTCCAGAAAGGAATACAGCCCTCCCAACAACTCAGTGATAGCTCAGGGAGATTTGTATCAGACTTCTGAACCACAGAATTTTAAGACAGTAAGTTTATATTGTTTTAAGCTACTAATTGTGTGATAATTTTTACTCCAAAATTCCATGGTGCACTGGGTGTTATATGCAAATAATGAATCATGGAACATTGCATCAAAAACTGGGGATGTACTGTATGGTGACTAATATAACAAAATAAAAATTATTAAAAAAAAAGAAATGTAAAACAAATACAAGATCTGGCTACATCCACAAGAGATTTACAATTCAGAATTAACTGAGGCTTAGCCCTTGACATAAATTAAGAGATAACATTTGTTATATGAACAAGACCACTTTTGTTGAGAAGGTCAAGAAAATACAATTGTAATTTTAACTTAGCAAGTTTGTAATGACCATAGTCTAACTCACAATATATCTCTATTGGGTATAATGCTTGTACAATTGCTATGATTAATTTGATTGATTTTAACAAAATTTTCAGAAATGCTGATATCAATGATCAAATGTCCTGGGAGGCTGCATTTAAAACCTCACAAGATATTCTTCTGATGGAAGATAATTAGAACTAAATCTAGTTACTTCCTACATCAATTCAATTTATCGATTCATTTTATAAAGTTCAACTTTTGTAGTGGAAGAAGACAAAAGAGTTGTCAGGTTTTGCAGGGTTATGAATAAATTTGTGCTGGATTATATGGTAAACTCAAGTATTTCTAAAAGTCATACCTAACCCATATTAAACTATGTAATTAGTATGTTTTTTAAATTATAAATAATGGAAAAGATCTAGGAAAGAGAATGATATTGAGTGATTTAGAAATTGAACAAAACTCAGGAAGGTTGCCTTTTTTAAGACAAGGTTAATTTATAGATGAACTGGGACAGTTTTTTTGGTTTTTGTTTTTTGGGGTTTTTTTTAAGATTTTATTTATTTATTTGACAGAGATAGAGACAGCCAGCAAGAGAGGGAACACAAGCAGGGGGAGTGGGAGAGGAAGAAGCAGGCTCATAGCGGAGGAGCCTGATGTGGGGCTCGATCCCATAACTCCAGGATCACACCCTGAGCCGAAGGCAGACGCTTAACCGCTGTGCCACCCAGCCGCCCCGGGACAAGTTTTTATTCAGGAATACTTGGAAGTCCAGTACTGATTCGTGGCCAAGCTAAGCCAAGAATACCTAGATACTAATTTCTTTGTGTTATTCAAACTCTGAAACTCCCTGGTTCCCATGGCCAGCTTGCTTACATAGCTTAGGGACCTGTAGTTTGATAGTTTACACCTGTGGTAATTGGTTACACAGTCTGGCATGGCTGCATGACCAGTGAAGCATAAAAGGACCCAGTGTAAATCATCACTAAATTCTTATAAAACCAGATTCTTCTTGGTGATTGCTAATCTATAGGCAAAGCACATTTTGTGGGACTTAGGAAGAATTTAATGTGTGAAACTTCACCTGGAAATTTCCTGGGGCTTGGGTCTGTGCCTGCGTTTTCTTTCTGCTACTGTCCCATGTCTTTCACCTTTATTAAATCTATACAAAAATATGCTCAATGGGGTCTTGAGAGTCCTTTCATATATGCAGTCCTGTGAAATCAGTGTAGTTCCAAGGGGGAAAAAATCAGTACATTTAACAAAAGATGTCCAAGACTTTTATGGGGAAAATATAAAAGTTTATAGAATAGTTAAATACAACATACATGAATAAAGTATGCCTGTAACATAAATATTTCAATACTACTCAAATTAATGTGTAGTCACTGCAATTGCAATCAAAATCCCAATAGTCAATTCTTAAAAGAATTCAGAAAAGCACCAAGAATTGTTCACTAACCTTTTTTAGCTCAATATACCCATCCCTCAGCTGTCATAAGTATTGGCCCCTGAAAGCATATAACTGTCTTTTTCTGAAGAATTGCCCTGCCCTACATGGGAGGTGCTCTGTGAGAAAGGTTGCCTTTTTTCAAGGATTAATGCACGATTTTAGCTTCAATAGTTTCCTAACCCATTAGCTTTGCTCTTTATTTTTAAATAAATCCTCTCAGGGATCATCAATTACTTGGGCAACTTTTTAATTTTATGTGACTTAAGCTTTTCTGTTCCCTTTTACTAATATTTTAATAGAACAGTGGAAAATAATTACCCACTGCCAGGTTGATGCCAGTCCAATAGAAGTCACTTGAGTTATCTCCTTCCCAGGCACACATTGTTGCCATAAATAAGTGATGAACATTCATGACTTATGATCATTTATATGCCAATTGATTAATCTATTCAAACATACAAATATTTATTGGCCCATTTTAGTAAATACGTGTATACTGAAAAGGGGCATGTTTAAAGATTTAACTAAAATATAGTTTTCAAAGCCCAAAATAGTACAGACGTATAAAAGATATGGACTTTTGTATAGGTTGTACAAAAGATACGATGTAATGAGCCAAATAAAGAAATGGTTTCTAAATGAGGAAACAATATTTGAACTCACCTTTTATAGAAAATGACATGTAGCCTAGGATTTTTAGATTTGAATTTGCAAAGATTAGAGGCAAAAAACATATCAATACAGTAGCTCCCCACATCATGTAGGCATTTTATCATCTCCACACTATCACAAAAAGAAGGGTAGTATGTACAGGAAGATATTTTGAGAAAGCGACCACATTCACATAACTTTTATTACAGTATATCATTTTAATTTTTCTTTTTTTATTAGTTATTATTGTTAATCTCTTAGTGTGCCTAATTTATAAATTAAACTTTATCATATGCATGTACTTATAGAAAACATAGTATATACTATACCCCCTACAGGGGTACGTACTATCTATAGTTTCAGTCATCCACCGGGGGTTTTGGAATATATCCCCGTGTATAAAGGGGGACTAATGTACAAGAATTTCAAAAGATACTGTGAATATTTAGAGAATAGGTAAAATTTAGTTTGATGTGTATTTGCAGAAAGAAGCTTGAAAAGATAAATTGAGGTCAGAACTTGAAAAATTATTAAATTATTTCTAAAGTATTTGGAATTTTTCTTGTAGATAGTGAAAAATCATTGACAATATTTGGTAGGATATTGCTTTGCCAAATTGCTGATAGTCGCCATGGACAGGACACTCTCCTAAGCACTTTAATATAACATTTATTTAAGCATCATGAAAATAATATGAAAAAGTTTAGACATCAGAACATAAGGACTCAACAGTTTTTCCATGGTGACCGTTCAAGAGATATGAAATAGTTTGGAACCCAAGTTTTATGGGTATGCATTTTAATTTTCTAACTTTACTCAATATGTTAACTTTATGTGCTCATAAAATGAAGTAGTTTTAAAATTGATCAATTTTATAATGTATGAGTCTATATATATATATATATATATATATATATATATATATATATATATGATACATTAATACTCAAATAGCCATACAGATATTTGAATAAATTGAATAAACATTAATATATACAAGACTGACTGTCCTAGGTGAATTGCCATTTTTCAAATAAATTTTAGATTTTAAATTATTTGTGTAACTAAACAACATTGGGCTTATTATTTAGATAGCAAGTTCTCTGGGCTCCTTAATAATGTAAGGAAAGTATTGTTTTGTTGTTTCTTAAAAACAGCCTGACTTAACCTGTGTATGTCAATTAAACATTTCTTCTTTTGTCTTTAATCTCAAAATCACCAGGTAATCCACTATGTTTTTTGCCAAAGAATCTAGAAAAACCATGGTATAATAGAATTATGGAAGTACCGGCCTTTTTATGTTTGAGATCAAGGCATACTCCAGGGGAAATAGAGGCAGAAACCACCTCTGGTACCAAGTATCTGGCTACAGATACCTGGCTTCAAGCACTATGAGGAGCATGTTGGAGGAACCAAAACTCCTTAACAATGCATTGCTACAAATAGTACTAAAATATACTTTGTATAAGTCTAAACAAAGCCTACATCTACTGTGTGAAACAGGAAGCATGAGTGACAGTGTCTGATCTGATTCCAAATTTTGAGAAGCTGTGTGGTGCCCAACAAACACCACATCTCATTAATAAGTAATTGTCATCATTTAAGAATGAAATAAAGATATGATTTTTTTCTTCAATTTATATATGTATTTTTCAAACTGATATTAGGTCATTACAAACTATTTTAATGCTGAACATAAAAAAAATAATGTTCCAGTGAGGGTAAGGAGCAACTGTAATCCTCTAACATTGCTTGTAGAAGTGCAAAATGGAATAGCCACTTTGGAAAACGGCACTTTTTTAAATTTAAAATACATTAACCATATGATCCAGCAATCCTGCTCCTATTTACCACAGGATAATGAAAAATGCATGTTCACACAAAAATATATATGTGAATATTTAGAGCAGCTTTATGCATAATTTTCCCAGAAGAGGAAACAAATATCCTTCAATTAGTGAGTGAATAAAGACAACTGTTTCACCTCTATACAATGGGAAAGAATTCAGTCACAAAAAAAGAACAAACTATTGATAGATGCAACCGCATGGATGAATTTCAAATCCATTAGGATAAGTGAAAGATGCGAGTCTGAAAGAGCTTCCTACTATATATTTCTTTTATATGACATTCTCAAAATGGTGAAATCAAGGACAGAAAGCAGATCAATAGAGGTGGAGGAACCACCAAGAAGCTTCAAAGTGTTGATGCCAGGATCTAGGAAGAGGTTCTGTGATGCTCCCTTCTGTTACTGATACCATGTTGACCGAAACCAGAAGATAAAGAGCACTCCCTGATGCCTTCCCATCTCTAACAAATAGCTCCCACTGTCAGAACTACTGGAGGTTAGGAAGGGCTTCTGGGAAATATAGTTTTCAGGGTCCCAGCTTCCTGTCTCCAAATATAAAGTGGAGTACAAAGGGGTGAGAGAAAGGAAACAGTCAAGTGAACTATGCACAAAGTTATCTTATGTTTTCTGAGGGTTTTCAAAAAAACCATTTGTCCTCTCACCATGTAACAGTTGCAGAGGGAAAGAGGGAGAGAGAGAGAGTGAGAGAGAGTATTCTTTTGGTTGGAAAGGTTATTCTTAATTTAGATATAAATTTAAAAGGGATCATGATGCATATGTGAAGAGAATAAATATTTTCTTAGTAGTCTCTTTAAAATATCTTGTCACCAGTAATACTGGAGATTATCTTTTAGAACAAAATATTTCTTGACCATTATATTTGGAGACAAATATATTTGACATATTTGACATATTTGACAAATTATGATGCCATGGATCTAAATGCCCCAGATTATTTTAGCTGCCATGGAAATTTTAGGTACTGTAAATTTATGTACTATAAATAAGACTATTCCTTAGAATGTATTTAAATCTGTTTTTCAAGAAAAGGTATATAATTGAAAGGCAAGAAGGTGTGAATGAATGTGCAGTAATTCAGTAAGTGCAGTAGTGAAAGAATCTTGTAAAAGTCATAAGTATTGTCACAGAAGCACTGTGTTCCACATGTGAAACTCTAAACTCACATTTTCTCTTTTATGCACCTAGCATGTTTCTGGAACTCATCACTGGGAAAGAAACATTGTTTTCATTTCTAGTTTGGATTTCCTCTCCCAATCTGAATCATGAGAAGTCTCACATGAATGATTACCCAACATATAAATTAGAAGAATTTTTGTGTTTACGTCTTCAAAATCACCTTAAGATTAATCTGAGCTATGATGCTGACAAATGGTCTGTTTTTAGAAACTTCTGGTGTTGACTCACTACAATGAAGAAGAAAAATCCACAAAAGTACATTGGGTTGCCTCTGTACAGTTTGGTAATCAGAACTGGGTTATTCCACATGCAAGCATTCTGGCTGCAATATCAGTTAGGCAAACTCTAAATTAGTTACAAAGGAAGATTTTTTTTTTTCTACAGTGTTCCTTTCTATCTTCTATTGCCCATATATTCTGTCACTGAATACACACTGATTTTGGTAGAAATCTATAAGTAAAACCACATTCATCTTAATAAAGAAGAGTCTGATTCAATTTAAGATAGTTCTGAATAAAAGTCAACATATTTTAATTTACTAAATTATTTAAAAGAAAGATTTGAGATTATTTTAGTTCAGTTTAATAATTACAGATCAATGGAGGCCAAAAAAAAAAAAAAGACAAGGGCATGAATCATTTTTTAAATATTAAGCGTTAATGTAAGAGTTGCAACTCTTCACTGAGGTAGAAAAGGATATGATGCTAGAGACAGCTCTTGAGATGAGTATAAAAGCAACTGAAGGTTCACTTCCTGGTTGTCCTCAATATTTTATTCAACTTGTACTCATGGCCATTGATAAGACTAGGATCCAGAGCACACAACTCCGTAGCAGGGGGAAGGAAAGAATGTATTGATTAGTCACCAGGAAGAATGTTTCAGAATGACAGTGATAAATAAAGTATTTCTGTAATCAATGATAAAATGCTTCAGGAAAGCATACATCTGTAATTGCTGGTATACACGTTTTTTGAAGTTTAATCATTTTAAAATGGGAAAATAGATAATGATACTAGGCTTTCACGCATCTACCAAGAATGTAAAGTCAGTGGTAGTGAAAAACACTAGGATGATTAGTAGGTGAAGGAAACCCTATTAACAGTGTTGAAATGGAGCTAAATAAATGTAAATAAATAAATCCAGAAAGATAGACTGATAGAAAGTAAAAGGACAAAAAATGAGTATGTGCATCAACAGTGGAGAATTGGGGGAAATACACATTCCTTAGAGACAGGAAACATTAAATTATATTAAATTTGTCTTTTTATCTATATGTATATGAGTACATGTATATTTATATATATTTATTGGTAGTACTATTTTAATTTTTAATTAACACTAGTAGTACTATTTTTATTTTTAATTTACACTAGTATTCCAGTGGTCTACAAGTTTCTCAAAAGGCCTTTGACTCATTTAAATCTCTGCACCCAGTTTAGTTCCTGACATGTATACTCTCAATGAATATTTGTAAAGTGATTAATGTAAAGCATAAGGAATCACAAACTCATCAAAAATTGAAGTTAACATATTCCCTATTAATACAAATGAACGTTCATTAAGACAGAGACCATTGCTAAAAATGTGAATGAAGAAATCTGGTTTTGAAGCACTCACCATTTCATGATTTCTGTCATATGTGTGTGTGTGTGTGTGTGATGTGGATAGATGATAGATTGATAAATAGATGAGAGATAGATGATAGATACATAGATATAGATGCATAGATACATAGATAGATAGATATCTTTATATCCTCTCTATAAATATGTGATGGGCATGTGCATATATTAACACACATACTAATATAGTGTCATATGGTGAGTGCTATAAAGTGAGGTACTGGATTATATAATGACAAAAACACTGTCATCTTCTTTGATATCAGAAAAATAATGGCAGAAGATACTGTGAAGGAGCAATTTACTAATTTACTGAAGAGTCAGGAAAACAGTCTTCTACACAGAATAACCAATTCTAGAAGGCAGTAGAGGTGTCAAAGTTTTGGGTCATCAAATGCTTGTATCATTCTGTGATTTTTTTTATCTTATAAGCAAATAAGACCCGCAGAGACATTTTTGATGGATGGATGACATGAAAGTTTTTACATTTTATCAAAATCATACTGAATTAAATATGAAAAAAAAAAGAACTTTGTGAGACTGAATTCAGGAAAATAAGTTAAAGGCCATTTGATATAGAACAAAAAAGATGATTTATTTGTTAGAGCCCACTAAACTATTCTAATTTTTGATGATATAAAAGATTAGCTATGACCTTTCTTACTTTCTTTTAGGGAATCATATCTAGTTAGAGAAAAAAGATTCACACATAGAAATAATTGGGACCAATTTAAGATAGTATGTAATTAGTGTCATAGAGTGAGCAATCCAGAATATTTTTAATCATTTTAAAATTATTTACCTATTTATTTATGCCGATAACTTCAAGTAAGCTATTTGCTTAAATCAAACTAAGTACTGTAAATATATAAAAACTTGAGTGTTAACTTTAAGACTACTGACTAAAATGTGAATTACAAAGTAGCTATCACATTAAAAAGACTAAATAGAATCATATTACCAGTAAAATACTATAGAAATGTCAAATGACTTCATTAATAAAAATTTCTGATTTTTGCTATTACATATGAAGGTATTGTCAAGATTAAAGGGAATAAACAATTACAGTCATCTGCCATGAAATTATGATTATTAATAAGTTCATTAAAATGATTGCTACTCAAATGTTAAGACATATTTTAGTAAGAAGGTAGGACAAATATAATAAACCTACCTAAGTAATATTATATAAAATAATAGTGATCAACTTTGATCATCACAAATGACAAACATGCAAATTATTAAATATTTCATTTACTAACAAGTTCAAGATATTTGATGAAATTCCAAAATATTCAATAATCAACTATAGTTTTAATGTGAATTATGTGTGTATACAATATATGTGTATATTATATACATGTGTATATGTATATACATATGTATCAAATATGTTTGTTTATATATATACATTATGTAATAGTTTAGTTATGAAATCATCTGCCTTCATTTTGATTGTAGAACATGTACTCTGTCCAACTACACTCTAAGTCACCTCCCTCTCATGTGCAACTGGTTGCTAAAAAGTATACATTTGTGAAAAATATCCACATCTACTATAAAGAAGTGTTTATTTTGTTCTATTCTGCAGTTGTCATGGGTTAGAGATTATTACTTTTCTATTTTCTACATCACAAAATAATCATTACAATATCACACCTTCTGTCAGGGTTGTTTGAAAAGCGAGAGTCAATAAAAATGAAATGCTTTATAAATGCAAATTGATTAAACTTTTATGTCAAAAGCAATAGATATTATCACCCAATTTATAACTATGAAACTGAGCTGGTACTTCTCATTTGATGGATCCAAATCTTACTCTGAAAAAGCTGCAGGAAAGGCATCTAATTTTAAACACCAAGGTTGAATGGTCCTGTGGCCAGGTACTCTCTAATTAAGAGGGCAGGCAAAGTTCCAATCTTTCTGGGAGAAAGCTGAAGGGATGGAGTTCTTTGGGATTCTTTTGACCAATATAGTATGAATATTTCTAACAAACATTTGCATACAACTTAAAATTATTTTGTGGACAATGTTCCAAATAATTACTAATAGTATTTCATTTTATCTTTTAAGAGTTCAATGAAACAGTTACCTGTATTGACTCTATTTTACAGATGAGGAATCTGAGGCAAGAGAGAGAGGAAATTTGATCAAGGTCACACATCTAGTACATGTCAGAGACAGGACTTTATATAGGGATTCTGGCTCCAGGGTCCAGGCTAACCATTATTCTGTGCCACCTTTCTATATGTAATGTCATATAACATGAAATTATTATAGTTGAAACCTCAATGTTATCCTATAATCCTTGGAACTCATCTCTGTTACAGCACTTACCACACTCCTTTGGAGTAATACCCACATGATTTCTCCCCACTGCAGTTTTAAGTACGGCTTAAACAAGAATGATAGAATAATTATTTTTATAT
This sequence comes from Ursus americanus, assembly GCF_024610735.1. Classification (NCBI taxonomy): domain Eukaryota; kingdom Metazoa; phylum Chordata; class Mammalia; order Carnivora; family Ursidae; genus Ursus; species Ursus americanus. The sequence goes on from NC_142135.1 coordinate 26,924,998, forward strand.
ACCGAGAAACAATAGATAAAATGATAATAATAGTATTATTTATGATTAATGCAAGACTTACATTTTCATTAATATTGGTTTCACTTCACTTGATACTTAATCTACTCATTTATCAGTGTTTATGCTTGTTCACTCAGTTTCACATCTGAATAATATCTAAGTTTTAATCATGGGCTATTATTTGGTAAAGACAAACACAAATTTTAAAATCTCTTAATGAACTGAAGTTAATTGGATAACAGCCTTAATTTAAAAAATGGATTATAATAAAACATACACATTAGAGATTTAACTCTTGCTGAAAGTAACTATTAAACTGTTGGCAATTCTAAATCTGATTAAATATCACAGAAAAAATTGGGGTATTCTTAAACAAGTAGGCTATGCTCGAGAAAGGATTAATTTTCTTTCTTTCTTTCTTTCTTTCTTTCTTTCTTTCTTTCTTTCTTTCTTTTTCTTTCTTTCGAGAGAGTGTGCAAGTGGTAGGGGGAGGGGCAGAGGGAGAGAGAGAATCTCAAACAGACTCCATGCTGAGCATGGAGCAGATGTAGGGCTAATCTCAGGACCCTGAAATAATGACCTCAGCCAAAATCAAGAGTCGATGCTTAACCAACTAAGCCCCCAAGTGCCCCTTATTTTAAAATATAAGCTCTATGTAAAGTATATCTATTTAATCTTGTTAAGATAACCATTCTCTATATATTTATTGATTAAAATTTGGAGACAAAAAAAATTTGATCTTTCAAAAGGAATAAGCATAAGGCAAGTAGTTACCAAACAACGTAATATTACCTTCTTAATATCACTCATCAAGATTAATTCAGCCCATACGTAAAGCTGGAAAATTTTTGGCAGTCCAACAGTTTTAGGTGAGTCCAATCTATGCTAACACAAAAGGTATTATGACAGTAACCCACAACAAATATTTTTTCATTATTGTCTTCTTCAAAAGAATGTTTCCAAAATGAGTTAAGAAAATATTAAATCAGTTCCTGATATATAGAATCAGCTTATTTCCTTTAGAAATTGTGTTATATTTTGGCTCCTGGTTATGCTTATTTGTGAAGAATTTACCTACCTCAAGAAATACAGTATTTTATTTATGAACTTCTGACATGGCAGGGAAAAATTAAAAAGAAAGATTGCCAGTTGTGTAGTTTGTGTTGTAGGGTAATGGCTTCCCGTTGCCAAAGAGAACCTAGGGTAAAAAAACAAAGCAAAATTGAAGTTGATATATTTGTTTTCATATTGGGAAAAATTTATGACTTGTGAAAATTATATTATACTGATTTCATTTCTCTTACACAAAATATTTATTGACACAGATATTCCCATGTTGTCCAATCCATGCTAATATAATAGGACAAATTGATCATTGTCCTCATTCTCAGAAATTGAATTTTTATTGGCTTGAAGAAAAAGTCAGGCATTTACATTTTTATATAGTTAAAATTGTCAGGACACAAAAACACTGTTGTACAAATCCAGGATTGCAGAACTTTATCTTTTTTTTTTTAATTTTTTTATTTTAATGTGTTTTTTTAATTATATTGTTAGTCACCATACAGTACATCCCTGCTTTCTCATGTAAAGTTCGATGATTCATTAGTTGCATATAACACCTAGTGCACCATGCAATATGTGTCCTCCTTACTACCCATCACCAGTCTATCCCCTTCCCCCACCCCCCTCCCCTCTGAAGCCCTCAGTTTGTTTCTCAGAGTCCATAGTCTCTCATGCTTCATCCCCCCTTCTGATTACCCCCCCTTTCTTTATCCCTTTCTTCCCCTACTGATCATCCTAGTTCTCATGTTCCATAGATGAGAGAAACCATATGATAATTGTCTTTCTATGCTTGACTTATTTCACTTAGCGTTATCTCCTCCAGTGCCGTCCATGTTGCGGCAAATGTTGAGAACTCGTTCTTTCTGATAGCTGAGTAATATTCCATTGTATATATGGACCACAACTTCTTAATCCAGTCATCTGTTGAAGGGCATCTCGGTTCCTTCCATGATTTAGCTATTGTGGACAATGCTGCTATGAACATTGGGGTGCATATGGCCCTTCTCTTCACTACATCTGTGTCTTTGGGGTAAATACCCAGTAGTGCAATGGCTGGGTCATAGGGTAGCTCAATTTTTAACTTTTTAAGGGACATTCACACTGTTTTCCAGAGTGGCTGTACCAAATTGAATTCCCACCACAATGTAGGAGGGATCCCCTTTCTCCACATCCTCTCCAGCAATTGTTGTTTCTTGCCTTGTCAATTATTGCCATTCTAACTGGCGTAAGGTGGTATCTCAGTGTGGTTTTGATTTGAATTTCCCTGATGACTAATGATTTTGAACATTTTTTCATGTGTCTGTTAGCCATTTGTATGTCTCTATTGGAAAAGTGTCTGTTCATATCTTCTGCCCATTTTATGATTTGTTTATTTGTTTCTCGTGTATTGAGTTTGAGAAGTTCTTTGTAGATCTTGGATACCGTCTTTTATCTGTAGTGTCATTTACAAATATCTTCTCCCATTCTGTGGGCTGCCTCTTAGTTTTTTTGACTGTTTCCTTGGCTGTGCAGAAGCTTTTTATCTTGATGAAGTCCCACAAGTTCATTTTATATTTTGTTTCTCTTGCCTTTGGAGACGTGTCATGAAAATGGTTGCTTTGGCCCATGTCGTATAGGTTGCTGCCTATGTTCTTCTCTAGGATTTTGATGGATTCCTGTCTCACATCGAGGTCTTTCATCCATCTGGAGTTTATCTTCGTGCATGGTGTGAGAGAGTGGTCAAGTTTCATTCTTTTGCGTGTAGCTGCCCAATTTTCCCAGCACCATTTATTGAAGAGACTGTCTTTTTTCCACTGGATGTTTTTTCCTGCTTTATCAAAGATTAGTTGCCCAAAGAGCCGAGGGTCCAGTTCTCTATTCTGTTCCATTGGTCTATGTGTCTGTTTTTGTGCCAGTACCATGCTGTCTTTGTGATCATAGCTTTGTAGTACAGCTCGAAATCCAGCATTGAGATGCCCCCAGCTTTGTTTTTCCTTTTCAACAGTTCCTTGGCGATTCGGGGCCTTTTCTAGTTCCATACAAATTTAAAGACTATTTGTTCCAGTTCTTTGAAAAATGTCATCAGTATTTTGATTGGGATAGCATTGAAAGTGTAGATTGCTCTGGGTAGCATGGACATTTTAACTATGTTAATTCTTCCAATCCATGAGCATGGAATATTTTTCCATCTTTTTGTGTCTTCCTCAATGTCTTTCAAGAGTGATTTATAGTTTCTAGAATATAGGTCCTTTACGTCTCTGGTTAAGTTAATTCCAAGGTAACGTATGGTTTTTGGTGCTATTTTAAATGGGATGGATGCCCTAACTTCTCTTTCTCCCAGTCTCATTATTCATGTATAGAAATGCAACTGATTTCTGAGTATTGATTTTGTATCCCGCCACATTACTGAATTGCTCTATAACTTTTTATAGTTTGGGAGTGGCTTCTTTTGGGTTTTCCATATAGAGTATCATGTCATCTGCGAAGAGAGACATTTTGACTTCTTCTTTGCCGATTTGAATACCTTTTATCCCTTTTTGTTGTCTGATTGCTGTTGCAAGGACTTCTAGTACTATGTTGAATAACAGTGGCGAGAGTGGGCATCCTTGTCGTGTTCCTGATCTTAAGGGAAAGGCTTCCAGCTTTTCCCCATTGAGAATGATATTTGCTATAGGCTTTTCATAGATGGTTTTTATGAGATTGAGGAATGTACCCTCTATCCCTACACTCTAAAGTGTTTTAATCAGGAAAGGATGCTGTATTTTGTCAAATGATTTTTCTACATAAATTGAGAGGATCATATGGTTCCTGAGTCTTTTCTTGTTGATATGATGTATCACGCTGATCGATTTGTGAATGTTGAACCACGCTTGCATCCCAGGGATGAATCCCACTTGGTCATGATGGATAATCCTTTTAATGTACTGTTGGATTCTATTAGCCAGGATCTTGTTGAGGATTTTGGCATCCATATTCATTAGGGAAATCGGTCTGTAATTCTCCTTTTTGATGGGGTCTTTGCCTGGTTTGGGGATCAAGGTAATATTGGCCCCATAGAATGAGTTTGGTAGCTTTCCTTCTGTTTCCATTTTTTGAAATAGCTTTAGGAGAATAGGTATTATTTCTTCTTTGAATGTTTGGTAGAATTCCCCAGGAAAACCATCCAGGCCTGGAGTTTTGTTATTTGGAAGGTTGTTTATCACTGACTCAATCTCTTCATAATTAATTGGCCTGTTTAAAAAATTAATTTCTTCCTCTTTCAGTCTTGGTAGTTTATATAGGTTTCCAGGAAGGCCTCCATCTCTTCCAGATTGCTTAATTTATTGGCATAAAGCTGTTGATAAAAGCTTCTAATAATCCTTCCAATTTCATTGGTGTTGGTTGTGACCTCTCCTTTTTCATTCATAATTTTATTAATTTGGGTCCTTTCTCTATTCTTTTGGATAAGTCTTGCCAGTGATCTGTCAATTTTATTGATTCTCTCAAAGAACCAGCTTCGAGTTCTGTTGATCTGCTCTACTGTACTCCTGGTTTCTAATTCATTGATTTCTGCTCTCATCTTTGTCAACTGCTTCCTCGTGCGTGGATTAGGCCTATCCCTCTGTTGCTGTTCCAGCTTCTTGAGGTGAGAATATAAAAACTGCATTTTAGATTTTTCTATTCTTTTGAGTGAGGCTTGGATGGCTATGTATTTCCCCCTTAGGACTGCCTTTGCAGTATCCCATAGGTTTTGGACCATTGTGTTTTCATTCTCGTTGGTCTCCATAAATTGTTTAAATTGATTTTTGATTTCCTGGTTTGTCAAGTCATTCCCGAGCAGGATGGTTTTTAGTTTCCAAGTGTTTGAGTTTCTTCCAAATTTTTCCTTGTGGTTGAGTTCCAATTTCAGAGCGTTGTGGTCTGAGAATATGCAGGGAATAATTTCAGTCTTTTCGTATCGGTTGAGACCTGGTTTGTGACCCAGAACATGGTCTATTCTTGAGAATGTTCCATGGGCATTAGAATAGAATGAGTATTCTTTGGTTCTCGGGTGTAGTGTTATATATATATATATATATATATATATATATATATATATATATATATATATATATATGAGGTCCAACTCATCGAGTACGGCATTCAAAGCTCTTGTTTCTTTGCTGATTTCTTGCTTAGGTGATCTGTCTATTGCTGGTAGTGGAGTGTTGAGGTCTCCTACTATTAGTGTATTTTTATCTATATGTCTCTTTATTGTGGTTAAGAGTTGGCTTGTGTATCTTGCTGCTCCCCTGTTGGGGCAAAAATATTTATAATTGTCATATCCACTTGTTGGATACATCCTTTAAGAATAATATAGTGCCCTTCTATGTCTCTAACTATAGCCGTTAGTTTAAAATCCAATCTGTCTGATATGAGAATTGCTACCCCAGCTCTCTTTGAGGTCCATTGGCATGAAAGATGGTATTCCATCCCTTTACTTTCAGTCTGAATGTATCTTTAGGTTCAAAATGAGTCTCTTGTAGACAGCAAATGGATGGGTCATGTCTTTTTATCCAATCTGCAACCCTGTGGTGTTTTATGGGAGCATTTAGGCCATTTACATTGAGACTGATTATTGAGAGATATGATTTTAATGATGCCATGTTGCCAGTAAAGTCTTTGTTTCTATAGATTGTGACTTTCTGTTTTGTATCACTCTTGGGGCCTTTTTACCTTAATATCTCCTGTAGGGCTGGTTTCGTGGTTACAAAATTGGTCAATGACTGGCGATTCTGGAAGGTCTTTATTTCTCCATCAATTCTGAATGACAGCCTTGCTGGATAAAGGATCCTTGGCTGCATGTTTTTCTCTGAAAGAGCTTTAAAAATGCCCCCCAACCCTTTCTCTCATTCCAGGTCTGTGTAGACAGGTCTGACATAATTCTTATACCTTTGCCTTGGTACGTGAGAAATTTCTTTGCCCTGGCCGCTTTCAATACTGTATCCTTGGATCTCATATTTGCGAATTGCACTATGATGTGACGTGGTGTAGGTTTGTCGTGGTTGAGCTTGGGAGGGGTCCTCTCTGCCTCTTGGACATGAATGTTGGTTTCCCTTGCTAGATTAGGGAAGTTTTCAGCTAAAATTTGTTCAAATATCTCTTCTAAACCTCTGTTTTTCTCCACCCCCTCAGGGAGGCCGATGATTCTGACATTGGAACGTTTCATTGAGTCAGTAATCTCCCATAACCTACATTCCTGAGCGTGGATTTTTTTGAGTCCAGATTCTATTTTAGCTTTTTCTGCTACTAACCCATCCTCCAATTCGCTGATACGTTCTTCTGCCTCATTCACCCTGCCGTCAGAGCCTCTAGTTTTGACTGCATTTGGCTTATAGAATTTTTAATTTCTGCCAGATTCGCTCTCATTTCCACCCTTAGAGATTCTATATTCTCATTAACATTTTTCTTAATACTTTTTTCAAGTCTACACGTTATCTTGACCATTGTTACTCTGAATTCCATTTCTGATAAATTGGTTATATCCATATCCATTAGTTCTGTGACAGAGGCCACAGACTCATTGTCTTTTCTTTGCTGGGGGGGATTTCTCCTTCTCGTCATTCTGATGAGGAGAGGTTGCGGGGTTGTCCAGAGCCCAAATTATTGACCGGGACCCAGGCTGTGCGCCTTGTTTTATAGGGATCTTAGGTATGTGGGCTTCTTGATTTTTCAGCCTCCCTTCTGGGGGAGGGGCCTGCCACACTGATACGCAGGCAACCCTGTTTGGGTAGAGTCTCCGTGTCCCCTGCGAGGGGGGATGGGGATGGGCACACTGTGAGCCGTTCTTTCCAGGCTTTTGTTCTCTGGCAGCTTTCCCTGGTGGTTTGCTATGCCTCTTCTGAGAGTCAGAGCAGCAGTGGCCGAATCTCAGCCTCTGTCTCAGAACAGAGGGATCGCGGACCGTTCTCCACTGATGTTCTGGCCGCTTTAACTCTGTTTCTGTTGGTGCTGCTCAACCCTGCAGTGTCCCAGTATGTGCGCCCCACACCTGGCATCCCAGCCCTCACTTCCAGGGCTGGCGCATCTCTGTCCTTTGTGTTTCTAACACAGCCAGCCGCCAGCCGCCCACGCGCGCTCCCGGAGCTCCCGGTCTCAGTCTGGTTCCAGTGAGCGCACCAGAGCTCCGTTTCAGTCTGGTCACGCGCGTTCCCCGGCTCACGGTCTCTCTCGCCGGTGCCGGTCAGCGAGTCAGCCCTCTCCCCCGTGCAGGAGGCTACTGCTTCCCAGCGCCTGAACGTGGCAGCTCTCTCCCCCTTCCATTTATCTTCTGATATCTGTGCGCGGTTTCACATCTCCCTGCTTCATACCTCAATACTCAGTGCTGGAGATATTCATTTGTAGAGATCCAGAAATATTTTCCTATGCGTCAGGCTGATTCTGTGGATGTTCAGGCTGGTTGGTACCTATCCAACTCGACTCAGGGGACCGGCTGAAAAAGGGGTCCCCTACTCCTCCGCCATCTTAACTCAGAATCAGAACTTTATCTTTTTATCTCTGGTCATGCATCTTCACTTGTTCCCTTCACTTCATATACATTCCTTTAGCATGAACTTTGGTTTTCTCCTATAAGGGCTTTTTAAAATATGCTATTTCCAGAAATAACTTTAGCTACAGAAGATAATTACTACCCTCCTTTTCTTGTTTTTCTAGAACATAGAAAGTCAGTCCCCATCTACTCTCAAAACAAGAGAAACAAGTCATTAAGAAGGCATTGTCTACTTTACATCCCCTTATCCAGTGCATTGCTCTGCTGTTGGTTTTTTTTTTTTTTATTTTCTGTATTGCTTTCCTATGTTGTCCTCTCTGAAGGCAGAAGTCAGATCTAGTTTTACAGTATTGAATACCTATCTTGCATCCAGTAAGCATGGAACAAAAATTTGTAACAGACAAAATGCAATTTTTTAATAATTTTAAAAAAGAGTATTGATAGATGAGATTACCTATGATTTTTTCTGAGGAAAAATACACAGGTATCTATGTTACCATAGTTGAAGTGTGGTAAAATGATGAGACAGCTGGGCCCATTTGGTAACAGATTGCAGCAACTCGGGGTACTGATTCCCTCCCTACACCTCAAGGTCTACTTTTTGTGGTTGTTCTTGCTTCTTCATTTGTTTTATGAATTGTCTGGGTTATTTTAGTAGTCTATTTAGTGAAGTGTGGAGTCCTCAGAGTTATTCCTCGGAGGTCATAGCCTTGAGTATGTGCAGTCACCCTAGGATGAGAGTGGTTTTAGCAGGGTCTTCTTTGACCCTCTCTTTCCTTCATCTCTGTTACACTGTCTGCATCATTGGATGTTATGCCCAGCCCATTAAGCTCCCCTAATTGCAAGTAGATTGTTTCCATAGTGCCTGGCTGTACATTGCTCATCTGTCAGATCCAATTAAATGTGAGCACTGCTAGTTTATGAGTCCAGTCTTTGCAGTTTGTTCTGACTCCTGGAAGTTTCTTCTTAACTATCTCTTTTCCTAGTTCTTCTTGGTGAAATGGTTGGCCTGTGGTTGAATCTGTACTTTACTAAAACACTCTTTTTTTTCTTATGAACTATGGCTCCTTCTGGAAAAATAATCTAAGCAACTACTCTGGGTGTTAGAGATTGGTGAAGGGAGTGGGTGCTCTGGTGTTCCCAGTTTTCTTCTCCTGTCTGGAACCTCTGGCTTATGAGCATGCTGAGGAGAGAATGTTTGGAGCTGTCATATTTTGGGCCTGCCATGTCTGGGATCGAAGCCCTGTCCCATGGGTAGAGGCTCAGTGGAGAAAGGGAGTCCTGGATCTCTCAGCTTCACTGACCATAAATTTTGTTTTGTTTTTCAGCTCTGCTTTTTTCACTTGGGAGTGGGTCTGTAGAACTCCTCATTCCGTTCACATCCTGGAAGTGGAACTTCAACCCACTGTGATTCTTATTTTAGTTACTGTATTTTAGCTATAAAATTTCCCATTTTGTTATATTTTTAATACATCTGTATTTCTTTGCTAAGGCTTTCTATTTTGAAATTTGTTTCAAACATGTTCATAGTGGCTCACTGAGGCATTTTTATTATTACTGGTCTAAAATCTTTGTCATGATTCTAATACTGTCTTCTTGGTGTTAGCATCTATTGACTGCCATCTGTCCATTTAGTTTGGAAAACTTACTGGTTTTTGGAATGATGAATGATTTTTAATTGAGGCCCGAATATTTTATATTATATTCTGAAACTAGGGATCTTACTAAAATTTTCTCTTTTAGCTGGATTTCCCTAACAACCCAAGGGCTGAGGGTAGTAAGATATCACTTCCTGACTGCCAGGTTCGCCATTTAGCTTTTGTTGACCCAGGAGAGGCTCTGCCATGGCAGTGATGCTGGAAGTCATGCTCTGGCTCTCTACACTGTCTCCACTGACACTGTAGTGGGCTTGTTACATTACTACTAGGGGATAGAGAAAGTCCTGTATTTCTACAAGGTCTCTTTCCACATCACCCCAGTCATAGGAGACGGGTGCCTCATTACTGCTGGCTGGGAGGGGAAGTCCAGTCTCCCCATGTTGTCTCTACTAACACTGAGGTGGTGGGCTTTTTAGTGTCAGTGGGGTTAAATTTTTTTACCTCCCTACTTCACCCTAAAAGTCAGTGTTGGGGCTCCTCATTCCAGCCCCTTCAGGATAGAAGTCTGGGTTTCCTACTCAACCTTGCTGGTGGGCTGGGGGTGAAAACAGCTTTTTCTGTAGTGTTTGGCTGTAGTAAAACAATTATTATCTAAATATCTTTTATCTTGCATGGCCGCCACATTTTTGACCTTTTGGCTATAGATAATAGGCTTTTGTTTGAGCTTGTTTTATCTGTTTCTACTGGTGTTTCTGAGTTGCCAGCTTTTAGGTCAGAGTCAAGATATATGAAAAAAATAAATAAATAACAGAAAGAATTTCCAAGCATGTTGTTCCTTGAGTCCCAAGGTCTCTACCCTGCCTGCCTTTTTCTTTCTACATTTTGACATCTCCTACTATTTGTTTAATATATTATTGCCAGGATTTTTAGTTATATTTAGCAGGAAGAATAGGAATACGTCTACTCCCATTTTTTGAGAACTATTCATTCATTCTTATGAGTGGGAAATATTTTAGGGCCACAATCTGTTAACTAGGTAGGTTTGAGGATACTAGCTGCTACTGAATTGGCTGTAGGTCTATTTTTTATTATTATATAATCCTCAGGAACTTTTATCATCTTGACATTTGACAAGATATCATGCTGGTTTTCATTATTTGTCACTGTTTATCAGTACCACCTTAAAATTCTACTTTTCTTTGTTCCTATTATTCTCGTTTTCTTGAGAAATGAATTTTCCCCAAATGAATCATTCAGTGTTCCTCATTTATCTTTAGAAATAAAGAATATTTGAAAATGAGAGTTTAGAAATATTTCTAATGAAATTGAGGTCCAGATGATATTCTAATTTTCTTGGATCTTTCTAACATATTTTTACAGACTGTATTTTAGTGGCCCCCTTTTCCTGAGATCAACCAAAGCATATTGTCGTTGCCTAAAATTCTATCTTCAATATCAAAGGTACTCAAAAAGTGCCTTAATTCCAACTTCATCACCTTATTGTCTTTATATACTTTTCCATTAGGTAGTCAGGATATTCCATCTAAAGTGCAAATCTTACCATCCTATCTTTTTATGACACCCTTTCATGAATCCTCATTGATTTTATGATTCAGTCCCTATTTCCTAACATGTTATACAATATTCCCCATAAATATATTTTGCATAATCAATTGCTTATTTGGAGCTCAATTGTGAGCTCCACATTTCTGAAAATTTTTGGCAGTTCTGTCATAGTATCAACTCTTTGCCTTTCTAAGTCATGCTAACATTTAAAGACTGGGCATAATTCCCTCTAAACAAACCTGTTAACCTCATCCCCCAAATTTGGAGATATATATGCACACCTTCTCTCTTTTCTCTCATGTCATGATGGTAGTTTCTATATTATTACATTTAACAAATAAACTCTATCTTTTTATAATGTATATATAATTCAGTGTCTGTTGCATTGAAGGCAGTCAGTATTTCTGAAATGAATGAAAACAGTATTAGAAAAAAATTACCTATAAAATGACTTGAAAGTCAACACTCATATTATCTATACCTGAATACCAATAGCCAACTACTAGAAGATTGTTTTGAAAATCTTATTTAGATCTGAGCTGTATTTTCTTGCCACTTTTGCCAAGCAGCTCCAAAAGTGCCTCTCAATAGTTTTGAACAATAAATAGTTTTTGGAAAATGATATGTTAGAAATCATTCCAAGGCAATTGTTTTATCAATGTTGAGTAACAGACAAAGTTCTCAATGTAGGCCCACAACTGGTGGGAAATCTGAAGGGCATGATAGAAGGAATTCTGAAAGATAAAAGGTTACTCAGTTTGTATAAAGCTATTGAATCTGCTGACCAAAAGGCAAAGAGGCAGTATTGCCAGTGGCAGGAGTAGTCTGGGAGAAATAGCAGAAGCTTCAAGAAGCACTGTGACCAGCAGTGCATGCTTATCTTGTCACAATTTGTCAAATATTCCCTGTCAGAGATCATTTTCTACAATTTGAAAATATCATGACATTTTGGATTGAATTACAGGACTCATTTCTAGCTTACTCTTGAACATCCTGAATTTATGGATTGATGTGATATATTTCTGACCTGTAGTTTTTCTTTCTTTCTTTCTTTCTTTCTTTCTTTCTTTCTTTCTTTCTTTCTTTCTTTCTTTCTTTTTTTGTTGGTCATATGAGTAATGTCAAACTTTATACAATCTACTAAGCTCAGAAAAGGAATTCCAGGCTCCATTTGTTCCTGGTAAATTTTAAATTCTTACTCATTACAACATCATTTTTCTAGGATAAAATTCAAGCTTGGGATATACTGAATATCCATGTAAATTGTGAAAAGAATAACATAGATAATTAAAAATTACACATTGATAAATTTTCTGTTAAAAATAGCATTAAGTCTTAGAAACCATTACTTCCTACCCCAAAATATTAAAACCTTTCTATAGCTGATGTAACACAATTCTCTGAAACACTCTTCCCAGTTTATTCTACCATTAGGATGAGGAGTATTGATCTTATTGGCTGCATACAAAGAGAACAGGAAGAGAATCAAAGGACTCTAAATCCGTAAATATATTATTAACTTCTGCAATACAAAGAATAGATGTATCTGCATTTTAGTGTAGAATTGATCATTTAGGTCAAGTCAATGTGAAATTACTAAAGTATACTGCTTATTCATAATTAGACACTGCCCTTAAAGAGTTTCTAAAAGTTTTTTTTTTTTTTTCAAGATAGAATCACTGAATTTTTATAGAGAAAAAAGCTATTAAATCCACTTAGGGAAGTATATGTACATTGTACTTTTGTTTTAATGCATTTAAATAGCTTGAGATTTTTACTTCAAAAAATTTTTTTACACTCTCATTACTGTGTCTGAGAAATTAGGTATTAAAAAGGGATATTGCAGTTAATCTAAAGGTTACTATAATTTCCTCAAATTCAATCAGTAATCCTTGAAGATCACAATCTTGCTTTTTTGTTGCATATGTCTTTATTAGTAATAAACTCTTAATGAATAAGGCATGTGTTGATCAACAAACAAATGAATTTTAAATTGAATAAACATGTCACAAAACTAAAAGTCTAAGTGACATATTTATCTAAAACCTTGAAACATGAATAAAATTATAATTATAGGTGTATGCATTGACTGAAGAAAAGAATATTGGTCTATTTTGAAGTTGCCATTTGTAAGTATATTTTTTAAAGTTTTTATTTAAATTCCAGTTAGTTAATATACAGTGTAATATTAGTTTCAGGTATGCAATATAGTGATTCAATAATTCCATACAAAACCCAGTCTCATCACAAGAAGTGCCCTCCTTAATCACCACCACCTATTTCACCCATTTGCCCCCAACTACCTTCCCTCTAGTAACCATCAGTTTTCCCTCTATAGTTAAGATTCTGTTTCTTGGTTTGCCTCTCTCTCTCTCTCTTTTTTTGTCCTTTTGCTCATTTGTTTGTTTCTTAAATTCTACATATGAGTGAAGTCATATGGTATTTGTCTTTCTCTCACTGATTTACTGTGCTTAACATAATGCTCTCTAGCTCCATCCATGTTGTTGCAAATGGCAAGATCTCATTCTCTTTTATGGCTGAGTAATATTCCATTGTATATATATACCACTTCTTTATCCATTCATCAAGGCGGGCACTAGTGATGAGCACTGAGTGTTATAGGTAAATGTTGAATCACTAAATTCTACACCTGAAATGAATATTATACTGTATGTTAACTAACTGGAATTTAAATAAAACCTTGAAAAAAAATGAGCAGAAAACAGAAATAGACGTTTTTCCAAAGAAGATACACAGATGGCCAAAAGACTCGTGAAAAGGTGCTCAACATCACTGATAATTAGGGAAATACAGATCAAAACTATGTCACCACACACCTGTCAGAATGGTTAAAATCAACAACACGGGAAACAACAGGTGTTGGTGAGGATGTGTAAAAAAAGGAACCCTCTTGCACTGCTGGTGGGAATGCAGACTGGGGCAGCCACTCTGGAAGATAGATGGAAGTTTGTCATTTGTTAATATTTTAAAATGTTTGCTTTGGAAAGAAAAATCAAAGAAAGGTAGAAGTAGCAATCATGACATAGAACACAGAAAAAAATATTTATTCAGAGGATTTTAACCTTTATAAACATTTATTTTGTTATGTATCTGCATTATTTGCAAATATTAAAATGGTGATTCTTAGTTAATACATTATTACTATTAGAGTATTCCATAAAGACTTCTAAATCTATAGAGCATTCAGCTCATAAATCTAGGTGATAAAATTTACTAAAAGAGGTAATCTTTCAAGTGCCATAATTCTGTTAGTAAGCAAAATAAATGAGGATTTTTTTCACCCAGACTGTAAGAAAACTGTCTTCATGAATCTCTAGTGTTAAATTGTGTTTGTAAATTATAAACTTGTAGAATTTGTAAATCAAATCATAAATATGGCTTTAGTTTCTACATATAATTTATTGGTAATGTAAATGTGACATTATGGTCTTTACATCAGGTGAAATTCATTTTTTATAAGCCATATATATGTGTGTTTATTATGTATAATTACGGTTACTAGAATTTTTTTAGATTTCATTTTCTTCATTCCCTCTAGATTGATTTTAACCTTACAGTTATTGATAATTTAAAGGAGCCATAGGGAAAGTGACTGACAATTAAAATGCTTCACATCAAAATAGTTCTCAAAATTAGAAGACACTTAAAGCATCTGTAAGATGAGAATAAAAGTACATGATATTGTGGCTTCGTTTTATTTTTTGATCAAATATATACATATCACCAAGCATTATGTGTGTCTTTCCATAGTATGAAAAACACTTTAAGAAAATATATTTTAGGTTTGACTTTAGAAATTTTCATAGTTTAAATGTATATGATGAAATACATCTATTTTATCAGTTTAGAATTTTACACTATCTTAAGCTGCTCATACAAAATTTAAAATCAGGAGGACATTTTGATTAGTAATTGAAAATCGTTACTATTGGATTTTCATGTCTATATTGTTATGATTGTATATTTTTTCACCTTTACACACACCTTATTAGTAGCCCAGTGAATCACAAACATTTTTACGATTTTGAAAAACTTTAACTTTTAAATATATCTCTAGAGATGTGTTGTGTTCATCTGGCACATTTCTGAGATAATTGACCTGCAGAGATAGTTATAGAAATGCTTGTAAATTATTTTGAAAGTACTCTGTATTTTAAATAAACTAAATGAAAATGCTCACGACACTTTTATTGTCAAATCAGTGAAACAAAATGGGCATGGTACTTGTAGGCAGTGACATTTGATTTTTCCCAAGCTGTCAATAATTAATTGTGTAAATATTTCCAACCACTTCATACATTAACTGTTTGTAGATTGAATGAATGAATGAAATAAACTGTTCAGAGCGTTTACTGAAGGATATAAAAAAAAAAAAAAAAAAAAGAAAGAAAGCTTTTCCTGTAAGGGTATTATTGAATTAGCTCTGTGTGTGGTGTGTGTGTGTGTGTGTGTGTGTGTGTGTGTGTGTGTGTGTTAATCCATCTTTAGTTCTTCATCTGTCAATGGACATTTAGGTTGTTTCCATGTCTTGGCTATTGTGAATAATGCTGCAGTGAATATGGGAGTGCAGGTACCTTTTTGAGATAGTGATTTCATTTCTTTCCCATATATACCCAATAGTGGGATTGCTGGATCACATGGTTGTTCTATTTTTAATTTCTTGAGGAACCTCCAAACTCTTTTCCATAGTGGCTGAACCACTTTACATTCCCAACAGCTGTGCACAAGGGATCTCTTTTCTCCACATTCTCCCCAAAATTTATTTTGTATTTGTTTTGTTTTGTTTATTTTTTTAATAATAGCCATTCTAAGAGGTGTGAGATGGTATCTCATTGTGGTTTTGATTTGCCTCCCCTAATATTAGTGATGTTGAGTGCCTTTTAAAAATGTACGTGTTAGCCATTCATATGTCTTCTTCAAAAAAAAAATGTGTATTCAGATCTTCTTTTCATTTCTCAGTTAGATTGTTTTTTTTGCTACTGAGTTGTATAAGTTCCTTATATATTTTAGATATTAACCCATTATGACATGTATGATTTGCAAGTATTTTTACCCATTCCATAAGTTACCTTTCCATTTTCTTGACCATTCCCTTTGTTATTCAGAAGCTTTTAATTTGATGTAGCCCCATAGGTTTATGTTTGCTTTTGTTGCCTATGCTTTTGGTGTCCTATCCAAAAACTCAGTTTAGACTTATTTTTTTTTTTAATTATTATATGCCACCCTAGGCTATAGGCAAAAAGAGAAAGGCAAAATAAGGTATCTTAGATCTTCTTTGTATTCAGAGACCTACCTCTCTCAAATCACCTTTTCATTCAAATAATGAATGCCAAATTTGTTTTTCATACGCTTCAATGTCATCAATAGTGTTAATGATGCAACATTTCTTAAAATAGTGTCCTACTATTCTCTCCAGGATTATCTTCCAAGCAGCAATGACAACTATTTGTAAGCTTGAATATGAGTGTGTGTGTGTATATATATATATATATATATATATACACACACACACACACACACACACACTGAAAACTATGGTAGGTCTTGATCACTGTCTGGGCAATAGCAATTAAAGCATGCATTCCCATTTCAGGGTCATTAAATTGTCTTAGAATCAATGAGATAAGGAGTTCATGCTTTTTTTTTTTTAATATGTGCTGAATTAAGTTCATTTCTTCATATGTTTAACAGTGTTCTTCTGATAACATGCCGCTTGCAAATAAAAGTGCTCCAAGTAATCAAATAATGAGCCCATAAACAAGCACAATTTAAAAGTCTTAATTCACTGAGAACCCTTTCATCTTGTTATCTTAATAATCTTTAATGATGTCCTAACTCATTCAAAGACAACACTGAAAGATATTGAATGCTGTGAATGTTCATAATATCTCATAATTAGAGAGACACCTGTGCTAAATAAAGTTGTAGTAAACAACTTTTCACTTTGTTAATGGCTCTATGTTCAATTTATTCTCTGCAGTAATTTACTGGTTTCCAATTATGATGAAGTGTAAAGCATACTAGCAAATTGTTTCCAGAATACTTAAAAGAGTTCATTTGGTTTAAAAACATCCCATTTCTTTAAAATTTATATTTTTACATTTCATTTTTCTAAAAATAACTTGTATTTGACTATTTGGTGACAGTAAGCCAGTGGTAATGGTCCATGGTATCTTAGAAAACCAAGTTTTTCAGTTTACACTAATATTTATGAAAAATATTATGTAATTGTGAAATAAATACACTTTTCTATATTTAAAAGGCATAAAAATATAAAAATATTTGTTTAACTTTTTAAATAAGTAATTTATAGAGACTCCAAGCATATGAAAGTACATTCGCTGATATATTCATTCGATTTTGAAAGATAAATGAACTATATTAAAATAACATTTTTTATATACAAGGTTAATGCACAAGGCTGACCCTTTATAATACCTAAGAATGCTTTATATTCCAAAATATGTTGAAAAGAACAACACAATTTGCCTTTGCGTTTTTATAATCAGGGTAATTTCTTATTGGTGTATTTTGAAAAAAGTCTGTGATTTTTAACCTTGGTAGCCTTATTCATTCTCAGTTATGTTATATGTTAAGCCTATTCTATCTCTGTGTTTCAAATGGAAGAAAAATGAGTTTGTGGATTGAAAACAATAGCAATTATTCCTAGATAAAAAATAAGTCAAAGACAGACAAAACAGCAGCATCATTATGTTGATTTGTGAATATGAAGTACAATAATAGTGGGAGGAACTAGAAGATTTCTAAATATATGGATCTTCTTTGTTCTAGACCTACATTTTATAAGAAAGGAAATTGTCTTTATCTTTTCCAAAAAGGTGAAAAATCTAGAGTTTATTTGCAAACTCTGACATCATGTGAGCATGTGTGTGCATTCTCCTGTCCTCACTTTTATGTCTTCCTCCCAAGTCTCCTAATCCATTTTTTGAGTGATTAAGTGCCAGGATGCATTTAAGTGTTAAAAAATAAAATCTTAGATTTCT
Organism: Ursus americanus; assembly: GCF_024610735.1. Lineage (NCBI taxonomy): Eukaryota > Metazoa > Chordata > Mammalia > Carnivora > Ursidae > Ursus > Ursus americanus. The sequence continues at coordinate 26,942,739 of NC_142135.1, forward strand.
ATCTAATCGTAAAGGAAGTTCTCTGAGGATAATTATGAAATTAAATTGCCACAGGAAAACTCTAGATACAAAAACAATGTGGTTAGAAAACCATGTAAAGATGGATTCCTGTCTCACATTGAGGACTTTCATCCATTTTGAGTTTATCTTTGTGTATGGTGTAAGAGAACGGTCCAGTTTCATTCTTCTGTATGTAACTGTCCAATTTTCCAAGCACCATTTGTTGAAGAGACTTTTTTCCATTGGATATTTTTTCCTGATTTGTCCAAAGATTAGTTGACCATAGAGTTGAGGGTCCACTTCTGAAGTCTCTATTCTGTTCCATTGATCTATGTGTCTGTTTTTGTGCCAATACCATGCTGTCTTGGTAATCACTAAGATGGGCATGTGTTGTGATGAGCACTGGGTTTTTTGGTTTTTGTTTTTTTTTTAAGATTTTATTTATTATTTATGTGACAGAGAGACAGCCAATGAGAGAGGGAACACAGCAGGGGAGTGGGAAAGGAAGAAGCAGGCTCCCAGCGGAGGAGCCCGATGTGGGACTCGATCCCGAAATGCCGGGATCACGCCCTGAGCCGAAGGCAGACGCTTAACGACTGTGCTACCCAGGCGCCCCCAGCACTGGGTCTTATATGCAACTAATGAATCATTGAACACTACATCAAAAACTAATGATGTAATATATGGTGGCTAACAACAAAATAAATAAATAAATAAATAAATAAATAAATAAATAAATAAATTTAGAAAAAGAAGATAATGTAAAGAATATATAAATGTGTGCATATAATGTAAAAAATGTATCTATCTATCATCTATCTATCTACCTATCTATCTATCTGTGGAGAGACAGAGACAAAGAAAGATATGTTCTTTAATTTTATATTCAATGCTGACTTGCTAAATGTTTGAAAAGCACATCATGGTTTACTTCTTTCACTTCTCTAGCAAGATTCACTCCCAGGATGACTTCATTAAGCCACATGATTTAATTTCCATCTTACGTTGATCCAATAATATCTCAAACATGAACCTTTTTTTGATCTCCAGTCTCCTACTCCAAATATTTACTTGATCTTCCCTAAAACTTAACCCCTCAAAATTCTTTATTTGCCATTCCCCTCAACCTGGTCTTTCAGAATTTTCCATATCAATAAGTGACACCACCGCCCTTCCAGTTGCTCATCCAAATGAAAGTCATCCTTTATACATCTTTACTTTTCTATAACCTCCACAACTGATCACTCAATAAGTCCTTTTCAAGGTCTATGTTGAATTTTTTCCATCTCTCTCCTCCTCTTTATTCCAAATTAACAACTTTGCTTAAATTATTCTTCTTTATTTATTATTAATCCCTTTATGCAATTATTTTATTTCCTTGCCTTTCTTCTTTTTTTTTTTTAATCACTTATAACCCCAATGCTAAGACTGGTATCTAACACATAGTTGGCACTCAATTTTAATATTGAATTAATTAATACATTTATGAATTAAAAATAGCAGGATTTGTCTGTTATACAATTTTATTAAAATTTGAACACAGCCTTTGCTTTTTTCTTAATCATTATTTCAAAGAAAGTCGTTAGAATAAATCTAAACTCCACAACTAGTAGAATGCTAGTCAGCACCTTTATTATGCAGATTAGATAATTTCCAAAGTCTAAAGTACTAGATTCACATATAAATTCCATCATATGTTATGTGTAATTCTAAGCAAGTAATTTCACCTTAATATACAGTTTGTTCATTTGTAAAATGGTGTTCTTAATGATGTTTGTATATAGTTCAGCATGAGAAAGTTATAAGAATTAACTGAAATAATTCATTTAAGGTACTTAGTACCATGACTATAAATTTTAACCAGCTATGTCTAAACAGCTTATGTATTTGCCTCTATGCTTGTAACTTGTAAGTCATTACTCCTCACATCCTCACACTGCATCCCAGAGGGTAAGCTATAACAAAATAGCTATGGATAGTTAGGAAGAAGCTTCAAACAATCTGGAGTAAAAGTGAAATGTGGTAACAAGGGTATATCAGCATTCTCAGAGACAACTGAAATAATTGGAAACTCTCACAATTATATAGGCTGTAGGTTTACTGCATATGGAGATGAAAATAAAAGGTGACCAGAGAAAGATAGAAGAGTGGTGGACATTAAGGCTGCATGCATTGAAAGAAACATTTTTAAAATGTCATGAATTTGTGTGCACATATAGTAATATATTTCCTGAATGAACAATCTGAAAGAACTAACTGTATACCTTAGAGTTTGACATGCTTGAAACATATACACTAGAAGAGAAAAATTATATAAATATCTATTGAAATATCAGGATAATAAAGGAACATCAAAGACCGAAGCTATACTACATTATTATAGGCACAAAGTCCTTTTTAACTGTAGGAACTACAGGGAGAGGAGGCAAAAATTTGGTGTCTTCAAAGAAATAATTTTCCTACTGAGATTTAATCTGTATATCAATACATAATTATTTTCAGAAGGTAGAAGCAAACCTAAGAGAAGTAGAATAGCTCTAAGCTAGCAATATTTGAATTAACCTGATTTAATATATTACTATCTAAATAATGAATATAACAATCAGAAAAGAAAGGAGAGCTAGGTAGAGAATAGCCTCAGCATAAGAGTGGCAGTTCTCTTTCAAGCAATGTCCAAAGAAGAGTGTCCTCCATCCAAAGGATTTAATATCCCTATTCAGGCTATTTTGTTGTTGTTGTTATTAAAGGTTTAATTCATTATTTGCCCATGCCTATCTTCACTAGGTATAATTCCATGCTGTATCAAAACACATTCTAGATAAAATTTGGTAGTTGGTTTCCCATAGAACCTCACTTGCTGAAAGAAAAAGGCAGCCAACCAAAGGACCTTGAGTTTCAGGTACTCTTGGAAATACCATGTCTCATTCTAGCATCAGCCAGTTGGTTGAGAATGCAACCAGTGAAAGGTGTATTGTTTATTTCAGTGAGAAAATTTGTGGCTTCTGAGTTTACAAGATCAAAAATAAGTTTATAGGGATTCTTGGGTGGCTCAGTTGGTTAAGCATCTGAATCTTGATTTCGGCTCAGGTCATGGTCTCACGGTCTTGAGAGGAGTCCTGCCTCAGGATCCAAGCTCAGTGCAGAGTCTGCTTGGGATTCTCTCTCTCCCTCTCCCTCTGCCCCTCCCCCACATGCACACGTACACGTACACTTTCTCTCTCTCTCAAATAAATAATTAAATCTTAAAAAAAATAAAAATGTTTATAAAGTCATGCCATCTGCTGAAGCCAGCATGTAGACATTCACTCATAGAGAACTTGTCAATATTCTTCTGCCAAAGACCACCAAATACATACTATAGTTAAACAAGGTAAATTTACTATTCATTTCAATGAGGGAAAACAACGTACAAGATGGGGAATCATGGGGTGGGTGTCTTAGTAAACAAATATTACAAAGAATATGTTAAAGATTTGGGCTTTGGTTGGGTAATTTTGGGGAGAGCCTAAGGAAGCAGGGTTTCACTCTAGATTGTTGTCAGAAAGCTGGAGAAAGTTTATCATTGTGTATCTCAAAATTATCTATAAGCAAGACAAACTGGAAGAATAAAATTGTAACTGATCTAAAAATAGCAGTTACCCATTTAGTGAGAAAGGAAGATGTTTGGTATTTTGTGGGCTACATAGTGCCCTTGTTTGAAGTAAATGCTTTGTGAGATTGTTTATCTTCAACAGGAGAATAATAAGGCTTAGCTGTAAGCATCAAATAAATGTGTAATGACATTGAGGTCTAGATGTGAGAATTAGATCCATTTCCAGAAGTCAGGGACTGTGTCTTTTCTTTATCTAATCCCAATAACATTTTCTAACCACTGTATTCAATTATTTTTTTTACATCAATCAGAAATCGCTATCAGGCTTTGAGCTTTATTTTTTTTTAAGGTGACTTACTTTTCTTTTTTTAATATAATCTTCCTAAAATTGCTAAAGACAGAGAGCAAACTAGTAGACCCACAGAGACCAAGTCAATAGGTTTTTAAGAAGTGATTGATAAAAAAAAATATTACATTTTATAGATTTATCTACTTCTGGGGGTAGTCCTTTTGTGTGTCATATCCCTAATTCACTAATCAAAAAAAAAAAACAATTTTTTCAAACATTTCAATAAATGTATGACAGATATTATCTTGGTAGGGTGGCTTACATTGGAACTGGCAAAATGTATTTTACACATATATATTTTAAGTCTTAAATCATAATAACCCCAGGATTATGAAGCCATATTACAGTTTATTTAACTGTATCTGTTCATCTACTAGAAAAGACTAGTGAAAAATCTCAACTACATTAATATGTTTTGTACTTTTTAATGGTTCTGCAGCCAAGCTCTATATTTGGAACAGTACTCCCCCTCTCCTGGAGCTCTTGATTTAATTTTTTTTAAGATTTTATTCATTTATTTGAGAGAGAGGCAGAGAGCACAAGAGAGCCCAACATGGGGCTTGATACCAGGACCCTCAGATCATGGCCTGAGCCAAAGGCAGACAGAACCAACTGAGCCACCCAGGCACCCCTTGATTTAACTTTTCTGGTTAGATAGCTGAAATCAATATTTTATTTTTTAATCTCTTTAGGTGATTCAAAAATGCTACAAAGGTTAAGTATCCCTACACTAGATTAAATGTAATGTCAGTAATTTATTAGTATGTGTCTACTAATATGTTGATGCCAGATCTGAAGAGGAAACCAAGTAATAATATTTCTGATGAAGCCTAGATCATTAATTAGTCCTCATAAATTATATGTAAAAATATGCTAAGAAGTTAGAAAACAATTGGAAGGAATGCTTCAAACCAAATGTTGTAATGCAGATATTTTAGAGCCTATTTCATGTCATGATGTTCCTTCCTTTGCCTCTTAATATAAAACACAAGTTAAAGGTTCTTTGTAGGGAAAAGCCTGTAATTGGAAACACGGTTGACTCTAAAAGGGTCAGACTCTAACAAGAGTTACATAATTCTTTAACATATCTTTGCACTCCATAAGCTTCCCCACACAATATTTTCATGGTTTCACCACTGTTGTTGTAATGTTTTCGATCTTGGATTTTGATCATCTGGAGATAGGAAGGGTATAATTGCAAACTGTCTTGCAACAAAATATTTTCTTTTTAGCCCACAGAATCTGTGATAATTAACAACATAGACTGTCCATTTTCAGAGCCTCCTTTTATTTTCTCAGTTCTCAGATGAGACCAAAGAAATAAAGTATTCCATTCACTAAATTACTGTCATTCATTTGAGTCCAGTTGCAAGCCCCATCATGTTTTCCTACAAAATGATAATAGTCTATTGAGGAGATTAAAATCAGTTCATGATGTTATATAACCATTAACTGATGGATTGATTTTTTTTTTATCCCGCCTCCTGATTGTATTTTGGACATTAAGTATTTAATAGTGCTTCTTTCAAAGTATGAATAAGCTTAAGGAAACCAAGAGAAACATAAATACAACAATTTCTGTTTGTTAATAAATTTAATATAAGATTTTGTTGTGAGTAAAATGGAAAGACTTGGAGGCCTCTATAACGATACTAAATGTCATATTCTCTTCCTCTTTTTTTTTTTTTTTTTTGTCCATAAGTTGGTTCATATAGTAGTATAAAAGCAATAGGTATGTTAAGATAGCTGGAATTCTAAAACATTGGAGGTTCAAAACACCTTAAATTTTATCCATTCCACCCCCTCATTTAAAAAAAAAAAAAAAGTAGACACATCAAGACATGCTCAAATGGAAAGAGTATCTCTTCTAATGTTAGAGAGGAGCTCTAAATAGCACTTCAAGAACAGGAGCAAAAGTATGTCAGGCAGGTATAGCCTTGTGCTTTGATTTGAGAATATTTGGGGGAGAAATACTTTAAAGCCAACCCATTGTCCTACTTCAGAAACAAATGCAAAACACTTTAAGGAGTTTAGTTCATGCCCCAATTAGCCAAACTATTCAGCTGTGGGAGAACAGTTGAGGATCAAAACTGCTTTGGGCCATAATGAATAATGAGTGAGCGAATGGACTAATTAATAACGCCATGACAGTATAAGTCACTTCACTGGAGCTTAAATTTTGGATGCCAGGAGCTGCAGAAAAGTGATTAATATTCACTGTATAAGGTCAATAAAATTTATTTTTAATATTAGGGAATCCAATTTTACACTTTATAAGCAGAGAAGGAAGGTAAGATTAGAGAAGTTTATAATAACAGGGAAACAATTACAATGCAATTTATATACTCTGATAGGAAAAATAATGGGTCTCATTTTTATAGAAGCCAAGTTCAAAAGGATAATTTTTTTATTTCACACATAAAATATTTAAAAATTTAAAGTGACATGGTGAATGTCATATGTTCTACACAATTGTCATTAGTAATCAAGCTCGAGACACATTGACTTATAGGCTTAAATTTTATATAATGTGGATGTATGTTCAAGGTCTAATCCATTTAATAGAAATATAATACTTGAGATTAAACAAAAGTTCTGTTTATCAAGCACGTAGACAATTACTATTATTTCTTCTTATTTTCTTTCCATATCTCCTCAATTTCTTACACTCCATATTCATCAAGATCAATAAGCACATAGTATAGTATTTGATCCTCACCTTCTACAACAGTTATGTTCAAGGTTATGTTTAAGGAAGTTTCTCAAAGCCTCACCTACAGACTGAGATTCTCTCTCACTCTTCCATTCTGTCTCTATCCATATGTCTTTCTCTATTTCTGTTTTTCTGTCTTTCCCTTTCTCATAATATTATGATAAAAAGCAAAACACAAAAACAAAAGCTGAAAATCCAGATAAAAATCATACATTTTATTAATCAACTCTATATATTGGCATCATAAAAATTAAGTCTCATCTTCTTTAGGCAACATTTCAGTTTTTCATTCCTAGACAAACTTCACGGAATCTGTTTCTCTTTCTTAGTTACAAAGTAAAAATTATGTAGCAGCTAAGAGGCAAACAACTGGGTCTTTCATCATCAAAGCCTAATTGACCATGAATACTCTAATACTTAGATGATTATAGCACACCAAAAGAATATGCATCTATTTTCAAATGTATTTTTCTAAAAATAGAATTATTAAAAGTAGTTATGTTGGTATTAAATAATAACTGTCTTCTTGAAATGCATAGCACTTACTATTTGAATCATTCAGTAACATGCATTGAGGGCCATGTATGTTATAGGCTCTGAATATAATTTCTCAAATTCCTTAATCTTCTTTTTATAATATCTCTAAGTTTTATATCTTCTTTCTTCACCTAAAATACAAAAGAATCTCATTTCTTTCCCAAAATTAATCTTTCTAGCAGTGACTTTCATCTCATCACTTTTTGTTTTATGCAGGAAATTGATCTGTAAATTATTATTTCACATTTTCATTTCTAATCCTTCTGTTTCAAGTAGATACATCCTTTGTGTTCTTAGCGCTTTCCAATGGATCCAAGCTTCACCAATCACCTAGTATTGCTGCACTTACAGAATTGAAAAAAATAAGCAATTATTTAAGTGTCAAATTGTAAATGAAATTTACACTGGAAAGCTAGAACTTCTCATCAGTTTGGATAATGATCTGTTTTTTGTTTGTTTTATGATCGTTGGTTTATTCTGGTGATAATGTGATGGGAGAAGTATCAAGACAGAACTTGAAATGAATTAGTCACTATAACTCTTTATATTTTCAGTGGAAGTATACTTTGAACTGTACTATTAATGTTAGAAGGCAACATGGTATCAGTAAAAGTGTCCTAAATTTCCATAAATGAGATGACTTCTGTTTCTCTGAATATTTCTCTGAAATATTCTAAACCCAATAAGCTTCCTGTCTCAGAAGGAAGATCCTTTTCCTGACCACATCTTTATTTTGATAATAATAAAATATTTGTATTTTAACACTTTTTCCAGATTTATTTAGATATGTTTGACACGTAAAACTGTGTAAGTTGAAGGTGTCTAATGTGATGATCTGATACAAGTATATATCATGTGTTTACTACACTAAGATTAATTAATATATCCTTCACCTCACATGATTACCATATTGTTTTTGTTATGGTGAGAACATTTAAAACTTATTCTCATAGCAACTTTCAACACAGTACTATTAACTATTGTCACTATGCTGTACGTTAGATCCCTGGAACTTACTCTTCTTATAACTTGAAAGTTTATGCCCTTTGACCATCATCTCCCTATTTTCCCCATGCCCTAGCTCCTGAAAGCCTGTTTAATTCTCTGCTTCTGTGAGTTCAGCTTGTTAGAGTCTACATATAAGTGAGATCATACTGTATTTATCTCTCTCTGTCTGACTTATTTCACTTAGTATAATACCCTCAAGATCAATACATGTTGATACAAATAGAAAATTTTCCTTCTTTCTCATGGATGAATAATATGCCGATGGATAGATAGATAGATAGATAGATAGATAGATAGATAGATAGATTATAGATGACAGCTTCTTTATTCATTCTTCTGTCCGTGGACACCTCAGATGTGTATATTGGCTATTGTGGATAATGTCGCAATGAACATGGGATCACAGGTATCTCTTTGATATTCTATTTCTCTTCCCTTCAGATATATATCCAGAAGTTGCACTGCTGAATCATATGGTAGTTCTATTTTTAATTTCCTGAAGAACCTCCATGCTGTTTCTACAGTGGCTACGCAAATTTACATTTCTACCAACATTGCACAAGTGTTCATTTTTATCCACATGCTTACCAGCATTTGATATTTCTTGTCTTTTTGATAATAGCCATTCTAAACAGTGTGAGATGGTATCTCATTGTGGTTTTGATTTGCATTTCCTGATATTAGTGATGTTAAGTGCTCTTTCGTGTACCTGTTAGCCATTTGTATGTTTTTTTTTTGTAAAAATGTCTATTTAGTCCCTTTACCCATTTTAATCAGATTTTTTTTGCTATTTAGTTGTATGAATTCCTTATTTATTTTAGATATAAATCCTTAACAAATACATAATTCGCAAATATTTTCTCCCATTTTGAGGTTACCTTTTCTTTTAGTTTCTTATGCTGTTCACAGACTTTTTAGTTTGATGTAGTCCTTCTTGTTGGTTTTTGCTTTTGTTGCTTGTACTTTTTATCCAAAAAAATCTTGCCAGGAGCAATGTCAAGGAGCTTTTTTCCCTATTTTTAATTCTAATATTTTTATAGTTTCATTTATGTTTAAGTCTTTAATCCATTTTAGGTTATTTTTTGTTAATGGTACAAGAGAGGAGCATGATTTTATTCTTTCGCATATAAATATCCAGTTTCTGCAAACTCACCTATTGAAGAAACTATCCTTTCCACACTGACTATTCCTGACTCCCTTGTCAAATATTAGTTAAACATATATGTGAGTGTTTATTTCTGGGATCTCTAAAAATTAGCTCAAAGTGGATCATAGATTTAAGTAGAAAACAAAATAACATAAAACTTTGGTTATGGAGATAGGATGAATTAATCATTGCCCAGAATTTAGGGAAGAGTCCTTATATTATATCAAAAATATAATATATAAAATAAATTGATATGTTAAATTTTATCAAAATTAAAAACCTTTATTCTGAGAGACTCTGTTAAAAGGATTAAAGGCAAGCTACAGACTGGGAGAAATTATTTGCAGACCACTTATTTGTCAGAAGACTTGGATCTAGAATATATAAAGAAGTCTCAAAACTTAACAGTAAAAAAGCAAACATTACAATTAGAATATGAGCAAAAGACATGAATAGACATTTCACCAAAGAGGATATACAGGTTTTTCACGCTATCCCAAAATAGAGCATCCCTATGAAATCTTTTGTAATTCAAAATGGTGTAAAGTGAAGAAGCAATCACTATTTCATAAATGCAAAAATCCTTTCTGGATTTTTATCAGTTAGCAGAACTAGGTACTGATGTCAGTCTTTTGGAAAAGTGAAGTGGCATAATACGAACTTTTGGATAGTGAGGGAAACCTGGACTGATATCAAGTAAACACACGAAAAGAGATTCAATATGCAGACGTTAGGGAAAGGCAAATTGAAATCATAATGAGATTTCATTATATACTTATTAGAACAGCCAAATTTTTTTCAAAAAGTTGCAATACCAAATGTTGTGAGAATTCAGAAAAACAGTAACTCATAGAGTGCCGGTGAGACCTTGAGAGAGTACATCTACTTGGGAAAATAATGGGAGATGTTTTAAATGGTATTGATATATTATGATACAACCCAGCAATCATACTCTTGGACCTTTATTCCAGATAAGTAAAAACATATTGTAACTTTTAATATCTATATTAATTTGTAATATCTTGAAAGTAGACATATGTATTTTAGGTCAAGGACATTTTTATTACTAAGTAACGCAGTAACTACTTTGTTTCCACTTTCCCCAATTCTTCCATCTTCTGGGTTGATACAAAGAGAGCAAGGTAAATATCACCCTACAGATCATGATGAATGCACGGTAGGTTAGGAAACCAAAAATATAAATCTGAGAATTTATGTAGAAAAGCAATAGTCTCCCTCTCCCCAAACTCTGAGAGAAAAAGGGAAACCATTGCTTCTAATGTAAACAAATTCTCCATGGGATGAAAAGGGGAAAACTTATGAATACTTTCCCTTTGGACTGTAAATAAATGTCTCTAGGGTGAAAATAAAACCACAATCATCTAGTTTACAACCTATACAATGTATCCATGGCTCATCTTGCTTTGAAATGCAAACATTTACCACTGGAAAGTTAAATCTCTTATCCATCGGTAACTTCCAAGACTTCTTTGACCCATGTCTTAGTAAAGTCTGTTTGTAAAGCACTAACCATACAAAAACAAAAAGATATTTTCTCTACAATACCACATGTATGTCCACACAAAAACTTGTACACCTCTGTTCAAAGCAGATTTATTTGTAATAGCCAAAACCTGGAAATGAACCAAATGCCCTTCAAAGGGCAAGCAGTTAAGCAAACTGTTTGATACAACTTAGCAATTAAAAGGCGTATACTATTGACATACGCAATGAGTTGGTGGATCTCAAAAGAATTATTCTGAGTGAACAGAGCCAATATTGAAAGATGACATACTGTACGATTCCATTTGTATAACATGCTCGATGTGACAAAATTACAGAGGACGGGTTCTGTTACCAGACTACAGTTGGTCCTTCCTTTGGTGAGTCATAGACAGAGACCACACCAGGTGGAGTTGCCTCATGAAATCATCTTTATGTGCACAAGTAAGAAGACCACAGGGAATAATTTCCAAAGCTGTGACCCCCTCTCCAAATCGAGGGAAGCAAGCTCCTTTTATTAGGATTTGGGATGAATATGCAAAGGAGGATTTTGGAATTATAATGAGGCTGAGGTAACAGGCACTTTTGGCACTTTCTGATTCATCTGCACAGGCGTCACCCTCACATGCTTCTTTTTCTGTTCTACCAATTCAATTCTACCAATTCGTTTTATTCTCCTTTGATATATATATATATATATATATATATATATATATATATATATATCCTTTGAGATATATATATCATATATATGATATGATATATATATATATCATATATAATATATGAGATAGGTAGGTAGGTAGGTAGGTAGGTAGATAGATAGATAGATAGATAGATAGATAGATAGATAGATAGATGATAGATAGATAGATAGAATTGCCTCTAATTTGCCTTTCGGATTGCAAGGCTCAAAATATTTACTATCCGGCCTTTTACAGTAAGAGTTTACCAATGCTTGACTAACCCTTCCATTTGAAGATTCTGTAAAGTCAGTTATTCCTTTCCAGGTTGTTTTTGTTTGTTTGTTTGTTTTTGGCTTTTTGTTTGTTTGTTTGTTTGCTTGCTTTTGGGGTTTTTTTTTGGTTGTTTTTTTGTTTTTGCCAGGGGGGTGGGGGTTGTGTGGGATGGGAGATTATGTTCCTCCGATCTGTTTACCCATGAAGAATCTCTAATTTTTTTGTCTTAAATTATAAGCCTGGGGTTAATATACTAGTAACCAAATAATAAAATTAGACCTCTACTTTGCCCCTGCTTTCCCTGAGCTCTAAATTCTACCAATTATCATTAAGGAATAATTCTCTGACCTCTTGAGGGATTGAGTGGATGGTGTGGAAGGCTAAGCTCAAAGAATGAGCCACAGCAGTGGTGGAGATTTAGTGTTGAGCTGCTTTTTTCACAGACTTTCCTGCAATGATTAATTTCATAACCACACTTTATCCTTACCTTTTAAGGTTCTTAATATCCCTGTTGCTGAACTTTTCTGGGATTCTAAAGAAAGAATCAAGCTTCTTCTTGGTATTGTCTTCTGTGGGCAATGACTTTGCAGCATCTTTCACTCTGATAAGCAGCCAGTTATCAATTATCTATCTGCTTTCCATTTATAAAAATGTATTGACCTTTCTTATCAACTCTCATTCCGTCCCCCTCTTTTTGTCCATAAGGAGTTATATCATTTTTTATTTATTTCCATATTTTAGTGAAATTTCATGACAGATTGGATATATTTTTTTGTGATTATTTTTCCACATTTAATGAGAAATCCATTTCCTTACATTTAAAATAGCTAAATGTGTAGGGAAGACTATTCTAGCTCTTATTACTTTTTTCTTTTCCTAGTGAATTAAAACATTTCATCACAGTGACTTCAGAGAGTAATCAGATGTTTTCTGTTTTTGCAGCTGATGTTAAACAAATGAGCCTAAAAGTCAAATGACATATAAATTTATATTGTCAGTCCTGGAGTAAAACTGAAAATCTCACTTGAAATAATTCTGTTACTGCTATCTAAAATTCAGGAGCCTGAAAAATTCATCACATTTTGTATGTGCGCTTCTGAGTCTATTTTAAAATTACAATGAGAAAATATATGGAATGATGTAAATCTTATATAATACTTATTCTACAAATAGAAGGCATCATTTTGCTATATTAGACTTTATTGCTTTTGGATTGATTAGATGCAGATATAAAAAAGGCAGAAAATGCAGAATGGGAGTAGTAACTGAAGTGGAAATTCAATGCAGACTCAAAAGGTTTTGCCAAATTTCCTTCCATTGCTCCTATCGTGCTCAATGCCCTGGGGCTTTATGCTGTCTAAGCTACTCCATGAAAATGCTAGTGCACACTGAAGTGTAACTGCATGCTCAATTAGGCACAGAATTGTCAGTTTCAAGCAGCAAGTTAGACCCATCTTACTGAAAATGAACCCTACAAAACCTATCTTCTGAGGCAGATTTTACAGAATCCTACCTATGCACTGAATACATATACATTCCACTGCTGTGGAAGAATTGTGCACAGTTGTAAAAACTGCCTCAAAGCACTGTTGGGGTATTAAATTTAAAGAGCAAAGGGACAATGAAGCCAAGTTAAAAAAAAAAAAAAAAAATCACAGCACAGGGATTTAAAGAAATCCTTGCCCTGGCAAGCCTTTTTTGATAAATTGTGTGGCAAGTTTTCGTACCCTAGAGCATAAATATGGAAATTTTAACCTCTACTAAAATAATATTAATCAATAACCTGATATTTTAAAATATTGAAATATCCCCACTGAATTGAACAATTTCAAAGGGATTAATAAAAAGCCAACAGTTAATGGTTGTGGAATGAATTTAAAACATCTCTATGAAAGTATTACATAGAACACAAACTTAGAGGAATTGAGACATGGATTTAAATCTCTGCTTTACTACCTTAGACACAAGGTATTTAATTTCTAAACATTAATGAAATTATCTCTGAATTAGATATGATTTTACCTTGGAATATTATTGTAAGCATTAAATAAAGATTCTATAATTAAATTGCTAATTCAGTAGCTGGCAAATGGCTGACATTCAAAATACAATGAGTATTATTTTCCTTTCCTGCATGCTATTATGTTGGTCTTAATCCTCTCTTCAACTCTATCAAATCATCTATCCTTAAATACAAAATCACCTAGTAATCAAGGCACTTAGTTTTATAGAAAGAGATCTGATTTTGAATTCTAGTGTCTCGGTTCTGTTTCCAGGAGAATGCTTTGCAATTAGATCATCAGTCTTACTTCCAATACAAAATGCTGTACAGAGTTTTTCAGGACAGTGTATGTGGGGAAGACACCCCAGCTCAGTAAAGATTTTTCTTGCATTCTTCAGGCAGTTAAGGAGTTGCCACCTCTGGTTCCCCCAAAACATAAAATAAAATGAATGTCTTTCCAGATCCTTCTGCATTAAGATTGGATATAGAAATAAGACCTTAATGAATTTCATAGTCTGCTCCTAACCTATCTTTGCAGAACCAACAACACAACCTTGGGCATCAACCAAATTTAGACCCCCCCCTTTTTTTTTTTTCTGGGAATATCTCAAACATTATTCCTATAGTACTTTTACTCATGACATCCCTTTGCTACAGAATTCTTTATTTACCCGTATAGTACCAATAAAATCAAATTAATCTACACTAAATCATGGTATTAATTAAGTCTGCTTTTCTTCATACTTTGTCCTGGGAACTACTAGTATCAAAACCACTTTTGGAATTCAATTAAACTTCAAATCCTTGATCCCCACTAAAGACCACCTGAATCAGAGTATCTGGGCTAGCACAAGTGATCTTGTGCACACTGAAAATTGAGAACTGCTAATGATGGAAATGACAGATAGATGGTAGGTAGATTATGATAGATAGATAGATAGATAGATAGATAGATAGATAGATAGATAGAGAAGGAAGGAAGGAAGGAAGGAAGGAAGGAAGGAAGGAAGGAAGGAAGGAAGGAAGGAAGGAAGGAAAAAGAGGGAAAGAAAGAAGGAAAGAAAGAAAAGAGAGAGAGAGAGAAAGAAAGAAAGAAAGAAAGAAAGAAAGAAAGAAAGAAAGAAAGAAAGAAAGAAAGAGAAAGAAGGAAGGAAGGAAGGAAGGAAGGAAGGAAGGAAGGAGGGAAGGAGGGAAGGAGGGAGAGAAAGAGGAGTCTGCTTTGACAACATATCACAAACTGGGAGCCTTAAAAACATCAGAACTTTATTTTCTCACAGTTCTGCAGACTAGAAGTCTGAAATCCAAGTGTTGGCCAAGTCGGCGCCTTCTGGAGGAGAGTTTGTCCTCTGCCTGTCTCCCAGCTTCTCTCAGGGGCCAGCAAACCGTGGTGGTCTTCGGCTTCTGGTTGCATCCCTCCATTCTCTGCCTCCTTTATCACATCAGTTCTCTTTGTATGTCTCTGTATCCAAATTTTCCTCTTCTTTTAACAACATCAATCACTGAATTAAGGATCAGCCTAATCCAATATATGACCTTATTTTCATTTGATAATATCTGCATAACCATATTTTCAGGTAAGGTCACATTCATAGGTACTGGAGATTAGGATTACAACATGCCTTTTGGAAGTGACAAAATTAAACCCTCAATGTATACATATATTCAATCATGTCATGCTGGGTTATGGGCCAGAAGAAAATAACCTCAAAATCTTATTGACTTAAAACAATAAATGTTTATTTGCTACTCTTGCTATGATCTATCATGGGACTCATTCTGACAGAACTTCTAGATCTGGAGAATCATCCGTCACCATGCCAAGGGACAGCAAGTTGGCAAACCATATACTAGCTCTTAAGGCCTTTTGCTCAAAAGTGTCAAAGGCTCATCTGCCCTTCTGCTCACCTTCCATTGGACAAAAAATCAAATTGCCCCATAAAACTTATAAAGATACTGACAAAATTTGCACTGAAGTATGATCTAGCCATATACCTAAAAAGAGAAGTGTAATTAAAGAAAATCACAATATCCATTAGTTATTTGTATACATATGTACTTTAAATTATATTTTACCTTAAAAATAAATAAATAAATAAATTACATTTTATTTTAAGTTGCCTTAGGGTATAGGAAAATAGGATACTACTACTACTACTTAGAGTTTGAATGTTTTTTGAGGGGAAGTAGTTCAGTAAGGTCTCAATATATTTATCCTTGGGTCTTCAAAACAAACCTATGAGTGTGATAGTATTATAACCTGTTACAGATTTACTATGTACAGGTTTACTATTATAACCATTTTATAGATGAAGAAACCAATGCTCATAGTAACTTGCCAATGGTACATAAGTAGCAACAGGCAAAAGCAATAATTCAAACTCAGATTTGCTTTCAGATTCCAACTTTTAAAAAGTAGAGCACCTTGCCATTCATTTATTTTTTAATGGAATCAGGCTGTACAATAAATAAATAAATAAATAAATAAATAAATAAATAAATAAATAAGCAGGAATATAAATAATTTAAATAAACAAAAAAATATATAATTTGCCATTATTATTTCCAAAATGCACAAAACAACACTTTTGTAGTACAGATCCTCAGTCTCTATGACTATCCATCCTGGTTTACTTGGGACAGTCTCAGTAACCAGTTGTGGTCCTAGCATAAGCATTAATGGTGCCCATTTTTACATTAAAAGTGTTCATTTTGAAATAAATTATATAGCTACCATAATTCTGAAAGTCAATTATTCATAATTCTAAAATTCTTAAAGTCCCCAAATGTTAAAGTTTTAAAAACATTTTCAGCAAGTGCATTTTGTACAAAGCGTGACCTAAAATAAAATGAAGTGATTTGTTCTTGAGATTTGTTTAGCACATTTAGTATAAATAGCCATACGTTAATGCAGAAATACTAATGTAATTGACATTGGATGTTCTCCCGGACCCTGCTGGAGATGTCACCTAACCTGAATCCTAACTTCCAAAACTTAACTAGATTTAAAATATTTTTCAGATAAGGGATTATGGACCTGCAGTAATAATTATGTAAATATATGAGGACATGTGAATAAATAAATACATAAGAACCAAATTTATTATTCCCAATGTGTATATTTTCGGCAATGATCATGATGGCCAACATTATATAAGAAGCTTTGCTAATTGATGATTAGTTCATTTATAGATGAGAACGATGTGGCCTTAGAGAATAATTAGGATTTTTGCCTAAGATAACAATAAGAGGCAGATGATAGGCTTCCTATATCTAACTGTCCTCAAAGCCAGTGCTTTTTTTTTATACTGTATTGTACTACTTATTACCTACCTGAACACTCACATAAGAAGTTTTTTTTTATATTATTCACATAAATTAAAGGGGAAATTCACATATCTTTAATATAGTTTTATTTTTTTCTTCCAAGTTTTTATTTAAATTCCCATTAGGTAGCATACTGTGTAATATTAGTTTTACATATAGGATTTATTGATTCATCACTTACATATAACACCCAGTGCTCATCACAAATGCCCTGCTTAATACCCATCACCCATTTAACCCATCCCCCCACCCACCTCCCCTTCAGTAATACTCAGTTTGTTCTCTATAGCTAAGAGTCTCTCCTATGGTTTGCCTTTTCTTTTTTTCCATTCCCCTATGTTCATCTGTTTTGTTTCTTAAATTTCACATGTGAGTGAAATTATATGGTATTTGTCTTTCTCTGACTGACTTATTTCACTTAGCATAATACTCTCTAGCTCCATCCACATGATTGCAAATGGCAAGATTTCATTCTTTTTTATGACTGAATAATATTCCATTATATATATATACACAATATACATATATACATATATGTATACAATATACATATACAATATACATATATATATTCCATTATAGATAGATAGATAGATAGATAGATAGGGCACATATATGTATATATGTGCCACATCTTCTTTATCCACTCATCAGTTGGACATTTGGGCTCTTCTCATAATTTGGCTATTGTCAATAACGCTGCTATAAACATCATCATGCATGCATTCAAATACCTTTGAATCAGCATTTTTGTAGGTATTTGGGTAAATACATAGTAGTGCAATTGCTGGATTGTATCTTTAATATAATTTTAACAGAATGATTGAACACAGAGTGGAGAAAAAAGTACTGTAGGTAAGGGGCATTTTGGAACTTAGAATAGACACAGGCTAATTCAGATTTCAGAACCTCAACTAGAATAATTTAAAGTTGTACTCAGAGTATTGATACCAATTTTCAAAAATGAGCTAAATTACTGCCAGGACTCATTGGCATTTGCTCTGTTAAGTGTTAACAGAATGTTAGCTAAGCAGTCTTCTGCTTCCTTCAAAGCTGCATCTTGTGTTTTATTCTCAGATGCCTCTAAACAAGCAATATTGCTTGTCATTAAGTTAGTGCGTCATTTATGGAGTCTAGCATATGGTTAACCCAATCATAATTAAAAATGATTAAGCATAAGTCTGATAAAATTAAATTTCCACAAATACTAGTATAATTACAATTCTTAGTTTGTGAAAGGTGTACACAACTTTGAAGTCATTAAGATGAAATAATTAGATTACATTTGGAAACCATTACTCCATAAAGCAAAAGTAATGCAAAATATGCTGTCTATAATTATTTGTGCAGTTATTCAGAAAAGAAAGTACAAATACAAGCAAATGTGCAAACTTTGAAAAAATTTTCATACAAATGGCTTATCACTTACAGGTGTAAACAGCTTATTCATCATTTTTAACCAATTTCTAGAGTTCTTAACTATAAAAGAGGAAGAACTTTTCTGTGATCCTCTTAACTACAGTAGCTGAATTAAACAAACAACACACCAATTAATAAGAGAAAAGGCATACATACTTATTAATTTTTAATAGGGGAAATGGTTTGGGAGGGAGGCTACATTTGGGAGAGCAAATAATTTTTAGGAAAAATAAATGGGCTCTTAGGAGAACATACAGGAGGTATAGTTTATGACAATGTCTGTCTTGGTATGGTGTGAATTTTTTTTATCTCCTCTCCTGTGGGAAGACTCAATTATCCCTGGTTGATGTTATTCCCAGGGAGGAGATTTATGATAAAATATTGGTGGTTTTTATTTTTTTTTTGAAGATGTCTTTTTCATCAGATGAGGAGAGTATTTGTTGATTCTCAGATTTCTTCATCTCAAATTAATTCTTATTCCAGAGCATCATACTTTGGATTGTCATATTGTCATGTTCTTCATAACCACATCACCGATGTAATTTTATCAACAAAATTATATTCTAAAAAATCTACTGTGTTCCAGATGTCAGCTCACAAAACAATCCAGAAATGTCCCTAACCAACAAGAAGCTCATTCTCTTATAATATAAAATATTCAAATATAAACCTCAAATTTGCACAGTGAGACACTGTTGTTTAATATTTATCCATCACACCTATCTCAAGGTTTTGATCTCTCCAAAGATGGAGTAAAAGAAGTGAGAAGCTGCAAAGAGAGCTTAAAATTTACTTGACTGGTAGATAGGTCCCTTCTTGCCCATAACTGTCCCCCAATGGCCAAGCATTTCTTAACCTTATATTCCTGTAAATAACCAAGAAAAATGTTTTTAATCTATGATCAGTACTTACTCATTTTCCAGCCACTTAGTACCCAGTAGTGACTGCACTTTCTTAGCCTGATATCTGTTTTCCTTTTAAGAGGCCCCTGTGCCAAAGCAAGAGCTAAGACTTGACTTACAGCTTTGTGATTTACAATTTGACTGAAAGGCTTGTAACTTTCTGCAGTCTGCGTGAATGACCTTTAACGTTTCTCTCCTTTTGTTATCTATTTCTGAAGCTCGTATTATATTTTTAATTTTTGATCCATTCTTTATATCTCAAAGCTTATCACTCATAATTTCTTATAAAAATATTCCCTATTCAGTTAAGTGTGAAAAATAAAACATATTTTAAAATTCTTAGAATTTTATGTTTTCTTTTAAAGTAGACACCCATGTAACCAGCAACCAAGCAAGACATGAAACTTTGTCAGCACCTTAGAAGCCTAATATTTGTACATTCCAAATTACAAGCTTCTGTCTTCTCCCAAAAGTTATGGTTCTAACTGCATGTCACTCCTTCGTTTTTCTCTGTAATTATATAAATTAAATATTTATATGAAATGAAATGATACAGAAGCAATTTGTCCCAATTCTTTCACTCAACATGATTCTGAGTTATCTGTATTGCCATGTGTAGCTGTAATTTATTCTATTTCATCACTGTATAATTTTCCATTCTTTGAACACAGCAAAATTGATTTTTTCATTTTCCTGTTGATGGACAATGAGTTTCTATTTATTTTCGTCTTTTTAAATTTCTTTCTGCAATTGTTTTATAGTTTTCATTGTACAAGACTTTCATCTCCTCAGTTAATTCCTAAGTATCAGTTCTTTTTGGGGCTATTATAAATGGAACTGATTTTGTAATTTTGTTTTCAGATGGCTCATTGTTACTCTACAGAACTGCAACTGATACATGTGGGTCCCCTTTTTTTCTTGCCAGTTTGCTGAATTAATTTCTTATGAATTTGAATTTCCCCACATTTGGGGGAAGGATCTTTAGGGTTTTCTGTATATAAGATCATATCATCTGTGAACAGAGATAATTTTACTACTTCTTTTTCCAATTTAGATGCCTTTTATTTATTTTTCTTGCCTAATTTCTCTGGCTAGAAGTCCCACTGCTATGCTAAAAAGAAGTGGTGAAAGCAGGCATCTTTGCCTTGTTTCTGCTCTCACAGGAAAAGCTTTGTGTATTTCACCATTGAATGTGACATTTGCTGTGAGTTTTTAATATATGGCTTCAATTATGTTGAGGACGTCACCTTCTATTGTTAGTTTTTTGGTGTTTTTGTCATTAAAGGGTGTTGAATTTTGTCAAATGCTTTTTCTGCATCAGTTGCAATGATCATGTGGGCTCCCCCCCGCCCTGTTTTCCTGTTTCTTGTGCTTTTTTCTGTTAAAGTGGTATATTCCATTGATCAATTTTTGTATGTTTAAGCATTCTTGCATTCCAGGAACAAATTTGCTTGCTCATGGTGTATAATTTCTTTAATATGCTGATTTTTGTTTGCTAGGATGTTGTTGCGGATTTTGGAATAGGTGTTCTTATAACGGCTATTGGTCTATAGTTTTTTATTTTTGTGGGTTTTTTTTTGTTTTTTTTTTTTTTCTTGCAATGTCTTTGTCTTTGGTGTCAGGGTAATGCTAGCCTCACAGAATGAATTAGGAAGTGCTCCCTCCTTCTCAAATTTTTAATAACGTTGGAAAAGCATTGGTGTCAGTTCTTTAAATGTTTAGTGGAGGGGTGCCTGTGTGGGTCAGTTGGGTAAGCATTTGCATTAGGCTCAGATCATGATCTCTGGGTCCTGGGATGGAGCCCAGTCAGGCTTCCTGCTCAGCAGGGAGTCAGTCTGCTTCTCCCTCTCCCTCTATAGCTCCCCCTGCTCGTGCTCTTGCCCCCCCAATAAATAAATAAATAAATAAATAAATAAATAAATAAATAAATAAAATCTTTAAAAAAATAAATGTTTAGTGGAATTCATCAGTGAAACCGTCAGATCCAAGGCTTTTCTTTGTTGGGAGATTTTTGATTACTGATTCAATATCTTTAGTGGTTATAAGTCTATTGATATTTTCTACTTCTTTATGATTTAGTCTTGGAAAGTTTTGTGTTTCTGGGAATTTGTCCATTTCATCTAGCTTCCCCAATATTTTGGTGTACAATAGTTAAAAGCACTGTCTTATCATCTTTTTATCTCTGTAGATTCAATAATAACATCCCCATTTTCATTTCTGATTTTAGTAATTTGAGTCTTCCTCTCTGTCTTAATCCATATAGCTAAAAGTTTGTCCATTTTGTTGAACCAATT
Organism: Ursus americanus; assembly: GCF_024610735.1. Lineage (NCBI taxonomy): Eukaryota > Metazoa > Chordata > Mammalia > Carnivora > Ursidae > Ursus > Ursus americanus. The sequence continues at coordinate 26,964,488 of NC_142135.1, forward strand.
TTTGATTTCATTGATTTTTCTCTAGCATTATATTATTTGCTTCATTTAATTCTACTCTAATCTTTATTATTTTTCTCCTTCCAACTAGCTTAGGGTTTAGTTTTTTCTTCTTTTTCTAGTTCCTTAAGTTGTAAAGTTAGGTCTTTGATTTGATATCTTGTTGTTGTTTTTAATCTAAGCATATTTTATAGCTAAAATTTCCCCCTTACACTGCTTTTACTGCGTCCCACAAATTTTAGTATGCTGTATTTTTATCTTCATTAATTTCTACATATTTTCCCATTTCACTTTTGATTTCTTCTTTGATCCATTGGTTGTTTAAGACTGTACTAATTTCCAAAATGTTGTGAAATTTCCCATTTTACTTTTGTTATTATTTTTTAACTTCATCTCATTGTGGCCAAAAAAGACACCTTGTATCTTTTAAGTCTAGTGAGAGTTAATTTGTGGCCTAATATATTTTCTATCCTGGAAAATGTCTCATACACACTTCATAAGGATGTATGTGCTGTTGTCTGTTAGATATAGTCGATATGCTATGTTGTTTAAATTGTCAATTTTCTGGGGCACCTGGGTGGCTCAGTTGGTTGGGCCTCTGAATCCTGGTTTTGGCTCAGGTTGTGATCTCAGGATTGTGAGATTGAGCCCCTCATTGCCCTCCATGCTCAATACGGAGTCTGCTTGGGACTTTTCTCTCCTCTACCCCTCCCCTCTTTCTAAAATAAATAAATAAATCTTTTAAAGAAATAAATAGTCTATTTCCTTACTTATGTTCTATGTGGTTGTTCTCTCCATTAATAAGGTCAGTGTATTAAAGTCTCCAGCTATTATTTTAGATCTATATTTCCCTTCAATTATGTCAGGTTTTGCCTCATATATACTTATGGTCTATTATAAGGTGCATGTTATATATCCTTGGTGTATTGAACCTTTTAATAATATAAAATGCCTTTCTTTGTCTCTGGTAATTTTATTCTTTTTTTGGTGGGGGGGGCTTAAAGTCTATTTTGTTTGCTATTAGAATAGCTACCACTGCTCTTTTGCTTACTATTTGCATGAAATATCTTTATCTGTACTTTCACTTTCAATCTCTTTGTATGTCTGGATCTAAAATGAATCTCATAAAAAATAAATAACAAAAATAAAATAAAATGAGTCTCATAGATTGCATATAGTTGGGTCACATATTTTAATCCATTTTGCCAATCATGATCTTTTGATTAGAGTTTAATCCATTTACATTTAAAGCAATTACTGATAAAGAGGAACTAAAGTTCATCATTTTGCAGTTTATTTTCTATAAGCCTTATACTATTTTTGTCCCTCAACTTCCACATTACTATTTTCTTTTGTGTTTAGTACTTTTAGTGAAATATTTAAATTCCTTTCTCATTTCCTTTTGTGTATATTCTATAGCTGCTTTTTTTTCTTGTGGTTCCTATGTGGATTATGTTTAACATCTTAATGTTATAATACTCTAATTTGAATTTATAGCAGCTTGATTTCAATAACATACAAAAACTGCTCTTTTACAACTCTGTCCCCATCCCTTTCAGTTGTTGATATCACAAAATTACATCTGCAGACATGTGTTGCAAATCATATGTTGATAATCCTTTTCAATGTGTTAGCCTCTTAAATCATGTAGAAAGCAAAAGGTAGGGTTACAATGTTACAGTGGGGGTACAGTATAACAAACAAATGTTACAATGATACTAGCTTTTATAATTGTCGATGTATTTTCTTAACTGAGATCTTTAGATCTTCATACAGCTTCCAATTGCTGTCTAAAATCCTTTTTTTCTGCATGGCGCTCGTCATCTGTGAAAAACAGACTCATCATTTAGGGTCCTAAGGGTGTTGAATTACAAAAGAGTTCACACTATCTTCTATAAGCAATTCCTCTCTTAATATGGCATTAATGTTATGATTTTTTTTTTTTCCTTAAAAAAGAATAGAACAAAAACTCCACCTTCCATCTACCAATCACAGTTGAATTGAAAGGTTGGTTTTTGAGGGACCATGTTCGTTTGGCTTTGACTTTTTTTTAATAGTTTAGGAAAGTTTCTTTTAGTTTCACAAGTTGTTATCGGTTGGTTAGAATTATTATCAAAGTCTAAAAAATCTATCAAATTTGCTTCATATGCACATACTTAAAAAACATATTGTTTTTAAAACTGATACCGATTTCATTCACACACACACTCACACACAGTCAAGCACACACACACATAGGAATAATGAAAATTTTATTTTATGCAATTCCTACCAAAAGAAAAGTGAATGTGTGGTATACTTGTAAGATTATTACGGTATGTAAGGTATATACTGTATTATTGAGTTCATTCCTCATAGGAGAGAATTTCCATTTTTATTATACATCAGTGAAAAATGAATTTTCTGCCCACAGTTTTACACTCTCATGATTAGTAACAAGCAATGTAAGGTCTACCAGTGTCCCAGCTTAACACCTGGAGAGTTGTAAGGCTATAGTGCAGGTAGGAGAAACACAAAGGGAGCCTGACATTGTCCTAGAGTTGAGGAAAGGAACTAAGAGAGCCAGAAGTCCAAAGCAGCTAGATTGTGTTTACGTTTTCACTGGGACATGAAAAGATTATCCAGACTATCTTTCTTTGTAACAATCTGTGATATTTTTTAATTTTTAATTAAAAATTAAGGTTTTTAATTTTTTTAGCCTCTTAAAAGAAAATGAAGTTCTGAGCTACTTTTTATTATTATCTATAAGTTTCTTATTTCATCCAACTCTTCCTAGCTTGTAATTGCTTTCATAATTAAAAATAGCAATACTACCCAATTTTAAAAATTCTATCTAGAACTATCTGTAGTGTATGTCTTTGCAGTGGAACAATATTTCACCGGCTTGACAAAATCTATAAATTTAGCATTTTCCAAATCAAGTGATTCTAACAGGACATCAATGACAAATATTGAAAGTTAGCCACCCTTGATGAATCACACACACAATACGTGCTTTTGGATGTACTGTGGTGGTCTTGTTATCTTAATTTGTTTTCCCTTGTTTGGTTTCACCTTTGCACACGCTCATTTAAAAGAAAAGTTCTAGCTAATAACATGTTGCTAAAATCCTTGTACATTTTGTAGAAAAATATTTTTACTATGGATACAGGCAAATGAAATTGACTTTTATTAATTCAAATTAAAAGCTTAGACATCATATTATGAATGTAATAAAAGAATAATGAATGACTAAATCAGTAAAATCTCTCAATTGTTTCAGTTGTCTTTTGTAGGTATTAAAATTTTCATTTCAAGATGGTGTTTGACAAGGTCATAATTTTCAACTTGGATTTGTTTCTATCCCCACAATGAAACACAAATTTTAAATAAACATGAAATTATATCCAGTACTTTTATCTAAATTGCCACTATTTCCTAAATAATTCACTAAATGTATGTTTTTACTGTTCTCATCTACTTTATTCTTCAGGAAACTGCAGAAAAAAATGCTCCTATAAAATATCATAATTATCTGCACCTTACAGCTATGGAAACTGAGTCACAAAGAGATTTAGGATACAAGGTCTTAAATACAGGAGTTGGAATGCAAACTTAGGCAGGTGTGCTTTACAATCCATAAGGAAAAAAAATTAAGTTTCATACTATATTGCCAACAACAAACCCAAATATGCTTCAGATACCCTTTTTAACCCTTTCTTTCTAACCCATTATTCTATTTTTATTTGAAATTATAATTTTTAAATATCAAAATATAAATTAAAAAGATACTACAAAAGTTTTAAAATATATTTATTTTATTTTTGTGATCCCTCTGTGTCTTAAGAAGGAACAAAACAAACTAAAGCTATGGTTTCAGGACAGTTGGGGTGAAAAGTTGAAGTAATTTAAGAAAACCAGATTTTTATGTATCCCAAGAAATTTTATTGTGTGGCTATTGTTGTTTCTCTTAATTTTTAATTAGTTAAAAAGTTATTCAACCATACCAAAAATAGGACCCAAGGCTGTGCAGTCTGTATTAACTCCATGAACAATTATACAGTCCAGGTCCTGTTAGCCATGACAGAAAGTTGGCAAGATTTGTTGTTTTCTCAACTTCTTATTATATTATCTTAGCTTTATAACCTTAAGCTCTTGGGTTCTCTGACATCACAAACCTACTCAGTTGTCTAATTTACCACTAAATAAACAACTACATTTTCTACTCTCTAATTTTTAAAAAATTATGAACTCAAAATAAAAAAAAAATAGTACTTGGCTCATTTTGTTGGTTAGGTACAATAGGAACCCTAACAGGGGCAAAAATTTGAAACTGCTTTCTGTCAAATCAAGGAATAATAAACAGTTTAGTGAAATGCTTCAAAATTTTGCACCACAAATTTGAAAGATGAATTTTTTAAAAATGCCTTTTTAAAACATACAGTGTCCAGAGCTTCTTTGTATATTAGGGAATATTCATTTCCTAAATTCATATTTTAAAAGAAAGATATTATATGATTATAATGGTATCATATAATTATGTGATTATTTAGATTTCCTTTCTTAGAAAAATGTGTGCATAGTCTGAGGGAGGGCTATATTGAAATTAAAAAATTACTAATTCCAAAACAGTTTTTACTATTCTAAAAAGAAGAGAGTAGCTTCTTTCATTTGTATATGTGAATAAAACGATAAATTGAACCTATTGTTATTTGATACTGAGTCAGTCACTGACTGTTGAGGCACTACTGAATCACTGACTGACTCAGTATCAAATAACAACACTCAAATAAAAAATAACAACTCTAATGGTAATAATAATAAGAGTTTTCATAGCCAGACTTTCCCCTCCTTCACTTCAAATATTCTTCTTTCAAGTTTCTTTCTGTTGTAGTCAGGAAGTATACAGTCTCTTGAGTATATTTTTTTAATCATGTGCCTCAAGTTCAAGTCAACTCTACTGTGTGGGTTTAAATGGCTTCAGGATGATCAATAGTTGGAAATATCCAGGCACATGTAAAATTTACATGATGATAAAATTTACAGATGAGTTAACAGATTGATTTGGTAAATTACTTCCACGGTTGTTGAGCATGCGTGTTGCATAAGTAGGAAGCTATTCATAGGTTAGTCTCTATGTAGTAATTTAGATCATTCCTAGCTGAAGTTTCTGTTTTAAAGACTCCATTTTCCTTTCCACATAAAAAAACAAGACGAGAAGAAAAGAGAAGAAAAAAGGAGGAGAAGGCTAAGATACTTATATTACTCCAGTAGAATTATTCATATCTAGAATATTGGTGATGGCTTAATAAAATCAGTAAAAATAGTTCATTTTGCCCATAAACAACAACAAAAGATCTTTGTAATATTGCCTTCTCCAGTGAGATGCATTGGAGATGTTATAGTAGTTTTGTGCTTCTGGGAGTTATTCTAAATGTGGGAAATAGAGCTGATAAAATTGGAAATGACTCAAATCATTTATGTATCATAGTTAGAAGCAATTAGTTGCCATAAAAATTGTTCTGCCTCTTAGCTTAACAAAACTATGAAACTTCAGCAGCAAGTAGTAAGCCCTAATGCAAGGACTGTAACTTCTGTGAAAGCTTTGAATTCATATGCATATGTGTTATTCAGATGCTTGGAGGAAACAATGAGTAGAATGGGAAAATATGGAACTAAAACTTATTGCTGTATCATCTTTTCATACTCAAATCATAAAGCTCTTTAAAAGTGTATCATTTATATGACCACAAGATGAGACTGCTGTATCATAAAAGAGAAGAGAAAAAAAGAATTTTTCAGACCACATTGGAAATAGTCAAACTTGATATACCAGTAAGAAAATTTGGTAGAAGAGCTTGCTCTGATGCTGTTTATGAAATGTATTTCACTCCAACGATGGCCTATTATTTTGCAAGTAGTTGTGGATAAGAGGTAGTTATGGGAAGAAAAGACTGTATAAATAGTTGCAGCTGCAGTTAGTGAAAGTGGGAGAATAAAACATGGGCAGAGAAGGGAATTCTCAAAAACTTTTGTAGGATCTGGTTTTTGAAAGCAATATGCATTTTTAGTTTTGGGGAACTGATTAGACGTGCCTTAATCCAGGAGGACTGGGTAGCTAATTGTGAGTTTCCAGCATATACAGAAAACTCTTGGGCACTGCTTTGTCCTGTTATAAGTATATGGAAGAGATATCAGATATCATTTCTCAGAGATAAATGACTTAGGTAATGCCTTTCTAACCTTCCTACTGTTAAGCATTCCCTAGCTCATAATCACTAGCCCAGCTGAGAAATTTAACATGGTAGTTTTGGCATTTAGGTAATTGATATGTCTCATGCCTTGTCAAGAGGTTTGAATATCTCCTTCAATATCCATTTATTCATTCAATTATGGAATCTTCTCTATGAGATTCTTTTAGACACTAGGAATAAAGTGGTGAACAACAGTTTATACTCCTAAGACTAAAATGAAAAACTAAAATGTTTGGCTATGCAAATATGAATCTTATATTTTAATGGCATTTGTCTCTGCTTCTGTATATTATTAAAGAGGGTGTCATAGACTTTCTAGAATCTGTGAACTAGAGAAAAGATCCCTCAGTTATAATGTATTTGTACTCCTATGGTTGTCACACACCTTGAAATTAGTACCTTTGAAACCCAGAAATGGCAATAAAACGATGCCATTTTAAGAGACCAGAAGATATTCAGCTCCTATGGTGAAGATAAGGAAATATGGATCTTGCCTTTGAACATGATTTAGAGAAAAGCAGGTTGAACCAGGGTTCCGGACCAAAGAGTTCTAAAACATATTGTCTAGGTTTTTTAAAAAATTAACTCACAGAGTGCCTGGCCTGGGTGGCTCAGTCAGTTAAGTGTCTGCCTTTGGCTCAAGTCATGATCAAGTCTGCTTGTCCCTCTCCCTCTGCTCCTCCCCCTGCTCCTACTCTCTCGTGCTTGCTCTCTCTCTCTCTCTCTGTCAAATAAATAAAATAAAAAATGAAATATTTTTTTTAAAAATTTAACTCTTTCTTTTGATAAAATCTAAAATATTCATCATTTCAGTTAGTGCAGAATGCAAACTGATTAATCTGTATTTGTCAATTTATCAACCATGTTTGAGTTGTAATAGGATTTAATTAATTAATAGACTAATAAATAGTGTCCAAGCAATATGCAGAATGATGGACATCCTGGAAAGTTGAAAAAATTTATTCAAAGGCAAAAAGCATAGTACAGTGGTAACCAGGATAAAAGGGCTGAAATCTGACCAAGAAAGCAGAGAATACACACAGAGCAAGAATCATATTTTTTGCATTGTTTTTGCGTCGTCACCAAGTCCAAATAATCAGATATCACAATTGTTACCTTGCACCAAGCTTTACTAATGATCAGCAAAAATACAAAGCAGGATCGCTAGCATGTGCAGCCGTAGTATTTCAGAAACCCTGAACTTGTCAGACACCCACACTGGCCCTTAAATTGCGTATTTATTTATAATAAGCAATGAGACATAAATATATACCCTGCAAAATCATTTCTAGATCACTACTCAGATAGGTACTTACAAAACCCTTATTTGTCTCTTACTAAGTTCTATCAGTGGACATTCTCAAGAGGATATTCTCAGGCTCATGCTTGTTTTGTTAATTCTTCTATTCCCAATATTGAAGATTAAAAACACAATGACCTTGGTAACTCACAGTGTAATGTAATGAGAACAACACAAAACCATTTTCACATTGGAGTGATACAATGATTACACTTTATACAATGATGGGTAATAGGGTAATGGAGTATTACTGGCCAAGTGACATTTTCTCATTATGCTTTCATATGCTTCAATTAAGGTAATTTAATTTTCAAGAGTGCTAAACAAGTTTACATAAAATTATAATTCCCAAACTTATGTAATCTAAAATATAATCACACACTTCTGCTTCCATAATTAATTTTCTATTGGTAAAGGTCATTAAATAATTTCAGTAAGTTGAAAACCAAACCACAAAATTACCAAAGAATATGTCCACCATCTCATATTTTACAAGACATTTATAATTATATTTCTTTTTTGACACAATGCCTAACTATAAGAGTTTAAAAACCAATAACTGTTATATGAATCATTATCATATTAAATGCATATCAAAACTATTTGTCTCCAGACATGACAGCACATTTTGCATTACTGCACTATTGATTTACAACTTTTCCTATGGTGTAAGACACTGTTGACTTGGATTTTTGCCATTGCTATATATCAGTTTCTAATGCCATATCTTGGTCTTTTCCCAGATTCTTGAGTACATTCACAGTGAATGATTTAAAACCTTTTCAGTCTGTATCACCTGGGAGCCACGACATGTGCAAATTTTGACCTTTCTAGTTACTCTCCAATGACACATTTTTAAACTGAAGACAAATAAGGAAAAATCACTTAATGGAACATTAAATTCTCTTCAGTGTTTTGTAGTTTTTGTTCTTTTTAATAAAGTTTAATTTATGATTATTTACTTTCTCAAAGAGAATGGGAATGACACTTAAAAAGATATTGAATCTTGCTTCTGCAGACCACAAGAAGCAGGCATAAAAGGAAAGAAAAGACGAAATAACTCAGAAACAGTTGCCTGGTCTCATGTTTCCAATTTTCCCATTCTCTTTTGGGCTCACTAAATCAGACTTTCTTCCCTTCCACCCCACTAGGACTTTTCTTATTAAGGTCTCCAGTTACTTCTGCATTCATTGGCTAGTGATCATTTTAACGGTCATTTTTCACTGGCCCTGTCCATAGCATTTGAGAAAATTCAGTAAATTTTTCTTACAATGTTTCCTTTTTTTTTTTTTTTAATTTCAGATTCTATGCACATCTGATTCGCCTCCTATCTCACTGGCTACTTCTTTTAAATCTTTCTTAAATTCTTTCTCATCTCCCCGTACTCCTTTTGGAATGCTCATGACTCTTTCCTTGAACATCTCATTTTTCAGTCAATCCTTACTACCTTAGCAATATCATCAAGCCATATGGCTAGAAATAAGTCCACTCTCAGTTTTAAATCTCTAGCTTAAATAGCTTCCCAGAATGAAGACTGCTATGTGCCCATTCAATATTTCCAATTGGAAATTTCACAAAATCCTCAAATTTCACATGTCTAAAATTGAGCTCCTGATGCCCAGTTTCAAGTCCATTACATCTGCTTCTCCTACTGTCACATTTGTTGTTTGTTTGTCCTTGTGATTTAGAATCATTTAATTTTCTTCGATTCTTTATTTAATCACTCAATAAACTCTGGCAGCTCTATCTTCAAATACATAAAGATTTTGAACCCTTCCTAGTACCTCTTTTACTGCCACAGCTCATAGCACCGTGGTGTACTTAGATAATTGCAGCAATGTTTCAACTACTATCACTAGTTCCATTCTTGAAGCACATCAGTCTGTTTTCAAAATAGCAGTAATACTATTAAAAGGAGACCCTATACAAGCTACACACACTTATTCTTTACCCAAAGATGTGTTCAGATATTTACATTGTTTTTTTTTTCCCCCTGAAGCTCATGCTTATTTGAGAAGTGGCAGAAGGATGAGAAGTTGAGATACATTTTAGATCAATTCAAGAGGTCAGGAAGACCCAAAATTTAATTTCAGGACCTCCTAACATAGGAAAATGATTGTGAAACCTTTAGGCATTGGGGATAAATCTCAGCTCTGAATGATCTCATCCTAGGTTAAAATAAAATGAAATTAGATTGATAATGTTCCCAAGCTACCTGGTGGAAGCCAAATTAAATCAGCCTTGCCCTCAATAAGCAGGGGACAGACATTCTATACTAGATCTCAAAATTAAGTAAAAAACCACAATAATTGAAATAGTGTGGCAATGGCACAAGAATAGACAAATAGAACAATAGAAAAGAATAGAGAACTCAGAACAAATATTTGATTTAGGACAAAAGTAGCAGTACCATCCAATGGAGAAATGAATAGTCTTTTCAATAAGTGGTGCTGGGTTACTTGAATATTGATAAGGAAAAATACAACCTTGACTCATACCTTACACAATACATAATAATCAATTCCAGATGGACTTACAAAAATGAAAGTCGAACATTGAACTCTTCAGAAAATGGTATAGTAGGGCAAAACCTTAAATACTATAAACACAAATTAGTGTTTTAAGAAGGACATAGATATCATTAAAATTTAAAAAACCATCTGATGTATTAAAATTACAAATTTCTTTCACAAAAAAACACCATTTTCCTCAAGAGTGTGCAAATGCAAACCAGGCAAAATAGGAAGACTACTTCCTAACAGAAATCTAAGAAGTAACTCATTTTAGAATATGTAAAATACTTCTTAAAATCCATACAATAAAGAAAATACAACAGAGAAATAAGCAGGAACCCAACCATAAGATTGTCAACATGGTTATCATATATTTGAAAAGACGTTTAAAAATAGTTCAAAGAAATAAAAAATAAATACACAAGTTGATAGCACTATACACCCTCCAAAGAGGCAAAATTAAAAAATGAAAGGAAAAAAAATAGACGAAAAAAGACAATACAAAGGGTTGGCATAACATGAAAAAAAAAATGGCCCTCTCATACATTGTTAATGAGAGTGTAATTGTTACAGCTTATTTTGAAGCATGTTTGGCATTATGTACAAAAGTTGAACATAAAAACAATCTTACTCCCAGGAATATGTGTATCAGAAAGGTATTTACCAAGAGACAAGTGTAAGTATGTATATATATATAACAGCACTGTTCATAATAGGTCTCACTGGAAACAACCCAATCATCTACCACAGTAAAGCAGATTTCTTAAAAAGGAATTCATGAAATGGAGTAATAAAATACAGTTAAAATGAAAAAAAAAATTATAAGTACAAACAACTATATGAAAGACTTTCATGAACATCATTTTAAACAAAAGCCATATACAAAGAATTCATATTTCTAATTCAATTTATAAGATGTTCAGAAACAGTCAAACTTGATTTATGGTGTTAAATTTGAGGTAAACATTAAGGAAGAAAGAATGAGAATGCTGTTATTTCTTGACTTGGGTGATATTTACATGAGTATATTCACTTTGTAATCATTACTCAAACTATAAATATTTTAAAATATATAATTCAAAAATATTATAAAAATAAAATTTTTATCTGATGCTACGTTAATTCATCATAGGCTGTCCAAAAATATTTATAGGGAGAAAAAGAGGTTGACAAATACAGTAATAAATATTCCAGAACTGCATAATCAGGGCCTATTCTAAATTCTAAATTGAGCATAAAATTTTCTTGGTCATATAGTCATTTAAACAAAATTTATCAATTAAATGAATAGCATGTTTACAATACATCAACTAGTTTAACAGAACATAGAAAAATGAAGAAAAAATATATAAATTAAGAAATAAGACAAATAAACTAATGATTATTTGCACTCATGTAGCTTAGTTTTATAAATGTTTATTTATTTATTTGAGAGAGAGAGAGAAAGCGAGAGAGAACAGGGGAGGAACAGAGGGAGAAGGACAAGCAGACTCCACACTTAGCATGGAGTCCAATGGGGGGCTTGATCCCCTACCTTGAGATCATGACCTGAGTCAAAATCAAGAGTCGGATGCTTAACCAACCGAGCTACCCAGGTGCCCCTCATATAGCTTAGTTTTACTAACTGTGGAAAAGTCTGAATTTCTACAACAGTAGAAAGGAGGTTAATCTGATGTAGTAAGAGGAAAACATAGCCAGTGGTCCATATTCCAAGGAGTCTTTATGGACACATGAGTATTTTTATTCTGTATTATGAATAAGATAGAAATCGATGAAAGGAAGACTAATAAGCTATTTGTGGAAAAATAAAAACATACTAGTATCCTGAATTTACCTATATTTAATTGTTATGAATAATTGATTAAATTAGAAAAGCCCAAATTAGAAGCTTTATAAACTGTAGTACATCCAACTATTAAGGAACTCTGCAGCTGGTGAGGGCTTTTTTACAAAAATATGCCTTGTTGGAAGATTTTCCTTTAGAAACATATAAATATATTACATAAATAAAAAACAAAATGAAATTTTTAAAAAAGAAGTTTCTAAAATGTCAAAAGTGAAATAAATAGAAGTATCTTTTGAGATTGGAATGATCATACAGGAAGAATTATTTCAAGCAAATCTAGATGTAGTGATTTCTGCAACTCTGGTGGGATATTCCCTAAGGACAAAAAGAACATTTAAATGTGAACTGTATTTGCTGTTCACATTGCTGCTGTTAGTGCTTGCATTATTATTCTGAAACCACTGTGTATGCATTGTTTGATGAAGACAATGAGTTTTAATGTTTGTCATTGAGAACATTGTACACACACACACACACACACACACACTTCCTTGTTCTGACAATAAAAAGGCTTAGAAAAAAATGACCAAAACATAAGAATGTACAGCCTGTTGCCCACATTACAGTTTCCAAAAACCACTTCCTGGTAAAGGAACCAAGCCTCCTTGATGTAATTTCAGCTTCCATATCTCAGGCAGGAATTATTTAAGATGATCCGTGAATATATTGTTGTATCAGAAAGTAAGCAGTCTCAAAAAATACTGTGTCAAGTCTGAAGAACTCTTTAATTCCACTTAATTTAATTAATTCCTCCCTACTGGTCAGGTTGTGGAAATTTGAGCACCACCAGGAAAAATAACACTTGAGAGTTCTCATAAAAAAGAATGCAAATTGATTATATCTGGTATTACAGTAAAAAAGAAAAATAGTTTAAGAATACCAGATCTAAATTCAATATACATGCATGAATCCTGAAATAAACTTTATTGTGTTTACCACACATATGGATAATAATAATGTAGCCTGACAGAAATATAGGACTACTGCCCAGGGCTTCTTGGAAAGCAGCCATAAAATAAAATGGACTTTCAGCATAATGTGGGGATATAAGGATGCTTTCAAGGATTTCTGTAGGCTAGTGCTGAGATGGGTGATACCAGAAAGTGAATAAGATATATACCCCAAAATTTGGCAAAGCAATAACAGCACAAGTGAGAACAGGGAATAGATACTGCCATATGAAATAAAAGAAAGCTACAAAATAATCTTGAGTCTATGATAACAATAAAAAGATAAATTAACATTAAACTCTAATTAAGCATAGCCAAGTGGAACAGTTTATTGGAATTTTCTAAAAAGCCTTCATGTTGATTATCACAATTTGTAAGATGAAGAATAGATAGTAAACTTCAAACTCGCTTAAGAATTGCAAGTATCCTCATTATTGTTCACCTGGTGACATAGATGTTTCATTCCTAGTAAACTAAATTATCCTTAAGATAAAATAACTAAGGTAATAATAATTAGGCCAGATATATCTAATGAGCTGACACTTAGGAGAAAACAGACCTATGGCAAGTAACTCTTTTTTTTTTAGATTTATTTATTTATTTTATAGAGAGAGGAAAAAAAGAATACCTGAGCGGTGAGGGGCAGAGGGAAAGAGAATCTTAGGAAGGCTCCACACCCAGTGGAGCTAGCCAGGGGCTTATTTCACAACCCTGAGAACCTGACCTGAGCTGAAATCAAGAGACCTATAACCAACTGAGCCCCACACCCCAGTAACTCCCCAATTGTGATTAACAACCTTGTAGAGATGGAACAAACCCAATTTTTAATGGTTATAGTTAGAGTTTAACCATGTAAAAGGACTTAGCCACGCCCATTAGGTGGGCCTATCACAAGGCACATCTTTCCAGCAAAGGTGTTCTCTGGTATGCAGTTAAGACCATGATGTTTAAAGGCGTCTGGCTGGCTCAGTCAGTTAAGCATCTGCCTTCTGCTCGGGTCATGATCCCAGGGCCCCGGGATGGAGTCCCTGGGCTCACTACTGACAAGGAGTCAGCTTCTCCCTCTACCCCTCCTCCCTACTTGTGTGCATGTCCTCACACTCTCTCTCTCTCAAATAAATAAATAAATTCTACCAAAAAAAAAAAAAAAAGGCCATGATGTTTATGAGGTGCCCAGTGCAACTACATCATTTTCTGTGAACTGAAGTCCATCTTCAAATCATATCTACTCCATAGGTAAATAACAGAACCATGGAAGTATTTTATCTTGGTACCATTATAGGTCGATTAAGGGAAGGGGTGTTCAAATAATTCTGTATTTGTTATCACCCAAAGAAAAGGTCTTTTGAAAGAAATTCGTTTAGGAAATGTAATTTTTCTAGCTACTCCACTGCTCCTAACCAAATACAATACATCTTCTCTCACCTGAATAAATGCTGTGAGCTTTTTTTTTAAGATTTTATTTATTTGAGAGAGAGAGAGTGCACGAGTGGGGAGAGGAGCAGAGGAAGAGGGACAAGCAGACTCTGCTCAGCACTGAGCACAGATCTATCTCACGACCCTGAGATTATGACCCGAGCTGAAATCAAGACTGGGGTGCCCAACCAACTAAGCCACCCAGGTGCCCCTGCTGTGACCTTTCAACCTGTCACCTTGCTCTCAACAATTTATTCTCAGTTTACATAAATCTAAATCTGATCATGTCAATCATCAGAATCTTACAAAAGGCTTCATGTTTTACTCAGAAGAAAAGGCATAGTCCTTACGATTGCCCGTAGGTCTTACATGGTTCAATCCCCCAGTATTTGTGTGATTTAATCTCCTACCAACCTCCCTCTTGCTCACTTTATTTCAGCCACACTGTCTCTTTCTTATTCCTCAAACTGACCAGGCATTATGTTGTCTCAGGGGTGTTGAATTTTTTGATTCTTCTCACCAGAACATTGATTCCCAAAATATTAGTATGGCTCACTTCCTTACCTCTGTTACACCTGTACCCAAGTGTCACCTTCTCAGTAATATTTTCCATGTCTGCTATCTTAATAATCTCAAATTCCAACCCAGCACATCCTATCTTTCCTCCATGTTTTCGTTCTCTTCATTATCATCCAAAATTTTTAAAAATTAAAAAAAAGTCTAAATGTACTTTATTTTAATTTTTATTATTGAAGTATAGTTAGCATACAACATTATATTAGTTCTAGGTGTGCAGCATAGTGATTGGACAATTCTATATATTTTGCTGTGCTCACCATGGTAAGTGTAGTCACCATCTGTCGCCATTCAACATTATTACAATACAATATTACAATATATTCCCTATGCTGTAATTTTCATCTCTGTGACTAACTAACTGATAACTGGAAGTTTGTACCTCTTAATCCCCTTCGCTTATTTTGCTCATCCCCCACCCTCTTCCTCTCTGGTAACCACCAACTTGTTCTTTGTATTTATAAGTCTGGTTCTGCTGCTTTCGGTTTGCTGTGTTTTTTAGATTCCACATATTACTAAAATCATATAGTATTTGTCTCTCTCTGTCTCATTTCACTTAGCATAATACCCTCTAGGGCCATCCAGATTGTTGCAAATGACAATATCTCATTCTTTTTTATGGATAAGTAATATTCCACTGTGTATATACACTACATCTTCTTTCTCCATTCATCCATTGTTGGACACTTGGGTGGTTGGATTGCTTCCATGTCTTGGCTACTGGGAATAATGCCACAATGGGCATTGTTGCATCTCAGAAAAAAAGCTCCAAGAGGGCTAAAATTTCATCAGTTTTGTTCACATATATGTTTCCAGCATCTACAGCAGTACCATTTACAAAAGTAAAATTTTTAAATATCATCTGAAGGAAGAAAATAGCTACAAATATCCCAAATTGCACTTTTAAATTTGACTTTCACATTTTCTTCTAAATACTCAACTATCTTGGTGAGATACATGGAATTAAATTTATATCATTATGTAATTTTGCTCAATAGAAAAATAAAAATGAGTCATGTATGAAAACTGGATACAAGAGGCTTTATTTCAGATGATTGTGGATATATTTGTCAGTAGTTGTCCTGTTTTCCATCTACAGAGGAGAAATACATATTATTCCATTTTGTATCATTTTATCAGGGCAAGATTGGTTTAGTTTCTTTGATTAAATAAAGGAAATTAATTAATCTATATTTATAAACAAGTACATCCATATTTCATTTTTGGAGAAAAAGTCTTGAAGCATTGATGCCCCTAAATAAGTTATTGATTCTGGCCATAACTATGGAAGCCTATAATACACATCTATCCAATATAGTTTTTCTATATCTCTTCTCCTTAGCCAGGACCATTACCTTCTTTTAAGCCTGACTTTGTTAATTGCTCTTTGTACCTGCAGCTTCCTCTATACTGTTTACAGAGTCTGAGAGTACTATTCCCAAAGCTTCTAAGATAAAGTATGCTGATTCCTTATCATGGGATGCAAGATTTTCCATGATCAATCTAAACATACTTTGTAACATGTCCCTGTATCACAGTCTTTGGTACAGTCTGATCAAACTGTTTACATTTTTCTGAAATACTATACTATCCATATTTCTCCCTCAGCAAAAAATTCCTTTCACCTCTTCTCCTAATGAGCCCCTGTAAATCCCGAGAAGCCAATCTAAAACCTGTGTTTTTTGTTATAACTCGTGTATTATTTTAGTACAGTTGTTTTGATACTGTGTTTTAACTTTTGATACAATTTTTATAAGTATCCGTGTCAATACTGTGGTATATTTGTTGGCAGGGACTGTGTCATACCGTTTTTATAACTCCAGCTCCTATTGGAACTTATTTTTTTTAATGTTTAACTAAATTAACAGTGAAATAATAGAGCATTTGTAGATTCACTAGAATTTTATAAATTAATTTGAGCATAAAGTCAAAATTATTGTATTTCTTATTTGTTAATTTGTTTCAAAATGCTGTCCATTTTCTTTTCTTTAGAATTTCTAAATGAGATTCTGACTTTTGGAGTTGACTTTTCTTTTAGAATTTCTGGATATGTCATCATACCCATATCACTGAAAATTATTTTTTGAAATACACTTTCCTTTAGACTAAGTAAGTTGTTCAGCTTTCCTATTGTGAATTTAAAATGAGACAGGTAACTTTTTAAACAACTTTCCTCTTACTTCCAATTCATCATCTAATTCTTCCTTGTTGATAGGAAGAAGTCCAGAGTAAGTTTCCCTTCTTGATTCTTCATCCTAGTGAAAACAGAAACTGTCAGTCAAGTCAAAATTTTATGAGATGCTCAATTTTAGCAGAATAAAAGCTCCAAAGGAAATATAAGTCCCCTTTCTCTTATATATGTTGCTTCTGTTTCAATTTTACCATCTACATTAATAAAACTCAAACCTTTCCCAGTATGGTGAAACATGAACACACACACACACACACACACACACGCACGCGCACACACACACACACACACACACACACACACACACACACGATATATCTTGTTTTCTTGTCTTTTCCTTCCAATTAACTTTTTCCATTCCCATATTGTTGTGTTTTTTGGGGGGAGTGGGGTGGGTGGTCTTCTGAAAACATTTCCCCAGTCCCTATCTCATCCTTAAAACCAAGGAAATGTATCACCTTAATTTTGGGAGAGATATGAAAGTCTGTTTTGTTCGGATACCTCTTTGTGTCTTAAATATTCTATACAACACTTCCAATAAATGTTTATCAAAACTCAGCTTGAAAACCTCACATCTCTAAAGTGAGAATTTTATCTTAAATCAAAATGAAATTTAAATTTTAAAATAGCTCAAAGACAAAATGAAATTTTTGTTCCTTTTACTGATTGGCCTGAAGTTTACTTTTTGGCAAATTACATAGACTTCAAGTTCCAAATGAAAAGTCCTTCAAATATTTGAGGGATGCTCTACTGATTCACTGAATTTGTCTTTTCATTGTTAGCTATTTTTAATGTTGAATAAATCTCAACATTTTAACAAAGAAAGCATATAACATTAGCTTATAAATTCAGATATTTTTAGTCCCATAAAAATCTTTGGTATGTTCAAATGGTTGAATTTCTTTGTAAGCAATACTGTCCAGAATCAGACCTAACTTATCACATCTTTTATATTTATTTTGAAATCAGGAAGTTTTACTTCTTTATTTTTATGTTTCTGCATCATTCCTGAATATCTTTATTTACCTGTATACCCAGTGTTCTTAAATTTTCTTTATTAAAAGTATTCTTTTCTGGAAATTTTTCTGTCTTGTGACCACTTAGTTTGTTATTTTATTAACTTCTACCATAAAACTAAAATAAATAAAACTAAATAAATAAATAAATAAAACTCAAATAACATACAATCACCATAACAAATAGAACAGTGCAAAATATATAAAGAAAAAATAATCATCATCACCTATCTCTTCCCTGTCCCACTATTCATTGCCTGAAGAAAGCAATGTTGACAAGATTGTAGGTACCTTCCACAGTTTCCTCCATGTGGACAGAAATGTTATGCATATCATATATGTATCACAAGGCTGTTTTGTTGTTTCTGCTCTTGTACTTAATTATCACACCATATATGTTAATCTACATTTTTCTTTTAGCAATGTATCTGTACTTCCCTCTATGACAATCGGTAACATCAATTACAACTAATTCCCATAACTGTGTAATATTGTATGTTACTTTTACCACATTATTTACTTAAATATTATTTTAGATACTGTGTGTTTTCAAATACTTTGTCACTTTTGGGCTGAATGATGGTAATTTAGTATTGCTTTAATTTGCTTTTCAGATAAAAACTCTTAGACAGTTTTGTAAAATTTTCTGCCCTACTCTTTCTTCTTGTTGTGAGCTATACTCTTTCCTTTTTCATGAACTTATGATTTGCCTATCACAATAACAGATTCACAAAAGCCAATCTTATTTAGTTTAACCAAGTGGGACAGGTGGTGGTGTTAGAGGTACTTAGATTTGAATCTTTGATGTATTAGGTATAAGAACCTATACAACTAATTTTCAGGTTTATTTCATCTGAAAGAAAATACCACTAAAAACACTATACATTGCAATATGGTGAGGATAAATACTGTAAAGCCCTAAGCAAATCCCTGTCAGGTAGCAGGGGAGTAAAATTTCTTTTCTACCTAAAAAGAAATATCTCTTTCTAATTCATGACTTAAAAGGAAAAAAGTAGAGGTGAAAAGGCCATCTCTGTCTATATTAACTTCAGTGTGATATAGGAAATTCCAAAGCCACTAAAAAAATATAACATGTTGGGAAGCCTGGCTGGCTCAGTTGGTAGGGCATGCAACTCCAAGAGGTAGTCATGATTGGGTTTAGTAAAAAGCGCACAACTTGATCTTAGAATAACTTGGCTTAAGTCCCAGTTAGGTAAAACTTCCAGAGATGAATTCACCTCATTTATAAAGTAGAGTAATTTTACCTTCCTCATAGCTTGACTGAAAGAATTAAAACAGACCAAGTATATGGATATGCCTATAATTGCCTTAGGCATAATAGACTTGTAATATATAATAGTTGGGTTCATGGAGTTTCTCTCAAGTCACTCAACAAGTATATATCATGCATCCTCTGTATGTCAGGCATTATTCATTGCCATGTAAAATCAAATAGATAGTTTAAATACAATACCTTTTCTTATGGAATTCAGAGAAGGGGAAATTATAGCTGGGTGATAGTTAAACATTTCAGTGGATGACTCATGATAGAATAATGAACACAAACATGGATGTGAGAAAACTGGGCATATAGAAACAAGAACAACACATTGGATATGACAGTATCAAAGAGAATATTAAGATATGCAAAATAGATACAGAAGGTAGATTAGTGGTTGCTTAGGGCTGGGGTGGTCAGAAGATGGGGAATCACTGCTAAAAGATATGAGATTTCTTCTTGGGGTGATGAAAATAATTTGAAATTGGATAGTGGTGCTAGTTTAACAACCTGTGAATATAGTAAAACAAATGCCTGAATTGGGCACTTTAAAAAGGTGAATTTTATGGTATGTGAATTATATCTCAAGTTAAAAAAAAAGTATGAGGAGAAAAAAGAATATTATGAAAGTAACTGGATATAGGATTGGTAAATAGGTTGAGGTTAAGTGATTCAAAATTTTGATGCCACTTATGTACCCCATCAGAGATCTTCTAATACCAATTACTATGTATCTTTTCTAAAGTAGTAACATAATTCTTCATAATACACACTCTTCAGGATCTGGCAAATCTCTCATAATAACATTCTGGTTTAGTTCATCAATTACTTCTTGGGCTAAATCTAACTTTAACGTTTAATAAAGTAGTATTTTATTCCATCCAAATGCCACTCATCTGTTTACTCAATTTCCTTCTTTAATTTCCTAATTGAATACTAGATTCATGTTTTAATATTTCCCAACTTTTTTTTTTTCAGGAAAGAATATCTTCTTTCCTGTGTAGTATATACAAGTTATTTGCATTATTTATGAGGAACAAAAGTGTTAGAAACACCTAACAAGACTCAGAATTTTCCCAATGGTTTTAGGATTCTCTTTCAGTTACCCAATAGCTATAAATATAGTAGTTATAGAATGACTTGTGTAGAATATAAAAATAACCAAAATAGCCTATATATCATTAATGTGAACGAGTAACCCACTAAAAATGTCCCTAAACCAAAGTCCCAGAAAAGTGAATATTCATTCATTTTATTATCCTTTATGAGATTTAAAAACAATTTAAGAACAAATACAGTAAGTTAGAATAAAACTCATTTGCACATTTGAAACCTCTGATAAAAAATAAAAAATTGAGCCAGTTATAAGGACAATTTAAGCTTAAAAAGTAATTTTCTTGAGTTACCTAGCTATCTCAAGCAAATGAGCCTTTTAGTTCAATTTATATAAAGTGGCATTAATTCTTCATGGTATTTTGTGCAAAGCCAGGAAAAGCCTGTATTTCCCTTCTTGCTGGAATAAAAAATTATACTGAAGAGAAGGCTAAATCTATACTATATTTCATGAGATCCATATGAATGTGTCTTTAAACAATTTGGTTGAATCTTTCCTATCAAAGCAAAACAATAGTTATTTTAAGATCTATACATTGTTTAAATATATTTCATAATGTAACTCTTTTCAGTTCTTTGATTGTGTTTTTTATACCTAGTATCAAATGTTATCTTGCTTTGAAACTCCAGGGAATAGTCTAATCGAACAAAACAGG
This sequence comes from Ursus americanus, assembly GCF_024610735.1. Taxonomy (NCBI): domain Eukaryota; kingdom Metazoa; phylum Chordata; class Mammalia; order Carnivora; family Ursidae; genus Ursus; species Ursus americanus. The sequence goes on from NC_142135.1 coordinate 26,985,574, forward strand.
AAGATTCCTACTCATTTCTCAGCAAGAAAAGTGATTTTCAGAGACTGACAATCAGAAGTCAGTGTTGATGAAAGGAATGTCTTCTTCTTACCCCCTCCCTTAAAAAAAATTTGACATTTTAAGAGACCAGTGCTTCTGAAGACTATGTGGCCAGAATTACCAACTTGTATAATAGTGCTCTTTCTTTCTTATACTTTTAATGGATTTAGCTTTCTTACAGTTGCTTAAAAAATGCACTTCAAAAATTTTAGATGCGTCCAAAACTCCTGTCCTTCTCAATTAATGTTAGTTTTAATTTAAAATATATCTTAAAAATAAGACTTTTCTTTTTTAAAGATTTATTATTTATTCATTTGAGAGAGAGAGAGCACCTGCCAGAGCATGAGCGGAGGAGGATCAAGGGGAGAGGGAGGAGACTCCCTGCTGAGCAGGGTACCTGACATGGGGCTGGATCCCAGGACCCCAGGATCATGACCTGATCCAAAGGCAGATGCTTAACTGACTGAGCCCCCCAGGCACCCCATAAATAAGACTTTTCATCTTGAAGGAGCTAAGTATTTATTTGTGCATGGCATTATTCAACATGGCAACCTATTTATCTGTTCGTAACTGGACCTTATGCTCTTCCTCCATTTCCAGGTACTAGTGAATACTGTAGAGGAGGAAAACTTTTCCCTTTTCCTCTTTTAGGTTATTTGGCTGGCCTAACAATTAAATTGACATAAGACAGATTGACAGGAGAAAAACAAATTTAATTAATAATGAAAAAAATATTTTTCAAAATTAAAATGACAAAATGATAACATTAATGTTTCAGAGTAAACAATTTCCAGAAAGTTTTGCTTTAAAATCCAAAGTTAAGGGACACCTGGGTGCCTTTAGTTTACAGTTTATGTTTTTTTTTTTTTAAGAAAATATATGAATTCTTAGGAGACGTTTTTCCCTCTATACTACAACTATGTATTCTTGAATGGCTGGAATTGTGAGAGAAAGAAGAGAGAGAAGAGACAGAGGTACCATCTTCCCAGTTCTCTCAGTGAAGGTATAAATACAAAGCATGACTAAGATCACACATGGAGGGGAGTGGATTTTGCCACCCCATAATATGTCTCTGGCATAAGGATTTCTTTGATATAAAGGCAATCAATGGGTGGTGGGGAGGGCACGTATTGCATGGTGCACTGGGTGTTATACGGAACTAATGAATCATCGAACTTTACATCAAAAACCAGGGATGTACTGTATGGTGACTAACATAATATAATTAAAAAAAAACATTAAAAAAATAAAGGCAATCAAAACCCAGCAGATTCAGGAAAAGCTCTTTACCTCCCCCTCCGCTGCCTAAATTTGCAACTAAAGGGGGCTTGTACCAGGAAGAGAGCTATTACAGAGATACCGTTTTACCTGAGGAACTTATCTGCATAACAGGACAACTTCTGTTTTCCACATCTCTTGCCTGCACAGGAATGGCCTTTGTTCCCATTGTGTCCCCAGATTGTAAGCCTCAACTACCTGGCTCTCCTTTGGGTCTCCTATTCTTGTGGGGCTCCTATACATATGTTGTTAATCTTTCTTGTATCAATTTAATTATTAAACCAGCCAAAGAACCTAGAAGGGAAGAAATAAAAATTTTTCTGGCCCTTCACATGAGCGCACATGCACACAGACACACACTCCTTCTATATTTCTAATTAGTTTTCAGCTGGAGTTACAAGTTTTTTTCCATAATTTCCACTTTAGTTATTATTCAGTTCCCTGGCATCCTTCCAGTGATTTCCTTTTCTTAGAAAACTGGTTTTCACCGCCTCATTGTTTACAGTACATTCAAACTTTCCAGCTCTTTTCTACTCCTTCTGCTTTTCTGGCTTTCATTTATAAGTAAATGAGAGGTCTTAAAAGCCTTCCCGCTGTGCAGTGCTAACTTTGGAAAGTGACTTTCTAATGATGGAGAGACTGTCCTTTAGGAAATTTCAATTTTTCCCTCCATGAATCACCTTCTTTAGCATTCTTTCATATTTTAGAGATGCCTTTGTCTGGGAGCTCATTTATAGCAGTGTAGCCAAGTGGAAAGGGGTTGAACTGAAAGCCAGTGAGATGAGGCTTCTGTCCTGCCTCCTGCTTGGCATTCTTACTCACTCTTCGGTCTGTACTTTCCTGTGTGTGTTAGAAAACTAAAATCTCCTTTGCTTTCCACCCCTTCCTTCCACCCACACTTACCCTCTCTTTATTTCTTCCTTGTTGCCTTTCAAGAAGGTTTAAAGGATAAATTACATGTAGGGACTAAAGGTAGGCCAACCCAACATGGGCCAGTTTGACATGAAGATTATTCTGCGCTGAAGGCAGTCAAGACCTTATGGGATCAGGAGAAACTTTACCTCTCCCTTAACTACATCGAAGAATCTAAATTGGGGGTCTTTCCCAGAATAATGGTAATTAGATAAATCAGATAAATTTTAGCTTAAAATAAGATAAATTATCCAAGTGACCTATCTGTATGGTGGGACAAACACCTAATTACCAAACATCTGTTCCTCTTATACACTGTGAAGTACATTCCTTTCCTCTGAAGTCCCAAACCCCTACTGCCTTCTTCATTCAGGATGACATGTATACTTCATTTTGTCTGACTGCTTTTGGAATTTCCATGTCTGTGTGAATTCCCTGTACATTAGCTACTAAATTTGATTGTCTCCTGTTATCTGTCTCACATCCATTTTATTCTTGGTCCAGCTAGGACCCTTGGAAGGGACAGGAACTATTGTTCCTGACACACGCTACACAAAAAACTTTGTATAAGCAGAGATGTTCCTAGCTAAAGAGTGATATTATCAGTGTATTGCAAAGAGTAGGTCTTTCTGTTCACTATATGATATTAATGAGTGTGAAGGAGTATGATGGGAGAAATAATATCCTAACTTAGGGTCTGCCCTGCTCCAGCTGTTCTGCCAGATGCCCTCCATACATTATTTCATGTATTCTTCACCGCTCAATTGTGATATGAGTATACAATCCCAATTACATAGATCAAGAAATAGGCCCAGAAATTTAAATGACCTTTGTTCATGAAATTTGTCAATTCAGGAAAGATTAAACACTAGTGTTGGTTACAGTCTGGAAGGAGGGAAGAATAGGGAATAGCTGCCTAATAGGTTATGAGGTTTCCTCTTGGGGTGATGAAAATGTTTAGGAATTAGATACAGGTGGCAGTTGCATAACATTGTGAAAGTACAAAATGCCCCTGAATTGTTCACTGGAAATGATTAATTTTATGTTATGTGAATTTCAGCTCAATTAAAAAAAAAAAGTGGTTTATAGGAGTTATATTATTTTGCCCAGCAGACACTAAAATACCCAGTAATACTCCCAAAGTCACCCGTAATCTGTGAAATTCTTGGACTGGGAATATCAGTGAGAAAAACAAGGTGGCGAATCATATTTGTATCTGAAGTCTTGGCCTCAGACCCCAGTAAGGAACGCCAGTGGCCAGGTGGATAGTGTGGAATAGTCACATTACTCTGCAGGTAGGCTGTGGATGCTCAGCCCTAGGCAAACTGAAAAGACTATTTATTTTCCCCAAGCCCTAAATCAAGTCTTGAATATTGATCCAAAACATAACTATGAGTTTCAGAGAAAAAAGAACAAGGCAGGAAGGAAGTGAATAAAGTTGACTCTGCTTTGTTTGTCCCTTTGTTTTTATGTTTATTTTTAAGAGTCAGGGTATTTCAGATAAACAGACACAGTTTGAAGCACCACTCTGCATTTACAAATGATAAAAACCTTGAACAAATTATTTAACACCACTGATATAAAATGAGGACACTGGTAATGCTTTCTTGATATGGATTTTTAAAGAATAAAGTGGCATAATGTGTGTTAGTGCATGTTAATAACATTAATAGAGTCATTATCAGGAACAGGGAGGGACAGAAAGAATATGGAAACCTACCAAAAAGATCCATTACTCCTCTTCTTAACTAATACAGAAAGTAGGGCACCTAGGTGGCCCAGTCCAGTTGGGCATCAGACTCTTGGTTTCGGCTCAGGTTGTGATCTCTGGGTCCTGATCTCTGGGCGTGGGATGGAGCCCCACATTGGGCTCGGTGCTCAGCACAGAGTCTGCTTGTCCCTCTCCCTCCTCCAGCTTGCACCCTCTCTCTCTCTGTCAAATAAATGAATAAATAAATAAATAAATAAAATCTTAAAAAAAAAAAAGGAATACAGAAAGTGAAATGGAGACTTCAAGTTTCCACCTTTGGGATGCAAGGTAGCACCCTGCATTTCTTTTTCTTTCTTGAGCTATTACCTCAGTGGGCTTACTTATGCAGATTATTACCATCCTAACTGGGAACATAGGAATTGATTTTGTTACTTGTATTTATTTGCAGAAGCAATCATCTTTTTTTTTTTTCCTTTCTATTGGGCTTATATTTCCTTTTCTTTCAAACTCCTTCAGTTGAGCGACCATCAAAACAACCCACATTAACAGTTCTGTGTGTTTGCTTCCATAGTTTTCTCTATGCTAGTATAATCCTACATTACACCACACAAATACATGTAAACGCTTACTTAATAGAAGTTTTTGTCATTATTCTTTATCTAGTTGCATCTTTCTCTCTGTTTTTCATTTAACTATAGCTTGTGGAAATCTACTCACATTAACGTAATTCATTTTATGGCTGCGCTATTTTTTAGAATTGAAATATATCCTACTTTATTCAAACACTCTTCTATTTATGGGCATTCATCTGATTTCCAGTTTTGATGCTACACAAAATAACTCTACAACAAATGTCCTCGTACATCCCAAAAAACCTGGCTGGATTTTTTTCTTTTTTTTTTTTTTTTAAGATTTTTTTTTTTTTTAATTTATTTGACAGAGATAGAGATAGCCAGCGAGAGAGGGAACACAAGCAGGGGGAGTGGGAGAGGAAGAAGCAGGCTCACAGCAGAGGAGCCTGACGTGGGGCTCCGATCCCGTAACGCCGGGATCACTCCCTGAGCCGAAGGCAGACGTTTAACCGCTGTGCCACCCAGGTGCCCCTGGATTTTTTTTCTATACTACATCAGTGACTGAAATTGCTAGATTAAAGTGTATGTGCTTTATAAGCTGTAAGTGTACTTTCACATGGAAAACAAACATGAAAAAAGTAGGAAAAAACTAATTTTCATAAACTATATTTATCTGTATTTTAATTTTCTAACCTATAATTATACAGTTTTTTTGTAAACTCTAATAATTGTGTGTTTGGATCCTGTATTTTAGGCAGCTATGCAGTATAAGCATCTGCAACATACCAGTCATTTCAGTGAATTACACTTTATCATTTCTGATATACATACATGGTTACAAATCACAATAAAAGATATAAATATCCTGATCTGAATTATCTAAAGATTTGACAACAGAGAAACTAAAAATCTTCAGATGAAGAGTGAAAGAATTTAGGGTTTAGAGAAGGAATGGCTAGACTACAATACTTTTTATTTTTTATTACTTGCTTTTATTCCGTATGTATCTCTCTATTCCCTTGAGGGTATTTGTAAAATGTATTCTTTGCATCTGCACAAATATCATATGTTAAATATTATATTATGGATTTTTTTGAAAGAACATATGAGGGATATATATATATATATATATATATATATATATATATATATTTTTTTTTTTTTTTTTTTTTTTTTTTTTTTTTTTTTAGCAAGAAGCCTATAAGCCCTGAAAAAGGTTTAGAGAGTCTGAGTTACTTGACTAGTTAGAAATGATTTCTTCAACTTATAGCAATGCTGACAGAGAGGACAGCATTGAAAAGTGAAGGAAACACTGACATAAAGAAGAAAGGCAGGAAGTTTGGATGGTGGGAAGAATGATCAGTGTCCTGGGAAGCTCTATGCTCACTGCATCCTATTTGTAACAAGCGGTGATTGTGGTATGTATTCAACACAGTCCAGATGACAAATTGCATAAACCAATGAAAATCAAAGAAGTTTCATCTGCTGAGATACCCAGGGTACTGTCAAAATAAAATTTAGGAATATATTGACAGTGTACTGTTAAGGTAATTTAAAAAGAATTTCATTTGCTGGGGGTCACTTCTATTCTCATTGGAATTGGTAGTAAATATCTATTGATTCTTCCCTTGAAACAATAATCCTCCTCTAATTTAAATATCTTGAATACCTCCAAGGACTGTAGATTGGTTAATATCAGTTTTGGTTGGGGGGATACATTTCGTAATTTCTTTCACAATTTTCCTTCACAGATGGGAAATTTTGGATTTGCTGAGCTGTTTGCTTTCTGTTGATAGAATGTAAGTGAGTGAATTAGTTAAGTAGTGTAACATAGCCATTGCTTATCTCTGAAGATGGTACTAAGCAAATAGAATTTAAAACAAAAACTTTTAGTCAAACCATCAGATAAATTCCCAGCCACAAATCCAACTACCACAAAACATATATTTAAATAGTTCATTTGTTTGATTGTACTTACCTGTTTAATAAGTGTAGCTTACATGGGGCGCCTGGGAGGCTCAGTTGGTTAACCGTGTGTCTTTGGCTAGGGGCATGATTCCAGGGTCCTGGGATCCAGCCCTGCATCAGGCTCCCTGCTCAGCAGGTGGCCTGCTTCTCTCTCTCCCTCTGCTGTTCCCCTGCTTGTGCCCTCTTGCTCTCTCAGTCAAATAAATAAATAAAATCTTTTAAAAAAAATGTGTAGATTGCAAATGTGCTGTAAGAGTCTCTTGCTCAAATGGCAAGAGTGGGTCCTGAGGTTACTCAGTATGCAGGTACCTGTGGCATGCTCAGTGTAAGTTGGTTGGTTTGGTTTGAAAAAATGAATATAATTAGAAAGTCACTTGAACATATGTTAGCAAACCAATGGAAGAGTTTATGAAACTGTATCAGAGATTATTTTAAAGACAGCTTTAAATACAATCCAGCAATATAAAATGGTGGACTGTAGATTGTTTGTCCTGTCCCAGGCACAGACCTATTTTCAACACATAATACTCTCTTGCATTCAGAAAAATAAATGATAAAGAATGGGAGCTCTTCAGAAGTAAAGAATTTACGTCTATAGGTAAAATGATGTCTTAAAGTAGATACGTTCATATCTGACATTAGGACCAGTAGTTCATAATTTTCCAGATAGCTTGAAAATGACCTTTAACTGACATGGAGTTTCCTGACCTCGTTGCCCTCTGAGATTCCAGGGATTCCCCTTCCTCCCATCTAGAAAGGTTAATGTTCTAGCTTAACTTTCTCAGAAGCTTGCATCCGTTCTGTAATTCCCCCAAATCCCCAAGTTTCCTCAGACATCTCCAGTAAACAGATGTACTTCCTGGAGCTAAGAAAAAAATCTGCTTATCCCACAAATGAGATTTTCTCTTTTGCCTACTTGCCCCAAAAGAAGAATCCACACGGGAAAGGATCCTTCTTCTGGAAAGGAAACTCATTTCCATGTTCAGCAAACACCATGGCCCTATCATGCATTACCTTGAAATGAAAGAGAGCCTAGAGGAGTATATATGAGTATATATAATGAAAATATATATAATGAAAATATATATATATATATATATATATATATATATATATGTATTCTTGCGGATATTGGTCTTGTGAGTTCACCATTTTCCCAATAAGAAATATTCATGACCTATAACATATGACATCACGGGATTTACCCATAACTCTTGGATATCCAGTGGCAGCCCAAAAGGTAGTTATTTGGCACAAAACTGGAAGAAAATTAAAAGTTAACATCCAACATCATTTTATATTAAACATTGTATTTAATCTGAAATGTACAAATGTATATTTATTGAACTTTTTATGTTTCACATATTGCCATAGGTCTAACACAACTTGTAGGATTTCCTTTTTTTTTTTTAAGAAAAAGAAAGAACTTAGACACTTGTGAAGTGATGTGACTGCTGAATTTTAATTTTTTCCTGCTATGATAGTCTTACCAGGCATCAAGTAATAGCATTTTTAGTGACTAAATTCCATTGTTGTTTTCTTATATTTAACTTGGCTTTAATTGAGAGAGCAACTTCTTTTCTTCCATATTCTCATTTTACCAGTTTCTATGTTTAATAAAGTGTAAATTAATCATAACGAGGTCTAGTAGCACATGCAATTTTGTGAACAAACAAACGACTTTTAGTGAGCAGCTGTGGCTGAAAGGAAAGTGCGTGGGAATATAAGTGAGAAACACCAGTGTGTTATGGGTAGTCAGCATGTTTTACAAAGGAAAATACAGTTTCAGATATTTTAGTAAGTAGGTAAAGCAGTGACAGTTTAGAGAGTTCTTGTATTTTGAATTAAAATAAGTATTAATAATTTAGTTTTAATCTATATAATATTCATCTAAGCTTATAAATGTTAAAATACAGATCAATAGATACAGACATAATCGTACAACGGCTTTCTCAAAAGTAATCAATAATCTATTATTTTAAAAACCCCATGGTATCTTTCAAATCTTATTCTTTACAAAATGTGAAGCTCTGTGCAGCATTTCATAAGCTTAATTTTATCCTTCCTCTTGAAATATTTATCATTTATTATATTCCATGATACTGCATTCTTGCATTCTTCTAAGTCTCTTCCTATTTCTTATGCCTCTACTTATAGGTATCTGACTGTAATTCATATTTATCATTCTCCCAGTTTCTCTCAATGCTGCATTCCTGAAAGTCTGTTCTCTTTTAATATATTGTATTTTAGTATTTGTACTTTTTATTTATATTAAATTTATTTATATTAAATTTTAAATATAAATAATCACCCAATGTGATCATTGGGCTTCAGCCACATTCCCAAAACCACTAGTGCATTTCCAAATCTTCATTAGATCTGTAAACTCAAAGCTTTGTTAATAGATCAAATAATGAATATCGTATCTCTTTTGGCTCATAAGTTTCCATCATGGTGTATTTCCTTCTAAATAAAACTGAGTATGCAATATCATTTTCAGTGTAACTTTAATGTACCCTTCAAGCTTCAACTATTACTGTGTCACTTAAATTAACCCACCTATACCTAAACTGAAGAACTTGTTAATTCCAGTATATCTTTATTTTCATGTTTCCACACTATTTGCCTCTCTCCTTGAAAAGTCTGAACATTGTCAATGTTTCAAGGTTTAGAGAAAATTTCATACCAGCAATGAAATGTTTCTGATGCCCAAAGAACAGTTATCTCTGCATTTCTCAGATTTCTTCAATTCTAAATTGTATTTAACTTTTGTCATTTCATGATGTTGTCATATTCAGGCTTACACTTGGAGATTAGTCAGTCACTCCTTTGGAGTTTAGACTTTATTTGGATTTTGCATTTGTATACATTTGTATTTTGAGGACATAATATATGTTAGGTCTGTAATAAGAATTTTATTGATGCTTGTTTTCCTTTATAACTGTCTCACTTACTAGAACTAAACTTCTAGAATAAAAGAAGAGTTGTTGTTCATCTTAGATCCTCCATAGCACTTCATAAAATGTAGAAGCTTAACTACTATCTTTTAGAATAAATGATTGAAAGTGATATATATCAGATTTATAAGATCAAAGAATTTGATTACAAGTGATTGTTTAATTACTCTTTAGTTTATAAATTGTGCATTTATAAGAGTAGTAATCTGGATTTGCATATTCCTAAAAATCCTATATATTAAAAAAAAATCCTATGCATTCACCATTAATATGTTACTTTTCTTAATTCTAGAAATAGTTTATCCAGAAAGATATTGATCATTTGCTCCATGTAAGTCATCATGGCATGTAAATTTGTATTAGGTACATTTTTTCTCAGAGTCCTTTTTTATATTTTCAACTATTATAATGAGAAACTGAGCATATTAGCCATAAAAGTAACTCATAGCACTGTTGTCCTTATTTTTTATCTTTAAAAATATCTATATAATTGTGTGGAAAGTAATGAGATCCTTTTCCAATTAGGATGATATAGAATTTACGCTGTCAGCTATATTCACAACAGGAACATTTTAAGTATGTTTAAGTACTAATTCATAGAAAGATTTTATAATTTTAAAAACAACAAAAAGCCTGGATCACTTTTGAGTCTTGATTATAGGCTTCAAAACAAACAAACAAAAAGAAAAGATCGACATCTGGAATCAAAGGTAAATATTCTTCATAAAACATTTACTGGCATTGACATTGTCATTTTGTGAGGCCTAGGGAGGCTCTAACCTGGCTTGTAGGCAGAGAAGAGTCAAGCATTATTAGTTACCTAAAAGTGGAAGGGACTGGGATCTGATACTCAAGAATGTACTCAGAAAAGACTTTTGTAACCATATCAATCCAAAAGAAAAAAGACAGGAAGTAGATATATATCCTTATCCAGAATCTAAATGAAGCCTAAGACAAAAGGAAGTAATCGATGGGAGATTGACTGATCTCCAAATGTGACAAGCAGGTAGGACAAGGTCATGGAGAAAATAATAAAATATTCAGTTGCATAGTCACCTAGGAGAACTTGCAGAACCCCCAGGCTCTGAGAAATGGATTGCTAAGTTAAAATGATGAAAAATAAAAAGAAAAAATTGATGATAAATTGGTATTTCTCAGTAATAAGCCTGCCCTAATTCACAATGAAAAAGAGAACGGATTCAAAAATAAGGGTCACAGCCAAAGCTGTAGGTGGAAATTAGCACATACAACGTTAGTAGCAGAGAGATACAACACAGGAAAGGCCCTCCTCTTGCAAAATTTCAAAAGATGGTAACTGGCGGGTCACTCACCAGTTTATCTTTTCATTCTTCGCTCCACCTGTCTTCACTTGTACATAAAACTAAAAGGAAAACTTCATGCCGGTTATGGTAGAGCAGGTTCTTTCGAACAACCCCTTTATCAAGAACAGCTAGGATCTCCAGAAAACATAACACGCAGGCACGGGTGCCTACACACACACACAAACACACACCCCTCTGGTACATTAAGAAAATAAAATGTCAGTGAGGAATTGAAGGATCAAAGTATAAGACAGGAAAAAACTTCATAGCGGTGAGCCTGAAATTTAGTGCTGCTCTGGCAGACCACACTTTTTCCTCAAAATGTGGCCCCAGTTAAGCCATATCATCATCACACACCTGCTTGTTAGCTACCTTCCAGACCTAAAGAATTCTCAAGCTACCCCCCAGACCTAAAGACTCAGAGACTCTGGTGATATAGTCTCCTGATCCGTGTTTTAAAAAGCACTCTAGGTGATTCTGCTGTATACTAACATTTGTGAATCACTAACCAGGAAGGATTTAGTGATTATAAGAGTGTATCATAGAAGGCTTTTGTTAGGGTCATGGTGCTTGGGGAATAATTAGAGTTCTAAGCCAAACAAAGAAGAATTATATATCTGCAGATAACATACAGGAACTGTTTTTTATGACATTAAAGTAGAAAAATATTTGTCAAATTGGAAAAGTAGCACTAATCATAAAAAATGATAAGTTGGACCATTTTAAACTGTGTATTTTATATTCATCAAAAGACACTAGTAAGTTAGAAAAAAAGGGGGAAATCACAGTGGAAAAAGGTATTTGTATGACATATAATTAATAAATGGTTCACATTTAGAATATATATTTTTAAGAGCACTCCTATTCATTCATCAATATAAAATAGACAATCTAAAAGAAAAATGGAGGCGACTGGGGTGGCTCAGTCAGTTAAGCATCCGACTCTTGATTTCAATTCAGATCATGATCTCAGAGTCCTGGGATCCAGCCCCACATGAGGCTCTGTGCTCAGAGGGAGTCTGCTTCTCTGCCTCTCTCTCTCCTTTTGCCCCCCTCCCACTCATGAGCACCTGCTTTCTCTCTCAAATGAATAAATACATCTTTAAAAAAAGAAGAGGAAAATGGAAATGATAATTGCTAGAAAAAATAAGATGGAGACTCCAGTGTATTGAGAAATTAAGAAAAGTTCAGAACTATTGGAGTTAAGTATCAGGAATGGTGTTGCTTGAGATGAAAATGGAGAGGAAAGTAGTAGCCTGGAAAGACACTGTAAGTAGGGGATTGTAGAAGGTGACTTAAAAGGGAGTAAGATAATAAATAGGCAGACCAGTTGAAGGGCTATGGTCTTACTCTGTATTATAGATGGTGGAATGCCTAACATGGAAGTGGCAAATGGAAAGGGAGGATGATGTGTAAATTTGTGTGTGAGTCTAGTAGAGGTCTTAGGGAATATTTGCATGTGAGGGGTGATGAAGAAGGAGGAGGCAAATTTAAACCCAATTTTTTGATGTGGACATAAGAGAAATGCTAATGCCATTCTCCAAGATAATAAATCAAGAAAAAATAGTTTTCTGTACTTTTTATTTATTTTTTTGTTTCACAGAGGATAGAGGATGAAATTGGTAAATTCCCTTTTGAATGTGGAATCCATATTAGTTTTATTTTGCTGAGGTAAGGAATTATCACAGACTTAGTGGCTTATAAAGAAAAATGTATCATCTTACAGTTTTATAGGTCAGAAGTCCAATATAGGTTTCACTGGGCTAAAACTGAGGTATCAGTAGGGCTGTATTTCTTTCTAACGGCTCAAGAGGAGATACTGTTTCTTTGCCTTTTCAAGTGCTAGAAGCCACCTGCATTTCCTGATCTCTGGTCTCTTACCCCGTTTTCAAAGCATAGCATTTATGTGATCTTATTTCCATCATCATATCACTTTCTGATTACAGCTGGGAAATGTTACTTGTTGTGGAGGACTCATTGATTAAATTGGGACCATCTGGATAATCTAGGTTACTATCCCCACCTCAAGGTTTATAACCTTGATTATATTTGCAAAGTCCCTTTGCCTTATAGGATAATGTATTTACAGTTTCTAGGGATCAGGGTTTAGACATTTGGTGGGGGGCATTATTCTGCCTGCCACCATATCTTTTGTGTGCTGCTGGAAATAAACCAGGGATAACTTGGATGCATGAATCTTACGTACAGGATTATGATCTGAGCTGAAGATATTTATTTCGGAATCAACAGTGTATAGATTCTTATTATAGCTATGAGAGTGGTGGTATTACTCAGAAAGAGGATATAAAGTTAAAACTAACCTAAACAAAACTCTGAAGAACAGCGACGTTTATGTGAAAAATCACAGAAGTATAAGTCAGAGGCAGACAGGAAGAGTATGATAATCCAGAAGCCAAGAAAAATGTGGTAGTCAATGATCCCAAGTTTTTTCTTGGAAGTCAAGATAAGAAATGAGAAATAGCCACGGAAATACTTGGTTACTTTGGTAAGTAGATACTTCATAAAGTCAAAAGGCAAATTTAGCTTTTCACAAACTAGAGAAAAGGAATTGATAGAGAAGTGTGTCCCATTGTCTGAAGCTCTGTAATAATAAAAGGGAAGAGAGAGGTGGATGGATAACTGGAGGGGAAATTGAGATTGAGAGTTGGTATGTTTTAAATCCTAATAATAAATGTAATAAACCACTAAATACGGAGACATTGAAAGTATTGGAGAGAGAAAGATTCATTGTGTAAGGAGACTGACTGCTAGATGAGAGAAGTTAAAGAAACGAAAAAGAGACATATTGAGCTGGGCATGGACAAGAGCAAGAATCTTCCTCTGATGTGAGTGGAGGATGGTTAAATATCTTGCTCTGATCAAATAAGGCCTGTTCTTTGCAGAATCAATTTCTAGACAACTCACATCAGTACATAATATACTACATACTAGACAGCTTGATGATTCATGAGCCCTAGAATTGGTTTGGTAAGTTTAGAATCACCAAATAACTGTGCAACTCTTTCTTGTACCATATATTCAGAGACCTTACATTTTGCTTTGACAGGAGTAGAGAGTTTATTCCCATGACTTGGTATCTGTAATAATCAGTTAATTTCCAAGTAAAGATAGGTTATTATTGGCATAAGTAGCAGTGGACTCCAGAAGCATTTGTTGAAATTATTGTAAGTTCAAGAACCTAGACCAAGTTTTCCAAAGAGTAGCAAGAATCTCTCAGAATGAAAGTCTCCTTCTGAAATCAGGATGTCATAATCAAGGAATTTTTAATCCAGTTCAGGATTTCCTAGCAACTCTTACATCTTTATAGGACGGAAACTAACATAATGATTTCATCAATTATTAAATCAGTATTAGGGTTCAAAGGGTTCCAGTTACTGGAATGAAACCTGGATATTTTGAGGGAGTAAAATGGAATATATGTGAAGGGATCTAAGTATATCAATCTGATGTTACCATGTAACAAACCACCCCAACATGCAGTAACTTAAAACAACATTCATTTTTTTTTTATTATTATTCATTTGTCTGCATGCCAGTTCACAGGAAGATGACTAGGCTGCACTTAACTGTCTTTGTCGTTGATGATAGCTCAGCGCTATTCTCTTAGGAACAATAGGTTTTCCAAGTATATTATTTTTTCCCAAGTATATTATTATCTAGCAGAATCACTGGAAGCTTAAGTCCAAGGCTCAGAAGGACTCTTGTTTCATCGAAGCAATTCCTATGGCCCAAACCAAGGTTGAGGCAGGGCAAAATACAAGGTGAGGAGAAGTATATGATTTGAGATGAGTCCATGGCATGAGTGTAGATGATGACAGAGATGAAGCATTGGAGCCTACAGTTAATCTACCATTCTTGTAAACTAAAATCTAAGAAAAATATATACCAGATCTAAGAAGGACAAGAAGAACAAGAAGGGTCTCAATTTGAAATTCATATGGATAATCCCATTTAGACAACACACTACCTACACACTGGCTGGCCTCTTACTGACTTCTGTAAATGTGTTATTCTAACATGATATAAATATGCAAGACAAATTCTGTTTAGCCTCGTTGGATCACATGTACCCACCCCTTTTTCCAGGAGTGAAGGGTGGAGGTGTTATTAGCCTAGAAATTAATAATTGTACCTGAACCACAGGTGTGGGAAAAATTAGTTCCCATAAAGAAATGATAGAGCCTGCTTTGCCAAAAGAATAGAGAAGATACTCTGGACTGATAAAAATAGCTGATGTCCACTGCAATTGCTTTGGACACTTCAACATCCAGCTGTCTATTTTCCTTTGCAAAATTATCACGAATGGGGTATGATATCAAGGTCATCACTGATATTGAAACCAACAGGCACAGTCTTAATTTAAGAATGAACTAATGAATTCAATCCTGGAGTTCCAAGGGAACTAAACAAATATGCACTAAAGGATCATTTTACAAGTTAAGAATTTAGGTGTTGCAATAAATGCAGGCCACTTATTAAAAGTTCTGAGTGTAACACTTATTAAAAGTTCTGGCGCTTTGGAATTTAGAAACAATCGTGCCAACCTGGTTTCTGCCTAGAGATGGAAATGTAAAATCATCTTAAGGATATTCTCTATTCTGGGGGAGAAAAAGGAAACCTTACTAGTTATGTAAATGTGTAAGTTGAAGCAGTCCTTGCCCTGAGGAATTGGTATAAAAAGACCTTTTTGGATTTCCTAAAATTTAGCAATTTTTTTCTTCCTTTAGTGTGCAGCATTCTGAAGACAGTAGAGGTGCTGAGACTGTCTGGTTTAAGAATAATAAACTTTTTATTGTTAATTTTTTGAGGAATTTCTATGCAGCTGCACAGTAGCTGCGCCAATTTACATTTTGACCAACAGCGCACAAGTGTTTTCTTCCTCCACATCCTCACCAACACTTGCTGTCTCCTGTATTTTTGAAAATAGCTATCCTAACAGGTATGAAGTGATATCTCCTTGCGGTTTTGATTTGCATTTCCTTAATGATTCATGATGTTAAACGTTTCTTCATGTCCCTGTTGGCCATCTGCATGTCTTCTTTGGGAAAATGTTGATTCAGATCTTCTGCCCAATTTTAAATGGAATGTTTGGGATTTTGTTGTTGTTGTTGTTGTTGTTGTTGTTGTTTTGTATGAGTTCTCTATGTATTTTGGATTTTTTTTTTTTTAAAGATTTTATTTATTTATTCGACAGAGAGAGAGACAGCCAGCGAGAGAGGGAACACAAGCAGGGGGAGTGGGAGAGGAAGAAGCAGGCTCATAGAGGAAGAGCCTGACGTGGGGCTCGATCCCAGAACTCCGGGATCACGCCCTGAGCTGAAGGCAGAGGCTTAACTGCTGTGCCACCCAGGCGCCCCTGGATATTAACCCCTTATCAGATATGTAACTTGCAAATATTTTCTCCCAGCCTTTTCATTTTGCTGATGATTTCCTTTTCTGTGCAGAAGTTTTTTTAGCTTGATGCAGTCCCACTTATTTATTGTTGTCTTCTTTTTGCCTTTGGTGTCAAATCAAAGAACATTATCACCAAGACTGATGTCAAGGAGCTTACCACCTATGTTTTCTTCTAGGAATTTTAGGGTTTCAGGTCTTACATTCACATCTTTAATCCATTTTGAGTTAGTATTTGTATATGTATGGTATAAGATGGTGGTCCTGTTTCTTTCTTTCTTTTTTCTTTTTTTTTTTTTTTTTGCTCACTGGCCAGTTTTTCCAACACCATTTATTGAAGACACTGACTTTTCCCATTGTATGATTCAGTAATTTCACTTCTGGGTTTTTATCTGAAGAAAATGACAATACTAACTTGGAAAGGTATCTACATTTGCATGTCCATTGCAACATTATTTATAATAGCCAAGATATGGATACAACCTGTGTCCATTGACAGATAAATAGATAAAGAAAATGTGGTGGTCTGTGCGTGTGTAATGAATATTATTTAGCTGTAAAAAAGAGTAAAATTTTACTTTTGTGACATGGATGGACCTCAAGGGCATTATGCTAAGTGAAATAAGTCAGACAGAGAAGGACAGATACCACATGATCTCACTTATATGTAGTATATGAACACAAACAAACAAAAAACCAAGCTTCTGAATATAGAGAACATATTGATGGTTCTCAGACGTAGGGGGTAGGGGCAGGAGAGGATTGGCTAAATGGGTGAAGGGAGTCAAAAGGTACAAACGTTGTTAGAGAGTAAATCTTAAAAGAAAAAATCTCTATGGTGGTGAATGTTAACTGTATTTATTGTGGTGATCATTCCACAATATATACAAATATTAAATCATTATGTTGTATACCTGAAACAAATACTGTATATGTGTGTGTATATATATATATATATATGCATATATATAAAAAAATATATATAATTATATATATATAATTATAACTCAATTTAAGAAAAAAGAAATAAAAAGAAAAATTTTTCTTTATGAAAAAAAAAGTAACCTTCCCTGTATTCTATGAGACAGAAAAGATGTTATCTTACTTAGGCCACCGATTTATAGTTTTATTACTTTATGTGATCACAGCTGAATCACATCTGAAGAAGTGCACATTTCAATCTTCAATAAACCATGTCATTTATATATACATTTCTGTGTGTATTAGGTACTTGTCAGACCTGCCTATATCCTCTTTCTAGGTTTTGAACTGATTGTTCACATCCACATTTTAATCATCATTGCAAGGTTACAGTGCAAATTTGCATAGATGTTGACTGTTTTCTTTTTAATTAATAAATCTGTAGAAAAAATAGCAGATGTACTGGTAGTATAGTCAGAAACTGTTCCCTCAATCCTAATAAATTTCTAAATATTCTTTTTGGCCCATATTAGGCAAGAGTTAGCTAGAGTTTCAGGTGAAGTAGTTGGGCTTTGTAAGACTTAAGGTATGGAACTTTGCAAAACTTGGCAGAACCTTACCCTGAACAGGCAAAATTCCAGCACCACCAACCCAACCATGACTCCTTGAGAAACTTACTTAAGAAACTATGTCATGGAATATTTGCCTGCTTAATTTTTTATTTACATTTTTACTGATGTTGCATCCTGTTGGAGAAATGTAATTTAAAAAGATCTTCTCCCAACGTACAAAACTTTTCCAGAAAAGTAGTAGAGGAGAAAAGCAATTTTATTACTGAATAAACATTAAACCAGGATGTGATTGATGCATATCACACAAAGGAATCTCATCCCCTCATAAAGCTGTTCTAGTCCATTTGGACTGCTGCGAAACCACAGACTGGGTGGATTCTAAGCCACAGAAATTTAGTTCTCAATTCTGGAGACTGGAGGTCTGAAATCAGAATGCTAGCATGGTCAGGCACTGGTGAGAGCCCTCTTCTGGGTTGCAGACTGCTGATTTCTCATTGTATCTTCATGTGGTAGAGAGCAAAGAGGGAGAAGCAAGCTCTCTCATGACTTTTTTAATGCGACTAACCCCGTTCAGGAGGGCTCCATCTTTATAACCTCATCTCATCCTATTATCAGCCTA
This sequence comes from Ursus americanus, assembly GCF_024610735.1. NCBI lineage: Eukaryota > Metazoa > Chordata > Mammalia > Carnivora > Ursidae > Ursus > Ursus americanus. The sequence goes on from NC_142135.1 coordinate 27,003,857, forward strand.
AGACCCCATCCCCTAATACCATCATATTGGGGGGTGGGATTTCAACATCTGCATTTTGCAGGCACACAGACATTTGGTCCATAACAATAGCCAAGCAGATACAACCCTTTACATACATGTTCTTAAGATATGCGGTCGGTAGTTCTTAAGTAAGAGAATTTGACAGTACCTTTTGTCACACCTTGTTCATCCTAACTTTACCTGATAATTCGGTTGACTACCTGTGTTTGCTAGTAAACGTTATCCAGAGAAAAAGCAAAATTCCTATATTTTTATTACAAAAGGTGGTTTTGCAACTTGGAGCAAGGTGTGCCCACAGGAAGTTAGCACCTAATCTGTGGTGTGTTTGTTATAGTAGCCAAACCAGACTAAGACAGATTTACAAGGGCATGAGATGTTTCTAGATTGCCTGTGAAGTACATCCCATTCTGGTTTAATGCTTACTCAATAAAAAAACTATTTTCTTTCTCTACTACCTTTGCAGAGAGGTTTTCTGGGTTGGGAGAAGATTTTTTTTTTTAATTATATTTCCCCAACAGGATTCCTGTTTGACAGGAATTTTGCCACTGGCTATTATCCTCATTTCTTTTACAAGGAAAGAACCCAAGAGAAGTGTCCATTTCTGTTTTGCAGTGTACAACAAGGGTGAAATATTGGAGAGCCTTGCTCAGTATGAGTTCATCTTAGCTCAATTTACAGAAATCTTGAGGGAACACAGAACAGAAGTCACTCTGCTAGAGTGAAGTTTCAAAAATTGCAAAATGGGGAACAATTTCTGCCAAGGAATTAAAGATTACAGAACCCAGTTTACTTTCTATCTTATGAAGGAGAGGTGCAGGTGTGTCTATTAAGCTGGTAAGATGGGAAAACAATGGTGCAGGGCAAACAAAGCAATTCCCAGAAATAAACTATCATTAGGAGAACATAGGTGGGGAACTAATGCCATCACTAGTAGTCACTTCAAACAATCTGTTAGAATAAAGAGTAGTAGTTTGAACAATGTGTGAAGTAGTTAGCCACTCAGACACTGAGAGTACCTTTAACACATCAAGGATTGAGAAAGAAGACAGTAAGCGGTGAGTCACAGCTTGTAAATGAAGAAGGTGATACCCTTGGCTCAGGATCTCAATCCCTGTCTAAATCCTGGAGATAAAAATTATCCAGAATTAAATTTAGCATAAGATATGTTATGTCCCTAAGCAATAGGAAAAAGGACCACTGTCACAGGCAAGGGCATGAGAAATATATTCTTAATACCCAGACTAGGATGGCAAGGTATTTGGAAAAACGTCTTTGGTTTACTCATTGAATACTTGTTGAGCCTAGAGAAAGTATTATCTATGCAAGCCCTGGACTGCTTTCAGTATGGGAGTTCTGTTCCAGCGGGGAAAATAAAGTGTGAACCAAAGCAAACTGTGTACCCTTTTGAGGAAGGAAGAATACCTCTTTTAGGACTCAAAATTTTACTGGGAGCATGAATGTTTGGGGTGATAATTTGTTCATTAACCTTTTCTCTTTTTTTGGTAATTTCCCACCCACAATTGCTCTTAGAGTCACTGTAATACTCTCCATTAGGTCAGACTTTTCCATTTCTTCAGAATTAAGGTTTTCCAATAGAAGTGTAAATAAGAAAAAAAAAGCACCACTTTTCATCTTTCATCTTTGTTATATCTTTACCTCCTTTGCCTAATAGCCTTGTTATTGTAAATTGCCTAAAATTACAATATTACAATAATAATAACATTTTAAAGCCATACTTTTTATTTATACAAGCTGAATGATTTTGTTTCAAAAATACGACAGCTAAAGGAGTCAAAACATAAAGTTTATTCATTCAGTCAGTCATTTATCAGTGAACGTATTGGAGAGATGACTTTGTGAGACTCTTCTGTGCCAGGCTCTGAAATAAATAAGGAGATATAGCAGTGAATAAACTAGAAAGGTCTTGGCCTTCGTGAGCTGATACCCTCGTTCAAGCTAAAAGGGAAGCTGATACTCTTCTTCTCTGAGAAGGTGGACTTAACGCACATACATAAAGGAGGAGGGAATAAGCCCACAGGACTCCGAGGGGAGAGAACTGGCAAGCGCTGAGACAGGAGCACGCGAGACCTGTGGGGGGCAGCAACGAGCCCAGAGTGGGTGGACTGAAGGAAGCAATGGGAAAGAGTGTAGCAAGGGGCTCAGAGAGGTTAATAGAAAAACTGAATTAACTTTAGAGTCTTGTGAACCATTTGCAGATTTGACTTTAAAGTTTAATGAATGGAATTAGATGGAAAGACAAGTGAAGGACTTGAAATGAGATTGATCTATTATATGATTTTTAAATGATCACGTGGGCTGCTCTGTCAAGAATAGACTTTCCAGGGTCAAGTACAAAACAAGTAAGGAGACTGTCAGAGAATGAAATAGTAATACAGTGTTGTTGTTGTTGTTGTTGTTTTCTAATTTGCTTAAAAGTAGTAGTAGTATATATATAACAGTAATCAATCGTCCTGAGACTATTTAAAATAAGTTATCTTCTAAAAAAAGTTTATAAAATTCCAACAATATCATGTATTAAATGTGTATTTTTTCTTAGATATACTTCTTTTTTTATTTAAATTCAATTAGCCAACATATAGTACGTCATTAGTTTCAGATGTAGTGTTCTGTAATTTATTAGTTGCATATCACACATCGCGTGCCCTCCTTAAAGCCCATCACCCATTACCCCATTCCCCCACCCACCTCCCCTCCAGCAACCCTCAGTCTGTTTCCTATAGTTAAGAGTCTCTTATGGTTTGTCTCCCTCTCTAATGACTTCCCATTCAGGTTTCCCTTCCTTCCACTATGATCCTCTGCGCTGTTTCTTATATACTTCTAACTGCTCTTTTTAAATCAATCTATTTCTAAGCTACTACTGTAGAAATATAGTAATGTTTCATTTACTACTTAGTTGACTGTTATAATATATTCAGTACCTGACAGGGTTAGTCATTATTCATTGCTTTTTTATTTCAGAATCTTTCCTTTCTTAAATAAAAAATTGCAGTTGAATTTAGTAAGAAATTTTATATTCTTTCTATTTTCCAAGTTTTTAGAATGTCACAGTGAATCCTAAAGTGAATTTGGAATTTTTTTTCTTAATCTGGATTGAAGGAATGTGAGACTATCTAATTTTTCATTGATTTAGAAATTTAATTTTTTATCTGGATACCCTAGGATTCCATTGTATCCTTAAATTTAAGTAACTTACTCTGGAGATTATATATTATATATTTTATATATTATATGTTAGTATATACATATATATGATACAGGTAGTGTCAAAAGCTCAAAATGGCCAAAGTAAAACCAATAAATCATTGACGTAGTAAGTAGAAAGCATTTATTGTGCATACACCAAAAAGACAGTTTACAAAGCAGAAGCATTCAAACCAGAACATGGAATGAGGTTCTGGGGTATATTGTTATAAAGCAGCTACATAGTGAGAAAGCAGTGACTGTTGATTCTTCACAGTGCTGGGTTGCAATATTATAATTTTCAGTGGTTATCTCATATCAGTCCTGGGAAACAGTTCAAATTTTGCTTATCATTCCCAGAGGCACAAGCAAAAACTGATCCAGGTCAAGTTAGCCTTGCAAAATAAGCTAAATTAAGTTTTGCCTGCATGACTAAACTGGTTCTGTATGCTCTGGGAAACTTTATGTCTGATCTCTGTCTGTCTTTGATTTTAACAGTATATATAATACATAGATACTATATGGTATATATTACATTTTATATTCCACATATATATATATTTATATCTAATTAGATATAATATACATAGCTATTCTAATAACAATATATTATAAATGTATAAATACGTGTATTCTAATGGAATTACAGGTATATAATCTAATGCAGTTTTAAACAATTGTATGTGTGTATTATACAACACGCAGTTGTCGTTTCTTGCATCATTTTCTTTAAATTATGACATTTAATGTAAAGATGAATACTTTTTTATTTTTTATCTTCATTTACCATTTACTCTCAAAGTAGGGTTTGTTTTTTTTTTTTTTGAGAAAAAAGAGAGATACAGAGAGAGAGAGAGGGAACACATGCAAGAGGGGGAGGGCAAAGGGGGAGAGAGAATTTTTTTTTTTTTTTTTTAAGATTTTATTTATTTGTCAGAGAGAGAGAGCACAAGCAGGGGGAGCTGCAGGCAGAGGGAGAAACAGGCTCTCCATGGAGCAGGGAGCCAGATGCAGGACTCAATCCCAGGACCCCAGGATCATGATCTGAGCCAGAAGGCAGATGCTTAAGCAACTGAGACGCAGGTGTCCTGGGAGAGAGAGAGAATCTTTTTTTTTTTTTTTAAAGATTTTATTTATTTATTTAACAGAGATAGAGACAGCCAGCGAGAGAGGGAACACAAGCAGGAGGAGTGGGAGAGGAAGAAGCAGGCTCATAGCAGAGGAGCCTGATGTGGGGCTCGATCCCATAATGCCGGGATCACGCCCTGAGCCGAAGGCAGACGCTTAACCGCTGTGCCACCCAGGCGCCCCGAGAGAGAGAATCTTTTTTTTTTTTTTTTTAACGTGTATCACAAGTAATTATTTATTAATATGAAAGTACCACTTACAAATAATTTAAATAATACATTTGACTAGATTCACAATTATCTCTATAATTACATTCTCACCCATTTGGAAACTCTTTTTTTTTTTTTTTTATTTTTATTTTTATTTTTTTATTTATTTTTTTTTAATAATGATTTTTTATTATATTATGTTAGTCACCATAGAGTACATCCCCGGTTTTCGATGTAAGGCTCGATGATTCATTAGTTGTGTATAACACCCAGTGCACCATGCAATACATGCCCTCCTTCTACCCATCACCGGTCTATCCCATTCCCCCACCCCCTCCCCTCTGTAGCCCTCAGTTTGTTTCTCATAGTCCATAGTCTCTCATGTTTCATTCCCGCTTCTGATTACCCCCCCTTTCTTTATCCCTTTCTTCCCCTACTGATCATTCTAGTTCTTATGTTCCATAGATGAGAGAAATCATATGATAGTTGTCTTTCTCTGCTTGACTTATTTCACTAAGCATTATCTCTTCCAGTGCCGTCCATGTTGTAGCAAATGTTGAGAACTCGTTCTTTCTGATTGCTGAGTAATATTCCATTGTATATATGGACCACAACTTCTTAATCCAGTCATCTGTTGCAGGGCATCTCGGCTCCTTCCACGATTTAGCTATTGTGGACATTGCTGCTATGAACATTGGGGTGCATATGGCCCTTCTCTTCACTACATCTGTATCCGAGAGAGAGAATCTTAAACTGGCTCCATGCCCAGTGCAGAGTCCAATGTGGAGCTCGATCTCAGGACTTTTGAGATCACGACCTGAGCTGAAATCAAGAGTCAGATGCTTAACTGAATGAGACACCCAAGTACCCCCCAAAATAGCTTTTAATTTTCAATTTGGTTTTGTTTGTTTGTTTGTTTGTTTTTTTACTCAGGACACCAATTATCTATGTTTGATTTTGATTCTTGGTCAACCATCTTTATGTCTTTATAATTACTTTTACCATTGTAAAAATTCTCTTTCCATTCTTAGTTATTTTCATCATGTTAATAATTTAGTTTTTAGATATATCTACTCTGAACCCTCATGTATCCATCTTTTCAGTTCACTTATTTATTATTATTATTACTATTTTATTATCTCTCTAATGGTGCTATTTGGTAATTAATTCCTTTGCTTATGCATATAATTGTATGTATTCTCTTATTTCATTCGTTACTTATTGTTCCTTTTCATTTCCTTATCTTGCCTTATTATCTTGCCTTTGTTCTGTCCATGCATTTCATTATGTCTATAGTTACTGAAGTGTGAAGAATTTGTTAGAGATAAATTATTCTATTTCCTTGGATAGTTTCTTCCTGAATGGTTCTTTTTTTGTTGGTTTTATTTTGTTATTTTTTTAATCTCACTATTCCATCTCATCCATCTTTTATCTTTGTTATATCTCTACTTTCTGTTTTCCCAAATATATTGCACTTAATTTATTATTAATTCCATGCCTAATGTCTGAACTGAGTTTTTCCTTTGTTTTAGAGATATGGTTTGGTGTTGCCGTATTGATGGTTTGGGTTTTGTTTACTGTTCTTTTTTCTTTTCAATTTCTCATTATTCTATGCCAACAACTATGCCCATCCTCTCCATATTCAAAATTAAGAACAATATTTATAGTGAACACTCTAAGAATAATTAAGTCTAGGGACAATTCTTATTTGCATCACTTGATTATTGTTCCTGGTATGCGTTCTAGATGAAAGAGTAATTGCAAAGTCCACATCCCATGCTTCATTGTGGGGGAGGCTATGCCTGTGTCTCTTCCTCTAGAAGCAAGTTTACATATTGAGTTCTTGTCTGTCAACACATCCCAGGCAGAGTTATCTTTCATAAGAATTAAAATTTCTCTTTGAAAGAAAGAAAGAAAGAAAGAAAGAAAGAAAGAAAGAAAGAAAGAAAGAAAGAAAGAAAAAGAAATTAGGTGATTTTTGCTTGCTAATCATATATGTAGAATTTTATGACCTCTGATACTCTGGATCTAGTACTTTAATATCCTGCTTATTTTTATATACCAGTAATTTTCAGTGAGGAAAAAGAGGGGAACAAGTCCACTCTCCAAAACATTTGGCCATATCAGCAGATATTTTTAGTAGTTCTAACTGAAAGGGGAAGCTGCTGGCATCTACTGGGTAGAGATCAAGGATGCTGCTGGACATCTTATAATGCAAAGGACAGCATCTCCAAATTTCAGTGAAACTAAGGTTGAGAAACTCTGTCCTAGGCCAGTCTGTTTCCTTTTCTGTAAGATTCCGCTTAACCTTGCTTGTCCTCTCTTCTCTATACTCCTTGGTTGCTGTCAGACAGAATTTGTATCTGTCAAAAATCATTTTGTCTAACATTATTCTTTTCTTCATACTGACCAGCAACTCATGTCCCTAAGAACTTTTATAATGTCAGCAGTTACATTCCTCATATCAAGAAGTAAATTAAAAGATTATTTTAGACATTAATTAGATTTATAGGACTATTTTCTAGGAGTTTTATAATTTATATCTAATATAATTTTTCATAGAAAAGTATAAGCATCACATGATGTAACTATCTATTTAGTTAGTTAGGAGCAATATTTATAGTTAAACCTGAGAAGATTTAAGACCAGTTATAATGTATATTTTTCCATTTTTATCATTACTTTCATGTATGTTCCAGATGCAAGAGCTAAAATTAAATGGCAAAACACATACTTATGTAGCAATATTTATGAAGTCTTAATTTAAGGTGTAAAGATATATAAACTTTACCTGCCAATCTCTAAAATAAACTGGGTGAAATATCCATATATGGATATGAATGAAAATGAAATGAAAATGATTTTTCTTCCCAATCTGCTCTCCATGGCAAAGTATGGCAAAAGAAACATAGACATTGGAATTTATAGGATCCATGAACTTTAAAGCAGTGTTGTATTACAGATACAAGAGTAGTTTTTTATTCTGTGAAGCTCTTTGAGCATATACTAGAACCAGGTATGCTTTTAAGTATTAAGAATCTTCTGTCAATGAACAAAATTGACAAAAGTCTCCACTCTTATAGAGCTTCTATTTTAGGGGAGAGAATGCACAAAGTGAATAATTAAATATAAATAAGTTAATTGATTAAAAAGTTTTAGGTTAAATTAAAAGAGTAGAGAAGTATAAAATGTTGAGGAGTTGTAATTTTAGAGATTCACGAGATCAGTTAGGGAGTTGTATTATTTTTATTGCTAATTAATTACCCAAATATAGCTAGTTAACAAAAGAACAAATAACATTTATTATCTCACAGTTTCCATATGTTAGAAATCCAAGCACGGCTTAACTGAGTCTTCTTTCCCTTCACAGTCTCACAAAGCTTCAATCAAAGTTTTAGCTAGGCTATGTTCTTATTTGAAGCTCATGATTCTCTTCCAAGCTTTGGAGGTTACTAGCAAAATACAGTTTGTTCTGATTATAGGCTGGAGATACCTGTCAGCTGAGTTCTGCTCTCACCTCCTAGAAGACTCCCAAAGTTCCTTGCTACATGGTCCTCTCACAACACAGCAGCTTACTTCAAGGTCAGCGGGGGAATCTGTTTTCTGTTCCTGACCTCTGGGACCTCTTTTATAGCTTTGACTGATTAAGTCAGGCCCACCATGCTGATCTCCTTTTGAATAATTCAATTGATTGGGACTTTAATTACATCTCCCAAGTCCCTTCACCTTTGCCTTATGAAGTAACATAATCACAGGAGAGATTTTAGGATTTATCAGCAAGCTGAGTCATTTCATTGTTGAACCATGTGCTGTTGTTTGGCAGCAAATTACAGGTTGTTCCCCCAAACAAGGAGAAGATAGCTTACAAAGTCATGGGTCATTCGGTGGTCATGTTAAAATTCCGCCTTTGACAGAAACTATTGCAAAATCCCTGATGAGAGAGGACGATGTGGACTAGGGTAGTGGCAGTGAGGGTGGTAAAGAGTGGTCAGGCAGAAAAGATTTTCTGTCAGCCTCAATGTGTAGAGTAAGAGGAGGAGAGGAGTAAAAGGATGATGCTATTTTTTCCCCAAGCAACTAAAAGAATGGAATCATCTTCGATTTTCAGTAGAAATACTTCAAAAAGAGCACATTAGGTTGGATAGCATTGGACAAATATCAAAACGTTTGTTTAGCACATATTGAACATAAAATGACTATTAGACATTGAAGAGAAAATGACAAGAAACCACTTGCATCCTTGAGTATCCAAAGAAGAGGCCTAGGCAGGAGTTAAAATTTGGCTGGAAATCTGAGCACCAACAATTAAATGGTTCCACCTGGAAATAAAAGAGACGTCTTCTGATTATATATCACTATCCAGTGGAGGTCAAATGACCATGTCTAACTTTAAGAGGGTGAGGGAGTTCAAGTCTCTTGTGTTCTTAGACACAGGAACAAATAGTGGTGACCTGTAGGTATGACCAGTTCAACATCACTGAGGTATTTCTTTTATTCTTGCTTTCCTATGACTAAGAGATTGTTAACAAATCTCTAAATACTCAACCCAATTGATTATTTTTTCAAACTGATGGCAATATAGTACAAAGCCATGATCTTGAAAAGATTGGTTTGTGTTTCCTGAAATCTGTTGCTAAACTGCTTGGTAGGGCAAAATGGACACATTAAAAGTCATATTAACCAAGAAGATACACTTTGAAAAAACTTAAGAATGATTTGTGAGTTCACTTATCTAAATTCCACATATTTATATATTTTTTAGACGATTGAGCATAATTCATTCTTAATTTACTGAAAATTAAAATATGTCTATGGTTTGATGATGGCCATTTTCAATCTAGCCATAAAACCAAAAGACTAGATGCACAGTGGAATGTAAATCTTTGAAAACATTAATGTTTTTTTCCCTCCATTAAGAGTTTTCTCAGTCTTTCTCAGCTATTAATTTCATTCTGCCAAATTCATTTAGAAAGTGACAGAAGCACGAAGGAGGAGCTATGGAATGCAATTGTGTTCCTAGCTCTCCTCAATATTATGAATGATTTGGGGAAAAAGAGACATTTTCTTTGTTGGAATAAGCACTGACAGATGGTACATTGCATTTTTTTCAAAGAAGTGTTTTGGTATACATGTCATTGGAATAAATCTATGCAGATTAACTGAAGCTCAGGAAACATTTAAAATGCCCCACTTTTGTCTATACAGTGCCAGTGGTTCTCAGTAATTGATAGTTGATGATGGCAAAGACATTGTGGGCACGGCTATTTAACAGCTCTTCATACTGAGAGTAGATGTGATTTTTTAAAAATAATATGTATGTTATCTACATTGAAAATGTATTTATCCTCTTTATACCATCAATAGAGAAGTTAGAAATCAGACTGTGTCTGCATAAGACCAGTCGTCCAGATATAAAGTGAAAGATCCCATCATTTATCCAGGTATTTAAAGACATTGGGTATTTTAAATGCATCTAGGGGAACTGTGCAATGCTGAGAAAATTATACAGATATAAGTCAGACAAACATGGAGATGAATCCCAATTCTGATTCTAACTGTGCTATCTGGTGTACATTCCTTCACATGCCTGCACTTTCAGTCCCTTTTAAGTCCCAGTTTTTGGTTGTTTGCTTTAGGATTCCGTGAAATAAAATAGCTGAGCTACTATCAGTCCATGTTGAATTTGTTCTTTTAGCAAAAGCTAGCATTTTATAAAAAAGGAACATTAAAATAAAAATGAATATAAATGATCATGAATAATGTTTAAATACATTATTTAATTTTTGCATAATAATTTTTACAGCTCTAAATATTGTATAACTGCCCATGGATACTGGCGACATGTTTATATGAAAGGAAAGATGGATTGTGTTTAAATGGGCAAATACTGAAAATTACCTGCATAGGAGAGTTTGTGTGTGGGTGGCAGTAGAAACGTCACATACATTTTGCAAAGAATTATATATAAATACCCATTTTTGACATAAATTTAATTATAAAGCATAAAGTAATTAAGTAAATAACAAAAAGGAAGACAAATATCATGATGATATAATTTTAATAACAGTATCTAGTATAAGAAACACTAAAATTTTTTTGCCATTTAATAAAAAAAAACAGTAAGATATGCTAAATCTAGTTTACAGTTCTAATATTAAATTAACAGTACTAAACAATCACATCTAACAGAAAAATTGACAGTGTTTAATGTTAACTCTCCTAACCTCAACTTTGGACATTTGAAATGAGTATTGTGAAACTCTTTATACCTCTGGTGATCAGTCATTATAAATATATCATCTCCAGTCTCAACAGAGGAATTGCTCAAGTTCTTTAGCGGGTTGAGATGCTGTATATAGAAATTCTGGCATTTTTCGGATCCATCACTGAAAAGATGGTTTGACTCTCTGTCTTTGTTCACAGCTAAATGTTTTCACTGTTATACCTTGAGCTTCGCAAATAATTGACTAAGAACATGCATTGAAATGTGGTCATGTTGTAAAATTTTTCATGTAGCTGTGTGCCCTGTTATGATGAACATTTGCTAGAGATGTTACGCTTTTAAGATTGTCAACTTGGAGTCAGCAAGTTTTATTTTCAGAAGATTAATTTAAAGGCTGCTCTCAGAACCTTCCCAATTGGTCTGGGAAAAAGGAAGTTGGATCTTAGTGTCTAGATAGAAGTTACCATCAAAAATATCTTGGAATGCAGAGCGCTCAGGAAAGTTGGGGAAAAACATCATAAGGAACAAGGCTCTTCCTAGAGGAAAGGACTTTAGATGCTGAACTTTTAAAATAGATTAAGAAACACACCAAGATCCCCCTAAGGAGAACTCAGTAGTTAAACTCTAATATTTACATGGCACTTCCTATATACAAGGCACTATTCTAATTTTTTTTAATTTTATAAACTTGTTTAATCTTTATAATGACAGTATGAGAATTGTCATTATCCTCATTTTAGAGCTAAGAAAAATAAGACAGAGAGAGGTTAAGTAACTTGCCCAAGACCACATAGTTAGCAAGGGAAAGTCTCAGTAGCTTAAGCAACCTGCCCCCACGGTCTGAGCTCCTATCTATTACATCAAAGAAGAAATTTGGATAACCTGACTTCTGCTCTAGGACTGGATGATAATTGGTTCTAACCTAACATACAGGTGTACCTGGAAGCACGCCACTCCCACCTGCTTCCCCATGCACACCTACTCATCTTGAAAAATTTTAGATGATGTAAGTGTAAGCTAGAGTTGAAACATTGAAGACAAGCAGGAGATATTCCAGGCAGACAATGTAAGTATCCTTGGGAGATAATATTTATCAACAATAGGATCAGTAGCTACAAAACAACAAAATACTAATGGCTGAAAAAGATACTATACTTTTCTCCCTATCAGATATTTAGGAGCAGAATTCATCATCACTTTGATGTGAATAAATACCAATGTTCATGGCCTATTTGGGAAAAGGTGAAACTTGAGAAAATATGTATTTTCTGTTAATTTGAAAATTATTCCATAAGAACAATTTTCTGTGGTATAGACACATTTTGATAAAGATTGGAATGGTTCTTTAGCAACCATGACATGTGTCCATCCCCTTGGGAGATGGATAAAACATTTTTCTTCTAAATTTTTTGAGTTTTCTTTGGGAAACTGATCTTAGATGGGACTCATATTCTGCCTTATTTTTATTTTTTAAATTTTTCTCTGAACTGTACAACTTTCTTATTGAATTCAGTTTACTATTTTTCCATTAAGATTACATGTGTTTTGTAGTTTCTTAGAATTCAGGTATTTAGCAAGATGGCTAATTTGAATTCTGTATTTTCTTAGTAGCAGAAGATGTTCCCCCGATTTCTGTAGTTGGATTCAGACATGTCAGTGGTGGTGTTGAAAGCTCAATATTTGACTGCTTCTTAATAGAATTAAAGATTGAAGCTTGGCTAGGCCAGGGTCACCTCTTTCTCCCTTTTCTGTTGGGCAGTTCCTGGAGTAAAGTAGAGTGTTTGTAAGTTAAAGCAATTCCCAGGACTCATACCACTTGTGTCGTCTCAAGTTTCAGGCTAGAAATGAGGTCAGAAATGCAGTCTCTCTTTACTTCTGTTCAAGAAAAGTTCAAGGCTAAGACTGAGATAAGAGTGGGAAGAGTAGTGTTCCTCTTTTCATCAGTTGTAAGGCCTTGAGTGAAAGGTGTGAGATTACATCTGCTTCTTGGCCCAATAGAGGATTACAGAAATTTCTGCTTAAGTCAGAAATTTGCTTAAATATTATTCCCCATATCAGTTATTTTAATTTTTTTTCAGTGAAACATTGGGCAAGAACTCTGGTCTTTCATTCACACTGCATCTTCCTTGGACTCCCACAATTCTTGATGCTTTTTTATGTAGCCACAGGACATTCATACTAACTTATCAACTTTCTGAAATCACAGCAGAGAATAAGCAGCAAATTGAAAGGGCAGATGCCGTGAGAAGCAGAACTGGAAGCTGAAAGCATTAGGAAGCCATAGTAAAACTAATGTACTTTAATTAATGAAACTAATGATTCTGTGGTACTGAGAAAATGTTAAATTATGTTTGATGGCTTTCTGTTTAAGAAAGAAACATTGCAAATAATACATTTTAGGTAGAGTTCAGTCAAAAATATGAAGAACTGTACACTCTTAATAGTGTAACTTTATTTTAGAAATTTCTTAATATGAAACACATATTGCTGACTAAATGTAGATTAAACTAGATATTGCTCTCTACCTTATGTTGTATTATTCTGTTATCTGTGCATATATCTTGCTGTCCTTTACCTTGATTGTATGATTCCAAGAGTACAGATGATATAAATCACATGCTTTTTTAGACAAGGTTTAACAAAACGCTGGACACTGAAAGTTATATCACCTGTGTAATTAGAAAGGACAGAAAAGGAAATAATGGTACTGTAATTCATAATATGTGAGCAATATATCTATTTTTTACTATTATGATAATAAAATGAGGTTGAACAAAATTATTCTCATAGTTAATGTTGAAATGGGTAATTTGAATATTCTTCTAAATTGCTTGAGGCAAATTTATTTTGAAAATACTCTTAAAGAAAAAAATGAAACCTTTTTTTTATCAATCAAAAAGGTCAATGGAAAGGTAAAAAAAAATGGAAAAAGTAGGTTTAAATAAGGCCAACCAAGAGGGCAGAAATGAATCAAAAACTATCAACAATCTCAATCAGTGTAAATGTACTAAAACGCTCCAATTACAAAACAAAGATCATGAGACTGGGTTATTAAAAACAAAAACAAAAAACAAATATAGCTATATTTTGTTCAATAGAGATTGAGCTAAAATATGACGCACAAAATTTGGAAACAAAGTTGGAAAAGATATACCAAAAAACATTAACAAAACAAAAGCTAGCTTTGCTATTTTAAAATTACACCAAATGAACCTGAAGCATTTAAGAAGTACTAGACATAATCTTTCAAGTAGGTAGGAGTTATGGGACACCCTTTTGTTGCTCAGTACTATAGATTCTTTGATTAATTGCTTATTTCAAAATAGATAGGAGATATCTTCATAAATTCCTCCCTGCAAAATACGTATAGAAACAAAGAAGGGGGCACACAAACAAATAACAGCTCAGTCAGGACCTGGGGGCAAATGGACATTAGGATAGCCAGGAGTAGTGTCTCTGTACCAAGAGGCCAGAGCACATACCTGAGTCTGAACTACAAAGGTCAGTGGCCAGGAATGCAGACGGGGACCAGGCAAGAGCAATGAGGAATCAGCAAAATGGATCACAAATCATCAGAAGACGTAGGGCAGTCCTCAGAGTACATATGGGGATATTTTTCACTGAAAGAGAAATGAGGAAAGAAAGCCAAACCTTAGTACATATTATTTGAAGTAAAGCTTAAGGAAGCCTGGAATGGGATCAACCAAACTATATTTCAACTAATGCAGAAATATAACATCTTTGAATGGGAGCTTTCTCAGCACAGTCCTACAGGATTTCCAGAGACTAACATCAAGCCTCACCCCAATGGCAAATATTACTAAAAATAAAAGAAAGCAAGGCTCTCTGACTGAGAGTCAGGTAAGAAAAATAAACCACAGTTCTAGAATGTTAAGACCTATAGAGTAGGATAAGCTATGCTATAATTACAGTTTAAAACATCAACTTGTTATTTGCTATATTCTTGTCATCTGTCATACATAAATCAACAGAAAGCTCTGTTCCACATAGTCAGGTACTCAAGCTATCTTTGTTCCTATGTTGTAGCCCTGTAGGTTGTTGCAACAGGAGAAGAGGTAGTCTTGAAAATTGTATATGGGATCTGCAGTATCTCAGTCCAGACATAATTTATGACACGTATGCTTATATTTCATTGACCCAAAAAGAGTCATAGGATCCCATATAAATTCAAAGGTACTGAGAATTGTATGGAAGCAAATATCATATTGGTTAGCATTAATGCCTTTGTCACAATTCAACACGTTTATATTGACACACAGAGAATACAACCTAACTATAAAAATGTTCAAATGAAAAGCCTAATTGGAGATGAGTAAATGACAGATTAGTCCTACTTTTAAGTGTGTGAACTGAAAGATATAATAAAATATCATGTCTCCACCTACTAAAGTCAAATCAAGATAAATAAAGCAAAAAACAAACTACAAGAAAAAATAGATCAATCCATCATATTGGGAAGTTTCAACATGACACTATAAATTATTATTAGGTCAAACTGGCTTTAAAGACATCAATGATGGTGGGATGCCTGGGTGGCTCAGTCAGTTAAGCATCTGCCTTGGGCTCACGTCATGATCCCAGAGTCCTGGGATCGAGCCCTGCATTGGGCTCTCTGCTCGGCAGAGAGTCTGCTTCTCCCTCTCCCCCTGCTGCTCCCCCTGCTGGTGCTCTTTCTCGCTCTGCCAAATAAATAAATAAAACCTTAAAAAAAATAATCTCAAAGATGGTATAGAAGGTTTGAAAATAAAATAACCAACTTTAATCTAATATGCTTCCAACTATTGGTGAGCCCACGATATTCTCAAGTGTCCATATGTGACTTAGAACAATTGATCATTTTTAGGCCATAAAATATATCTTATAATATGCAAATATAGATGTTACATTAACTAATATTTCCAGCAATTCTGTAAGGAATGCAATATCTTTTTAATAAATTTGTTTTCTAAGTTATGTAGTATCTTCATGTCCATCATTAGTAAAAAGAATTTATCACTCATATGGGGCTTTACTGGTTTTCAATTAACTTTTTATTTTAGAACAGTTCGGATTTGGAAAATATTTGAGAAGATAGTATAAAGAATTCCCAGTTTCCCCTATTATTAACATCTTATATTAGTGAGCTACCTTTATGGCAATTATTCATATGTTATTATCAGTAAAATTCCATGCTTTATTCAGATCTCCATAATTTTTTACTTAATATCCTTTTGCTCTTCCAAGATCCCATTCAGGATATCACATTACACTTAGTAGTCCTGTCCCCTCAGCTGCCTCTTGGCTATGACATTTTCTTAGGCTTTCCTTTTTAGACAGTTTTAAAAAGAACTTGCCAGGTATTTTGTAGAATATCCCTCAATTAGGATTTGTCTGATGTTTTTCTCATAATTAGACGGGCTTTTATATTTTGAGGAGGAAGAAAACAGACATAAGATCTCATTTCCATCTCATTATTTCAAGGGCACATAGTATCAACAGGAGTTATAATCATTGATGTTAACTTTGATCTTCCATTTGAGGTAAAAAATTTGTCAGGTTAAGTTACTATTTTTCCTCCCTATCCATTATTATACACTTTGGAAGAAAAGCACCAAAGACACAATCCATAAAAGAAAGTATTGATAAGCTGGACTTTATTAAAATTAAAAAAAAAATTGCGATACATGAAAAACCATGTCAAAAGAATGAAAAAAAATAGGCCACAGACTGGAAGAAAATATTTGCAAGAGACAGTTCTGATAAAGGATTTTTGTCCAAAATATACAAAACCTCTTAAAACTCAACAATAAGGAAGCCAAGAACCACAGATTAAATACCTTAACTGACACCTCGCCAAAGAAGGTATCCACGACAAAATAAGCATATGAAAAGATGCTTCACATCATATGTCATCAGAGAAATGCAAGCTAAAAGAAAAATGAAATACCACAACACACCTAACAGAATGTCCAAAATCTAAATCACTGACAACACCAAGTGCTGACAGGGATGTGGAGCATCAGGAACTCTTATTCATTGCTGTTTGGAACTAAATGGGACAGCCACTTTAGAACACAGTTTGGTGGTTTCTTTTAAAACTAGACATACTCTTACCACAGGATCCAGCAATCGTGCTCCTTCATATTTACCAAAAATATTTGAAAACATGCCCAGAGACCTGCACGTGGATGTTTATAGGAGCTTTATTTATAATTGCTAAAACTTAACCTGCATCCAACATATCCTTCAGTGGGTGAAGGGATAAATGAACTGTGGTACATTCAGACAATGGAATATTATTCAACACTAAGATGAAATGAGCTATCAAGCCATGAAAAGACATAGAGGAACCATAAATGCGCACTACTATGTGAAAAAAAAATTCTTTTTCTTTCTTTCTTTCTTTCTTTCTTTCTTTCTTTCTTTCTTTCTTTCTTCTTTCTTTCTTTCTTTCCTTTCTCTCTCTCTTTCTCTCTCTCTCTCTCTCTCTCTTTTTTTTTTAGGGAGAGAGACAGAGAGAGGGGCAGGGGCAGAGGGAGAGGGAGAGAAAGAATCTTAAGCAGGCTCCACACCCAGCATGGAGGCCAATGGGGAGCTTGATCTCATGACCCTGAGATCATGACCTAAGCTGAAATCAAGAGTTGGATGTTTAACCCACTAAACCACCCAGGCTCCCCAAAAGAAACCAATCTGAAAAGATATGAAAAGGGTAAATACTATATGATACCAAGTATATGATATCCTGGAGAAAGCAAAATTATAGAGATTGTTAAAAGATCAGAGATTGCCAGGAGTTTAGCTGTAGGAAAGGGATGAAGAGGTTGAGCAGAGGTTTTTAGGGCAGTGATAACACTCTGTGTGAAACTATAATGATGGACATATGTCATTAAACATTTGTCCAAATCTATAGAATGTACAACACCAAGAGCGAACCATAATGTAAACCATGGACTTTGGGTGATTATGATGTGTCATTGTTGGTTCATCAGTTGTGAAAACTGCCACTCTGGTGGAGGTTGTTGATAATGGGGAAAAACCATGAATGTGTGGGGACGGGGAGTATATGGGATGTCTCTTAACCATCCCATCTATTTTGCTGTAAACCTAAAACTGCTCTGAAAAACAAAGTCTTAATGAGATATAAAATAAAAAATAAAATAAAATAAAATAAAATAAAGTAAAATAAAATAAGTTAATTAAAAAAAACCCACACATCTGATGAAGGACTTTTATCCAAAACATTCCAGTTTAAAAATTAACAATACCAAACAAGCAAACAGTACAGTTTAAAAAGTGCAAAATATCTGAATAGACATTTCACCAAAGAAGATATACAGATAGTAATTAAGCATATGAAAAGTTGCTCAACATAATCTCTTATTAAGGGATTTTAAATTTAAACCATAATGAGATACTACTACAAACCTATTAGAATTGTTAAAATCAAAACAAAAGAACAGACAATCCCCATTGCTAGCAAGAATGTGGAGCAGCAAGAATTCTTATTCTTTGTTGGTGGGAATACAAAATGCTACACCACTGAGAAGACTTTGTGGCAGTTTCTTACAAAGCTGAACATGGTATTACCATATAATCTGGCAATTGTGTCCCTAGATAAAACTTCAGCTGATTTGAAAACTTACACACAAAAACACACTCACAAATGTTTATAGCAGCTTTATATTAAATATATATTTTTATACTTATAAACATATATACTTATGTATATATATTTAGATGATTTTTATTTTATATATAAAACATAAATGTAATTTAAAAATATATGTAATTTTTAGATGATTTTTATTTCAAGTAGAAATGAGTTATTGATTCAAATCTGGTTGTATTTACTAAAATAGGAATATTTGAAATATATAGTTTTTATTTTATTTTGCTTAATTTGGTTTGTTGTTAGAGCTGGGTTGGGAGGATGATGAGTTCCTTATAGTTTCATTTTTGAAAGAAATGAACTTTAGACCATCATGTGAAGATGCCTAATAGGGTGTTGGATATTTACATCTATAAGTCAAGAGAAATGTCTGAACTTGAGGTAAGTATTTGGGTTTGAAGTTAAATCAACTTCTTTTTTGGGAATGGTTGTATGTACTGAACTTGTGTGATTTGGGCATCATGCAACCTCTGAATGACTGAAAAATATGTTCTGGACACATCAGGTTAGGGAATATTTTCAATGAATCAGCTTCCTATTCTGACAAAAATCAACACTTCTATAAAGAAATAGATTATGTTTACAACTACAAAATTAAATTGTCTAAATGAGTAACTACTCGAATAACTTATGCCCCTCGTCCCAACTTTGCTTATAGTATGGATTCTTGAAAACATTTCCTTCATATTTCAATTTTTTTTAGTACTTTCTATATTGCTAGCATCATGTGTGGCATCTGCTCTCAAATTACAGTAAGTGCTGATTATCTATGTATTTCTAATTTTTGCAATAAGGCAATAAGTAACGAGTGAAAAAATCATCTATGTAATATTTTTTTTTCTTTCTTACAGAAGCTAACATATATTCTTTCACATTGTAAGATACAAGAACTGTTTATATTGGTTTTGAATAGTTACCTGTATGTTGGAGGGGAGTTTTGTCATTTATCTCATAGAAATTTAAACCTATATTACTGTTCTAATACTATATTCTATATTCTAACACTCTTTGCAAAGAGATTTAAAAAAACAACTAGGTCATGAAACTGTTAATTATTTTTTTTTTAATAATACGGAATTTCATAGTGGAAAAGATAGAACAAATAGGCCTTTGAACTCCTAATTACATTTTCTTCCCATAAAGCCCACTAATTCTCAATCCCTTTAAGGTGCACATGATTTTCTGTGTAACTTGAAGGATATATAATTTTTTTATATATTGATAAAAAATCAATTTTCCATTTTTAACAGATGTTCAGAATTACAGTTAATCTTCAAGAGAGTACCCTGCCACATATATCACTCTCTCTGTAGGACTCTAAATAAGTAATATCTTCAAATACAAATAATATTGGAGTTGTAAATGTTTTAAATAATTTTTTTATAGAAATTTAAAATAAAAGCCAAGGCAAAGGCATTCTTTGAAATTCTTTGAAATGTCTTTAGAATGTAACTGACATCAATAAAATTATGATTAACCACAAGAAATATAAATTAGTTTATTTTGGAGACTGGTGAAACCCAGTTGTTAATCTATCAGCTTATTTAACATACACATCATATTGACTCCCCACTATGTGCATTGGGGACAAATCAGATAGTCATTGTCCTCAAGGAATTTGAAGACTATGAAAGAAAGACAAGAAATTTTCATGAATATGACAGATACCATCAAAATATAGGTGTTACTGAAGTACAAAGAAATGGGCATATTTCTGACCTTAATTGTAAGTCTGAATGTGTGTTCATCCCTTGGAGAGGAACATGGAAGAGGTAGGCGTTCACTGAAGGCTTTTCAGAGGAGAAAAACTTAAGCTGAGTCATAAAGATGGCACATGAGATAACCAAGGGAACAACACTGGAGAGTCATTCCAGATAAAAGAATGAAAACTGCAAAGATTAAAGCCAGAAAGTATATAAAATCATTAGAAAACTGCAGGCAGTTGAGGTTCTTATTGCTAAATAAACCTGCTGGAGTCATTCAGTGGCCAATATACCCACGCTTACAGGATAACTCTGTATAATGAATGTGAAATAGAACTAATATAAAAAGGTATTCAATTTTCCTCCACTTTAGGTCAACATTCCTGAATCAAATGTATCAAAAATGCTGGCCATATTTGCTATTACAACTGGTTTCTATCACATTTAAAGTTTCAATTACAGTGAATAATAAATTGCTTAACAGCTTGAAATAAGACATTTTAGAGAGAAGTTAACTATTAATTCTGTTCAAACATAAATGTCAGAGTTTTGAAAATCATCATTCTTATGCAGCTTTTAATTTAGAAGACTATATTGTCATGGGAAGTTTAGATGGTGATTGATAGTAGAGCGATAGATGATAGATAGATCGATCAATAAATTATAGAAAGAATTTTCACATCATTTTTATGAAGTCCTGAAAATGAAACCTGTAAGAATAATTATAAAATAAATATAGAAATGCAATATTTATTCATGGTAATAAGGATACTACATTCACTGAAATGACAGTAGTTTAACAGGCTAGAGGAATGAAGTAAGTATTTTAATTTAGCAGTGGTTATTTTGGTTAGGAGGTATTTTAGTACCTCAGGGTTTTCAATGGAAAGTTTATATTTTTTGATCACGAGGCATACACCAGGGTATACTGTGTAATTTGCATTTACATATCTTTCATAACTTAAGAAGGCAGAGAGGAGGAGAAAAAAACCTGAGGAAATCTAAATAAACTTAATCTTTTAGATCTTTAAAAGCAGTTGGGGGACACCTAGGTGGCTTAGTTGGTTGAGTATCCAACTCTTAGTTTTGGCTGGGGTCATGATCTCAAGTGTTGTGAGATCGGGCCCTGTGTCATTGGGCTCCACGCTCAGCAAGGAGTCTGCTGGATATTCTCTCTCTCCCTCTCTCTCTGCCCAATCCCTCTAAAATAAATAAATCTTAAAAAATAAAAAAATAAAAGCAGTTGGGAAAAATGAAGCATGTAGTCCAAAGCATGCACGCTTAGTTTTAACAAATATCAGTATCAGGTACATTCTCATAAAATGGCAGAAATTTATAATGTAAATGTTCTTATTGGTCTAGTTTACATTTGAAAACTCAGAGCTAAGAGTAGTTCATTATATAATATATATGAGTGCAATAAGAAATGAAGTCCATGTAAGGGACACCATTTAAAGTCATGTGGCTATAAATGATTTTGTTCACGGCATTTTTTTCCCCTCTCACAACTGAAATCTAAAAAATAGCCTGAGAAAATAGGGAGCAATGCCCTTTCCCTTGCCACAGGGCTCAAGGACAGTGCAAGATGTTAAAAACTCATACAATTAGGGAAGGTAAAGATCAGTTTTCCAGTCCCGACAGAGAATTATACCTCAGGCAATGAATATCAAGTTATAGCCCCAAAGAAGCTATAAACCAACATGACAGTAATAGGTAAAATGTATGGAAAAGCATTTTAAACTAAATCTGGAATTTATGTATAGTTAGATGTTAGTAATATTAATATTAGTATCATTAGCATCATCGTTATTATGAGTACCATAACCATCAGTGATACTCATTCCTGGCCACCAATACTTCTGCTTATGTAGCGGCTAGTACAAAACTCCCACTTGGTGTTGGGACTGACAAAACTGTTTTGTCGATTGATGAAGGATTGGAGAGGAACTGAACCTGAGAGTTGGATGTGGGTGATCTCAGATTGGAAGTCGTGTTGGTTAACGTTGTTTGGGCCCAAAGTAGTGATTTATGGCCTTTAGACCAGAATGCTGTATTGAGAAACAGGTTATCTTATCTTTGATTATCTGCATTCTCTTTGATTTTTTGACCAGAGAGAATAATCATGATTTTTCTTCCATTTTTCCTTCCTTTATCTCTTTCTTTTTCTTTTTTTTCTTTTTTTAATTAAAAAAAATTTTTTTATGTTCAGTTAGCCAACATATAGTACATCATTAGTTTTTGATGTAGTGTTCAACAGTTCTTTATCTCTTTCTTAGTACATACTATAACTCTATCTATCTATCTATCTATCTATCTATCTATCTAAAACCAAGTCCTGCTTTGTCAGCTTTGTAAATCTATATAGTGTTCTTCAATAGACTAAAGTGATCTTTGTGCTTACTATGACATTAAATTTCATAATTAATTCATACTTGTATTAGAATTAGTGTGTTTTTCTTAAAATATCTTAAATTTAAATGTATTTCTAATTAACTAAGCAGCTCATGTTAGATTAGTAAAACAGAAACAATATATGATCCCTTGTTTATTCATTTTTAAGGCAACAAATTTGCACAATATTAATATATGGTTAGTCATTGATGAATGATTACATTTACTAAGGATGGGGTTTAAATTTTCTTGATTTCATGTTTCATTTGGATAGACCTCAGCTTGACTACAACTAAATTAGGAGATACTCAGAAACGTCGGTGGCTTTGTGTGTGTGTGTGTGTGTGTGCATACCCGCACGCACATGCGTGGAGGTAGTGGTGGTAGTGATGGTGTCACAATGACAGATTGGGGCACCATTGTCATTTATATGACAGGGGTCAAAAAGCAAACTCTCCAGCAATGTTTAAACCAGTTTTGAGCAATACCGAAATCGTGCTTCCCATAATGCTAAATAGCACTCCTATTTTTTGAAATGCTGAGCTAGAGTAATATTGCTGGCCTCTCCCCCAAGTGCTAATTAGCAAATTTGCTGAAGGGAATAGCTTTGTTCATCTTAAATATAGGGATGACTTTGGAACCACACCATATGCAGTATACAGTCATTTTTTTGTTCTCCAAGTAGTGGGCCTTTGAGATGGCAAAGGCCCATGGTCATCCAGCTATTATATGGGCTGGACGTGTAAATCTAATTCAGGATTGCATTTTTAGTAAGGCAAGGTGGCAGCACATCTAAGTCAAACCCTCAATCCAGCTTTTATCAAATAAAGCATGTATTTCAATCTTTACCTGCTTTGCCCCACTGCCTTTCAGATAGATACAGTTGTGAGGGAAAGGATGATAAATTTTAGCTCTTAAACTGCCAAAGGTCAATAAGTATTCTGGTTTTTAGTGAGGCTTATGCAAAATGAAAAGGTTTGTGAGTTAATACAAAAAAAAAAAAAATCATGTAACTATACACTGCTTTCTTTAAAGGTCATAAACCATTAGTGATCTATTTATCTAAAAGGGTTGCTGCTGGATTAAAAAGAATCTTTTTTTTTTTTTTTAAGATTTTATTTATTTATTTATTTGACAGAGAGAGACAGCAAGCAAGAGAGGGAACACAATCAGGGGGAGTGGGAGAGGAAGAAGCAGGCTCCAGCAGAGCAGGGAGCCCCATGTGGGGCTCGATCCCAGGACCCTAGGATCACGCCCTGAGCCGAAGGCAGATGCCTAACAACTGAGGCACCCAGGCGCCCCTAAAAAGAATCTTTAATCTTTGAATCCTTTCTGAAAAGGAAGATTACCAAATCAAATTTAAATATTGCAGACATAAAAATAAAACAATTTATGTATTCAGGTAAAATAATCTAATTTAGGATCCTCCTTTACTTCTTTCATACTTTTTTTTTTTTCACATCTGAATATGTTTTGAAGCTTTCAGGTGCTGCCACAGAGTTGCCCCTAGTTGTGAAATTCATATCATTTGTGTAGCAAGATCTCAGAATTGTATTGACACTTAATGTCACATTAAGATCTTAATTTTCTTTGGCCCAAAGTTGTTTAGGGTATGCTTCTTTCTCCCTCCCTTGTATGTTTGTAATTTGATGGGATGGTCTGTAGTGATGGAAAGAAATGCAATCTGAGGAATTATTAATACATGTCAAAGAGAGAAGGGGAGGACAGAATTGACTTCGTAAGTGATTAGAAAGGACACCTCCTTTTTCATGTGATATACTCTAACAAAACACCCTAAGTCATTAACTGGTTTTTGCATATAGTTTTTTTCTCATAGCCATTATATACATACAAGAGAAGTAATTTATGAAAGGGTACATTTTATGATTTACAACATTCAGATTATATATGGACCTGATTAGTTGAAAGTTAGAAAGTTAAGCATCCATTTTTTAAAGGGAAAACTAGCATACTTTTATTTTTTGTAAGTTCCTTTCGTTTGCTATTATTTTCCCTCTGTCCTAAAGTTACTCTTATTTATAAATGAAAGCTTCAGTAAAATGCCTCCTAGGTCGTAGATTCCCTCTCAGCTAGTGATTTTCTGCCACAAAAAAGCACAGAGTGGTCACTACCAGTTTAAGTAATTGAACTAATGTGTCTATTGAACCCGTAGCCAGATAATTCAGTCTCTGCCTGATGACCCACTGTCTGTTCAGTGCAGCACTGAAAAGTTTAGAGCACAATAGTTTTGGCACAACTCAAGACTAGATCTACAAATGTTCCATACATCCTTTTTTCACTCCAATTTTAAAGGAGGGACTAAAATCAGATGTGTCTTATATTACAGTTCTTATTCTATATTCTTATCATGAAAAAAAAGTTTTAGCTGTTGGGCTCTTTACAATGTTAGGAAAATAATAGGGACCACAATGGCATGTTATTTTCTGATTATTTTATTTTAATTAATTCAGCAGACGTTTGTTGAGTTTGGCAACATAATAGGAAGTAGTAGATCCAGAGATAAATATGAGATTTTTATGCCCGCCACAAGTTGCAATCTATTGATGTAGACACAAATGCAAATAAATAAATGAATTGCTATATGATGTATAATAATAGCATCATTTGAGCAGACACTTTCAACCCTCACTTATATCGTTGGGCTTGATCACTTCAGAGAGGTCACCTTTGCTTGAGGTCTTCCTCTGGTCACTGGAAATTATTAGTTTACTGGAAGTTCATGGAATTAATAAGCCCTGGAGATGATAGAAGTTGATGTAAAAATGCCCCCCTCTCTTTTCCTCAAGTGGCCACTATGTGGGATTAAGCTCCTGTTGTCCACATGGGTAACTTGCTTGATAACACATTTTATTGGCTGCCTTCCTTACTCTGTCTCATTTCTCCATTCTCCCAAGTGTGTTTTCTGGCATCAGCCAAATAGACTACTTGTAGTTAGAACTTGTCTCAGGCTCTGCTTGTGAAGCAAGCTGCGCTAAAATAATTGTCTAAGTATTTTTTTAATAATATTTTTATTATATTATGTTAGTCACCATACAGTACATCCCTAGTTTTTGATGTAAAGTTCCATAATTCATTATTTGCATTTAACACCCAGTGCGCCATGCAATACGTTCCCTCCTTAATACCCATCACCAGCCTATCCCATTCCCCCACCTCCTCCCCTCTGAAGCCCTCAGTTTGTTTCCCAGAGTCCATAGTCTGTCATGGTTCATTCCCCCTTCTGTTTACCCCCCTCTTTCTTCTTCCCTTTCTTCTCCTACCGATCTTCCTACTTCTTATGTTCCATAAATGAGTGAAACCATATAATTGTCTAAGTATTAGGGAACCATTGCATTTTAAAGTAACCATAAACCTGGGGCACCTGGGTGGCTCAGTTGGTTAAGGGTCTGACTCTTGATTTGGGCTCAGGTCGTTAACTCAGTGTTGTGAGATCAAGCCCCATGTCAGGCTCCCCCCTGGGTGTAGAGCCTGCTTAAAATTCTCTCTCTCCCTCTCCCCCTCCCTCCCCAACCTCCCCACCTCAGGCACTAGCACTCTTCTCTCTAAAAAAAACAAAAAAACAAACGAACAGAAAAGTAACCATAGACAGTTTGATGTTTCATGGGGTTCTGAGATATAAGGAGAGAGAATAGCTGGCATAGGCCAGATAATCACAGGCAAAATAATTTACAATATGATGGGGCATTGCTGAGGATTTAAATAAGGGAAATTATCTATTTTGATGCACAATTTATAAAAGAAACATTAGTAGGAAAAGAGATTGGGCACACACACACACACAGAAATGGGAGATTCTTAGAATGGTGTCCCTTTCTCAGTCTGGTTGTGAATATTAAGTGAGCTAATATATTTCAAATTCTTGGCATAGTGTTAAGTACAAAGTAAGCACTCAGTAAATTGCAATTATTATTGTTTAATTTATTATAGTATTTACTTTTATTTTTTAATTAAATTTTATTTTTTTTTAGGTTGGACTTTATTTCTTAACTTTTAATGTATAGTTAACGCATAATGTTATATCAGTTTCAGGTGTACAATATAGTGATTCAACAATTCTGTAGATTCTTTAGTGTTCATCATAAGTGTATTCTTAATCCCCTTCACCTGTTATGTCCCTCCTCCCACCCACCTCCTCTCTGGTAACTATCAGGTTCTTCTCTATAGTTAAGAGCCTGTTTTTTGGTTTGTTGGGCTTTTTTTCTTTGTTTGTTTATTTTGTTTCTTAAATTGTACATGTGAGTGAAATCATATGGTATTTGTATTTCTTTCACTGACTTGTTTCACTTATCATAATGGTCTCTAGATTTATCCATGTTGTTACAAATAGCAAGATTTCATTCTTTTTTATGTGTAAGTAATATTCCACTACATAGATATAGATATAGATATAGATATAGATATAGATATAGATACCACATCTTCTTTATCCATTCATCTATTAACATTTGGGCTGCTTCTATAATTTGACTATGGTAAATAATGCTGCAACAGACACAGGGATGCATATATCTTTTCAAATTAGTGTTTTTATATTCTTTGCATAAATATTTAGTAGTGGACTACAGGGTAATTCTATTTTTAATTTTTCCAGGAAACTCCTACTGTCTGTCATAGTGGATATATCAATTTGCATTCCCACCAAGAGAGATCCTTTTTCTCCATATCCTCCCCAACACTTGTTCTTTCTTGCCTTCTTGATTTTACCCTTTCTGACTAAGGTACAAGATGATATCTCATGTGGTTTTGATTTGCATTTCCCTGATGATGAGTGACCATGTGTCTGTTTGACATCTGTGTATCTTCTTTGAGGAAATGTCAGTTTCTGTCTTCTGCCCATTTTTAATTGGATAATTTGTCATATGTTTTTATTTTTTATTTTTTTGGTGTTGAGTTGCATAAACTCTATATATTTTGGATATTAACCCTTTATCGGATATGTCATTTACAAATATCTTCTCTCATTCAGTAGGTTGTCTTTTAGTTTTGTTGATGTTTCCTTTGCTGTGTAGAAACTTTGTATTTTGATGTAATCTTGACAGTTTATTTTTGCTTTTGTTTCCCTTGCCTCAGGAGACATATCTAGAAAAATGTTTCTATGGCCAATGTCAGAGAAATTACTGCCTGGGCTCTCTTCCAGGCTTTTTATGGTCTCAAGTCTCACATTTAGGTCCTTAATCTATTTTTAGATTATTATTATTTTCTCAAGTCTCACATTTAGGTCCTTAATCTATAAATCTATAGAGTTTATTTTTGAGCATGGTGTGAGGAAGTGGTCCAGTTTTATTCTTTTGCATGTAACTGTCATTTTCTCAACACCATTTGTTGAGGAGACTGTCTTTTTTTCTGTTGCATATTCTTAACTCCTTTGTGAAAGATTAATTGACCATATAGCCATGGGTTTATTTCTGGGCTCTCTATTCTGTTCTGTTGATCTATGTGTCCGGTACCATACTCTTTTGATTATTACAACTTTGTAGGCTATCTTGAAATCTAGGATTTTGATACCTTCAGTTTTGTTCTTCTTTTTCAAGATTGCTTTAGCTATTCAGGGTCTTCTGTGGTTCCATGCAGATTTTAGGCTTATTTGTTCTAATTCTGTGAAAAATGCTGTTGGTTTTGATAGGGATTGCATTGCATCTGTAGATGGCTTTGAATAGTATGGACATTTTAATAATATTTGCTCTTCCAATCCATGAGCATGGAATATCTTTCCATTTGTTTGTGTTGTTTTCAATTTCTTCCATCAGTGTTTTATAGTTTTCAGAGTATAGTCTTTTACCTCCTTGGTTACATTTATTCCTAGGTATTTTATTATTTTTGGTGCAATTGCAAATGGGAAACTTTTCTTAATTTCTCTTTCTGCTACTTCATTATTAGTGTATGGAGGTGCAATGGATTTCTGTATATTGATTTTGTATCCTATGACCTTACTGAATTCATTTATCAGTTCTAGTAGTTTTTGGTAGAGTTTCTATATGGAGTATGATGTCATCTGCAAATAGTGAAAGTTTCATTTTTTCCTTATCAATTTGGTTGCCTTTTATTTCTATTTCTTGTCTGATTCCTGTGCCTAGGATTTCCAGTACCATGTTGAATAAAAGTGGTGAGAGTGGACATCCTTGTCTTGTTCCTGATCTCAGTGGTAAAGCTCTCAATTCTTCACCATTCAGTGTGATGTTAGCTGTGGGTTTCCCTATATAACCTTTATTATGTTGAGGTATGTTCCCTCTAAACCAACTGTGTTGAGAGTTTCTATCATGAATGGATGTTGTACTTTGCTGAATGCTTCTTCTGCATCTATTGAAATGATCATATGGTTTTTATCCTTATTTAGTTAGTTAGAGAGATACAGGGAGAGAAAAAGATAGAGCACGACCAGGAGGAGGGATAGAAGGAGAGGGAGAGTGACAAGCAGACTCTGAGCTAAGTGCAGAACCTGAGGCAGGGTTTTATAACAGGACCTTGAGATCATGACCCTGAGATCGCGACCTGAGCTGAAATCAAGAGTCAGATGCTTAACCCAGGCATCCCTATCCTTTTTCTTGTTGATGTGATAGGTCGATTGATTTGCAAATATCAAACCACCCTTGTATCCCAGGAATTAATCCCACTTGACTGTGGTGAATGATTTTTTAATGTATTATTGGGTTCAGTTTACTAGTATTTTATTGAGGATTTTTTGCATCTATGTTCTTCAGAA
Source organism: Ursus americanus (assembly GCF_024610735.1). Taxonomy (NCBI): domain Eukaryota; kingdom Metazoa; phylum Chordata; class Mammalia; order Carnivora; family Ursidae; genus Ursus; species Ursus americanus. The sequence continues at coordinate 27,033,123 of NC_142135.1, forward strand.
ATATTGGCTATAGGTCTCTTTTTTTGTGAAGCCTTTATCTGGTGTTGGTATCAGGGTAATGCTGGCCTCATATAATGAATTTGGATATTTACCTTCCTCTTCTATTTTTTGGAATAGTTTGAGAAGAATAGGTGTTAACTGTCCTTTAAATGTCTGGTAGAATTCACCTGTTTCGTCCTGGACTTTTGTTTGTTTGGGAGCATTTGATTACTGATTCAATTCCATTGCTGGTAATCAATCTGTTCAGATTTTCTGTATCTTCCTGATTCAGTTTTGGAAGATTACATGTTTCTGAGAATTTATCAATTTCTTCAAGGTTGTCCAATTTGTTGGCATATAATTGTTCATAATATTCTCTTATAAACCTTTGTATGTCTGTGTTGTTGGTTCTTATTTCTCCTCTTTCATTTCTGATTTTATTTATTTGAGTCCTCTCTCTCTCTCTCTTCTGATGAGTCTGGCTAAAAGTTTATCTTTTGTTGATCTATTCAAATAACCAGCTCCTAGTTTCATTGATATGTTCTATTGGTTTTTTTTTTTTTTTTTAGTTTCTGTTTCATTTCTGCTCTAATCTTTATTATTGCCTTCTTTCTACTGGTTTTGTTTTTTTTGTTGTTGTTGTTCATCTTTTTCTAACTCCTTTAGGTATAGAGTTAGATTGTTTATTTTTTTCTTAAATTGATAGCTATCCAGTAGAATTATCATGAACAGTAAGGAGTCAATAATTTTAAAGTACATAGAGAAATACCTGGTATTTACCCAGTGCTTTTTAAGTGTTAGTGACTATTATCAATTTACTCTTACACTCTTTTCCCTCAGATTTCTCACCACAATTGTGAATACTCAAAATAAGATTTTTGTTTCCTACATAATTTGTGTATTAATTAGAAGTGATCAAACATGCTCCATGGTTTCATGAGACTAGTGCTTGTATCTGTCACTTGTCTTTTCATCTATTTGATGTGTTTCACCTTTCCTTATAGATTATCTTAAATTTCACTTCTATCCTATACAAAGAAAATCTGAGCAAGTAAAGAAACAAACTAAAAAACTTCATGTAAAATTTAGCACCTTGAGTCTTCTTTATGTAATGTTCATTATATCTTGAAGACTTTGGAATACTAGACATTTATTCTCAAAACTGTCAATATGGGAACCTGCTATGTGGGCTCTCGTAAAGCATGTTATAAGCAAGTGTTTAAAAACAGATTGAAATAAGGGGTGCTCTTGGTATTTACACATCTTGGAATTTATTAACCAGAGTGGTCAATATGCCACATTGATAAAGGTCATCTACAGTCAGACTGTATTGACATGTACACTGATATCCTTGAACACAAGTATAATAATATTAAAATAGAAAAAAATAATTATTTTGAGTGCCCATTATATGCTAGAAATCAATTCTAAGAACTTGATATAAATTATAGTATTTCATTCTTTCAAATGAAATGTATTATGAAATGTATTATGTATTTCAGTAACAATATGTTACACTATTATTGTGTATGACTAAACTATGTTTAGGGACTTTAGCTAAGAGACATCACTCCATTGGAGAAAGATCTCCCTCACTGTAGAGGCTTCACATAGCTTAACCTGGCTAATTAAATCAAAATTTCACTTAACAACTTTAATTTGTGAGGCTCTCTGTGCTAAGAATTAAACAGAGATGCAGTATAATTTTCATGGCTGTTTCTCTTGAGGAGCTCATAGGGTAGTCAGTGCTACATAATGATTAAGATTACATAGTCAAAGATTGGTTTGCCAAATGGAAGTGTCAAAATTATTTAACCTCTCAAAGCCCCATCAACTGAAAATCAGGACAGTAGTAATTCTGACCACAAGGGGTTATTTTGAGAATTCAGTGACATAGTCTGTATAAGTCAAAGGAGCATGTAAAATGTTCCTAGCATGTAAAATGCTAGGTCTTTAAGAATGAGTAAGAATAAACAGGCAATGGAAGGTGGGGAAAAAAGGAAGACATTCCAGATTAAACAAGTATTGAATTGTGGAAGGATGTATATTATAGAAGATGGGAATGTGTCCTACATGGCTAGAAGGACAAGGTGTGTGCAGAAGATGGTCCAGAAGAGGTTACTGGAGCTAGAATCTGAAGGCCCTAGGTGCTTTGCTAAGGCATGAGGTGATGAGAAAATATCAAATCCTCAGAGCCATCAAATGACTTGTCCATGTTTGTATCTTAGGAAAAGAGTCATACAGAAACTCCAGTAGAAAAAAAACTAAGTATCACAGCAACTATACACTGGAGAAAGGGAGAGACTGACGGTCTAGAAAATTAAGAAGAAGGCTGAACTCTTAAGAGTTATTATAGGATTGAGAAAAGTGCCCAGATATGGAAGTTATTTAGGACATAGCAGCCAGAGGATCTGCTACTTTTTTTTAAGAAGAGGAATTTGAGTGGGAAGAGTCAGGGAAGACTTTGTGTTCTTAAATGTACATTTACTGATTAATTAGTGACGCCACTGATGGGAGAGGCAGGAGACAATAAAACGATAAAAGACAATAAAGAAGGGTATTTGAGGTGAGAAATAATTAGTGTGATCTCAAGTATTTTGAATTTGGATGCCTAGAGAATATACATATATATATATATACATACTATAGTGTTTAGTTGAAAACAGATAGAGATATAACTTTGTAAGTTTTGAGCATGTATGTAATATTTGAGATCATGGGAGAAAGTGAATAAGCCTAGCAAGAATGTAGAGTGGAATTAAAGAGTCAAAAATAGAACATGAGTCAATATCAGTTTTTAAGGGACAGAGAAAGATAATCTATATTGAAAAGGTTCTGAGAGCCAGGAAGGAGAGAAGCCAATGGAGAGGACAGTTTGAATAAAGAAAAAGGCGTCAATAACCACAAACAGCACAAAAATTTATCACATAAGATGAACACTGAAAATAAAATATTGAATTATTCTACATTTATGTGCCAAACATGTATCCTAATGAAGGAGGACAGACAATATTTATGAAATTTTTCATTGTAATGGAATCAGCAGCCTCCAGAGTTCATAATTTATGAGCAATACCCTTGCATTATTCTTATTCTCATACACTGTTTCCAAGTGAAACACTGCCTTCAGGTGAAAGTATGAATAAATATACGAGTGTTTTGATGCTCAAGGCAATGCTACATTCCGAAATTACATACAATACTTCTGAATTCTGTTCGTTTACTAAATTATCAAAAGAAATCACAAATGATAACACACAAAATATAAATTGAAGTTGGTTAATGTTATTTATAAGGCCCAACACAAAATGTATCTAAACACTTTAATACTTTGTTGATCACCCATACCCGGCAGGAAAACAAGAAGAGTTCAAAATTGCTTCTGTGATGAAAAAAAAAAAAAAAAAAAAGCAAGAAATTAGCACACAAATCTACCATATTCAAACCTTGGTGTTTAAAATTAGCTAATAAACATGAAGGTAGCAATTGGAAATACGATATTGCATATGCATATGTATGTGTACACATATGTATATATAAATTGGATGCAAGAAGTCACCCACACATAGCAAAATGAAATCTGGTTATACCATTAAGATGTGCAGGGGCAGACATCATCCGACTTCCTAGCACCTATTCAACTTCTGCTATGTTGGACAAAGAACACGCTGTATGTGAGGTAGTCAGCCCTCCCCCACTGTGCTTCCTACATCCTCTCCCTTACCCCAAAACCCAACTGGCCACCAAAAATTAAGTTTAACAGTATTCAAAAATCCTGTCTGCTGTCTTCTTGTGATCATGTTCTTGTAATATTTTATTGAATAGATCTTTCTCCCTCCCTCCCTTCCTCCTTTCCTCCCTCTCTCCTCCTCCCTCTTTCTCCATCCTGCTCCCTCCTGTTTTCCCTCTCTTTCTCCCTCTCCTTTCTCTTCCCTCCTCCAGGATATCAAAGAGTCCAGGAGTCCACATCACCTGCTGGGACCCTCACCGATGAACTCCTTTACTTATGCCTGAGTGAGTAATAAACCTTTGAATTACTTGTGATCACTGGATTTGCTGTGGTGCTTTTAGACGTGGATGTTGTTAAAGAGTAACAAGAGGCAGACCTAGCACTGGTCTGATCAAAAAGTAACAAACATTAATAGAATGGTTATATTTAAATACTAAGTATTTTAAATAATTTTATAGTTCCTTGTTTTTATATAGAGTAGAAACCTACTGAAGCACTGTTGTTTTGGAACTTACTAGTCTTTTATGGTTTCATTTTTTTCACTACTACAATGGGTTTCTTTCATACACAAAGGGGGTAACTGGCAGAATACAAGTTGAAGGTTTAAATTTCAGTCAATGCTCCAATAAAAACAATAAAGCCATGATATATTTCTAATTTTATGTAGAGTTAAGGTTATTTTCAGCTAATATGGATAGATTCAAGTATGTAGGTACAGTAATCATCTGGCACTTTTTCATCTTTTAAGTCCATGTTATCAAGAATTAGACCTCTTTTTTTTTTAAGAGTTTTCCATAACACAAACAACTTGAAAGTCAATGTGAAACTAAGAGATAACAAATAACCGTATATTTCCCAGAAATTGAATCTGAGTAGTCCATATTCCATGGTCAGGTTTAAGAGAAGAGTTTTGAATGATTTGGAAGCTGTCATCACTTAGAAAAGCAATAAAGATGACACTATATAATAAAACTGTGTCTTCACGATATTTTATAGACTGCTGCTTCTGCCCGAATAATCAACCATATATATAATGTTTCACAAGAAATGAGTCTCATAGCCATTTGAAAGATAAAAAACCAAAGGACGAGAAAAAAAAAAAATTCCACGACCTAGTGAAACATATAAATAAATAAACACCTAGGGAAAATCCTCAAGTAAAAGAATACTGTCAGTGCTAAAGAATGTATTTATTTGCACTAGCATAAATTCAACTATCAATATAATTTATATTTATTCTTATGTCATCACACACCAGATAAAATTTTAGCTGGGAATGTGAATAACATACATCTGTTTCTCCAGGATATGCGCAAAGGAAATTAATATGTTGAATCACTAGGAAGTCTATGATGGACATCAAAAAGAAAAATTGTAGAGATATTTTTCCCAAAAGTAAACAATTATTCTATGACTTCTGAAAACTCAAGAAAAAGGACATACACTTGTGATTGTATAGCGTGTTGCATTTGTATTCACCACTTTGGAAGGTCTTGAATTTGAATAGCTCCCTTTCATGAAACTAATATGCTAATATTGACCTAAGATTGATTCCAGCCTATGGGTGTCACCATTTTAGGCCCTAGAAAATCATGTAGGTGGGTAAATTTAGATAGGTCCGCTTTAGGCCTCAGGGAAGAAAAGATAATATAAGCAGATGGCTAAATAAAAGACCCTGAAAGATCTTGGGAAATTTGTCTTCTGGGTTAAATCAGGCAATATCTGAACAGGAATTGCCTGTGAGCAATAGGAAGATTGAAAGATGGAGTGAAAGAAACTAGTCAATGATATAGTGGCACAAGTATGAATAACTTGGGCATACATAGAGTCCCGAAGGGAATTTTTGAAGGCAAATCTTTAAATATATGGGGGATTTTAGGTAGAGTATCAAAGATTAATTCATCCATTCAGAACTGTTTTTGTTTATTGTCTGCTTGTGCTATAAGTGATTTAGACGGAGTAGAGAAAAAAAATCACTTATCTCACAGACCTCAATGGTATTAAACAATAAATACTCCAGCCGTTTTACTGAATAAGATGAAGAAAAAGAGAGGGCTGGAATAGTGCCTGATAGAAAGAACCAATCTAGAGGATCTTGCTACTTGAGATGTGGTGACAGAGTGGAAAAAACAAGGAAATGGATTTCTTTTTAATTCTAGGAGAGTCGGCTTACCGAATGCAGTAGATGATACCTACAGTACTATCCCAAAGTCAAATAGAGTATATAAGAGTAGCAGCCATTTGAAAACTATAAAGAAATTGTGAGCATTATAGGAAAAGAGTTGTGTTAGGTCCCCACAAGATGAAAACAAGAAAAAGGGACTATCTCTCACTCATAAAGCTGAGTGAGCATTTTTAGGCGTAGAGAGCTGTATCCCTACTGGCAAATGTTACTCTCTTTTATTTATAGAGGACTTTGTGATTTAGATAATATGGCCTATTTGTTTGAGGGGAAGTTCCTTACATAACCTAGATACCATCCTAGCTTCAGAAATGCACCATCTCATTAGGGTTTCATGTTACTAATTTGAAGACTATGCTCTTTACATGATATGTTTCTTTCTAGTATTGAAAGAAATTATTTAATAAGCAGGCAACTTCCTGTTTCTCTGTCTTGCAATCTTTCATAATATAAGATTATTGGAAGACATTAAATTGCCAGAACAATTGTAAGACATTACATTTGTATATAATATATACCAGCTAAAGCCTCTCTAAGCTTCAAATTCTATTAGCTATCTCTATAGAATTATAAAATTCAGAGTAAATAGGCAGAAAAAAGGTAAAATATTCTCCTGACCAAAAAAAAAAAAAAAAAAGAATGTGTCATTCTCTACTAAGTTATTGGCTTGTAATAAATAAATTCTTGTTTCAGATGTGCAACAGAAGGTTTGGAGATGTCCCTCCAAACCTCCTGACTTCCAAACAAAAACGAACAATCGAACAATGCTTTTCAATACAATACTTTGCTGATGAAGTAATAGAAACTGTATGTCTCCATGTTTACCACCTGTATTTATTTCTATGAAAATATATCTTCTGGGGGTGCCTGGGTGGCTCAGTCGGTTAAGCGTCTGCCTTTGGTTCAGGTCATGATCCCAGGGTCCTGGGATGAAGTCCTGCATCGGGCTCCCTGCTCAGCAAGGAGTCTGCTTCTCCCACTTCCTCTGCCCCTCTCCCCACTTGTTCTCACTCTCTCTCACTCACTTTCTGAAATAAATTAAAATCTTAATATATATATATATAGAGAGAGAGAGAGAGAGAGAGGGAGAGAGGGAGAGAGAGAAAGATCTATTCTATGAATCTCCTCCCAGTTATGCCAGGATCTTTAATGTATAGATTCTTCTTCTTCTTCATGATTCATAGCAACTCATTGTTGGAAGAAAATTTCTATGGTCTTTCACATACTTGCATCTTTTAAGTAAGGATCTAATTGCCCTTTCTTCTAGATGCTTTTTGAGAATGTTTATATATTGGATAGCCTTCAAATACAGAGATAATATCTACTTCAGAGGCAAAGGACAGGCATACTTGCAAGTCATTATCAAATACTTGGGTTCCCTAAGCTCAGGGTTCCTCTCTAATGTAACCCACTATGTATTCAGGTATCACGTGGTCTTTTGACATCACTGTGTAGGGACTGAAACTTGGGGAATTGATTAAAAAATATTATTACTCTGCCTAAATGCTATTGCAGTAGCAGAGTAACAATATTTTTTAATTAAGTAAACTGCCCTTTATCTCTGAGCTAGTAGTCTTGTGTTGTCTACCGGCATCCATGGAAATGGGTCAGTATAAATTTTTAACTTGTAAATGAGGTAAAATCTCAGAACATTTAAAGTTCTTGACACTTATTCCTGTGAAAGTAGCTAAGGTTAAGACTATCTTTAAATATTAAAAAGAAAAATTATATAACCTTTTAGCTGTTACATTGGGAGCTTGAGTTAATTAGTCATGAATATCTAAGAGCCAATAATAATTAAATATCTAAATTCTTAATCTCAAATTAATACATTCTGCCAGATTTATACTATAGCTCAAATTGAACACTATAGATTTATACTACAGCTCAAATTGAACACTATTATATTTGTTTATCACAAGTATTGACCTAAAACAGTTTTGCTGAGAAAAAATGTTCTATAGGTCTCTGGTGTTTCTGCATATCTTACAAGCAGAGACACTGAGGTTTTTTTTTAACTGTCTTTTCAAATTTGTTTATATAGTGAAACATTTTGGGTGGTAGAGATAGTGTCTCCTGCTAAAGCAGAAGACATGTTTGTTCACTTTCCAGTTTAATAAAAATAATGCCACCCTTTGAGGCATTTTGCTTACACCCATTATAAAAAACTGAAGTTCCTTACCTGTGACACAAACACAGTGTGTGTACAACATCTAACTGGACCACACAGTGTCACCACCCGTCTTGAAGAAGAAGAGAAAGAAGCACAAACATGAAGCTCATGTTACTTGCTGTGACATGAGTGATAAAGTCCTTTGTCTGACCCAAAAGTCTTCTGTCAATGTCTCTGAAACTGTGGCAGGATTACCTGTTAGCTTGCCTGTAGGGTAACATCTTAGACCTTCCACAGTTCTGTAAAGTTTTGTGGTACATTCTCATAGTTCTTAAAAGTTCTATGATTGAATCCATAATCAAGTCCTCAACTAAATAATTTTCTTACTAAGTTAGAATACTAATTGAAAGAAAATCATTCGGGGCGCCTGGGTGGCACAGTGGTTAAGTGTCTGCCTTCGGCTCAGGGCGTGATCCTGGTGTTCTGGGATGGAGCCCCACATCAGGCTCCTCCGCTATGAGCCTGCTTCTTCCTCTCCCACTCCCCCTGCTTGTGTTCCCTCTCTCGCTGGCTGTCTCTGTCGAATAAATAAATAAAATCTTTAAAAAAAAATAAAAATAAAAAAAGAAAGAAAGAAAATCATTCATTTCTGAGATAACTCTCATAGCTCATAATTAGCATCGTATTCTCTACTTAATAACAGTTTAAGGCATAAAATCTAAATGTGCTTCAAATAGGGAAAAGTAATTTTTTTTAAAAATCAGTTAAGTGTCTCTAAGACTGAAGATTAGGCTTATCTATTTGCCTTGTCTGATGAATTGACTTAATTTCAACAGTTAGGATGAGCTAAATACAATATAAGCATATAGGGTGTTCAATTTTAGTTACCGTAATCTATTCCTCGTATTTCTTTCTGCTCAAGAAGAAATTAATTAATTATACCTTCAGTTGTTGAAGAGCTTTTGTTGTCAAACTAGCTATGGCTGATAGCAATTTCTCAACTGTATTTCCCCTAAATGCAATACTAACCGACTTCAAAATAAGATAAACATTCTTTTTTCCATAAGATTTACAATCATAAAAAATTTAGAGAATAAGAAGTATAACACAATAAAGGAAAAAAATTTTGTGGTAATCTCAGAACTAAATTAAAAGGCAATGACCTTCTAAAATTGCATATTAGAAAGCATACATAGCACAAATACTCAATTATATGAACTTTTTTTTTCTGGAAAAAATTCAAGCTTAGACTATGCTTCTATCTAGAGTAACACTTAATATTTTTTCAGTTTTATTGCTATTGTGCCTAATAAATAATACTTGTTCAATATTGATTAAATCTTAGGTTGTAATCCAAGTATAATTTAAACTGTTTGGAAAGTCTATTATAAATATTCTTGACTACAACACTTAATGAAATGATCCTCACATACCATAAGAAAAATGTCATCAGTAAATAATCAAATAATGAAAAGAGATTGACATAATGCCAGATATGTTGAAATATTGTTGCCCGTGAAAGGACTAGAGGATTTTGGAAAAAAGTATTGAAGCTTCTAACCTAACCCCCAATGAGCCACACTGACGAGTTGCAAAAAATAAAAAAATAAAAAATGAAAATTCTGAAAATTCTCACTAAAGTCTTTTGCCACAATGTGGAGAGAAACATACAGAGCCGGTATGTTTTCCTTGTGATCAGAAGTTAGAAGGAATTAGAGATTAGTGGAAACAGCTCTGGAAATAGGTGAAAAGAAGGAAGAACTTGACTCTTTCAGAACATAAATAATATATAAATATATATATATTTATTAGAGAGAAATAAGGGATGATAGATAGATGATAAATAGATAGATAGACAGATGATAGATTAGATATAGAATCTTTCTGTGTGTGTATAAAGGGATATCTAGAATGATAATCACTTGATAGTTCCCAGTGGTAGGATTTTATTGGTTTCATTTCTTCTTTGTACATGTCTATATTATTTCAATTATTTATATCGAGTAGGAATACCTTCACAAATAAATAAATTATAATATTTCAAGAGAAAATAACTTACTATGCTTAATTTTAAGTATATTTTATTGTTGTAATGTTTAATATTGCCTAAAGCAAAATCTGATTTCCTACTTGAAAGACATTGTCTTAAATATTTTTTTAAAAATCTGAAAAGTGTTCCAATTTACACAATCAAATGGTACATAATATGTTAGAAATACTAGACCATTTAGTCACTTTCCCATTTTATCTTCATATTGTAGAGAGAGGTCAGGTGTGATACAAAAGATATTGTGTGTTTTTTAATACTCAGATATATGCCTTTTGTCACTGTTAACCTGAGTTCCATATGTTGAAAGTAAAAGTGTTGATTGCTCAAGGATTCTCATATTGTTCTTAATTACATATAATGAATACATTTCAAAATAATTAAATCTCAAAAAACTTACTAAATCTCTAAAAAATATATGCTATATGTTTCATTTAACATTTTATCTGTAATTATTAAGTAATAAAATTCAAAACACAAAAAAGAACTGTCATTCAAGATCCAGTATAATCCTATTATTAAAATGAGGGGATAAATTTAAAAGCGATTATACCATCACCTATAAATCCATCTCAATTCATTAAATTACTTCCCGCAGGTCACTGACTTTCATTATACAATAAAAAAAAATTGAGTAGACTTTTTTATCACTTGTTATTTAAGTCACAGCTTGAGATGCTTAGAATCATTAAGAATAATCAAGTACATTGTATGAATTTTAATAAAATCGCCGCTTTACTTCTTGTACTTCTTTTGATCATTGCTGCAGTACTGAAGTGTCATGCTTGCAAATAATAGAATGAAATGAAGACACTAAATATTTACATTCAAAAGAAGAAAGTTAAGTCTTTTTTTTTTTCCATTTGGAGTGACTAATTTTGGAAATTATAGAGCTGTCTTTACTTGAACATACACGAAAAGTTGGGAAATCTCTCAGATATTAGGTAACTCTTTTCCATGCCCCAAAGGTACCCCCTGATAGAATACCCTTCCTGCTACTAGGGTGAATATATGTCTGTGTTAGTTACCTTTTGCCACATAACAAACCAGATGAAAACTTATGGCTTGAAACATCTAATGTATTTAGCTCATTATCTGGGGCTGAACTCGGCTGGGCAAACCTGAACTCAGCAGCCTCCCCCATGCAACTTTAGGTCAATTTTCTGTTGGATGGTGTCATACAGATATTTTTGGTGACAGTGGCATCTTACCACAATGATGGTATTAATTAGGGTGCTAAGGAAGAGAGAGGGAAGCGCACAAAGACTCTTGGCCTCAGAACTGGCACCCTATCTCTTCTGGTGTGTTCTATTAGCAAAAGCAAGTCAAAAGACTAATGCCGTTTAAAAGGTTGAACAAATAGATGTAATCTCTCTAAGGAAAAAGATGAAAAGTACCCCCCCTTAATTTTATGGAGGTATAAATGATACACAAAATACTGAGCACATTTAATGTATACAATCTGATGAATTTAGAGATATGTATACATCCAATTTACCATCATCACAAACAAGATTATAAACATATCCATCACCTCCAAAAGTTTTGTGTTCCTTTGCTTTTTGTTATTGTTGTTGTGAGAACACTTAACATGACACCTACACTTAACAAATTTTTAAGCGCACAGCACTGTATTAACTATAGGCATGTATCATGTATGCATTGTACAGCAGATATCTAGAATTTATTTGTCTTGTATAATTAGCTTTATACCCCCTGAATGATTACTCTCTACTGCCTTCCTCCCCATCCTCTCGCAACCACCATTAGATTTTCTGCTTCTATAAGTTTGACTACTTTAGATACCTCATATAAGTGGAATTACTATTATGTTTGTCCTTCTGTAACTAACAATTTGTTTAGCATGGCGTCTCGCGGGTCCACCCATGTTATTGCAAATGGTAAAATTTCTTTATTTTTAAGCTGAATAATATTCCATTGTATGAGTATACTACATATTCTTTATCCATTTGCCCTTGATAGACATTTGAGTTTTTTCTATACCTTGGCTATTGTGAATCATGTTGATATGAGCGTGAGAGCTCTTTGAGACTCTGATTTCAGTTCTTTTGGATATATACCTAGAAGTGGGATTGCTGGATCATATGGTAGTTCCATTTTTAATCAAGCATAGATACAGAAAAAAGAAAAACTGTAATCATTTTTTCTTTCCCAGTCTATCCAATGATGGTACACAGGATGGAAAATTATTACAGTGAGATTTGGCCTTAAAATTGCTTTGTGTTAATATAATTGTAATTACTTACATCCATAAGTTTTATTTTATTTTTTTAATTTTTTAAAAATTTTATTTATTAGACAGAGAGAGAGCATGCACAAGTAGCAGGGAGCAGCAGGCAGAGGGAGAGGGAGAAGCAGGCTCCCTGCAGAGCAGGGCTCAATCCTAGGACCCTGGGATCATGACCTGAGCCCAAGGCAGACGTAACCTATTGAGCCACCCAGGCACCCCCATAAATTTGATTTTAAAGTCACGTATTGGGGCGCCTGGGTGGCACAGCGGTTAAGCATCTGCCTTCAGCTCAGGGCGTGATCCCGGCGTTATGGGATCGAGCCCCACATCAGGCTCCTCTACTATGAGCCTGCTTCTTCCTCTCCCACTCCCCCTGCTTGTGTTCCGTCTCTCGCTGGCTGTCTCTATCTCCGTCGAATAAATAAATAAAATCTTTAAAAAAGTAAAAAATAAAGTCACGTATTTATCTACATGGAGAAATTGTTACTGGTTCCATGGCAGTTTCAGAATTTATAATCAATTTTAATATTATTGTGTTCGTATTTCTGTGTGTGTGTTTGTGTGTGTGTGTGTGTGTGTGTGTGTGTGTGTGTGTGTGTGTTGATGGTGGTAAAGGAAAAAATGGAATGTAAAGGAGAAAAGGAAAATCACATCCTAGGCACTAGGTATATCATTAAAAATTTATATTTCATTGGTATTTTAGGGAAAAACTTGCATGGAAGCACCTTAGCAGCTTCACATGTGTTCACATAGGCCACACAAGACAGGTTTGAATCTCAGCTTTTCTGACCCTTGGAGGCACACCCTGTCATCCTCCTGTGACATTCTGCTGGACAGAAGGCTTATGGGAAGGTGCTCTGAGCCCAATTTCTACTCACCTCCTTATATTTCCTGGGAGGCTGTCATGACTCAGTTTCTTACCATCGCCAAGGTTCTGAGGTCTGAGGCTTTCTGCTCAGACCCTTAGGGTACATCTGCAATCTATAAACACTTCCTAGAATGCTCCTAAACTTGCACTGCATTATCACTGAGGCCCTTCTCTTTCAGTTCCACCCTTTCAGAGCCTGGATTGCCTCCTTTTGCTACTCTTTCTTTTGATGAAGGAACAGAAGGCAAGCTGAGGACAAAGCAGAAACTAACACCCTGCAACACCCCACCCCCACCCCCGCTGTGGGATGTATGTGACATTCCTCAGGCACTCTTGGCTGCCCTAAAGGAAAAAGAAATAGTTAACCTACAGGGACCACAATCCTGGAAGACTTGAGTCTCCCTCAGTTTACAAATGTCTTAGTATTTACAAGAACAAAGCTATCAGTAACCCAGCTTCCAGAAGGGAATGTAAATCCAATTAAATGTCTTTATAACCTGCAGGCCATAGACAGATCTTGCAGAAATCCAGGAAGTTCCCAACTATCTTCCTGTTAATGCCTTACTAGAGGGGTAAACAACATTAACTGGATGATGGCAAGGCCTCTGGTATCCTGTGAGTCTTCTTTAACATATGAAAGTACTTTCTCAACCTCCCTTTTTCCTTACTGCCCCCAACCCTATAGTATATAATCAGCCACCCTTCACAACCCAGGGCAGCAGCTGTTTCTGCCCAGGGGTGCTGTCCCGGTGCTTTAATAAACCACCATTTTGTACCAAAGACGTCTCAAGAATTCTTTCTGGGTTGTCGGCTCCAGACTCCACCCCACTGAACCTCACCTGTATCCCAAAACCACATCACTTTTGTTGAATATGTAAATAAACTGAGTCTAACTCTGGCCTTCTGTATTTTACTGGCCAAATCTGCCCATCAGGAGTTGGCCAGGCCTGAGGCTATATGCTTGACAGGGACATATTTAAAAATACAGCTGCAGCCAGACTCACTTTGGCTTACCTCCTCGTACTTCCGCTGTTCTTTCTCCATCACAAAACCCTGAAAACTGCAGGTAGTGTTTCTCCCTAACAACATTAGATAGCACACTATATTGAACTTCCAAGAAAGTAATTGGCTCAGTTTCCAGAGCCCTGCGTCTTGACAGGGACGAATCCCACAGGGATCGTTTGAAACCGCAGGAGCAACACCATCCTACCCAGCTTTTCGAAAAGATTCTTCCCATCAACTATGACTCAATATCATAATAAGAAAGTTAAACCTCAGTGTTATCCTCCTGTATGTGGTATGATCTCTGCATTCTTCCCAGTGGCAAGGAGAAATCTTTCTTTTCTTTTGTGTTAACAGCAGTCATCTGAGTCTGAGGCTGCTGCGTGTTAGCTGGAAAACGTAGTTACCATTCTTGAAGTCTTAGGTGTAAACAGTCCCGGGTTTGAAATCTGAGAGCCTCTAAGGTGTGGACACAGATCATTCCCCATCTGCCTCCCACTATGAATGTAACAAGCAGCCTCTTGTCAATTGTGTGGTGATAAACTTCTTTTGTTTTCCAAGCATTTTGAGATTGGGTGTTACTTTTAAAATGTTTCAATTTTAAAATGAGATTTTGATGGGAAGAAATGCTGTTGGTTTTCACAGCCTCCATGGAATTTGTTTCATGATTATTAATGGCAAAGTCTAAATCAAGGGTATGTGTTCTTAGTAACCTTTTAAAATTACATGCATTCTCTAAACACCATTTGTTTTATTTTCCTTTGTTTCTTTGTTTTGTATCTTTTGTATTTAAAAAATGGTCACGGGTTTACAGTGTGCTTTGACCAAAGCTGGACTATAGTGAGAAAAAATTTTTATTGAAAATTTCATATTCATTTTTGAAGTAAATTTCTTACTATTCTACTTTGCTATATCTAGAATATAGATTTTTGAAAATATCCAGACTTTTCATTGTATCAAAAAAACAAATATTTGATAGAATATTAATATTCTTTACTAATGTAAGAACTGAGGGTGTAACATAAATTGACTTATTTTTCAGATTACTTTCAAGAATAAAATATGTGCACTTTCTAAGAATTGTGAAGAGTATCATGTTTCTTGTATATTTATATTTAACATATTGTGCCTCAAGATCACAAGCTGATGTATTAAAATATTTTAAATGACAAATTAGGATATGATTAACCACAGTGAGCAGAAAAATGCAGTTGAATATTCATATACAAAAATTGTCTTCAAATCTGTCAGCTTTGTTTTCCTTTCAGAGAAACCAGTGATTTTTGACAGGTGTGAATTGCAGCAATGATACAATTTTCCCCAGAACATTTAAATTGATTTTTAAACAAAAGTGATCCATCTTCATTTTTAAGTGAATGCATTTTTGTATTCTCGGGTAGCAGTTAAGATTTTCATCCTAGAGGATGACTTTGTGAAAAGAAAATGTGTCATTTGGAAATTTAAATGCATATAGTCAAATTCTAATGAGTGAATGCAATGCTATGCATATCAAGACATTTTTCAAGAATAATGAGCACTTACCCATTACACCTGAAGTATCTAGGCATTTCTAAACAGTTTTGTGATTGTAGATGGTTTTTAATCTTCAAAGGAAGTATGGACTCTTCTAAATATAACTATAAACAGTTTTTATAAGTGTTTACATATATGCTTTTCTTTATTATTTTAAGGATATTTTTCCTCCTTCTTTATTTCCGTTTTAAATGCCAAGTTCTCTCCTTAACATCTTTACTGAAGAAATATGAAGAAGTTCAGATTCCCAATTGCCTATTGAATTGTCTCAATGCTAATTAAATACTTCAAAAAATATAAAAAGAAAGTAAAGAGACTACAGTGTGCATATTTTTATGATTTATGTTTACTTTATATTTTTTTACATTGTTAAGAGCACTCAGGAAACTCTTAGGACATAATGTGATATGCTGCTGTGACTTCATCTTTCATTTCCATATGTGGTTATTGCAGTAACACAATTTTATACTGTTGGTTTTTTGACAATTGTCATATCTAAAATTTAGTATTTATCCCTATTACCGATAAACTATGAGCATTTTTCTGGGAGAATTCTTCTTTATGATTCTATAAGCCTAGAAAGTAGCATAAGAAATAAATATTATTTATTAAAGGTACAGAGCTGATGGAAAATGGGCTCTAAACATAGAAATTGAGTATGTCTTTACAACTTCTGAAATATGGCATGACAGA
Organism: Ursus americanus; assembly: GCF_024610735.1. NCBI lineage: Eukaryota > Metazoa > Chordata > Mammalia > Carnivora > Ursidae > Ursus > Ursus americanus. The sequence goes on from NC_142135.1 coordinate 27,049,521, forward strand.
GAATCTTATGAATGGTTTTGGAAGTCAAACATGTCCTCAACTATTCTCTCAGGAATAAGGGAATGCCCCCATAACTAAACTATTTAACTTCTTAGCATACTTGTTAGAGGTCAACAGACAAAAATTAGAACTGGGAGGGAAAAAATTACCTAAATCAGAAGTATAATTCAGATCTGGAGTCATTTCTCTTATCTGGGATATCATTTCTCTTAATCTGGGATATCAACCATGAGTTTAAAAGAGGCTATTCTTCCCACAAATCTGGGGGGAAAAAAAAAAAGGACACAAGATGAAAGATCTCAAACTGAGCACTGCTGCACAGACCTGGGATATTCTATCTTACACAATGACTTCAAATAATTATTTAAACACATTAAGAATTTCAGAAAATAAGGTAGAGTAAGATGAAATAAGATTAGGAATTGAAGACCTCAATTCCATTTTGCCTCATGCTCAGTTCATAGGCCAACAAATCTGAGGCCAACTTTCTTTTCAGCATTAAGATTCTAACAATGTCTTAGATTCCATTCCGTTAGTTGTGTTTAAAGTCCCACTTGAAATCCAAGTCAGAAAATGAGTGGAATCCAGTGTCATATTCTGTAACTATCATAACCTAGACAAAATTGGAACACCCAGAAAGACCTTCTTAAAAATAATTCAATCTAAGAACAAGCACAAAAGACATTTTTTGAATGTAAAAACATTTAGCTATTTAGAGAAATAATTATTTAAAACTCAGACATTATTCTGTATATTAAAATGTATAGGAGCACGAACAGATTAAATATTTATACATGAAAGAGTAAAGCTCTGAACAGATAGCATGACATATTTGAATAGTTATTAGCCCCCTGGAATAGAAAGAATTCCCTAAGCTTAGATATTATTAAAGAAATAGTAATAATTAACATGTAAATATTACTTTATATGTGATAGGAACTATATCTTTTACATAATGTATTAATGCATTTTATCCTCAAATGAACCCTACAAGTCAGGTATTACTATTATCTCCATGAAGATAGAGAAATCGAAGCATAGAAAGATTACATAAATTAGTTAAGAGCCAGGATTTCAACTCAGGAAGTCTTCATCATAAAATAAGTGATGGAAAGCATGGGCCACCTTAAGTCAATATTATTTGCATACACACACAAAGTTGTGCAAATGTAAAATCAAATTGTTAACATATGTATTGAATAGTAATTCAGACATCCCATTGCCAACAGTATCGTTGACTTGTTATTTGGATCATTTTTCCCATTGAAAAAGTTGATCAAGGACATTGTATTTTAAATAAAATGAAAATTTAAAAGTAGTACAGTAAAGGGGCACCTGGTTGGTTTAGTTGGAAGAGCATGCCACTTTTGATCTTGGGGTTGTGAGTTTGAGCCCCACATTGGGTGTAGAGATTATGAAAAAAATAATAAGCTTAAAAAATAATAAACTTTAAAAAATAATAAAAAATAAAAATAAAGTAATACACTAAAAACTAATTAAATCACAGCAAACTAGGATGATAAATGGAACCCGAAATGAGCTTTCAACATTCCAGCATTTGCTAATTAAGTAAATGTTAGCAAAAACTGTATGGCCTTGTGGGACTTAGGGTACAGAGGACAAAGTCTAGCACATGTCTCAAATGGGAGATATTGCTATGAGATGAACACAAAGAACTACACATTCAGTGAAAATATGAACTACAAAGAAAAAGAAAAAGAAAACTTGCTTGGTTGAAAATGTTTGTGCTGAAAGAAAAGGAAAAAGGAAGAAGGAAGGAAAAAGGAAGGAAGTCAGTCTAGCACTCATGTGGATTTGTAGCCCAAATTCTTGCCTAAGTAATTTGTAAATTCTTAAGCCCATTAAGAGTGAGACCCAAACTGCTACAAGAAATTGACAAAAACAAATGCAAAATCACTTAAGAAGAACCCACATATGTAGGACCTAAAAGATTATGATGGATAAATTTCTAAAGAAAATGAGAAGTTCAATCAAATATATAAGGAAACAAGCTATCATAAATGAAAGATAGTAGAAACAACTGAAAGTAAAGTCAAATCCAAAATTCTTCAAATATTAGAATTATAAAAGAGAGAATAAAAATTAGTATACCAAAGAAATATAGATTTGAAAAGATGAATAAAGATAAGTGGATTATTAAAAGTGTCAAAGACTTCTTCTAGGAGATAGAATGTAACACATTAAAATAAATATTTCATTTAACTTTTAATAGTATAATGGAAACCACTAGAGAGAGAATTAGTGAAGTGGAAAATAAAACTAAAAAAATGATTAAATAAATGTAGAGATACAATGAAACAGGAGAGAAGTTAAGAGGAAAGGGGAAAAAAAACAGTTTACATGTGGAATGGTGGCTGACTTCTTATAAAGAAGAGTAGAAGTCAGAAGACAGAAAAATGATGTATTCAATCCATTAAGAGAAAATGACTGCTAAGTTAGAATCTTACACCTAGCAAATTTTTTCATCAAAATAGAAGATATAATAAAGACATTTTCAAACCAAAAAAGAGACAATTTATCACCAGTAGACTGTCACTAAAGGAAATTTTAAAGAATATATTTCAGACAATAAAAGAATGAAGATCAAAAGTGGTAAATATTTGGATATATCTATACAAGTTAGATAGTATGAAAAATAAGGTCTTTTAGAGTTAAAAAAGTATGTAAAATACCCAAAATAATGATGAAGAGAAGGATAATGTATGGACTTAAATTATTCTAAAGTGTTAATGTTGTTCTGGAATCGTTAGGGTAGTACATTTTGCTAAATTTGTGACTAGAGGTGTAAGGTTGGAATATGCGAGGGCTAGAAAGGCAATCAGATGCCAAAAGAGAGAATTTGTGGTATTCTTGGGGAAAATGCTGTGTTCTTGGATTTTACCTTTAAATTAATGAGAAGCCACTTGCAAGCTTCCATGTGGAGAATAAGTTGGGGAGAATGACCACAAATTCAGAAAGAATGGAAATCAATCCTTGATCTGGGAGAAAAGATAAAAGAGGATAATAAATAATTACTAGGTAAAAATGACAAGACTGCACAGAAAGGTGAAAGCAAGAATGACTTGGGTTTTATTATATATAAAGTAAATATATAACTTCCAATTTCAGCTCAAGTATGAGTAGAGCTGTGAAATCATCTTTCTTGTGCTACAAGAGCTGAACAAACTGAAATCAATGAGTTTTCTTGGACCTCTCAGGGAATTGAGGTCACTGGGCAAACCACAACCCAGAAATTTGTAAAGAGAGGCAAATATAGTGAATCATAGTCAAGATGTGCATAGCAGGATCAGAGGCCACCAAAGCTATCAACTGGTCAAAACACTTAAACAATACCTACGTAGGAAAAAGAATAAGAATTACATTGACTTCTGTTCAAAAACCAAGTAAACAGGAAGCAAGTGAAGTGAAATATTGAAATGTTGAAAGACAAAACACTAAACTAAAATTCTATATCCATCAGAATTGTCCTTCAAAATTAAAGTGGAAATAAAGTGATTTCTCCTGTACATGAAAATGAAAATAAAGGATAATCATAAGCAGTTCTGTGCCCATAAACATGATAACTAAGATGAAAAGGGTGAATTCCTTGAAAGACTTAACTACCAAAACTCAACAAGGAGAAATAGATCTCTGAACAAACCTGTAATATATTAAAGAAATTGAAGCAATAATTACTCACCTTAAAATGAAAGCACCAAGCCGAGATGGTTTCACTGGTAAATTCTACCAAACATTCAAGGAAGAAATAAAAATTCTTTACAGTCTCTTCCAGAAAGCAGAAGCAGAAGGAAATCTCCCTAATTCATTTAATAGTACCAAAAGTACCCTAATACTAAAACTGGGTAACACATTGCAAGAAAAGAAAACTAGGGACTAATATTTCTTATGAACTTACATGCAAATATCTTCAACTATATTAAGAAGTTAAGTGCAACTAGGCATAAATATAGTTATATGCTATGACCAGATGGTATTTATTCTAGGTATGAAAGAACAATTTAACATTTGAAAATCATTCAAAGTGATCTACCATACTAATGGGTTAAAGAAAAAAACCAAAAACAAGCAAACAAACGGAACAATACAGGGGAAGAAAAGCATTGGAAAAGAATCCACAGCCATTCACAATTAAAACTCAGCTAGGAACAGAGAGAACTTCTTTAACTTGGTAAAAAGTATCTATAAAAGTCCTACAGCTAACATCATACTTAATGGTGAGAAATTGGATGGTTTTTCCCTAAAATCAGGAACAGTAAACACAGGGTGTTCCCTTTCACTACTTCTACTCCCATTGTGCTGGAAGCACTGACTAGTGCAATAAGACAGAAAGGTATATATATATTGCAGAACGGAAGAAAAAAGACTGTCTTGATTGTATATAGGGAAAAATCCCAAGGAATCAACAAAGACAAAAAATAAAACCAAAAACAAAAGCAAAAAACAAAAACAAAAAACAAATATGAAACTCCTGGAATAAATATATAATTATAGCACTAGGTTGCAGGATACAAGATTAATACATAAAAATTAATTGCTCCCCTATATACCAGCAATGAACAATTAGAATTTGAAATTAAAAATGTGGCGCCATGTAGAATAGTGCCAAATATCAAGAACACTTATAAATGTATAAATATATAATGTACATATAAATATTATAAAATCCATATAAGATTTATGTGTGGAAAAATGTAAAACTCTAGTAAGGGGTTAAAGAGGAACTGAATAAATGGAGACATATTATATTCATGGATCGGAATACTTAATATTGATAATGTGTCAGTTTTTCCGAACTTGATCATACCACAATAAAATTAAAAATTTGAGCAAGCTATTTCATGGGTTTTAGTAATTGATTCTAAAGCTTATAAGGAAAAACAGAAGATGTGAAATACCCAGCACAGTTATGAAGAAGAACAAAACTGGAGAACTTTAAGACTTACAAAGATACAGTAATCAAGACAGTATGGATTGGTGAAGAAATAGACATATAAATCAATGCAGCAGAATAGAGAGCTAAGAAATAGACTCACAGGTGGAATCAACTAATCTTTGACAAAGGAGCAAAGGTGAGTCAATGGAGAATTGATAATCTCTTTAATAAATGGTCCTGGAACAATTGGATATCCATATGCAGACAAATGAATCTAGACATAGACATTACACCTTCCACAAAAGTATTAACTCAAATGAATCATGAACCTAAATTTAAAACACAAAACTTCTAGAAAAAAAAAAAAAAAACAGAAGAGAAAGTCCGTTGGAAATAGAATATGTTGATGAGTGTCTAGATATATCAAATACATGATTTATGAAAGAAAAAATTAATAAATTAGACTTTATTAAAATTAAAAAACTTCTACTCTATAAGTTCCTGTTAAAGGAATCAAAAGACAAGCCATGGACTGGGAAAAAATATTTCCAAAACATGTATCTGATAGAAGACTTGTACCCAAAATATACCAAGAACCCTTAAAACTCAACAATAAGGAAAAAAAGCTAAATAAAAAATATCCAAAGATCTGAACAAACATAACACCAATGATGGTATACAGATAACAGCTAAATAACTGAAATTATGATCAACACATTTTGTCAACAGGAAATGGCAAATTAAAACAATGAAATACTACTATACACTTATTAGAGTAGCTGAAATCCAAAAATCTGACTCTGCCAAATGCTGCTGAGTATGTGAGGCAACAGGGACAATAAAGGAAATCATTCATTGCTTGTGGGAAAGCAAAATGGCACAGTCACTTTGAAAAACATTCTGGCAGCCTTTTTCAAAGCCAAACTTAGTATTACCATGTGATCCAATAATCATGCTCACATTTACCCATTTAATTTGAAAACCTATGTTCACACAAAAGTCAGAATACAAATATTTACAGCACTTTTATCCATAATTTACAAAAACTGAAAACAACCAAGAGGTCCTTCAATAACTGAATTAATAAGCAAACTGTGTTACATGCCTATAATGGAATGTTATTGAGCAATAAAATACATCTATGAAAGTGTTAAAAAATTTAGAGGAAACTTAAATGCATATTAATAAGTGAAATTAGGTATTAAAAATCTGCATATTATATGACTATAATTAATGACATTCCGGGAATCACAAAGATATAAAGACAGTAAAATGATCAGTGGTGAGCAATATGAACTCATATTTAGTTTAATATAGACACAAATGGTTACATATAAAAATATTTATAGATGTATGTACAAACACATCAGTATTAACATGTATATTTTTGCTCTGTCAGCTGAAAGCCTAAAACAAATGATGCCCCACTAGCCACTGGCGTGCCTAATGCCCTTATCTTGGTTTTTTAATACCATTTTCTAATCAAAGGAAGCTGGGATCCTTGGAGAAATTACAGTTTTTAGGCCTGGGACACATATGCAAGGGGAAATATGCAAGATGGGTTTGGAGCCTCTTACAGTACTGAAAAGTAAGAAAGTGTTAAAAATTTTTTTAAAAATGCATTCTTTGGGGTATTCCAAACAGTGCAGGAGCCAACTGAAAGAGCTTTAGTGGTGGAACGGTAGAGAGGTGGAAAATGTGAGCAACAAGATTAAAAAAAAAAAAAAAAAAAAAAAAAAAAAATTTTAAGTGGCAGTGGATTATAACCTAAAGTATAAAATAAATATCTGAGTTCATTCTGATATAAATGAATAATTGTATAAATTAATATGTGGAGAAAAGAAACAAATTTCCCATGCAGAATAATTCTACATAATATATGTAGATACTGAACCCTCAAAGAGGGGTATATAATTTTCCATTCTTTTGGTGTGGGTTGTGCCTAGTGACTTTGCTTCCAAGGTGTGTAGTAATGAAAGAGGGGAAAAATACTAACTTTACAAGGGAGAAACCTGATGAACACTGCCTTGTGTCGATGACCAGGGCCAACATCAACATTCATAAATCATGTTGATGGTATATACACCTGATATGATGTGGTGAAAATGACATTTTCACTTTTGCATTCTTCTCCCAAAAAGTGATAACCCCAGTTTTAGCATGAGAAAGACATGCCGATAGTAGGACGTTCTACAAATACCTGACTAGTATTTCATCAAAAATAAGGGAAGTGCACGTAACTGCCACAGACAAGGGAGCCTAAAGAGCCAGAGACATGACAACTAAATAGAGTATGTTATCTAGGATGGGATCCTGAAATTTACAAAAAAAAAAAAAAAAAAAAGACATTGGGCACAAACTAAGGAAGTCTAAAGAAAACATGGGTTCAATTCATAATAATATAATAATTTTGATCATTAATTGTAATAAATGCATTATACCAGTATAAGTGTCAATAACAGCAGAAACTGTGGGTCCAAGCTACATGAAAGTGTCTGTACTATCCTCTCAGTTTTTCTGCAAATAAAAAAAAAAAGGCCAATGAAGTACAGTCTAATAAAAATAATAAAAGCAGGTATAATAGTGTCTGTGAGAATCAGATGAGATTAAGTATGAAAAAGAGCTTGGAATATTACAAAGCTCCATATAAAGGAATATAATTCCTGGTTTTAAGATAGTAATTTTCACTTGCTTCTGGTTTAACATGAGTGTTAAAATAGGGATTCTTAAATTCTGCTTTCTGGATTAGTGGAGTTATAACTAAATTAGATTTAATTGTTTAAAGAAGGGAGAATATATATCCTAGAATTCTTTCACAGTATCCATCTTGGTCCAAAATGATTTGACCATTATAATTGCATAACATAATGATTTGAAACTTACTTGGGAAAAGGAGGTTTATCTTTAAAAATGAGCTAATTAGCTAAAAGACTGCTTTTATAATTTCTTGTGCCCACAAGCAAAATGTTAGTTTAATAAAGCTGAAATAAACCTGACATGTATTCTTGCTAATTTTCTTTTCCAACAGCACTTTAATCAATAATGTTCAGAATTCAGAGCTACCTTTTTATTATTTTTAGAATAAGGTAGGCTTAATTTCAATGTTTTGAAGAATTTGGATTTATGCATAATAAAAAATTTAAAATATGAAGAGTTGGGGGTTGTATCCTTTCTAAATCAGGTGCATTATTTGAATTTGATACTACTTTCAATGAAAATCAGCTACTCAACAACAAATCAAGCAATTATTTTTAGCTGGCTCTCTAGATTTCTGTAAAATAATCTGACAAAAGTTTACATTGAAAAGGCAATATTCTTTTTTGGTTTTAATTTCTGACCCAGAAAGTATGAATACAGCATACAGCAAATTATTGAAGTATTTAATATTTATAGCTCTCGACACGGATGGTATGTGGTATACTTGATTAAAGGGCAATTGTTATATTGTACATCTCTACCAAAATCTTGCAAGGGCAATGATAGTTCAAATGTAAATCCCATTGAATAAAATATCCTTTACTTATGTCTAAGGATAGAAAAATTGTTTCAGTAGTTTGATTACTTTGCATTGTGACCTAGAATATTGTTTGATCTCAGATATTAAGATGAGTATACTTATTAAAGAGAGAAAGAGAAAAAAAACAATCATTACCTGACTACCTGCTGTGTATCAGTAAAGGTCCTATTTTCCACGTAGGATCTTACTGAATAATATCACAGGAAGGTACTATTAATGTCATTTTAAACATAAGAGCACTGAGGTTCAGAATGTGTAAGTTACTTAGTGTGGAAAATTATGCAGTCAGTAACATGCAGTAGAGTCATCTAAGTTCTGGAATATCTGAATCCAAAATCCATCTACTTCCCATTATACAGCAAGTCATTATAATTGTTGGTTCTGTTTCTACTATGTGACCAATCCCACAGTCCCCAAAAAGAAAAAAAAAAAAAAACAGTGTAGGCCAACCTCCTATGAAAAGTAAAGAAATAAAAAGATCATGTGAAGACAGAGTTAGGCATATATTTGAGTTATTCTGCCTCAAGCCAAGGAACACCAGCCTCCACCATAAGCAGGAAGATGGAGAAATTGAGTTGCCATAAAGTTTGGCAGCTTATTGTTCTGGACCCACTTGGCAGAAAACTGCATGTGCAATTAAAATCCATTCATGCGGTTCACAAACACACTCTGAAGCCCTAGGTTAAGAACTATTTTAAAAATATATAAACGACATAGAGAAATGAACCTTTTCATTGGACATTTAGCTGTTTGTGGATGTACACGTGAGAATGTGAAACTGAATAGTCCAGTGTAGTTTCTCCTGCACTTGATGTGAAAATCAGGAAGAATACCATTAAAGAGACTGAATCAATCTGTCATGTTCTGCTAATAAATAATAGGAAGAGAGTTGTTTATTAAAAAAAAGACTTATAAAGCAGAAACTTTGAGAGGCGCCTGGGTGGCTCAGTTGGTTAAGTGTCTGACTCTTGATCAGCTCAGATCATGATCTCAGGGTTGGGAGATCGAGTCCTGACTAGGGCTCCATGCTGGACATGGAGCCTTCTTAAGATTCTTTCTCTCCCTCTCCCTCTGCCCCTCCAAACCGCCCCTCCCCACTCCTCACCCCTGCTCTTGTGCAGGTACACACCCCCTCTCTGAAAAAAAAAAAAAAAAAGGCAGAAACTTTAAGGATGCTAATTTTAAGTTTCTTTTTTTCTGGCTGTGATGTAATGGTCGTATTTTATAGATCTATCATGATCAATCATTTAAAATAAATTCTTCCTACTTGAAAAAAAAGTAAAAAAAGAAGAAATTAAGGAACATTTTAGCAGGGATAGTGAATAATGGCATCTTAAATAAAAGTTATGCGTATTTCCCAAAATAAAGCAAACTTGAGGAAACAATAATAAATGTGGTAATAAATTACTAGAATGATATTCACAATGTACAAAACATGAATCAGAGAGAGTTGCAGGAAGTACATATACTCTGAGTCATCAGGGGGAACTGTATCCGTTTTTTGGGGTTTTTTTTCCAACAGATTATTGAGGTAGAGTCTTTAGGGAGTATTTGAAAACAAACATGAATTCAATATTCTTTTCCTGAAGAAAAGAAGTCTGGGGGTATTTCTCCAAACATCAGCCGTTAGTCAGCACTAGATCTGAAACAGATAGCCAAGAGTATTTTTTTCTTCTTCTCATACTTCCTTGTGGAAACAAGTGATTGCACTCTGTACTGGATTGAAATCCAATTATCTGAGCACTTTTTCTGTGTGTAATAATTTTGTCCGTCCTGTTTTTCCATTTATTCCTTGTTTTGGTTCTCACGATTATCCCACAATTGACCTTTCCAAATCAATGGGCATACTATTTACCCACAGAGCCAGTATATAACAGCAGTTTTACTAATACTTACCTTGGCATCACAGTCTGGCAGATGTCAAAAGATGAGGAAGGTAAAAACTCACAGAACTGACCCTTCCTCTTGGTAATAGAATTAAATTTACAATTAACCTTAATTTGGCTACATGGGATGAACTTATGAGTCATGAGTCATGCTTTAGAAATATGAATGTTGAATTCAGTGATCCTAATATTTTATTTTGGACATTGTATCAGGAAAATGTGCACCTTTATAGGATAAAATTTATCAAAGTAAACAAAACTGATAAAGAATTTACTGTCCAAAATATTATTACATTTTCCAAAGTGCTTTGGTTACTGATAAGGAGAGCCTAACAGGCCACAGGTGTCAAACTTAGTAACATCTAATTGTGACTCCCTCGTGCCCAGGAAGGTTCTGTGAAATCTATTTGCCAGAAATATGCCAGCCTTTTCCCTCAGGGGAAATATACCCATGGCCAATTTCTTTTCTATTGACATTGAGTTCAGTTTCATCCGGTGCTATGTAGTTGGTGTTTCATCCCACTGACACATGGCCTGAATATCTCATATTCATGCATGCTAATATCAGGAACCCCACTATCTTCCTCTATGGACCTGACTAAATTATTTGCCCTAGCATTTCAGTCTCCTTCTGGATCATCACTGGGACTTTTTGGTGGGCATTCACATGATCCACTTTAACTCTTCCTCTAATTTCCCACACACATTTCCATAACTTAGTGCCACTATAAGAGGTTTTTGTTTTATTTTGTTTTTTAACTAGTCATCATCCAGAGTCTCATGACTACTACATAGTGAGGCTATTGGTTATACACCAAGATTCAGTGAGTATATAAGTACTCCCTAGAAAGCAGGAGCCTAACTTCATTTACATATAAGTGAACATCTCTCAACTCTGCCAATTCTTCAACTTGTCTTTCCCGAGATTTATCTTTTGCCAAGAATATTGCTGCTAATTTCCATACAGCTATGTAGCCCTCAATTCAGAACAACTTGTTTTATCTCTTTTAAAAAGATGTAGGGCTCAGACCACAGAGTGATGGGGCAGAGAGTTCTCAAAGAGATCTATTACTGGCCTGATAACTGGATAAGCAATTTGCTCGTATCTACAGTAGACTGTGAAGTTCTCTTTGGTGTTGATTTGACCATGCCATTTCTGTCTTATGAATGAGCTTTGCTGTGTCACCCCTTCAAAAATATCTCTGAAATTAACCAAGGTAAGATATTTTGAGAATTATCAAGATAGCTTGAGAATTATGTCCTTCAATGGTAGAAATAGTTCAGAAGTTATCAACTGCCTTTCAGATGGGCTCTATGAGCAGCTGTCTCAGAAAGACTTCAAGTCCAAAACCAAATAGCTTTTTCAAAGAAGGGCTATTAATTTTTTTCCAAATGCTTCAGTCTTTATTTATTCTTACTGCATATATGATGAATTCTATCTCAATAGTTAAATCATAAGGTCCAAATGAGATACTTGTGCTACACTCTATTTTTTATTCTAAATCAATTGCTTCTTCTCAGAATTCCTATCAAATTCTGAATCAAATTCAGATGTCTTTTTTTATGACATTGTAAGTAGGACCTACAATAATTCCTAATTAAGTAATATGATTTTTGCCAAAATTCAAACAGTTCTGCTATTCTCTGGACTTTATATATATTGCAAGGGTCTGTTAGAGGTAATTTATTTTTCATGATTTGATTCTGTCTCTGTTTGCTCCATCTATGTAATTCCCAGGAATGCACAAATTGGACTGAGACTTGGATGTTGGCTGGATTTGTGAATCAGTCTCTATTTGCCATACATGTCTCTATGTCCTTTATTCCTCCTGAACTTCTTCTTCTGATGACATAATATCATAATATCAATAGTGCACAACATGATCTTGATTATTATTAACATCTTCAGATTTGCTTTGTCCAATATGAAAGCCACCTGCCACAAGTGGCTATTTAAATTTAAATTAATAAACATTTAAGAAAAAGTCAGATACTCAGTCCTGTTAACCACATTTCAAATACTCAATAGCCACATGTGGTTAGTGGCTGCCAGGTTGGACAGTGTATATATAGAATATTCCACCACCATAAGAAGTTCTATTAAACAGCAATACAGTTATGCTGTATGAAAAGTATGCTAAATTATGAAAATGTAATTTTAAGTATTCCTGTGGCAGTTTACAAATACACAGTAGATTCCATTCCATGAAGGTGAAAATTGCACCTGGCTGAACTCTCAAATTGGAATGGAAAAGATGTCATTAGCCAGGTTTATAATGTTATACTAGCCTCCTTGGCCTTTTGTACTTTCTGTATAGTTTTTGTTTGTTTGTTTAATCACTTCAAGAATAGCTGACACAAACAAAAGAACCACTTAGCTTACTACTGTATAGTGTAATTTTAACCTCGAAGAACCATCTGCCTTATGCACTGGCCAGACAGTTCTGTTCAACAGGACACTATCTGGAATCAATATTCCAACCACAGTTTCTTTGATCAAATCAGTGAATTCGTAATGGCCTCCTAGAATTCTGTATTGTTAAATAGTTACTACTGAGGAAGGTCAGGACAATTCCAGTGGTTCCCATTCAGCATGACCAATTCAAACCATGTCAAAGTTGGCATTAAGCAATATCTACATGAAAAAAGCAAAAGCCACATGCCCCATTCACAAACAATATCCACCCTAAGTATGCATTCAAATCTAGGTGACACAACCACTAAATAAAATCTCCAGCCACAGATTCCAATTTATATGTCCACCCCTACATTTTGCCTCTCATTCGCAGAGCATCCAACCCTCAGTTTCAGAGCCTGGCCCTTCAGGTCACCATCCTTATGGCCCTTAAGGTTTACTGTGCTTTGACCACCTACATCTCACAACCCTAAGACTGCACACCACTCCTCAGTCATTCATCCAAATTATTGCAATAAGGCTAAGAATCTCAGGGGTTGAATGAGCAGCCTTTCAAACTTGATTTTTCAGAGGCGATGGCTTTATTTGAGAGGTGATTTCAGCCAACTGTTCAAATATTTCTTTTGTCCAAATCACAGCCATACTTGCATCTAAATTCCTCCAGACAAGGACAGAGAACTATAGAAAGTAAATTTGCCATTTTTCTTTAATAGGTAGAGCTGGCGTAGGAGAAGCACTCCTATGCCTCAAACATTGATCATGTGTTACAGAATTCCTTAGTAGAAACACCATCAATTTCCTCTTTTTTTTTCCCCAAAGAATTTCTCAAAGTCATCTAAAGAGCTCTATCTTGCTTCCCACTTGCCATCTTTTCATTTCTTGTGATTGATATTCTTTCATAAGATTTTGCTCTTTTGACGATCATGCCACCCTATACATTCTAAGCGAGTAGGTAAGTAACTATTTCTAAATATATTCTTATCTCCCCAAAAGCAAAATTATGTAAGATGACCAAGATTATATTACCGACACCCTCTCTCTCCTCACATCATCAGTGTCAATGTCATTAAGTCACCATCCTCATAAAGACAGACTAATGCTCCTGTATTCATAGCCTTCCAACTGCTTGAAAAGAGCATTTCATTTTTGGGTTGGGTTTGGGGTAAGGCAAGTTTTCCTCTCAAATTAGGTTCACCAGACTCTTCAGTTAACTTACTGAAGCTGATTAGCTTTCATCCCATCTTGAAGGATCGAATCACAAATGTTCAAAGGTGCTTGGAAATGAGTTATTCTCAGTAGCAGTACTGATTGACACTGAGGGATACAAAGGGATGGCTGTTAATTCTTTGATGGGGACAATTCAAAAAGGCCACCCCAGCTACAGAGCTCATTGGGCCTCAGTTACACCTGCATTAGAGACCAACTTCTTAGGTCCACTTCTGCCTTATTCCTTTATTGGTATGTACTTACTGAGGGTAACCCCCCCACCATTAATAATCTAAGTGCAACTTTTCATCAAAGTTTTTCTAAAGAACCCAATCAGGTTTCTGAATGAGTTGGTGATCCATGTTGAATTTGAGCATCATTGCAGATACTTTAGTTGGACTATTTTTTTTAAAAAATTTCTGATGTCAATAATTTTTGGATCTTCTCTTGGTTCTTCTTGTGATCTACTTGGATTTCTTAGGGAAGATCTCAATATGTTGCCTGGATGGTAAAGGACTGGCTTCCAGTTCCTTAGAGACACATGAAGGGAACTAGGCACTTTCAGGATTCAGCATGCTGTACCCTTACACTTACTGAATTTTCTTGATTTGGGTACTGTAATCATGTTCTCTGCTCAGCTGTGATCATCCAGTGGTCTCTGCTTTTTCATTCCAGAGTGTAACCTCTAACCTTCTGATAGGTGAGGAAGAGCAATTAATCAATAAAACAGGTTTAGAAGGGACTCTAAGGGTCAAACTGCTTCTTAAACAGGTTTCAATCCTCATCTATCCTCATCCTAGCATTTATCTGAGTTTTTTGATGATCTGTCTTAGGGGTTAGGTTATTTTTCATCTTACCCATATTCTACTTAGGAGTTGGCATTTTCTGGGTCTGCTAACCCCATTACTACTCATTCATAGGATTGCAAAACTTTCCAAAGTATTTTCATCATAGCTGAAACTTGTTCCTGTTTTTCTCTCTCTTTGTCGTATGATTGATTATTGAAACAGAATTTAAAAACCTACATTCAAGGAGAAGAATTTATAAAAAATAAGAGTAAAGCATTGATATAAAGAAACCTTTAGGGTTGAGGAACTAACTTATCTATTACATTAACTGATTGCCCAAAAAATCTAGGAAAATTAGTCCAATGCTGGGAATCTCCCTCAGTAATTTCTTTTGAGACCTCAAGTCTATGTAAGTATGTTTTTTATAAAAATAAAAATGATACATGTATATAATGCTTTAAAATGTAAATTAGCATGTCAAATGCAATGTATTCGCACGTACTAAATATTTTTAAAGTGTTTTTGTAGCATGTGTTTTTTTAAAGACATTAAGGACTTGAAATAAATATATTCCTATTCACATGTGGGCAAATTTGGAGAGCAGTACAGAAAATATATGATTTATATATAATTCATATGAAACACATATATAAATGAAATATATAATTTAATCACTAAACAATTAAGGCTAATAAATTCTTTGAATGTATATACCCTCTCTGCAACAAAATGATAACAAAATAATGCTCTAAATTCATTTATAATCTATTCCTTTACTGGGAAAAAATATGTCTAAATTATCTAAGTTGTCTGAACTAAATGGAATTTACATAATTCCATTTTTTAAAAAATTTGAGCTTTTATAAATTCTTATACTCCATTTAATATTAAAAGTGAAAGGTGATCAATGTCATATCAAGGTATCTAACCAAGTTTTGTTTTTCAATAATTATCTTTTTGCACCATAACTCAAGGTCATATTAAACATTCAGTTGTATTGCCTTTTCTTTCATTATCCCCAACAAGTTGAAAATAAAAACTATTTTAAAATTCACAAAGCAGGGGAAGCTGGTTGGTTCAGTCAGTTAAGCACCTGACTCTTGATTTTGGTTCAGGTCATGATCTCAGGGTTGTGAAGTTGAGTCCTGTGTTGGGCTTTGTGCTCAGCAGGGAGTCTGCTTTAGATTCTTTCTCCCTCTCCCTTTGTCCCTTACCCCCTCTAAAATAAATGTTTAAAAAAAGAAAAGAAAAGAAAATTCACAAAGCAATATTTAACTCAATCTTTTAATGGCGTTTGTTTAACTTACTGTATTAGCTTTTTCATGATTACATAACACCAAAATCAATGAGCTATCTCTTAGTTTTTCTAAGAAACTTTCACAATTAACATCAATGTCTTTAAATATGGAGTGCTTATGACAAATTATAATATCCATAGTTAATTTGCATTCAGACTCTATAGAGTAGATTATAATATATATATAAATACTTTTATCCACCAATCTTTAATGTAGAACCAATTTATGTGTTTGGAAAAATAATTATCTCCTCTTCCCTTACCAATACACCCTTATTCCTTTTATAGCATGTATTAGATGGTTCATGAGTAAGGAAATAAAACATGGTCCTTAAAAATCTCATCAATTTTTTTACTTCATTTTGAAACATGCATTGTATTTTGCTCAGTTTTCTTCTACATTCTCAGGATAGCATTTTCTTACTTCCATAACATTTTATTTTCTTCAGTAATGCCAACTAGAGACCTCTTTAGCCCTATTTGGTCTTTTAAAAATACATCAGACTACTCCCTTTCTTAAAAAGCATTTAATGTCTCCCAAGGCACTTAAAATTAATGCCAAACTCATCACCAATGTCTCAAACCTAACAGAATGTGTCCCTACCCCTCAGACACTAATTTCTAATCATGCCAAGCTTCCTTCAGTTTTTTGAACACACTTAGCTTGTTCCAAACTCTGCCTTCTATCTATAATACTCAGTCTTCCTGGGACAATTTCCTTTGCTCCACCATATGATCAACTCCTTCTCATCCTTCAAGACTCAGCACACAGGTCACTTTTATCAGTGAGGCCTTAAAAGACAACATAATATAAAGCAGATCCTCTGTGTTTCTTTGTCACACAGCATCCTCTTTGTAGTCTTAATGATATTTACCACAATTTCAAACTCATTTCTAGTTTGCATTTATGACACTCTTCATTTAGATTATAAATTTCATGAAAGATCGTATCAGGGGAACTTAGCCAAATACTCAGCACCTAGCTTAATGTCTAAATTATGATGGACACTTAATGGTTATACATCAAATGTCTATGTGAGCATGTATATAAATGATATGTATGATATTAATTTATTGTATGTTGTAATTAAATCCAAGAGTAATCACTTATATAAAGAAGTTATTTAGGTAATGTCATAAATAGTCTCACTCTTTTGTTGATATTTGACTATTTGACAGCTTTAAGTCTCATTTCCCCTCCTTTTCCTTCTCTCTCACATCTGGACAAACTGATTTTAAAAAGCCTAGATGTTCCTGCCTTTGGCATTTGTGGGAAATTCAAGCCATGTGTGGAAACATTCTTACTGATCCCATCTCCAAACTACCATAATAACTCCCAGCCAGTGTTCTTTCCTTGGTCTCTCAAGCCATTTTTGGATCTTCCTTGCTTCCCCAAGAAAACCTTGTTATGTGAGTAACAAATCTTTTCATGTTCTCTTACTGTTTATGTGATGCCATCAGCCTTGACATCCCAACCAAATTTTTGATGGGGGTCCATCCTGCTTTTTCAAGGTGGTCTACAGTAGCAAGAGGTTCTATATGTTTTTGGTTCATGATGCACTTAGTGTCTCATTAATATTTGTTATGGCATTACAAGTCCCCTACCAAAAAATTTTAAGAGCTCGAATTTCATCTGGTCCTGGGAATTCAGCTAGATAGCTATCATACCATTCTGAATACCTGCAAACTCAACTGGAGATCGGAGAAAAGAATAGCTTCAACTCCATAAACAGATAAGCAACCACTTTCTGCAAGAATGACAAGATGGAAAAACTCACCTCAAAAAAAAGAACAAGAGGCAGTACCAACTGTCAGGGACCTAATCAATATGGACATTAGTAAGATGTTGCAACTAGAGTTCAGAATAACAATTACAAAGGTACTAGCTGGGCTTGAAAAAAGCATAGAAGACACTAGAGAATCCCTTTCTGGAGAAATAAAAGAACTAAAATCTAACCATGTTGAAATCAATAAGGCTATTAATGAAGTGCAATCAAAAGTGGGGCTCTAACTGCTAGAATAAATGAGGAAGAAGAGAGAATTAGTAATATAGAAGAACAAATGAAGCAGAATAAAGAAGCTGAGAGGGGCGCCTGGGTGGCGCAGTCGTTAAGCGTCTGCCTTCGGCTCAGGGCATGATCCTGGCGTTATGGGATTGAGCCCCACATCAGGCTCCTCTGCTGGGAGTCTGCTTCTTCCTCTCCCAGTCCCCCTGCTTGTGTTCCCTCTCTTGCTGGCTGTCTCTGTCAAATAAATAAATAAAATCTTTAAAAAAAAAAAAAAGAAGCTGAGAAAAAGAGAGATAAACAACTACTGGATCACAAGGGGAGAATTTGAGAGATAAGTGACACCATAAAGTGAAACAATATTAGAATAATTGGAGTCCCAGAAGAAGAAGGAGAGAGAAAGGCAGAAGGTATATTGGAGCAAATTATAGCTGAGAACTTCCCTAATTTGGAGAAGGAAACAGGCATCAAAATCCAGGAGGCACAGAGAAACCCCTTCAAAATCAATAAAAATAGGTCAACACCCCAATATCTAATAGTAAAACTTACAAATCTCAGAGACAATGAGAATCCTGAAAGCAGCTCGGGACAAGAGGTCTGTAACCTACAATGGTAAAACATTAGATTGGCAGCAGACCTAGCCACAGAGACCTGGCAGGCTAGAAAGGACTGTCATGATATATTCAGGGCACTAAACGAGAAAAATATGCAGCCAAGAATACTTTATCCAGCTAGGCTGTCATTGAAAATAGAAGGAGTGATAGAAAGCTTCCAGGGACGCCTGGGTGGCACAGCAGTTAAGCGTCTGCCTTCAGCTCAGGGCGTGATCCCGGCGTTATGGGATTGAGCCCCACATCAGGCTCCTACGCTATGAGCCTGCTTCTTCCTCTCCCACTCCCCCTGCTTGTGTTCCCTCTCTCGCTGGCTGTCTCTATCTCTGTCAAATAAATAAATAAAATCTTTAAAAAAAAAAAAAAAAAAAGCTTCCAGGACAAAAAGAAACTAAAAGAATTTGCGATCACCAAACCAGCCCTATAAGAAATATTGAAAGGGGTCCTCTAAGCAAAGAGAGAGAGCCCAAAAGTAACATAGACCAGAAAGGAACAGAGACAATATACAGTAGCAGTCACCTTACAGGCAATACAATGGCACTAAATTCATATCTTTCAGTAGTTACCCTGAATGTAAATGGGCTAAATGCCCCAGTCAAAAGACACAGGGTATCAGATTGGATAAAAAAGCAAGACCCATTGATATGCTGTCTGCAAGAGACTCATTTTAGACCCAAAGACACCTCCAGATTTAAAGTGAGGGGGTGGAAAAAAATTATCATGCTAATGGACATGAAAAGAAAGCTGGGGTGGCAATCCTTGTATCAGAAAAATTAGATTTTAAACCAAAGACTGTAATAAGAGATGAGGAAGGACACTATATCATACTTAAAGGGTCTATCCAACAAGAAGATCTAACAATTGTAAATATTTATGCCCCTAAAATGGGAGCAGCCAATTACTAACAAAATCAAAGAAACATATCAATAATAATACAATAATAGTAGGGGACTTTAACCCCCCACTGCAATGGACAGATCATCTAACAAAAGATCAACAAGGAAGTAAGGGCTTTAAATGACACACTGGATCAGATGGACTTTACATTCTTCTCTAGTGCACATGGAACATTCTCCAGAATAGATCACATCCTGAGTTTATGTTAATGGAGTCATTCTTGATGGACTCCAGGAGAGCTTCAGAATGTGGAATAGTTGTCTGAGGCACCAACCATGTGATCAGAGGATTGTAACCTTCAGCCCCATCCAAACCTCCAAGGAGGGGAGAGGAGCTAAGGATTGAGTCATTCACTAATGGCCTCTGAAGCAGGGGGTAGTCTTGTTGGACTGAGCCCTTAACCTGTGGGGTCTACATTAACCTCTGGTAGTTAGTGCCAAATTAATTAAATTGTGGGACAACAGCTGGTGCCTACCAAGAACTGGAGAATTGCTTAGTATGCAAACTTCACATATTTGGTGTCAGAAGTGTTGGGAATAAAGAAAAAGTTTTTTCTTTTAAGGTGCATCAATCCCTTTCAGTCTTATTTTTCTTATCTGGAAACTGGTGGTAACTGAATTTAGCTTATCAGGTTGTTTGTAGGTGTCAACGAGATGCCTGTATAGAACTAGAGCAGTAGCTGACTTATATTAATTCCTCAATGTACATTAGCTGTTACTGTCAAATGAACATGACTCGGAAGTGGTCTTTTAGTTTCTGTCTGTACAATTTACCAATTATACATAAACTATACCATGCTGGGTTAACTGCATTTTCTAGCTGCATTCTTGTTGCAGAGGGCTGTATGTAAGGCGGGGGCGGGAGGATACTTTTTTTTTTTTGTTTCAGTGAAAAATTTCACTGATCCAGGCTGAGAAAGAAATCTCTAGTATGTCAGGTATTACCACAGTCAAAAGTATAAAAAATAAGGCAGCTCATGAATCTGATCTAATAACAGCAAAGCTATCCCCATCCTTCCTTTAAATATGGAGATTCTAAGTGGAAAAGATTTACAGTTAAAATTATGGAGCTTTTGTCTGGGAAAAATATTCTGAAGTCCATTGAAACAAAGTGGAAAAGTAAAGTGAGAACCATGTTTAGCATGTAATGTCTATGGCACCACAAACTATGAGTACAATATTTTTCTTTCTAAGTAATAATATACTTTGGCATAAATTTATTCATAAATTTGCTAAGAGATTTGAAACAACTGTTCTGACATTTTTAGATTTCTTTTCAATTGTCCAGAATTTCTAAGCAACTGGGGCAAAGGTTAGTCTTATTTTTTCCTTGATTTATCTAAATAATTATCTCAATTTTCCACTTCATTTTCTGCATGTCAATATAACCCTGGGCTGTTTCTTTAAGGAGTTATTTGACATATTGTGACTTTTCTTTCTGCCTTTTAAAATAGAATGAGCCACATTTGGGCTTTCACGGTAATAAGTGAAATGAGGCTTTAGGAATTAGGCAGTTAATATAACTAAGTTTGATAAATGTAATTAGCTAAGCTGGGTTACTGACGAATTTCCATTTTATTTTATTGCAATTCAGAGGAGTTGGCTTTAGCAATCTGAGTTTCACACATCAAGCTTTCTTGCAGACATTTTTCCCTGAGGTTACTCATAGAGGTTACTATTTAAATGAAAACATACTGGTGAATGTAATAATCAATGCTTTTTATCCATTTTTTCATTTATTTTGTTTTAACTTGAAGATATGTATGATTTTACATTTGACTGTTGTCAAGGTAGCTTCGTGGTAGTAATTAATCTAATTCTATATTTTACCTATTTTGGTGGAGCAGACACTTATGGTAATGATTTTCCAGCTCAGAACTGCTTCCTCACTTCTAGACATAAAGCTAATTGTGGTAGAATGACTAATTTTCCTCAAACTTTACTTCCTCACTGTTACAGAATTGGCTGTCCAGGCTCTTTACAGTTTTACATTGGAGTGCCTCTGACTACAGTACACAGAATATATTTCCCTCTCCCATTCGTTTTGCTCTTGGCCATAGGATTTGATTTGGTCATTAGAATGTTAGACAGTGTGATGAAAATAAATATTTTAGATGTGCTTGGGTGATTTGGTTGGGGCTCTTTTAATTCTGCCATCTTGTATGTCTGCCCTCTCTATGAGAATAACATATTCTTGCCACTAGTCCCAGAATGTAATGTGTGGAATAGAACCCTACCAGACTCACAACCGGAAGCTAATTTCATCCTGCCCACTGATCAGAGAACAAGAAAAATAAATATTCGTTGTTGTAAACCACACAGCTCGAGTGTTGTTTGCTATACATCTTTAATGCAACAGAAAACTGACTAATATACATTTATAAGATGGGGACTTCAGTGGGAATGTATGTATTATGAAACAATCTCCTTTCTTTGATGATTGTTCTAGGTATGGAAATCCCACTCCAAGCAAGGTTTAGCACCAAAATAGAAAACAAGAAAGCTATAGGTGGCATTTAGATATCATCTATCATAAAAGTTAGCAACTTGCCTGCTTACCATATGGCACCATACACATTCCATCCACACAAAACCAAGAATCCCACACAGTCAAAGACACACATATATGAAGAAAATATTACAAAAGAATTAATTAATTGAAAAACCTGAGGACTTCTGCTTCTGATAAAAAAGAGTAAAATTTTTCTTTTTCCCCACTAAATACAATTATAAATCCTGGATATTATTTGTAAAACCATCATAAGGAGATTCTGAAAGGTGGAAAGAAGGCAGAGTGATTAGAGATATCAAAACTTGAGGAATGACATTATTATTAGTTCCTGGTTTTTCTTTTTACATCATATTTCCCAGACTTGGGATGGAAGAAGCTGCCAGCTAAGGACACCAACACATGAAGACAAAAAAACTCCTCTGAAAGTCTACATCTTTAGCCAAAGATCCAGAAAAGGGACAGATTTACAAAACAGAAACTTTTAGGGGGGAAAAAAACTGATAGCAGAGCCCAAGTGGGAGCTTAGATTTCCAGCATCACCATGTTGTGACAAACCTTCCCAACTCCTCCAGTGGGGTGGTGTGAGGGAAGGCCTACTAGTGAGCCATGTCTTTCATCCCTACCAGGCAATAATACAACAATCCCTAGATTGTATGGGGATTATTCAGGAAGTTTGGATTTCCAAACCAATTTGTCAGTGATGAGACATTCCTCCTCCCTGCTGTTAATGTCAGAAAAAAACAAGGAGAGAAAGACAAATACCATTTGATTTCACGCATATGTGAAATTTAAGAAACAAAACAAATAAGCAATGGGCAAAAAAGAGAGAGGCAAACCAAGAAACGGACTTTTAACTATAGAGAACAAACTGAGAGAGGAGGTGGGTGGGGGGATGGGTTAAATGGGTGATCGGGATTAAGGAGTCACTTGTGATGAGCACTGGGTGTTGTATGAAAGTGTTGAATCACTACGTTGTACACCTGAAACTAATATAACACTGTATGTTAACTAAGTTCAATTTAAATAAAAACATTAAAAAAGGAAAAAGCCAAGAAATAGTCAAAAATTTTACCTCTACCCATGAGTTATGAAGCCCCTTCCCCCCAAAGTATCAGTGGAATGTAGGAATGATGCAACACTAACCTTTAAGGCCAAAGGGAAACCATTGAAAGCTAACGGGGGAGCCAGGGACCTACATAACAAAGAGCATCCTTTTCTGTGCCTCCCCCTGTTTGTGCTCTCTCTCTCTCCCAAATAAATAAAATCTAAAACAAAACAAACAAACAAAAAAAAAAAAAGGGGGAAAAAAAGCACAATTACTTGTCTTACAAGGAACTATAAAGATCTCAACGTGAATAAAAGAATACAATCAATAAAGGCAACCTAGGCTGATAAAAAGGTTAGGTTATCCAACAAAGATTTAAAGTAGCATCATAATTATGTCATGATGAGGAAGTACAAAACAGTTCTCAAAATAAATTAAATATCATTGTCTTGGCAAAGAAGTTTTATGTCAACAAAATAAAATAGCTGATTAAAAAAAAATAATAAAACTCAGTGGATAGACCCAACACCAGAATGGAGAAGACACAGCAAAAAACCTGTTAACTTGAAAATAGAACAACAGAAAGACTGAAAATAAAATGAACAGAACAGCAAGGACCAGTGGAACTGTAACGGAAATTCTAAGATTTGTGTCATTGGAGTCCTAGAAGAAGAAGAGAAATAAGATGTGGTAACGCAAATTATTCAAAAGACTAATGACTGACAATTTGCCAAATTTTGCAAAACACTTATACCTACAGATTCAAGAAGCTAAACAAAGGCAAGAATAAATTCAAAGGAATCCACATTAAGGTACAGCATAGTCAAACTTTTGAAAAAGAAAGACAAAGAAAAAATCTGGAAGGCAGTGAGAGAGAAATGACACCTTACCTATAAGGGGAATATAATTCAAATGACAGGGGATTTCTCATTAAAACCCATGAAGGCCAGAGGAAGTGGCACAACATTTTTCAAGTGTCAACTCAGAATCCTATAGCAAGCAAAAATATCCTTCAGGATTAAGAGGAAATCAAGACATTCTCACAAGTTAAACTTAGAGATTTTTCCCTCAGTGCACCTCCCTAGAAAATGGTTAAATAAAACTCTCTAAACAGAAAGGAAACAATATAATAAGGAAAGTTGAAACTTGAGGAAAGAAAAAAAATATGGTAAACAAATTTATGGTCAATACAGTAGACGTTCCTTCTCTTCTTGAACTGTTTAAGTTTTGTTTGACTGTTGAAGCAAAAGAAATAGCATTTTTTGGTGTGGCTGCAAATGTATATAGAGGAAATATTAAAGATATTTATTGTATAAATGGAAAGGGTAAACTGACATAAAGGGATTAATGTTTCTATACTTCCTTGAACTGGTAAAACTGCACCAGTAGACTGTGTATATATGTATACAGTGTGTAATGCAATCACTATAAAAGCTATACAAAGGTGTCAAAAAGAAATTGTCCTAGACAGTGGTTAAAAAGTCTTTTTTTAACGGAAGGCTTTTTTTCAAGACTACTGCAATAGGGAGAGAGACTAATGCAGTAAGGGAGAGAAACTGATTTCATTCATGTTGAAACAAAAAGGGAGCTTTTAAGCAATTGTGTGAGCTAGTAGGAAAGTACTGCAGGTTGTTAGGGAGAGATATAAAAGAAAGGAACAGAACAGACAACCAAGAAACATTTACATACAACTGCCAACAGATTTTTGGCAAAAGTGTAATAAAAAATAAAAGAAACTCAGCGTTCTGGGATCAAGCCCCACATCAGGCTCTTCCGCTATGAGCCTGCTTCTTCCTCTCCCACTCCCCCTGCTTGTGTTCCCTCTCTCGCTGGCTGTCTCTATCTCTGTTGAATAAATAAATAAAATCTTTAAAAAAAAAAAAAGATTGTCAGATAGGGTTGAGAGACATAAAGAAATGACCGTACTCATGAGGAAGGACATACTAGAAGAGTGAGCTAAGACATAATAGCCAAATGCAAAGGAATGGAAAATAGAAGTGGCAATGTTAATTTTGGACCGGATGGAATGTAATGTTAATAGCAAGTAATATGATTAAAATTATAAAGCCATGCAAGGCACACTTGACAAATAACGTAAATCATCAAACTGTATGTATAAGCAATTTTGCAACTTAATATGTAAAGCAAACACTACTAGAAATGCAAGGCAATCCTAATTTTAAAAAAAGATGTAATAAGACAAAAATAACATGTGAGAGCGTGAAGGATTATATTTAAAAATTATGTACCAGGAACTAATTAATATGATAGCATATGAAGCTTTACTATATAAGAGGAGATATGTGTGTGCATGTGTGAATGTACATGTATCTTTGAAATATTTTCAAAATTCAATCATGCATCAACTGGTGTAATCCAATTCGGTTAGAGATAACTTTTAATTACAACAATTGTGGTTGCATGAAATGTATTCAGCCTTGTTACATAACATATTTATTTTATTTTATTGGCATTATATTATCAAATTTTCTTTAAATCAGTAGAGAAATCTTTGTATCCTAGATCCAAGAAGGAAAAAAATAATCTCTGGGGCTGTAGGTATGAAGCTATCAATACACCAAGCATTCTTTCAAAAAATATGTATTTAATTATTCTGAAATTTTTGAAAGGTAATAGGATTTTTAAATGAAGTCTAATTTATCAATATACTAATAGTGACCATCTTAATTGGATTCATTGAAAAGAACTGAAATTCCTACCACTACGATGGATAAAACAGTAAATCTATATAGAGTGTAAGTAGAAGCATAGATCACTGAAAGATTCATTTATTTTGAAACGAAAAAGAATGGGGGGGAAATAACACTTTTGGAATATAGTGTCCAATTGAGAGAAAAAGCCAATATTGCCAAGATTCCTATGTGAGGCTTAACTGTTCAGGGCATGATTAGTAAAAGCAAAGCTTGAACAGAGGAGGTAAAGGTGAGTTTAGAAAAGTGAAAGAAATCCCAGGAGGTTGTGCTGCAAACAATTGCTCAGCATTGAAAGCAAAGCACCAAATAAATGGTAATGAGATTATAGGCTCAAAAAATAAAGAAAAAAGATAAACTGGGGAGATTGAAAGAATTTGTTAACAAAGAACCTTTATTGTCATAGATGAACCTGAGAAATGTGACACCTTTTTCTTCATTATTAAAAAGCCAGTGATTTGTAGAATCTTTATTGAAATTTGAGAGTCTCTGCATTATTTTTAGAAATGTCTTGTTTTCCACAAATGATTCTAAATAAAAGGGCAGCTTACATCAACATCTATCTAAGGATATTTTTCCTATTTCATATAAAAGAGAGGCCAATGTAATTGCTTCCATGACATTGATTAAATTAAGCATGAAACTATAACTATTCAGCCATATTTAATTAACAATGAACTTTCCATATCCTCCAGTAAAGTTGATTGTGCTAAGTATGAATAACAATATCAAGGATGAAATAATGTAAGAAACATTTTAACTGCAAGTTTATAAGTCAATAAAACCCCACAGAGACAACCAGACAGGTATAGCAAGTAGAGACATTGGGTAGTATGAAGCTGAAAATAAATGAGCATCTGATTGACCATGGTGAGTCCAGTTGACTATCAGACCAGAGGCTCTCAAATCCCTCCCAAAATTTAGCAATATTTTCCCTTTTCTGTAAGTGACTTAGAGTTATATGAAATGCAATGTAACCATGCTTTAGTCATTAACCTTTAATCTCTTATGTGTTACACTGTCCACTGAATTTTTATTTCTATTTAAATTGGGTAAAGTTGACAAAGGAGGAAAAAGAGGTAGATATAAATATGTCATTCTTTAGTTGATCAATGTCTCTTGTGAATCAATGTTGTGGCATTATTAATCAATTAGTAATCAAATTTAGGATGAAGATGTGTGTAGATGTGGCATTACCATGCATCCATTTCTTAGATCCATTGTTTAAATCAAGTATCACTAAGATATTTGATCATCAAATGGATAACTGGAAATAATTTTAAATTCACTATATGGCTAGGTGTTCAGACATGCTGCTTGAGATCCTAGGCATTCAGAAGCTCAATTACATTGCACACAAAATCAGCATGGGGAAGAATGCTGATTATTTTTATATTACTGCTTTTTGTTATTTCAAGTTTTTACTGCTTTTCTCCTTTTCTCTCATAGATTTACACAACCATACCATTTGCAAGATGACTTAGCTCCCTCTAGAGTGAAACATAACTCTTCCCTTACTGATATTAAATTCAGCTGTGTTATATGTTTTCAAAAATAGAGTGTTAAAGGATATGACACAGGCAGAGGCTGTAATGTTTTTCATAGTTTGGCATGGCTTCTTGTGCTTCTTTGTGCTATGAAAAGAGCATGCTAATTTCTAGTCCCAGAATGTATGATTTGTTAACCAAAGCCTGAAATAAAGTTCCCACTCAACCAGCCTGTATGTAAGAAGGAGAATATGAGCCCCTCAGATATGAGTTAAATTATGCCTCAGAAATGTGACTAATATTCTGGATATGTCTTTGAGGCTGTTTTTGGATGAGACTAGCATTAACATTTGAATCGGCAGGCTGAGTAAAGAAGATTGTCCTCCTTCATGTGAGTGGCCCTTATGCAAACAGTTGGAAGTGCTGAATAGACAAAAAGGCTAACCGTCCTGAGAATAAGAGGAAACTCTTTTCTTCCTGACTACTTTGAGCTAGGACATTGGTCCTATTTGGCTTTCAAACCAGACATGAAAGAAACATCAGCTCTTCTTAGGTCACGAGCCTACCTATGAGTTTGGACTGCAACTTATACCATCAACTCTTTTGGTTCTCAGGCCTTTGGATTTGGACTGGAACTATACACATTGACTCTCCAGGGTCTCCAGCTGACCAGTTGCAGACTTTGGGATTTCTAAACCACCATAATAATGTGAACTGAATTCTTATAATAAAGCCCTTTCTATATGTAATTCTGTTTTAGTGAGGGTTCTCTAGAGAAACAGCACCAATATTATATATATCATATATGGTATATACAATCTCTTCAAATATATGAAGAGATTTGTTATAGGAATTTGCTTATGCAATTATGGAGACTGAGAAGTCCCATGATTTGCCATCTGAAAGCTGTAGAAACGTGAAAACCCTTGGTGTAAATTCAGTTTGAGTTAAGAGCCAATGGTGTAAGTCCCTTTTTGAGTCCAAAGGTCTGAAAGTAGGGTAGGGAGCCAATAATGCAGCTCCTGGTTCAAGTCCAAAAGGCCAAGAATCGGGAGTGTTGATATCCAAGGATTCAAATACTTATCTTTCCAGAAACACTCTCACAGACACAACTAGAAAAAGTGCTTTACCAGCTATTTAGCCACCCCTTAGCTCAATGAGGTTGGCATATAGAATTATCTATCTATTGATCTATCTATCTACCTATCATCTATCTATCTGCCTATGTCCAGTTGTTTCTATTTCTCTGGAGAACCCTGACTAATATAGAGACTTTACTAATTATAAGCTGTAGGAAACAGGTGGTCAGGAACTTGGAAGGAAGATAATTGGAAAATTGGTGACAAGGAAATTTAGTGAGAGGTATGTGGATACATATTCTGAATGGGCAAAAACATAAAAATATTTGTGTTGTATAAATGTTCATCAAAGGGTGATCTCAGAAGAGGAATATTTTAGTAGTCAAGTTGATAGGATGACACATTATTTGGATACCAGTCAGCCTCTTCCCCAAGTCTCTCTGTCATTGCTCAATGAGTTCATGAATAAAGTAGCCATGATGACAAGGATCAAAGTTTTGCATGGGATCAGCAACATACGTTTCCACTCATCAGGGCTGACCTGGCTAGCGCCACTGCTGACTGCCCATATTGTCAACAGTAGAAACCAACAATGATTTCTTAATACGGCATCATACTTCATGGTAATAAACTAGATATCTGGTAGTAGGTTGATTATGTTGGACAGCTTCCACCACAGAAGGGCCAGCCATTTGTTCTTTTTTTTTTTTTTTCGGCCCTTTGTTCTTATTGAGATATTCTAGGTATAGATTTACTTTTTCTTCATGAAATCCTTTCCCAAAACTGTCATCTGTGGACTTAAAGAATGTCTTATTCATGATTGTGGTATTCCACACATTAGTTCTGATCAAGAAACTCACTTCACAACAAATGAAGTGTGGCCGTGGACCCATATTCATGGAATTTATTGGTCTCACCATGTTCCTCATCTTCCCGGAGAGCTGGCTTGATAGAACAGCCTTTTGAAGACTCAGTTACAGTACTACCTAGGTTAGGTGGCAGTATCTTGCAAGGCAGGGGCAGTGTCCTCTAGGAGGCTGTATATAAGTTAGCATCCAACACGTGGTGCTATTTCTTCCATAGCCAGGATTTTCGGTTCTAGGAATCAATGAATGGAAATTAGTGTGGCACCACCTACTATTACCCCAGTGATCCACTAGCAAATTTTTGCTTCATATCTCCATGGCCTTATTATGTTCTACTTATCTAGTGGACAAATCTATCAGATGTTCTACTTGTCTACTTGTCTAGAGGAATCTATCTATTCCTTCCAAAGGAATAGGGAAGGAATGCTTCCATAAGGCACATAATAATGATTCCATCATGCTGGAATTTAAACCACCCAGCTGCTTTAGGTTTTGAGATGGATCCACACACACAGTGAAGGTCATGTGAAGAGAAGCAAATGTTGGCGTTATGCTACCACAAGCCAAGGAATATCTGCAGCAACCAGAAGCTACAGGAGACCAGGAACAGATTATTCAATATAACATTGGTTTTTAAGCCACCTTGTTTGTGGTAAATACTACAGAAGCTGCAGGAAACTAATGTACTTATTAAAGATATTTGATTGGTTTAGCTCTTTGGTAAATTTGTTAGAGGTTTAAAATGCTTAAAATGGTACTCAAATATGTACGTCTAAAATGTCATTTAAATAATTAAAGGAATGTTAATAACTAAGTTATGAAAGCATCCTTAATAGTGATTATTACAACTAACTGAATTTTAAAATGTCTGAATCTTGAATCCAAAAGAGTTGTCTTTATTAAATCATTGATTAATTGAATACTCATTTTTTAAGTAACATCACATTATCCTCTTTGTGGCACTCTTAACAGCCTTAGGTAACCCCCCCCCCCAAAAAAAATCTAGCATTTACATAGAACAGTCTACTGTTCTCTTTGTTGCAGAGGAAAGCACATGATGCAAGATAAGCCAGTTGCAGGGCTATCCCTCTAGATACAGTAATGTTGCAAACACTTGGGGATTTGACAGCCAAATTAAGCCAGATAAATCAGTCTTCTACTGAATTTTCCAAAGAGGCATACACTCTTTTTCTTTGAATTCAGAGTTATGAGGATGAGTCATAATCATAATGATTGAGGGTGGTTAAGTACAATTCATATAAAAGAACTAGAGGTAGTAAGTCAACTCACAAACAGAAAAGAGAAACAAAGGGTCGGTGCAAGCAAATCCAGATTCTATTTGAATCACTCAATTCAGGCAATCCTGGAACTTGTTCTAGATCTTTATTTTTTTAATTATTAAATCCTTTTTGTTGAATTTATTTGATTTGTTTGTGTTACTTGTAATCAAATTTCTTCATTAAATGTCTGGGACAAACATTGGATTCATGGTTAGCAGGAATTCTATGACACTTTTTTCCAAATGACCATGTTGTTTTCCAGACTGCAAAATAGATTCCTGCTTGCTCTGCAAAAGAAACAAAGCTGAAAGTTATTTCTTGAAACCATGAAAAAAGATATCCCAGTAAGAACAAACCTAGGCACATATTAAATGCATTTCTTCACGAATTCCATGAGTTCTAACAGGCTGAAACCATAATCTGTATAAAAAGAGGAATATAAATCCTTTGTAAGGTAAAAAGGGAAATTGCCAGTAAAAATCTATGCTACTTTAACTCTATAATTATACAATAATTTAACTATTTTAAGAAAAACTCTTATGTTTATATGATCTCATATAACTGAAGCCTTCCCTCTAAAACATTGATAATGTGCTAAACATGTCCATTTTACAAATTCAATTTTATCTTTACTTTTGTACTGTAATTTACACATTTTCTATTCCATAACTACATTTGTTAATGTTTCCTTAAAAAGTAAAATTAAGGGGTTGCCTTTAGGAAGCACAGATACAACTTTAACAAGAATCATTGACTTTAATTTTTTTTCTGTCTAGATAAAAAGATCAGTTATTACTGTGGTCCTTGAAATGCTGCCATTATCTAAATCATTTCTGAGAAAATGTCAGTTTTGGGATAATATATTTTGCAATTGTTTATGCTCATTAGACACAGTATATAGAAGTAATTAGTCACATCTTAATTTTTCATCATCTTAATTGTGGAAATCTCTGGTTGGTTTGTATGCTGAATGTATGAATGAGATACTATTCTATTTGGCTCTTCTTTAAAATTTTGGATTAAGCTATTAAATTACATAGAATAGTTTAATTTCCTAGTATATAATTACAACACTTTAGCAAAACTCCTCTTTGAAAAAAATATTTAATGCAATACTTTTAAATACAATCGATCACATATAATAACATATTCAGAAATCTTTTCTACTCCATTAAGATAATCAGACAGAGATGTGAAGAGCCCAAAGTCTGAATGATATGTGTGGTCATTAAATAATGAGATCAGCTATTAATGCTATTTTATGGCTAGTTAGTATTTCTAAAGTTCTACAGAAATGAAAAAACATCTGTTTTTTTTCTTTTGTTTTGTTTTTTTTTATTTTTTTAATTTTTATTTATTTTTTTTAAAAGATTTTATTTATTTATTTGATAGTGAGAGAGGGAACACAGGCAGGGGGAGTGGGAAAGGAAGAAGCAGGCTCCCAGCAGAGGAGCCCAATGTGGGGCTCAATCCCAGGACTCTGGGATCACGCCCTGAGCTGAAGGCAGACGCTTAACGACTGAGCCACCCAGGTGCCCCTGTTTTGTTTTGTTTTTAAACAGCTTCCTATCTTCCTTCTTTGTGGAATCAAAGGTATACTAGGAAAATCACATTATTTAAAAACTGAGGTCCAAGTGAAATGTTGGTGCCTTGGTAGGGGGTTTTCGAGAATTACCTAGGTCAGTGATTTTCAACTTACTTGGAACCACTTTGATCCTTTGGGTATTGCTAGTAAGATTAGTTAGACTAGATCAGAGCAACTTTTACTTTTAGGGTGATCATTACTTACTGCCATGACCTTTCTGAAAACTGTATTCAATGCCCCTTGAATTATGAGATTTTTTAGTCTGGTTGGTGAGAGTAGGCACCTATTTCTAGCCTTATGTGTGTGTCAGGCACTCTTCCCTCTATTCCCTTGAGGAGATTCTGTCTTCAGTCTTGGTAACTTGAGGACACATGCCACGGTTAGTACTTTGCCAAATAACTGAAGGGGACCTCTGCATATTTCTAGAGTTCTTTTCTGTACAGCTCTCTCCTCTTCAGTACCATGTCCTATAAATAGTAGTCACATTGATCTTGCCCACTGTCAGCTACATCTCCTTAACCGCCAAGCTTCATGTAAGTTTTTCCTCCTGCACTGTGGTCAGAACTCTCTACGGACTCGTAATGGACTGAATGTTTGTGTCTCCCCAAAATTTGTATGTTGAAGCCCTAATCCCCAGTGTTGTGTTTGGAGATAGGGCCTATCAGGAGATGATAAAAGTTAAACGAAGTCAAAGAATGGTGCCTTAATCTGATAAAGCTGGCACCCTTATAAGAAGAGGAAGGGACACCAGAGCTCTCTCTCCCCACCAGTGAGAAGGTGGCTGACTGTAAGCCAGGGAGAGCCTGCAGCAAAAATCAAATTGGTCAGCATCTTGATCTCAGACTTTCCAGTCTCCAGAACTGTGAGAAATAAATTTCTGTTGTTTAAACCACCTAGTCTATGGTATTTTGTTACAGTAGCCAGAGAAGAGTAGGACAAGACACTAAACTGGGGTAACCAAAGGGCTCAATTTATTTGTTACCTCATGTCTGAGAATACTATCCTTTATTGCTTGATATCCTGTGTCTTAAAAACCATTGTTTCATATTTTTTTCTTTAATTCATTTTTAAGAAGGAGATTAAATTTTGTTACTGCTCTACTGCATCTTGGCCAGAAGCATTAGTTTTTTCCAGCATTTATCTGATTTGTGTTTTGTGGTATACCTTTTCCCAATCTCTTTACTTTTTGTCTTCATATCCTTAAGTGGTTTCCTATAAGACAGCATATAGTTAGGTCATTTTTTCCCCCAGTTACATATAATATGATTAATATAATTTAATGTACTTCTATCATTTTAACATCTATTTTTGGTTTAGCCTTCTATTTTTTCACTGTTTCCATATTTCTTTTTTGATCTTTTGTGTATATTTAGTATCTCCTTTTTATTTCACTATAGTTTTTATTTCATGGCTACATCTTTTTTACATTATCTTCTTAGTGTTGCTCCTGGGAGATTATTTATCTCCAAGATTGAGTGTCTACTAGTGTTATATGTTACCACTTTTAAGTAAAAGTGGAAGTACTACAATAATTTTTCCCAATTCCCCATTCATCCATTGGATGATATAATTACCAAGTGTATTACATCTACTGATTTTGAAAACCCATCAGATATGCTGTAAGTTTTATTTTCATCACTTTACTTAAAATTAATTAACTTCCACTTCAACTGAAATACTGAAGTCTTACAACCATATAGATCCTTTTATTCCCACCTTGCATAGTTGACATGTATATTATATCTACAGATACTAAAAAGCACACCAATGTTACATTTTTGCTTTCAAATTCGGACTACAAATTCTGTCTAACCTTCTGTGGCCTGTGGTCTCAATATCAGTTCAGCTGTCAAAAACCTTGTTCTGTTGTTGGGTCTTTCCCTCATATGTTAACACTTAGGAGTTAGTCTGAATTTGGGGTGGTTGCCTAAATTTTAGGCCATTTCTCAAAGCTTTTGCTGTACTTCTTTGTGTCTTCCCAATGCATGTACAAAAGTTTGACAGTTTGGTGGAAATGTAAACTGAGTTTCAGTTCTCTCAGACTGCTTTGTTGCTTTGGGTCTATCCTTTTCACATGCAGCACAGAGGTAACCCTGGGATTTGTGCAGGTTTCTATACTCATTTACAGAAATAGGAGATATCCTCCAGCTCTTGTCTCTCTAGGATTTCCATAATTTCTGGCTGAAGACTTTTTTCCTGGTCCATTGGCCCCAAAACTTTTTGTTTTTAAACTTTAGCTGCCTGTGCTATGACCACCATGGCAAAACTTTTTAATTAAGGTCTATCTAAACTTGGGTCAAATCTTCAAGAGAAAAGAGGGGGGAAATTGGGAAACTCATTCCCCTTACATGTTGCATATCATATCCAGGTTTAACTCCCTTCTATAATCCATCTCTTCTGTTTACCTTTTTGGTATCTTACATGCTTGTTTTTTGTGTTTTGTATGGAGTTTTTAGATGTAATAAGCAGGAGTGATAGATCATAGTATGCTTACTACATCTTTGCTTATGCCAGCAAACAAATTGAATTTTAAAAACTTAAGCCTAGACTCCTAATTAGCACTTCCAGTGCTGGTAACACAATGTGTAAACCCAAAATCTTCAGACTTGAATTTTCTGTTACATGTCAAGGCCTCCTTATTTCCAATCATGGAGAATTTGATTAAACCAAGGAGACAGCTTGAACACTGCCATAGTGGCAGGAACCAACTTAATGGAACAATCATTTTAGGGAAGATATGGGATAATACAGGGAATTCTATTTGCACCAAAATTATTCACAGAATGAAAACAAACCTAAAAAAGAATCATCTGACTTTGGAAGTTATATAAGCACTGTTACTTTTTAGTTGCATTATTTTCAATATCACAGAAGCACACAGACCAAATGCAGTTAATTAATAAAAGCTAGTGTTAAAAATAGATGATTGGGGGCGCCTGGGTGGCCCAGTCAGTTAAGCATCCAACTCTTGATTTATGCTCAGGTCATGATCTCAGGGTTGTGTGATAGAGCCCCACATAGGGCTCTCTGCTGAGCATGGACCCTGCTGGGGATTCTTTCTCTCCCTCTGCCCCACCTTCCCCTCCCCCCACCATTGGCCTACACATGTTCTCTCTCTCTTTTAAAAAAAAACTGGTGATTGGATTAAAGTTTAGGGATTATTTAATCCTAAAAGAGGACTGGAAAAAAAATTCTCTCAATAAAACATGATTCTTCTGGGAAAGGGGAAAGATAAGACATACAAAATTTGTCTTAAATCTATCTGGTTATTCATAATTAAGAGGTTCTTTTTAGTAGGTATCGAGTGCCTGCATATAATGAAAGCCAAGTGAGAGCTGTGCATATTTTATCCTATTAATGTGTTACTAGGTAGCATGTTATGATAATAAAACTTCCTTCCTTCTTAAGAGATTTAAAAAGAAATAAAATTGTTTTTATTAGAAGAGGATATCATAATCTAGGGAGAAAATAATAGACTCAAAATAATTAGTACTAATGCATAAAGGTAGCAAGTTTGGGAAATAAAAATCAATATAAAATTAATTTTATTTCTTATATCACCAACAAACATGGGGATTTGAAATTATAAAACAATATCATTTATAAGGCATCCAGAATAAAACAATACATACACAAAATACTTAGGGAAAAAAATGAACAAAATATGTGTCAGACCTGTACACTGAAAATTTCTAAACATTTCTGAGTGGGATTAAAAAAGAACTAAATAAGCAGATTTACTATATTCATTGACCAAAAGACTCAATATTATTAATATGTGATTTTCTCTAAATTGATATATAAAGATTTAATCCAATCCAAGTCAAAATCTCCCAGAGGGTTTTCTTTATTTCCTCTAGATTTTAGAAGCGTGATCTAAAATTTGTATGTAAATGCCTAGAAGAACCCAGATTATCCATAACAATTTAGGAAAAGAACAAAACGAGAGGACTTACACTATGTGATTTCAAGAGAATTGTGATCTGCAGTAATGAAGACAGGGTGGTATTGGTATAAGGATAAACATAGAGATGAATGGAATGTGAGATACATACTACATATGTTTTCATTTGGCACCTAAAATATTTTCTTGAAGTGTGTGTGTGTGTGTGTGTGTGTGTGTGTGTGTGTGTCTTGAGAATTCAAGTGTGGTGCAACATCAAGGAGACCTACTGATATAATTTGCCACATTCATAAACTGTAGAAAAAATGTTATTACCCTTGCATATACATAAAAAACATTTGAGGTAGTTGAAAACCCAAATGTAATATAAAAACTCTTTTAAAAATCAAAAAATAGATGGAAAGTTCTTTAGTTATGTAAATGCTATCTACCAAAAAGTACATAAAATATAATATTTGATGATCAAATCTTTCACCTAAAATCAGGAAAATGACATGGATACCTGCTTAAAATTATAATATAAGGGCAGTAAGGACCAAACACCCAGGCATGCATCACACTTCAGTTTAAGTCTTACTATTTGGCCCAAATCTTCTATTAACTTTCAGCTTTAGTATATAAAAAGTCAACTAGCCAAATGCATATTTCAACACCATTTATGGCCTCCTTAAAGTGTTACAAATATTTACCTCACATTCTATCGTAGTGATGATTCTGAAATTAGTATTCATGTCTTGAAACCTGAGGTGTAGATTGAAATTCAGAAAGAAATTTGTTATTCTGAGGCTCCCAACAATCCCACCTCCGGTTACTCACTGTAAAATCCTCTCCCTTTGTATGTGAGCTGAAACTAATTACTTGCTTCCAATAAGTAGGATAAAAGTGGTGGATATTGGCCCCCAAATTAGTTTATAAAGACTGTGACTTCCAACTTGCTTATTACTCTCTCCTGCCCTCTCACTTGAAACAAGCTGCCAAGTTGTGAACTTCTCCATGGAGAGGCATGCATGGCAGGAAGCTGAGGGTTATCTTCAGCCAGCAGCTAGGAAGGAATAGAAATTCTTTGTAACTGCCAGTAAGGAGCACAATCCAGCCAACTACAGTGAGTGTGGAACGGTGAGTGTGGGAGTAATTCTTCCGCATAGGAACTTCCAGGTGACTGCAGCATTGGCCACCTTGACTGCAATCCCTGAGAAACCCTGAAGCAGAGGGTCCGGATAAGCTAGCTTGTACAGGTTCCTGAGCTATAAAACTGGGAGATAATACATGTTTTTCTAAGCTGGTAACTTTTGACATATACTCAGCATACTGTAATAGAAGAAATCCTGAAGCAGACTCTCCACTGAACATGGAGCCTGACAAGGGGCTCGATCCCAGGACTCTGACTGAGATCATGACCTGAACCAAAAGCAAGAGTTGGTTGCTTAACCAACTGAGCCACCTAAGCGCCCCTTATATTTTCTCTTTATTTCATTTAAAATATTAAGGCTATAATTAAACTATGAAAGGCAGTAATTATGGTGATTATGTAATATTGCTTTAGAAGTTTCCTTTTTTATTTTTTTTTCTAGCAAATTATCAACATTTCCCGTGACTGAGGCTGTATAACAGTTTTCAAAACTTGCTCTGTGGAGCTCTCATGTTCTGTATTTATGCTTCATGTGTTTATAAAAGGCTATATTCCTTTAATATTTAAAACATTAACATATTAAATATATATATTTTTACTTAATAACATGTAAGAGAGAAGAACAGATTAGATATAAAAAGCTCATTGTTTTCTTGTCAGGAACACTGTTAACACATTTTTTAGGTGACAACCTGCTATGAAAATAGAATCAGTAGCATTTTGTATCAAATACAGTTGATGATTTAACAAATGCTGAGAATATGTGAAATGTTTTCAAGTAAACTAATGAAGTATGAATATTGCGAAGCTCTCCATTTTGCTTATTTGATGTAACATTTTAGATAGGCAAATACAAGGAAGATTTATTACTTTGTAAAACTTTTGACAAAGGGAGTTTTCAAGTCTTTATGCTCATTTTTAACACACCATTAAATAAACTGGCAAAAATATATAGTGACATCTGTACTCGTGGAACAAAAACAAAAATAAGAGAAAGGATTAATTCCAAATGCAAATTTGAAGTTATTATACATTCCCTGGAAAAGTGCTAGGTCATGAGAAGGTGCCCACATCTTTCTAAGCAGTAGCTATTGATGTTGCACAGATTCTCAAATTTATGAAGCTGTGGTTTATGAATATAAGCTTTTCAATATATACTGTGATCTACAGAATTTGCCAAAACCCTTTGGCTGACAGTCAAGTGGAGCACAATGTGAAGGACATAAAGAATTTCCTTTTTTCGTTTCGTTTTTAAATTAAGAAATTCCATTTCTCAAATATAACATGAGAGGACCATGTTTTTGACTTTAATATCATTGATATAATTAGACATAAAAATTTTGAGTTAGACTTTTCAAAATAATGGATTTATAATTTTTAGGATTATATTTGATAGAAAATCAAGACTTTTAGATAGCAATGTTGTAGAATTTTATATGGTTTATGCAATAACATATACACATTTATACACATATAAATTATGTGTATAAAATATATACACACTTATATATAAATTATGTGTATAAATTATATATATATATAAATTATGTGTATATGTGTATAAAAATCCAGTAAGCATCCCATAAAAATACAGCTATGCATTCTCATCAACTTACACTTTGAACTGCCCCCCCCGAAGTAACTTCCATTTTGAATTTAATGTTTATCCTTTCTTTCTTTTTCTTTTTTAAAGCAAAGCCGTATTTATAAAAATATTGTTCATGTTTGTTTGGTTTTGAGCTTTCTAAAAATGATATTTTTGTCCTTCTTACATTATATTTTTAAGATTTGTTTTCTTGATCACAGTGCTTTGTCCCATAGATATCTGTTATATTGCATTATATGTATGTGCCGTAATTTTTCAATATTTCTATTAACGCATGCTTTGAATGTTTCCAATTTTTGTATTACAAATAATAACACTGCAAATAATGTTGCTATGAACAGCCTCTCCCTGTACTTGACATATATAAAAATATTTCTCTACTTTATGTAACTAAGATAGAAACTGCTGTGCCCTAGGTTATACATGTGTCTAATTTTATCAGAAAAGTCCAGATTATTTCCCAAAATGGTTATGCCAATTACGCTCTCACCATCCATGCTTGAGGTTTCTGTTTTTCCGCTTCTTTGCCTTCACTTTGGTTTTGGCTTAACTGGTGGTTATAAAATATCATCTTACTATACTTTTCTTTCCATTTTCCTAATGACTAATGAAGTGTGGTATATTTTCATAGGTTTGTTTGCCATTTTCATTCCTTCTAGGAAATGGCTGTTTTTGTCCTTTGCCCTATTGTCTGTTGTCTTTTAGTTTATCTTATACAGAATTAAAACAACTATGAAATTAAGTATTTTTGTCGAATAATAAGTATACACTCAGAGAATGATTTGGTCCTTCAAAACTGACA
The DNA here is from genome assembly GCF_024610735.1 of Ursus americanus. NCBI lineage: Eukaryota > Metazoa > Chordata > Mammalia > Carnivora > Ursidae > Ursus > Ursus americanus. Next base: position 27,089,044 of record NC_142135.1, read on the forward strand.
TTTTTAAATTAAGAGTGCTAGAACTTCTTACATCGAAAACCGGGGATGTACTGTATGGTGACTAACGTAATATAATAAAAAATCATTATAAAAAAAAAAAAAGAGTGCTAGAACTTTGAATAAAATGTTTTTTCAAATGTATTTTTACATTTACGTAAATAAGTCCAGGAAGACTTAATAGACAGCATTCCTCACTTACATTTTTGTAAAGGATGATATTTTAAGTATTGTGTAACCAAACAAAATAAGTAATATATGAAAATATTTTGAGACATTTAAAGTTATAGTAAAATGTAAGTCTTGTTATTCACTTATTCTAAAATTTGAAAGCATGGACTATTGTCACTGGATAATTGTACCTTGAAAGCAGAATGCCGAACTGTTGCATTACCAGCTGAAAGCTCACAATTAGAGAAAATCTATAAACTCCATTTCCAAGTTAGTTCTTTCAGTACTAGCAGTCTATAATCCATAGTGATAGCAGTGTCTCGTCCTAGAGGCCACATTACTTGGCTGTCTTGACAAGAATTATACCCTGGAGTCAGCATCTGTTTCAGAGGCTTGGTGCAAAGCCTCAAGTTTAATCCTAGATAAAGTATGAAATCAAAGTAATTCAGAGACTCCTATTATGGAGAAACATCATTGTAATGCACACTAAACTAGTTTATAATCCCGTCATGAAGTCTTGCGGCTAAATGTCTGGAAGACAGTCCATGTTACAGCAATGTTTGTGAAGGTATTTGTCTCTTTAAGATGTTATTTACAGCCCCAAGTACATTTTAAATTGGTAGGTTAGTTTCTAAAACAACACTGGTAATAATTGAGTTAAGCCATTAACAGGATGTATAATGAGCCATCCACACCCCCTGTGTACTTTGTGTTTTGCAGAACACTAAATGTGGTGCCGGGCAATCTGTCCTGCAAACACAATTAGGCAATATCATTTCATTCGGATGACCCATCACTTCCTCCAGGTATATTAGTCTGGTCGAAAACATGTATATTTACAAAATATATCAATTCCCCTCTGGAAACTAACTCTTTCTGTATTTCCTCAATAATAAATGTATGGTTAAGAAGCCACTTTCTTGGGGTGCCTACATGCCTCAGTCAGTTAAGCGTCTGCCTTAGGCTCATGTCATGATCCCAGGGTCTGGGATTGAGCCCCTCCTTGCTCAGCAGGGAGCCTGCTTCTCCCTCTGCCTGCCACACCCCCAGCTTGTGCTCTCAGTCTCTCTGTCAAATAAATAAATAAAGTCTTAAAAAAAAAAAAAAAAAGAAGAAGCCACTTTCTTCTTGGGAGGCATAGCTATTAACGTGAAATTAAGAATTCTGCCCTGGACACAGCTTTATCAGGAATATGACGACAGAGAAAAAAAAATTAATCTCTTAAGTACGAAATACCTTACTTGGAAGACAGTCCCACATGGGTCACAGGGAATGCTGCCCTGGAGGTGACCTTATGTAGTTGTAATAAAGAGACTTCAGACTTGGAGATATAAGTAGATCACAGAATGATGTCATTTTTGCTTGGGAAGCAGGTCTTCCCCATTTTCGCCCCATTGATCTGATAGACGACATAAACTTTCTTATTTTCTTTTTCTGTTATTAAATAAATTTCAGTTCTCTTTTTGTGTTCTTATAGGAAAAAAATTTTACCAAGCATTTTGCTAATTTTGCTGGCAAATCACATCCAGTGATAAATAACATTTATTAGAAGTGCTAATTTTTTTATTTTAACTAAATAAGCTCATCTTTACAATTAAATATTCATATTACCATGCCAGAGATGCTTGGAGGTCATTTTAAGGGAAGTTATTATATTTTCATGTCATTTTTAGTGTTATCAAAAGAATTAGATTACTTATAAACTATTTTACTTGTAGCTAAAAACTATTTAGCTCTACAGTGCCAGAGACTAGGGGATTAAATATTCCACTAATCACTTTGTTATCTACCAAATTGAGAAAATAAAGCAAAGAACATCAGAGAGAAAAACTGATTATGTGTGCTTGGAGTGAACTATAAATTGAAAATTTCTAAGGTAGAAAGGAATGACCCGGGTGAGGGACTGCTAATGGATATAGAGTTTTTGAGGAGGCGATGTTGAAAATGTTCAAAAATTGATTATGATGGTTGCACAACTCTGTTAATGTACAAAAAATCATTGAATTTTATACTTTAAAAGAGCTAATTACATGGTATGTAAATTATATCTCAATTACATGCAAACACATTCTGTTCTATTTTAATACTCTTACTACTGGGAAATACAACAGTGGAAACTACAGTAAGATAACAATAATAAAAAACAAACAAACACCTTCCCTTTGACATACTACTTACTCTCTTGGTGCTATACAGTCTAAAGGAAAAGAAATTTCACCAGAATGGTTAATAGTGCCTTGTAAAAAATACAGCCTCATTAGAGGATTAGGGATTATTTGAAGATATTGGGGTATTTTTAAGTAAATGCATTCCTTAAGCCTTCAAGTGATACATAAAGCCCAGATCATAATGATCTATATTGCTTAATAATTGTTTCTTATCAAAACACCATTGATATTTTTATGACAAAAATATTCAAGTCTCAAGTGCTAAATAATTTGCCCAAAGACATATAGCTTATATAGAGTAAAATGTAGAATAAATGGAAAAGACATTATTTCTATGATTATTCTGTGACCATTAAAACAAAATTTTTTTCTGGATAAAACAAGTAGTATGGTGAAATATAGATTAAAATAGAACTGCATGGCTTAAAGTGATACTATAAACCCTCCCCCATATATGCATAAATATAGAAGACTTCACACATGCAATTTCCCATTGTACCTATGGGGTATTTTCACAGGTATATTTTTGTCAAATTGATTGTATTGCATTTAGAATTGCACATAATATTACAAAGGGCCTATTTATAATATTATATATGTTTTAGATATATAATATTAAAACAATACTTATTTTATATATTTCCCCCAAATCATAAAATATATATCCAATGTTTTAACTGGATGATTTTCATTATAATGTATAGTTATAAACGGAATTATAGAGATCATGTGTATTTTAATTCTGCATGAAAAAAAGTGTGTATGGGATCAAGAAAAGATGAATCTGGTTGAGTCTTACATTCATTCTAATTACCCTATTTCTGATGGGCCCACTCATTCTTAAATAATCAGCTATGCTCATATATGCCTTTGTACATTGATCACATGGTGCTTTCTGCAAGGAATGTTCTTCCACCCTTTATCGATCTGTCTTACTGAATCAATATTCTTCAAAAAGTCAAGAACTGAAGGCTGGATATGTGCAACTAGTCAATGCTGACTAGTAACCTAGCAACTACTGCATGGTGGCATGGTGAATTCACAAAGGCACGGAAAGCAGGAAAACCTAGAAAATGATTTAATGTTTCACTGAAGCCCAACTTCAGGACTGTGGCTTCATTAGATGGTTGCATGCGTGGCTGAAGGTGCAAGACCAGGAACATTTATAAAAATAAGGGAAAAAGATGGTTCTTAATGAGGCCAAGGAGGCCAAAATATCTAAGACATCCTAAGATGACATGTCAAAGTACAACAGACTGTCTTCCTATGGGCCACAAATGCCATTTGAAATACTTATATTTCTTTCAAATAACTTGCCTACTACTGTCAATCCATCTGTTTTGTTCCATTTTCTCACATCCATTTTTACACTTCCTGGAGAATCCAGCTTTTCTAATACCTAAGTTTAAGCCATTGATACATAACTTTTTTTTTACTTGACAATGTATACATTTGGTCATTTCTTTAAGATTTATACCTTGCCTACTTCCAAGATAAATTATCATAGCTTTAGTTCATTTGCTTTATTTTTTAGTTCACTTTTAAGAAATACATCCCTGATGCTAGGAAATAATCTATCATCCTCTGGAATGGGTTACCAAGTCATGAAAGATCATACACAATAAATGACCAATTTAGGCGGTGATGATATGGTCTTGAAATTGCATAAGTTATAGGCATGATTTTAGAACAGAATTCTTAGTTTATACAAATCTCTACCATTGCTCCTACAAATATTGTCCTTTGGAAATTAATTCTCTAGAAAGGAATGTGTCCAAATCAACCATAATTAAATACAACAGAAATTCCCCATAAGATCTAAAGGTACACTAAATGAGTGTGAATGCTTTTTGAAAATAGTAACTATTTTTAAATGATAAAGTTATTAATGACTGAAACAAAATTCCACCATTAGAATAATAAGTTTGTATAACCATAATTTTAAAATCTGCTTTCTTACCCCATTTATGTCAATTAAATAAAATTTGTCAACCTTTGAGTATGTGGACATAAGATAGAATTAGGGAAAAAGTTGATGTAGAAATTTAGAAAAGTCAGAATTGCAAATAAACATTTCATTAGTTGTTAGAAGAAAAATTACAAGTGATTAATGAAAATGTAGTCTATTTAATATGGTTATCTTATCACTGTAAAACATATAGTGAAATTGAAACATATTATAAATTGGATCATTTTCCTACACAGCCACCCATTCCTCTTGGTATATTAACCACTGAGGTTATAGCAATTCACATTTAAATTCAAATAGTAATGTAGGAGAGATATTTTATTTTTATTTTATTCTTTGATACCCCTAGCCTTTTATGAAGAATTTGAGAATACATTTTTGTTTTCAGACAGAACTTACTTTATCCTTTAAAAATAAACATAATTTCTAATTTTGGAAGAAACCAAGTACATGCTTTATAAAAGCCAAGAATCCTATTACACTCCTTTCTACAAATTTAGATTAGCATACAGATACTATGGATCATAAATATGTATCAAATATAGCTTGACTTTTAATTATTGCTTTGTAAATAATATTTTTTTTAAAATAAGAGCAGTTTCAATTTTTAGGATCTTCAAGCACAAAAAACACTAGGTGAGTGAAAGAGAAATTCCTCACCAAGTTGATGATTCATAAATCTCATCACCAAATAAAGCATTTCTTTTTAGATGCAGTAGATGTTTTCTCATGATTAAGGTTAATGACTTATCTCATTGCTATTCAAAATCCAACTGAGAGACAATTTCGGAGCAAAGTACCAGTAGGAAACAGCTACCAATATTTAATAGAGTACCACAATGGAAAACTGGAAAACTGCAGTGTGCTGATCTTACAGGAATCCTGGTTTACATTAGCAGAGCCAAGGACTTCAGCCTTTTACCTCATGTAAACATACATGACTTCAGAGATAAGAAAATGGGGGGGGGGGGCTGAATAAATAAGGAGATACACAATAGTAAAGCAGCTAGATGTTACTTTGTTTTCTATTCAAAAACCATTTGGTCCCCAGGAAAATATCTTAGGAAATTATTTGTGATGATTTGTCTTTAATGGAAAGGAACCATACTGTAGCTATTGTTAAGAGCAATTGACATACATTTTCAAGGCAAATTGAAAGACCTGGTGTTGTGCTGACGAAAAGGTATGGAACCTACAACTGCTACTTGCTGGTATATAATAAAGGGGTTTTGACATAGAAGTTTACTCAGGCTTCAATTTTCTTACTCCAATCTACAGGAAGTTTAAAATAAAAATCAAATTGTAGTCAAGAAGTTAAATGGAGAGACAAGCTAAACTACAATTTACTTAGTCCCCCAAAGATTGTTCTGAATCTAAAGAGTGGTAAAAGCCTACTTACTTGACTCTCAGAAAAATAAGTACTCTCCATTAAATTGTCTTTTCCACTTGTCCTATACAGGGTGACTGTCACTATGGCAAGGGAAAGAGGGATGTGGTTCTCATAATGCTATAAAACCTAATGAGTTAAAATTTGTGGAGGCATTGAGACCCACATTATGTGCAGACCCCAAAGTCAACCCTCTCCTCTATTTTTTATTTTGGGGGATGCCATCTGCCATTTTGTGAGGACAACCGTATGGAGAAGCCCACATAGGGAACAGCTAAGGCATCTTGCCAACAGTCATATGAATGACACACCAAAGAGGTGGATTCTCCAGTGCCCATCAAGCCTTTGGGTGACCAAAGCCCAAGCTGATATCTTGACTGCAAACTTTGAAAGAATGGAGCCAGAGTTGCCCAGCCAAGACATTTCCAAATTCCTGATCCACACAAACTGTGAAATATAAATGTTTGTGAATATAAATGAAACAAGCCTCTAAGTTTCAGACTATTCTTTGACACAGCAATAGATAACTAATAAAACACAAATAAGATTGAAGATGTAATGATTTACTGTGAAAGGAAAAACTATAGAAGGGCCTTTTACAGAATCGTACGTGAAGGAAAATGAAACATTAGGTGATTGGAGAAAAGCATGTTATTTACAGGGTGTTTGTAAAATATAAAACATTTTTTTTTTAATGATCAGGTGTCTGGTGCCTTAGAAGTGTTGCGTTAAAGGCAAATTTTAAAGCCAACTTGCTAATGAGTCTTTTGAAATCTTTTCATCTTTCAAAGAGTAAAAGGAATCTGTTGTTAGAAATAGTTGTGCTTAGGTTAGAAAGTCAAGTGTGGAATTATACAGCTTTATGGTTCAAAACATGACTAAGATGTAAAAACATTTTAAAAAGACTCATAGCAGTCCAGAAATAGAAAATGGATTATCTCAAAAGGTAAAAGGTAAACGGATATCATTCGAAAAAGAAACATGAATTGTAGAGAGAAAAACAAAACAAAACAAAGATAATTTCCAAAGCTACAAAGTTAAAGGTTAATCTTGGGAATGAGGGCCAAAATTTTTGTATCTTTTTAGAATTATTTATATATTCATATATGTATTAAACTGTGCCTGATCATTGTTCTGAATTAGGGATCCATTCCTTATTACAATAAGAACTTTTTTTTTCTTCATAATTTTTCAAGTTAGGTAATTCCTGTACGTATTACTTCATCCAGATACCCAAAGTGACAAACTGTATTAAAATAAATATTCTGATATTCATACAAATAAACCCATTTAAGGAATATTCTTTACAGAAGTGAGTACTGAATATTTTACTAGTCAAATAGCCTCACAAAATTGAAAGAGTCAGTAAAGCGGTGTATATATATATATATTCAAATTAATTTTATTACTAAATATTTCCTTTCTCTTCCTCTGTCTAAATAATAATTTCAAGAAACTTATTTTTACAACTCTCTCTTTATTGTAGTAGAAATGTGAAACAAGATTATAACTTTTGCCACTGATTTCCCATTACTCTAAGCTAAAGAAAAAAAGAGTACCTACTAGAGTTGTGTTTTGTTAGATTTTACATGCAACATGTATGTGTCAGTGTGGGTGTGTCTGTCTGAGCATTTGTTCATGTTTTACTCAGGGACTGTTTTTATACTCTTCCTAATTCTAATAATTTTCTAAAATAAGTCTTATTTATTTGAAACAATTTTTGAACATCTGTTATGTGCCAATTCTCAAGGATAAATGGTAAATTAAAAACTACAATGTTGCTGCCGTTATAAAGCATACAGTCTACTGAAGAAGTCAGAGGAAAAAATACACAAAAATAAATAAATAAATAAAACAAGAAAATGCAGGAACTGCCATGAAGGAAAATAAGAGTGCTTAATTAGACTTACCTTCCTAGCATTCTTACAAAAAGCATCTCCAAGCAGATGAGACTTGAGCTGAGATCTGGAGGATAGAATGAGTGGGCACTAAGAATAATAAGAGTGGAAGCTAAGAGAATTCCACCTATGAAAACTGCTCATAGAAAAGATAGTGTGGGAGAGGAATGGGAAGACCGGGATGCCTTGATCATACTGATCAGGGGGCATGTTGACTAAAAATGAGGCTGGAGAAGGTGACATGGGTGAGAGGGTAAGTAGTGAAGATCTTATTTTATGTGTAATGGGAATTATTGGAGCATTTAGTATAGGTGTGATGTAAGTTATGTAATGTATGTCTTTTATAAAGTTAACTGGCTAAAAAAGTGATAGTGAGTGCAGATAGGAAAGGATAGAGAATTGGATGTATCCAACTGAGACATAATGGTTGCTTGGGGGATGATAGTTACAGTGGTGATGGAGAGAAGCCAATTAATTCAAGAGATATTATTAAATAATATTGGCAAGTATTAATGATTTTATTAGTTAAAGGAGAGAAAGAATTAAGGCTGACTCTCTTAGGTTTCTGAATAGAGTTTCTAGGTGTGTATTTGTCAATATTTAATTAAATTAGAAAAATATGATGATTATTGCTTAGTAAATATATGGGAATTGGTAGAAAAATAAAGATGATTCTTGAAATTTAAAATATTGTCACTACAGCTCTAGAGTTTTGCATACAACTATGTTCTCAATATCGTATTCATATTAAGTCATTTTATTTATGTCTGTCTTCTGATTTTTGGCCAATTTCTCTAAATTAATCAAATAACTTGGAATCTTTATATACTGTAGTTTTTTGAGAACCTTGAAAAAGTTCTCTCACACTCATTGAAGTATCACTATAAGTTCTGTACAATTGTCAACAAAACTCTCTGGCTACTTATAACCCAAAGTCAAAATTACATATAAGACTGTCATATATTAACATCCCAGGTTTTGAAAGGTTTCAGGGAAAAGAAAAGAAGGAGAGAGAAAGAGGTAAAATCAGAGTTTGTGTTGTTTTTTTGTTGCGCTCATAAATAAAATGTCCCATTCATAGTCAAGTGCAGCCTGATAAAGAGCTTATCCACCATCATTTTAACGTGAGACTACTGTTCTAGAACCTCCATCTGGTAAGACAGCCATCACTTGACAGTTGGAGCATTTTATAATGTCTATGTGAAATAAGGTGATAAGAAGCCATTCTATTTCTTAATGGCCATTCTTATTCCAGTCTATTTTCCTGCTTAATATACTTTCTTGGCACCCAGGCAGTCCCAGGTGTTACTAATGAATTTGTGTGAAATTCTCACCTTTCTGCACACTTGACCATGAATGTAGCACAAGTCATCAGTTGCCCAATATGTTCAGTGAGATGCAAAATATGTAGAAAAACAGTTGGCAATATGTGTTGTGTTCCTAATAAAATTTGGCGAACCCCTGTTAGCCACATGTACTGCATTTTAATAGTCTACTTTTACAAATATTCTGGTTCACTGTAGTCTCTATTAGAAATTTTTATTGGTTATATGCTCCATTCACAGTATTAGTTTCAGAGGTAATTAGTGAATTGAGTGGTAGGCTATACATTTTAGAAAGAAGTTGCTAATAATCTTTTATTATCAAAATATTAGTTATATAATTATAGTGAAAAATAATAAAAAATATAATTTGTTGTTAAATTAACTATAGTAACTGATAATGTCTATCTATTCCAAGAGCCAAGCACATCTTGGTTTCTTAGGTTTTTTTGGTTTATTTTTTTACTACAGTTTTTTGGTCTAGGTTATTTACTACTAGCATGTAATATCACATTTTGAACCTGATCTTCCTTAATCTTCTCTGGTTTCCAGCTTCCTTGAATTGGCTGTTGTTCTTCTCCCCAGTGTCTGTTTTACTAGAAGAGTCTTCCCAGGCATCCGTCTCTAACTAGTTAAATTATACTTTCTCTTAAGACCACAACTCAGTTATTATTTTCTCAGGAAAATCTTTCTTGACAAATCCTTAAATTACACCATGAAGATATGTCCTGCCCAGTGCCTATCATAATTGAAAGTTTGTATTTCTTTGTATGCAACTTTAATCTTTGATTAATGACTCTTTTCTTCACTAAACCATAAGTCTCCTGAGGATGGATTCTGTATCTTTATTGCCTGATATAAATTAAATTAAGTTATCGCAATACTTTATGAAAGAAGGAAGCAAAGAAAGAAGAGAAGAAATCCATTTGAATTTTAAGTGGTTTGACCTGGACACTGTGAATTTATAATTTCAATAAGACATACTAATCCCTTGGGGTGCCTGATTGGCTCAGGTACTTAAGCGTCAGACTCTTGGTTCTGGATCAGGTGGTGATCTCATGGGTCATGATCTCATAGATCTTGAGATATAGAGTCCTGCCTTGGGATCCCCAGTCAGTGGGGAGTCTACCTGAAGATTCTCTCCCTCTGCCCCTCCCTCCACTCACACATGCACACACACATGCTCTCTCTTTCTCTCTCTAAAATAAATAAATCATTTTTTTAAAGACATCCCGATCTCTTTATATGAGAGCTATCATTATTTCTATTTTTCAGAGTAGATTAGAAAATTAATTTTTACAGATAGTTGAAACAGAACATGGAACTGGAGCAATCTAACTCATTTGTTTATGCCTTTGGTCACTATTCTATCTAGACTCATAAAAAATAAAGAGAACCTGCAGGAGCTCTCATTTTAATCACCTCATTTCATTCTCATGTATTCCAAACAAAATCACTTGTCTTTTTTATTGGATAATGACTATATATATTTACAACTAACCATTTCACTGTGTGGTTCCAAAAAGGTGATATTGACCAAAAAACTTGTAAATTTGGTGTATTGGTATAGATATACAGTACCAGTGGTAGAACCGGAGGTGGGTTTGAGCTTCAATTCCATCACTTACTAGTTACATAAGCAGTTACTACTTTGAATATTAGTTCCATGTACAAAATGAGGATTATAATAATTCAAATAAAAATACATAAAATTTCTTTAGCTCTCTTATGAGCTAGGCACTGTGCTAACACAGAATTGTGAAACATATGATAGACTGCATCAACAGATGTACTTTAACTCTAAAGTGCTATATGTATTTTATGTATTATCTAAAAATCATCTTTTTTTTTTCTTATTGTTGTATATTATTTACCAAACTTATTCAGATGAGTTTGCAGAATTCTATTAAGTTCTCTACTTAAGTCTGAAGAGTTTCAGGTTTGTAAGTAACATTTATCTCCCATTCCACAGGGAGATATATCTAGGAATGTAACATGCGAGGCTATTCTATGCTCCATCACTTACTACTCCCTTATTAACTCACTTCCTCAGGGGAGGAAGAGTGAGTTAGCTGGTGAATAAGTCGACGTGAGGAAGCAGCCTATTTTTTTTTTTCCTTTCTTCTTACCTGCTGCCTATTCTGAAATTATATTCAGGACTACTCTCTTCGCTTCAATAGTATAAAAAGGATAGGCCATTCCGTTTGGAGAGATCTACAATCTTATTCTGTGCCAGTGACTGAGTGAACACAGGTGCTTTATTCAGGGGTAAAGATGAATAAGCCATACCTTATAAACGTGTCTCAGGGTCAGCTTCACTACTAACTAAGGTGATAGTTAGATCTCCATCTGTCTGAGACTTGAATCTATCTGTTAATTGGTTTTGAATTCAGGTAATGAAGAAAGTTGGTATTTATTAGCCCCACAAATACCCCAATAACATTGCTTTTATACTTAATTCTGTAGCATTTGACATTTAAAATATTGAGTGTAACTATCAAAATAAAAATAAATATTCTAATATTCTAAAAGTATTCATTTTAAACTTACTGTATATTGATTGTCTTAATATGGATATACTTGTTTTAAAAAAAATCAGCTTTCCCCCTGATTATGAGATAAACATTTAAGCAGTACTTCATAAACAATTAAATGTTATAATTGGTAAGCTGCTGTTAATATTTTTATGAATTATATTTATTAATACAAAAATATAAGAAAGATATACTCTTTCTGTTTAGGGCGTTGGCCCTGTCAGCAATTGAGTAACTTATGGACAGGGAACACTATACTTTCCCAGAGATACCGTAAGATAAGTATCTCATTGTTTTTAGAGTTGCCTGAAATGACTGGCTGTAAATAGCTTTGAAATAATAGATGTCTCTAGAGTTTAATATGTTTTCTTGCAACTCAAAGTATGTAACTGGGCCAACAGCATTATACTGTTACTGGCAGTTTCTTATAAATGTAGATTCTTAGAGCCTTACTCAAAACCTACTGAATCAGAACATGCATTTTTTTTTTCAAAATTCCCATGTGATTATATTTTTAGGAGTATTTGAAAAGCCTTGATAAAGGTCATACACAGTGAAATAAAAATCATAGAAGTAAAGCAATACTACCTCTGTGCCATAAAGTCAAGATATTTATTTGCTAAATTATTTATGCACCCCAGATGACTCCTTACTAATCTTCCAACAATGAATAAATTAAAATGTGCTCAGTTTCTCTAATTCTATTCCCTGTGTGATATATGAGAAGCATCACAGTGTCATGAGGCTGTCTTTCAGAGTTTCCAGAAAACTCTAAATCATGGACTCATGTTTAAGATTGACTTTTTTCATTGTATTCTATGCCTCCGTGATTGAGTTCAAACATTATCAGCCTCTGAAATTAAAGAGAGCCAATCACTCTCTATCAGGGCATGTGTCATGGCAAGTAATATTCCACTGAACATACATTTCAGCCTGGAAACACTGCAAATAATGTAGACAGCATATGTTGGTTTGCTGAGTATAGTCCTCGATTATTCCTTTCATTTTTCATAATTAGTAATTGTGCTCCATTTCCATTTAAAGTTATCTGGTTTGAATGATAAATTCTACAGTCACTCTGTCTTTAAATAAAACAAACAAGAAGAATACCTGAATGACTGTCTAAGGATTGTCATCAGATAACTTACCATTCTTAGGCTTAATTTTACGATACAAATAAAATTTTAGGGCAATTTCTACTCCCAATGTGTTTGAAGTAGAGTCTTTTTGAGGAAACTTCATACTGTTTCTGTAATGGCTATACATTTTGTAATTTTTACATTCTACCAGCAATGTACAAGTGTTCAAATTTCTCCACATCCTCACTAACAATTGCCTTTTATGGGGGGAATGGGATGGATAATAGCCATTATAAGGTATAAAGTGAAATCTCTTTTTTGATTTGCATGTCCCTAAACTTGAGCGCCTTTACTTATACCTGTTTGCCATTTGTACATCTTCTCAGAAGGAATGTCTATTGAGATCCTTTTTTTCATTTCTTAATTGGGTTATTTATTTTTGTGTTATTAAGTTGTAGGCGTTCTTTATATATTTTGGAAATTAACCCTTTATGAGATATATGGTTGGCAAATATTTTATACCATTCTGTGTGTTGCCTTTTCACTCTGTTGATTGTTTCTTTTGCTGTGCAGAAGCTTTATAGTTTGATGCACACCCACTTGCTTATTTTGTTTTCATTGTCTGTGCCTTTGGTGTCAGATCCATGAGATCATTGCCGAGACCAATGTCACAAGCCTTTTCCCTAGGAGTTTTACAGTTTCCAGTCTTAAGTTTGTCTTTAATATTTTGAGTTGATTTTTGTGTCTAGGGTAAGATAGGAGTCCAACTTCATCTTCTGGCATATTGCAAATTTTGTTATTTATGAATTATGCCTCAAAAAGTTGAAAAAGAACCCAGAAAATAAAGTCTTGCTAAAATGGAGATTTATAACTAAAATGCTTCTGAATAGTTTCTTTCTCTCTTCCATGCCCTTTCTTCAAACCACTATAAATAATCTAATTTTATTTATTGAACTGATATAATGTAGAAGTTGTGATTACTTCATGACGAAAGGTTTTATATTTTGGCCTACTAAAAAATATTGAAGCACTATTATGTGACATATATTGTGCTATATCTTGTTTAGGACATGGAATGTTACACCTAACATTTCTCTATATTCTCCAGCTAGAGAGGAGAAGTAGACTAGAACATGAGGCTCCAAGCCCATGGTTATTTTCACTATTCTTCCCTGTAGATTTCTGGATTTTTTAAATACTGCCACAAGTATTCCCTGAAACTAAGGGAAAAGCTTTGTGACATTGGTTTTTCAGATAGGGAACACAAACAAAAGACATAAGCCTAATGATTCCTTCAGAAGCCTTTCTTATAGAAAGCGGTTGCAGGTTCCTTGAAACAGACTCTGAGCTGGAGAATAGAGTACGGGCAACTTGTTAGGTGTGACCTTTAGATCATCACCTGTATACAAGAAAGGAAATGGGATTGGGAAGGGCAACTGGAACAAAAAGCAGTCTCGGAAGGCCTCGCAGGGAACTCTATAGCCAGGATGGCCCATCAGAACTATCTCAGATTTATGCAAGGTTGCTAGGCCATTGCATACTCCTCACCAACCAGCTAAATTCTCTGAACCTACGTTTTCTGACTCAAATTATTGGGAGAGAGAAAAGAAGGAAGGCATGCCAACCAGGATGAAAGAACCTCTTCATGTCCCCTTCCAGTGAGGCTTTTGTATGGACTAAGATAGGACTGGATAGGAATGGTTTTGCACAGCTCAATATGTATTACTATTTCTAAATAAAAAGGAGTTCATGCATGTAATGAAGTGTGCCTACAGGCATTTTGGAAAATAGTGTTCATAATAGAGTGTTCTATAAAAAGTCCCCAACATTAGTCAGTTATGCCCCTATAAATGACACTGTTCTCAAATGGTTTGTAGGGATAAGAAAATGTTAAAATTGGGCAATGAATCCCAAAGTATGCCTGACTTTCTAAAAATATTGATTCTCTTAAGTAGCTTATTAGATAGTAAACTCTCCAGTTTTCATGATTTTTAGTTCTACACCAAATCACAATATTGGGGGAAATATCACAACTTGAGTAAATTGCAAAGGTAGAACAGCAATATGATTTATTTCAGCTCAAGTAAAGAAAAATGATGTACCTTCAAGCAGACAATCTAACTAAAAGATGCGTGTTGGGAGAGAGTTAATGTAATAAATCAGTTGCATAAAGAATTTTCTTTTGGTAAATAAATAATTGTAAATGCTTTAAATTTGCAACACATGTGGGATTTAGACTGCCATAGGCAGAGATTTAGGGCTGGCTAGTTTTTTATGCCAGGTGCCAGTGTTGGCAGGAAAAAATCTGGAGAATTGAAGGGATATAGAGAATTACTTGGCCACACGGTTGTTTAACATAGAAGAGATGTGTTATCCTGCACTGATGCCATGGAGAAACAAATGCCAAAAACTCAGTTCTCTTACTAATGTTTAAACTACATTTCCTACTATAGTTGATAAAGAAACATAAGTAAATCTAAGACTAAAAATATTGATTTTATTTTTCCTGTCATTATTTACATCACTACCCTTTTCCAAGAGTATAACTTCTAGGGCATATGTAATTATATACGCTTAACTGAGTTTAGAAGCCTCCTTTATCTGGTGCTAACACCACTGGTAGGAGAGCAGTGGTTTCCTTTCCTTTCTATCTCACCTTGGAGATACATTCTGAAGTCGTTATGCAACTAATAATTTTTAAAAACTTCAATGTGTGGGCAATTTATTTGTTCAATAGCATCGAATAATTGAAGGAACATATTACTTAGGATCAGAAATTTGGGGTTCAATGGCCATTTACTAGCTACACCTTAAAATTATCATTAATCCCCCCCTATATTTCCATCTTCAAAATGGGAAAATATGTTTCTCAAAATTCACACCGGGAAAAAAGGGATAATAGAAAGATAGGAAGCAATACAGATCTCCCAGCACCCATCTTTATAATTTTTCAGGTCATTTATAATCATTTCCTTCAGATGGGTAACTTGTAAGGTGGAAAAATCGACTTGATTTTAAGCAGATAAAACAAGTCCTAAATGAAGTGACATGACTCAAAATGTTCTTGAGTTTTGGCCTTAACTTCCGTGTGAAATGATGAATTTAATGGCAATTAGACAGAAACAAAGAAAACCATTTCAGGCACAATTATCAAGCTGCTAATATCCTCAGTGAAGCACAGCATGATTTGTTTCTGTTGCCTTGTTCCGTTCCATTTGGCTAGAATCCCAGTTTATCCAGGCGTTCATGTATGGTTGAAATTAGTGAAAGTCTCATGCTTCCAGATTTTTTTCTGTTCTTTGTCTAATACAACACCTGCTTCCTTAGTGCTTTTCTTTTCAGAAATCCAGAGCCTGAGAGCAAAGTATACAGGCTCATTTCTATTCTGATGCTTGAAGATCATTTTCCTTCCTGTTCTCCTCAACTTTCAGATATGTTCACTCTCAAATTTCCTTCTACATATCCCTTGTGTCTGTTTGTTTTGCTTTGTTTCACAATTCCACAGGGGTTTAAAAATTAAACAAAGAAATCATTTTGGCTCTAACCATATCTATTTGAATTCATATTTCCTATCTTAGGATTAACTGAAAAGAAATATTATCTAGAAATATTTATACTGCTAGAATTATAGCTACTGAAAGAAGACAATATGGAATGTTGTATGTTCCACTTCTCTGCTTTCTCTATTTTCATCTTCTTCTCTCTACTGTCGTTCTACAAGTAAGAGACTTTTGCAAACCCAGTAGCTTAGTAGTTAGAATTCATTGCACATCATTTAAAGGGGGAAAGGTTGATTGGGGAGAAACAATCAAATTCTGGTTAAAATTTTTATTATTTTCAAATATTTCTGAGAATTAAAATATCTTGTTTAATTGTTTGGTTCTTGTAGCCCATATAAACAAATATAAACATTAAATATGGCCATATTCTAATACTAGTTTCAGAAATATTGAGACCAAATATACATATAAATGATATCTGAAAATTAAACATATAGAAAGCCTTCAAAAACAATGAGAGAAAAAGAAAATGAAGAAAAAGTGACAAACTAAGTTTTTAAATTTATATGATAAATTTGTTATCAATCCATAGACACACACTTATTAAATCTCCACATTAACGTGATGCTGCAAAAAGTGAAATACAGAAAATTGATTTCAGATCTTGCCCCAAAGGCACATAATTCAGGTTTGTCAGCACACAGAACGCAAAATACAGGTGAGTAGAAAAACCCATGTTAATGCTCTCCTTGTGTTGCTATTGGCAGAGTTTCCCTAGCTGAGGGAGCAGACATTTAAATGTCCATATAAAATGTAAAAGAAACACAAAAAGAAATTTAAATGTGACTTGATACAACATTAAGTTCTCAACATAATCCCAGCATTTTAACCACCATCAGTATCAGTCATTCAAACAAGAGTTATGGCAAACTCAAGCCAAAACTCCTTTAAAAACAAAATGTTTTTAGCTAGAAAACATTCTCTTTCATGGGCTTGCAAAAGGGACAATGTCAATGGAAATGGATAGAAACAGAAGGTATTCCATCAGAATGAGATGCAAAGGAGAGAGGAGGAACACTTAAAAATAGATTTTCAAATTTAATCACCTCCAAGCATAGTATTTGTTAGTTATTTAAAATGCGGAAGACACATGGCGGTATTTTGTTTTAAGCTCAGCAAACTTAACAGGCTAATTTGTGACACCTGTCCCTATTGCTATTTAACATACAACTCATACCGAGTATATGCGCAGAAACCTGAAAAGCTTAAGTATATTTAGCATAACAAACATTTTGTGAGATTCTAGGTGCAGGTGTTATGGTTAAAAAAAAAAAAAAAAAAACTTGTAAACGTACCTACAAAACCCTGACAGATGAGTAAGTAGAAACTGCAATGATCTTGTGCTGTTGGAGAATAGAATACTACTAATTAATTACTTTACCTACCATTTTCTCTTAAGCTACCGATCTTCTTTGACAAAAATACAAAGTTAGCTTTGTAAATGGTAGGTGCATAGAGCCATTGCTTCTCAATGCCAGGTGGTAGTCACTGCTGTGATTATTAAGTATCATTATAATAAACATTTTGATGCTAAGTTTTCCCTATATTATCCTTCACAGAAAATAGGGTCGCAACATTACAATAGGTACCGTTTTACTGTCATTGCTCTCATTTCCAGACATACATTCTAGTTTAATCATCCAACCACCATAAAATCTCTGTGTTTAACCGAAGACTAGGTTGGAAGAGCAAACACCTGGATTCTAGTATGAGTTCTTCTATTGTTTATTGTAAATTACCCACTGCCTTTTTTGCTCTGCATTATTTCCAAATAGCTAAGCCACTTGTGATACGATCTTTCTTTCTTTTTTTTTTTTTTTAAAGATTTTATTTATTTATTTGACAGAGATAGAGACAGCCGGCAAGAGAGGGAACACAAGCAGGGGGAGTGGGAGAGGAAGAAGCAGGCTCATAGCAGAGGAGCCTGATGTGGGGCTCGATCCCATAACGCCAGGATTGCGCCCTGAGCCGAAGGCAGACGCTCAACCACTGTGCCACCCAGGCGCCCCGTGATACGATCTTTCAATCAATGATAAGATACCCTTGTCACTGAAGCATTTTTCTCACGGTGTATTTTTGCATTATCACAGATTCCAAGGCTCTCTGCTATTTAGAGAAACTTTCACCTGATTTTTAAAACACATACAAAGGACACCTGGGAGGCTCAGTTGGTTAAGCATCTGACTCTTGATTTCGGCTCAGGTCATGATCTCAGGGTGGGGAAATTGGGCTCCTCACTGAGCATGGAGCTTTCTTGGGATTCTCTCTCCTATTCCCTCTGCCCCTCCCCTGCTCGCGCTCTCTCTCTCTCCCTAAAACAAAACAAAACAAAACAAAACAAAACAAAACAAAAAACAAAAACCACACATAAGGAAATGCAAGAAAAAAAATCCCCCCCCCAAAGAAAGGCTTTTTAGTATCAGCTTTTACACTACACACACACACATCTATAAATAATTTAGCTACTTGTCATAATTCAGCTGAGGGGTCTTTAGGTATTTTTAGGGCTAATTTGCTTAGTAGACCTGAAGGAAGAGAGAGATATATTTATATCTTTCCTAAGTGGTTCTTTATAACTATTAAGATGTCTTTAAAATAGAAACTGTAGGAGATGGCATTTTAGAATTCATTCTGCCTTTCAGGTGATTTTTCCTTCACACAGTCTTTGTAACAACATTTTCCCCCAAAGAAATTTAAGGAAGTTGATGGCAGCTGTTAAAATAATAGTAATCCTATGTCAATCAGAGTTAGCAATACAATTAAATTCCATTCAAAAAGTATTTACAGTGGACCTAATAAGAGTAAAATACTAAAATAAATTGGTATTGGTATAAATTGCAAAACTTCATCAAATGGTAAATACCATAGATATATATTCCCCTACTCCCAAGCTTATGCATTTATAATAGAGGTACCTATCTGTGTACTCACTACTAAAAGGAAAAAATATAAAGAAAACCATGTTGCACTGACTACAAATGTTACGACTCACTTTGGAAAAAATTTCAACTAACAGGGAATTTTAAAAAATCATATCAGAATTAAATAATCCACAAATTAGACCATCTTCTTAGACATAATTCGGCAATTAGGTAAGTCCAATAAGGCCTTGATTAAGTATCTAAGTCAATCATGGTGTGAACCTGAAGCTCAATTTTTAATCAATTATCTTTTTATCAAACAAGTGATTTCACTGTGCGTTTTCTAAAGCCTCTTTTTACACTAACAGACATTAATTATGCTTTAATTTTTTCTTGCTGTCACATACTAAAACGTCTATCGCAAGATCTATCCCACTTTCTTTGGTTTATTGCTAAAAATTAATCACCTTCATTAAGCCTGATATAGCAAGGATTCTAAGTCAATGGTCAAAAATCATAAGCAGGACTGTAGCAGTAGTTATCAGTATAGGTCTATAAAGTTTTCCAGATAATCTATCAAACAAATTTAATTAATTTTCTATTGCTGTATAAAATTGTCCCCAAATTCAGCAGTTTGAAACAATGAATGTTTATTAGCTCACATAGTGATCAGGAATCCAATAGTGGTTTAATAGCTGATCCTGATTCAGGAGGCTCTTTTATAAGATTTCTGTTAAGCTGTCAGCCAGGACTGGAGTCATAGTCTGACAGAGATTAGAGCATCTGCTTTCATGATAGCTCACTCATATGGTCAGTGGTCCAAGGACTCAGTTGTTTATCACCTGTGTTCCAGCATTGAGCTGTGCTACAGGGCAACTGGCTTCTCCCTGAGTGATGCAAAAGAGACAGACCAAGATGGAAACCACAATACCTTTCATAAACTAACTTCAAAAACAACATACCATCAGTCTGTCATATTCTATTGGTTACACATATCAATCCCAGGACGAGCTGGGAGGGGAATACATGGTAGTATGAATACAGGGAGGTGGGGGTCACTGGAGGTCATCTCAGAGGTAGGCAACTACACAGATGATCAGGATAATTACTTGATATTTGAGAACTAAAATAAATTCCCTAAAAGTACTCTCCAATTAGACCACCAGAGCTATAGTCTAATACAGCCATTAAGCCATTAAAGGCCATTTTTTTAAACCAAGTATAGTATACATTATTCTATTACTTTTCCTTTGATCATCTATTATATTTCCAGAGCCCCTGTTCCATCTGTTGTCCAAAACAACCAGGGGCACTACATAATGCTATTCAAGTTGAGTAGTTCTAGATATTTAATATCTCCCCCTCTCCCATCCAAGAGAGAATTTCCCCATGTTTTATTTCCTATATCTCATTGCACCATAGCTAGGACCCACACCCCAGATTTAAACTTCTCCAAACAGGTGTTCCCATGCCAGTCTTTGAATATTGAAATTTATATTTGCTCGATTTGCTTGTTTTGTCCATCATCATTCATCCAACACCACTAATTATATGCATATGCATCTATTAGGCCTTCCTTAAGTTCTCTAAAATATGTATCTGACCAGATAGTTACGCTTATAGCAAAACAACCATCAACTGGTGTCCATGACATTCAGTACTCTGATATATCTTAGAAGTGAATAACGTTATAAATACATATGGATTTTGAAGATTCAGTATGGAGTCACATGTGGAATAAAATCTTGCAAAGTTATGATGCTGTCCCATGGACTGTAAAATGTGTTTTAAATTAACAATCAAAATCTAGGAAAATTTCAACCAAATAGCCAAAAGATAGCCAAAGCAATCTTGAGAAAGAAGAAAGCTGGAGGTACCATACTCCGGATTTCAAGCTATACTGCAGGGTTTGGTCATTAAAACAGTCTGGCACAAAAACAGACACATAGATCAATGGAACAGAATAAAGAGTCCAGAAATAATGACTTATGTGGTCAATCAATAACAAAAGAGCAAGAACGTACAATGGCGAAAAGACAGTCTTGTCAATAAATGATATTGGAAAAACTTTACTGCTACATACAAAAGAATGAAACTGGACTACTTTCTTACACCATCTACAAAAATAAACCCAAATTGGATTAAAGACTTGACTGTAAGACCTGAAACCGTAAAACTCCTAGAGGCAACATTAGGTAGTAAGCTCTTTGACATAGGTCTTAGCAATATTTTTTTGAATTTGTCTCCTCAGACAAGGACAACAAAAGCAGAAATAAACAGATGGTACTACTTCAAACTAAAAAGCTCTTTCACAGCAAACGAAACCATCACAAAATGAAAAAGCAACCTACTGAATTGAAGAAGACATTCACCAACAATATATCTATAAGGGGTTAATATCTAAAATATATAAAAAATTCAGAATTCATTATTAAATAACAAAGCAATTTAATTAAAAAATGGGCGTAGGACCTTCATAGACATTTTTCCAAAGAAAACATACAGATGTCCAACAGACACATGAAAAGATGCTCAACAAAATTAACCACCAGGGAAATACAAATCAAAACCAAAATGATACCACCACATACCTACTAGGAAAAAAAGATAGAAAATACCAAGTGTTGGCAAGGATGTGGAGAATAGGGAACTCTCATGCACTGTTGGTGGGAATATAAATTGGTACTGCCACCATGGAAAACAGTATGAAGGTTTGTCAAAATAATTATAAAGTACCATACCATCCAGCATTTCCATTTATACATATTTATCTGAAAAAATGAAAACACTAGTTTGAAAAGACATATGTACTCCTGTGTTCATTGCAGCATTATTTACAATTGTTGGGATACAGAAGCAACCTCAATAAATGTCCATTGATAGATGAGTGGATAAAGAAAATGTGCTACACACACACACACACACACACACACACACACACAATGCAATATTACTCAGCCATAAAAATAATGAAATCTTGCTGTTTGTGACTACGTGGATCGACATTATGGGCATTATGCTAAGTGAAACATATCTGACAAAGATAGATAACATATGTTTTCACATATATGTGAATCTACAGAATGAAAGAAATGAATAAACAAAACAAAACAGAAACATATTCATAGATACAGAGAACAAACTGATTTCCTGGGGCAGGGGTAGATGAAATTGGGGAATGAAACTAAGAGGCACAATCTTCCAGTTATAAAGTAAATAACACACGGGATGTAATGTACAGCACAGGGAATATAATCAATAATATTGTAAGTTTTATGGTGACAGATGGTAACTAGACTTATTGTGGTAGCCATTTCATGTGTATAAATATCAAATCACTATGTTGTATACCTGAAACTAATACAATATTGTATGTCAATTCTTCACTTTATAAAGAAGGGAAAAAAAACTGTATTACTATAACATATCCCTGTTCATCTGGTAAAACCTTTTAACTCAAAAATATTTGAAAAATTTGCTCCCATAAATAGAGTACAATAGGAAACAAAGAATATACATAAATATATACTTAGGGAAAAATGTGTACTTACTCCCATGATTCTGGGCTCTACTGATTTAGAAGTTTAGATTCCAAGGAATGCTTCAAAAATACTCATTAAATTGCATTGATTGATCGTTATTGCATTGGTTTAGAAGCTGAGTTTGTCTCTTAGCCAGTGCAGCTTCTCATGCAATTAGGTCAAAAGGAAAAAAGGGGTATTTATCTTGACTGGCATGATTAATGCTCACTATGAGAGGAATAGGTAGTACATAGTGGAATAAAGAATATGAATAGAACTCAGATGATCCTCTAAAGTACCCACTAGTACAACTACATGGAGTACCAAATGTTATTGCAATTTTTGCAGGCAGGATTATCAAAATCACAGATTCTCATTAATAAAAGTATAGATCATACCAGTGGGTACAAAAACTTGACAAGTTGAGGTGTTGCCTCAAAGCCAGAAGAATCTGAAATGGGTGATTGAGGACGCAATTTGTAAATATGTACTGTAGCCTCATGTTTAGTTTTAAACACCAAGGACTATGACTTTTATCCATTTTAATTCCTTTTTAGTTTTTGTATTTATTTCTATATTATAGCAAGCTTTCTTCCATAGAAAGGAATAAGGATTTCCTAAAGAGTCTGTACTTAGAATTGGATGCAAAAAGTAATCAGATTTTAGGGCATCTTCCTTTGGAAATGGAATTTGTTTCAGTGGTGTAAGAAACACTTGTATTATGTCACATGGAATCAATTGTTTTACAAGTGTAAATAGAGGAATACATGCAGGTGATGGAGGAAAAAAGCTCATTATAGTAGACAATTGCCACTTCTTAAATTTAGAAGGAATCCCTAGTTTCATGGTGTATCTGGTGGGAGGCAAGGCCCCATCCTACACCCACACTCAATAGGTCCTAGACATGTGAGCTTGGGTTGGTGAATCAGGGCTTCCTTACTTAGGCATTGAATATTAAGAGAGAATCACAAATTTCAAGAGAAGTTAGAGGTTATTCAAGTTGACAGAGTCAAGGTTTCAATGGTGTCATTTGTGAGAGGTGGCAGAATTGAGTTTCCAGTGCTTAAAATGCCCAGAGTGGCGTCCATCAGTTTATTTCAGTAGCCTGTTGTCTGCTAACTAATTACCTTGTTGTTGTGAATTTTTTCAGTCTGGTTATCCAAATTCATCCTAGGTCAATTTTATATTATCCCATATGATTTCCATTTGCATGTTACATTTCTGTTTTGGCAACAAAACTATAAGGAATTTGAGAGATGCCTTCTAAATTTAGATAACAAGTATACATTTGCCCTAGATGAAGCTTCTGAATATAAACATGAAAAAGTCAACAATATAGTGAAAAAAAAGAAAGTTGAAATGCTCAGTTTATATTATGCCATTTATGAAGTAAATATGGGTTTGGAAATTCTCTGTCAAATTCATTTTATGATATAATATAAAAAGATATTATGATTGTGTATTTTTTTAGTCTACCCTAAACTGTCAATACTTTATGGAATAGGTGGTGGAAGTTGCAGCTGCATATAAAACACTGAAATATTGCAGGTAGGTAAATACTAGGGCTGTAAAATTTTGAAAAGACTTACTATGGTTCTTTGTTGGATCAAGAGCCAACTTTTCAGACTCACAGTGGCTCAGAAAATTGTATTTATCTTTCTAATGTGTCAGGAAATGGAAAACAGCAATGCCAAAAGATCAGACCCCCCCCAAAAATGTTTTGCTATTTTGTTCAAGGAAATACAAAAAAAAAAAAAAATTGACTCATTTCAGTTGCTTTTCCTGAGGTTTCTTGTACTTCCCATCTATTCTTGATCAATAAATATTATTGTGCTCCTATGGACCCTTTTTTATTTATGCTTTGTTCTTATATGATTTCATCTAGCTCCATGGCATCAGATAGCATCAATATGCCAATTCTTCCCAAATTTCTCTCTAAATCTGAGCTTTTCCTTGAACTCCAGCCTCATATATACAACTATATACTATTCGGTGGTAGGACCACATGAAATTTATGGCATTAGACAGCTTTTAGCTTACAAAAAAGGACAATGTTATATGGTTCAAACTAATCAATATCTTCACTTGGATGCTAAATAGTAATCTCGTATTTAACATTTCTAAACATAACTCATGACTTCCCACCTCTTTAACTCCTTGTCAAAACCACATCTAACCCATGCTTTTCATCTCAGTTAAGTGGCAAAACATTTCACGCGGTTGCTCAGGATCAAAACCTAGGAGAGATTCTTGATTTGTCTTCCACTCACATACCTCTAAATTCAATATGTATTACACACCCTATTTTTTGTTCTGCTTCCAACATATCCTACAGCCACTTCTTTCCTTCTCGAAGAAGAACATCCTGTTAAAGGTATCATTATGTCTTATCTTGGCTACTATTATGTCCCCCTGACTAGTCTGTCTCTACATTCCATAACTTCCGGAGGGCCCAGTTCCAGTCACAGAAGAGAGTTTCCGAAATGTGAACTACATTATGCAAATCTCATGCTTAAGAGACACAATTAACATATCAAATTTATAGTAAATGTTGATTATGTATCATGCTCTATAAAGCCCTACATATTCTGGGTCCAGCTTATTTTTCTGACTCGTACAGCATCACTCTTCCCTTTTTCTCATTATGCTCCATTCACACTGGCTTCTTTGTCCCTAACTTGTGAAGCTTGCTCTTCCTTTAGTGTCTTCCTGGAGCTCTCATCTCAGTTTTCCTATAGCCTCTTTGTCACTTAGTTTCCAGTTCAAAAATCACATCTTCAAAGAAGCCCCTAATCTATCTATCCAAAGTACCTTCCTTTGGATAGAATCACTCTCTCATGTTACCAGTGTTTTCTTTTCCTCATAGCACATTATCTGAAATTTTCTGTAGTACTTTTACTTGTTTATTGCCTGTTTTTCCCTATCCTCCCTTACCTTCCAGAAAAAAGAAGTTACTTTACCATGAGGACTTGGCCCATTCCAATTGCTACTGTAAACTCTGCACAGTGTGCCACGCATCCAGTAGTCAAACTATAAATGTGTTGAAGGAATGAAGAAAATGTATTCTGTGAACTGCTGAAAGAAAAAGTGGAGATTATATTCATTTCTTAAGTGGGTCATGCACTAGGATTCACTGAGAACCCTTCAAAGCAATATATTTTGAACAATTATAGAAATATTATATGACTTTTTCAGAATTTCAGAATATTTCATAGTTTTGTCATATTTTTATGAGCATGAGTTACTCTTCAAGTTATTGTGGACGCACTTAAAATGTACAAATCTAGATGAGTTACTGCTTATCTGCCTTAACAAAGAGTTTGGTGTCAGAATTGAGTTAAAGTTATACAAGACATGGTGCTTGCCCACAAATATCAGAGACGTGGCAGAGGAATCCTGTCCTGAAAGATAGTCTGGCCTGGGAATACTCTGGTATCAGTGTCAGTTGTAGCACAGCAGAGGGGTACTGTGCAGAGGAGAGTTGATGTAGCCGACCTGAGACTGCTGTTCTTAGAAATAGCCTTCTTAGAAGGTGCCTTGACCGGCATCTGGTGACTTGGTTTTTGGAGTATTTCCAGTGAACTGATTAGGGTGGCTCACAGTGCCTAGACCATTTGTGCAAGCAATGTGACTTAATCCTAAATATCTGCTTTCCTTCTGGGAGTCTGGAATTTTGGTATGTGCCAAAAAGAGAGAGCTTATGTGATTATTCCCAATAAAAGTCTTGGGCCCTGAGTCTCTAATGGGTTTGTATAGTAGACAATATTTCACATGTTGTTGCAGTTCTGTTGATGGGAGAAGAGTGCACTCCGTGTGACCCCTCAGAGGCAGCAAAGAGCATAAGGAAGCCCACACAGGGATTCATCCAGATTCCACCTTTATGTGTTTGTCCTTTATGGTCTAGCTGTGCATCCTGATGGCATCACTATAATAAATCTTAACCACAAATAAAAATAAATAAATAAATAAATAAATAAATAAATAAATAAATAAATAAGGACATGGTGCTTGTTTGGTCTTACTTTCTAGTGTTAGTATTCTGGGGTAACTCATAAAGATAAGTTGCGGCATCTGGCTCCTTCTACTACTAAGAGAGAACCATGGTGTTTATTGAGAGTTTTGGATTTAGTAGGCAACAAATCCATCCTTTCGACTTGCTAATACAACTCTTTTACCAAGATTGGAAATAGGAGTCATTCTATTTTCCCTTGTGATGCACTAGTAAAATTTTTACGTTCTGTCCTTAAGTGCACAGAACTTTGGACTCTGCAACACAGTTATTAGTTCCCATGGGAGAATAGTTTCACAAGAGGACTTAACAATGGTTTCAATACATTGCAATTTGAATTTGCCACCTGGCCACTTTAGGTTCCTAATGACAATGAATCAAAAATTAAAGAATCTTATTCTACCAGGTGAGATGTTTAGGTTAAGGGTTACTGTACTCTTAGGAAATTAGGTTGCTACTTTACGGAGTATAAGGAAGATTTTGTTTGGAATGTAGGTGATACCCTGGGGTGCATTTTGGTACTCCTATATCCTGTACTTAAAATTAATTTGAAACTATAACAACTCAAATTCAGTAGGACTGCTAATGGCCCAGAACCTTCAGGAATGAAGGTTTGATCTCCCCATCAGACAGGAAAACACAACCAGCCAATGTGGTAACTAAGGGCAGAGTCATGAATGGATAGGAAAAGAAGATAATTATAAATACTGGGCTATGGCCACATGAATAGTTTCAGAAACGAGGACTACAATAGTTATTTGTATTTCTGCCTTATATCAGTATGAGCATATTTGGTTATGTATAAAATATTTACTTCTTTCCCTCTTCCACTCCCCTCTTGTCAAACACAAGAAGTGTTAATAGAAGCTGACCTCATATCTCAAAATTTGAGCTGTAAGAAATCAAGGGAAATGTGGTTCAGCTAGGAGAGGAATATATTTTACACCAAAATGGTTAAAATGATTTGTATCCTCTTTGGGAAAAGATTAGCATGTTTTTTATTGTTATGAGGGATAATTGCATCATTAAAGATGAAACATCACTTTGCCATTACCTTTATTTGGAAGTTTTGTATAGGTTAAAATAGTGTATATATTGGCCAAGGTGACAAGGAATTGATTACAAGGGCTTTAAATTATGTTGATTTAGCTTAGTTAGAACTATCTCCTTTCCAAATCCCTATCCTTCATAGTTCTGGGATAAGGTTGGCCTAACCTAGAGAAATTTGCCAAAGATTCAGAAGGCAAGGTGAAACAGCAGCATGTTAATGCTTAGCAAGTGAGGTTAGGTGCTGTTGCTATATACAAGGTATTTCAGGATTATGTTGACATGCCTTGTAGACTTGGGGAAGCAGCTAAGTTGCAGATGCTTTACCTCCTGTAGGATATCTTCTTTCAGATTCTCCAAATTCTGGGAGTGGTTTTTGTAAAGTTTCATGATCAAGTGCATCAGCATTTTTGCTGGTTGTCTAAATCATCAACATTGGGAGTTCTACCTCAAACTTCCAGCTCACTTCTGCATATTCCAATTTGCCATTACTCTTCCCTCACTTCATGTCATACCCATTTTCTTTCCAAACTATGGACACTGTGAGACTTCAGAGACAGCAGCAGATGCATGGGCTACAGACTTATGTAGACTTCATCAGTACCCATCATACCATAAGGTTTCTTACTGGCTTGGAATCGCTGATTAAAACAGCCTGACACAGGCTGACTAGATACTCCTGAGTGGCAGCATGGCGGCCCACTGTTCTGGCCCATTCAAGCAGCAGAATAAAGCTCATAAAGGCAGGCAGCATCAGAGTCTGGGATCTGTGCAGCAGGATGGCAAAGGCTGTCTAGCATTGAAAATCCTAAGCAAGAAGGTGAGAAAAGAGCTCAATAGAGTAGACCAGAGGCATCATGCCAGCCAGCTCTGAAAGCGGAAGAAGGAGGTGGTTCTGGTAAAGAAGAGACAGCTGGGCAGCAAGGATGGCCCTCTTCACCTGGTACTGGTTGTGCTCCTACACAACAGGATTTCCCTGCCAGAGGACTTCCACTGCTTCAGGATAAGGACACTGGAACAGTACACTTGAATGACTGGGGAAGCACCACTAGCTTTATTCTGTTAGGCACCCCCCCCCCCCTTAAAACATCAGTGGTTTTTCACATCTACAAGGCCAGGGATCTGCACACTATGTTAGACATGGCTAAAGTGTCAGGTACCATCATTTTCCTCCTTGATCCTCTAGAAGGCTGGAGATGGAGATCACTGCCTTTCCTGCCTCTTTGCTCAGGGCCTTCCCACCTATACACTAGCTGTCTAAGGGGTTTCTAGCCTCCCACTGAAGAAATAAATAGATGCCAGCAAAAAGCTAAGTAAAGCAGTAGAGAAGCGCTTTCCTGATAACAAGCTTCTCTTGTAGACACTTGACAGGAGGTAAAGATGCTACTCAGGCTGGTCAACCAAAAGCAACGACATCTTGCCTTTCTAGATTGACAGGTCTACCTGATTGCACATGCTGCCGACTTTGTGCCTAATGAAGAGAAGAACTTGGTGGGCACCTTGAAAATCTCAGGCTCTACTTGTGAGCAGGCTCTGAATGTGAATAGCTCGCTGCATATCATTGGACAGGGTGATTTCCAGATGAAACAGATAAATGGTCCTATGGACCCTTTCCCTTTAAATCCTAAAGTGGTCAAATCCCAAAAGGACCAACTGTGGCACGGAGATTTCTGCTATGGATGCTGTAGCTGGTATGGAGGAAGACCTTAAGGTCCTAATGAAGGCAGACCCTGATAGACAAGAATCTTTGTAAGCAGAAGTTATTCCAGATCTGAAGGAAGAAGACCAAACCTGGCCCACTGAAGAGGAGCTGAACAAGGCAAAATCACTTCTTGAAGGAAAGTTCCAAGGTGGTAAAGAAGGTTCCCAAAGGGATATCAAACTACCAAGCTGAATAGATGTGGGATGAGGATGGTGAAAGTGGTGGGGAAGATGAATTTGATGGTATGGAACATGAAGATTTTATTGAAGAGTAATCTCAGAATGAGGGTACTAAAGAGGAACAGGGGGAGGAATGTGAAACTGACTACAGGAGAGTCCACGTGTGATGATGATCTGTATGATGAGAAAATGGATGAAACGGAAAACAATGTTGGAGAAATATAAATAAGAAAGACTGGAAGAACTGTTTCCAGATGAAGAAGAGACAACCCCCCCCCCCCCGGCCCCACGCCTGTGACAGGGCTGCAAGAATTCAATTTAAAAATTCAGAGGCCTTCTTCTGCACGTCTTCATGGGATCCTAAGAAAAATCTTCCTCGAGATTATGCTCTGATCTTTCAGTTTCAGAACTTTACTAATACTAGGAAATGCATTTTTAAAGAAACTGAGGGAAAAAAAGAGGTTGAAAGAACTGAGGTTGGCTAGTACATCACACTTCATGTCTGAAGTCCCTGTCTCAGTGTTTGAGTGCTTCAAGCAAGGAGCGCAGCATTGATTGCATTTTCATTACTACCTGATGAGCAGAAGATGTCAGTACTGAATGTGGTGGGACCCCGGCAACGCAGAGCCTGTGAAAGCTAGAGGGGCTGATCTTCCACTGTGGGTTCAGGCACTTCCGAGCCTCACCTTTATTCTCTCAGTGCACTGCAGCAGATAAACATAAATTTCAGAGATTTCCTGTCTGCTGACGTAGCCTTGGTGGTGACAATATATGGCCAATCACTTTTCCTCCTGCATCTATGCTACTTTTCAAACAAAATAGCAATGGGAGGCACAACTTCATTACCACAGGCATCTGTTGTCAGTGGATCCAGACAGAATGTTCATCAAGAAAGTTATATTGAGTGGTCATCCTTTCAGAATTTTTACTAAGATGGCAGTAGTGCATTCCATGTTTTTCAACAGAGAGGATGTGTTGTGGTTTAAACCACTGCAACTAAAAACAAAGTAGGGCCATAGGGCAAAGATCAAGGAGCCTTTAGGTACTTCATGGCCACATGAAGTGCAGTTTTGATGGGAAGCTAAAATCTCAGGACATAGTACTGATGAGCATTATAAATGAGTTTTTCCCAAATGGACTTTTGTTCCATATGTACCAGAATCAGTACGGTGGGTAAAAAGTGAGATTTCTTTAGCAGTGTCCGAAGTGCACACAGGTGAATGGATTCACTGGGATTCTATCTCATTGCTACTGGCTAGCACACTAGGGATGGGAGCCTACAGGTTGTGATTGGGCAAAGTTTGTGTTACCTACTTTCGCCTAGATAAAAGTCTGCTGCCTTTTTTGCAAAAGGCTTTTCTTGACCTTAACAAGGTATCTCAGTAAAATACGGATGTTTTTCTATTGCTAGTTAAAAAAAAAAAAAAAACTATTAAATCCTACTGAAACATCCACTTTCCATTAGGATTTTGAAAGCTGTTTAAGAGGGGAAGATAGGGAGTTGAAGTAACCAGAAAACAAAATTTCCAAGTGTCTACAGACACTGAATCCCATCTGTTTTGTGTAAATTAAACAGAAACAGATTGATAAGGAGCTGACTTCTCAGCCTGCTTCACCCAAGTTAGGGAAGTTAAGTCTACATTTCCACCACTATACACAGTACTAATGTGCTTTACTTCTGGGGAAACTGTTTGAAAATGCTGAGACAGTGCAGCACCTCCCCCAATACCAGTTCAATAAGCAGTCCCATCCTCTCCCACACCAACTGGGTTGCATACTGTTGCTATGGAAAGAGGTAAGAATTGGTGAAATGGGAGAAGGGGAAAGAGCCTAGTTGGTTGGCCCTAACAGTTAAAGGAGAGATGGGGTTATATGCCTATCTGAATTTTCTTCTTGGCCATAGGTATGTGCTTGCCAATGAAGAGCAGGGCTTTTTTTTTTTTTTTTTTTTTCCCATCCTAACTCTGCATCTATTCTTGAGAGAGTTGTCTGAATATATTGGGGGCACCCTCCCACCTTTATTCTCTCAGCACACTGCAGCAGATAAACATAAATCTCAGGGGCGCCTAGGTGGCACAGCAGTTAAGCGTCTGCCTTCGGCTCAGGGTGTGATCCCGGCATTATGGGATCGAGCCCCACATCAGGCTCCTCCGCTATGAGCCTGCTTCTTCCTCTCCCACTCCCCCTGCTTGTGTTCCCTCTCTCGCTGGCTGTCTCTATCTCTGTCGAATGAATAAATAAAATCTTAAAAAAAAAAAAACATAAATCTTAGAGATTTCTGACTACTGACGTGGCCTTGGTGGTGACAATATACAGCACAATCACTTTTCCTCCTACATCTGTGCTGCTTTCCAAATAGAATAGCAATGGAATGCACAGCCTCATTGCCACAGGCCATTGACTATCAGTGAATCTGGACAGAGTAGTCATCCAGAGAGTTGTTTTGAGTGATTACACCTGTGGCATGGACTACCCTGGTGGAGATGATCCAAAGAGGCCTGCGAAGGCCCTGGGACTGGGATTAGGTGCTTTTTGGTAGATGATTGTGGGATTCCAGGAGTCCATAGCATGATCTAAAATGAATATGTGTGTTGGCACATTCTCTGTCTCCACAGATTCCCACTTAGTGGGGACGGTGCATCAGAGGACAATCAGACTAGAACCATTTAAAGTATTAATCTCAGGGCAGGAAAATTGTGTGTGGGGGGGTCTTATAGCAGTAATAGTTTGAGAGCTAGTCAGAAGGCCATAATGGCTGGAGTGGAATGAGCAAGAAAGAATGTAGTAGATAAAGTCAGAAAAAAGGAGCTAGATCACTATTGTCAGTGGTTCTTAACCCAGATGCCCATCAAGATCACTGGGGGACTTTTAAGAAATACTCTTGTCTGTCACCAACTTTAGAAATTCCTATTCAGTTGATCTGGGCTAAGGTCCAGTGAAAGACAATTTAAAAAGTAGCTTAGATGACTCCAATGCAGTCCGCTTTGGAAACCACATACATAAGCAGTTTGGCTTTCTCTCTGAGATTGGAAGCTAGTGGAGAATTTGGGTCAGAGAAGTGCCATAATATGATTTGCATTTCAAGAGAAAATGAATATAGTAGAAGACGGAGAATAGTCTCTAGAGAGCATTAAGGAGCTATAAGATCACTTAGGAAGTTACTGAAATAATGCAGGGAAGTGATTATGGTGCCGTGGACCAAAGTGGTATCACTAGTAGACAGTTAGATGATGGTACTGATACAGAAGTCGGGATGTCATGAAAGCTCAATACATACACATTTTTGTAAAATAATTTTGACATGAACAAGATTTACCTACAGAGTAAATTTTTTATAATAATTTTTTATTTTATTATGTCACCATACAGTACATCCCTAGTTTTTGATGTAAAGTTCCATGATTCATTACTTGCATATAACACCCAGTGCACCATGCAATACGTGCCCTCCTTAATACCCATCACCAGCCTATCCCAATCCCCCACCCCCCTCCCCTCTGAAGCCTTCAGTTTGTTTCCCAGAGTCCATAGTCTCTCATGGTTCATTCCCCCTTCTGTTTACCCCCCCTTTCTTCTTCCCTTTCTTCTTCTACCGATCTTCCTACTTCTTATGTTCCATAGATGAGAGAAACCATATGATAATTGTCTTTCTCTGCTTGACTTATTTCGCTTAGCATTATCTCCTCCAGTCCCATCCATGTTGCAGCAAATGTTGAGAAATCGTTCTTTTTGATGGCTGAGTAATATTCCATTGTATATTTGGTCCACATCTTAATCCGGTCATCTGTTGAAGGGCATCTCCGCTCCTTCCATGATTTAACTATTGTGGGCAATGCTTCTATGAACACTGGGGTGCATATGGCCCTTCTCTTCACTACATCTGTATCTTTGGAGTAAATACCCAGTAGTGCAATGGCTGGATCATAGGGTAGCTCAATTTTTAACTTTTTAAGGGACCTCCACACTGTTTTCCAGAGTGGCTATACCAACAAAGTAAGAGGGATCCCCTTTCTCCACATCCTCTCCAACATTTGTTGTTTCCTGCCTTGTCAATTTTTGCCATTATAACTGGCATAAGGTGGTATCTCAATGTGGTTTTGATTTGAATATCCCTAATGGCTAATGATTTTGAACATTTTTTCATGTGTCTATTAGCCATTTGTATGTCTTCATTGGAAAAGTGCCTGTTCATATCTTCTGCCCATTTTTTGATTTGATTATTTGTTTCTCATGTATTGAGTTTGAGAAGTTCTTTGTAGATCTTGGATACCAGTCTTTTATCTGTAGTGTCATTTGCAAATATCTTCTCCCATTCTGTGGGCTGCCTCTTAGTTTTTTTGACTGTTTCTTTGGCTGTGCAGAAGTTTTTATCTTGATGAAGTCCCACAAGTTTATTTTTTCTTTTGTTTCTCTTGCCTTTGGAGATGTGTCATGAAAAACGTTGCTTTGGCCGATGTCAAAGAGGTTGCTGCCTATGTTCTCCTCTAGGATTTTGATGGATTCCTGTCTCACATCGAGGTCTTTCATCCATTTGGAGTTTATCTTTGTGTATGGTGTGAGACAGGGGTCAAGTTTCATTCTTTTGCATGTAGCTGTCCAATTTTCCCAGCACCATTTATTGAAGAGACTGTCTTTTTTTCCACCAGATGTTTTTTCCTGCTTCATCAAAGATTAGTTGCCCAAAGAGCCGAGGATCCCATTTCTGGGTTCTCTATTCTGTTCCATTGGTCTATGTGTCTGTTTTTGTGCCAGTACCATGCTGTCTTTGTGATCACAGCTTTGTAGTATAGCTTGAAATCCTAAATTTTGGGCAGGTTTATACAAAGTCAGCTTTTCAACAGTAAAATCTGTACAAGCATAATAAACAAAAAAACCAATTGTCTCTTCACTTGTTTATAAATGTTGATAACAGACAAAATAACACTTGAAATATTACAGAGAAAAGATAACTCATATATGTATGTTATTATTTATAACAGGTCTAGAAGAATTGTAACACAGTAAGTTCTGTTTAAGGTACTGGCTAAAAAAGTAATACATACAGCAGAGCCTCCAATGGTTTGCTCACTGTCTAGTTTACAACTCAAGTAAGTGTTTTTTAATCATTATTAATGACAAAAATAACACAATAAAACAAGGTTGTTTTCCAGATGGCAACTGATTTGCACTCTTTCCAAAACTATGGTTAAGTTAGTAAAAACCTAGTTCTTAGATAAATTGCCTTGAATCCATTTTTTTGGCACACATTAAGAACACCATAACTTTAATTTATTATTTTATTTATTTTTATTGTTTTAAAGGTTTTATTTATTTATTTGACAGAAAGAGAGGGAGAGGGAGAGCACAAGCAGGCGGAGCGGCAAGCAGAGGGAGAGGGAGAAGCAGGCTCCCCACTGAGCAAGGGAGCCCAATGCAGGGCTCAATCCCAGGACCCTGGGATCATGATCTGAGCCAAAGGCAGGCACTTAACTGACTGAGCCACCCAGGCACCCACTTTTTTTAAATTTAAATTCAATTAGCCAACATATAGTACATCACTAGTTCTTATGGATTTATCATAGGAAAAAGTATATACTCATTACTGTAGGAAGAGAACTAGGGCAGATGGTATAATTTAAGAGGGAAGTATGGTAAGAAGCAATGTTGAGGTATAACATTTTTTTTTTTAAAAAGCAGTAACTGATATTGTAAATCTATAGGTGTGTTTCTCTGGGTTACTTGATTCATGTGTTAATCTTGTTCATGTGTGCTTTTATTGAACTCACTGTCAGGAAAAAATCTGGAAAAATACCTAAATACATAATATGTAACATTTAACTTCATGCTTTTATAAACCTATATATAATATGTTATATTTTAATCTCCTCATTCACTCCATTGGTAAGGGATGGATTCCTGCCGTAGGGTTATAGAGAGGACCAAATACATGACACTTGACCTGGAGAGATGGAATTGACAGCACTCTATTAGTCACATATATTGACAGTCTAGTGGAAAAACATACTTCATGCCAGATAGGGACACGTGGTTGTTGCACAGGGGAATGGAGTGAACAGCCAGGGCTCTGGGAAGCAGACTTTGTAGTATCAAGAAAGAGAAGTATCCCTGGGTCCTTGGGAGGATGTGATTGGCTTATTTGTGTAATTCTGTGAACTGATAGGGAACTGAACCTGCTACAAAGGGATAAGCAGACGCTGTACTTGGTCTCTGAGAAAAGGAAGTTTGTTTGGCTAAGTGACCTTATCTGTGTTTGCAGATGGAGTGGGAAACTTGTGGTTTTGACATCTGAGGCCCTCCCCATATTACCAGATGTCAAGGCAGCATGTGATTTTAATTTTAGGCCTCATACTATAAGCTAAAGGAAGAAACCAATATATGTTATCTTTGGAACTTCGTCTAAGGCCCCCTAAAAGAACATGCTTCTGGTAGCCACACATGGAGCGGACATGGAGAACTGCCCAGACAGAGAAACCCATGAACAAGAAATAAATACATAACATATATCTCTCATTTTGTGTGTGTGTATGTAATCATTCACTACTCAACAGAAACTAATACAGAAATCAACAAGTTTTTGACATGAATGAATATATGATTGTGAAAAATAATAAGAATAATCTATGAAGCACACATGGATTTCTGATCATGTGGATTTAATTTTTCTGAGAAGTGAACATTTCTAAGTCTTACTTTCTCTAAGATGAGTAAGCCCCACATTTTTACACTCTCCTTGTTACATCTTATTTTTCTTAGAGTATGGATATAGGTTAAGTCATTAAATTTCAATGATTTGTATATTGCTCTGTAAATTCAACAAAACCTAAATCTATATATGTAAATAAACATTTTCTAAAAGACTTGTGTTGATTCTTTAGGTTGGTTCTCATATTTATATGTCAAGGTTCTCCAGAGAAAAAGAATTGGCTCACATGATTATGGAGGTGGGCATGTCCCAAGATCAGGGTGGGGTGAGCCAACAAGCAGAAGACATAGGAATGCTGAGGTTTTAGTTCTAATCTGAATGTTGTTAGGTTCCAGACCCAAGATGAACTAATGTTCCAATTTGAGTCCAAAAGCAGAGTAAAGAAAAAGACAATGTTTCAGTTCAAAGGCAGTCAAGCTAGAAGAATTATCCCTTATTCAAGGAAGGGTCAGCCTTTTGAAGTATTCAAGCCTTGAACTGATTTGGTGAGGCCCTCCATTATAAAGGAGGGCAATTTACTTTACTCAGTCTACCAATCTAAATGTTAATCTCTTCTAAAAACAGTCTCAGAGACACGTTAAGAATAATGTTTGACCAAATATCTGGGCATCCCTTCAATTTAACACATGAGATTAATTATCATTAATTATGTGAACTAAGACTTATTTGAAGTAGTTCTCAGTGTATCACATTGATACAGGAGTAATGTTAGATTAGTGTACAATCCAACTACATTCAGAAGGCAGATAAAATAAAAAATCACATACTCATAAGTTCCTGAATCATAGACTACAGTTAATATACAGGAATCTAGAAATAGAACTGAATAATCTAAATTTTGCTTGTCCATAATGGCCATTGATTCATTTTTATCAAATTGTGTATTATCAAAAGTGATACAATGATTTCTTTTGATGTTACAAACAATTTATCTTCAAGAACTTTATTTTGCATCTATTAAGATCAATTGACCTTGGCGCCTGGGTGGCGCAGTCGTTGGGCGTCTGCCTTCGGCTCAGGGCGTGATCCCGGCGTTGTGGGATCAAGCCCCACATCAGGCTCCTCCACTAGGAGCCTGCTTCTTCCTCTCCCACTCCCCCTGCTTGTGTTCCCTCTCTTGCTGGCTGTCTCACTCTGTCAAATAAATAAATAAAATCTTTAAAAAAAAAAAAAAAGATCAATTGACCTTATATAAGATATCATAAGGGGAAAAAGTCCATAAATAATATGTTGTAAGAAAGAAAAAAAGGATATTGGATTTTAAGCATGATAAATAAATAGGCTAAATTAAAATATAGTTTTAGAAGACATATGGATTACCAACAGATGCATGGAAGGATGCTCAACATCAATCATCATCAGGGAAATGCAAAGCAAAACTACAATGTGATATCACCTCACACAATCAGAATGACTAAAATCAAAAACACAAGAAACAACAAGTGTTGGTGAGGATGTAGAGAAAAAGGAACCCCATGTACTGTTGTTTGGAGTGCAAACTGGTACAGCCACTGTGGAAAACAGCATGAAGTTTCCTCAAAAAGTTAAAAAGAGAATTATCCTATGATCCAGTAATCACACTACTGGGTATTTACCCCCCAAATACAAAAACACTAATTCAGAGTGATACATGCACCCCGATGTTTATTGTAGCATTATTTATAATAGCCAAATTATGGAAGCAACCCAGGCACCCCTCAACAGATAAATGATAAAGAAGATGTGTTATATATACACAATGGAATATTATTCAGCCATAAAAGGAATGAAATCTTACCATTTGCAACGACATGGATGCAGCTAGAGAGTATAATGCTAAGCGAAATAAGTTAGAGAAAGGCAAATACCATGTGGCATTTAAGAAACAAAACAAATGAATAAAGGGAAAAAGAGAGAGAGAGAGACAAACCAAGAAATAAACACTTAACTGTAGAGAACAAACCAGTGATTACTAGAGTGAAAGTGGGTGGGGGGAATGGGTAAAATAGATGATGGAGATTAAAGAGTACACTTATGATGAGCATTGAGTAAAGTTTAGAATTGTTGAATCACTGTATTTTACATCTGAAATGAATATAACACTGTATGTTAATTATACTGGAATTAAAATAGAAAACAATAAATATAAAAAAAGAAATATAGCTTTTATTCAACCAGTCATCACCTTAAAAGCTTACCTTTAAGAAACAAGGCAGAGGGCCATAGGGGAAGAGAGGAAAAAATGAAACAAGATGAAACCAGAGAGGGAGACAAACGATAAGAGACTCTTAATCATAGGAAACAAACTGAAGGTTGTTGAAGGGGAGGAGGGTGAAGGGATGGTAACTGAGTGATGAACATTGGGGAGGGTATGTGTTGTAATGATCACTGGGTATTATATAAGACTGATGAATCGTAGACTATAGCCCTGAAACAAGTAATACATTATATGTTAATTAATTGAATTTTAATTTTAATAAAAGCTTACCTTGATAATACTCTGACCAA
The DNA here is from genome assembly GCF_024610735.1 of Ursus americanus. Taxonomy (NCBI): domain Eukaryota; kingdom Metazoa; phylum Chordata; class Mammalia; order Carnivora; family Ursidae; genus Ursus; species Ursus americanus. Next base: position 27,127,638 of record NC_142135.1, read on the forward strand.
ATTATGATTATAATAAAATTTCATAATTTTTCGGGAAAGTCAACATATTAAATTTTAAATTAACTATTATAACTAAAATGAATTGATAAATTTTAAAATACATGAAAATAGATATGTGGTCAAAATGCACATACTGATATATTCACCATAGCAATATCTAAAACAGTAAAACCTTAGAAATTTTTAAATATTCATTTGGCAGTGTAATACATTATAAATGCAGCATATCCATTGTATCTGTTCCTAAGTAACATATTAGGGCTGTGCAATATTATAACGCACAGAATTTGAACCTATAAAATGACATGAGAAAATATTTATTTTATAATTCACTTTGTAAGTTTAAGTATTAAAAGTGTCTTATATGTGCACTATTGTGTTTATACCACAAAATAATAAAAGTGTGAAAAAGCTTTTTTCAAAAATCTGGAAAGAAATCAAGCTAAATTTTAAGAGTAAATATTTCCAGGAGCACCTGACTAGCTCAGTCGGTAGAGCATGCAACTCTTGATCATAGAGTTGTGAGTTCAAGCCCCACACTGGGTGTGGGGATTACTAAAAAAAAAAAAAAAAAAGTAAATATTTCTGGATTATGGGCTCATGGGGATTGTATATTTATCTTCTTTTGACATGTGTATTTTCTAAGTGTGTCAATTGATCACAATAATTATTAACATTAAAATGATTATTTTTGTAATATATGCTATTAGTCTGTTCACAAAGAAAAGTCAAGCTAATAAATTCACAATTAATTTTACACTGATATTAAGAGAAATAAAGAAATCTATATACAAACCTAACAGCTGTATGTGTTGTGTTTGAGTATTTTTTTCTAATACAAAGGAGAAAGCAGGATAAACTTCAATAGAAACTTCAGTAAATCTAATGTTCTCATTTTGAAGACAATTTTATAGAAGGAATAATATCCATTCACTCTATAATGAAAATAATGCCACAGTTTTTGGAAAGGTAGCTAAATAAACATGTGTAAATAATTTTAAGTGATAGAATTATCCATGTTTTTTACTCCCAAGGGAATAACCATTCTCTTTCAAGAAATTTATGGGCTTCTTTGCAAGAAACCCAAAGAAATTTTTAATTCAAGTAATTAGTGTTGGAAACAACATAATGAGATACATTTGAAATCATAGAATAATCTGATGATTACAAATTGAACAAAAAATAAGATCAGTTCCCTTTTCATTGGTGTTTGATTACATATCCATATGACTAAGGTTTCTGACAATTTTTAATATGTCACAAAACTTCCCATTGATTGCAATATAGAAAGGGACTATGTCCTACTGAAGCTTAAGGTTCAGCAGGGATGATGGCAGAAGACATTAATCGAAGATTTCATATATCTTTACCATGTGTGATAAGTGATTAATGAAGGGTATTATGTCATGCTTGCTGGTGAAATAACAAAAGGAGAGTGGGAGATGATTTTGTAATGTGCTTGTGAAGGGAGAGGACAAGTGAGTGAAGCATGAGAAATATTCTAAGCAGAAGTCAAATGCATTATAATAGCGAGAAACTTGGATAATTGAAGGAACTGAAAGAGAACCAGTGCTAGCAGAACCCAGACAGTAAGAAACCCAGCCATGCAGAGTCATGGAAGCCAGCAGAGATATGAATCATTATAGGCTAAGAGTATTGGAAATGGCATGATTAAATCTGCATTTTTAAAAGACAGTTTTCACTGCACTGTAACAAACAGTTTGGGAAAAGGCAAGAACAGATAAAAGATCAATTGGGGGGTATGCAGACAGACAGAAACTTGGACTTGATTGTAGACAAGATTGAATAGATTCAAGGAATGTTCATGCAGTAAGATCAAATAAATTTGGATATAGATTTGTTTTGAGAACTGGGAATAAAAAGGATTCTGGCTTATGAAACAGGGTGGATATTGCTCCTATTTATTGGAAATTAAATGTGGGACTGATAGATTGGAAGTGGCCAAATTGTGGATTTTGAGATTTTGAATTGAACTAACCTTTTTTTTTTTTAGTATAACAAGTAGGTTAATAACATTGATAAGAAAATATACTAGAATAAATTTTATAAAATACTTAGAAGAATAATCCATTATTGGTGGAAAAAATTTTAAAAGTTATATATATAATCATCCTACATTAATGTCATAATCTCCTATGTAATAACTATAGAATAAAACTCTACTGCATTAATTGTGTAGTGTATAATGTGTTATAAGTATATAGAATAAAATGTGCTTAATAATCTATTTTCATGGGTTTATTCTCATACATCACAAGAGCCCTTCATCATAAACATACAGAAATAGGAAACATTTAAAAAATGTATGGCCTCTAAATTACTAGTATCTTTTATTTTATAAGGGAAACAGCTGTGGTCACTAAGTATGGACTATATTTTAGTTACAGTACGTACCCATTTTCTCCCACTCTATTTGGAGAAAAATCACAGCCACTTAGACTCATTTATTGTTTGTTACAAAAAGCAAGAAAATAATCGTGTTTTGATTAATAATTATCTTTTAAGTGTGTACAAGTGAGGTGAAAAACAGTAGGACAGAGAGGCACAGCATGTCTAATTGAGAAAACTGTGTGATCGACAATATTGTGTTATACCAGGAGATAGACCAAAATCAGTTTAGCTGAAAATTGGGGGACTGACTGCTCAAAAGTAACGATGCATAAGACTAACATCTAGTCAATAATGTTTCTTGGAAGAGCAAAAACACAAAACAGTAGTCTTTTCACTTCTGAAAAGTTCAAAATGTGATAAAAATTGGAGCAATAGACAACAAGGTGTACAATAAAGCCTGAGAATGATATCCTTGCATCCCCGGGCAACCACCATCCTACTCTTTGCTTCTATGAGTTTGACTACTTTAGATTCCACATAAACATGAGATTATGCAGTATTTGTCTTTCTTTGCCTGCTTAATTTCACATAGAATAACGTCCTCTAGATTCATCCATATTGTCAAAAATGGCAAATTTTCCTTATTTCCTTATTTTTAAGTCTGAATAATAGTCCCTTGTGTGTATATACATGTAATAGTCTAGTGTGTGTGTGTGTGTGTGTGTATACATATGTATACAAACATTTTGTTATATATGTGTTTATATATAAACATTTTCTCTTAATTTAATTCCATTTCTTGGCTGTATATGAATAACACTGAAATGAATATTGGAATACAGATATCTTTTTGAGATCCTGATTTCTATTTCTTTGGATATATATCCAGAAGAGGGATTGCTGGATCATATGATAGTTCTATTTTTCATTTCTTGAGAAATCTCTGTACTGTTTTTCATGATAGTTGTACAATTTACATTCCCATAAATGTACATGTACAGTCCTTATACACAAGGATTCCCTTTTCTCTACATCCTCACCAACATTTGTTATCTTTTGACATTTTGAGAATACTAAAAGGCATGAGATAATATCATTTTGATTTTCATTTTTCAGATGATTACTGATGTGGAGCACCTTTTCATATACCTGTTGGTCATATCTCTGTCTCCTTTGGAGAAATGTCTATTCAGGTCCTTTGCCCGTTTTTAATTGTTGTGGGGTTTTTTTGTTTTTTGGGTTTTTTTGTTTTTGTTTTTGGCGGGGGGAGCTACTGCTCTGTATGAGTTTCAAATATTTTGGATATTAATTCCTTATCAGATGTGTGGTTTGCAAATATTGTCTCCCATTATGTAGGTTGCCTTTTAACTTCTGTTGATTGTTTTCTTTGTGGAAGCTCTTTAGTTTGCTGTATTCCCACTTATTTAATCTTGTTTTTGTTTCCTGTGTTTTTGGTGTCAACAAAAAGTGAGAAGATAAATGTCAAGAAGTCTTTTTCCCTATGTTTTATTTTTCTCTATGGTTTCAGGTCTTACATTTAACTCTTTAATTCATTTTGAGGTGATTTTTATGTATGCTGTAAGATATGAGTCCAATTTCATTATTTTGCTTGTGGATATATGGTTTTCCCAACATCATTTATTGAAAAGACTATTCTTTCCCCTTTGGGTGTTTTGGCACCCTTGTTAAAGATAAGTTGGCTGTCAATGCATATTTTTATTTCTGTACTCTCTATTCTGTTCTATTTGTCTATGTTTTAGTTACTATAGCTTTGTAGCATAATTTGAAATCAGGAAGTGGGAGGCTTTCAGTTTTGTTCTTTCTCAGGATTGCTTTGGCTCTTCAGGGTCTTTTGTGGCTTCATTCAAATTTTATAATTTTTTTCTATTTCTGTATAGAATGCCTTTGGGGTTTTGATCCAGATTGCACCGAATCTGCAGATTACATTGTATGGGTAGTATGGGCATTTTAACAATATTAACTCTTCCAATCCATGAACATGGGATGCCTT